>NW_024539520.1:0-1276071 GCF_016647785.1 Suillus fuscotomentosus
TTATTCCATCGTTTGAGATCGTACTGGCTGTTTTCACGCATTTGTCTGCCTGCTCATAAAAGGATCTACTTAGATAAGATGCCAAAGCATTACTCTCTGTGGCCGCTTTGGGTCTCTGTCAAAAACCACCATATCTGTGAAGAAATTTGGTGTTGTGGACTCATCGTGGTAATCTAGATTCTCAGACATCCATTGCTATGTGCCAACAGCTCAAATTTCTCGCACAGAATTATGTCGCACCATAGTTCTGATAAAATGGGCAGCATGGCAGACAAGGATGGGCGAATTATAAACAGGCGAACTTGAAACACATGTAACGACGACGACGACAAGCAAAAAGAAAGGAGATACTGGACTGTTCTAACCCTCTTTGGGTGAATCTAGGTCAAAGCTTCACTTAGACCTCCTGGAACGTCCACATCTGCTTTGGGTCACTCTTGTCCAAGAAAGCAAGCTTGATCTACCAAATACATATCATAAGTTATTCTGTCCGTCGCATAATGAGCTTGGAACTGTACCTGGGTGTAATTGTGGTCGTCCGGAAGGAGGAGATGTCTGAAATGCAAGTAGACTCCGAATTTGAGGAATAACCGACCCGGCGCTGGTATGGATGCTAGATGAGTTTTTTGTATACGTGCATCATATGCATGTCCCTGTGAGTTGTGACCGAGCCAGTATACTTAGTATTGAAATATAGATAGGATATGCACTACGTATATCCTCCAGAACCAAAACACAGCAGAAGCGAAAATCAGTAGCACCTTCTCTCAAGCATTACAGCTCAAGAATACTCTGCCATTACAGGCTAGAGGGAGTGGCACCTCACCTCTTTCTTACTTGATTTTTTGCTGTTATTTTCGTGTTCTTGTCTTCACATTTTACATCTCTTTTGCTGTCATTCCTTCTTTTATTTTCGCATTTTCGTCTTTGTCTTTGTCTTGCTCACATTACTCCTATCATTTTCGCATTTTACCTCTCTGTCGTAGTCATTCCTTCTTTCATTTTCGCATTTTGGCCTTTCTAAGTGGCTCTTGTCCATCCTTTCAGTGTCACACTTTATATTTCGCATTTTTGCATCTCTTGCTCTTTCTCGCTCTCATTCCTTCTTTTATTTTCCTGTTTTATTGTCTTTTGACGTCATTCCTCATGTCATTTTCACATCTATCTAGCTCTCATTTCTTGTTTTATTTTCCCACTTGACCTTTATTTTCAGCTCTGATTCCTCTTGTCGGCTTCACACTTTATATTTTGCATTTTACCACTCTCTTAGATATATAGTCCAGTAGTCTACAAGTGTGTATGAGACGGTTTAAATCATTTTTCAGACATACTATTTGAAGCCAGCTGGAGAAAGGGAAGGCTCAGCAAACACCAGCAGTGACGTCTTCGGAATTGGAGCATCCCACTGCTGGTCAGTATTGATATGAACTGAAATGATGGTTACCTTGCATTTGACACGAGGGATGGTTTCCTTTTGAGAGCAGGGACGGTTTCCTTTTGAGAGCAGGGACGGTTGCCTTTTGAGAGCAGGGACGGTTTCCTTTTGAGAACAGGGACGCAGGGACGGTTGCCTTTTCAGAGCAGGGACGCAGGGATGGTTTCCTTTTGAGAGCAGGGACGCTTGCCTTTTAAGAACAGGGACGCAGGGACGCTTGCCTTTTCAGAGCAGGGACGCAGGGATGGTTGCGCCCCGTGGGAATAAAAGGAAGCAGGGACACAGGGACGGTTACATACATCTTAAATAAACAAAGGAAGGTGTGAGGTAAGGGATTACCATTTCCGACCAAAAAAGCGGCAGATGGGAAAAAAGGAAGCAGGGACGCCCCATATATGGTTAGAGCAGGGACGGGGACGTCTAGAGGGGTGTAAACGGAGAAACAGATAGATAGGGTCTCTGGAGGTCGAGAATATTGAGTTTGGTCACAGGTATGAAAAAGTCGGTATTTCGACATTATCTCCACATCCCAACCGCCGTTTTCTTTTATTCCAGGCTCCTATTGATCCTTGGAAATCCCTCTAACATATGTACCAGCCCAAGAAGAGAAAAAAGTTTTGAACTTTGAAACCTATTTCTGTTTTGACCTTATAAATTTCGCATAGTTCTTGCGACGATTTGTGACCTTTCATAGTGGGGTAAGGGAGACGTTTGACTGGAGAAAAAAGTATTGTTGTAGACTGTTGGCTCTGAGAGCAGGTGACTACGAACTTCACCGAATCGCTTAGTTTTTTCGCTGGCCGTCTGCGTTCGATTTTTCTGATCAGTTTTGTCGCTTGGACCATGTCAATAGCTTGCTTCGTTGTTGAGATAAAAATCGATCTTTGTAGCGCTACTTTTTTGCAAATAAATGCACATTTTTTTTGGAAATACCGCCGGCCTCTACCATTATGCAAACTGCTGTAACATAACCATATATTTAACCGAACCTATTTACAAGAATCCTATATAATCACAACTTCCATATCTTGCTTCAGGAGGCTACAGTTGAACGTTGAACATTCACTAATGATAGGACGCCCTGATTTCTACTGATAATACAGGTGATGCATGTGATGTTCTGGTAGAAAAAGTCAGCGTCTTTTGAGCAGGGCAACTTGCTTCTTCAGTGAACCTTACGTCATCCAGTACTTCGCTCGCCACCTTGCTTTTACAGTACTTACCTCAACCTTGTCCTTCTTGAAGGTTCTGAAGATGCGATGGAGTGTAAGAACTGCGAGCTGAGACAACGTCAGTACTATTGTGCAAATTGTCTGAGAAACCAGTATGCAAAACATTTGTCATGAAACGCAACCTGTGCTGACCTTGCCTCACATACACTGGCAGTCTACGCGATTTTCGCCTTCAAACTCACCATTTTTCCTCGGACAGAAATGAGCATATTGCTCGCGCATCCCGGGCATTCAAGTCTATTGAATCTGGTCGCCTCCTTCGTGCAGAGATTGCACGAGCGGACCACAGCCTCGACCAGTTAGCAGATAGCCTTGCCCAAGTGAGAAGAGACTGCGAGAACAGTACGTATCTTACCCTTGCTCGCATCTATTGTTCTAAACGATCTAGAGCGCGACCGCCTCCGTACCCTCCGAGAGACCCTTGCTCAACGCAAACGCACACTTCATGCTGCACGTCTCCTTCCACCCCAATCACAAACGCTTACCAAGGAATCTCAGGAGCTCTCTGTGTTGAGTCAAACTATTGCTAGAGCACGCTCAGGCCTTGTACAGGAGCTGGTAGAGGTATTTCACATTGTCGAAGTTGGGGGACGACCTGCAGTGGGCGGGCGGGCGGGCGCAAGAGGAGAATGGACTGTTGGCGGATTGGTTCTTCCAGTACCGGGAGATGTTAGACGTACGTTACAACTACTCACTATGCCAAGAATCTGATCACATAGGACATATCATAGGATATCCACCGGATCACATCAACGCCGTGATAACACAGACCATTCACTTTCTGGGGCTTCTTACTTTCTACCTAGGCATCAAACTCCCTTTTGAAGTTTCGTGGTCTTGCAGAAGATTCGGTGTCGGTATGCCTTGGATCGGAGCAGGGCGAGGGACTGAATCCTGGGCAAAGTGCGTCACTTACTGTATTTACGACTTGAGTTTTTCACTCATCATTATCTCCTCCTACGGATAGATGGACAGCCAAACACCCTCTGCACCTCACATCAAATCTTTCCTCTACTCCCTCTTCTCCCTCTTCCTCGCCATCCCCTACGCTACCCGTCTCACTAGCTGACTCAGAAGCTCCAGAACAGGTCCCAGCACATGGCCAAAACCAATCATTCACGACCGGCCTTGCGATGCTTCTCTACAACGTGTGTTATCTCGCTCATAGCCAAGGTGTCGAGATTCCCTTGTCGCAGGCGGGCGATGCATTGAGTAATTTGTGGGCTGTATGTTGCAGCGGGGAGCTTGGGCGGTGAGTCTCCGGCACTTTATTCTTGCTTCGTCGTTTATTCATTCTTTTATCCGAAATACACGTTCTTATGTTGATATCCCATTATAGTCGGTCGCACTCTACCACTCCGCTCCTCTTACCTCCAACCCCTCCCTCGTTCACGCTCGACTTTGCCCAGGTCCTTCAAGCCACTGCTGCTAGTCCTGCTCGGGCAGCACGAATACGGCCGGGACGTTCAGCGCAAGAAGCTGGCTTCAGTAATATGAGGAGTGAACGTATCGTAGAAGAGGAAGATGGCTGGGACGTGGTAGAGCTTGGTGGAGAAGAGGGATTTGGGTAAATACACAAGCTGAGAGGGACAGTCGATGAATAGATGGTGGTGACTATAGACATTTAGAATAGTTAGATTTATGACTCTGTAGGAGACCTTCAATTCTGGTGAGTACATGTATATATAATTTTCAACAATTAGTGTTAGCTTGTATCTACTTAGAAGCCTATGATGGCGCTGGCGCGCATGTATTCCGTACTCATATATATCTTACATCCTTGAGACGTGCCTGGTTTGACTACTCATAAGGCTAATCAAGACCGAACGCAAAACACTAGCGTGTCCACCCAAAGTAGCAGCCCTTGACGAATGTAGGCACAAGCACCGAACTCGGCACATGTTGCTTGTGATACGCATGAACGGGAAAAATACGTGGGATCGTCTGTCGGGACTGTCCCCTGGAATGAAGAGCATGAGTTGGGTTGGGTGAGAACGAATTACAATGCGAGGCCAAAGTGTGGTTGCCATTGGTTGGACGGTGAAGATTGCATCAAGACCTTGAGCTAGCTCCTTTTGTGTGACGCACGGGCACTTGAACGCAAGTGCACTTCACCGTCTGCTCTGACACCAAAAACCTAGCTGTAATAATGATATCGTCATTGATTCGGCTTTACTCGCAATCGATATCTCTGGTCCATGAAGATTTTCATGCCTATGTAATGACCACGAAAATAACTTGAGAATAAGTATGATGACGCTGAGTATTCGTCGCATGTCTCACCGACAAACCGAGGATGAACGTAGGAAAAATTGAGGTTATAGCTTACGCCGCTTCCCAAATCCACCCTGACCAGCCGCTGCACTTTTCCGTTTAACGCTCTCAACGAGATTCTTGAGGCTAGTGTCATCCACCCTCGCGGGGAGTCGTGCGCCTGTCTCATCTTCAGGTAGACTCCCTTTTTGGCGCTTAGTTCGTTCGTCAATAAGTGCCACCATACTTTTCGTCTTTTTGAAGCTGTGAACACATCAGCGTCATTGGTAGCGTAAAAAACAGCCACTGACCGGGGATTGCTGGGATCGATGGCGAATTGATGATCCTCGTGGATTGCCTTGAACCGATCATCTTTAACGTCGATAAGGAAGTCGTCCTGGACTTCATCATCATCGATCACTTTCTTTTTCCCCCTTTTCTTTTTGCCCTTCTTCTCCACTTTGACGTCTGACCTCGTCTCCTCGCGTGGCACTGGCTTGTCGACCTCCCGTCTTGACACTCGCTTCGCCGACCCCGATGTATTCTCTGCCTCAGATTCTCCTTCACTGCCTCTGCCACTTATGCCCTCGAAGAAGTCGTCATCGAAAGAGACTGTTTTCCCAGGCCGCCCTTCACCTTCGTTATTCGTGACTGTCGTAGCTTTTACTTTGACCTCTTCCTTTCTTTTTTTACGCTTCTCCCTCATTTTTCTTTGATATGCCTCCATTGTCGTTTCGTCGTCAAGATTTTTGGCCTCAGTGAGACCAGGGGCGAACGTGATCTCCATGTCAATATCATCATATTTTCCTGCCTCGTCATCCCGGCCCCACCCTTCTGGAAGTTCGTCATCGTCTCCGGCAAGAAGTAAAGTGCGAAGCTTGTCTCTCTGGGTGTTCTTCTTGCTCCTCCTCCTCGATACAGAATCTGGATCATTATCATTATCAGATTCAGATGACGATGCGATATATGCCTTAAAGTCGGCTTCTTCGATCTCTTTTTTTGACAGCGATCGTCTAGTAATGTGATTGCGCTCCGGATCATCGTCGTCCCACGTGAGCTTGACTTTTGAATGACGGAGAGCCTGAAAGTGCAAAATGGGTGAAAAATGAATGGTAACGATGAAATTCCCCTACATCTGTCACGAACTCTACTGCTCGATAACGTGTTCCAGGATCATCTGTCGCTTCATCGCTGTACATGGCTCCGGTTAGAGGAATGTCCACAAATAAGGTCGAAAGGGACTCACCGATATTCTTCATCGAATGCCATCTCATCGGGCACAAAACTGAGATCGAACACATTTGCTGAACGCTCAAGCTCAGTGCCTTCAAGTTCGTTGTAGATGTGCACGGCAGCTTCGGTGGTATCACATTCAACAATTGCGTAATAATACCTTTGAACATTTCATTGAACACTGCGCTAAAAATATGTAAGGAGGTAGCGCACCGTAATCTCTCCAACTGATACTTTCTCAAAGCGTCTTCGTCGTAGTCCGCTCCGTCTCCGGTTTCGTGAATCGTACGTTCATTGACATCCTCTTCATGTTCTAACTTCTTTTTGAATACCTCTACAGGTGGTCCCTCCTTCTCCTCCCTTGTGATGCGCTCTTTCCCAAACTCACTTGGATAGACGCGGACGCTCAGCACCCTCCCTCTTGCGATAGTCGCCTTTGCGCTTTTCGTGTTCTGGAGAGATGTTTCATCCTTGGGTTGCATTGGCACAGGTGTCGGAAGGATAGCAGGCGCGGCTGGCGAAACAAGTGACGAGAATATTTTGTAAAGATGCGCCGCACGGACATGGTCCCAATCAAGATTAACAACAGCTAGTCTTCGGGTCTTCTCCATCGCTTCTTCACTGTTATCCTCCGTGGCTGTCCTCACATATGCAGCAGCCTGTGCGTCCAGATCGGCAAATACGCTCTCATCAAGATCGATCTCGCCTTCTTCATCAAGGTCCCTGCCTAATGTGACAAATCCAGGGCCATCGCTCTCGCCGCCAGAGTCACCTGCATCCTCACTCTCCGCCTCTGATTCGGAGGACTCCATGAGAACACCACCACGAGCATAGTCAGGGATTTTGGGAGTTGGATCCTCTTCCTCCTCGTCTTCCTCATGTTCTAGCCGATAAAACCGCCTGAGGTTGTCCTTTTCATGAGTTTCAGAAATTTTTCGACCAAATTTATCCACTCGACCTGTAGCCACAATAGAAGAGGTGAGAAGTAGTAGAAAATGAAGTTTGAGGCGCACCCGTTTTGTCCTTTCCTTTGCCTTTTTGTTTCAATTTCTTCTTTCCCTCCTTGTCTTCATCAAAAATTTCTTTGAAGCGCTCGTCAACTACAACTTTTGAATTGTGTTTCTTGGGGCGTCGAAAACGGGGGTCAGTCTTCAACCGCGCAAATCGTGGGTCAGACATGGTGTGTCGAGCCACTGGCGACGAGACAAACCAAAGAATATATGCCGATGGGTGCTATCAGTGAGGTCGAAATGAAAACGTGACTTAGCAACTGTGCGTGAACGCTACCATGAATACTCACAAGTGAGCGCTACTTATTGTCGCGGATGGCAATCAACTCGAGCGTTTGCGTTTGGCCAAAGCGATAATTCGGAACAAATTTGAAGGATGTACTCGAGATGCACAGTATGTAGTAGATCAAATGTAGCATTGTCGACACCACGTGATTCTTCTGTTTACACTTCCTCTCGGCGCTTGGCAACATTTTACTAGCGCGAATGACGCGACAAACGACGTCTTCCGACGATGCAAAGGAAGACGGTTTTACTGGTCTACGGACGAGTATCTTTGGAACTAAACACCAAGTTCCGAAATGGGTTCCAGTGACCTTGGTGAGTTGCCCGGTCCGATTCAATCAATTGTATGGACTGGCAGTTCATATGTACCACAGCTGGCCTTTTCATCCGTAGCCCTTGTAGTGCCGATCATCATGCTGCGACGATATAGGCGTGGTGTTACTCCCCGCAATCTTCAGGAAGCTACTGCACCTCCTCGACGAGGGCGAGGATCATCAACGCTGCCTGTTTCATTGCATTCCCCTGCAATACGATCCCGTCCTGCCTCACAAACGGTACCAAGGGAGGTCCCGACTCGTCTGCCGCCTCCTAAAACATCCGTATCAAATGAAGATAACCCTGAACAATTTTTCAACGGTCCTCTGTACACCCTCAAAGCCCTTAGCATCGCTACTGCTCTTGTGACGCTGGGTGCCACAGCCTCTATTTGGGGAGTAATGAAAACTCTCAATGCTCGTGATGTGCGCCCTTGCAATGTCATGACTATTCTTTCTGAAACTCAAGCAACTTTTTCTTATGCTTAGGCCAATGAGTTTGCGGAACGTATGCGCCATGCGGTGCTAACCAAATTACCCGTCCTCGCATACCAAATATATCGTCCAGCCGAAATTCACCAAGATGATGGTAATGATTCTACGCTAACAGAAAACCCTGCTTCTGAACCTGTGGGATGGAATTGGCAAGAAGCAGAGGACCGCCTTAGAGAAGCGTTCGACAAGGGGGGGTTTCATAGCTGGGCATCAGCTGCTCTAGTAGAGGTGGAGGCAGAAGCAACGGTCGAAAGAGCAAAAAGGGGTTTCACTCAAGCCCGGGACAAGCCGACTAGTTGAGAATAACAGATCTTACTTCGAGGCGAATGGTTAGCAATCTAATGCGGGAATAGCGCATGCATATATCATGGTAGGCATAACAGATGTAAGAGAAATGTGGATCATGCAGCGACGCGACATCCTACCAAGATGTCCAATATTTTGTATGCATACACCCTCTATGCAGCCTTGGCCAGGGTCTTCCTGACGACATCCCTCCGCTGCTTCTTTGCGACCATCACGCTGAACCGCTCAAAGTCGTTCAGTGATCGTCTCTTCTCCATGGCAGCACGCTTCTTGGCCCACGTTGAGGATTCCCACTTAGCAACGGTACCCTCCTTTTCCACTTGCTTCCGGATAACGCCAGACCCTGCGCCGCGAGGAAGTTTTGTTAGAGCAATAGGGGTGAGGGTGAGGTGGCGGTAGGGGAAGGATTGGCGCGGTACGCCAGTGGTTGGGCCGTCAATTATTGCCTATACATTGGCGGGACAGTATGAGATCAGTTGGTTATTCTTGTGTATGATATCATTGTACACACCCGGTTGTGGTCTATGATCTCAGCAATGACAGCGATCTTGCCTGCAGATGGGCCAGACTTGAGAAGGACCACTGTCGATACTTTAGCTCGTTCAGTGTAGCACAAGTCATAAACAATCGTACCTCGTCCAACCTCTACGAAACGTTTGAAAGTCGAGTCCTACAAGTGAATAGCATTATTAGAATCTAATTCATTCAAGCATCCGAGAGACAACGATCGTTTGCTATGCGCCATGTGATATGAGTGTTGCACCAACGCATTGACTACATCGGATATGTGGCACCTCCATCCATCTCAAACTCGACCAGTTTCCATCAAAAACAATATCAGAAGTGGCACGATGCTTGATCAAGGGGTTCAGATGCACAGAACAGCGACTTACAGTCATGGGGAATTATTTGAGGGTGTCCGTCGACGTCGTTGACGCTGGTCGTGTAGTTGAGATGATGTGTCGGAGTTTGTCACGGAATTTGCCGAGAGGTTATTCCGTCACCCTTAGAATACCCGTGATTTATCGTGAATTGACCGTGATATATTCTAATCTCAAATTCTTACCCGGAAAATCGTAGTACTGGATAGTGTCTGGAGTGCGTACATGTGTTGCTATCAGCTGCGGCGGGAGTGTGCTAAGGAAATATGGCCCAAGATACCTCAGTAAGCACCGTGAGTTGTTGAGCGACGCTGCCATCACACACTCAAACTTCCAAGTCAGCTTCGGGCATTGACGACCGAAGTGGCAAGGTGAGCTGCAAAACAGAGGCATTGCGAAAGTAGCTGATACGGTGGTACATGAATAGTACAGGTACAAAAAAGTAGAATCAATCTTCTCTATGCTCTTGTCGCGGGTTTGACGAGGATCCTGCTTGGTGCTGACGCAAGTTTTACTACAACCCATAAAGCATATCACGGAAAAAATACGCACCTGTCTCAGTTTTGCCAGATGAATCTTCAGTGTTTCCGCATAGTTCTCAAACCCTAGAGACACCATGGCGTATAGGATATCCTCGCCTCCGATCGTTTTCCGCTTCTCCATCTGACATTTCTCAGCGGCCTCAGAAGTAATGAAACTTATAAACTCTGAAACACATTCCTGAACGCACTCCTTGGCATCCTTGGCAATCTTAGCGGTGTGTGGAACGGACTGCTTCATGATGCGGGAGACATTTGCAATCTATCAGAAAGATAAATAAGTCAATCAAGCCAGATAAACGATAGTGCGCACGGGTAGAAAACGATCCTGCTCCCGATACTCTCCCACCTCTTGGTCTGTGATGGGCGTCGGTTGTGGTGGTTCGTGTACTGTTTCTGGTACACTACCAGAGCCATCCTCCTGCGGCGCGATCATGGGTTGAATCTCTGACATTTCGACCCTTAAGTAGCCCTGAGTGTATTCAGCGCGAGCTGAAGAGAGTGTAAAGGGCCATATCCGTCACCGCCAGAACGACTTGCTGACCTTCGAAGGCGATGGAATGCCGTGAATTTCCCACCGTTGGTGGCGGTAAATTTCTAAAAATAGTGTATACTCCATCCCGAACGAGGTTTTTGAAATTGGGAGAAGGAATTGAGTTTATTATTGTAGTGATAAAGGAGCGAGAATAAGAAACGCCTAGCCATATAAGTTTCAAGCTTCAAGCTTCAAGGATGATCTGCAAGTAGAATAGCATAACAGCACGCAAGTCAAGTAGGTAGTTGCTCGATCATATCGGCCAACTGTCCTCGCAGGCGGTTTTTCAGGATATGTCATAACGCTTCAGTTGACGGGTAACTAAGGTCCTCTTGCAGATATGCGAATTCTTTACAAGAATCTCCAGCCGTGCAACAACGACACGAACATTTTGTTCCCGCCTGTCCATGCGAAACTCTCCTTGACGAGGTTGCGGATCACGACATGCGATTCTTCATCAACTTGTTGGTGTATGGTATGCCTTCTCATCCGTTGGCAGCGGTTATGCACGCATAGCCAGCAACGTGAATTTAGTATCGAGTGAAGATGCTACGTCCTCACTTCCACCAGTCCTCCATCCTCTGCTCGAGGTTCGTAGCTGCTATAACGATGGGAACCTTCTTGTGAGAGGAATCCATGAGAGAATCTGTGATTTCTCTAAGCGCAGTGGTGATTCGGCAGGCGCGAACGCAGAACAGAAGCAGGTCAACACCATCTTCCGCATCCAACGTCTTGACGAATCTATAGGCGTTTGCGACTGCCGCATGGTATCTTTTCTTTTCAAGACCCGATTCCTCAATGCCAATGGTATCGAACACCCGTTGAAGTCGATGGGATAGTCTACCTTGCAGGAGGAATAGCACGAACTCTGTGAAGCCTCGTCCCATTCTGCGGGCAAAACTGTTAGACAAGGTTGCAGACGGCGCGGTATGACTGTTCGCGGCGCTGCCTGATCTTATCCGTATCACCTTCATGAATGGTCAACGCGGTGATACAGGTGTGGCCAGCAAAGCTCATCCTGAGGTCTGAGATGGATCTATCGTCAATCCTCCACCACTATTACATTTCCAGTTCTCGGTGTTCCAGTGCTGTAACGAGAAGACGATGGGAACATTTCTCTTGACTTCGGACAATAACTTGTAGTTGCGCCGGAGCACCAAGGCGTCCTTTGTGCCCTGCACACTGCAATACACGAAGATAAGTTTGAAAGAGTTTCTTCAGAGCATTCTCAACTTGCACATTGGGTACAGTTCCCTGAGAGCCCTCGTCAAGACCTGCAGTTTAGTTCAGTGACGGGCCCACGAGAGATAGCGGATTTCACTGACCAGCCGTGTCGAATAGCTGTACCTTCGTGATCTTGTTCTGTATCACAATATCATGCTCGTACACGGTGGTTTAAGCCGTACATCCCTCGGCGTCAGATGTTGGCACCTTCTGCGTCCTGGCAATCAAGTTGATCAAGGAACTTTTACCAGCGCCTGTTTGTCTATAAATGACAACATTGCAAGTGTCCTTGCGACGTGAAGCCTCCTCAAGTTCAAGACATTTGCAGCCAGCTGCACTCTGATCTGGGGTGTGGAACTGACTTCAAGTTAACTTCATGTAAGAAAAGCCAGACACCACATACTAGTTCGGCGGACAACATTCTCCCAGCCTCAGGAAACAACAGCACCGGGTCAAAGAACATCGGCATCATTTTTATCTCGGTGGTCGAGTTGGCCGAGAAACATTTAGTAGCGCCTGTTTCTCCACTAATGACACCAAAGCTGCCTCGTTAGCAACCTCTTCGTACATAGCGAGTGTAGAAGTCAAGGCTTTATTTCCACCTAATTGTAGACTTTTACTTCGGCTATGGATTATGATCCAAGATGTTTGGCCCATCACTAAAGATGACAAGGAAGGCCTTCGTCATCGCAGGTTCATGAACCCGTTCCGTTCTCCCTGTTGCAAATGTGACTGTGATTTCCGAACTCTTAGAAGTGAAACCAACCCTAAGCTATCTGCACGAACACATGAGGTATTGACCTGGGGGCATGTAAAATCTCAGATTTGGCGTGTGCTGAAAAGGGTGCATGGAATAGCGTGTGCACGGAGGGTTCGATTGAATGCCCGAATAGTACTAGGCCTGCATTGAAGACATAAAACCTATAAGCAGATATGTTTGAGGATTGCGACGTATCACTAGGAAACACTACCAATGAGGTTCTGGTGCAAGGCCCAGATAGTCACGGGTGACCGGTGACGCCGGTGACGGGTAACCCCCAAGCCCATTGTCGAACATGGCGGTTGAACTATACTATCGGTTACCACAACTTCGGTCAACCACTGGTTCGGACACTTTTCAATATCTCACTCAACTTTACTTCAATTCATATTCTGTCTGACCACATATCACTGTACACTTATAATACACTACTGCGAAGTTGAATAATTGAAATTGGTCGAGAAATGATTGAGATCCTTGTTCAGGTGTGACAGAGCCAAAGATCACGTCTGCTTGTCACCAAGCCGAGTCTGCCGTAGCGGAGTTTCAGATCTGCCGAACCACTCACCATTGATAGGATCTTGGACAGGGCATGGGGCGCGCTCGGGGCAAGGGTGCCCACACTCCAACTCCAAGCAAAACAATCCAGCGCGAGTCGCGGATTCAAGAAGCCCTTGGTGGAGTCCAAGGAGGAACGTATAAGAGCTATAGGGCAGCAGCAAAGGCTCACCAGGTGAGTCTGGGATAATCTGTGCTTCGATGAACATTTAATAAGACCTCACATCTTTTATTTAGGTTTCTTTCCAGACTCTACATGATCGTGCAACCGGGCGCCACCAATCAATTCAAAGTGCTGCCAGGAAGCGCCAACTGTTAAGCCCGTCACAGGAAGCCGCACTGCTGGATTGGTGCCGCCTCAACTCAAGTTTTACCACTCCTCTCCATGCTCGTGCTTTCCGGACTCGTGTGTTTGAGATATGCCATAGACGCCCTGGCCACACGGACAGTGAAGATCAACCAAAATGCAGTCACAAAAGATTTCGACGCTCCACTCTCCTCGTACAAGCTTAAGGACGATTTTCTCACTATCACACAAGCTCTCGGAGTCGCTGTCGAAAAAAAGGACACAATTGCTTCACTAACCAACAAAATCAAGACACACCTTGACGAGCACCCGGCGCTGGCAGACAATGCACGTTTTTCTGCATTGTTTCAAGTTGGAGGTGCAAAGCGTCGCACACATTCGAAACACATCCCACTCAGCAAGGACTCCGCACCTAATATCAACGCTACTAGTAGTAGCCATTCAATGTCGTCCCCCACACCACATTTTGGCTTCGGCTCGTTGCTCCCAGTCTCACGGCCACCTGCAGGACTCGAACACACATTGTATACTCCTCCTTCGAGCTTACAATATCATCCACACTCGTCAGCTAATATCATGTCCCATGGATCTTACGCACCAGCGGCACCACCTACCTACTCTTTTGCAGCACCTTCTTTTGTACCACACTGTCCCAGTCATCTACATAGTTCCTACAGCCCCTCATAAATTTGTACCGCTTTATAATGCACCTTCAATAAAACGTTTGAATTGTTTAACTTTCAGTTAGAGTAACGAACACTACGACTCGGCCTGTGCACTTGAAGGCGCTGATACCGAATGCCGAGCGGAGCTTGTTTCGGCGGATGTGACCTTGTGTTACTATCGTGTTACATTGTGTGACTGTCCGAACCAGTGGTTGACCGAAGTTGTGGTAACCGATAGTAGTTGTAGCGCAATTAGATGTTAAGAGTCTGTTCGGCCACCATTATTTGCGTTATTTGCGCAAGTTAAAATTTGGTTCTGGCTTTGCTAATCGTCGGAGCTTGAACAAGATGTCACGCTCCGATAACGCTTACCGTATGCCTTGTCCTACTATCAATACAATGCCTCTTGATCCTGATTACGACGAGGACGCTAACGAGGACGAATATGACCTTGTGGAGGCAGAGGAGATGGACGAAGATGCAGAGGAGAGTGATAAGAGGTATCTGGCATGCATCATGCAGATGGCCATGCATGCTATGCGCACGGTCATTACAGTCCTCAATGCAACAACTACCGTGCTCGAAGCTTACTCAAACACCTACTACGACAAAGAGCCGTATCATACCTCCACTTTGTCGGGGACTGCATGGGTCACCGAACTTCTCACTGGACACCCTGAACGCATCAGATGCGAGCTTGGGGTCCACAAGCATGTTTTCTATGTGCTCATCAATCTCCTTTGGCAAGCAGGTTGCAGAGATTCCAGGCATGTACTGCTCGAAGAGCAGCTTGCTATATTTCTCTATGCGTCTGTCACGGGTCTCTCGATTTGCCATCTTGGTGAACACTTTCAGCGGTCCAACAAGACAATATCAAAGTACGTATATTGTTGCTGTCCTGGTATCAAGCTTATGTTCTTTCAGGTATTTTAAACGGGTTCTTTTTGCATTCTCCTCGCCACCGATATATACGACATATGTCCACCTGCCCGACGTAGATAGCCCTCCTCCCCCTGAAATCACAAAAAACCCGAAGTTCTTCCTGTTCTTTGTTGATACTATCGGAGCCATTGACGGTACACACATCGCATGCCATCCTTTTGGTGAAGATCGGCATGCCGCTCGGGATCGCAAGGGGAACTTCTCTCAAAACTGCCTCGCGGCATGTTCATTCAACCTTTCGTTTACCTACATGTTGAGCGGTTGGGAGGGGTCAGCTGCAGATGCTCGTGTCTATCATGATGCTCGTACTACCGATTTCAATATCCCTGAGGGAAAGTATTATCTTGCGGACGCTGGTTTTGGCTCGTGCGATGAGCTTCTGGTCCCGTTTCGGGGCGTGCGTTATCATCTTGCAGAGTGGGGTTGTGCTAATACTTTGTATGATGCATTCTGCTAGTACCATTCATACTTATGTTCACATTGTTACATAGGCCTCGTAATCGCAAAGAACTTTTCAATTTGCGTCATGCAATGCTTCGAAATGCTGTTGAGCGCATTTTTGGTGTCATCAAGCGCCGATTTCGTATCCTTCTCTTCTCCTCCCACCAGAGTACAAAATGGACATTCAAACGCGCATTCTTCCTGCCTTGTGTCTCGTGCACAACGTTATTCGAGTTCACGATCCAAACGACATGATGGACTATCGTAATGTCTTAGATGCGCACATTCTCACTGACACTGGAAACCTTGCTAACGGTCCTCCTACTGAGTACGCACGCACTCGTGCGAGCCTCCGTCGTGACCAGATTGCTAGTGAGATGTGGGAGGCCTACAACAGGGAAAGGATTCAGAGGGGGGAGCAGGCACTCATAGAACCACTAGTACTGTAGTCGCGTTAATACCATAGCCATTCGGACCCTCATCGATGACTATGATCCAAAGTATCTCAGTCAAATGATGACATTGTTGTCAGATTAAGACTGGATCCTCATCAATGACTATGATCTATAGAAATAGTGATATTGCTTTGCTACTACAAGTACAATACAAGAGAACATGACACGACAAGAATCCATGTAACACTACTTTGAATGCTGCTCTAAAAACAACCGCCAAAGACTATCTACCTCAATAGCGAGATAAATATCAATGATAGCGATGTCGGTCTGAAATTTATTCAAGATATTGAGTAGTTGTATGTCCTCTAGACCCTCACTCTGCAACTTTTTCACCGCCTTCTGCCTGCGCAAAGGGATGGGATCTACTGATCGCGCCAAGGTGTTGGAGGTGTTGGCCTCAAGAGCATTGGCCGTGCGCTTGAACATTGTGTTAAGACCGCCAATACTGGTCCCCATCTGCTGGATGGCCACAGGCATCGTCAGGCGTGCAGACTTCACCGAGTCTCCCGATTTCGTTGAATGTGGGGGGCGGGTAACGATATCAAGCGTACTTTCATCATCATCAATCAGCTTCCATTTACCGGAAGCTGTTGATGATGGCGCACTGACACAGACCGACTCAAGGGAGGGTTGCTGTTACGACGTTAAGCCATGTGCGAACTGGGATGATCTAACAGCGACGATCACGACAGTGATACCACGTGCTGAGAGTCTGAAGGTCGGCTCCTACAGATAAGTAAGAGTTGTGTATGCTCGTGGAGGCGAGCAATGATAGCAGATTACAGGCAGAAGGGGCTTCAGGTCCTTCTGAAGGTACAGATCTGATGTCAAGCAGGTAGCTTTAGCAAGACAAAGGTTTTGAGGCAAAACCCAGTAGGATTAAAGTAAGGAACATCTACTTTAATCGTCGACCTTATATAAGGCTACTCTGTCGTATCTAAGCTCAGCTTGAAGCTGGGTTCTAATCTGCTTATCTATCGAGTCAGAGATACCATGCATGAGGCAGGCTTCTATCTTGATAACATAAATAGGTCTTCTAGACCTATGTCGTCAAGTGTTCGTCATCGCAGTCCAGACCGCTTATCTAAGCCGGCATCTTCCGGGCTTCTCTTCTATCTGTCATCAAGGCCTAAAGGCCCGGTTATCGTGTCGTCGCCGTGTGAGGTGGCAGAGGGCTGGTCGAGTAGCTGGGGGCTCTCGTAGTGACTGTAACAGTTGCTGTGCGGCATTGAATGGAGGGAGGCTCTCTGGGGTGAGGGGGGTTGCGCGCTGGCTGCCTGAAACAGAGCCAGGGAACTCAATCCCATCGAGCGCATCTCCAAGGTCCATCATATGGACCTCATCAAAAGAAAGGGGGGTGGCTGCGCTGCTAGAAGAAGAAGGCAAAGGAATGATGGGAGGTTGTGTCGCGATGGTGGCAAAGAATGAGTTGTTGTTACCTGACTTGACAGGTATGAGACCTTTCAGCGCCTCATAGTGCTTCCAACCCTTGTCCCGGAGGCCTTTGGCCTTTGGATTTTTCTATTGATTCATAGTAATTAGCATTGTCGTAGTAGTTTGATGCGAATTGAAATCACTTTACCTTCACAAAGTCGGTCCACATGTTTTCGGACTCTGGGGTGATCGAAGCTCCGCGTTCCATGCTGTAAGATAGTCCGGAAGCGTTGGCCACTTTGTCGACGACGTTGAATGTACCACGGAGCTGAAATTTGATCATTAGTGAGGGTACCAAGGCTGATATAGTAGTAGTACATACCCGCCCCCATTTTGATTGACATGCTGCCGCTGTTTTGCTTGCACCCGAGCAGAGGTGTTTTTCCATTTCAGCGGCAGCAGCAACCCAAAATGTGTGATCAAAGTTCATACCATCACCACCTTGTGAGCAGTTGGTGGTGACATACTGGATGAGGATGGTTTCATCTGCCTCCGTCCACACACACCGATCTCTCGATTCCATTAGCTCTGCACCACCACGGGCACTTTTTCTCCCCCGAGACATCCTGTAAGAGTTGCAATGATGGATAGATTGTAGATGGGTAACGGGCATGCCTACTACTTAGTATTGATTGATGGTCACACTGTGATCAGCACAGTCCTATGATTATGAAAGCAAAACATAGATTCCAAACCTGCATAAACTGGCGCAAATATTGGTGGCCGAACAGACTCTAACTGAGTTTGAAAATATAATCATAGAGAAACACACTAACTCAGCCAAACAATCTGCTTTTGGCAGGCACCTTGACCTCTGACACTATAGCAGTCAACCTGAGCTTATCACCATGAATCCCACTCAACTGCTGCCAGCAGAGAAGCATAAACGCGGTCGTCCAAAAGGGTCAAAGAATGGACCCAATGCGGGCACTGTGGGCCATCCAGTTGGACACCCCAGGAAGGATGGAATTTCATGAAACACACCAGGTGAGCTTCGAAATGTGACCTTCATGTGCAACTTGCTGCTAACATATATCCTGTGTAATCTGTAGCATCTTTACATTCTACCTCTCAGGCTGCAGAGGCAGGGAGTCATCATAGTGACACCAGGCAGCCAGGTAAGTCATTTTCACACCAATGCCATCTGTAGTGCTGATATGCTCTGTCTTTAGTGGAACCACGCACTCGTGACTCGGAATTGAGCACAAGCACCAGCCCCGCTCCGTCTGGACGTGAGTCATCCCACGCGGACTCGGATCAATCATTACGTGCGCCAACAAGCACAAGTGTCATTCATGGTGAGTTTCAACATCGAAGTCATGAATTTGTGCACTGATTTTGATATTGATATGCTAGATATCTT
This sequence comes from Suillus fuscotomentosus, assembly GCF_016647785.1. Taxonomy (NCBI): domain Eukaryota; kingdom Fungi; phylum Basidiomycota; class Agaricomycetes; order Boletales; family Suillaceae; genus Suillus; species Suillus fuscotomentosus. The sequence continues at coordinate 18,671 of NW_024539520.1, forward strand.
TGATGGAGAGTCGGACATTGAGCCAGTGCGAGTTGTTCCGCAGCCAAGCACTGCTCCTGCGTCAAGTGGTGCGCGCAATCTTCAGACTCGTAGTGTGATTGACGACTCAGGTATGTACAACTGATCAATACTATATTTGAGAAGTATTTACTAACAGTAACTCTTATGCTTAGATCAGGCTGCAAGCTGCAATAATTCACCGAAGCAATCCAACAACCAGCTGCTCTGTGACTACGATGACGATGACGATGATGATGACAACTTCTTTTTCGGGGCGGATGCAGAACTCAAGTGCATGATTGATAAATTTTCTGCCATCGGTGACGACAACAACAACATTATTCAAGATGTTCCGACCACGGCAGCACCTGATTCACCATTGCCAGAACATGCTTCCTCAGCCAATGGTACCAAGACCAAGGTACTGCATGCAACCATGCCAACATGGCTTGCAGACAAGTATGCAGATGCCCGCACTCGTCTTGATTCTGAAATCGCAAAGACCGGGAGACCAGTGTGTTACGAGAGTGGGCAGTTCACCATGACTGCACCTCCACTGGTATTTTCCTGTGTCATCCCTTTTGAGATTGAGCCCTGAGACTTCTACCGGCCGCATTTTTTTGTATGGCTGCCCCACCTCTTCCAGCGCATCCCTTGTCCAAATTGCAAGGATGCAAACTGGCGGTCCAAGAGGGGGCAGCCAGTCATGCTTCGCGTTCTCAGCTGGCCACAGCAGCCACGGCGCGTTGTTGATCTTGAGCACTTGGTGTTCATTATTGGACACCAATATTATTGTGGGCATGAGGAGTGCAAGACATTTCAGAGCTGGTTGCCTACAATCTTGCAAGCCATACCACCACCACTAGCAGCCCTCTTTCCATTCCACCTAACATATTGAAGTGGCCTGACAGACCGCTTGGTTGGTGTCTTGCGAGCCTCATTTCAGAGGGGTATTGGGCCATCACCTTTCACCAAGAACATACAAATGATGCACATTCGCCATTACGAGCAGTTGCATGTTCAATACCTAGAGACCGTCTGTCAGCGCATGCAAGCAAGTGCATCTGGGCTCTTGCCACCACATCAACCCTTTCCTTGCTGGAATGACCCCAGTGGATATGCCGGATATGTTCCTATGCACCAATTTTTTCGATGTTTTTATAACTCGCTCATTGAATGACATGCTGCGGAGATGGACCAACATATGGCCATGCAGTCTGCTGAAACACTCAGTCATGACCATAGCTTTAAGGTCCGTCTACATGATTTATTCAAAGACTTATTGACTCAGAACAGAACAGGTGACAGGCATTCTCAGTAAAGTCAATGGTGTGGCAACATTTGGTGCCCTCCATACTGCCTGCAATGACTATGGCGAGTGTCGCAAGATGACACTCACGCCAACAAAGGGACATGATGACTGTATGCCTGCCCTTGCCAAGATTCCTGTGACACTTGCGAAATATGGGCATGCACCTGTCAAGATTCTATTCATGGACAATGTCCACGGTGATAAGTCAGCCCTCGAGAGAGCATTTCCTAGTCTTCTCTACAGTGTAAATCCTGTTCCGAGTTCGGGATTGGAGGATTTAGTAGTACCTGATGGTTGGCATGTATGTCATCTTGGGACAACCTATCAGATCAATAACCGAATGAATTGCCTCATGGATGAGCTACAAGTTGATGCGGAAAAGGAGCTGCATGTTGCATTTGACCTGGAGTGGCCAGTAGACCGAGAGACAGGAATATATGGCAGAGTTTCCCTTGTATCATTGGCATATGATAAGGCCATCTACCTTATTCCGGTATGCTTGATGGTCTGCAAAACTTTGCTATCATTTCTCACTAAAAATCACAGATCAGTCAATATGTGCAAGACAATGGATTTCTGAAGCTGCCATCATCCCTTTTGGTAGTCTTGCGCTTGAAACGAGTCCGCAAAATTGGTGTCCAAGTCAAAGCAGACTTAACTCGCCTATACAAGGACTGTGGCTTCAATGCTGATTCCACGAATGAACAGCCATTCATTGGTGCTCTCGAACTCGGGTCAATGGCCAAGGATCGAAATGTGACGGATCACATGCGCGTCAGCCTTGCAGACTTAACAGCACTTGTGCTTCACCGAAATCTGCCAAAGGACGCATCTATTCGAGTTAGCACAAAGTGGGATGATCCTGTGCTGTCACCAGAGCAAGAGAAATATGCCGCATTGGACGTCTATGCAGCTTCAGCTATTTTCGAGTCTTTCTCGGCTATCCCTTCTTGTGGTCCAGTGACATTGTCAATGCCAGTCAGCACCCAGGTTCAGCTCATGTCACGAAATGGAGGACTTGCAGTGGCATATGGCCACATAGCTCGTCACCAGCCAAAACAGCTGGATGGGGTAAATGTATCAAAAACTCGTATTGTTATCACTGTGACGTCCATCCTTGTCCCTGCCTATCTTGTTCGAGCAGATCTGCGACCTAACCATCAAGAAACCCCAATTTCGAATCTTGCTACTAAATCACCCTTCCCGCTGCTGTGCTATCAACGGGATCTTCGAACATGCACCAGAACCAGTGAGACAACACCGCAGAATAGCACCAGAATACTCCCATCATCACCATATGAGCCTCATGATTCACCTTATCTTCAAGTTGACGAAATCGAGGACTCGGAGCCTACAACAGACTTGGATGTTGGCGAGTGGTTATCACATGACAGAGATTCTGGTGTCCCAGAACAGTTGGCCAGTGACGCAGAAAAGGACCTGCATGGGCTCTCTCAGATTGAATCACTCGTGGAACTTGTTTCCTGTAATGTCACCATTGAGAGCAATGAAGTACGCTCTCGAGTTCTTGGGGATATCTGGCACCTCATGGACCAGTTTAAAATTTCCATTCACCATGGTCTCCACCGTCCTTTCAGCTGTGCCCTTCAAGATGCTATATTCTTACCAGACCCTGTAGATCTTGCTGCTGTCGAAGAAGTACTGAAAAAGAGGAACACATGTTTTCGCCAGATGGTCCTTACCAACTCGGACTGGGTGTGGCAGCGCATCAAGCAGCTGGTTCCACCTCCAGAGATATTGGCACCTCATGTCACTGAAGTACTGCAGACCTATGGCCCACTGAAGGATGCCGTGACTGGCCAGCCTCTTTTCAATGATGCATCATGGGAGAAAGCTCGTCTAGTCATCGAGAACATTAAATTAGGTTACTACTCAGATCCCCCAGGTCACCATTTCTACACATTGCAGAGAACGGACAAGCTCGGTCTCAACATCTATCGATGCTCATGTGGAACCAATAATGTTGAGGGCGGGATTCATCAGAACATCATCCGACGATTTGGTTCATTCAATGCATCACCCCAGTTGACCGTGAATTTACTTCGCGACTACACATTGACACATAATCTTGAGGTGTGCTTAACATTATCAAGTACTAGAACATTGTACTCAATTACTACAGGTCGGCACCGTGAATCGAACAGGAAAAATCTATCTCGGCTCTTATGACATCTGGACTCGCAACCAAATTGCACTCCTTGTGGATATTACTGCCAGTGTGGTGCGGCCGTCATACCAGGAGTGCGGTCAGGCGACTTGGCTCAATGGAAATGATTTTGAGCCTGCAAACGAGTCATTCAGCATCCTACCTGTTGCTGCAGCCACTCGTGCCAAACTAGGAATGAGTCAGTATCGAGATGACTATGCAAAAGGTTGTAAGATAAAGCATGAATACCTGGCGAGGCACCAGCAGACTCTTGTTGCTATTCTGCCGATCCATACTGTGGAGGAGAAGGCTTTGTACCGCCTACTCATCAAGAGTGTCACAGGTCAGTTTGCAGGGCGGAAGCAGCCAAACTGGGTAGCTCTTGCACAGGAGTGGCAGCATCATGCAAATGGCACTCACATATTTTATAAGGTGCATATAGCACCATCCATCGCCAGTCATCCACATGCTCATTTCTTTCGCAAAGCTTCCTGAACAACTCAAGTCATATTATAAGACCTGGAATGAGCACCAAAATGAGCATAACTCAGTCGAGCAGAACAATAGCGCTTACCTAGAGTTGCAAAAGCTTCTTGCAGCACCAGTTGGAATGCCTGAAATTACACCGGCTCCACGTCAGACGGTAGCCGAACAAGTTGATGGCCATCAGGCATCAGCAAACGAGGAGCCAACTGACTGGCAGATTAGCATGATGCTGGGTCGGAATAGTTCCCGCCAGACCCTACTGCAGTTGCAGTACAGCGACCCTGCACTCCCAGGACCTCATGGACAAAAGCGGCCTGCAGAAGAAGAGGCAGTTGCACCCGTTAGAGTGAAACAGCGCGCGCAAAGGACATGCAAAAAGTGTCATAAATCTGATTGTCCAGGAGTGTTCAAGAGCCAGCCCTGCAAATACAAACAAGTAAGCATTTTATGCTCAAGTGCTATCAAAGAAATGACGAGGGAAAATTTTAGTCGAACATCAACAGCCAGCAGAGACTTGACGCACCACAACGAAACATTCGAAGTCACACGAACGCACAGCTGGCGTCGGAGCCCCAATCAGGAAGCACATTTGCCCAGTCACCACTCGAAACAAGCACCTGGGTAAATATGTCAGTGTTGAGCGGGCAGCTACAAACACAGAACGTACCACACACCATAAACATGCCGCCCTACTACATGTATTTGCACCCTCCAAGACTGGCGCTGGTGCTATATCCTGGCTCGAGCTCTGAGTCAGCAGTCTTCCGCACAGCAGACTCGCGCGCGCTGCCAGTGCACTGCATGTCTGACGGCTCCGTCAGAACAAGCGCAGATGCTCAGTCATCCTCGAGCATGGGTACTAGGCAGGTCAACTTGAACTTACCTGTGCCTTCTGACAGTGGTGCCGAAGGTAGAGAATGATGGGTTGAACGAGGTGGTTGAGTTGAAGAGAGTGGGAAGGTAGTAGCTAGTATTGGGGTAGTTACCCAGATTTGATGGATTCCGGGGAACCTCAGCTCTCAGTGTTTATGACATTCACATCATAATTGAGAGCCTAATCAGACCTGATGTCGTTCTTTGTAATCAGTGTTCTTGAAATATCGAAGCGTGTTCAGGTATAAGTACATCTTAAACCATCCTTCCCCCCTTCCTCCCTCCTCCCAATTTATTTTATTTTATTTTATTTAATTTTTGGAACTCGCAACATATATAGTTCAAGTGCCTCGAACATGGACACCACTCAAACACCACTACTAATCTGTAAGAGGGAGACGTAAATGACTAATTCGCAAGTATGATCCCAATAACTAATGTTAACGCTAACCATGGTCGCCAATTGGAAATCGCTCCGTTCGTATGAACGTTCGCGATGGAGTATGTTTTCAGAAATTTGCTGCCACTGACGGTGCAACCTTTTTTGCTCTTGAGCATTTCTGACCCGGAATCATTGTTTGAGAACGACGGACCCATTCCTCCCATGCCAGAGGGATATACAGCAACTTCCTCGTCCAGCTTGAAGTTGTTTGACTCTGCCACTTTGGATCGCATGTCTATGACGGACTTATTTACATGATGCGCCATTGGGTCCAAATTGGCAAGATCTGCCTTTTAACTAGCCAGTCATACCTACGAGCTTCACCCATCCGTGGCACCAGCAATAACTCTCGCATCCGAGACACCAGCAGCACTTCCTACTTCTGTGGCGCCAGCAGTAGCTCTAACATCCAAAGATGCCAGTAATATCTCCCACTTCTGTGGTGCTTACATCTGACAAAACTGACCACTTCGTACAGTCGGAGATAAATAGGGCATACTATGCGAGTCCGTAATGGAATTAGTGTCTGTTGTCCTTGATGGGGTACAGAATACCGATATCTTACTGAGTGGGGCGCGGGTGTCTCGGCACTGTTAGACGCAGGTTGTCCAGCCATGGTCTAATCAGAATCAAGATGTCTAAATAACCTTCTGGTATCCAGCGATACTGACACTGTGGAGGAAAAGTGCTGCCAGCAGAGCACCTGTAATTACAGAAATTATCAATAATACACTCTCAACAAGACAATTTCGCAGTACTCACCCATCAACGCAAACGCAGCAGAGGTCCATTGCGCATCTTTATACCCCACGAGTTGTACAGACATGGGCACGTTGGTACCGCTAGAGTTTACATTGACGCCGAGCTTGGCAGATTCCCTATCAACCACAGTGTTGAACACGATTGTAGATATAGTTAGACCGAATGTGGCACCGATCTAGCCAAAAACATGTCAGTTTAGCGTAGGACAACGTTAGTTATTTCACGGGACTTGCCTGTGTCATAGTTTGGAATAGCGCTCCGGCTACGCTGTGTTCGTGAGGGAGCGAGGTTTTGGCAAGGAAAATTGCACCGGAGGAGTACACGATGTCAGCGCCAAACATGATGAGAACTGTGGACGGGAAACCGAAAGCCCAGTATGTTACGGACGGGTCGATTAGGGCAAAAAGGATGGTAGCAGTTGCCATCAAGAGCGATCCGGTGACTGGACCACGAGTCAGCTTCGCATGCTCATATTCTACAGATAGACACTTGCCTACAATGATAACCAAAGGCACTTTAGTAACGGCGATCGCCACAAAAAAGTTGCATAAACAGCCAACGATAAGCATGGGAATGAATCGGACCATACTTTCGACCGCTGTCAACAACAGGTAGTTTTGATAATACAGCTAGAATATAGTCGATTATATCATTTCCCTGGGGAAGCGGAACGTTAACATACCTGAACCCAGAAGCTCCAGCCGAATAAAGCACCCCAGTTTAAGAATGCGATAGCGAGAATAACAGTCATCCGGCCCTTTGCTCTAGTCCAGAGCGAGAGCCTCATAAGTGGTGGCGGTGTCCACATAGATGTCGCTCTTGATGGATCCTCGTCGATGATCCGTTCCAGCTTCCACTCCCAAACCAGGAATAATGCAACCGTGATAACTCCGACGATCAGGAGCGCGATAATATCTGTCTATGATTTTAGCCAATATCGTACGTATAGCGACATTCTTACATGGGGTTTTCCATCCATCTGAAGCGTTTTCTCCTTGACCAAGTACGAATACAATCAAAACCAGCCCGATTGTGATAAGCGAAGCGCCAATCCAGTCCATACGTTTGACAAGTTCCGACGAGGAAACGTCAGCATCGAATGATATCAGACCGGAAACTCCAATGAGAGCTGAAGTTGCTGCAGCCAAATAAAATATAGAACGCCAATGCGTCCTGAAAAACAGCGTGAGAATTACAGCATATATCAATAATCATAACGCACGAGGTAAGCTCGGTCAGGACACCGCCAATAATCATGCCAAATGCGCTACCGACAGGAGCACCTGCTGCAAAGGTAGCGAATGCTATTGAACGTGCTCTTGACGGAGGGAACGCATGTGCTAGGATACCGAGCTGAGAAAGTGAATGGGTACTTTTGTATCAAAAACATCTCAGAAAAACTTACTGAGGATGGTATTGTAGCGGCGCCTCCAAGGCCTTGGAAGCCACGCAAAACGGCGAGAGTAACACCATCTGTAATGTCATTGTTAGTGGACGGAGCACGCGAACGATCGGAAAGGCACACCAACCCTGTGCAAAGCCGCAACCAAGAGAAAAGGTAGCCTGACAAAGAATACCAATCATAAACGCCTTTTTTCGTCCATAAAGATCCGCCAACCTGCCGGAGTACAAGAGAAGGCAACTCTAACACGAGATGAGCCGCCATGTTGAGATAGACAAAATAGAAGCAGCAACACACAGAACTGAGAAAATAGGCTGATACGAGCCACTGAAGCTGATCTTCCTCGATAGCTAGATCCTTCTCAATTGTAGGGAGTGAGATAGAAACAGAGGTGGTATTGGATACCTACAGTTTAAAAAGATGTCACAAAAGATCAGCAAGTGAAGGTATGGTAGACACTTACATTGACAATCATTGCGGCGGTACAAGTGACGACTATAAAAACGGAGCGCAAAAGACTACGTTGGACAACATAGTTCTTGGCCGTCTCAATATTACTTCGTGAACCACCAAATTCCTTACCAGAAGGTGTGGCCAGGTTCAGTTCCTTGGACATTACTTTTCGTGAATGTGCAGGGGAGAGACGGGAATACAAGAGCCTACAGAGCAAGTGATATCTGGGTTTTATACGGAGTACTAGCACTAAGCGTGTTCATCGCGTGAAACCCTCATTAGGCATGCGCAGGTGCTCGGTACCAACGCGTTTACTACCTTGGTCATCCAGTCTCAGTCAAGGCTTGTCCCACTGGATGTCGTACTTGTTTCAGTGTGTTTCGTACTGCAGTTTGATATGCAATACACTGTAAAGGAGTTGAAAAGTGAGGTCTAGTGAGGGAGCGAAAGGGTACGGAATTTAGTTTAGCAGTGAAATGGCCAGGCAGTTTTCGCGTGTGCGATGCAAACGTTGATCGGAGTGTGGTCGTGGATTATATAAGCTTTCAAATTTCAACCTTAATGCACAGCCACTTGAACTTACATTTTGATAGCGATGTCAAAAATTAATAGAATCATTTGCCGAGTGCTAAGAAGGGGTCATTTTCGATACTCTAGAACATATCTGAGTGGTTGAATCGATGAAAAATGCGTGCGTGTTAAACATGAGTGCGTGAGTACACAATCCAACCCGCTGATGACGTGTCTCAAGCTCTGATACTCCTACCTTTTGCTATAGTGATGTCCCGGCATCTACATTACATACTTCCAGACACCCTGTCTCGAATTCCACTGGTTCTATGCCTGACAAATAATCATTGAGCTTGTACATACGGCTGTACATCACCTGGTCGTGCATATTACGTGTGAGGTATTTTTCTTAAACTACCTCCATATAAGGTTGCTAACCATTTACTCGCACACGCAGCAAACACGCCGCCGCGCGGCTTACCGGAGCTTCGGACAAAACCTGATAAGTCCAGGCAACGATATCGTGTGCTGTTTCTGGTACGTTACCAAAGACGTCCTCCTGCGGCGCAATCATGGGCGGAATCTCTGACATTTCAATCATTAAGTTTAAGTAGCAGGAAGTGTTCAACGCGAGTGTAAAACTTTGGCCATATCTGAATCGGTCACCGGGTCTCGAAGTCACTGGTTCTGATGATGAATTCTGCCCTGAATTTCCTACCGTCAGTGGCAGCAAATTTCTAAAAATAGTATACATACTCCATCCTGAACCGTTCATATTCAAATTGGCAGAATTTGTACAAACAGAAATAAAAAAACGCCTGGTCACATATGTCAATGATGTATCCTTCAACGACGATCTGCAAGTATAAAAGCACAAGAAAACGTAAGTCAAGTAGTCACCTCCCCTTGCTCGATCACATCGGCCAGCTCTCTTGCGGTTTCTGGGGACATGCCACTACGCTTCAGTTGTCCGATAAGGGCGTTCTTTCTGATATACCGATTCTTTCCAAAAATCTTCAGTGCTTGCATCAACGCCACGAACACCTTGTTCCCTCCTGTCCATACGTCATTGTGCTTGCCAGCGATATTCCGTTTGACAAGGTCGCGCATCGCGACACGCGAATCTTCATAAAATTGTCGGTGTGTGCCTTCCAATCTGTTAGCAGCGGTTATGCACGCATGGTCAGCAACGTGAATTTGATATCGAGCGAAGATGCTATGTTCTCGCTCCCACCAGTCCTCCATCCTCTGCTCTCTTTCGAGGTTCGTAATTGCGAGAACAATGGGTACCTTCTTGTTACAGAGAAATTCATAAAAGAATCTGTAATTGCTCTGAAGCGCAGCGGTGAATCGGCCGGCGCGAACGCAGAACAGAAGCAGGTCAACACCGCCTTCCGCATCCAACGTCTTGATAAACCTATAGGCGTTTGCGGCTGCCGCGAGGTACTCTTTCTTTTCAAGTCCCGATTCCTCGATGCCCATGGTATCGAACACCTTATAAGACTCCCCTCCGAAGTCGATGACATAGTCTTGCCAATCGAGCGTGCAGCGTTGTATGCCGAGAGATGTCTTTGCTACCTCACTTCCTGCCATGAGGTTGACGACCGAGCTTTTGCCTGCACCCGCCTCCCCAAAGAGTACGATGTTTTTAGTCCTCCTAATTTATCGATGTTTAGCAAAGTACGGCATCTGGCGATGAAGTACGTACCGCATATTAGGCATCCCCGTCCCATCATGTGAATAACACTGTGCGATAAGGTCGCAAACGGCGTGGTATGACTCTTCGCGGCGCTGCCTCACTCCATCTGTACCACCCTCATTGATGGTCAACGCGGTAATACACGCGTGGCCAGCAAACTTCATCCCCAGGTCTAATATGGATCTCTCGTTACTCCTCCACCACTCTTCCATGTCTGGTTCTCGGTTTTCCAGACCTGTAACGACAAGGACGACAGGGACTCTTGCTTTCACTTCGGAGTCGATTAACTTGTAATTGCGCTGGAGCGCCGAGGCGTCGTCTGTGCCCTGCACACAGTACACGAGAAGATGAATGCCCCCTTTCGTCATAAGGGTTCTAATGAGCTTCTTCAGGCCCATCTGGGCTTGCTCGTTGAGGTCTGTTCCCTCAGAGTCCTCATCAAGACCTGCGATCCAATTCAATGACACCCCATAAAGAGTGACGAACTACACTGACCGGCCGTGTCGAACAGCTGTACCTTTACGATCCTGTTATGAGCCACAGCATCATACCCGTACACGATGGTTTGCCTTGTACATCCCTCGGCGTCGGGGGACGTCGGCACCGCTGTAATCAAGTTGACCAAAGAAGTTTTACCAGCGCCTGTTTGTCCAAAAATGACAACATTGCAAGTGTCTTTGCGACGTGAAGCTTCCTCGAGTCCAAGATATTTGCAGGGAACTGCACTATGATCGGGGGTGCGGGACTAACTTCGAGTTAACGTCACGCTGAGAGAGAGCGGACACTACATACGGGGGACGATGGGCTGTTAGGATACGGTGTGTCGAGGTAGCACGCCAGCACCATTGCGTAACTTGACATCAGACCGACTTGGATGTTATACCGAAAAGCACTAGTAGTGTCCGTTCCTCGAACAATCTCAGAGTGGGAATTCTCGACTGCATGGGAGCTGCTGTGAGTTACCCTGTAATCTGGGGTGTGGGACTGACTTCGAGTTAACTTTATACTGAGGAAGAGCAGACAATACATACAGTGGACGACTCGGGTGAGCTCGTAGGAAACGATGCCATTGCAAAGATTGAGGACAATGAAAGGAGTATTTTGACTTGTGTTGCAAGTGGATGTTTTTGAATGCCAATAGTCTTACCTTCAGCTATGATTCATTAAAGCCTGATACATCCAGGCGCCAGGTTGAAAGACCGATCCCAGCGCCTGGATTCAGCATGTTCCAAGCAGGCATCGACATGCGGACGGCGGCATAATAGTATATTACATAATATTATGTAAAACGTCACGATATCTATCTATCGTAAGGTCATATACGTATGGCTCACTCACTTTCCGCTAACGAAACGTGACAAAGCGTTACTTTTGTTTGAAATGTTAATGGCAATTGTAAAACACCTATTTTGCAAAAAGAAATCGCGCAGGGTTCTTTGTATTTACACTGCGCATAACGCTGCGCGGCTGTATTTTTGAAATTAAGAAAATGAATGTTATGAGCTGGGGCCATGTCAAGCGGAAGGACATCGAGTCCTCCCCAATTCTATTCTGGCGGAACTCGAGAACGCTGGGCTCTGACTATTACAACTCATACGCTACACAATATTAGTACTAGTGTTTCGGGTCACAGCTAGTCACAGTGTCACATGTCATCACACGTTAGCGGTGAGCCATACCTTAAGAACGGAGCGATTTCCAATTGGCGTCGACGCCATGTGCGCGCTCCACTTTAGCTTGTAATAGATATAATAATTAAAGTGACCAGACCGCCTGTCACTCGATGTCCGCCGATCAGGCCTTCGAGCTGAATTCAGGACCGTTTAATATTACATATCGTTGACATACTATCGTACGAGTTGTTCGGAAATTTGGGCTCGCTACCTTTACAAATTACTGGTATCTCTACTACATCCTAGTAGTACTGTAATGTATCATGATCGTACCCAGCAGCTGCCCTTGTCGAAGCTTCCACTACTTACTGTCATTGGTAGTACATGCTACTACACAGTATATGCTATTAGAATATTTGCCCATTTGCACAAGCATCTACTTGGTCGAATTCTCTTCTGCCTGCTACTGAAATGCTCACGCCCTCTCATTCAGGCCCTTCAGCAGGCCGCATCGGTCTTTAATTATAAGTGGACTGAGACCTTTCTGCTCCACACATGCTGTCATGCCCTAGTACCTTCGCTTGCAAGTTTCCTGCAGGCAATTTCCCGAGCCCGTAACAACCGATCTGAGTCTACACACGATCGGGCAAATTCTGACCCTGGACAACGAGTGCATTCCAGATCATACATTGATACCTACACAAAAATACACTACAGATCATGTTTTTACTGCTTACTAGGTAAGCTACGAATCTCCCTAACAAATCAGCTGAATCAATTAGACCAATACGGCAGTTGGCCGAAGTTGATTACTCCCCCGGGAACCGAAGTTTCCCACAAATATCCTACCATAATGAGCTTGTACTAGTACAGACAGACTGTATCATCGTCACGGCGTTCCTTGTCATTCTCACATGCATTGAGCATGCTGTATCCAGGAGTCGGGACCGATGTTCAAATCTGGCGCCTGGAAAGTTGTCACGCCCTAAGTAGTCCTCTGACCGGTCTGGCTGCTAATACTACTGGAGGGACTGAAGGTTGAACCAGGGTCCTCTGGCCTTGATGCATTCAGAAACTAAGTACGTGATGCATCGCAATGCTGTTGTTACATGCTTGGAACACGTTGAATCCAAGCGTTGGGATCGGTCTTTAGATCCGGCACCTGGACACGTCACATTCTAACGAATCGGGGACTAAGGGCAAGACTGTCGACATTCAAAAACACCGACTCGCAATGCAAGTCAAGACACTCATTTGTTGTTTCCGATTCAATCGCAATGTCATCGACTCCTGGGAGAGCATCGTCCACCGACTCAGTATGTGGTGCCTGGCTTTCCTCAGCATGAAGTTAACTTGGAGTCAGGTCCACACCTCAGATCAGAGTGCAGCTGGCTGCAAATACCTCGAATACGAAGAGGCTTTATGTCGCAAAGACACTTGCAATATTGTCATTTATGGACAAACAGGCACTGGTAAAAGTTCCTTGATCAACTTGATCACCAAGAAGCAGGCGGCGCGGACGTCCCCCGACGCCGAGGGATGTACAAGGCAAACCACCGTGTACGGGCATGATGTTGTGACTGAGAACAGGACCTTAAAGGTACAACTGTTCGACACGGCCGGTCAGTGCAGTCTGCTATTTTTTGTGAGCGCCACCAAACTAATTTACAGGTCTTGACGAGGGCGCTCAGGGAACGGTTCCCAATCCGCAAGCTGAGCATGCTTTGAAGAGACTCTTTCAACCTCATATAAAAATACATATCATTATGTACTGTGTACAGGGCGTAAAGAATGCCCCGGCGCTCCGGCGCAACTACGACTTATTGTCCAAATTCAAGGGAAATGTTCCCGTCGTCCTTGTCGTTACAGGACTGGAAGACCAAGAACCGGAAATGGAAGAGTGGTGGAAAAGAAACCAGGCATCCATCTCAAAACTTGAGATGAAATTTTCTGGCCACGCATGTATTACCGCGTTGACCATCAATGCAGGTGATACAGATAAGGTCAGGCAGCGCCGCGAAGAGTCATACCGTGCCGTCTGGAACCTTATCGAACAGAATCGCCCGATGTACGTGCTTCATCGTCAGACGCGCATTATGCCGTATTTTGCTAAACATCAATAATTAGAAAGAATATCGTACTCTTTGGAGCAAGCGGAGTTGGCAAAAGCTCAGTCGTAAACCTCATGGCAGGAAAGACAGTAGCAAAGTCATCTCCTAGCTTGGAAAGATGCACGCTCCGTTGGAAAAAACATGTCATCGACTTTGATGGGGAGTCTTATAGGATGTTCGATACCGTTGGACTCGAGGACCCGCAGCTTGGAATTCCAGACTACCTCATGTCCGTCGACAACGCTTATAGCTTGGTCCAGGAATTGGATAACCAAGGTGGCATTGATCTGCTTCTGTTCTGCATTCGCGCCGGCAGAATGACCGCCACTCTTCAGAGCAATTACCGGCTCTTTTACGAATTCCTCTGCGAGAAGAAAGTCCCCGTTGTCCTTGCTATCACAGGCCTCGAAGGAGAGAGGAGGATGGAGGACTGGTGGGAGCGAGAACATCACCACCTTGACAGATATCAGATCCACGTTATGGGCCATGCGTGCATCACTGCCGCTGATGGGCTGCCAGTCGGCACACAGATGGGAGACCACTATCAAGACTCGCGCCTCGTGATTCGCCAACTTGTCAGGCAATATGTTACTGACGGGCCAAAGCCACCATGGATAGGAGGGAACAATCTGTTCATCTCGTTGATGCGCAAGCTAAAGGAGCTACTTACAGGGGGTTCACATGTGAGACGCAAGGATCTTGTTCCTCATCTCATGAAGCGTTGTGGGGTACCTAAAGAGGTCGCTAAACATTTGGCTGATATGATAAAGAACAAATAATTTTGATACCCGGATCCGCTTGTTGACTTTGTCCTTGTCGATACGTTACATATCACTCAGCCCATACCGTTATATAGATATATTTTGAATGGACTATCAGTCAAGGAATTGGACAGGCAAGGCGATATTGATCTGCTTCTGTTCTGCATTCGCGCTGGCAGAGTGACCGCTACTCTTTAGAGCAATTACTGACTCTTTCACAAATTCCTCTGCGAGAAGAAGGTTCCCGTTGTCCTTGCGATCACAAACCTCGAAAGAGAGGAGAGGATCATGATGGAGGATTGGTGGGACCAAGAACATGATAACAAGAACACGACAAATATCAGATCCAAGTCGTTGGTCACGCGTGCATCACTGCCGCCAATGGACTGCAAGCTGGCACACAGATGGGCCATGGCAGACCGCTATGAAGAATCGCGCGTCATAATCCGTGAACTCGTTGAACGGTTTGCTACTGATGGGCAGAAGCAAGCATGGATAGGGGTGCATAACCTGTTCGTCTCGTTAATGCGCAAGCTGAAGGAGCTAGTACTCACAGGGAGTTCGCATGTGAGACGCAAGGATCTTGTTCCTCGTCTCATGAAGCGTTGCGGGATATCTCCAGATGTCGCAAAACAATTAGCTAATATGATCAAGACTAATTTCGATACCCAGATCCGCTTACTTACTTTGTCCTCGTCAGTACTTCACTTACTACGTACGTACGTCCCCGACCCTCACGTTAGTGGAGGGTGAATGTAAGGCTTATGGAAACTCTAGGTCTGGTCTACGTAGAGTCCACTCTGGGTCCTGTCTGGGTCCTGTCTGGGGGTGTGCCAGCCGCCCGGCCAGATCAAAGCGGAGTTTAATCTCTAATTGGGACGTTCGAAGTATGACCAAGCTTGAGAGTCATGCGTGACAACTGCGTCAGCCCCTAGCTTGTCAACATTCACCACGATGACCGTCGTCGTTGCCCGTACATATAAATTGAAATGACATTAGTATATATAAAAAAAGTGCTGATGCACAGGGTGGGGTTTGATGCAGCATGTGGTAGGTGTGACACGACGATGTCTGGAAAGATTTGTAAGCAGGTTCGGCAGTACCCGTACGGGTATCGGGTGCTCGACACTTCAACCCATACCCGTACCTGTGACCCGCACAGGTTACCTAAACCCATGCGGATCCCTGGGTGGCGGGCAAGAATGTGGGGTGGCGGGTGTCATCAAGATGAGGGCGGGGTGAGCTAAGTCACAACTTAAAGCTTAGTCACATCGTCCCGATTTGGAGTTAAACTCCGCTTTAATATGGCCAGGCAGCTGGCACACCCCCAGACAGGACCCAGAGTGGACTCTACATAGACTCTACGTAGACTAGACCTAGAGTTTCCATTTCCCGGACGTCCTCAGTGGAGGGAGGGCTTTGTCGAACGCAAACGGATTCCCATCACTAACAAGATGTGCGAGAATGCTGTGCACCCTTCCGCATATAGCCGTCCAGCGGTAGTGGTATCTCAAATGCCCGATATCCAATACATGAGGCTACAGTTACTTGTTTTGTTTGAAGTTGCGACGTGCGGGAACAAACGGAAGGCTAGATAAAACGAGTGTATACTAGTGAAGTTAGTAAAGGAATGAACTATAGTAATGAATGTCTTACCTCAGTCGCGTACTCATAGTGTAGCGGACTGAGGTGTGAGTAACTCTAATGTGACTATGTACTTGCGTGATTAGGTAAGCTGGTACTCGACGTACCGATAAACAAATTATTAACAACACGCCCACTCGGTGAGTTATCAGCTATCAACACACTCCCATTCCTCCCATAAACCAATCGTGCTTCTCTCGTCCAAGGGCCTTTGTCAAAACATCGGCGACTTGCCAGTTCGTCGGCACATACTTCAACTCGATCTCACCATTGTCAACTTTCTCGCGGATGAAATGATAATGAATCGCGATGTGTTTCGTGCGGCTGTGGAAAACGGCGTTCTTTGCGAGTGAGATAGCGGATTGGTTGTCGATCAGGAGGCAGATTCTTTGGGTTGGGAGTATTTGGATTTCACTTAGAAAAGTATGCATCCATATTGCTTCTCTCGTTGCTGATGCTGTGGCCATGTATTCAGCTTCTGTGCTCGAAAGAGCAACAGAGTCCTGTTTCTTCGACGACCAACTCACAGCTCCGCCTGCCATTATGAACGCATACCCAGTGATGGACCTTTGATCATTCACGTCTGAGGCCCAATCCGCGTCAACATATCCGATGGGAGTAGCGCTGTCTTTTCCTCGAAAGGTGAGTCGTTTGTCTGCTGTTTTGCGCAGATAACGGTAGACACGCATCAGCGCTGTCCAATGTTCTGGTGTGGGCTTTGCTGAGTGTTTGCTCAGTGTGCCCACTGAATATGCAAGGTCTGGACGTGTCGCGAGCATCGTGTACATCAAGGCTCCAAGCGCGCTTTGGTAAGTCCTTGTTTCCATCTCTGGATCTTCAGCCTTGACTAGCTTGGTATTAGGATCCATTGGTGTTGCTATGGGCCTCGCATCTTGCATTCCGAAACATTCGAGGATCGTTTCAATGTATCGCTTTTGCGATAGATGAATTGTTTTCTCCTTTCGGTCCCTAATGATTTCCATGCCCAGAATCCATCGTGCTTCTCCAAGGTCTGTTAGATTGTACTCGTCTTTCAACTCCTTCTTCAGCTGATTTATGAGTTTCAGATTGTTTGAAAAAATCATCTTATCATCAACATATACTGCGACTATGACGAATTTTTTGTCCTTGACCTTGTAGAATATGCTGTGCTCGGATTCGCATCGCGTATAGCCGAGTCCCTCGAATACGGTCCGGAGTCGTTTGTACCAGGCCATGTGTGCCTGTTTCAGACCATATAACACTCATTTGAGCTTCCAGACTCGGTCCTGTGAGTCACGAGAACCTGGGGGCATCTCTAGGTATATCTCCTCGTCTAGCTCACCATTAAGGAATGCTGACTTTACGTCCATCTGATGGATTTCTAGATCGAGTTTTGCTGCTAGTGCTAGGAGAATCCGGATGGTTGAAAACTTTGTGACCGGTGTGAAAGTTTTGGTATAGTCGATTCCTTCAACTTGGGTAAAGCCTTTAGCAACCAACCGGGCCTTGTATTTGTCTATTTCGCCGGTAGGTCCCTGTTTGACCTTGTATACCCACTTAGAATCAACAACTTTCCGTCCCTTCGGTCTCTCAACTTCCTCGTATAGGCCGATCTTCTGGAAGACTCTCAGTTCTTCCAGCATGGCGGCTTGCCATAGGTCTGCATCCGGCCGGTTCACTGATTCTTCGAATGTCTTAGGATCTTCGGCCATCTCCGCATGGTAAGCACGTTCTTCATCCACAAGCTCCTTCTCACTCTCATACTCATCCACAAGTTCCTTCTCACTCTCATACTCATCCATGACAGCACCCTTTTCTTCTTCATTCTTGATGGTGTCTTCTTGGTGAGTTTTGAGTGTTGGTTTCTCATATGCATTGACGAAGTAACAAGGATCATCGTCAGGGACTGGTTTCTTTCATATGTGGTTCGATCGTCTGGCTTCGCGTGGGGGAACAGGGTGTGGATATGGAACTGGAGGACCTGCTGTCATCGTGCGACGTCTTGTTGAGGTGCGTCGCGGTTGCTGAGAACTAGTTTCAATCTGACTAGTTGTAGGGACCACCGGTTCCTCAAAGTCTTGTGGGGTGTCTTCGTTCTCTACATCTGCAACCTCCTCGATGTGCATTTGTCCTGTTTCATTTGAATCTGGATGTGCCGGTAGGGTATTTGTCTTCAATTGTGTTTGCTGTTGACTGACTTGGTGATTTTCAGTATCATCAACAGTTATCTTCACTCGGCTTGACCCTCCACAGTCCCCTTCATCGAACACTACGTCCCTAGACTCCAATATTCGCCCATTTGACCTCTGCAGGCAGACATATGCCTTTCGATGCTCGGCATATCCTAGATGAACACACTCAATGGACTTTGCGTCAAGCTTTAGGTGTCATTCGTCCGGTACGTGCACATATGCTTTGCATCCAAACGTCCTCAAGTGTGCTACTGAAGGTTTATTTCCAGTATATGCTTCAAAAGGTGTGATATCCCTTTTCAATGCACATGTGGGGACTCGATTGATGATGTGGGCTACATGTAGAATTGCATCTCCCCAATACTTCTTTTGGAGGGAGGCATCGCTGAGCAATGCACGTGCGGACTTGACTAGTGTCCTGTTCATTCATTCGGCGACTCCATTTTCCTGAGGTGTGTAGGTGTTTGTCTTCTCATGATGGATCCCTTTTGACTCTAGATATTTTAGAAATTCCTTCAAGCCATATTCTCCACCACCATTGCTATGGAATACGTTTGCACGTTCACCTGTTTCGGTCTCTGCTCGTTCGAAGTACAATTTCGTAAGTCCAAATGCTTCATCTTTTGTCTTTAGTAACTTGACAACTAGATGGTGCGAGCAGGCATCAATAAATGTCATGAAGTACCGGTATTGACCTTGGGAGGTCGTTTCCATGGGTCCGCATATGTCTGAATATGTTCTGTGCAGAATACAAGGATTCTCGACTTGGAACTCGTCTGGGATAGGTTTGCGGGATTGTTTCCCTTCGAGGCAGGCCTTGCATACATCTGTTTCGTGAGCTGTTGACCCTGAAACTTCCATGCCTCTAACCATATCCTTCCCATACAGCTTCTTCACAGAATTTAGATTGGTATGTGCGAGTCGACAATGCCAAGTCTCCATGGATGCCTTCGATGAGTATGAGCAGGCTGTGAGTGCTCTAATCGGTTCTATGGCGTCTAATAGCTGACTTGGACCTTGAATGATATAGGCTCTCTTGCTGCTGCAAGTCCGTCCTCTCAATATGTATAAGGACTGTTGCCGTGTTGCTAGTGCCGCTATGGACCCGTTTCGAGTGATTGTGCAGGTACGTTGGTCAAAGCTTGCTTCAAAGCCTTTGCTTGTCAACTGTGGCACTGACAACAAGTTTCCATCTAGAGCAGGGACATAATACACCTCCTGCAGTATGGTTCGGCGCATATTCCCTTTTCCAACTTCAACCTCGAGCTCAATGCTACCAAGTCCTGTAGCTTTGATGGACCTTCCATCTCCAATGACGACTCGCTGCACTGGGACTATTGGATGAAATGTCCTGAACCAATCTCGGCAGCACGACATACTTGCTGAAGCACCAGAATCGACGATCCATTCCACGGAGTTAGGTTCATCTTTAGAGTCATGTGCAACAAACAGTTGCAATGCTGGTGCGTCTTCTTCGACTACAGCTGCTACTTTTGCTGATAACTCTGTCTTTGGCTTATCTTGTTCGTCGTCCTTGGCTTTGCTGGGTCCTTTAGCCTTTTCAGCCTGTTTCTTATGACAATCTCTCTCCCAGTGGCCTGGCTTCTTGCAATAGTTGCAGTTGCCAGGTTTCTTCTTCTTATCCATTTTAGAACTCTCTTTCGACCTGTCTGAGGTCTTGGCTACAAGAGCTGTTTGAGAATCTGGACCTCGACGCGACTTCTCCTCGACCAGGATCTGGCTGATAGTACCTTCGATTGTGATCTTGTCGCTCGTTGACATGAGAATTGTTCAGAGAGTTGAGTAGGAAGGAGGAAGTGATATGATCATAGCAATGGCTACTAGAGAGTCTTCGAGAGCTTGGCCGAGTGAGTTCAGTACTTGTGCCTTCTGTCGCATTGAATTGAGCTGGGGTTCTAGGGGTGACTCGTCTGACAGAGTTCCTCAAAACAATTCGCCTATCAGGTAGGCTATGCTTTGTTTGCCCTTTCCCTCATATTGTTCGCACAATTTTGTCCAGGCATCAGATGCCAACATTGTGTGTAGGACTCCGTTTAGTGGTTCGTCCTTCAGCATGAGTGTGATCTGTGCATGTGCTTCCTCATTTTTCTCTAACCATTCGTTTAGTGCATCTGGGTCTGTGGCAGGGGGCTGCACCTCCACTCCAGTGACTAACTCCCAAAGTCTCCTCACTGTGAGTACTTTCTTCGCTTGAAACTTCCAATTCTGAAAGTTAGAGCCATCATTCTCTAGTGACGGAATGTCATAGAGTCGATTTGAAGCTTGAATTACTTTCTTCGAACTAGATGCTGACGAGGCAGTGAGTTGTGTTTGTGAATGTTGGGCTTGCGAGATTGACGGATTGTTGGACATTGTGTAGAGGGTAGGAAGTTGTCACTACTAGGCTATTTGTGTGCTTGAATATGAAGCAGGGCTCATAACTTTTTGTTTGAAGTTGCGATGTGCGGGAACAAATGGAAGGCTAGATAAAACGAGTGTATACTCAGTCGCGTACTCGTAGTGTAGCGGACTAATACTAACCTAGATAAAACGAGTGTATACTAGTGAAGTTAGTAAAGGAATGAACTATAGTAATGAATGTCTTACCTCAGTCGCGTACTCGTAGTGTAGCGGACTGAGGTGTGAGTAACTCTAATGTGACTATGTACTTGCGTGATTAGGTAAGCTGGTACTCGACATACCGATAAACAAACTATTAACAATAACTTGATGCGCACATATCCGATTTTTCATTGCCTGATTGTGAGCTGTCATGCTCTTGCATTCAATACTAATCTAAAAAGCATGCCAATTAACATGGGCTAGCTACTCTGCCTACATGTTCGACACCAACTAGAGAGAAAGTAAATGCCAAGCCTGGACAAACAAGACAAAATAATTCATCATTGGATCTCACTGGAGTCAAGAGCAGAACAGATCACAAACTGCATGTATTTACCCAACAACAATCTCGCGATTACTAAGTTGCATGTCAATGCACTGCATGGCAGTAACCTGAGCATGATGAATTCTAGGAAAGATGGGAGTCAGGGACTTGGTGCATCAGCGTCATTATGATATAATTGTCTTACCACAAAAAGTGTGTGCCTTTATTTGGTGTCCATCAACAAAGGGGCACTAGGAAAATGCTGTGCCACTGCTGCGACTGCTGCGCGGCATCTGCCGCGACGTTCCAAATTTACGCTATACAGTATACACTACTACTTTGAAGTAAGTAGAGCAGCAAACTAACTCACCAGCAAAATACACTTGCTTGTTGCTGGCCACATACTATGGACTCTGCATTGTTGCCTTGAAGGACTTTACATGATTGATATAAACTCACTTGGTTATTGTTGTCTTGAACTGTGTTACTGGAGACTAATCTACAGTGTGTTCTAACTTCTGAGTCCCAGCTACTATTTCAAACTTGTGTGATATGCAAATCCACCATTGAAGTATTTATTCAAATGCGAGTATGCAATACTATGATGTGCAAAATAACTGCTGAAGGACCATGTGCTATACAGCTCGAGCTTATTTTCAGCAAGTAAGTATACTAGTGTCGCAGCACCTTGTCACGGGCGTCGCGGTCGTCATGGGCACCATATCGCAGCATCCCCCAAATATGGAAATAAGGTGCCTGCGACGACTGCGATGACTGCGATGACCGCGATGCCCGCAACACAGTGCTGCAACACTTGTCAGTAGCTCATATTCAATTCCAAATCAAGCTGATTTTCTTATTATCCTACTAATGCAGTGCCCTCAACAACACTGGGCTAACAGGATTCAAGGAAGCGATAAGGGACGGAGTGATGATGCTGAGAACTGGCAAGATAGTTTTTGAACATGATATACATGTCTTGAACTCAGAATCATTGTTTCTGATGAGCCAACTTGCTAAACCATCACACATCCTATGCAAATTCACACTCATCAGTCAACTGCACGCTTCTAATGATTGTGGAAGAAAACTCGTTCATCAGGAATGCACCAGAAAAGTCATATGCATCCTCTACTCATGTCATGGTGGCATATGTTACAAACACATCGACAATCGTGACCATGCTCGCCCTACTTGTATACTACACCTAACGAAAAGTTAGCATGCTCAGCCACCAATCTTCATGCACATGCCCGAGCTGTGGGGCTAAATGGTTGCTGTAAGCACATGCTGCAGCCATCATCTTGCATATGTTGACACAACCACAGTGCAGGAAAAGGAGCGCTCACTTGCCATGACAAGTTTTGGTATCCTGTCAAACTCATTCAATTTCATGGGGAGACAGATGCATGGAAAGTGCGGTGGTGGTGCAGATGTAGGTTTCCTGCAGTGATGAAAGAGATCTTGAGGTATGATGTGTTTTGATTCTTAAAACGGTCCTAGTTAACAATCATCTTAGTGTGGGCCAGATTTCAGTGACAGCAACAATGTCAAAAAAAAAACGGACGTCAGCACCTCAGAAATGACAGGTAACAAAACCCCATGGAGAACCGAGAAAGCAAAGAAAAGTAGCTCTGACCACGTCTTGAGATGATGCCATTGCCTGCGACTGCACAGTCACTTGTTAAGAAGAAATAAAAATTGTATGCAGAGGAATCAAGCTACAATGCAATATGAAAGATCGATCATTTAGTAACAAGATAGTTGCATCTGGAAAGAGCAATTTGGGTCGTAGCGCCACGCCAACGCTACATCATGACTGGGAGACTCAGTAGCCTGGGGTAGACAGTCATGTAACACCTGAGCAACAGTAGACATACCCTTGTGTTCCATAGCTGTAGGTAGTCTAGTCGTCGATGTGAAGGGCCATGTATAGCAATGCAACTACATGAACAATAAGCTGTGCGTGACCACTAGTACAAGTGCTGTATGGTATCAAAAATGTGAAAATTAATGTAAGGGTTAACATAAAACTCGTCAGCGAGCTCAAGAACATTGCTGTTGATCCATGATACATCTACCTTACTTGATCCAAACCTTGGCATCAGGTGTGCTGCTTGCAGAAGGTCTTGAACACTGATGACGGGGTGCCAAAATCTGTTTGCAGACGAGACACGGAGACAGCGAGAAACGGGCAACTCTTGGCAACATGGTAACCATGTGATGCCAGTAGTCCTGATGGAATGATGTCTGAATCTGCAAATGTTGGTTCCTCATCCTCGTCTTCGAGCAAATCTGAGTCGAGAGATTCGCCAAGTCCACCTTTTGATGCGACCCAATTGAGGAACATGCCATGTCGAAAGATGGCTTCTTGAAGTTCGAGCCAATGAGTCATTTTGTCATATCCCGTATTCCGGACCTACATCCAATAATATTCCCACGCCTCATCCGGACCTTCGGATATCCTATCCATGTCTGCAGTCCTCTATCCATCCGGATCCCTGCACCTCCGCACATCCAGATCCAGATCCCTTTACCTTCGCAGCTAGCCTGCATCGTTCACCCTTGTCCCATTGCCCTAATATTATATCTTCCATATCCACGCATCTCATCCGGACCACATCCGATCCGGTCCAATCTGATCCTATCTGATGTATAGATACATTTCCTATCCGATATACGATAAGCTTCTTGATTCATTTCCTGTGCATATAATGTTAACACAGCCTATCCGGTATTCCTTGTTCCCGGTACCTCAGTTATATCTATTACCGGTATGCTTACTGATCCATTAACCTATGTTCATTTCCGACTCGCATTTGTTAACCTTTGCATATGCTTCATACATAGCCTCGGACTCTGCTTATTGATCCTTCCGTTATTTCTCTTAGTATATAAACTCGTGTATATGTCTTGTAGTACCTCAGTCTGAATATCATATTAGTCCTCGCACTAGTCTTCACTCTAAGTCCTCATATCAGTTCTAGTCTTCCAACTTAGTTGATATCCATCTCAGGCCTAGGGAGTTTCTCCCTAGGCCAGAGCTCCGCTCCTCCGCTCCTCCACTCATCTGAAGTTCCGGAAGTTCATCCGGAACTTTCCCGCGGTCCTCCGGACCTATTCTGCTTCGGACTATGTCCTTGCAGCCTTTCCTCTGTTTGCTTCTACTCAGGACTTGTCCTGAGTAGCCATTACACGTATCTGACTTAGGACGAAACCTCATTGTAATTTCTGGAAGTTCCTCCGGAACTTTCCTGCACTCATCCGGAAGTTACTTGTACCCATCCGGAAAGTCCTTCCGAAGTTTCCCGCACCTTCGGATGTCTTCAGACTTTCTTCGGACACCAATCTGAAATTAAGGGCACATACTTGGGTAAGGGGCGCAGCGCATGAGCTGAAGCCAAGCCCTTCAGAATCAGTCCTACCCTTTGTGCATGGTCTTAACACATTTGCACAATATAATCTACTTTGCTGCTTGCCTGGTAAGCATCCTTCGCATAGTCGATATGCAAGCATTCGGGGCTCTCCAAGTTGAAACCATCTGCGCTGCCCAATGCTCAGATGGACTGCACATAGTGGCACATTGAGTGAACCTTGGGAATATTGAAGTGTTGACAAAGCCTGAGCTCAATAAAAACATCTTTGTTCACATGAAACACATCCAGTGCTTCCTGCATCCATGCGAGAGTCGTGTCCATGTGAGCTTGGTATTGAGCATAGTAAATAAAATCGAGAACAGCATGTGCAGCCTGGAACACATGGTGTTCAACAGCACCAGCGATGACGCCTAAGACAACGTGCTGCATCTCTTTATGCTCCATGCAAGTCCACTGAGAGACAGTTGAAATTCCCCATTTGAAGTGATGGAGACCATGAAAATCAGACATAGCTTGAAAATGTGCGTCAAACTCTGTGTCAGAGATGATTGTAGAACACCAGCTCACAATGTGGTCTTTGAAAACACCCTTGTGTAACTGGTGTAGAATATCCGGAGTGATACACATGAAAATGTCGGTGTGTGGAAGATGTGACCAGAATGGAAAATATATCGCACGAAGACCGTGATCTTCAAAAAGGTGAGGGTCTTCACCATTTTTATGGTGTTTGAGAGTTGCTCAAGTCTCATTGACATCTTGAAGAGGTGAGTCGAAGTGGTCTCCGTGATGTTTCATTCCTACAACACAACAAGGGCAGTGGTTTTCTTTACAGCAGGCGATCAGGCATTGCTCGGGATGATCTGCGATATATGCTGCAAGAATAGGATAAATGCATCAGATATTCCTATCAGCACATATCATATCCACTCTGTGACGGTCGGCATTGACAAGTGGCTTTGTCACCAACCACATACAGTTATGAAAGAGATGATAATGAGCAATCTGCCGTCCTTCGTCATCCTTGAAATGCAGCATCTTCGATATTGGTAAGTATCCTATCAGCACTGTTGCATGCTTAGAAGGCTGACGGTGAATGTCCTTTTTGATATTTCTGATGGTCAAATATATTGGCCATGTAGCTTTATTGCCATGAAAATGGGTAAGATTTGTTTTGTCAGATGCGAGTCTTACTGGAGCAACAATGGCACCTGAAGGTAGGCATTCCTAATGTCACAATTGGTTATCATTCAATCTCACACATTTGCCTCACTTACCTGCATGTTCCACCACCAATCACCAGTCCACATCTCATCATATACCCACGTCGTCCCTTGCGGATCAGCAAAAACCTGCTCGGGAACATATGAAAGGTAATCCTTGAATGTGGGATTACCAATCAAATCATGCACACACTCCACAGGGTCACCCTGCCAAAGTTAATGTTGTTCTGTTAATGGCTTCCGATCTCCACCCACTTGATCTCCTGTTGACATGACTATTTCAGAAGTCCATCCAGGACCTGTAGGTAGTTTATCGAGTTTCTTTTGAAATGTATAGTTGCTTGTAAAGCTTGGCTGATGTGATTTTTCGTCTAGGTAGGTGGTTTTGTCTGTGATGGAAGATGCCAAGACATTTTGGAGACTTACAATGGCCAGTTTAAGGAATTCATCGGTCGCAGTCTTGTTGACTCTCTTCGACAGCCATTCTGCAAGGCCTCACTCATATTCATCATCAAAAGGTGCCCATGGATTTTTCTCCAGACCCATGTCAACCTGAGCCTCCCAAATTTCTTCAAACACAGTCTGTCCGACCCCCAAAACATCTGCAACTGGGTGTGGGAAAACCTTGGCAAATCATGTCGGCTCTTCTTCATCTGCTACTTCCTCCATTCTTGCACATTTGGATTAGGGGCCAGAATTCATCAAAGACTCAGTGTCCTCTGGCTCATATCTTGATCTGTGCGGAAATTCATAGTCGACGTCTTCGGGTATGTCATATTCATAGTCTTGGGGTGTCAATGTATCTGATGTGCTAGATTGGCTGTCGACCTGTTCTGAACACCTGGTGTTTTGATGTGAGACCATGAGGTCCCATTGTTGGCGACATGTCGGAGTGTTTTGAATGTGTGAGGTTACATCTTTGTGTCAGCTGAGCTCTTTGAGACAGAAATTACAGCGCGGTTTCTGCCTGGTGTATGACATTGTTCAAGACTCGAAGTTCTGACTGAAGGCACTTGGGTAGATTCTTTTCTAGATTCTACCTGTATTTTGTATATTTACTGTGGTTTCAGTGCGTTTCTGTGCCAAAATCAGCCCATGTCTCAGACTGACATCCTGACAGGCTCTGTCATGATTCTTGGGCCATATCGGTGAATGATGCTTGCAAATAAACCTTATCATGTCATCAACTTTGTTGATCTTTCTTCCTCCCCTCCATCTTCTCCAACAGAATGTCTGCAGTTGAACGTTCAGCGGCCCGCTGTGATCACCGTCCTACTGAGAGAGCTCAGTATATCTGTAAGTCTTCATATTACAATTTTTTTCATGTCATGTTGATTTGACCTTCATTCGAAGCTGAGACTCACAAGGACAAAGAAAATCACCAGCACCAGCAGGTCAATAAGGCCCATGAATGTCAAGAGAAGGCTCGTCAGAAGGCAAGCAAGGCTGCTGAATACGAAGCTTACAAGAACAATACTGGATGCACTCAAGTCTCCGCAGTGCTGTTGAGTGAAGATCCTGGTGTATGTTTGTTAGTATTCTTGTCAATAGTCAATTTTAATGACCCTCACACCATTAGTTTACAAGTCAAACTGTGTGTCAACACCTGCCAGGGACCCAAACTTGGTTGCATGGAAAAGTACAGTGCCACTCGCACCACACCAGGTCACATTGGTATGTCTATTTACAACATCGTGCTTTTTGTTGACTAGTAATACTAGAACAAGACTCCACATCTCAACACATTGACACCAGAAAAAGCTGCTGAGCTGTTGTGTCTGCATGAGGCTGTGCTGGCCAAACAAGAAATGAGTCCAGTTGCGGCATTGTCTCGAGGTGAGTACCTGTATTTATTTGAATTGTGCCGAATTTAATAGCAGCCTACTATGTCTACTCAATTGCAGGTGGTCCCCACCCTAGTTCAGGCCTCAACAATACTATAACTCGCTCTCCTAGCCCAACTGACGAGGCCTTATTCGACGAAGCTATTGAAGGGTTGGTTAAGGTTTTCTATGGGTAACCCTAGGGTTTTATTTTCACACACCCTACCCATACCCTTGCACACCCCACCCATCAGGGGTAGGGGTATAAACTGAACCGTCAAAACAATGGTGTCACATGAAACCTGCAGTGTCATGAAACCCGCAGTTAATAGGGGTATAAATCAAACCATCAAAACAGCGGTGTCACATGAAACCCGCTGTGTCATTGAAACCTGTGGTTACAAAGGATAACTAAATGCTAGAAATATGCTTACTGTTAAGACCATGTACAAAGGGTAGGACTGATTCTGAGGGGCTTGGCTTCAGCTCGTGCGCTGCGCCCCTTACCCGAGTATGTGCCCTTAATTTCAGATTGGTGTCCGAGGAAAGTCCGAAGACATCCGAAGACATCTGAAGGACATCCAAAGGCGCAGGAAACTTCGGAAGGACTTTCCAGATGGGTGCAAGTAACTTCCGGATGAGTGCGGGAAAGTTCCGGAGGAACTTCCGGAAATTACAATGAGGTTTCGTCCTGATACGGATATGTATAATGGCTACTCAGGACTTGTCCTGAGTAGAAGTAAACAGAGGAAAGGCTGCAAGGACAAAGTCCGAAGCAGAATAGGTCCGGAGGACCACGGGAAAGATCCAGATGAACTTCCGGAAACTACGGAGGATCGGATGAGCGGATGAGCGGAGTATCGGATAAGTGGAGCTCTGGCCTAGGGAGAAACTCCCTAGGCCTGAGATGGATATCAACTAAGTTGGAAGACTAGAACTGATATGAGGACTTAGAGTGAAGACTAGTGCGAGGACTAATATGATATTCAGACTGAGGTACTACAAGACATATACACGAGTTTATATACTAAGAGAAATAACGGAAGGATCAATAAGCAGAGTCCGAGGCTATGTATGAAGCATATGCAAAGGTTAACAAACGTCAGTCAGAAATGAACATAGGTTAATGGATCAGTAAGCATACCGGTAATAGATATAACCGAAACAGTGGGATAGAGGAAATACCGAATAGGCTGTGTATAACGTTATAAGAACAGGAAATGAATTAGGAAGCTTATCTATATCGGATCGGAAGCGGATCTATATATCGGATCGGACCGGATCGGATATGGTCCAGATGAGATGCGTGGATATATAGGATGTGGCATTAGGGCGATGGGACAAGGATGAATGATGCAGGCTAGCTGCGAAGGATAAGGGATCTGGACGTGGACATGCGGATGTGGATGTGCAGAGGTGCAGGGATCCGGATGGGTACTGGAGACATGGATAGGACATCCGAAGGTCCGGATGAGGCGTGGGAATATTATCGGATGTAGGTCCGGAATACGAGATATGACACTTACTCAATCAACTCGACATCCGATGACTCTCGTTTCCTCTTAGAATTAGCCTTCATGGCAGCTACAAGGTCTTCAAATAAGATAAGATCATGACGAGCCCAGGAGCCGAGACAGAGAAATGCTCGAATAGATGAACCCTGAAGGCGGTTGCGAGTGAAAGACAGCAAGTGGCGACCCTGTGAGAAGACCCATTTGACTGTGGTAGACATAGCTATGTTTTTAAATAAATGAGTTGTGAATTTATAACACAAAGTTAAAAAAACAGTATCTGGAATACTCAGATAGTCCAACACCATTTGAAAGAGATTTGGATAGATGTGACAGTTAGAAACCCATCACTTAAGAGGCTCCTTGACATTCTCGACTGGTTTGCAGAGGTACTCGTCGAGCTTGCTAGTCCGAGATCCAATACCAGCAGTCACTGAAATATTTGCAAAGGATGTGAAGTTGTCATCGTCAATCTGGATAATAAGTATCAAAAACATATGATATATTGCAGTAGGAAACTTACTAAGTCATTTGTTGTGCCGGAATCAAGCACTTGCACAGGATTTGATTTTCCCTCATATTGTTTGACATATACTTCGCTCGTGATCTCCTTCGCATGGCTAATCCATTCGTCATTCCATTCTTGCTGCCGAAAGTATTTGAGCTTGAGACCAGGATGTAGAACTAAGTAAAGGTGAGTTGTCTGTGATAATAAAAATAGATCGGATGCTTACCCATTGCAATTCGGTATAAGGAAGAAAGATCGGTCATCGAATAGTAGTGGTTGATCTTCTTGCATGCGAGCTTCATAGCAGCCTTGATGGCTGGATAGTATGGGTTCCTGGTATGAGGGTTGAGATGGCAGTCAAGCTTGTCCATTGCAGGTATCACAGCAGCAATGCTCGCTGAATCTTGAGAGAAGAAAAGAGTTGCTTTTTGTATGTCTATACACAAAGAAGAATCAATAGCTAAACGAATCCAAAGCAAATAAGCATGTGCACCTCAAGAACAGCAACAAGATCTTTGATGATGCCCCAGTCCTCATTGTCAAGCTCGTACTTGCGCAGTTTCAATGACTTATCAGCCGTAATCCTGTCAATCGCACTCTTATAAGCAAGCACAAACTTCATCATGTCATATGTTGAGTTCCAGCGTGTGACAACATCACGTGGGATAAGTCATTCCTTGAGGTCGAGCTCACGGCAAACCTTCCACCATGCTGGGAGAGCTATTGTAGTTGAATGAATGATTGCGAATGAGAGTTTTCATATCTGTAGTGAATAGTTAGTGTATGACAGAGTTGGCAAAGAAAACATATGTTACCTTGGTGACCATGTCACAGACAGCGGCAGTGTCTTCCAGCAGTCTGGCCTGCTCAACCTCACCCAGCTCCTGCAGCTCATCAATTTTGTCATCCTCATTGTTGCTCTCGTCTTCACCCTGCTCATCTTCTTCACCCTGGCCTTCGTCATATTCAATCATTGTGTATTCATCAACTTCACCTTCAAGGTTTTTCGGTGCATTGTCATTGTCATCCTTGCTAGAGAGTGTCATATTGAATGGTCGTAGGAGAGTCTTGGTGGAAAGTTGGAGCGTGTGATTGAAGCAGTGGGCACGATTTTCTTTGGCGAACGAGTTGGGCAATTGGTCGAGTGTCATTGTCTGCATGTCATTGGATGTGGCATTGTCCCCATTGAAGGTGAGAATCTTCTGAGTCAGTCCAAAATCTTCAAGCATCTTTTGAAATGCGCGTGCCAATGTAGCACCTGTGTGAGACTGAAAAACAAGGGTGAGTTGAGAGAATGATTAGATATTATTGACTCACTTCAGGAACCTCAACTATATCAAGTAGAAATGCAAGCATGATACCTTCATACTCAATATGAGCAGTCCATGCCACAAATGCGCAATGATTGGTAGCTGTCCAGGTGTCTGCTCCAAAATGAATGTGACCAGGGTAATCCTGTAATTGTGAGGTTAGTCAAAATGCTGAAGACTACATAGCAGACGCACGACACACCTGAAGCAACTTTGCAATGTGCACCCTGCACTTTTCAAAAGATGTGTTGATGTCACGAGAGATGGTTTGGTTGGAAGGAAGGGTAACACTTGGTCGGCCAGCTGTCAAAAGATTGCACAATTCCCGGTCATTGATGATGTTGACAGGTCGGTTGTTTTCGGTGATCCATCGCACAAGATGGGCGCTATCCATTACAGTAAGTATTCCAATGTGAAAGTACACTGAAAAGAAGAACATACCATAATTCTGGGTTAGTGTGAACACAATGCGAATACTTGACTGGCTGTTTGCCGTTTCGTGCAAAGAGGGCAAAAACCAAGCCATTGCATTCAGAGGCTGCCTTACCACTGATGGCAGCATTGATGGTGTCTTCACCAAAGCAACGAATGGCGTGATGCTTCAGATTAGCTGTTGAAGACTTGTCCTTTGAATCCTGAAATCGGCGAACACCACCAGCATACAATTTGTATGTGGGAGCAGCACAGGTGAAAAAGTGACATGGTCGTGTATCATGGTACTGAAAGATGACAGTAGGTTTGAAGAACGCGTAGATCAGTGAATGCCAGGTTTTTTTAAGTTGTTCTAGTAGGTATTAGTGTTGAAGTGAAAGGAATGACACATAAACATACCAAGTTCTTGTTCAGGACTCAGCTCAGTGCTCTCGGGCTCGCTATGATCAACCGCCTGACTTTCTTCATTGTTATTGTCATTGTTCTCATCACCGTGTGGGAGCGTTGTTGTTGATGAGCAAGATCTGGTAGAAACTTGAGAAGACATTGTAGAGATAGATTTCTTGAGTTTTTTAAGTGGTCGTGAAATGGCCTGGACACTCTTCCGTGCAAGGTTCTTGATAGGTGCTGTCTTTCGGGAGATAGGCGAAGACTTCATGTAGGATGTATCAGTTGGCTTTGCCATACTGAGAGGAAGTTCCAATGACTTACCTGGTGTACCAGTGTCCATTTTATAGTATTCTGAAGCCAGTTTTCAATATATTGACCCTTTGACTCTTCACTATTGGTCCGATTTGAGCAGTAGTGTGCCAGTATTCCGACCATGCTAGTGGTGTGTGTGTGTCCGAGTCGTGGGAAGCAACAATTAGCAGCCTGGGAGTGTTATCAACATGCCGCCAAGTCAAGCCTTCAACAATTAAATCAGAGTGATATTCAAGCTTTAAGTCAAGTGAACTAGGTGGGTGCAACACAACAAGAACACCCGCTACTACCCATGATACCGCAGTTCGGGTACACGGTTTGGCCTCAGTGTACCAAATATGGTACCTTACCCTAACCCGTGCAACCCCTAACCCTAACACCGCAGGTTTTTCCACACCCAAGGCAAACCCTAGGCTTGGTCGACTTCAACATGGATGGGGACCAGGGTAATGACTCACTCGTGGCTGACAACAACAACTATATTGATGATGAAGGTAGTAGGTCCCCATCCTCCAGCATCGAATGTGTGGGCAAATGTCACCATAGAGCATCTGATGGTGACGACAACAGCGAGCCAGTGCAGAAGGCTGTCAAGATACAGGAAAGTAAGGGACAGCCGAAGGCTGCTGATTATGAACCATCTGTTCGCACTATCTTCGGCATGGCATGGGCACTCTATTGTGGCCATCTCTGCACAGAGGGTCCCATGCCCAACCATATGCAGGAGGTGACATGGGCCAAGTTAGCATGGAATGAAGCATATAAGAGGCTACATACTCAAGTTGCTTATGATGCGGAGAAGATTTTAAAAATGGTCAATGATTTTTATTGTGAACATGCTATCTCTAATGTGTTACCTAGATCACTTTGCGAGGTTCCTACCTTCATGGCAAAGTCAAGACTAAAGTCCGGCCATATGTTGCAGATGAGTACGGGTTTGAGACGAGCACCAAGCAATCTGTCATCAATCGCAACATCATGCTTGCACAGGAACTCAAGAAGGATTTTGCCTTCGTTTATAAGGCAAGTACCCATTTATGTTGCTGTGTGTTTGCTCAACACAATTTTTTAGACTCACTCCCCCAATGGTAACAAAGGCTTATACAGTGCCAAGATTATCCAGAAGGGTGTCAACACCATATGGTTCCGCAACAAGAAAGATGAAGGTGTGCTATATCCTGAGTTCTACAAACCATTCCCAGAGGTTGCCTTTGCATTGCTTTTGACTGTGGTACCATTTTTTTTTGCTGTGGGGATTGAGTGCTGATTGCCATCAGATTGAAAGTTGCATCGACGAGTGGAGCAGTGGAGCTCAAATGAACAAGATGTTCACTGTGGATGAGTATCAGGATGTGCTCGACAAACATCTCAACAACCTCATGGACTTCAATGAACACACCAAGGCTCAAGGCCTGCTACCCAAGCTGTTGTCATGTCTGTATGATAATGGCCGGTATGTCTTCGTCCTTGGCCTTATTAATTCATCTTACCTTCGTTCTTCAACGAAATTGGCTGCACGATGGCTCGTAGTGCATTTGAGGCTGCAATCGAGGAGTACAATGAATGCAGGGGTGTATCAAGTGATGATGAGGATGATGAGTAGTAGTAGTGTACATTATTATATCAGCCAATGCATGCTATTTTGACAGTTTGCCAATGGTTCGAGTGACTGCGTGGAATTACTGTCAACTATAGACTTACAGTGGCTCAAAAAAGTGTCTCAATGTTTGTAACATTTCATGTAATTGCTTTATTATGAGCCAGGGTGTGGGAATATGACTAAACTATAGGAAGGCGTCATAAAGCTATACTTCTTAGCCTCATTTGAGTTCCCTATAGTATGGGAAGCTGATGTCATCATGTGCAGATATGGCTATTTTAATTTGGTGACTCGTTGAGACACTTTTTTGACTTTTAGTTTGATCAACACAATCTCAATAATTATGATACTTTATGTGACCTTCTGTTGCTCTAATCACTTCTGCCACTCTTCTAGACATGCTATCTATCAATTTTGAATATTTCTTCTTAGCACTCCTTTCTCACTCTGCTGCAACTCTGTCCTACAGCTGAAATAGCCCCTATGATGAATTTTGATAGGCTGCAAGCAATTTCTTGAATATTTTTCAGATATATTCAATAGGGCTGATGTATAGGGACTATGCTAGACATGATAGAACATTGAGATCGTGGTATTTGAGCTGCTAGTGACCAATTTAGACATATATTTAGGATCATTATTTTATTGCAACATAGTACCTTCCTCATTAATCTATGATTTCTGTATGCTTCTTAGCAGACTCTCATCTAAAATAGAGATGTACCACTTGGTATTGGTCCTTCACTTTACTTCACACAGAGAATATACACTCCATTACATCTCATACAGTCCTATACCTCTATGTTTGTTACTCTACACTTAAGAGTTTACACAATTTTTTTTCTTTTAGTGGTTCACCTGTCTTTTTACAGATGTATTCCCAGCCATCTGACCTCATCATATTTATCTTGGTCTGATCTTATAATATGGTCCTCTTCCAGTCCTCTTCCAGTCCAGTACTGGTGCTTTAAAGCTAAAGTTTACTTTCTCTTTCTATAGGCTAGGAATAGGAGAGTCCTCTTCTTCTTGATTGTAGCTTTAATATTTGTTGCCTTGCAAGTATTATTGATGGTTTGAGTGGAAACAGAGCTGGAGATGATGGAATTGATGAATCAGGTGGCCTGAGTAGCATTAGCAGCCTGCCCAGTTAGAATATGGTAAATATGAGATCTTCATTCATGTGAGGTAAGCTTTCAATTTAGTCACTAGCAGCTCAAATACCACGATCTCAATGTTCTATCATGTCTAGCATAGTCCCTATACATCAGCCCTATTGAATATATCTGAAAAATATTCAAGAAATTGCTTGCAGCCTATCAAAATTCATCATAGGGGCTATTTCAGCTGTAGGACAGAGTTGCAGCAGAGTGAGAAAGGAGTGCTAAGAAGAAATATTCAAAATTGATAGATAGCATGTCTAGAAGAGTGGCAGAAGTGATTAGAGCAACAGAAGGTCACATAAAGTATCATAATTATTGAGATTGTGTTGATCAAACTAAAAGTCAAAAAAGTGTCTCAATGAGTCACCAAATTAAAATAGCCATATCTGCACATGATGACATCAGCTTCCCACACTATAGGGAACTCAAATGAGGCTAAGAAGTATAGCTTTATGACGCCTTCCTATAGTTTAGTCATATTCCCACACCCTGGCTCATAATAAAGCAATTACATGAAATGTTACAAACATTGAGACACTTTTTTGAGCCACTGTATACTGCTGATGACCACACATATGGTTTATCCTATAGAGTACTACATTAACCTACTTCCACAATGCAGGTACTAGACTCAGCAGCCACCAAGCACTATCACAAGCTATATTGTAACAACACCGTGCTACCAGGTGTTTGAGAGTGGGGGGTAGCTACCCAACTATTCACACAACATAGGCTATGTAGTACTACCCCGCAGCCCCACTTTTCACTGATGTGTTTTGGAGACCTGACTTGCAGACCGGGAGTACTGTGAATCTCAATGATACTTATCACCTGACCGTGGCTCTGGGAGCGTGGATATACATATAAGGAATTGGAGCACCTTCAAGTCCATGGCTCGTTCGGAGGACAAGTACTGGGAGGTTCCAGTGATTAGTGGCAGTAAGTAAGTGTAGTTAATGCGCACTCACCATTTAGGAACATCGCAGCGGCAGCGGCAGTTGCCGCGCAGCAGTCGCAGCAGTGGCGCAGCATTTTCACTATGCCCTCAACAAAGGAGCTCAGGTTATCGTAACTCGTACGTACATGAGGATCATCGTCAATATGATGTCGACAGCTGCGTCTTCGTCGAAAGTGTCTTCGTCTATGACACTTCCAAATGAACTCTGGCTTCCAATCTTCGAATATCTGCCTCCACAGTCACTTCGTAATGTTATCTTAACGTCCAAGAAATTTCATGCAGTCGCTATTCGTCTTCTTTACAAGCATCTGATTCTGACGTCCCCGACATCATTTATAACGGCGCGCTCCTCACTGTCTTCCATCCAGCCTTCACCGCATGCTCTTCTTCTCAGTATTTCACCGTTCGTACGGACCGTAGATCAACTTCAAGAAGCTGTCGCCGTTGTTTCCTTTGACGGGTTGAAGCCAATTACTGTCAACGCTAATAACAATCGCCAGTCAACCAGGGCCCTTTTCTCTGAAACCAAGGATGTCTACCGACCAAGCCTGGTTGCGGATATGACACTTTACAACACTCTCCTATCGCAAGTGACTTCCTTTACATCTCTCAGACAGCTCGTCTTCCGCGGTATGATTCTTCCAGTAAATTTCCATTCTATCGTGCACGACTTTCCACACTTGCGTGATTTGGCGGTTGTGCACTGCACCGTTCCCTTCGTCCGCGCCCCTCCAGATATTGACCACACTTGCTTGAAAATCGAAACTCTCACCCTCCTTGACATTCGCGCTACTTCTCGATCTGACGATGACGACTTGAATCTTCCCCGTACCCGTCTACGCCTGCTTGCAAAAGCCTCAACCCTCTGCACTCTCACATATGATCATACCATCTGGGTGCACCGCGCTTTTACATCTTCCTCCCCATCCCCCCCGCTTACTGCTCTCGACGTCAAGTTCCCCGTCCAGAAAGACCGTCCCAGAGTTCCGCTAGGCTTCATTCCGTTCCTTGAGACTCTTCCCTCCCTCCGCACTCTCATCTTGCGAAACCACGTACCAGCACTCTCATTGTCGCCAAGCGCTCTTCCAGCTCTCTGTGCCATTTCTGCCCCATTCTCTGCCGTCACTTCTCTCAGTTCTGGCCGTAGTATTGTTAAACTCGACATCCGTGACGAGGCTGCGCTTACGCCACTTTACAAAGCATTTGCAGCAGTGCACTCTGATTTGTCAATGGTGCAAGAGCTTTCGCTGTTCGTAGGGGACTGGGATGATGAGCTTATACTGGCCATCGTCGCACATTTTCCCAATTTAACCAAGTTACAAATCAGGTATGTAAGGGGAGGGCCAAGCGAGGTGCGTTATATTTCTCTCGTTTTCGCCGACGCTGATACTCATTTTTAGGACACCATCATCGGGTTGGGTTCTCGTACACTATATGCTCTTCCACACCTTGTATCCGTACACATCTTCTGCATCCCTCTTCCCCTACCCCCTCACAATTTCCTCGAGACGAACAACATTGATGACGATACTGCATACGGCGCCCCTGGTATCGACGACACTTATTTCCGGAGCATGCATGACATCGATCCGGACGCAGACAGGAGCTCGGAGCAGGATAACGACAATGATGATTATGGCGTACCCTACCGGCGCCACGCTCGCAACTCCGACAATACAATTCATACCATCTATCAAGACATAGACTTGGACTTGGACTTGGATGTGCCAGTGGGCATGGACATGGACACGTACACCGTGTGTTGTTGCCACGGGACTCCCATCGTGTCGCCGTGCCAAGAGTGCAAAGTTGTTGAGCAGCAGAAACTTCTTGACCAATTTGTCGATAATTTGGATTATAATTGCAACTTTGAACCCGAGTTCGAAGAGCCCCAAGTGTCGGAGACGGAGCCGTTTGACGATTACACTCGTGAACTTGTCGTACGTCTACTATGTTGTATCCGCACGGTTTTGGGTGTTCTGATCATGTCCATCATTGCGCATAGATCGCTTGGAACCGTGCTTGTCCCGGACTTCGCACTGTTCAACTGCACCCGGGGTGGGTGTGGCGGCGCGCGGACCCTACTGACTCTTGGGTGGCGAGGCCGTGCGAATCAGGCATTTTTGGCGATGTTTTCGAATCGCCACTTTGCGACGCGAGGTTACTCGCAGATATCATAAAAAATGCTGAATCAAGAGCACGCAACACTGGCTGGAGGCCATCCGGGCCAGCATCCCCGATTATAATCACGCATATTTGAATAGGAGATCATTAGTTCGGAATGCGCGGGGGCAGAACTGGCAATTGAGATGAAAAGGGTATTGGGAATGAAGTAATGAAAATATGGAAACAGGTCGAACTTGGTGTTTATTTCGGCGCTGACATGGCCATTCACCGTGAAATGGTATTGTCAGTTTGTGTCGAAAAAACATAAATCTTGTAGGTTATACATCTTCTATGTAGGTTAATTGTTGAAGCGTCGATGTTCTGTGTATAATCTACTTGGACGTCCACCGTCAATTGTCAATGTATTTGTTATAACACTTGGCAGGCGTGCGAGGAAGATAATATCGATAATCATCGATACACTCCGAACACAAACTTTTCGACGAAGATCCTGCTTGGTGCTGTCGCAAGTTTTAATACAACCCATGAAGCATATCACGAAAAAAATACGCGCCTGTCTCAATTTTGCCAGATGAATCTTCAGTGTTTTCGCATAGTTCTCAAACCCTAGAGACACCATGGCGTATAGGATATCCTCGCCTCCGATTGTTTTCCGCTTCTCTATCTGACATTTCTCAGCGGCCTCAGAAGTCATGAAACTTATAAACTCTGAAACACATTCCTGAACGCACTCCTTGGCATCCTTGGCAATTTAGCGGTGTGTGGAACGGACTGCTTCATGATACGGGAGACATTTGCAATCTATCAGAAAGATCAAAAAACTCGATCAAGCCAGACGAATGATAGTGCGCACTGGTGGGAAACGATCCTGCTCCCAATATTCTCCCACCTCTTGGTCTGTGATAGGCGTCGGTTGTGGTGGTTCGTGCGCTGTTTCTGGTACATTACCAGAGCTGTCCTCCTGCGGCGCGATCATGGGTTAAATCTCTGACATTTTGACCATTAAGTAGCCCTGAGTGTATTCAACGCGAGCTGAGGAGTGTGTAAAGGACCATGATGACAAGTTCGCTGACCTTGATGCAAGCTCGTGGTATCAAGCAACTTGTCTGCTTCACAGAATCACAAAGGTTCGGTGATTGATAGGTAAAGTGATCGAGCATCTTGAATTTCTTTACGCATGGGGAAGGAAGAGTAGCCTCATGGAATGTTTCCGGCGACACGTTTCTGCAACTTGAATGTGCATGACAGACCGGGTGACAGGTGTTAGAATCAGTGGCTCAGATGCGCCCATCAGAAGATTGGGCATCTTGAAATTCGCGGTGGCTCGAGCTTGTCTCAAAAGATATACATAGACTTATGTCGAGAAATTTACGGTGGCGCTCGGGCCTCGGCCAATGATTAATATTTTAATGGGTAGCGGAGGAATCTTGCGAGGAATCTGCTTTACAGCGTTTACATTAGCTAATCGTAATTTTTTGCAGTTAAACAGACATAGTAATTATGCCACCTCTTACTAAGTACAACGCCTGCAAGCAGGCTGTTGGTAAGATCGATCTAAGATCGCATCATGGCATGTACACGCTGCACGCTAAAGGCCCTATATCGTACGCGATAACACTGAAATACGTCATTAAATTCGCCTGCCGATAATTCAACCATGGCTACAGCCTGTCCAACGTACCATTCACATATGCTAAGTGCTCCTCACTTGGCTCAACAAGCTGATCACAGAAACGCACTGGAGCGTATCGAGTAAGTCCTGATTCAGTCATGACAAGGCAAAATTGGTGGTCGAACGTGGTGATATCCGTTACTGTCAGAACGACTTGCTAACCTTCCGAAGGTGATGTGAATTTCCCACCATCGGCGGCGCACGCAAGTATGCCAAACAATCTTCGTATTCAAACTGGGAGAAATAATCGAATTTACTGTACAGTGATCAAGGAGCAGGAATAAGAAACACCTAGCCACATATCTACAATTACAAGAGCACGACAAGACGGAAATTAATCAGTCACTTTGAACTCTCTTGCTCGATCATATCGGCCAACTGTCTTGCTGTTTCTGGGGACATGCCACAACGCTTCGCGAGTTGACCGGCAAGGGTTGCCTTTCTGATATGCGCATTCTTTACAAGAATCTCCTTGAGCGCATGCGCTAAAGACACGAACACGTTGTTCCCTCCCGTCCATGCATGATTGTACTCGCCAGCAATATGCTCCTTGACGAGGTTGCGGATCGCGACACGTGATTCTTTGTAAAGTTGTTGGTGTATGCCTTCCAATTCATTGGCGGCGGTTATGCACGCGTGGCCAGCGACGTGTATTTGGTATCGAGTGAAAATGCCATGCTCTCGCTCCCACCAGTCCTCCATCTTCTGCTCCCTTTCGAGGTTCGTAATTGCGAGAACAATGGGTACCTTCTTGTTACAGAGAAATTCATAAAAGAATCTGTAATTGCTCTGAAGCGCAGTGGTGAATCGTCCGGCGCGAACGCAGAACAGAAGCAGATCAACGCCGCCTTCCGCATCCAATGTCTTGATGAACCTATAGGCATTTGCGACTGCCACGAGGTAGTCCTGTTTTTCAAGTCCCGATTCCTCGATGCCCATGGTATCGAACACCTTATAGGATTCCCCATCGAAGTCGATGGCATAATCTTGCCAATGGAGCGTGCAGCGTTGCATGCTAGAAGATGTTTCCGCGACTTCCTTTCCTGCCATCAGGTTGACGACTGAGCTTTTGCCTACACCTGCCTCCCCAAAGAGTACGATGTTCTTAGTCTTCCTATTTTATCGATGTTTAACAAAGTACGGCGCAAAGAGCATCTGTCGACGGAGTACGTACCTTGCGGGAGGAATGGTAGGCACGCCCGTGCCATTCTGTGGGCAACGCTGTTCGATAAGGTTGCAGACAGCGCGATATGACTGTTCGCGACGCCGCCTGACCTCATTTGCATCACCTTCATTGATGGCCAACGCGGTAATACACGCGTGGTCAGCGAAGTTCATCCCGAGGTCTAAGATGGATCTCTCGTTACACCTCCACCACTCTTCCGGTTCTTGGTTTTCTAGTCCTGTAACGATAAGCACGACAGGAACTCTTCCTTTCACTTCGGAGTCCATTATCTTGTAATTGTGCTGAAGCGTCGAGGCGTCCTTTGTGCCCTGCGCACAGTACACGAGAAGATGAATGACCCCTTTCGTCATAAGAGTTCCGAGGAGCTTCTTTAGATCCGTCTGGGCTTGCGTGTCGGGGATCGTTCCCTTAGAGTCCTTATCAAGACCTGCGATCCAGTTCAGTGACACCGCATAAAGAGTGGCGAACTACACTGACAAGCCGTGTCGAACAGCTGTACCTTGATTATCTTGTTTTGAGTCACGATATGATGCTCGTATACATTGGTTTTATATCCCCCGGCGTTGGAGAATGTTGGCACTGCCTGCGTCTTCGTAATCAAGTTGACCAAGGAACTTTTACCAGCGCCTGTTTGTCCAAAAATGACAACATTGTAAGTGTCTCTGCGGTGCGAAGCTTCCTCGAGTCCATGGTATTTGCGTCCAGCTGCAATTTCACCTAAGGTGTAGTAGAACTGACTTCAAGTTAATGTCATGCCGAGGAAGAGCAGACACTACATACGGTGGACAATTTGAGAAGCAGCCACGCAAATAAGTTAAACTGAGAAGTACCACCATTGTCTGTTTCTGCAAGAATCGCAGAGCGAGAACTCTGGACTGGATGGGAGTTGTCGCTAGCTACACTCTGATTGGGGGTGGGGACCTGACTTCAAGTTAACTTCATGCTCAAGAAGGACAGACATCACATACGGATTCGGTGGACAATATTCTCCTAGCCTCAGGAGACGACGGCCTTGGGTTGGGGAACATCGGCATCCCTTGCATCCCAGTGGTCGAGTTGGTCGAGGAACTCTCAGTACCGCCTGTTTCTCCAACAGCGACACCATCATCGACGTCCTGACTTCAATTAAATTTCATGCTAAGGAAGAGTCAGACACACATACTGATTCGGTAGGCAATGCTCTCCCAAGAGTCGACGACATTGTAACGGTTGGAAACAACAAAAAGGCGTCTTGACTTGTTGGTGTTTTTGAATGCCAATAGTTTTGGCTTCAGTGCATTAGAGCGTGATGCCATATTTACAATTTAAAGACCGATCTGACGCCTGGATTCAGCATGTTCCATGAATTGTGATCCGGGATAGTTTTGGTTGATTTATGTAGGATTAGGGTTGGAAGTCCTGCTGGTGACTGAAATTATTTACATAATAGTTAGTTAGTTAGTTATACTGACCAGGCCTAGGACCTGCCACTCGGATCCAATGATTGCGCCAATCAGGATGATCAAAGTGTATAATCGCGCAGTATAACACCCGCTGCACAGGTACACGCTGTTGTCAGAAGTTTCTACTATTACCAGGTACTTAGGCCGATCTGCACCATCTATAATGGTCGGATCTAGGTAGACCTCGTGCGAAAGCATTGAATATCACGTCGTGAGTGTGACTAGCTGTGACTGGTTGAGGATAAGGTCACGCAAGTTGCCGAAACGTGCCGCTTTACATTCAGGTGACTTACACCAAAAATTGTAGAACATATTCAATTTTGGTGATGCAACGAAATGGAACAACCCAATTTTGTTTATTGATCTCTCTCGATTATTTTGTGCAACCATTTTTTTTACCACTTCGATATTAATTTGTTCTCGAATAATCACTCAGTTGTCACGAAAGGTCACAGTTGGACACGTGATATTTGATGTATCATTGTATGAGGTCTCTCGCACCCTTACTAGTAGCTCATTCAGGCTTCAGCAGCATCGGTTCTCAATTCATAAGTTGACTGAGACCCTTTTGCTCTACACATGCTGTCATGCCCTACCACCCTCCTTGCTTGCATTTCCTGCAGGGTTCGTTGTTCCGCCAAATCCCTGAGCTCGTAACAACCGATCTACACAAGCCTGAGATCTGCATAGTTCCTTCCAACAAATCTTGACCCTGCGAACTTGTACTAGTACAGACAGACTGTGCAGTCACAGTTATCCCTTGCCATTCTCACATGCATTGAGCATGCTGTATCCAGGCACCAGGATCTATATTCAAATCTGAGTCTGGCGCCTGAACTTGTTACGTTCTAACGGGTTTCCCTGACTGCTCTGGTCACGAATACTAGGGTCTGAGGGTTGAACCAGGGACCTCCGACCTTAACTCATTAGATGAGTACGTCACGATCGCAATGCTTTTGTTGCATGCTCTGCTTAGAACATGCTGAATCCAGGCGTTAGGATCGTGTCCTCTCACATTCTAACGAAGCGGGGACTGAAGGCAAGATTGGTGTCATTCAAAAATACCGACAATGCATGTTGAGCCGCCTTTTTGTTATTTTCATTCGTTACAATGTCGTCGGCTCTTGGGAGAGCATCGTCCATCGGCTCAGTATGTGGTGCCTAGCTCATCCCCAGCATGCAAGTTAACTTCAAGTCAGGTCTACACCCCACATAAGAGTGCAACTGGCTGCAAATGCCTTGAACTTGAGGAAGCTTCACATCGCAAAGACACTTGCAATGTTGTCATCTTTGGACATACAGGCGCTGGTAAAAGTTCCTTGATTAACTTGATTACCAAGACGCAGCTGGTGCCAACGTCACCCGACGCCGAGGGATGTACAAGGGAAACCACCGTGTACGGGCATGAGGTTGTGACTCAGAACAGGACCTTGAAGGTACAACTGTTCGATACGGCTGGTCAGTACAATCCGCCGTTTTTCGTGAGCATCACTGAAGTAGACTGCAGGTCTTGACGAGGGCTCTTATGGAACGGTTCCCAATCCGCAAGCTGAGAATGCTTTAAAGACACTTTTTCAAAGTCGTATAAAGATACATATTCTTATGTACTG
Organism: Suillus fuscotomentosus; assembly: GCF_016647785.1. Classification (NCBI taxonomy): domain Eukaryota; kingdom Fungi; phylum Basidiomycota; class Agaricomycetes; order Boletales; family Suillaceae; genus Suillus; species Suillus fuscotomentosus. Next base: position 62,605 of record NW_024539520.1, read on the forward strand.
TGTGCAGGGCACAAAGGGCGCCTCAGCGCTCCGGCGAAGCTACAAATTATTGTCCCGAGTCAAGGGAAATGTTCCCATCGTCCTTGTCGTCACAGGACTGGAAAACCGAGAACCGGAAATGGAAGATTGGTGGAGGAGTAACGAGACATCCATCTCAGACTTCGGGATGAACTTTGCCGGCCACGCGTGTATCACCGCGTTGACCATCAATGAAAGTGATACATACAAGGTCAGGCAGCGCCACGAACAGTCATGCCATGCTGTCTGCGACCTTATCGAACTGTGTTTCCCCGTGTACGTGCTTCACCGTCAGACGCGTATTACGCCGTATTTTGCTAAACACCAGTAATCAGAAGGAATATCGTACTCTTTGGAGCGAGTGGAGTAGGCAAAAGCTCAGTCCTGAACCTCATGGCAGGAAAGGAGGTAGCAAAGACATCTCTTGGCATGAAATGCTGCACGCTCCATTGGCAAGACTATGCCATCGACTTCGATGGGGAGTCTTATAAGGTCTTTGATACTGTTGGACTCGAGGAACCGCAGCTTAGCGTCGATGACTACCTCAGCTCTGTCGAAAACACCTACGCGCTGGTCAAGGAATTGGATCGGCAAGGCGGTATTGATCTACTTCTGTTCTGCATTCGCGCCGGCAGAGTGACTGCTACTCTTCAGAGCAATTATCGGCTCTTTTATGAATTCCTCTGCGAGAAGAAGGTTCCCATTGTCCTTGTGATCACAGACCTCGAGAGAGAGCGCAGGATGGAGGACTGGTGGGAGCGAGAACATGATAACTTCGACAAATATCATATCAATGTCGCTGGTCACGCGTGCATCACCGCCGCCGATAATCTGGAAGGCAGACACAAACATCTTTATGAACAATCGCGCGTCACTGTCCGTGAACTTGTCAAGAAACATGTTGGGCAGAAGAAAGCATGGATGGGAGGGCATAATCTGTTCGTCTCGTTCATGCGCAAGCTGAAGGAGCTACTGGTAGGGAGTTCGCATGTGAGACGCAAGTATCTTATTCTTCGTCTCACGAAGCGTTGCGGGATACCTATAGAAGTCGCAAGACAGTTGGCTGTGTGGAGGAACGATACACGCGGGAGGTTTTACGACACGCTAGAACAAAGGTACGAGTCTCAGTATTCGTTTCGAATCTCTATTAACAATTGTTTGTACCTAGAACAAAGGTACGACTAGATGTACGTCAGCGCTTGCGCTCGAACGTTACAGTGGGACTTGTACTTACGTCTCAGTATTCGTTTCGAATCTGAGACGTTTCGACGAAAACAGCGTCCTCTTATACGGTGAGTCTGCCAGCAATAGCTTTGATGAAAAATATATACTTAAAGAACGAAAAAGATTGCCGACGTTGACACGTCGTCGACGTTCTCCGTTTGGAGACGCTCGCACTCGATGTGCTCTATTCTTCGGCCGTATCGTCCTTTCCTTTCTCAGCTCTCTCTCTCTCGGCCTTACTTCCCTCGGACACATCGGCTCTCAACACTCCCCCTCGAGCGTTATCCAAACACATCAATGTCCTCAACCTCTGGAGTCGGGGACGTGCCAATGGCTTCGTGAACGCGTCCGCGACATTGTCGTCACTGGGGCGGTAGATTATCTTGAAGGTACCGTCCTTCACGTGGCCGCGTACGAAGTGGTATCGCAGGTCTATGTGCTTGGTGCGCGATTGGAATTTTCCCGTCGAGACTAACGCTATAGCAGCTTGGTTGTCGCAGAAGATGGGTGTGGGGAGGTCTTGGACGTCGTAGAGCTCGCGGATGAGGAGTTGCAGGTAAAGTACTTCCCTTGCCACGCTGGTCAACGCTATGTACTCAGCTTCAGCTGTTGACAGGGCTATGATAGGCTGTTTGCGCGCGCTCCACGAAACGGGGCCTCCATGGAGCAGTACGATGTACCCGCTCATGGAGTGCCTATGTGGCTGCGATGCCCAATCGGCATCGACAAACGCCTCAATTCCTCCCTCGCTGGATCCCAACGTCAGCTCATAGTCTGCGGTGCCTTTCAGGTACCGCAGGGCGCGTTTGGTGGCCTCCCAATGGGGTCTCCCCGGATTCCTCATAAATTGCGACAGTGTTGCCACCGCAAAAGCGATATCTGGCCGGGTACTCGTAGCTGCGTACATTAACGAACCGATCGCGCGTTGATATGGTATGTCTCGCATAGCTTGGAGTTCGGCGTGTGTTTCAGGGGACTGATCTATGGAAAGGACAGTACCTGGTTCCATGGGCGTGTGCAGGACCTTCGCGTCCTCCAGGTGGAACCTTTCGAGGATCGTCTCGACGTATGCCTTCTGTGAAAGTGTCAAGGTGCGTGCTACGCGGTCCCTCGTCACCTTCAGCCCCAATAACCAGCTCAACTCCCCTAGGTCGCTAATCTCGAAGTGCGCGCGCAGCTCGGACTTAAACCGATGGATATGGGATATATGGTTGGCGGTGACGGCCATGTCGTCGACAGAGACGGTGATGACGACGTGTTCGCGCGAGGTGCGTTTGTAGAAAACGGCTTGATCTACTTTTGACCTGCTGAAGCCCATTTCATTGAAGGCTCCAGCTAGCTCCTGCGCCCACTCATATCCTGCTTGTTTGAGTCCAGGTAAGCTTCTTTTCAGCTTCAGTACCTTCCCTTCCTGACCATCCTTCAAGTATCCAGGGGGCGCTCGCATATATATGTCCTCCTGCAGACTCGCATATAGGTATGCACTTTTAATATCGACTTGGTGTATTTCCCAGTCGCGCTGAGCAGCCATCGTTAGGACTGCACGTATCGTGCTCATATTGGCCGTGGGGGCGAAGGTTTCGAAGAAATCGACCCCGTACTTCTGGCGCTGCCCATTTGCAACTAGGCGCGCGCGAAGCTTCAGCTTCTCGCCGTCCGGCCCGCGCTTTGTGGCCAGGACGTAATGGCATGGGATAAGGTTTACGCCTCGAGGTGCATCTACGATTTCCCACGTACCTAGCTTCTCGAGTTGACTGACTTCGTAATTGATGGCTTCTTGCCACTCTGCAGCGTCTGGGCCCTTCAAGGCTTGTTGGAGGGTCGGTTCTGGTTGGACGGCGGCCAATGCTAGGTGAATATGCGCCTCTTCATCCAAGAGGTCGAGTTCTGACGCTTCCAACAGGCTTTCCATGGTTAGGGCTGCCGTTTGGCCCTCATTCAGCGCCGCATAGTACCCTGGGGGTGGTCTTACCCTCGTCGACCTCGCTTCAGGAGTAGATGGTTGAGGTTGCTGGGCAGTAGACGGTTGAGGTTGCTGAGGAGTAGAAGGTTGAGGTTGCTGAGGAGTAGATGGTTGGGGTTGCTTAGGAGTAGAAGGTTGAGGTTGCTGAGGAGTAGATGGTTGGGGTTGCTTAGGAGTAGAAGGTTGAGGTTGCTGTGGCATGGTGATGGGCTGGACGCTACTAGGTGAGTTATTATTACCGTTGCCGCTGTTATGTTCGTTGACTACAGCAGACTCCCCCTCGTCCGGCATACCATCGGCTGCCAGGATCGGCGTGAAGGTCACATTCCTCTCCACCGAGACACGCCGTCTGCCGGGCCAATACACCCGGTATCCTTTACTTTCAGCGTCTACCCCCACAAAAACTGCCTCCTCCGCCCTCGCCTCCAGCTTACCAGCCTCCAGCATATGGACGAAGACCCTGGCCCCAAATTCATGGGCCTGCGACAAGTCCGGCTTGGACTTGCGTACCAACTCGTAGGGCGTGCTACCTGGGATCGCCCTTGAAGGTAGGCGATTCTTGAGCCAAGTGGCGTAACTAACGGCCTCGGCCCACAGGTACTTTGGCATATCTCTGCCTAGGAGCATTGCTCTCGCATGCTCGACGAGTGTCCGGTTGAGTCGTTCGGCGACACCATTCTGTTGGGGTGAGTCGTGCACTGTTAGCTGCCGCTCTATACCTTGCTGACGCAAGTATTGATCGAACTCGGCGCTCAGATACTCTCCTCCTCTGTCCGAACGGATTTTGCGCACGCGCACACCTGGTGATTGACGGGCCACCCATGCCTCATAGGACTTGAACGCGGTAAGTGCGTCACTCTTTTGTTTGAGGAACTCGAGTCGCGTCTGCCGGCTAAAGTCGTCCGTGAAACTGACATAATATTTACAGCCTCCCAAACTCGTCGTCTGCGCCGGTCCCCAGAGGTCCGTATGGACTAGTTCTCCGTATGTAAGTGCGCGCATCTTCGTTTCTCTTGGGAAGGACTGCTGAGCTGACTTAGCTTTCACGCAGACTTCACAGAACTGGATGGCGGGCGCCGGATCTATGTCTATGCCCAGGATTAGGCCCTTCTTGACTGCGTCAAGAAGGGCCGCATGTGATACGTGCCCTAGGGCACGATGGACATCATTGATGGTAAGCTTTGTCCTGGCGACGTTGGCACGATGCTTACGGTCGGACGTTACAGCGTAAAGTCCCTGGACTTGGGGTATTTCTGCGATCGTCCTTCGTTCGGGGGGAGCAGACAGTATCCTGCACATTCCTCCTTCGAACAGCACGGCCAAACCGGCGGAGGCGATCTTATTGGTGGAGATAAGGGTAAATGCCATGGAGGGGGCATATAGGACGTCTTTTAGCGTCACGGTCGTTCGTTTCGAGCCCAACGGTAAGTCCATCCTCACGTCTCCTCGTCCTGTCGCATTGACAGTAGCTCCATTCGCAGTGTATATCTTCTGCGGGGCGATCTCAACGAAGGATACAAATTTTGCCCTATCCGGGCAGAAATGAGAGGTCGCGCCGGAGTCTACTATTGCTCCTCGGCGCTCTGGAGGTACGTCCATCGATTTTGCTATGACTGCGAGGTCTGACGTAGCGAAAGCGTAGTTGTCCTTTGGCTCCGGCTCTTTGGCTACATTGGCACTTTGTTTTTGGGTGCGTCCTCCTTGTCTCTGCCGTTGATTCGGCCCCTGACCTTCTTTTCCTCCACCTTTTCGCCAACAGTCACTCTTCCAGTGGCCCTTACGATCGCAGTTCGTACAGACTGCGTCGGGGTTGGATTTTGGAGCCGAGCTCTGCGAGCTTGTGCTCCTCCCTGCATTTGTTCTCGCGGAGAGCGCACTGTTGGTCCCGCGTTTGTTGGGACGTCGTTCGGTGAGTAACCGGTGCTCGTATTCCTCTGTGATGATGGTGATGAGTTCGTAGGGCGAGAGGGGAGTTTTCGTTATCTTGGCCGCTGCGTTCATCGACGACAGTAGCGGCCGGTAGGATTCAGGTAAGGACCCTAGGATGATGGCATGAAAGTCCGTATCAATGACGGCTACCCCCATTCCAGCTAACGACTCCCTCAGGCGCAAAAGCTCTGAAAAATGAGCCTTGACGTCACCACCTTCTTCGCACCTCGTCTCCTGGAGCCTCCGTCTCAGATCTATCTGGACGAGTTCGGTTTTGCCTTCATGTATGTGGCATATTTCCTTCCAGATTTCGGACGCGGATGCTAACTTTTGGACACGTAACAGCAGCCGATCTGTGATCGTGCAAAATATTTGCTGTTTTACGAGTGAGTTCTTTTGTTGATACTCATCGGTCTTTGCGTCGAGCTCATCGATTTCTTTCTGCGTAGGTGTTGTACCATCCGGCTTCGTAACGGCCCCCGTAGAGCTCTTTACGAAAGGCGTAGGCTCTTTAGCTCGTCCATCGGTATATCTCGTAAGTCCTCGTGCACCTATAGCCGTTAACGTCCTTTCCTTGTAGGTTATCCAGTTCGAGCCATCTTCGGCGAGCTTCGGGATGTTAAAAAGGTTTGAATTGGTGCTGGGAGTCGACAAGTCCATGGAGGAGACAGGGCTCATAACCTGTGGAGGAACGATACACGCGGGAGGTTTTACGACACGCTAGAACAAAGGTACGAGTCTCAGTATTCGTTTCGAATCTCTATTAACAATTGTTTGTACCTAGAACAAAGGTACGACTAGATGTACGTCAGCGCTTGCGCTCGAACGTTACAGTGGGACTTGTACTTACGTCTCAGTATTCGTTTCGAATCTGAGACGTTTCGACGAAAACAGCGTCCTCTTATACGGTGAGTCTGCCAGCAATAGCTTTGATGAAAAATATATACTTAAAGAACGAAAAAGATTGCCGACGTTGACACGTCGTCGACGTTCTCCGTTTGGAGACGCTCGCACTCGATGTGCTCTATTCTTCGGCCGTATCGTCCTTTCCTTTCTCAGCTCTCTCTCTCTCGGCCTTACTTCCCTCGGACACATCGGCTCTCAACAGGCTGATAGGATTAAGCAAGACTAATTTTTGATACCCAGATTCGCTTGTTTACTTTGTCCTTCTCGATACGCTACGCACGATTGCTACATGCAGTTCAGTTATTACGTGATATTTATCGTAGCGCCGCTGACGCGCCAGTTCCCGACTCCACCGGCTCTTTCAACATTTCCTGTTTTCCTGCCAGTTGGTTGTGAACTAGGGTTCGACGTTGTCGAATTTGACCTTGCTTGCCTGCATCATGGGTCGAGTTCGCTATGCCGGAACCATTTTCAACGTCGATTGTTTTCTGTATACCCCAGTTTCATTCTACCGCTGCTGCTCGGTCTCTCAGTTTCCCACGGGAGGACTTACTTTTCCACGCACGATTTGGGTAGAGAACGGCACGTTTGTTGCAGACAAAACCCTCCTCCACTATCGTGGGAGTCGGGAATGTAATTGCATAGCTAAGGCTAAGTGATACGGAATAAGCGCAAGAAGTCCCAAGTGTGTAATGACCTGGCCCGGTACCTCTTGAACGACAATCGGAACTGCCGGAGACCAACCCTCCTGCCACTCGGATCCAATGATTGCGCCGATCAGGATAATCAGGCAGTAGTATAACAGCTGCACACTGAATACACACTGTCGTCGGAAACTTCTACTACTTATTGCCAGGTCATCGATGGTCACTACATAGACAAACGATAAACGATGTTAAATTGGCTGACTAGGGCCACCTGTACTACATTTACGAATTCCTTTCCTGTTCCGACGCTCTTGATACTAGAATTCTCCCACTTTAGCTCATTCAGGCTTCAGCAGCATCGGTTCTCAATTTCATAAGTTGACTGAGACCCTTTTGCTCTACACATGCTGTCATGCCCTGCCACCCTCCTTGCTTGCATTTCCTGCAGGGTTCGTTGTTCCGCCAAATCCCTGAGCTCGTAACAACCGATCTACACAAGCCTGAGATCTGCATAGTCCCTTCCAACAAATCTTGACCCTGGACAAAGACAACTTCACTCCAGATCATACATTTCGGATACGCAAGCTAGTGTTCAAACGTTCACTGCTCAAGTAAGTGTATGAATCTCCGCAACAAATTAGCTAAATCAGGTTCCAGCTGGAACAGTCGGGCCAATATTGGCTGAAGTTGATTACTCCTCCGGGAACCAAAGTTTCCAGTACAACATTCTACCGTGTCGAGCTTGTACTAGTAGTACAGACAGACTGTGTGGTCACAGTTGTCCCTTGCCATTCTCACATGCATTGAGCATGCTGTATCCAGGCATCAGGATCTATATTCCAATCTGAGTCTGGCGCCTGAACTTGTTACGTTCTAACGGGTTCCCCGGACTGGTCTGGTCACTAATACTAGGGTCTGAGGGTTGAACCAGGGACCTCCGACCTTAATGTTGTTTTTGTTGCATGCGGCTTAGAACATGCTGAATCCAGGCGTTAGGATCGGTCTTTAAATTTAACGCCTGGACACGTCATATCATAACGAAGCGGGGACTGAAGGCAAGACTGATGACACTCAAAAACACCGACAACGCAAGTCAAGATACTCCATTCATCATCTTCAGTCTTTGCAATGTCGTCAAGGTGCGTACTCTATCGTCAGACGCGCATTATGCCGTATTTTGCTAAACATCAGTGATTAGAAAGAATATCGTACTCTTTGGGGCGAGTGGAGTGGGCAAAAGCTCGGTCGTGAACCTCATGGCAGGGATGGTGGTAGCAAAGACATCTCTTGGCTTAGAACCCTGCACGCTCCGTTGGCAACCCTATGACATCAACTTCGATGGGGAATGTTATAAGGTCTTCGATACCGTTGGACTCGAGGAACCGCAGCTTGGAATCAAAGAGTATCTTGAATCCGTCGAGCACGCCTACAAGCTGGTCAAAGAATTGGACATGCAAGGCGGTATTGATCTGCTTATGTTCTGCATCCGCGCCGGCAGAATGACCGCCACTCTTCAGAGCAATTATCGGCTCTTTTACGAATTCCTCTGCGAGAAGAAGGTTCCCGTTGTCCTTGTGATCACAAACCTCGAAAGAGAGAAGAATATGGAGGATTGGTGGTATCGAGAACAAACGACCTTGGCTAAATATCAAATCGCCGTTGCTGGCCATGTGTGTATCACTGCCGCTGATGGACTGCAAGCTGGCACACAGGCGGCATTCCGCTATGAGGAATCGCGCCTCAAAATCCGTGAGCTCGTTAAGCAGTTTACGGCTCACGGGCAGAGGCAGTCGTGGATAGGAGGAAACAACCTGTTCGTCTCGTTGATGCGCAGGCTAAAGGAGCTACTCACAGGGGGTTCGCATGTGAGACGCAAAGATATTGTTCCTCATCTCACGAAGCGTTGCGGAATATCTCCAGATGTCGCAAAACAGTTGGCTAATATGATACGACGAGTCTAATTTTGATACCCCAGACCCGCTTGCTTACTTTGTTTTTGTCGATACGTTACACACGACTACTGCATGGAGTTCACTTGTTACATGATATATATTGTATAAGCGATCCGTTCGCTTGCGGACGGTTCTGTTGTTTTGTACTTGCTTATGCTCTGCCAACCCATTATGAATTTATAGTAGTAATGAAAAGTAAACTACGTTCTGTCTCTCTTTCGTCATTTGTGCTAATGTTCGAATGTCGTGGCGTTTCCTCACTCTGGACAGTGCTGTGTACAGTCACGGCGGCAGCTGACCGTGTACAGATGTTGCTTGAGAATCGAAACTCTCCCTCCTTGACATGGAAGATAATATCGATAATCATCGATACACTCCGAACACGAACTTTATGTAAGATGATCAGTGTAACAAATACAAAGGTGACTGAAAGGGTATAAAGCGTCGTGAATCGACATGGACAAAGACTGTATGGCAAGCCGTTGATTAGAATTACTTGCCATCGAAGCTTCTGTAGCTCGACGCTACGGTTTCCTGGACTGGCCGCCATTCTGCCACCCAACATTGCCGCCACTACGCGAAGGGCATCCGCCAGCGGGAAGTAAGATTATTGCCCACATAGTAGCTTCAGAGTGTCATCGAAAGACCAAAGTCTGCGAGGCAAAGCTTTCGTTGTTATTGATGAGTATATTGGTTTGATACATCATCATCGTCATGATTTTGTCATCTTTCATGTGTAGTGTCGCATTATGTAAGAAACCTACTGGTGTTAAGACTGTGTTAAGTCTCTACGGACAATGCCTTTGCATCATGCACCGAGGATTTTTTCAATCCTGGTCACGTATGGAGAAATCGAAAGACTGCATGATACTTGAGACCAGATGCTATCGCCTGAGTGATAGCCTGTTGCGCGTGGAGGCCGGGCGGTCCGGGCGGAGTGCAGTCGACAAACCATTGGTCCATGATTGATATAACAACGCTTTCTCAGCTGGCTCCTTCACTGGTTGGCAGCAATGATTTGGTGATACAATTATTAGGGCTCGCTTTTGACAGCGAATGTATAATACAAATGCCTACTAGTGGTACTGTCAATATATGAATGAAAGTGCATCAGAGATCCTTATTGCTACAAAACCTGAAGCATCCTCACATCCATTATGCATGTCAGAGATAGAAATCACGTCTCCGATTCTTGCAATGATATTGTAACCCTCAGCTCTCCGGAAGACTCGCCGAGAAAGTCCGAAGCAGCCTATGATCGCGACGAATAGATGAGCAAGAACGTTTTCACAGTGAACCTTAGAGTTTCTGGATGAATAAAACTTGCCTTCGATAGTGATGTAGATGACGGTTTTGTAGAGATATTCGTCCACCTTGATACTAAGTGAAATATCACTCCGTGACTGCTCTCCAAGGCTTGTCCCCGCCTCCGTAGCAAGTCTTTACCAAAGCTCAACTTCAAGGCCCCATCATGAACTGTCAATGGACGGGGTTGTACTGTTACAGCCTATGAGCAGAACATGAATGAATGAAAGATGCATGACTCGAGGACATTACGCAGCTCAATATTATAGAAAAGGCTCGCCGGCAGCAACTTGTTCCCACAAGTGTTGTGTCCTTATCGAGTGGCTATGATTACTTAATTATTTGGCTGATCAGAACACCACAGCCACAATATTTTGCCGGTTGATGATAGTGAACAAGTATTCTGGCCAGCTCCTTTATCCTTTTGACTATCTCGCCTTTGATAGGCCCTAGGTATAAATAAGTACTGCTCTGACGAGTGTTTTATATTCCAACTATCCTCCATCGAACTTGCATTTCACTCGACGGCACCGCGTCGTCTTTATCGATATCTCCGAGTCAGCGTCGACAGCACATTGGTTAGTCACGTGATACGAAGTAACCTTGTAACTAAATACCTTAGTCTTAGATCTTGCATGAAGATTTTGTCCATCAATATCTACAGCTGCGTTTTCGTCGACAGTCATCCATTCAATGTCGCTTCCAAATGAACTCTGGCTTTCAATTTTCGAATATCTACCTTCACAGTCGCTTCGTAATGTTGTCTTAACCTCGAAGAGGTTTCATGCAATCGCCATTCGTTTTCTCTACAAGCATCTGATTCTGACGTCTCCGACATCGTTTGTAACGGCGTACTCAGCATTGTCTTCTATCCAGCCTTTACCGCACGCTCTTCTTCTTGGTATATCCCCCATCGTGGAACGCCCTGTGGAGCAGCTAAAAGAAGCTGTTGCCGTTGTTTCCTTGGCGGAAGGTGACGACTGGACACCTATTCCCCTTAACCGGCAAACAAATAGGTATCGCTTCTTCCAAATCAAGGATGCCTACCAACCACGCTTCCTTGCCGACGCTACCGTCTACGAAAATCTCCTCACCCAAGTCACGTCTTTTGCCTCGCTCAGACAGCTCGTCTTCCGTGGTATGCTTCTCCCGCGAGATTTACACTCTATTCTGCGCGACCTTCCAAACTTGCGTGATTTAGCAGTCGTGCACTGCACCGTTCACTTCACTGGTGTCTATATAGATGTTGACCACACTTCTCTGAAACTTCAATCTCTCACCCTCCTCGATATCCGCGCTGTATTCCCATCTAATGATGATGACACTAATCCTCGCAATCCCCGTACCCGTCTACGAATGCTTGCACAAGTCCCCACTATCCGCACCCTCGCATATGACCACACTGTCTGGTTACATCGCGTTTTCACACCTTCCTCCCCGCCTCCCCCACTCACTGCTCTCGACATAAAGTTCCCCATCCATAAAGACCGTTCCAGGGTTCCGCCAGGTTTCATCTCATTCCTTGAAACTCTTCCCTCCCTCCGCACTCTCATCTTGCGAAACCACGTTCCTGCCCTTTTATTGTCACCAAGGGCTCTTCCAGCCCTCTGTGCTATTTCTGCACCTTTATCTATCATCTCTTCTATCTGTTCTGGACGCAGCATCATCAAACTTGATATCCGCGACGAGGCCGTGCTCACGCCACTCTACCAAGTATTTGTAGAAGCGCATTCTCACTTGTCGAGGGTACAAGAGCTCTCCCTATTTATAGGGGACTGGGATGACGAAGTTGTGCTGGCCATTGTCGCGCGTTTTCCTAATTTAACTAAGTTACAAATCAGGTATGCAAGAGGAGGTCCAAGCGAGGTGCGTTGCATTTCCCTCATTCCGTCTCTCCCTCCTCATCTCCGACCCTCATTTTCAGGATACTATACTCGGTATGGGTTCGCGTACACTGTATGCTCTTCCGCACCTCGTATCCGCACATATCTTCCGCATCCCTCTTCCCCCGCCCCCTCAAAGTGTCCTTGAGGCAAGGAAGCGTGATGACGACACAATATATGGCGCCCCTGGTATCGGTGATACTTACTTCGAGAGCATGCATGACATCGATACAGTCACGGATACGCTGATGGAGGGTGTTCTCAGCCTGCAGCAGCTGCCTTTCTCCCAAGACATCAGCGTAGACTTTATGGATGAGCAAGGTAATGTCTCTGCATTATATTTCCAATCTAAACGCAAGTCTGATCCTAAGTCTGAAGAACCCCGAACGTCGGAGCCATTTGACGAGTACACTCGCGAACTTATCGTACGTCTGCTTTGTTCTATTTTGATTGTGGTTTCGGAGGCACTGATCGTGTTCTGCGCGTAGATCGCATGGAACCGTACTTGTCCTGGACTTCGCACTGTTCAGCTACACCCGGGGTGGGTGTGGCGGCGCGCGGACCGTATTGACCACTGGGTAGCGAGGCCGTGTGAATCGGGCATTTGGGGCGATGTATTTGGGTAGATCGTCGGTGCAGAGCGTCTGGGGGTTGAACCAAGATGACAAAGTGAGTACGGAGATGAATAAAAGAGGGAAACAGATTGAATGTGATACTACCAAGGAATCCTCGAACAGATATATCTACACAGAAGGTGGCACTCGGCGATTTTTTGTATCATTTCGGAGGTAGTTTTTTATATTCATATTTGAGTACCCGAAGGAAAATTTTGTAGGTTGTATTTGTAGGTTTTTTGTCGTCTGCGAGGGGAGTCTATTTGCACATTTCCTTCTGTATTAGAGGTATTATGTGAAGCTTGTTATTGTACTGTATTTTTTATGCAGTGTTCTTCCTGACTAGTGACTCCTTGCCCTTGCGCCGATCTCAGATTTGATCGTTTAACGAATAGTCCTTCTCGAACTGTAGACCTGCGAAAACCCTGGGTCTGATCATGTATCATGCATGAAGCATGAAGGTTCGCACTTCTCGTGCTTATGCATCACTATTCGGATGGCGGGATCAGTTTTGACAACAGGTGCGTCCATGATATACGCTCTAAAGCCCACGAGTGTATGTTCCATGGCGTTCTATATAAGCCCAGTGAAACGATAAGACTTCATCAGAAGCGGTGATGAGACGTACAATTTTAGATACCGAACACAACGAACTACAGCGCGATTTACATTTGTTCACTACTTTCAGGCATGCGCAAGCATACAGAGCAAAGGTACATAATAGCTAACATATCGTAAAATTCCATGTACAGCCTCCTATTGATCCTCACAGTAAGTCACTAGTCATTCTTGTCTCCTCCTCCGACTAAGGCTGTAGCTGCAGTAGAAAGTTTGGCCAAGAAGCTGCCTCGTCTGGAAAGTTTTCCCGCTCGATCAGCAGTTCGCTCCATGCTTTGTCTAATTTTATCCACGCCGAAAGACCATTGAAATGGAGACAATACTTGAGGTCGGCTAGATTTGGAAACAGCACTGCTAGGAAGAGGTGCAAACGTGATGCTTCCGACACCTTCGAGTGTCCGACATGTAGTTTACAGAGGGTCGTCTGCGTGGTCCAAAGTTCCGGGTTTCCATCCGGCGCACAGGGAAGTGTCGGAAAAGGTGTGGCATCGAATGTTAAATGCAGGTCATGAAGTGACTTGCACCTGGTCGCTAATGAAAGCACTGAGGTCAAGGTGACCTGATATTCGCCAGGTACGTTTGACGCGAATGTCAACGTACGGAGATCCGGCCAAGCAACTGCAACGTCCTCGATGAACGCGTCATCTAGGCAGTACTTTCCAATGTCAATAAATTTAACACTGGACAGCCTCCTGAACCGGAGCAAAGGCCGGAAAATAGAGGAATGGAGTTGGTCGTCAGGCCCAAGTTCCTCCGAGGGGTTTTCCGAATAGTCGACCACAGTGATATTTTCCAGGAATGCAAATGTTTTGCAAGACGTAGATAAGGATTTGATGGCCGCGGTGATTTCAGCTGGTCCAGTAGTTGTGTAATACGAGATTTCGAGGACCGACAATCGTGGCATGGCAACTTTATGAAGGAAGGATGTGGAATTTTCCAAGCGGGCGCCAGTGAGATACAGATGTTTGAGCGTACTCAATTCAAGTAGCATACCACCTGATGATTGGAACACCATATTGCTTGATTTGCTCAAAGCCAGTGTAAGGGTTTGGAGATTGGGTAAATGCTGGATATCGGGAATGATCTGCTTCATCAGATCCATGCGGAGTGGGCCAATCGATAGGACATTCAGCTTCTTCGGCAGCTTAGGTGCCTTGGAAGGACAGGCCGAAAGCTTGTGTGCGCTGTGTAGTGATAGTTGTCGAAGGCCAGGCGCTTCAGTAAAAATGGCATCAAACATTTGCTCTACCTCGTGCATCGGAGCGCGGGGCTGTATGTAATATGCGAGGCGTTCCAATCTAGGTGAAAGGAACTGGCGAAGCAACGAGAGTTCTGAATCGAAGTTCAGCGAGTGCCGAGGTATTGCGTTGAAATGCAATGTGTGCAGTCGGGGGAACAACACAGCGGGTGGAAAGAGCTCAAAAAGTCGCTGTACGACCTGGCCAGTTGGGTTCGGGGGACTACGGGTGTTCCCCGTGAAGATCAACTCGCGTATCCTTGCCGCATTGATCTGGACACGCTCCCACTCCGTGGGTAGCGGTTCGCGGGAAAAATTCTGCAAATTGGAGTACGGTGAGCATCGTCCTGTCAAGACTCAAGTGGCAGACATCACTCACCATAACGTCATGCCACCAGGGATTCCAAGTGTCTCCCGGGAGACACCGGAAGAGGGGTGTCAAACTGTCCTGTTGAGACCATAGCATGTCGAGGGCGATATTTGAGAACGCGGAGCAGGTCATCGCCATGTTTCGCAAGTCCAACTTAGAGGACTTGACGTGTTCCAGTATAAAGTAGACGATATCGTTGACTTTGAGAGCGTTATGCATGATCAAGAGTTGTTGGTAGCCCTCGGTCATTTGCACGATCCTTTTTATATATCCAATCGTATCCACAAGTCCACAGGTCTAAGTCTTTTGTCTGGGTAGTATTCAGTTGTGGAGCTTACTGCGCCATTGACTCTATCGGCTGCATTGTTGAAACAAGAAATTATTCAACTGGCACTGTGGACATTTCTCACCACTGTACAATGGTATGTTTTCGCTAAATGCAGGGTACTTACAGTACGGTATTCGCTGCGGGATCGCTAAAAGCAAGGTAAGCGCACATAGCTGCCCACGTCATCCCGTGAAAGCCTCACCATCCATGGAGAGTAACTTTGAGACAGATGGTCAAAGAAATCTATGCCAGTTACTAGAGGTCCAAGCATGGATTCAATGTATTGACAACCAACTCTCGATTCCAGCACTAGTCGAGGCTGTTGAAGAGGACATTTCTGGCAATAACAATTTAGACGTGTCAAAAAAAAATGAATGAACGTGCACACTCAGACTTATGAGAAATGTATCTTCATTCGTCTATAATCTGTTAAGGGGGACTAGTGCACACTGAGGCTCCGTGTGCGAATTCGTTACTAGCGCTGAACTACAAAACAATCTTGCACTGACGCCTCATCATGCATCACTGTTCACGAACATATCGGATGCTGAGCGTTGACAACGTTGAGTGATAAGTCTTAATTGTATTCAGGACCCCAACAGGTCTTCAACTGGCGTCCGACCTTCAAGTGGTTGGGGGAGGACATCCAGGAAATGGCCGTAACCAAATACAATTAAAACTCAGCCTGGGTCAGCCGCGACCTGAGGCCCAGACTGGTCCCTCAACTATCCGCTTTGATTTCAACAATTTCGATGACAGATGCAGGCAGCGAGTATCTCACATCGTTGCCTTCCATCCCTGTTAAACAACTGAACTACGATGCAGCACACAGCTCAAGTCTTTAACGTTCTGGAATGTTGGATTGATAGTGACGCATGTCACTGGTAGTGTTTTGTGAAAACCTGCCTAGTCACTCGCCGGTCAATAACGTGGATAACTCATAAAAGGTATAGTCGTTTAAGATTTGTCTTCAATGAAGCTGACGCTTTAAATTGTGTGAAAGGCACAATAATCATAACGGCGCTCGGTCGTGCCAGCAGCTAGTCCAAGTCCCGAGTCCCCGACAGCTACTAGTACTTACGTGGGACATGACCGGTGACCATGCATGACTGCAGACTGATTTGGCTATAAGTAGGCTTAGGTCAAACGAATTCATTTGACAAAGCCCGGTGACCCTGGGATGTCGGACCCGAGGATATGAATGTATAGGATTTTATTTGGCGATCTACTGCTCCGGCTCACATAACTTACATCAGGGTTTGATACAGTTTAGTGATGGTGCACTGCAGCTGGCATATCACGTCGGCGGAGTGTTGAACCGTCTACTGCTACGTTCTTACCCGGCTTCACGTTCTACTGATTATATTGTTTAACATGCCGGTATAACAGAACGACTCGGCCCCTGTGGACCAAATACCACATATGTGTTTGCGCGCAGCAGCCCCAGGCCAAAACTTTCTTTGACTCTCTTTAGCGATGCGATGTGATTTACTCCACCCGCAGTAGACACGGGAACTAGTATAGTTTTTCATGTTGGAAGATCCAGTAGCGCACAAATGAGTCGGGATGAATGGCAATGGAAACAAGTTAGTCGCCGAAATCAGGATGTTCACTATTTGTTTGAACGTTCCAACTTCCTGTGTATAATCTAGTTTTTCCAGCGCGTAGCTGTGAGTCGTGACAAAAACCTTTACTTCAGTACAACCAAGTGATGGACGGTATTATACACGTACTCATGCTGGCAATAAAAGGTGATATAAATGGTACGAATTTCATCGTCATTCGTCCACCAAGTTCGCCGCTCACTCACTCACACCCTCTGATATCAAATGATCCAGCTGGTGGCCGCTCATCTTCTTTTTAGCTATTTTATGGGTCCGTACTAGTAGAGAACCGGTCTAGTGACAGTGGGCATTCCGTACTAATGTTTTCCCTTCCATACCCGTCTAATCAACTATCATGTAGGGGTGAGCGACATTCTTGGACAGCTTTCTGATCCATAATAATGATGGCTACAGTTGTGAGTTGCTTTGGAGCATGTGATCCTCTGAAGCTCATCGCTGACCGGATGTCCCAGGCTATTACATGTACTTTGCGCTATATTGGACGATGTGGGTCCTGATTGCAATACTTGGTGGTGAGCCTATACAGTTGCGATACCTCGACTTCACTGAAATATCGCGCAAAGTCATCATGATTGCTCGATTAAATGTCATGTATCAACGATCTAGAAAGGTTCTGGTTGTTGTCTTCACGACCATCATTTTCGCCAATATAGTGATGCTCACAATAAATATGAAGTATATTTCAGCGGGTAAGCTTCAATTATGGATCGAAAACTTCGAGTGCCTCAGGCTCACTAATAAATTTCAGAGCAAGTCATCCTCTCTGGCACCTATCAGTGCATTGCTGACGATCTCCAATATTTGGGCACCATCCCTTGGATACTCACCGGTGTGTGGGAGGTGTTCACACTGTGTCTTGCAGTCCGGATTGCTTTAAAGCACTTCCGTGAATTGCGACAACACTCGGCGGGAAGTGTTATTAGGGACTGTTTCGTGGTGTTAATGAAAATTCATATGAGTTACTTTGTGAGGTGAGCCGACAACGTGAACGTGGTTATATTTTCCGTTGAAGTTCTTCACATACCAGCTCCGTTGTAGTTTTATGCTTCTGCCTCGGTTATTGTTCGTCAACGATGCCAAAGGTACGCCAATGTGTCACTGACCTCCGCATGCAACCACGCTTCATCGATGCATCATTTCCCATAGAACTCATGTTCCCAAGCAATTGTGACTTATTTTGGTTTTCTGAAAATATTCACCATTGGGCAGTCAGCTGTACTGGGACAACGGCTGATCCTCGGTGTTCGAGAAAATTACGCTAGGCTCATGATCGACTTCGATGCAGGACCTAATCTGATTTCAAATGCTTTCCAAGAATCTGTGCATGTATCAACTAGAAATAGTGTGTAACACAGGAGGTGTGTAATATGAATTACACTACGAGTGTAGGGCCTCTGCAGGGAACAAGAGGATTTGATTACATTTATGCGTTCTTGTTGCATCACTATCGGTACTACTGCCCACTGCCCACCGCGAGCGTACCAAGGGAAGACTGAGGCTGACATAAATGCCTTTGAGGGTTCAGGCGCAGCCTGGAGTTCCTTACTCAATATTCATGCGCAAGTTTTATACGTCTGAGCGAATGAGGAGGCACTGGGATGAAGTGGCTGCGGACGAGAGTGAGCCTTTTCATATGAGACGTATAAATACCGAACACAACGAACTACAGCGTGATTTACATTTGTTCCCTACTTTCAGGCATACGCAAGCATATAGAGCAAAGGTACATAATAGCTAACATATCGTAATATTTCATGTACAGCTTGAGACCACCTATTCATCCTCACAATAAGTCATTCTTGTCCTCCTTCTCCCATTCCTCATCTTCCACTTGGTCCTCCTCCTCCGACTAAGGCTGTAGCTGCAGTAAAAAGTTTGGCCAAGAAGCTGCCTCGTCTGGAGAGTTTTCCCGCTCGATCAGCAGTTCCCTCCATGCCTCCTCCGTTTGTATCCACGCCGCAGCACCCTCGAAACGGATATAATACTCGAGTCTGGCTAGATTTGGAAACAGCACTGCTAGGAAGAGGTGCAAACGTGATGCTTCCGACACCTTCGACTCTCCGATATTTAGCTTGCGGAAGGCCGTCTGCGTGGTCCAAAGTTCCAGGTTTCCATCCGGCGCACGGGGAAGTGTCGGAAAATGTGTGGCATCGAACGTTAAGTGCAGTTCATGAAGCGACTTGCACCTGGTCGCTAATGAAAGCACCGAGGTCAAGGTGACCTGACATTCGCCATATTCTTTTGACGCGAATGTCAACGTATGGAGATCTGGCCAGGCAAATGCAGCGTCCTCAATGAACGCGTCGTCCAGGCAGTATTTTCCAATGTCAATAAATTTGACACTCGACAGCTTCCCGAACAGGAGCAAAGGCCGGAAAATATTGGAACGGAGAGTCCCAAGTTCCCCAAAGCGATCTCCCGACTGGTTGATCATAGTGATATTCTCCAGAAATGCAAATGTTTTGCAGAACGTAGATAAGGACCTGACGACCGCGGTGACTTCGGCTGGTCCACTAGCTGTGAAATACCAGATTTCGAGGGATGACAATTGTGGCATGGTAACATTATGAAGGAAGGATGTGCAATGTTCCAAGCGGGCGCCAGTGAGATGAAGATGTTTGAGCGTACTGAATTCAAGTGGTATACCATCTGATGTCATATCAAATGATTTTCCCACAGCCAGTGTAAGGGATTGGAGACTGCGCAAATGCTGGATGTCGGGAATGATCTGCTTCATCAGACCTATGCGGAGTGGGCCAATCGAAAGAACATTCAGCTTCTTCGGCAGCTTAGGTGCTTTGGAAGGACAGGCCAAAAGCTTGTGGGCACTGAGTAGTGATAGTTGTTGGAGGCCAGGCGCTTGAGTAAAAATATCATCAAACAATTGCTCTACCTCGCGCGCCGGAGCGCGGGGCTCTATTTTATATACGAGGCGTTCCAATCTAGGCGAGAGGAACTGGCGAAGCAACGAGAGTTCTGAATCGAAGCCCCGCAAATACTGAGATAATGCCTTGAAATGCAATGTGCGCAGTTTGGGGAACAACACAGCGGGCGGAAAGAGCTCGAAAAGTCGCTGTACGACCTGGAGACTTGGTTTCGGGGAACGACTGGTGTTCCCCGTAAAGACCAACTCGCGTATCCTTACTGCATTGATCCTGACCCGCTCCCACTCCGTGGGTAGCGGTTCGCGGATAAAATCCTGCAAATTGGAGTACGATGATCATCGTCCTGTCAAGTGGCAGACATCACTCACCATAACGTCACTCCACCAGGGATTCCAAGTGTCTCGCGGGAGACACCGGAAGAGGGGTGTCAAACTGTCCTGTTGAGACCATAGCATGTCGAGGGCGATATTTGAGAACGCGGAGCAGGTCATCGCCATGTTTCGCAAGTCCGACTTAGAGGACTTGACGTGTTCCAGTATAGTGTAGACGATTTCGTTGACTTTAAGAGCGTTGTGCATGATGAAGAGTTGTTGGTAGCCCTCGGTGATTTGCACGATCCTTTTTATATGTCCAATCGTATGCACAAGTCCACAGGTCTAAGTTTTTTGTCTGGGTAGCATTCGGGTGCGGAGCTCACAGCGCCATCGACTCTATCGGCTGCATTGTTGTGGACAATAGTTGAAACAAGAAATTATTCAACTGGCACTGTGGACATTTCTCACCACTGTACAATGGTATGTTTTCGCTAAATGCAGGGTACTTACATTACGGTATTCGCTGCGGGATCGCTGAAAGCAAGGTAAGCGCACATAGCTGCCCGCGTCATCCCGTGAAAGCCTCACCGTCCATAAAGAGTAACTTTGAGACAGATGTCGAGCACCTGCTTTACTCGGCGCCTTCGGTGGTCCTAGCAGCAGGTCAAAGAAATCTATGCCAGTTACGAGAGGTCCAAGCATGGATTCAATGTATTGACAACCGACGCTCAATTCAAGCACTAGTCGAGGCTGTTGAAGAAGACATTTTTGGCGATAACACTTTAGACGTCAAAAAAATGAATGAACGTGCACACTCAGACTTAGGAAAAACGCATCTTCATTCGTCTATAATCTGTTAAGGGGGACTAGTGCACGCTGAGGTTCCGTATTGCGAATGCGTTACAAGCGCTGAACTACAAAACAATCTTGCACGAACGCCTCATCACTGTTCACGCACATATCGGATGCTGAGTAATAGAATTGTATTCAGGATCCCAACAGGTCTTCCACTGGCGTCCGAACTTGTGGGTGGGGCTATGTAACATTCTGTGAACTTGCTACAGCAAAATTCCGAGGCTGGACGAGCCGCAAAAAATCTTCAGCGCCCAGGACAAAGCTGTGATCCACTTTTTCCGAGGCAGGTGGAGCCCAGTATCGACGTGAGACCCGCAGTAATTGCCAATGCATTCAGGAGTGTCGGCAGATAGAATCACAACTTCCATATCTTGCTTCAGGAGGCTACAGTTGAACGCTGCAGCGCTGAATCTTGAGCTATAATAAGATCCGGGAGACCGCGAAACAAAAGAAGAAAAACAAAACTCATCAATCTCGATCCGTCCGCAGTTTGTCCTGCGAGAATTCCAGAGAGTATCCAGGCTCCAGCACGATGGCGCATTGCGATGACTTCTGGAATAGGGGGTTCCTCTGTAGCTCCTGAGCACGCATCATCTGCAACGAGCACTCCACAATTTCAATAGTGATATGGAGAATGACCTGAGCAGCCACAGCCTCCTGGAGTAATTATCCTGTAAGCAATGCAGAGCGCATGCCAAGCACCATTATCAGAAAAGACAACTTGAAAGAAAAACATTCCTTGCTTCTCGGACGGCAGGGTCCACATCCGCAGCGCCCAGCTGCTCTTGGAGTCCTATACTCCAAGAAGTTCGCCCGCGGCAGAGTCTGTATCTTGCAAGATTCCATTATCTACAGGCACGAGTTTTGGTGCGAATTCGGACGAGTCTGACTCGAGTCTGAATGAAGGCTTTTCGCGGATGACATCTTCAAAACTGAGGGATAAATGCGTGCGTATCACTGTGACTGTCTGACGTTTAAATGGTTGACTCACATCAAACATCCACGGATCAGACAGAACAGTGTTCCGTAAATAAGGGCGGGTACAGCATCATAATTAGGACGCTGTAAGGGTCTTCATGTGTTTGTTGTTTAAAATGAAGATGCAACGTCAGTGCCACCGGAAGTTATGATGGCTTACTAATAAGACAGCTTCAGCTGAGGTGCCCGAGCTTGGCCCGAGCACAGCCAAGCACCCTCTATCTCGATCAGTCATCTTCGATCATCGATCAGTTGCGGGATAATCTGCTTGACATCGAAGGGAGCCGGCGAGTCACCAGTGCCATCAGCGCTTCAGTCAACACCCTATCATACTTTGGTAGTAGTTACCGATGATCAAAGCTGTACACAAAGCAAACGCATCTAAAAGTCACTGGCTTGGAAGGAAAGACAAGTTTCATAATGTGGCAATGGTGTAAGGACAGTGCGCGAATGCGTCAAAATCAAAACTCTACAAATACAAAAAATCATAATGGAATTATGTCTGTTTCACCCATCCTGGTCAGAGAACAATGATATCGGTCTCTGCAGAGGTGCCGGCGAGCTCGATCGTTCAGACTCTTGCGGGTGACGATGTCCATGAGACGACGAAATACGCATCGGCGGTTCAGGGTATGAAATACCCTCAGGAATAGGCGACATCTGATAATGCTCATCAGGTCCTCGACTTCTTGAGCGAGGATATTGGGAGCCCGGTTCTGGTGGTTCCCCTGAGACGGGCATGAACCCTGCTGGCCATGGAGGCTGTGTAGGTGTGGTCGACTGGTAGGCGCCGTGTGAGTCTTGCGAATGTCTTTCGGATGTCCGGGATTCTTCATGAACCGGAGGAAGGGGCCGATTTGCGACATCTGGACTAAGAAGATGATGGTGTGCTTGATGAGAGTGGTCAGATGGAGTCGAAGCTTCATCGGACTGTAAAACATGTGAACAGAAGATGCATTTCATATCGGAGCACATACCGGGGGTTCAACAGTTATATTTGGAACACTGGCAGCTGATTGTGTTCGCTGGTGGAAACGTTGCCTGAAGTTGAAGTAGTCGAGTGGATTTCTTGATCGTGGTGGACTCCGTTTCTGGGAAGGACCTTGCGATGATTGGGACTCTATTCGACTTGAAGCACGTGAATCAGTATGTGGGGCGGGGATGTTTGACTCCCTGGGACGCTGATGTCCAGGAGGTGGGATAGGTTGCTAAACAAGCATAAAGTTAGTGCCCTGATATTGAATACTGGTGATAATATCGCACAAAATCTCTTACGGCCGGCCCAGGAGTTGCTGTAGCAACAACTTCTGGGTCTACACGCCATTGTTCTACCAGATCTTCCTTCCGACTTTTCTCGGGGGGATATCCGCCGCGCGATGACGTACGTCGTTCAGTCTGACTTTCACTCCTTGTGTGCGTGGAAGATACATCGTGACGAAGTGAAACTCCATGTCGTTCGGTGGGGGCGCTTACAAGCTCGTATTGAGACATATGCGTTGATGTTGATCGCGACATGAGAGATGGAGTATGCAGACTTGGGACTGGGATTGCGGCAGGTTGCGCATATGCGAAATCGCGAGTTCTCACAAGAGCATAGTTTGAATCCTCAGCATCATACGAAGGACCGCGACGTGAGCGGTTATCTAAGTCGTGTGGGTGTGTGCTAGAGCTCAGGGACACGGGCTGATAAAGTTCGTGTGGCGGTGGGATTGGGATGTACGATGTCTGTGGGTCTGCTCGCGGTATCCAACCATCCCGGGGAACGTCAGCTGAGTGGCTAGAGGTTGTGCGTATTTGCGTAGGGTAAACGGTCTCCGCTGGGGGACTCGTTGGTGGCGAGGGCGTCATAATTCTTCTTGGAGGGGAATGGGAGGGGACTGGGGTTGCTTGCGGTGGTGGAACTGGTATAATAGGAGCTGCATATGGCGCAGTACCATACTGCCCAACAGGCGGAGCAGACTCCGGGCGCACGCTGTCCATAAAAAATGAGTATGATTGCACATAGATATATGGTTACATACTGTCTTGAAGATCGTGGGTGCGCCCGCGGCTGTGAGCGTACATCATTATTACGTTCGGAGTGCACCGACTCTTCTTCCTCTTCTTCGTCCCCTCCATCTGGTAGGACGGCAGGCCGATGCACTCGTCGGACCGGTTCATCATCATTTCTTATCGTGCTTCCTTCGTCGAAGCCGAGCCGACGTCCGATTGTTAGGCCCTCTTTGTAACCACGTCGCCTGCCATCCTCGTGGGCGAGCATCATCATCTTCTCCTCCTGCAACTTCCTTGCTTTTGTTCTAGCTCTCGCAGCATCTGCCTCAGCTTCACATTTCTGAGCAGAAACTTGATTAATGATATCCTGTGCACGAAAAATTTCCTTTTGTGCATTTTCAAGCTGGAGTTTGTACAGCTTCAACTCCTCGCGAAGACGAGCTGAGTCTTGTTCAGCGCGCTCGCGATTCTCGGTTGCTTGACGCAATCGGTTGAAGTATTCGAGCGCACGGCGCTCTGAACTGTTAGCCCGGTTGGACTCTGTCTCGAGACGTTCAGAAGTGACGACAAGAAGTGCATTGATTTCGCGGACTTCATCGTCGCGAGCGATGAGACGGGCGAGGAGGTGGCTGCTTGAGCCACCGTCTGTGGTGGTATGTTGTGACCGATGGCGGGAATTTGATTTGCTGGGACGACGAGGACGGAGGTAGCTGGGTGGGGAGGATGGAGAGGATGGCCCAGACTCGAGATCGTTGGGGTGTTCGTTGGCAATGCTGATCCTATGGGGGATGAGAGGGACATTACGATATATGGTTGTTAGCATACCTTTGTTCATCATCAAGGTCGGCGAATGGAACCATGGACGATGATAGGCACGATCGAGCACCTGAAAGGATGCTGATAAGCTGTGGAGTGAGAATGTATGATCAGCAGAGTTGAAGGATAAATAGCACAGGATGGAAGGCGCAGCCTCGTGTTATCCGAACCGGATGAAGGAGGGCGTAAATATCAATTAATGGATGATGATTATGAAAGCTGGGGAACCGGCGACAGGGAAAGTCATGACTTGTACACGTGTTTCAGGCATGCAATGCTATTCACGGAATGCCTGAAGAGGTAAACAGAAGCCAGAGACATACCAAGATGGTTAATCTGGTTTCGAGAATATGATCTCGTGGCCTACACGAAACTTGGTTTGACGGCAGAGGTCATTGATACAACGTTGGTGACTATTGTGATTACACGAGGCAGATGAGTTCCTGTGGTAATTATGACGTGTAACCTGCGGGTAGACATTGATGCGTGCGGGGAAAGACGTATAGGTTTACTCCATAGGGAAGCAGGGCGGAGATTTGGACTAGCTCCTTGATGGCGTGGTCATCGTGCGGTTGTTTGGCAAGAACGTCTGGAATAAACAATATCATGATATGTCACTTATATTAGTCAGCCAAAAAGTAGCCAATCACATGTCTCCTGATATACTTTGATCACTGTAGTCATCGTCGTCGTCGTCGTCGTCGTCGTTCTCGTCGTCGTCGCCGTCGTCGTTCAAGTGTTCTTATTGTTACTGATTTTTACTGTGTTATAGCGAAAGGTATACCCAAATAGAATCAGTTAAACATTGCAGGTAAGCTTATCTCCCGTTGCTATCAAACATAGTTCTTATCGCCTGCTTAGACAGAACTTGCCTTATCGTTTTCGTTTACAGCATACCCGAATTTCACTATGTCTCACGCATCCTATTCTTCTCACTCCCAATCCATCATGACCGAAGACGAAGAAGATTGGGAGGACTACGTCAAGGGAGGCTACCATCCTGTTCACATCGGTGACTCTTTTTCAGACAGCAGGTATGTCGTCGTCAGGAAGCTCGGCTGGGGTCATTTCTCCACAGTATGGCTCGCCAAAGACACAAAGTAAGCAGGCACATCTTCTCTCCCCACGTGCAGTCCGTTTATCTTTCCTTCCGTTTTTTTATCCGATCAGAATGAATCGTCATGTCGCGCTCAAAATCGTAAAGTCCGCTCCGAGGTACACAGAGACCGCTCT
Source organism: Suillus fuscotomentosus (assembly GCF_016647785.1). NCBI lineage: Eukaryota > Fungi > Basidiomycota > Agaricomycetes > Boletales > Suillaceae > Suillus > Suillus fuscotomentosus. The sequence continues at coordinate 88,297 of NW_024539520.1, forward strand.
CGATGAGATCAAACTACTCCAACGTTTGATCACATCTAACACTCTTCCCGTCCCCCCAACCCCTGATAATCCAAATCCTCCTCCATCCCATGCCCACACACATCCCGGGAGATCACATGTCATGTCATTTTTGGATCACTTCCGACATAAAGGTCCTAATGGCACTCACGTGTGCATGGTTTCTGAAGTCTTGGGTGAAAATCTCCTCGGCCTCATCAAACGACATCAGAACAAGGGCGTGCCCATGCACCTCGTCAAACAAATCGCGAAACAAATCCTTCTAGGTTTGGATTACATGCATCGTTGTTGTGGCATAATTCACACAGGTCCGTTATTTTTGCCTCTCCCTCGGACCTCGTGACCATGTTCCAACAGACTTGAAGCCTGAAAACGTTCTTATAAGTATCGATGACGTCGAATCTATCATTCAGACCGAGGTTGCCGCATCAGCAAATGCCACATCACCACCCACCCGACTCGTCGGCGTACCACCTTCCAAAGGTCGTGGTGGCAACCAGACACCTCGCTCCGAATCCGTTTTCATAACCGGATCTCAGCCCCTACCGTCCCCATCCTCCTCGTTCGGCAGCAGCCCCATGTTCGATAAACTTGCATTCGGTATGAGCAAGATCGATGGTGAGGCCACCTCCAAGCCCGGATCTTACGGATCTAGTTCAATGGTGAAGGATGGCTCAGCTGGATCAGCTGCAACATCAGGATTGGGCCCTATGGACGCCTCCTCCAAGCGCGCAGACTCGACAGAGGTGGCCGCAGAGCGTATCTCAAATGTCTCACTCCATCCATCCGGATTCAATAAGACGCCGACACCTCACCCTGCCCATCCTCCAGGGCCTTCACTACTGACACAAATGGCCCCCTCCCAGCCCCCAGTTACAACATCATCACAGCCACACGCTGTATCGACTTCCAAAACATCTATGGAACCCAGTGCTGTCGATCCAAAGCTTTCCACCTCTGTCATGTCTATGGATTCGGTACTGGCAGAGACATCTACAACGTCTAGCCTGCTCGAGAGTACTACGAAGATCACAGTCAAAATTGCGGATCTTGGTAACGGTTGGTACACTTCCTTTTACATTATTGTCATTGCGTTTTTCATTGCATTTTCATGGCTGCTCATTGACATTCGCTTCGGCGGTGCTCTCTATCTTCGTAGCTACCTGGGTCGAGCATCACTTTACAGATGATATTCAGACGCGACAGTACCGTTGTCCGGAGGTCATTCTTGGAGCTAAGTGGGGCACTAGTGCAGATGTGTGGAGTGTTGCCTGTTTGGTATGTCCAACAATCATCATCGCTCAGGGCATACTGCTCATACACACCTCAGGTATTCGAACTCATTACCGGAGGAGACTATCTCTTCGATCCCGCGCCAGGCCCACGGTACAGCAAAGATGATGACCACATTGCCCAGATCATAGAGCTGCTGAGAGAAATCCCGAGGTCAGTAGCGTTTTCAGGGAAGTATAGTTCGGAGTTCTTCAACCGGAAAGGCAAGTTTCCTAGAAATGCCCTCTGATACGTTCTCACCGTATCATACTCTAGGTGAACTCCGACATATCAACAAGCTTCGGTTTTGGCCTCTTGAAGCGGTATTGCATGACAAGTACCTCTTCCCGAAGGACGAAGCTGATGCTATTTCTGCCTTCCTCACTCCGATGCTCCAATTGCACCCCGAGCGCCGTGCAAAAGCTTTTGAGCTTGTGCATCATACATGGCTGGACGGTATAACGGTGCAGGGCGAGATCGATATCGTCCGGCGGGCCGAAGAAGAAGAGGCTGCAAGACGCAAGTCTACAGAACAAATTTCACTTGATGCCGACGAGGTAGATGCCATGAAACCGGTTGGGGAGGCGGGTACCGGAAGCGATGATGGCGCACTGCAGCGGGAATTGGCACAACCGCATCAAGCGCCCATACTATCTGCACCTCCTGTCCCGTCATCCTCTACCGCCAAGGAGAATGCGAATGCCCCCTCCTCAAAGTCATCGCATGTCCGGTAACCATTTCCTGTTTTGTCTTGCACATAGACGTGTGCACTATTATACCGTAGCACTTTTGTTTTCCTCATCTCTTACCATCATATTGTGTTGCTATCTCACAGTCTTGTCTGTACCCATAGACCGCGACGCGATGAACACTAGTACTTACCTGCCCTGCTGTTTGGGTGCCCTTGTTTGCGTAGAGTTTCTATACCAAGAAATGTAGTAAGTAGAATATGGAGCCGTAGTTCACAAAGTGGATGAAGGTAGACCTGTATGCTAATAAAGAAGTAGTTTGATTGTTTTGACGACCCTTGAACTGTCGGAAACTCGCTACATTCTTGGTGGCTCTGAACTTGTATTGCATGGGATTACTCGAGGGCTACGATCTATCTTCATAACTAATAGACCGCTCCAAACATCAATGACCTCGAGGTCGGTATTGTGAATTCGTGAAGTGTTTGGAGTATATCAATTCTACCCTGGTCGATCGATCTAACTCGCCAAACTGCAATCCTGTTTCCGATACAAGGCAGGCAGGTTGTCAGACTCTCCTTGGGCTTGTTAGTGGAGGTACCGAAATCCATCGCAGAAGACTCTCACCACTCGTCTTAGACCCCGCCTCTTCGTCACAGCTAACGGGCCGAAGTTCATCCGATCGTATGCCTCCGTGAGACCCGAGTTTAGGCTACTAGTGTAGTACCGGCCGGGATTGCTTGCAAGAATTCGATTCCTACTAAGGTGAACCATGCGATCCTGCATGTGCTCGAAAATGAAGGGCCCCAGTGTTTCCACGGTATTGGCGTTGCTGCTTCTATTTCGTCAAGATCGAAGAAGATCCTCATGGAGACGATGTAGTCTGTAGATGAGCTCCTCTTTCCCGCCCTCGGTCATGCATAGGACTCGGCGTTTGGGGTCTAGGGTGTACATCGTATATTGGGCTTGCACATGCAGTTGTAAGTCATACTCAGTCAGAAAGGACGAACCATGTGCGTGGAAATGGGATGGGCATCAGAAAACACGCCATCAATTATGGCATCTGGGACATATCCTCGATTGAATAGAGCTTCAGATTGTCGATGACAACGAGCAGCCGAAGAAACAGAAGGTTGATTGAATGTGCGTGGGTTATGTCGCCGCTGAGGTGGCACCAAAATCGAATGGAAGATCAAATGTGGGGTTCTTCGACTATATCTGAGAAAGGATCACGGTGGATGTCGTGGAATGCCGCCAGCCCCAAACCTGCAGCCGCCACAAAATCAAGCAATAGAGATTCTCACAGAAAACCGACATGCCTCCCAAAACCCTCAAGGTTATACCAGTGAGGTTGGAATCCTGCACCACCGACGGAAAGAGTCTCCGGCGTCCGTCTAGCAGCTTCGGAGTGATCACCATCGACCACCCAGGGCTCTAAGGTTCATAAAAAGTGTCTTGTTGACAACACACACGACAGCAATCAGGTTTTTTACAGGACCCATGAACATCCTGAGCCTATGTGAGTGGGGAACTGAAGTCACTGTACTCAACGTTCTTTTTGACCGGTGCTGCTCGACTGTTTGTTGTGAGGGCGTTGATATTATCATAGTAGTATGGGAATCATCGCGGCAAAGCCTTCATCGTTGTCCCACAAGCAGATGTCGTCCGCAGAATGTGATTCCTTCGGTATAGAGACTGTATCGAAAGAATGGATACTAAACTTGAACCATGCGTGGCCCGGGGTTTGTCCCGCTAGAGTTGTAGGCGCTCGGAAATAGGTGTGTGATTATCCGTGTTGGGGACGGGGAGTAATTATTGGCCACGATGTACTGAAGCTCGGATGAAGGACATGTACGTCTGGCCAAGGGCCTTACATACATCGTCAGTACAAAAATCCATCTGAGAGGGGCCTACTAGAGCAAATAACGTCAACACAAAATTGTGACTCACAAACGTACAATGAAGAATATATCGGCGAGGCGAAATTCTAACTTTCCCTCAGGAAGACCAAAGGAAGGCGGGATCCAAGATCCATATCAAGTCCTTCGAGTTTGTCCATGATTTTATCATGATGACGCGGAATTGATGGAACTTTACATAAATTTGCGAACGGATTCAGCATACATGATTTGATGATACAGTAGAAGTTACACGTATGATATCTTGGTAATATAATAGTTCCAATGTTACAAGCACGGTTACAAACATTCCCAAAAATTAGTTTGTGCGAGATAATATTCAGTCGTCTGTTGTCTATATGCAACAATTAGAAAAAGTCCAACGCTCTGAAAAACGCACACCTGAGGGTGTATTTGACTAGCGTCTCAAATTCATTATGTTAGCATAGAGAAGTTCTCTTTGCATCTTGTAATTGAGAAGGGAGACGGGAAGCGAGTCTTCATTGCGACCTGCAGCGCGAATAACTTCCTTGTCTTGCTCTGTCATCACAGTCCGTAAAAGTAACTGATTCTGCTCATCGGCCCGAATATGCAAGTTGATATACCTATGCAAGGCGATTGTGAGGGGCTGTGCTTGTTGAAATTCGCATCACAGGTAATAACGCACTCTGTACATGTCGCAGAGTCCATGGGCTTCTGAGATTGATTGCCCGTGAGAGCAGAGGAACATAAGAAGGGTTCGCGTTTCCTTGCGACGGCTATAATAGAGCTGGCAATATGAACCGCTACGGTGGTAGAGTTCTCTGTATAGTTGAGGAATTCGATGAGTCCAACAGGATCTTTGCCGTAACCTGCTGCGGTGGACTGTGCTCGAGCATCCTGCCATAAGCGCAGCCGCGTCGGCGTGAGGGGAGGATGCGTGTTCGGATCCCACGCAGAGACGGTATTGACTTGCACCATTCCTTTAAGCTTCTCCGCAATGGGCCTATTATTGAGATATAGTCCCGCGAAGTCGAGAATATCAGTTGGCTCAATGGCGATGTCAACACGTGCCATGAAAGGCACGTCGAACCCGAGCCGAGAGTTGTCGAGCAAACCACAGTCGTAGATGATGGCAACTTTGAGGAACATCATGAGCGTTATGTTTGCGAAGAACGTTCGTACGAATTTGAGGGCCCCCGAGGAGCGTTCAACGTCATGACATGCTGGTTTGTGAGCGGGCCTATCATGAGTGCGAGTCCGGGTCTGAGATCTCTGTGTATTGGTTGTAAAAGAACGCTCACCAATGTTTCTTTTGGCACTATCACAAGAATATACTGCAGTTGTAACGTCAGCCCCTGTGTTTTGTCCCAGTCACAAATTTTACCTCTTTTGAGCAATACCAGACACCCTTGCACTACGAAAATATGTGATGAGCGCTTGTGACAGAAATGTATCAGTCCACTAGCACCTTTGAACATTTCAAAGGTTTATCCAACGTTTTTTGACACTGCGTACATTGTACGCCGAACGTTTTCACATTCTTTTTGATCAAATCACTGGGAGTTGCTGCGATGCGGAAAAGATCGTCCCGATCTGGATGAGTGACATGGACATGTACAATCTCTCGAGTCGGCGGGTGTGTGTTCGCGTCGGTCATGTTGTCGTCAAGGTAAATGTGTGAGTTGCGACGTATGTGTAAGGTAAGATGATATTGAATAGGGGCAATCGGGATATCCCGTACTTATTAATAAGCGCACAACAAGAATATGAAACTCAGCTCTATACTTACTAGTACTGGTCCTAGTTCGCCTTGAACATTCGTCTAAAACCCCTTTTCTGATTTCGGTGTAGAATCAGTCAATTCTAGCACAACTCGAGCGATACATAACGGTGGAAATACTTATGCGAGCAAGACTTTGAATCATCAGGGGAGCAAGAAACCTGCGGAGCAAGGTGACTCACTGCAATATCCACCCATCAATCTTCCCTCAAATACTCGCCAACCTTCTCCCAGATGCTCCTCTGCATTGTATGCCAATCCGCCTTCCGTTTCTCCTTACAATCTTTACACCAATCATTCGTCCACTCGATGTTTATCAACGCTGCTAGTCCACGTAGTGGATCATAGCGATATCGAGTGAAAATACCTGAGTCATATACCAGCCGAGCCCACGCTTCGCGTCTTGCAGTGACCGAAAGGCATGTGCTAGCCGCACTAGCAGAGGCGATAATATCGATAAAGCCGAGTGCAGGCTTCTCGTCAGCTTGTTTGGGAGTCGACATTCCTTCACTATCACTTGATGGCGCATCGCGGAGGTTTCGGCAAACGAAGGCAGGATCCTCGTGCGCAGCTGCCTGTATCCATATGTCACTCGAATACTCTCTTATCCGTATAAGGCGCAACATATCCACAGGGCCGATTTGCTCTGATTCCTTAATCTTGTTAAGACCGAACCCAGGCATCCTTGCCATATTGTAGAATGCAGGCTTCAATAACCCATCAATGTTGCACGTCCGTGCGAGTACAGCTACCTCCAGAGCATCGAGGTACGGCTCTGGGTTTGCGGTCAGCTCTTCCAGGCTAGAGGGCCAAAGCGCTTCCAACTCCTTCACGAGCCATGCACGGTCTGAGTCAAAACCAAGGCCTGTCGCTGCGCGAATTAGGGACATTAGGGTGCGAGGCTCGATAGCATGGCGATAGTCCCTGACGCATCTGTTAGCCGATGCAAATATGATATCCAAATTTTAGTAGACACTCACCCCGGGTTGTCATAAAACAACAGCAGCGTCTCGAAATCTATTGCTTTGAGTTTGCCACGAAGATTGAGTTTCGTTTGTTCAAATTTGTCACCACTTTTTCCCTTGTCGGAGAGTGAGGCTGCAATGCGTCTTGAATGCTGGGCAAGCCATGATTGATGCACCCTGAAGTGTATGCCGTCAAGTTCAATGACAACATTTCCGTCTGCTAGCCAAAACCGCTCATGCTTGCGAACTTCTTCGACGAGGTTCTCGGCTCGTGTAGGTTTAGCCTTCTTCTTTGCTGGTTCGGGCTTCGGGGACGATTGGCGTTTTCGCCGTGCATTCTTTACTGGGATGCTTGAAATAGCGGGTACATCTGAACCCAAGGGTGAAATTGTATGAGTGGTGCACATTATATAGAAATATCGTTCGCTGGTTGGTCACCATTGGTGCCGTTCGAGTCTTACCTTCATCGGAGATTTCAGGACTAATCCAACGGAGAGGGTAAACGAGCGACTGTCTTCGAGGCTTCTGAATCTGATTGACTGTTTGGCTATCAGCGATATTTTCACTCCCTTGTTGCGCCATGTATTCTATGATCTGTTGTCACCCTGCAGTTCGGGAGAAGATGAATCCAGTGATTTCGAATGAGCGTTCAACGTTCAGAACTTTCGCGGAATGAATATGAATGACCACACCACAATAGGTCATGTGATCGTATCAATGCATCGACCGACATTATGACACTCTACAGACTGCCGGACAAGAAAGAAAGTTTATCGATCGATTATTCCATTATTTTCCATCTGCCCACGTACGGAAGACCAAAGTTATGCAATGCACTCCGAACAAGAGTTCAATACGACAATTTTTGCAGACATCAATTTTAGGGAATGCCGAATGGAATATATAATCGGGGAGCAGGACTCGGAAACCCTGACGGCCAGATGCTGAAAGAGCACAGGTAAAGTAAATGTTCCAAAGTGTGAATGCTGTCGACAGCACTGTACCAAGCAGTTTGAAATGGTGGGGAAAGAAAGGCTATATGAATAACAGCAGAGAACCTAATGAAGTAACGGAATGGAAGCTAACTTCTTGTACGACAAATACTTAGTTCTGGCACGCCTTTACACCAATCCAAATTATTTCTATTCTGACACGAATTCCAGTACAAAGCCGGTGAACTTCACCATAACTCTAGCAAGACCATTAGCGAGAAATGTTTCTTGGTTGCGCGAAATTTCGAATCATGGGAGGTAACTTACTGTAGCATCCACTCGTCATTCTTCTCTCAAATACTCACCAACCATCTCCCAGATTCTCCTCTGCATTTTATGCCAATCAGCCTTCCTTTTCTCCACGCAATCCCTGCACCATTCGTTGGTCCACGAAATGTTTATCAACGCTGCCAGTCCGCGCAGTGGGTCGTACCGATACTGGGCAAAAATTTGTGAGTAGTGAACAAGCCGAACCCACGCCTCGCGACGTGCCGTCGCCGAGAGGCAGTGACTATCCATAGCAGAGGTGGTAGGGCAAAGTACAGGCTTCCCGTTGGTATTTGCAGATAAACCTGAGGGCCTTTCGTCGTTGCTAGATGGTGCAGCCTGGAGGTTTTGGCAAACAAAGGTAGGATCCTCATGTGCAGCTACCTGAGCCCACATTCCGCTCAGATACTCTCTCATCCGAACAAGGCGTAGTACATCCGCACGGCCGATCTGCTCTGATTCATCCAGCCTGTCCAGACCGAATCCAGGTGCCCTTGCCATATCGTAGAACGCGGGCTTCAACAGCGAATCAATGTCACACGTCCGTGCAAGGCAAGCCACCTCTGGAGCATCGAGGCGTGGTTCTGGGTTGACAAATAGCTCTCCAAGGTTAGACGGCCAAAGCGCTTCCAACTCCCTCACGAGCCATGTACGATCGTTGTCAAAACCGAGTATCGCCGCTGCGCGGATAAGAGACATCAGTGTTGGGGTCTCAATGTAATCGCGGTAGTCGCTAATCCACACGTCAGCCAGCACGATATGATGATCAAAATTCAGCATATACTTACCCAGGGTTTTCATACAATGAAAGCAGTGCCTCAAAATCTATTGCTTTGAGCACGCCACAAAAATCAAGTGTAATCTCTTCGAGTCTGCTGCCTTGCGTTCCTTGGTCGGGAAGTATGGCTGCAATCCGTTTTGAATGCTTTGTGAGCCATGATTGGTGCACCCTGAAGTTTATACCGTCAAGTTCAATTATAGCATTTCCGTCTGCAAGCCAAAACCGCTCATGCTTGCGAAGAGGAGCCTTATCGGCTCGTGGGCGTTTAGCCTGTTCGTCTCTAGACTCAGAATCCGTGGTAAGATGACGTTTATACCTTGTGGTCTTTGTTGGATCGCATATCACAGCAGTGAAGGTTGAGGCTGGAAGTCGCACGAGCGAAGTACATGTGACTATATATTCTGGTTTGCAATATAATTTCAAGTCTTACCTATTCCGGATTTCTCATGACTACTCAGACGTGAAGGCCGACTCAGAGCGCTCTGATGGACTGCTCGCTTATAGGACACATCTTCCGAGTCATCCTCTCGTTGTGCCATGATAATCTGTGGCCAAGTCGCCTCTGCAGGTCGGGAAAATCTGAGTCCAGTGTTAGTAATTACATCAATAGGCGTTCTAATCAGTGATTTCTACTTACGAGCTTCGAAAAGAAGGAATGGTTGTTTTTATATGGGAGACGTGACCAAGTGAGTATGAGCGGCAACGCGTCAATGAATGAATGAAAGTCACGTGATCGTTTTCTGACTGCTACATGCCGCTTCAGGTTCAGTGAGTGACTTTGTACGTTGGCTGCGTCTATCATGGGTGGTCCAAATCTTGAGGTCTTTAAATTTGGTCTGTACTTGTTTGTACCCGTCATGGCCTTGTTGCATTTCGGTGATCCTGCTTGGTACCATAACCACGTCCTTCCTGTAGGTTGTCATTTTGTTTATGACGACTTCGTCGTTGACTGTTGCGACCAGTATAGGGAACACCTATTCCCGCCTCCAGATAGGACCTACAGTGTGAGTCTTTTAATATCAATGTGCTGCTCATCCGTGTGCTCAAGATGCACGTAGAAAATACCAACGGATCAAACCGCCATCCGAGAAGAGCTGGCAAGGATAAAGGCGGATAAACTTGCACGACGAATGGAGCGGGATAAAGAACTTCAAACACAGCCGGAGGCACCTCCACAGAGTTCAAAAGGGTGGTTCAAATGGTGGTAGTTCAGGGTAACGGTATGTCCTAAAGTTCTCATCACGAGTAGCATTTATAAGTCAGTCGTGGTTGTTAGGTCTCCCTTACTTCCTTCTAAATACATTTACTTCGTCTAGGCTCCTAGTATTGTATGAGTGTGTCCATGTTTCCTTCTATGTTTCTATATCATTGCTTAGGCAGCTGAGTTTCTTCGCCATCAATTTGCACACTCCAGTAGCTCTGCACCTGCGCTGCAGCGACAATCTCTTCAAATTCCATCATTTCCTCGAAAGAGATTTTGACTCCACCACACACTACAAAAACCAGGCACTTTTCTTTCCTCTCTTCTGGAGAAAGTGCCGAGAACGTTGGTCCGAGGATGCGCAAGAGAAACTCGCGATTATACCCGGGAGTCAGAGTTGTCGAACAAGCGAGCTCCGTCAGTATTTTATGATCGTCTGGCAGTGTGGTTATTGCGCCAGCCAATTTTCGTTCCGTATCGCACAGGGACTCACCTCCAAATAATCTTGCAGTATGCATAGCCATCTCGTCTGGGATGCATGCGCATTTTATTCCTCCGGGACGATCGACTGCCATTCTAACTACCCCGGGAGCTGGTGAGGTTGCGCCTAGCGAGGCTGCTCGGGATCTCAACGCTTTCATGTGTGGAATTGCGATATTATATTCCTCAAGAATTTCAACGGTATACGGAGAATTGTCCTCCACTTCGATGGAAGGTACGATAGGGACTTTAGAAGTGAAGTTCCGGGTATTGATGGCGATGGCATTGTAAAAGCAGTTCGAGCCAGTGGTCTCCAGCGCTACCACCGGCACTTTATTGGGCGTGAATTAGAGGTATGAGTATAGCGGATTTCAATTACCTTCATCCCACCCAACTTTCTTGCAGCCTTGCATGATGCCTCCGATAAGGCCTCCCCCTCCGACACTGCAGAATATGGCGTCCGGCTTCCTAGGAAGCTGTCTCTTCATCTCGGTCATCATGGATGAATGACCATCCCAGAGGACAGGCGAATCATATGCTGGCACTAGGGACACTAAGATGCGTTTGGCTTGCCGTAAGTGACGGGTAAGCCTGTGCTCACGCATCTGCGTCTTTCTTCACGGCATCTTGGAGCGCAGCGAGTGTTTGGGAGTAGAATTCCCCAATTGTCACAATCTCTGCGCCATGCTTTCGAAGAGCCTGTTGCGTGTCGATACTTACATTGGTGGGAAGGAACACTGTGCATTTCACTTCCAAAACACGTGCTACAACTGCCGCAGCTAGGCCTGCATTTCCACCCGAAGCGATCATCAGGTGCACCGAAGGACCATGCTTATCCTTGCATTGTTGTGCGAATTTGGAGATACCTCTGTATTTGAATGATTGAGAAGGTTGTAGATTCTGTACGTACGCCTGTTTGATGAGTCGCACGTGGTCCAAATCTATATCGCACCTCCAGCTTTAGGTATGCAGAACATCCGATAATATCAGAAATATGGCTTGAGTACACCAAGGGTGTTTCCGTCCACAAATTCTCGGATTGTACCGTCTTAATGGTCATATCGCTAGATGTTGGTTGTTTATAAGCCAGCTTCCGGAACTTTGATGGAGCAATTGTCCCTGCTATATTTGGACAAGCTTAGCTCCGGGTTAAATATTCACACTCTTACCCCGCGTAGAACAAAGGAGAAAGCAAGAAAGTAATAAGAACACAGAGATTACAGCAGTTGATTCATATCGGATGAACAGAATGTTGTGATATCAAGCGATCCGCTTTTGTCATTCTTCTGAAGGTACGATTTAGGTGGTGTTCCCATCACGGCCATTTCCTGGTGTCTAGGCCAACCAGCTGCATTGCCGCATGACATCCTGTGACAGTTTGGGACTCTCGCATCAAAGCACACGAATAAGACGCCACCTGACGCCACCTACCCTTCACCGCATGCATCGCTGGCAGTGATCGCGAAGAGAGCATGAAGGGGATAGATAACTCGAAAAGTTGCTTGCCGACATCTCTCCGTCGAGATGATGATTACCTTTACATGCGAGTTTGCATCATGTGGTGCCGTCGTGTTGCTGGGTAGCTCTGGCCCCCTAAACACCACCCGAGCAGAAGAGCTCACTAAGGTATCACGTATCTATGTGCCGTTAATAAATGTCAGACATTGATGCCCGGGTTGTCGGTTGTCTTTTGGGCACAGAAGAGGCTGAGACATTCATCGAGCAACCACTAGCTTCATTGACAGTATTTGCACGAGACCGATCATCTACCAATGTCAAGAACCATGGTTTCGGCCTGTCAGGATACGTACTAAAGCGTATTACATCAATAACATACCTCACTACACAGAGTTTCAATGGTGGGGAATTAATGATGCACAGCCCAGGCTGATGTCGTGCGTGCTGAAACATTGAGTAAGCGCTAGAAAGTCATGATTCCGACAGGACGTATTAACGACACCTGAGGCCTGAACCGACCTACCGAAACCACTTGCAAATTCAAGCTGGCCGTGATTCGTGGGTAGTAGCGAATAGCGGAGCAAGATCGGCTACTTATGATTGATATCGGTTAGACCTGAGAATGTGTGGGGCAGGGCCTCGGAGAACGCCTCGAACTGCGATGAGCGGCACGTCATGACCGTACGGTGGAATTATGTACTAGTAGTGCCGCGGATCTTTAACAATTACGGAAACCCTGATGTTTGGCGTGAAGTTCCGTCGAACCTGCACGCGTATCATACTGGAGCGCATTAGCGCCAAAGCCAGACTCCAGACTCCAATGCCTGAGGGCTATGATTTCCTCTGTGTTCGTCCACGCTCATCTCATATCTTTCGGTGTTTGACTTGGAGCGACGCGGTCAACGTTCTGTGACAGCCGGACCGGTAATAGTCATATAGCCGATGTTGAACAGCGTGAAACGTCCGGTTCTTAACCAATGTTCTTGGCGACACCAGTCCTAGGCCTCACCAGCCACGGTAGTGGCAAATAGTTGGTTATACGTGGTAAGCCATCAGTGCATCGCGACTAGCCCTTTGAAGGTATATGGGATGATAAATTCTCTTGGCAGCCAGACCTGTGCTACATATATGATCTGTCAGTGGGAAGCCTCCATTGCGACATTGACATAGGCCAACGCGCCTTCCGTTTACGCCCGCAAATTTCTTTCATGGTCCGACGAGGTTTATCAAATGGCTCTCATACCGGTGCTATGGTACCTCCGTATCAGACACACTGGCTGGCAGCTGGCCTTTGTGAACGGAGGGCCCATGTGTAGATTGGCACGGGCATAAGGCTGCGCGAGGCCGGCCTCCCCGCAGTAAGAAACCCCCCTTCGTTCAATGCGAATGCCAGTTGAGTAAAAGACTTCTACGCGGAAATTAATGAGCACGTTGTCCTGTAAGACATAAATTTTATGTGAGCTATCAAATTACAGTTGATACAGTGTTCATACACCACCTACAAGTGATCGACTTGGCGTCAAATAGTCCGCAGACGTGCCACGATATCGATGTGCGGAAGATGAAGGCACGAAAGTTAGTTTCGATTACGGACTTTCTGGCGCTTCCAGCCCATAATGCTCACTTTGGAAAAGTTCCTGATACCAGGGCACAATTCCTGATCTTCAGGCAACAAATCAACGGAGGCCACCATCATCATCATGATCATTACCGCCCGGAAACTAACGACCATGGCGGCCATGCCAGCCACAGAAGCACTGTTGTGTCGTCCATTGGACATTCCAATGCGAATGGACGTAGTTAATGAGGCCATAGTGGCGCGGAAAAATTACCACCGCCTATCATGATGGACTCAAGCATACGATTTAGAATCCGAGCAGTTTTTTTTTCTGCCGTAGGCAGTCATCTAAATGTGATGATGAAATATTGGGACAGCCTGCGAACGGGTCGTTTAGCACAGGTGGAAACCTTCCGATGACACTTTGTGTATCAGAGTTGTACTTGGCTGTCTCAAATTTCAAAATGAAAACCAACTTTCAGGTAATTTGTGATTTCATAGACCGAGGCCTGAGCCCATTCGTTGAACCCTAGGGAATTTTCAGGTTTCTAGAAACACTACTTCCGTCGGACGCATTTCTATCCGCGATTTGATTGACAGCGACGGGATGGATGGTATGTCAATTGTTAATTTCCGTATGTTCGTACCATACCATCCCCTTCCGCCTAGACGCCTTGTCTTTTAGCATGCAATACCCAATCACATGGGTCGATCCAGATGCATGACATGGCTATTAGTCTCTGTTGTTCCCGGAGGCGTCAACAATAGTTTCTGTCCCACACTCGGCGCGCGGTACATCGTGTCTTCTTTTGACGCCAGAATGATCCTTCCGTGACATACATGATCTGCGTTATGTGTTAAGTTACACAACACCTTACGTGTCTCTGATGGTACAAGGTATTTTACAGAGACAATATCGTACACCAGACATCCCAAGGTCGATGGTGTTCCTCAACAAGGGACAGCCAGTTGTGGCTGTAGCCATGTCCGAGATGCGGAGCATTTTCCGCAATGTATCGCGGATACACGAATTGCACCCCGCAGACAAATTCGTCACAATCAATCAGCAGTTCGTGGAACATACCACACATTTAGAATTAAACCCAACCTGGGAATGGTATCCGATACTTTCGTCACTCCCGTGCGGCTTGCAAGAAAAAAATCGCCGATGTCATGATTGGTGACGTTCGATTTTAGTATTACGATAGTCGCGGGAGCTCTCAACGGCTGAAGTTCTCGACTCTGAACGTTCGCCTGTAAGCCTATACATAGCATGAACTGGACTCGGGTATGTCTTGACATTTTCTTGCAAACAGTCTGATGTCTATGTTCCCAGCTCGTTATTTTCTTCAGTCAATCTGATGGGTCTCGGGCATGTTTACGAAACAACCGCAGCATGGTGATAAGCTTTGACAGTATGTCTCACATGGATAGACGTTTTTTTAATGGATGTATGATGGGCGGAGGGAGCGGGGGCATCCATCCGATATTGTAAAAATATGGTTTGTAGAGTGTGATTTCAGTAGGCTGTCCGTGTGGTTAATCACGACCACCTTGTGCGTATTGAACTTCTATTTTGAGCGTACGTAAGGTTGATTGCCCAGGCACTTGGTTTTCGTAAACGTCGATCGTTAGCTTTGTTGTCTCCGAGAGTCTTTGCATTTGCATAGCCCCCTGGGGGAGGTCCCTGGGCTATGTGCCTAACGGAATGTAGAATGAAGATTTGGGTGATCGGAACGAGCGTAGCTGTGCTTGCCCGAGGCGCGGGACATATATTGGGCGCACCAAGCAAGCAGTGTTATCGGATGGGCTTCGAGAGTCTGGACCGTTGGCTTAGACCGTCTTGGGTATGGGTAATTCCCTGCTTAATCCGTAATTATCGGTGCCAGGGCTTGGGTACTGGATTGTGCGGATTGGGAATTTGCAAGTTTAATTACTATTCGGCCCTGATTCGGACAAAGGAATTTATGCCAGCACAGATGCTGTATTTAATATTTATGATTGAGATATGGACGATGGAGGAGGAGGGAATGATGGTACACGTGTATGTAAAGGACCTCGTGCGCGGTGGGAGGGCTTACGCATGTTTATCTCGTGGATAGTCTGGCGGAGTAATATAATTCGCCTTGAATGTCGGAGTAAATAAACTGTGTTTGAAAAAAAAGCGGATCAGATGTCGTCTGACAGGTGAATGGAAAAGCGCAGATAGCGCATCGGGACTGATGCGGACAAACTAAAGACAAAAATGCCAATTCAAATTCCGTGGGGGAAAAATAGTGCAACCGGAAGTCCCACGAATTGGTTTGTTGGGAAGAGTGAATCCTATAATGCAAAAAAACTGGGAAAAGGGTTGACAACGAAAAAGATGGCAATCGATAAAGTGTCACAGCCACATTGATATTCGGAACGGACACGGGTGCTATGTGAGTCTAGACTTGGCCATGAAGTAGGAGTTAAAGGGAAGATGCGAAAAAAGCGTGTACTTTCTTCCGATAATAAATTATTATTATGGGGGGGTCAAAGTATATACGGCATCCTTTACGGCGTGACGTGTGTTATCAGTGTAAAACGGTGCCGTAGCTCGGCGGGGTTGTTCCTGAACCAAACTAACGGATAGATTTTTTTAAAAGTCCGACGATTGCGGTGCCTTAATTGAGGTGTTGGGCTTAACTCTTTCCAGCGTCTGCAATCAGGCACCTTTTTTATAGAAGGTTGTTCCTCTTTTCCTAACCCGCTTCATGGAGGACTCAAAATCTTCAACTCTCGACACTCAAGTCGATTCAAAACTTTCACCTGCTTCACTTTCAATCTCTTCTCGTTCCTCAGAGATTCACGATCTCAATCAATCATTAAATAATCACTACGAC
Source organism: Suillus fuscotomentosus (assembly GCF_016647785.1). Taxonomy (NCBI): domain Eukaryota; kingdom Fungi; phylum Basidiomycota; class Agaricomycetes; order Boletales; family Suillaceae; genus Suillus; species Suillus fuscotomentosus. The sequence continues at coordinate 104,505 of NW_024539520.1, forward strand.
GACAACGGTGAACTCTCTCCCACAGGTTCATCATCCGACATGGCTGCCCTAGTCGCACCCAACAATCCATCTATTTTATCTGCTTCAGCAGGCATACAAGGCGTCAATAAACGCTATCGTCCAGCTCCTGCAAAGACTTTTCAATGCAGAGGTTATGGCGAGTGCCGTATGGTTTTCAGTAGAAGTGAGCATCTTGCCAGGCACATTAGGTAGGTACCGAGGCACATACCCCCGTTCGATCTCTTTAATTTCCTATCAGGAAACATACTGGCGAGCGCCCTTTTACTTGCCACTGCAGCAAGCAATTCTCCCGTCTCGACAATTTACGCCAGCATGCTCAAACTGTTCACGCTGATAAGCAAGAGCAGAATGAGCGCATGATGCGTGAACTTACCTCTCTTCATGCTTCTATGGCCGCCGCAAATAAAACCGGTCAGCCAAGAGGCAAGAGAGGTCAAGCTTCCGTTAATGCTGCTGCCGTACTCGCCTCAAGCAATCATTCAGGATCTCAAGATAGTTCAATGCATGGTCTCGATCAAGTCAAGGAGGAGGACTTGTCTGCCTCTCTCCACCCCATGCACCAGCGTCCCGGTACGAGCACTGGTTACGAGGGTGGTGACAACATGATTTACGGTGACGGTTGGAATTCCGATTTGGATCATCGTTCTGGTAATCCTCGACCTACAAACAACCATTCCTTTCGTGACTCCAGCCAGTCCTTTCGTGTCCCCCCCGCATCCTCTACTTCCTGGCAGCAACAGTCGCAGTCCTTTCAGACCTTCACCACCAACACATTCAACTTCAGTCTCTCCTCTAGGGAACGGGATGGTCGGCCCGGATCTAGCAGCAGCAGGCCACCAACTGCAGGGGGTCCCGACGCACATGCTAGAACGCTCCCGCCACTCGCTGCCGTCGTCTCCGCGACAATCCCCCCTCCATCATCCCAATCATTCGCCCTCCCACCTCAGTCAGCACAACACGTACTTCCCTTACCCTTCCGAAGACCTACAACAGCCAATCGCCCAGGTACAGCTCCCGCATCAATCCTCTCCACAAAACCTGCTTACGCTGGAGGGCCTGGATTGGTCACAGAACTATCCGTTCCAGTCTATGGACGCGGCGACATGGCAGCGCCATCCCTCACATCCTCCTACGGGGGCGTCTCATACGATTCAGAACCAGCATCTCCATCAGGGGGGTCATATGACTCACCGTTTTCCTTCCACCCACCGGCGCTCGCCGAGTCAGTCTCATCTAGTGGGCCTTTCGCATATTCACCACCAAACAACCCTCGCAAACGACCATACCCGGGACCAGACGATGATGTCTCACGTCGAGAACCCAGCAGCGGGCTTTCAGGGCCTGGAGAGTACGAGTACGGGTCAGAATCACGCCCTCAATCTCGAAGGCTCACCGTCCTGGAACTCTGCAACGACGCAGATGCAGATGCAGGAGTACGATCATTTCTACCCGGTGCAACAGGAACGGCTTCACGGCCGACTACCGCATCAGGAATCATCTCATCAGCATCATCCCTCACACTCGTCGATAGAACACCCATCTCAAGCTACTCACTACTCCCAGGAGCTCAGACGCCAACAATTCCAGCAGCAGCGTATAGCACAAGCGCGGCGTCGCTCGGGGGAGGCCGAGTTTCTCCACAATTTCGGCACGACATATCATCGGCATCAGCAGCAGCAGCAGCAGGGGCCATACTTTCCGCTAACAGAGGAAGCTTCGCATCTTCACCCTTATCAGACACATCACGCAGTCCACGATCCCAACCACACGGGGTTGCCTTCGCCACCGTTGCTCGATCCGTCAGCATACAATCAAACTCGTCATCCCCATCATCCAATGGGGCAACCCCTCCAGCACTATCAAAGCGAGGAAGGGAGTCTCCAGTTACATCTCCATACTCCTCCGCTGTTGGAATGAGAGTGTGACTGTCGTGGGGGGATAAAAATCATAACTTTTCTCGCTTTATACCCCTAGTAATTGGGGGGTACGAACATTGGTGTTTGTTAGCAGCGCGATTACCTACCTATCTTGTGTTTTCCTCCGTGCTCGGTCAGTACGACTCAAACCCTTTCTAGTACAAGTATTTCATCGTTATATCTTCGCACTCATCTATACCAAAATCTTTTTAATCTTGTGTAGTGTTGTCTATACCTTTTGGTGGGGTTTCGTTGAGGTTGTATGTACTGCTACGGTAGCGCCTCGTATTCGTAATCTTTTGTCGTGTAAATACACCGCTCTGAAACCACCAATAATGCTTGCCAACTTGGGCTTGGTACTCGCCGCAATCAAACATCTCGATGTGAGTTGCAAATCCCCCTTGAATATAATGGGTTACTCTATCCATATGCTCAAATAGGAATAGAATAAAAAAGATTACTTATATAAGGAAGTCCTTAGATTCTACCGCTGTTCGAGTAAAACGATGACCCCTCTTGTAAACACTAAGAGGCACCCCGCGATTGGAATTTTGTACCCGTTTCGGGCCACTAACGCCAGAGCAATCAGGTCCCCGTCTCTTCCCAATATGTTGGTCTCCCCTGGTCATAGAAGGAAAACAATCGTTCCACCGTGATTCCAATACGTACGGGAACAACGACGAACCAAATCCTGTGCTACATAGCGAAAATTTATTTTTAAACATTTGCCATATAAATCTCTCTATCCTCCAGGGTTCCGGGTCTCGAGTCAAGCAAGCGTTGCTAGTCTTCTACATCATGAAGAACATCCATTCTCCATCATTCACCGGCACCAGTAGTAGTAGATCCTTACCGACATTATTTTATTCCACGGCTTATCTTTGCAAATATTTTTCAAATTCCGCAATATTCCAATTCTGCATTATTTTAGCTACTATTCTCGTGCAACGCACATCGCCCGGAACAAACCTTAAAGCTACTAAATCACAATGCTCTAGAATGCCCTCTTCATGAGCTTGAATGAATGCCATCTGACAAGAGACAGCTCGAGACCGCGACAAAGGCTTTTTGGTCACGCTCACAGCATGAAGCGGCCCTTCGGAGCTTGAATATACATTGCACAGGTGTGCCCTTCGGGCGGACTGAGATTCAGAAATCAGCCAATATGTCCATTCTGTGATTGCACAAGGTGACTCGGAGGGGTGTGCAAACCGGTGGTAACCAATAATAGCACTAGCACGGACCATCTGATCGATTTATTTTTTCTTGGACTGATGTGAACTTTGCTTGATTGACGGACTGTTGATCAACAAGATGCAGTATACTCTACTTGAAGACATACCATTCATGGATGATCTTTCCCAGCAAGCCAAAAGACTTTACGATGTTTGGCCAGTCATCTACACGATTGTAGTCATCGCTGACCAGTGATTTGGAGAACATGGGCACCTGGTGGCGTCTTTCTCTCTTGTGAGAAAGACGGCAAGTCATGTGGAGAACGGTGAATGCCGCTTGATGTGCGCCTGTGAACGTTCTTCAGCGGCTTATTTGTCCCGTAAGCATCGGGGAGGTCCCTGCATAGGCTATCAGGATGTGCGACAAGGTACGCTTGTTATTATGAAAAGGCACATTGCAAGGAGTGTGCCGTATTCAGTTCGCAACAAATCACGAAGGTTCGCGGAACCGTAATAAGAGGAGCGCACATACGGATTTGGATAAAACATCATCTTGCTCCTCCGAGTCGAGCTTATGTTCAATTTTGTGGTCACACGACTATTTTCGTATCAGTCATCCCGAACTGGACTTTATACTACGCCTAGTTGTACACACCTCTGACATTGAATGACTTTTTTCGCCTCACAGATCAACTGCTGACGACGCGACCAGGATGCACGGGAAGAAATAAAGAACTAGGAGATTCCTCATGAGCTTGTCTGAAATTTCTGACGGATTGAAGTACCACTTTCACGCAGAACGCCTTGTTGTCTACCACGAAGACATCCTTGTTCAGCCTACCCAAGTCGATGTCTTGTTAAGCGGCGCCATTGTGGGAGTCGAGTCCACTATGCACCATTGGTGGATCCAGGGCTATGAAGCCTATGATAGTTTCCAAGCAATACTGCAGAAGATTACCGTGCTCAGACAAATGCATCAATCCTGAGAACTTACTCGATAGACCACAGGCAAAAGAGGTGTGCCATAATACATGTGCTATTTCTTCCGAGGCATGAATAAAGACGACGAACAATAGTCTCGTATCTGACTCGAGTCTCCCTGTACACAGCCAAGTCAGTATGCCACGTCTAGTGTACTGTCAGCGACGTAGAAAGGTGAAATGTACTAAAATCAGGCCTCGGCTAGAGGACCGAACCCTAGTAAATATGGCACAACAACGTCCTGTTCTTTTCCTAGAATGGAAGGTGGATTGTGGCCGGAAAAATCTGAATAGACTGACTTCAAGTTGTCGAGTTGTTTTTTCTGGCAGATCGGGAGTATGCTGAGAACGGTGTAAGTCCCTGTGATCTCAAAAATTTGTGCGCTTGCTGAAGGGTGTATTATAGAAAACCACGCAATGCTAGGTCAAAGCGGGCTTTGGAGGCTCGTGAAGCCAAGGAGGTCGAAGATGTTCGGACAGCGATATTCGTAAAGGGAACTCATACAGGGGAGATACTGAACGGTGTGATGAAAGAGCTGGTATGTATTGTTCGAAAGTCCTCGAGGTTGGAGACTAAACATCAATCAGATGGCACTCAAACGACCAGACGCAATATCGTTCTCGAAGAAAAACACCGTTCACCCCTTTGAGGATGCTTCGTCCCTTGAATTTTGGGCGGGCAAAAATGATGCGTCCATGTTCCTCGTGGGCCAATCTACGAAAAAGAGACCTGCAGGTCTTATTATTGCACGTACATTCGACTCGAGACTACTGGATATGTGCGAACTTGGAGTAGACAATTTCGTCAGCATGGCAGAGTTCAAAGTGAGTATTTTTCCCTTTGCCGTACAATCTAATAACTTTATGGGCGGTAGACACCAAAATCAACACCGGGACATAAGCCCATGATGCACTTCGCATCAGAACTATTCGACACCCACCCACGATTCATTCAAGTAAAATCATTGCTTATGGACTTCTTCAATGGAGAAGTTATCGATTCGATATGTTTACCAGGGTTGGAGCATGTAATCAGCGTTAGCATCGCACCTGCTCCCTCACTACAAACGGCAAATCCTATTCTAGGCGACTCCCAGGAAGAGGATGTTAAAAATCTACCCAAGATCCATATACGGACGTACACCGTGAAGCTACTTCCGTCGGGAACGCGTGTACCACGTGTCGAGCTGACGGAGATGGGCCCCTTCCTTGACCTATCACTGAGACGTCATCAAGCCGCTGATCCAGAGATGTGGAAGGCTGCTATGAGACGACCAAAGTTGAAGAAGCAAGACTTGGAGAAGGGCCTTGGAAAGAAAAAGAAAAATTTGGAAGTGGACGAAATGGGCGACTTGAGGGGACGGGTGCATATCGCGAAGCAGGATCTCAACAAACTCCAAACGCGGAAGATGAAAGGCTTAAAGGGTATGCCGGTGGAACAGGATGGGAGTTCAGAAGAGAGCGAGCAGGAGGACGACCCTCGACAGAAAAAGCGAAAGCGGGATTAAGGGTGATTGTATTCATAGTGCATGTCCGCCGTGGGGTTAGTTTTCCATGTTCTTTAATGGACGCGGGCAGCTGGGCAGAACATGACCTTATGCTACGTGTCTTCCCACTTAAAGCCGTGCCCGCTCCGCTTATTACATAAGGATTTGAATAACAAAGGCGTGGTAGCTTGATTCAACTGCCTCTCAAACTACATAGGTAAAACTTCTCATGCGCGTGGATCCTGTTGTTCGTTGACCACAACCACCTGATCTTGCTGGCCCAAACAGCAGGTCGAAACTTTGATCCCTGAATTATTGAAATTCTGATCTTTTCAAAAGATCCATTCATTTAGGTTTCAGAAATGTCTAGTCCTCGTAAGTCCATGATGCACTTGGAAGTTGTACGCTTCATTAGACAGCACCTCAGCAGTGACAACGACCCCTGCGGCAACATCTACTGGGTGAGTTCTTTCATCTATCACATTAAATCCAGTTTGGAACTCCAGCGCAGCAGTACCTCGACGCCAGCAACTACGTCGCCTACCACTACGTCGTCGTCAGCTTCGACTCCGACGACTACATCCAGCAGTACTACTCCTACCTCTTCGTCGACCTCGGCGAGCAGTACTGCTAGTACGACCTCAGCCTCGTCCACGACGCAATCAACCAGTGCTACTTCGTCGAGCACTTCATCCACACAGACCAGTATTTCTGTCTCGGCTACTACTCCTACCACAATTGCAACAACATCGCCAACACCCACTCTTAGTGCTTCAGTTTACACATCAACCAGCGGCGGTGTTGTAATTACCAGTGTAACCTATGTGACTGTGGCAACCTCCACTCCTTCATCTGCTAATGATACCGCCACTTCATCCAACTCGTGAGTTCAAATTTTAAAATACATTCTCACGTAATTCACATCACCGCCATCATAATAGGTTCTTTTCGAACACTGGAGCCGTTGCCGGTGTCTTCACCGTCGTTGGTCTCATCGTTATTGCGATTTTCATCGCAATTGTGACGAACGCCGTTCGCCGCCGTCGTGCCAAGAAGTTTGACAGGGACGTCGCGGAAGCAGCCGCAGAGGCGGCCGCTTCTTCGCGTTCGCCATTTGATGACTACGCATACTCTCACAATGGCGGTTCGGGCGGTGGATATCCATACTCGGATACCACCCATGGGACTTTTGGCCAGGCTCCGATGAATCTTCCCAGTGACACATATGGTATGAGTGAGATGACACAGTATGACCCATACGCAGCTGGGGCAGTATCTCTCGCTACCGCTAACGTGGGAAGGACTCGGAGTAGGCAAGACAGTGAAACTCATCGTGCACCAGGCATTGCTGGTGTTGGTGCAGGCAACCTTGCTCGCGAGCCGAGCCGCAGGACCCCATACCATGCTTTCGCTGGTCCTGGCCCACAGCCCCACGAAATATTGGATCATACCTCTAGTGGGCGATACAGATCTCGCGGTATCGAATTGCTCGAAGGCGCTGGTCTGGCGGGAACTGGAGTTGCCGCCATGGCTGCTACCAACAATGGAGCATATATTAACCGCCGGCCTTCGGAATATACTCGTCAGACACATGGAAGTATGCGTTCACATGGGCACTCTCAGGGTCACTCGTCGAGCGAGAACTACTCCCTCCCCCTTCAGCCTGTATACCAGTCACCCCCGCGCAATGATACCCAGTTTGCAGATGCATACACTGGCTTTGTTAATTCACCGTCTCAACTTCCACTGAATCCTGGGGTTCCCATTCCTCATGAGACTTCCCCGTCGCCACCCCCTGCTCAGTCTCACAGTCCTGTGGGCGAAGTCGAGGGTGAAGATTACCACGACGACGATCCTCCGAGCCAGCGTATGAGTTACGCTGACGACGAAGATTACGGTCAACACAACCGTGTACTCAGAGTACGTAATCCCATAACCCTATTCTTCTTTGCTCACGTGCTCATAACTTACAGGTCGCAAATGAGTGAGACCTCGCCACAGAAATTTTCGCCGCATCTGAAATTTGTTGCGGACTTGTTTGCCTATTATATCCGCACCGTCGTCGCTCTTTTCTGTTTATTACTTATGTCGATATGTTTTCTTGTGATGACGATGCAAGGAAAGGTGCTGAACTCTAGCTTATATTCTCGGGCGCTCCCTGGCCTTGGCGCTGTTTTGCTGCGTCACGTATTTAGACTACACACGCTGCTCGGCTAGTACGAACTGTTTAGTGTAGCATCCACTACAGATTTGTGATGTGCCCGGAGAAATGAGAGAATTTCTGTTGGCTCCTCTTAGGTCTGTTGTGTGATATGGTTTGGGTTGTATAAATTCCGATGCATGAAGATCCGTTTCAATGATGTGAACTGTTGGCTGATTTACAACAGATACACAAGATCATTTGTATTACCCAAGGCACATCGTCGAATGAGGCCTGAGGTACCGTCCGAGGTCGATCAGGCCTCAGGCCCGCAAAGACCAGCACTTTCGCTCAGAGTTACGCCGTCATAAATAGCTCGCACATAATTCTCCCGGAAAACCTCCGATAGTTGCATGTGCTGCTCTATAAAATACAAAGCTGCGCACTACTGCCACTGGAGTAATGTAGGCATGTGCAATCAGACGTGATACATGACATGAGAAATCCAGCATCCGCTTGACACTGGCAGCATTGAATTCGTCTTGATCGACGCACTCTGGGCAAACTGGCGGAACTGTATGCAGAATCCCTACCAGTAAATGGTTGCATAGATAGAGCTGTTGTTTATGAGAAACCTTGTGAAAGTCCGGCGGAGTACGATAATTCGTTCAGGGGGAAGTCTGATAATAGCTGCAAGGAAAATGAGTTCGTTAATCGCTGTTACATGTCTGGTTCTCGGGATGACTCATTATTTCTAATGCGGCTTCTCGTCAAGTTCCCATACTCGTTCGAGAAGCTCAATACGTGCCACACCATGGAGGAGGGATCTAATTGGAAATTACAAATGATCATTACACTGGCCAAATCAATCGCCCAAAGACCACATACACACCTGATTGACAAGGCCACGTTTACGCAGTTCTTGGAGAATAGGATTCATAGGAACCACTAAATCCGATATGATGGTGGATGGCCTCGGACCGCACATGTAAGTACCGGACTCTATGATGAAATCAGAAATGGGATACAGTGCCTAACGTATATTTCGATGGTTCTCAGCGGGGGGTGCTCGGTGATACAATTATGACGTCCCTGCAGTACGCGATTCGGCCGCAGCAGTACGAATACGGGGACGCTGTGTACAATATTGAATATTCGGAGATCACGATGGTCCTTGAATTGATGAAGGAAAATCGATAGTAACACCAAGTCCCTCAAGTGCCAGCGGGCTCGCTATGTGATATGGATTCTCGTGACCCGATCAGTCAAATTCCGCAGCAGCCTACTTTGTCAATCTTTTCTGATTGATTGCGCTGAGCGCTCAAAGTACATCGGCAATGAATTGGTCATGACGACCCGGGCGCGCTGCTACTGATGCATGAGTATTGGAGAAACCAAGACCATATAGTCAATGATAGCAACGGACCACATCAGAACGCCCATTATTAATGTTGTCACGGTTGGGCTTTGAGCGACGTGATATCATCCGGCGCGATGGGTGCCATTCACCGATAGGCAAATTGCATGTAGCGGACGCCGTGACATGATGCACGATGATCGGCTGAAAGCACAAAGCGTTAAAATCTGGTGAACCTCCCAAAACGTTCGATATCAGAAAAGATCGGAAAATGGCGAAAGAGAACAGCGGGCGTTGCATGCCGTGGACCATCACGTGCCAGGCCGCTCTGATCAATTCTGACAGCCTAGGTTTGGCCTAGGTTCAGTCCATTTTCCATTCTAGAGAAGGACATGCAAACGATACTGCGTTGACCATGTCAATACTGATCTGCATCGCTACAACCCGTTCCACTCAAACCCACATCAAATTGGCAGTTCATCATAGCCTTGACACGTTCTCGACAACTCCACCTATCGATCTGAACGACACACATGCTTGTCCAGCGTCATACTATCCTTCCCACTCTGTCCCGGTTGGAGGTCTCGCGCAGCAACGACGAGTGCGTCACCGCGGATGTAGTGGATGAGCTGCACGATTTCCGAGTCGGAACCTTTATAATGAAAGTTCTTGTAATCCTGCTAAACGGTTTGAAATTAGATCAAATCGCCTGAATGGCGACGGGCAGATCCTCATAACGAAAGATGCAACTCCCAGAGTGGAAGTGTCCCATGGGCAGAGATATTTCCCAGATTTCAACGAGGATGCGATATTTGACTCCGGTCTTGAACAGCACGCGGGCCTTTCCTTCCTATGGAACTGCTGCTGAAAAAGGATTGGCCGATCAATGACAAGTTTACGGTCGACAAAGAACTACCGAATGTCAAAAGATAGCAACCTGAAGCGGCCAAAATGTGGCGTCCTACGTCCACCGAGGTCCAGCTCTTGGAAACGAATTGACGGATTGAGCACCCATGTCACAACCTGTTCTGATTTCACCTCCGATGACCCTGCAACGCCCAATGTCTGAGAACAATACCGCTGGCAACACTTGACATATCATAAGGCCTGTCATAGTAGGTACACGGAAGAACGACCGAGAAGCTGGAAGAACCCCTGATATCTGACAGTCACACGTATCTGTCAACCGTTGATATACTCATCCTCGTCGGACCTCCACCCCAAGATGTAATTTAACCTCAACTGCACGATCAGAGGCGGCGACCGCAGCCATATTCTCACTGTCAAAATTTCGTGCGCGAACACTGTCGATGGGCGGAGATGTGCGATCAAAATCAAGAAGGGATGTATGTTCTGTGATGCAAACGCCAAGGATACTCCTCTTTGAAACATTCCCCTACTTATCGACGATAGCCCGGAGGATAATCTGGTGAGTATCGACTTTCACACCCGAACTTTACTATGCCCGATGTCATCATCGTTCAAAGTATTCCCTACCATGTCCAAGAAACACCACTTGCACATTGTTGCCCGGTCACGACCTTCAAGTGATTTGTCAATCAATATTGGATCTCTTTCTTCCACGCTGATTATGCCTTGTACATGACAGACTTTCGGCCATGTCTTGTGCAAAATAGAATGAGAAAGAGCACTTCGACAGTCATCTCCGCAAAGCCAAGCTCACAGAGACCCCATCGTCTTGCTCAGTCTGCTTTGTCAAAGGTCGTGTATTTCTACTTATAAGTACTGTGTAATGAATACTGCCTATAACTCACAGCGGGAGAACAAAATTATTCTCTATGAATGGAGGATGGACCGTAAGCAGGATCCACTGGCACTACGGCTACAGGTGAGGATGTACAGTACTGGTCGGAAGCTACATCGAAAAATCCTCGAGAATTGCTAGCTTGGTGTCCTTTGAAATCAAGGTTTGCTCTCGAGACGCTTCGTCCAGCTTCGTTTTGGCATCAGTGGAATGCAAACGAACATACTACATTGACTGCTGTGATTTCACAAATATACATATGCATCGCTACAAGCTTACAAGCCGTTCCACTCGAACCCTTTCTCAAGTACAAAGCTGCCGACCAATGGCAATTCATCACAACTGCTGCCCACCTTGACACCATAAACGCCCTTCTCGATCACCCACCTCTCGATCCTCTCCTCCCAGAACGACACAGCATACTTGTCTAGCGTCAACGTCACCTTCTCGCTTTGTCCCGGTTGGAGGTCTTTGGCTTTTCGGAAGGCACGAAGGAGCAACGGCGGGTGCGTCACGTCGGACGTGGTAGGCATTGAGACGTACAGCTGCACGACTTCGGAGCCTGCGAGCTTGCCAGTGTTTGTGACGGTGACAGGTGGCGTTCAGGCTAAATTCGCCGTTCGAGACAGCTGCCTTGGAGAGTGTCAAGTTCGAGTAAGAGAAGGTCGTGTAGGAGAGACCGTGACTGTCGACACGAAATCAATCAATCTTCTGTTCTCTGAATACTTGAGATTGAGCTACTCACCCGAACGAGAACTGTGGTTTGATGCCTCTATGATGGAAGTGCTTGTAGCCCTGCCAAAGGAAATGAGCGCAGAATGACATCCATGAATGAATCGGACTCACAACGAACAAATCCTCGCCGTAACGGAGGACACCGTTCTCAGAGTGGAAGTGTCCATGGGCGGAGATATCTTCCAATTTCTTGGGGAATGTCAAGGACAACTTGCCCGACGGGTTCTTCTTGCCGAATAGAACATCTGCAATCGCGTCGCCCGTCGCGTTACCCAAGTACCATGAATGAAGGATCGCAGGAACTGAATCTGCCCACGGAAGCGTTATGGATGAACCCTAGCGTAAACATGAGATCAATTCGATTGAAGCCATACATCTCATCTCGATTGCACTCACGGATTGGGTCACGACAACAGTGTTGGGGTTCACTGCTAGCACCTTCTCAATCAGCTCATCTGTACGTCCAGGCAGTGCCAAGGTCTTCCGATCATACCCCTCCGTCTCCCAATCCGCATTCAAGCCGACGACAGCAATAACCACATCAGCCTTCTTCGCGATCTCCACAGCCTCAGCCATCTTCACATTTTCATCGATCACCTCTGCGCCACCAAGACGAACGCCGGGGTTGCTGTCCATCACCATCTCGTCTTCATCACCGTCTGCTGGTGCGCGGACGTTACAGAACTCGACGAGGATGTGATGTTTGACGCCGGCTTTGAGTGGCACGCGGCCTTTTTCTTCTATGGAACCGCTGCCGAAGAAGGATTGGCCACGGTGTTGGCGTGTCCAGTTGTCAATGACGAGTTGACCATCGACGAAGAGCTACAAATGTCAATGTTCAGTGAGATAACAGCAACATGGATATGGTAGCGCACCCTAGCTCTTCCAGCAACAGTCAAGCCGAACTCGAACAAACAATCATGTTCGCGGGGCTTTAGCTCACCCTCGAGTCTCATCGTCCAACGTCTCGTGATACCCTTGGGTGCCGATGTACTGATGAATATCCTCGTCTCGTCAACCAGACGCGTCGAGTAGGCCGTGTTGATTACAGACATGCTCTCATCGTCTTCATGCGCGTACCACGTAGCAGTCCAGCCCCGCTTGCCTGAGGGCGTGAAGAGCTCGTAGTCGAGTGTGGGCATCTCCATGTAGGCTAACGGAATGAACAATAAAAACACAGCTCTTCTTATGTGAATGACAGAACCACGTACTGCTAGCACCCTCGCTGTAGAGAACCTCCACGCCTTTGGGAAGCGCAGCGGTAACACCATCATACGGGGTCACGAAGTACGATGGTTTGAGTGCAGCCGATCCTCCTCCAGAAAGTACGATAGCTTTTGCGTTCCCTCCGACAATAGCAATCTTTTTAATCTTGTTAGGGTTCAGAGGGAGGAGGGCGTTAGTGTTTTTGAGCAATACGATGGATTCTCCTGCGACTTTGCGCATGAGAGCTGTGTCTTCGGCACTTTCGACGGTACGTTCTATACCATCTCCATCGAGGATCTATGAGTGTTTATCATCAATAAAGAGCATGCGACGGAATATGAATGTACGCACTTCTGGTGCTTCTTGAGCGACGCGCTTGGCAAGTTCGACAACTTTGCGCGCACGCTCTTTTACAGTCCTCACGGTCAATTTCCTTGAGCCAATAGACCTGTTCATGAGATCAAGGGTGCGCCACTTGTTGGTACCTGGCATCTCGAGGTCGAGGCCAGCATTGATACTCAAGTCTATGCTGTAGATTCCAAACCTAATTCACAGGATGCAACATGGGTCACTATTCAATCATACGTGTAAACGAGGAACGTACCAATCAGACATGACGAGCCCCTCAAAGCCCCACTCGCGGCGTAGGATGTCTTGCAAGAGATGCTTATTCTCAGAGGCGTGGGTGCCATTGACACGGTTGTACCTAAAATATGACCATGAAGATCAGTACATGTCGAAGTTCTTCTCCTGCTCCAGGAGAAGCACAGTATTTGAAATTGAAATGCGAACGTACGAAGTCATGAAACACCACGGCTTCGCATACTTCTGGGCAAGCATGAACGGCATGAGGTAGATCTCGCGAAGCGCACGTTCGCTTAGGATCGAGTCGTATGCCATACGATCGTCTTCTTTGTCATTGCACCTGTATTAGTCCCGAGTTAACATGGATGGTGATCGGAATCGGATGGTGGGACATACACGAAATGCTTGATTGTAGTTCCAATGCCGCCATTTTGAACACCTTTAACGTATGCGGCCGCAATGAGACCAGATAGAAGTGGGTCCTCTGAGAAACTCTCGAAGGCCTGAACAATGGAGTACAAAATTAGATGGGATCAGAGCCATCATTCTGGATATGGGACTTACACGGCCACCTAGAGGGTTCTGTAGTCGGTTCGGTAGTCATGAATGGGTGCGCATAGAAGGATGGTAAGAATGCACATACGCGTTGGATGTTGCATGTCGGGGCAAGAATCACAGGCGCGGCTCTGAGCTTGGCCTCGCTTGCGAGTAACTTCAACCCAACTTCCTCGATCAGTTCCGTGTCCCAGGTAGCTCCAAGCGCGGTAGAAGAAGGCAGGCACTTGGCCGGTGTACTCATGAAGAAGTGATTGCCTCTGATACCTGCATATATGCGTCTGAATCATCGTGTTTTTAATCGAGCAGCGAATCTGACATACCGTTAGGACCATCGCTAACTTTTACAGCGGGTATCCCAAGGCGGGCGATTTCATGTGTGTGCCAGAAGCCAACACCAGCGGTGAGGAGAATAGCCTCGTCCGTAGTGAGCTTCTCGACGATATCATCCACATCTGCATTTGCGAAATCTGACCACGGCATGATGGGTTTTGAGTCCAAGTGAAATCTGGATTGTAACGACGCGCAGATAGTCTAGCTTCTCACAGGTCTGTGAGTGCTGTAGCGATGAAAGATAGGAATGAGCAGGACTTGTCTCTTCTCCGCACTCTCATATTGCTCTCATATATACTGTTCACTAGCACTATCAAGTCCACACGTGACATTTCCGAGATTTCTCCGATACCGAGAATTCGCCGTGTCTCTTATGGACGAGTCTGGAGTAGCAGTGAAAACTGCCAAGTCAGATGTTGGTTTGATAGCAATGATATTGCAATTTGGGGGATGCGTCGATATTGGATAATGGTTCTGCATCATGATAGGATATGCAATATTCCGAATGGGAGTCCTTGGGAGCTTTCTCGATGGGTCGGCGGAAGACACCATTAGGCTAGAAACAAAGACCGCGAGAGATGGGGGATACGGCGACCGCCGGTGGTAATATTGTGGGGATTTGTATTCCCAAGAAGTTTATGCTGTGGGGCAGGTGATCCGGATCCGTCTTGGCTTGAGGGTTTGCATACTATGGTTTTTGATAAAAGATAAGTGCAAGGGGACAGTAGTAACACGTGCTGAGCGCAGCACACTCATGTGGTCAATGACTGGGATTAATATCAGCATCGACAAATTCAGAACAGGTTCATGCGTACTATTTCAGATACCACATGACTTCAAGCAACTGGAAGAATTTGAGCATGGGCAGCGCTTAGCAAGCCCTTGTCTGGTTACGCGAGTTGATTTCTTGACCACGTGACACAACGACGCGTCCAGTTACTCTCCAAAACTACATCACACACATCCATGATTCCATCACCTGTTGGCACCGCCAACATGCTACGTGTACCAATGGTGCAGCCCAAATCATCTTCGCATGGACACAGCGAACCCCCTTCTCCATCCGAGTTCCTGCAACCATCCTCCTCTGGCGGTCTCACAAAGCCATACCGTCAACCTTCAGTATCACGCGGGACTCCATTAATGAATGCTCGTGCGCTTTCAGGATCCGCAGTCCCCACAAAATCGCGCCCTGAAAAACGCCCTAGACCATCAGCCCCACTTCCAACCACCAACAGTCAAACCGCCCGCGTCCGGCCAATGCGAACACCGACGCCGCCCCCGGAAAAGGTATGTCTACCCGCCAGCCTTCCATGGCCCCGAGAAGAAACCTTCTGACTCGCCTTGCACAAGCCACTGATAGCCATTCTCCCCCCACCCCTCCCAAAATCACTTCATGCATTGAATTCCCATCCACCCGCTATATTCTCAGGCAACTTCGACCTCTATGGCATGTACCTCCCCTTCCTCGTCAAAGCATACCTCCCGCCGGGTAGCACATCCCCCGACTACGCCGCAGTCTATGACACGATCCTCGCCTACCAGTCCAAGCACGACTATACCGCACGATGCTTCCTTTCGCTCAGCTCTGACACAGGTAGAGCAGAAAGCGTTTCTATATTCGATCCCATGATGGAGCGCCCTTTTGACGTGCTGATAAGCAATTTGAAACATCGTGCAGAACTCACGTTCACCTCGAGCGAACGCGCTTCTTTCTTGGCCCCTGATCATAGTCCTGTGTCGCCAGGCGTCATTGGACAAGCGGGGCTCCCTTCTCAATGTGGAGTCAAGAACGCAAAGGGAATATGGAAGATGAAGCGCGTGTGGGTTGGAGAGGGCGTGGCAGGAGAGTGTGAGAATGTCGGTCATGGAACAACAGTTGATTGCGTAGGTGAGGCAGCAGATTCCTCGACGAAAGCGAACGCAGGCAAAAAGACGAGCAAAGCTGTGAAAAAAGAACTTTTTGAAGGCTACTTCTCCTTCAGCGTCAGCTACGACCAGATGTACAGAAAAGCAGGTCATGGGAGCGGATCGACTTGTCGGTTTGCGTTTTGGGGTGTCAGAGCGATGAAGGATAATACGGGGAAGGAGATTGGACTTGGCCCCGGGAAGGGAATCGGAGCGGGAATGAGGAGGGCTGGACATTAGAGTTTTGTTCGTACGTATACCCCATGTCTTGAGTTTTCCTCCGGTTTGTACAAATAGCGTAACAAAATATCTTGTGCATAGATCAAATATCGATACTTCTGGCTTGTTATGTCTCATCGCAGCAACGAAGTACTCTTGATTATGGAATATTGCAGCTAAAGGTCAATTATTTCCTTATCTTGCACAATGCGTAGTCACCACATACCTATTCCACAGCGACAAGGGGCCTGCGGAAGAGAAATGCTCGCTTGACTGGAAGTATGTCAATTATACCCTCCCCAGTCTTTGCTGAACACTCGCTGTAACACCTATCCTCCTTGAGATGGATGTGAAATGCATAAAACGCCGTCGCCAAGTTGTCAATTCAGAAAACTGCCTGAATCAATTAGCATATACTAGTGTGCCCCGAATCTACAAACTCACCTCCTCCAAGTTCACTTCCCTCTCCAGTTCCTACACAACCTTCCGTGCACCGATCAGAATAAACTGATCGAGCAAACACACCCCCTCTACTCTGCTTCCCTTAACGACCTAGCAAAGTCAAGCGCGAAGCATATAATGGCAATGTCCGACGTATTATATGAGCGGTCGTTTCGGTCATATTCTTCAAGAGCAGTCATTTTTACGACCAACAAGCTCAAACTCGTGGAGTCCACTGCCTAGACGCACGTTCCTTAGAACAATGTACCTCCCGTGCGTTTGCTCCATAGTCAGTATGGTACGAACGAAAGCGATCACTGTCGCTTAGTGCGATCTTATCGATTCAGTTCCTTTAGACATGTTTATGGTTCATGATTGACTTGGACATACCTCATAGGAGTACCGATCTTCGATCCACCGAGCTAACAGGCATGTTTGATTTACATGGGTTGCTTGTTTCGGGGAACGTCAAGACGTTGAGTGAACAAAGCACGCATTTCCTGACAGTGATCTCGAAGATTAATAGTACTCCAAGCTTCAAGTCCGTGCATTCACAAAAAGAATCCAATGACGCACACCACTGATGATTTATCCGTACAATGCACAATGTGCGGCTTATTGCCGATATGCTGATCTATAACTTCATGCAGACTTGAATATCTCTCCATGCTTCCCCTTTGTGTAGAACTTGTCCATCCTCGTGATAATGGTATCCAGGCCAGTGATCCAATCGTTGAGCTGCTTGTCAAGCACCTCCTGCGAGCACGGCTCTCCATTCGGGTTAGCTGCAAGCTTCTCGTAGAAGCTCTTGCGAGGCGGGCAATATCCAATCGCAGTCTACATCAACGCACGACGTTAGAATCAAACCATAAATTGTGAGAGCAATGATTGACGAACGTTGAACATCAAGCCAGCCGCTCTCATTATAGCTCCTTGTATGCTGAATATTCCAGAACCACGGTGAATAGGCCCGAGGGTGACATTATATCCCTTCGTGAAGGCAACTTTGAGATCCTCTGATGGGTTGCTCTGCTGCTTGCTGAAGGGATTTGCCTGTGAATGCCAGGGACCGAAGCAGCCACATGAGGCCCTCTGTTGCGCTTCCCACTTTGTTGCTTTTCTCGTTGGTCACCAATACCTCCAGCGTTCCGGACTGTGAGGGAGTCGCATCGTGCCGTTCACGAACTTTCTGGTAGAAGAGTTGGATGAGCAGTTTGATCGATGGATCGCTTGCCTGGGAATACCCACTGTGATGTTACCCTGGATGTCATTGATGACGGGCGAGAATGCCCCGGAGCCAACGGAGCTCATAAGGCTAGTGAGTTCCTCTGTATGCTGTGAATCAGACGATGCAGTGAATGGCGTGGTGATACGCACTGAGCATGCGAACGACACCGTCACCAGCTTCGAGGAATGCGACAGGTGTTGACCCCATCGTCGGTGATCGGCACATCGTTAAACGACTAGGAAAGGGATCCATCAGGTGAACCATCGCCAACGTGAGCCTTGAGCTTACCTTGACTGTTTCAAGGAAGGGTGCCATGGTGGAGGATCGAAAATGAAATTGAGTTGCTAACCCTAACCCCACGTCCTATTGTTCATCATTTTATGTGCATGTGATGTCAGAATAAATCGAATTAAATTACACAGACTAGTTCTATACGTTAACACATGTATAGGGCGATGTGTCGTACAACTTGTGCGCGAGCACGCACGCCAACCGAGTAAGTGGTGACATGGTGTCGATTAGAAAAGTCTAATGAAAGTATCCGCCTTGAACATAGACCTCCTGGTAACGAACCAGCCTCCCGCTGGATAAATGACTCATGCTTGTGATAACAAATGATCGTCGACTATTCAAGTAGTTACGGTAAGTACTTCCCGCTAGTAGTGACTCGTTAGGGTCATGGAACTCTTGCGAAAAGTACTAGTAGGCTTGTGGTCGACCACCTGGACCAGTTACATACAGAACCAGGAGGCTATGTGCACAGTACCGCAACCTTCCAATTGCCGCATGAAACTTACCTCAGGCGTCATCGGCATATTCAAGTTCCCTATCATGCCGATAAAATTGGTTGACTACTAGTACGAACAGAAGTCAGACTGACAGATAACGCGACGTATTTGTTCCTGTGTTCATATGATATAGCGCTCTATATTCTCTCTGAAACTTCGACCGCAGCTAAACGCCTACGATAACGTTGCTGTGCTGGTTCTCCAGCGTTCAAATTTTATGTGTCATCACACGTGTCCAAAGATTTGCCCAAAAGCAGGTAGCCGCTAGCTAGCCATCCTCCCGGCGTGACCTTTTTGGCTCATCGACTCGGACAGGTATGTCATCAGATGATCTATCGATGCTGTGGTTGCACAGAAACTTTACCAAGTGCAAGCGCCCGCTGTTATGTCACACATTCTTTATCGAACATCGGTAATTTGTGTTATACTGGCCCGAGGGACGTGCTTATCATCTGAGTCTAACTGTATCTGTCCTTTAGGGTGAACGCTTCTGTACTTATACCCCAGTTGTATTTGCCATTTGGACCCACACCCCTCATCCAAGACGAATAAAGATGACACTACACAACATCAATTTCAAAACTGAGGTCAAAGAGATTCCAAAGGCGCAACTCGAGAAAACCAATGATTCTCCTAATTACACCGGTGGCTTTGGTGATGTCTGGAAATGCATCTACTCTACCTCTAGTGATTCCTCTCTCACAGTGAGCCCGATTCCAAGCACGTATGCACGCACATTGATTTGGTTGAAACTTCTAGGTTGCAATCAAGGTGGTGAGGGTCCCTGACGCTAGTGAAACGGAACTGTTGAAAAAGACTGCATGGGTAAGATCTCACGTTACAACACATTCATTTGCATATTTATGGTTGACAGGGTATCCGACGTGAGGCCCACGTCTGGGCCAACTTGAAAGACGACCACGTCCTCTCGCTTCATGGAATTACAACTGGTTTCGGAGTCTTACCAGCGTTTGTTTCATCATGGATGACGAAAGGGTCTCTCGAAAACTACCTGAAAAAGGAACCCAAACCCGATCTTTCGACGTCGCTCGACATGGTAAGCGCTTGTGTTTAAAAAGACCAACTGAATCTCAAGCAAAGCAGTCACGTCAAATAGCATTCGGTCTCAAGTATTGTGCGTGGTTTCTATTTTCCATGCATCATGCAGTTTTAAATAGCCCCTTAGTGCATGAAAACGACGTTGTCCATGGCGATTTGACACCGGTAGATTTTTTATCTTTTGCAGAACTACGCTTGAGAGATGACGATATCATGAATTCAGACCAACGTACTCATCGATAGTGACGGCAAGCTTCGCCTCGCAGACTTCGGTCTCTCATTGATTCTCGCAGAATCGGGAAATCCTACATTTAACTCCTGCCACGCGGGTAACGTGCGTTGGATGGCTCCCGAAATGGTTGAGGAGCAGGCAAAGCCAACAATGCCCGCAGACGTATATTCTCACGGTTGTATCATGCTTCAGGTAAGTACCTTCTTTCGTTCATTGAGATTGCTGTATGTCTGACACACCGAAGCTACTTTGTGGTCAAGAACCTTACTTCCCGCTGATGAATGCGTTTCACGTGATGACAGCGATAGTGAGAGGAAGAAAGCCCTTCGGCCAACTCACCGGCGTTGACAAAGTCCATGAGCAGTATTGGCTGAAATGCCTGTCCATTGAATCCCAGGATCGACCTGAAGTCACGGGAATCGTAGCTTTCATAGAAACCGAGCTGCAGAAGCTTCAATGACGAGTAATTACAATGTTCGTATCAATTCACTACCTCACGATTTGCTCATACCTTTATTCACCTTTGTACTTGTAACCCTGCTTTAAAGTTTGTGTTCGGAGCTTATCGAATATTGTCTTCCTAAACGTGCGCGCCTGCGTGACCTTCATATAAGGTGGTGGTAAAAGTTAGCCCTGTTAAGTCGTTGACTCCAATTGGAGTTCGAGGGCAAACTGACTCACATTCGAACTGACACATATAACCATCAACTAACGGCACAACAAGTTAACGTTGGAGCGGGCACGGACTGCAAGGGAAACCCAAGGCCAAATTTATAGCGGGAAGCTACAGCTCTATCTATCCAGGACCGACTACGACACGCCACAGGGCTATCGTCTACGAGCCAAAACTCCTGCTCCTGCGCCAGGACCCCTGCAACTTCCGACCTGATCTGTCCTGCCAGAGCGCCTCGCTCCAACGTTCTTGGTTGAGTATGACTATGGGAAGACAGGTTAATGACCAATCTCGAGATAACGCACCACGTGTTGTTTGTGCTGCAAATGCGGTTACAGAGACTACCGTGTTAGACCCTTTTGACAGTCAATGCTACCAACCGCGCGGGTAAATGAAGACTCAGTGTTGTTATGCGAATGAGCGCTTGCCCATCGATGCCACAAACAGCTGGAACTATGCTGATATGTGTGATGGATCTGGGTCAACATCCGCGGATATGAACGAGCAGCATTTCGGTAGTAACTTCAAGCTGGGTAGGCGCACAGGTGCACTGTTGAGAGTGATGGCGTTCAGGGCACGTTTTACGTCCACAGAAACTCCGGTGAGGTATTTTGGTAGTAAATTGACACATCATGTCGCAATAAACAAAAAGTAGTTAGCGAACAGAACATACTGGTAAGTTGAGCGGAGAGACCTCAAGACGTAATTGGCCTGAGATAACGGTCATCGAAAGCCAGATCTAGATGCATTTCCATTTCGTGTAGGGGTGACGCACAGGTCCATGATGGCATGGATGCTGGTTTAGTTGTAGTCTATGCCTCGAGGCAGGAAGTGTTGCCTTATGGGCTACGTTATTACATATGCCCTTCTCCAAGTTGTGTTCAATCCTCGGATCCGATTCAAAGTGCCGGTGGGACCAATCCGTGCGGACTCGGTAGTCGAAGCGATCATCAGTGAACCGGTGAAGAAAGTAGAAAGCCATATATCACAATATATAGTACACAATCGCACACATCAGCATAATTCTGCCATCGGTCATTACATTATCATGTTTGACCTTGTAGAGGAAAGAAGCGTTTTTCATTTTCTTATATCTGCTTCCGATGTCAAAGCTACTCAGGAAAAACCTCCTTCTCAAATTGGATGAAATGCGATCCAACTTGCACAAATCTGCAAGAATTTGACGATTTGGCAATCTGTCTAATTATTTTAATCCCTTTCAAATTTTCGTAAATAGGATCTCAATTCACGACAATACTAGCACATTATTTTCAGGCAGCTTTTCCAATTCAATTAAATGATATCAAGCAAATTCCATTAAATTTTAAATCTGACATAAACAGCGAACATCTATCTATCTATTATAGATGAGAGCGAGTGAGAGATATGTTGTTGTGTCGTCGTTGTGTCATCGTCATCGTCGTCTCGTCGCATCATGTCATCGCGTCGTTGTCGTGTCATCGTCATCTCGTCGCATCGCGTCGTCGTTGTCGTCTCGTCATTGTCGCATCGCGTCGTCGTCGCATCGTGTCGTTGTCGTCGCATTGCGTCGCGTCGTCGTCGTCATTGTCGTCGCATCGCGTCGCGTCGTCATCGTCATATCGTCATTGTCGTCGTCGTGTCGTCGTCATTGTCGTCGTCGTCATTGTCGTCATTGTCGTGTCGTCATTGTCGTCGTCGTCGTGTCGTCGTTGTCGTCGTTGTCGTGTCGTCGTTGTCGTTGTCGTCGTGTCGTCGTCGTTGTCGTCATTGTCGTTGTATCGTCGTCGTTGTGTTGATGTTGTTGGGTTGTTGCTGTCGGGTCATCGTCGTTGTCATCGCACCATCATCGTCAGCCAAAGTGGCAAGCGAGAGTAGCGATGAGTGAGAGCGAGTGAGAGTGGGAAGAAAAGTTCAAGTTGAACTTTTGTGAGCGCACCGTCACATGAACAAACATATACAAATGTTGGACTTAGGATATTTCCAGCGCTGTAGCACAATTGATCCCGCTGATGCCTTGTAGAGCGCCGCTGTACTTTCACATTTGCAATAAGCAGCAATCAGAAACATGTAAAGCATTGTTTTGAAAATACTTAATGTAGTCTTATTGAAAGCGGAGGCCGCTGGAAGCGGTACAGCCAGTTTCAAAAGTTGTCCGCTAAAGGTATCTTCTCACGAGAAGGGCTTGAATAGCATTGTAATGGGATAAATAAATAGGGCCAAACGACAATGCACGAAATAATTGGGATAAGTCTACTACCACCCCTCATTATCTGAAAAGGAGGAATGTCATAGCTTTGTGACTAAATCTAATGGTATTTTATATTTGTCGACAAATGCCCGAGGCTCTTTCCATCAAAAGGCCTTAAATAACATTGTAATTAAAAAACAAGATCAGGTAAGATGTCGAAGCTCAAAACAATTGGCTCAGGTATACTACCACTACTCATTGGCTGCAAAGGCGGAATGTCCCAGGATTGTTATAAATCATTCATGTTAAGCTGGATTTACAAGCATACATGAGTATATATGTGCAATTCAAATTGCTCGCAGTATATAAGCTAATATTTGGCGGCAGCAGAATTACATCGTGCTATACTTCCCACGGCTACAATATCGAGGACTCATCAATTCACTGATGATCAGCGGCGGGGTCGCAGCAAACGACATAGGAGAGTAGCCTAACAACAAACGACAAACTGATGCATATATTGAGTCCACCCGTTTGTAGCGTGTACCCTTGCATCAATGATCGAACTGAGACATACTGAGATGCGTTGCATGCATATTGCAGAAATCAGAAAATGTCGGAGTCGTGGAGACTAGTTTCTTCCTAGTAACACATTCTGCACGGCGATCCACGGGACTGCATTGTTTTGATGGAGAAATAATTGCGAGATTTCGAGACGTCAGTACTCTCTCCCGAAGGAATTGCTATTCCTACACCATCCTGCATAGTTGAGGAGACATACTTGTGGGATTGACAATTTCAGGCGCAGGATTAGGCGACCGGAGGTGCGGCCGCTGAGTACTGAGTCCTCGACCGGGTGATAGTGGATAGACGAGTCGAAAAAAAAACAGCTGCATCTTATTCTCCCTGCCGCCGACAGCGCGCAAACAGAAGAAGACAGGCTAAGCCGATGATAAATCGTAGTGTAGAGTTGGTACTGTTAGACTTGGCACAGTTACATCGCCTGGACACACAACAATCTTCATTTGATCCATGAGTACGAGTACTAGTTGGAATAAGTTGGCTTGTATCAATGTACGGGAGCGTTCAGCAGTACTGCTGGCAGTGCATGAAGTTCAAGTTGTGAAATTATAAATTTCCTCCCAAGCACATTCGGAATTTGAATTTTGTGCCTACTACTCCATTTTCATTAGTAAGTCTGGTGACTCAGTACTCAACTCAGACATGGTAGCGTCGTCCAACGAGTCCATCAAGTCCACTGTCAGCCCACCGTTCCCGCATTCAATGGTACCGTGCTGATTAGGCTAGATTCACAAAGTTTGCCCAGTGCCATGCTCATGCCAAGATCGACTAATTTCGATGATGTGATTATTATGCATAGGGTTCATGATGACCTCTTCAATTGAAACTTTGACTGCAGATAGACGCCTACGATAACGTTGCTGTACTGGTTCTCCAGCGTGCAAATTTTATGTTTCATCACACGTGTCAAAGATTTGCCCAAAAGCAGGTGGCCGTCCTCCTGGTATGACCTTTTTGGCTCATCAACTCGAACAGGCATGTCATCAGATGATCTATCGATGCTGTGGTTGCACAGAAACTTTACCAAGTGCAAGCACCCGCTGTTATGTCACACATTCTTTATCGAACATCGGTAATTTGTGTTATACTGGCCCGAGGGACGTGCTTATCATCTGAGTCTAACTGTATCTGTCCTTTAGGGTGAACACTTCCGTACTTATACCCCAGTTGTATTTACCATTTGGACCCACACTCTCATCCAAGACTAATAAAGATGCCACCACACAACATTGGTTTCAAATCTCTGCTCCAAGAGATCCCAGAGGTGGAATTCAAGAGAACTCAGAATACTCCTCATCTCACGGGTGGATTTTGTGATGTCTGGAAATGCATCTGGTCCACCTCTTCTAGTGATCAGCCTCTTACAGTGAGCCCAACCCCAAGTATGCGTGTACACACGTTGATTCGTTTGAAATCTCTAGGTTGCAATAAAGTTGGTGAGGGTCGCTGACTCCGAAGAGAAGATATCGGTGGAAAAGACTGCATGGGTAGGATCTCATGTCCCAACATATCAACATCACTTGCATATTTCTGGTTGACAGGTTATACGACGTGAGGCCCATGTCTGGGCCAACTTGGAAGACGACCATGTCCTCTCGCTTCACGGAATCACAACTGGTTTCGGAGTCTTACCAGCATTTGTTTCATCATGGATGACAAATGGGTCTCTCGAAAGCTACCTGAAAAAGGACCCCAAACCTACCACCCTTGGCACCACTTGGAAAAGGTACCGAAGGCCTTTCAGGGTAGGTTTCGTTGTAGGTAGTAACCTGCCTGAAAGCTTACCTCCACAGGGAGGCCTCCCCTTAGATCCTGTTCAGGACTCCACAGAACCTCCAGCGAGGAGGAGCCAAGAGGATGTCAGATTGTTTTCCCGCTCCTCCTTGCACCTCGTGAGCCAAATTAGTTTACTGCTCCTCCTCACACCTCGTGAGCCAAAGTTTGCACTGCCCTCGCTCATTCACAACAATCCTCACGAGCCCTTTGTTCAAAATCATTTCAGGTGCGTTAGTAGTAGTTTTTCTGTCAGTATCGCGAGCCGTTTTTTCAACATCATTCAGGTGCATTAATGGTTTTCTCAACCTCGTGAGCAGCTGGACTCCTTGGGGCAGACGTGCTTCTCAACGACTCGGTCCGTTTTTGAAATCATCCAGGTGTGTTTGCGAGCCATATCTATTGACATGGACATGCTGAACCTCACGAGGAGCTGGAGGTCGGGGCAGACATGTTTCCCGCTCCTCATGAGCCGCTTTTAACATTTAGGTGTATTAATAGTTTTCTATCAGTATCTATTGAGATCGAGATGCTCAACCTTGCAAGGAGCTGGAGCTCGGGGCAGACATGTTTCCCGTTCCTTGCGAGCCGTTTTTAACATTTAGGTGTATTAATAGTTTTCTATCAGTATCTATTGATGTGTAATCATCCTACCTCATGAGCTGTTTCTATTCAATCTTGTGTGTTTTGGAAAATTCTTAGCGGCACATGAACTTTGTATTCAATACTACAAGTACATGAATATCAGTCGGTAGGTTAGGATCACAAGTGCGCAGCAAAGAATACTATGGGTAAATAATGACGCGGGGGAACAACACGCGATTGCAAGAACAATTGCAAGAAACAGCGAGTAGCAGAGCATCCCAAGAAACAGCACAAACCAATGCAATGCTCTAATTGCCTTCAGACTGGGGGGGAGATGACGAGTACTGCATAAGACCAGGTAGTGGGCTCGTTGAATTTGCGCGAATCATCCGTTCATCCTCAGCATATGCAACATAACGAGGCCAGTTTTGACGAGGATCAAGTCCATCATGACGCGGGGCTGGACCTTGATAATGATCATAGATCACCCGGCCATCACGGTATCCTGAGTATTCCTGGCGAGGAGCAGGTACACAACCATCGTGCACGTCCCTTCCTCCATGGTATGCTCCCATCAGGAAAAAACAAAAATCGTGGGAGTTCCAGTGACAGCTATATAGCACTATATAGCCCTAGTAGCCCTATGTAGCTGTCACTAGGGCAACATAGAGCTACAGGAGCTCCAGGAGTAACCTGGAGTGATGGTAGCAAATATTTGTTCCTGTAGCATGCAGGAGTGCTGTAGTAAGCTGTAGTTCAGCGTGCTACAGGTAGCTACAGGAGCTACCGGCTTTCAAGGTCTTCATACCACTACATATAGCTTCACCAGCAGTGATCTTCACAAAGACAAACATATTTAATATATGAACCAATGCAGCAAGCTTTAGAATAACAACATTACTACATAGTAGCTGTTGTGTTGTGAGCAGATGGTAGTATAAATAATAGTTGCTGCCAGTAATTCAACGAAATTTCTTCCAAATCCACGGTAGCTTGTTAAATTATATTACACATGATATATTGTAACAGTCTGATAGCCTAATGGTATGTGTGCCGTTGCATGAATTGTTGGGTGAGAAAGTTAATAGTGAGTTTGAGAGTTCGAATCCTCTTGACTGATTATTTATTTTCTTGTCATAGTTGCCTGTAGTAGTGCTCCTACAAACTACAGTAGTACCTGGTAGCTACTGGTAGCTTACTATGGGATTCTATGGTGAGTACATAGAGGGCACTTGACGACGGGGCTACTCGCACTACCCTGACTATATAGTACTATGTAGTCACTATGTTTTTTCCTGATGCCAGTCCCTTGCTCATAGGATTCTGAGTGCGTAGGATAGTAGGGGTGATGGGGCGGAGGATATGTGTACATGGTGTTGCAAGCATCCATGGAATGTTGAGGCTGACGAGCTGCATTGACACCAGGGACATAATTCACACCACTAGGCAGATGCTGTTGAGTCATGGGCTGGTACTCCATAGAACCACGAGATGGTGGCAGAGGAAGACTTCTATTGCTAACGTGTTGCTGCCCATTAGGTTGGGCAGTTGTGTTGTGCTGATCATAGGGTGCTGGAAGAAGTGAGCGCAGTTGCTCTCGACTCTGAGGGGATGGAGATGAAGGTGTGGGTGAAGGCACCTGCAAATGGTCACTGGCCTGCGTGAACGTATCCTCCATCTTCCCCCTCAAAGGTAAGTCCCATCTAGAGGTTCTGGGGCCTCTGAGTCCTCCTTGCTGTGCGACCTGGGATGTATCATGGCCTCCTTGCGAGGCATCTGGACCTCCTTGCAAGGCATCGGAACCCCCTTGCAGAACCTCCTGGGAGGTGTCGAGACTTCCTTGTCGTGCATCCTGGGCGGTGTTGGAACCTCCTGGTGCATGCGGTTGACGCTTGCCTTCTGAGTACAGCACAGCTTGGCGTGCACTTTCGGATGATCCTGGAATGACTTGTTTGGGCTTTGGAAGTTCTATGAAATGATAAGCGCTGTTCCCAGTAGTGAAACCAATGTAGTACTTACCGCATTGAGTGCGTGGTTGCAACGAGTCCTGTGGGCCATCACGAAGACATAAAGCTTTGTGTCCTGGAAGGAGGGTTATTAAGATCATATAGTGCAAGGGACTTTGCTCACCATCCTGTTCAGTGTCTGGTTCAGTTGCGACGGAGACATAGTGCACTTTCTTTGCGATCTTCTGCTCCTTGCCAGTATCCTTGTCAGCCGCTTTTCCCTTGCCCTTGACGGCTTTTCTCCCCTCGCAAGGTGGTTCAACAACTTGAACGTTGCTTGATGGAGCACGTTGCTTATGTGAGCGATGGCCTCTGGTTCCCTTCACCTTGCGTTTACGAGAAGTGGCGACTTCATCTTCATACTCTGAGTCTTCACTCTCAAGGGCGTCTTTGTCCTCCTTGAACTCATCCTCGGCATCCGATTCAGAGCTGACCTGTATATCGCTGGACATGTCGACAGGAATGACCTCGTGTGCAGGTTTCTTTCCCTTTGAAGCCTTCAATGGACGTGGAGGAGGACAATTCCAGATCTCGACAATTGGGACAAGCTTCTGCTTAGGGATTGTTTGGGATTGTGGAGGCGTGTCATCTATGAGAATGGGGGATGCACAATGGCCTTCCATGCACAATGGCCTTCCATGCATGTTGAGGGCTTCAGCTTCTTGACCTTTGTGCTTGCTGCACTTGGTCCACGACGAGCGATTCCCTGACGATCGATGGTGCCATCAACAAGCATGTGACGACCACACGAATGTAAGGAATCTTCAGGAGGGGCCTCGCTGAATATAATAGGGGATGTTTGGTCTATAAAATGATTAGCTAGCCGTATTGGAAGTGGACTGATTTGCACGTACTCAAGTCTCCATTTTTTTGTCATTCAATGGTCAATCTGCCTGATCGCAAGGCATCCGCAAGTATGACACGTTCACGTTTATCGAAGTCGCTGATGCCTTTGGGTCGTGCAACCGTTACACGTGGCTCTCCTGGCATCAACATGTCTTCAGGATACCCTTTCATCACAAACCAGTGATGCGCCAGCTCGGCAGGCAATAGTTTCCATGGGAAAGTTCCTGACCATGCTGTTAACTTCCCGCCAAGGTCACTGAACATTGAGGTTATGCCAACTTTGATGCATTGTATGTGGTCGGCCAGTGTCTTCCAATCGACATTGTTGGGAACCTCCTGTACCTCGTCATCATCTTCTATTACCCCTGGCATGCGTGTGCGCCGCCCAGGCAATGCTATATTCTTTTTGGAAGGTTTAAGTCCGCCCTCACCATAAACATCCTCAACAACGGCAAGAGAAGCCAGGTGGCTGGAAAAACATCAGTTGAAGTATTGAGACAAGAAAATATGATTGACTTACTATACATGGGCCTTAAAATGCCCCACCATTGTGTTATCATCAGCACGACATCGGGAAGCCCAAAACTAAAAGAACACGCAGTCAGCAAGGCCTATGGTACACTGATGGCTCAAATTTACCTCCTCTGCACCAGGGGTCATGTGTATGTAGCCAATTGATGCATCTTGATTCACGACCTTCCCGCACATAAGCAGCGCTGCTTCGAAGCCATGCTTTGCGGTGGCCAGATCCAGCTGGATGCTCCATCAGCACATGAAAATTAAGTAAACAATGTAAGACTTACCAAGGATGTTACTTTCTTTGTCAACCTCGTGAATTCTTGTGACCATTGTGCAACAGTCAGAGGTGGGCCTGAAGCGATCCGTGTCTCATCAAATGTGTTGAGGATGTCTTGCCAATCATCAGCATATGCATCCTGGAAGGACCTACATATAACATTCGCCTTGGATGGTCAATGTGACTGCATCCCAACATGAGTCAGAACCACTGAACTAAAAGACAGACTTACTGATCACATTCGCATCTTTGCCAGCTCACTGTAGCTCGCACAGGCGATAAGCTTTGAAGTATTGCCCGTAGATGTTCCAGTAATTTGTTCCATTATTGATGCGGCCCCGAGACTTGAGGAATAGATTCAAAACTTGCTGCGTTGGCATGCCAGTCGAGACTACAAGCTCATTGATGGCGCAATCGATGAGGTCAAACTGTTTTTCTATTGCAGTGTTGGCATCTTCTGACCTCTGACCAACGACGGCGGCACCTGAAGGCCCTCCCTGGGTGTCCATCGTGAGGTTTCCCATCATGACAGGGTTGGTGGGAGTGGGAGGGATGACACAGGTTGCAGGAATATTGAGTACAGGTAGGAGTGGAACATGTGGAGGTGTATTATGTTCTGGTGGATGACTCTCGTGCGGTATGAAAAGGTTGGCTGGCTGCATGACATTGAACAATCCTCCAGCCATAGGGTCCCATGATGGGGCTGGGAAATCAAGTGACGAGAAGTCGTAGGTATCTTGTTCACCGCTGCGGATGGGCAGATCTTGTTGGGTCTGTCCCTGCATAGTGATCGGGGGTGGTTGAGGAAGAATCACCTCACAGGGTGCTGGGAATACTTCCTGCATGAAGTGAGGCTCGTGAGGTCCCACAGGCGACCGCTCGCATGACGCACTGCATCTAGAAAATTCTAAGAAGGTGCCTGGAGGTACACGTACCCCACGAAGCACGTCCAGCAGACCTTGGGAAGAACCACCAGAGAAGTGTTCTAAGTGTGAACTCGGCACGCCATCTGATGCATGGCCATCAGAGCCATTGCCTGGAAGCAGCTTCGCTCTATTGCGGGCGCTTTTTCGGACAAGACCACCATCGCGTGAGGTGGGTCTTATGTGAGTGCGAAGTTTGGTAGGAGTCTGGACAGGGGGGGTGATTTTTGACGCCCTCTGCCGATTTGCTCAGAGTGAGGTTCCATAGGTGTGCCAGAGAGGCTAGTCCGTGTTTAAAATGACTGTCTGATGCAACATAGGTCAGTGATAAGTGGTGCAGCTCAAGATGCACTCACCTTTGTCTAAGCAAATACTAGCAATGCTCGAGGGCGACATTGATTCTACTGACGGCAATACGAGTGGGAGGAAAAAAGGCACAAAAAAAGTGTGTGTGATGCTTCCATGCCTTTCATATTTCTGGGAGAGTACCAGAATGCTCGTGTTCCATAGGGACTCACTGACCAAAAGTTACTAGAACAGAAGATTGACAGCAATTCACTGCGTACCTTTGTGATATAACATAAGCGCACTCCTCCAGGAAGGCTCGAAAAACCATGGAAATGGCTAAATGACGAGGTGTTACGCTCGGCGTTGGTTAGACGTCTTAACGTTCAAGGATCAAAGTCAAAGTCAATGTTCTGATGAAGATGAAGCTAGATTGCAGGCCCTGGTCTGCATAGGTCAAGTTAAAGATACAAAGCGTAGAAAGTATGGTATATATAAGGGTATTGAAGCGGAGCTTTAATATGAGTAACAAATAGGAAAAAGAGAAAGAGAATCGTACGATAGAATGTAATAGAATACTATGGAATGATGAGTAAGCATATGTGACAACGTGAAGAAGTGAAAAGATAGAACTGTAACACGAGGGATCCTCCAACTTGGGAGGGAGGCACTGGAGCATCTGAGGGTGCGGGAGGTTAAGACATTGGTCAGACATGAGGTTCCCGCGTGCACCTTAATCAGCCAATAAGCATCATGTGAGTCTTTATTTCACTTTGCCTGGCATTGGCTGTCAAGCAAGAAACACTGCAGAGAGAAATTTTGATGGGAGGGGAGGAATGACAACATGCCATTGAGAGTCGCGGGCTGGGACAGCCTGTGGGAGGTTTTGGAGGGCTGAAATGTATGCCATCAATTACCTCACGGATTATTACTTCATCCAGCATTCACGAAGTCATTGATTATCATGGAAGCACACATCTTATCGATGTATTGTCAATGTCAATTCTCCGCACTACTCCCTCTTAAGCTTACACTAATTGCACTCATGGATTTCACGCAGCTTGACACAATTCTCCAACGTGTGTTGTCGCGCTACAAGGTCAATGAGCAGGAAGTGTTGGATAAATGGATGGAGACGCGAGAGGTCCGGGATCCTGAGGGATGGAAGCTCCTTGAGGGGATACCTTGCATCGTTGGTGGGCTCACAGCACTTCTCGGTAAGTCTCACAGTCAGTTTGTAGTGTAGAACAGCTAAATATTATACAGGGCCCCTGGAAGGCCGAGGAGGAACCATCCTGTGGAAGACTCTGCCTCAGTTTCTAGCCCATCATGGGTACATCCTTGAAAACTACCCTGAAGACATTCTTATGCCCGGCGAGAGACGTCCAACAACTGCGAGGAGCAAGGGCATCAATGACCTCACCACCCTTGAGCGCTTCAAACTTGCGGATGCCCTCAAGAATAATGTCCTCACCATCAAATCTATTGCAACAGATGCCCACAAAAGTCTCGCAAAATCACGTGTCCCTGTCATTGTTGGAGAAGCGCCCACTGCAAATTCACGTCATACTCACGGCCAATGAGAGTTTGTCAATGGCCAGATAGACAGGCATGGGCTGACCCGTCTGGGCAATACTTCTGCTTCAAGTTCTAATGCCACGTCAGCTAATCCGTGCAGACTCTGAGTCTTCATAGAACTCCCACCGGTGCCACCCACATGGAAGTCGAAGGCGAATCAACAACATTCTCTCATTGGACCCGGTCACAGGCAGCTCATCCCACAGATCGCCATTATCAGTGACATGGAGGACGGAGAACAAGAAGTTGATGAGCTTGTCAGTTCGCAGCCTGCAGTTGTGAACTGTGAGCCTCTCGAGCCTCTCACTCATCTTCACCAAATTAATATGACCTACAGGAACCTCCGTTTCATCCTCGCGAGCCTCATTTGTACATGCTCGCACACAATTCGAGCAAGACTTCAATTGATACTACGTAGTAACTACTTTACAAGTCTGGGGATGCCCAGGGTTCCACCATCTCAATGTGTGCTTCATCAATTGCATTTCTGATTTTTTCCTCGCCAATTGCGATGGAATCAACACGATAGTGAACGGCGCCAGGGACACCCAGAATGCAGTTAAGTGCATTCTCCCTATGTCAAAAAGATTAAATACAACATGCGCCTCGAAAAAATCTGTGCTCACCAGCCTGCCACTACACCAATGTAAGCCCCACGCGTCACACAGAAGACTTCTTGACGGGGTTTGACTTCTACTGATATATTATGATATTTTAATGAGAAGGACACATTTGTTAAATGACTCACCTGGAATGTTGTAGAAAACGGCCTTGTATACATGAAGGACAGACAAGTCTGCCAATGATCTCACAGTGTTCTCGTATCAAGGATGGTTCTGATTGATGATGGTGAGCTCTGGTCTTCCTGTGGAGAGTGCACTATTGATAAAGATGACTTGAGGTGAAGTGAAAACACACTCAATGACAAATGGTATGGTCGTCGACATGGTCTGCTGGGGGAAAAATCGTGAGAATCAGTAGAGCATGCTCAATGGTTGAAAAGGCTCGTCTGAGAAGAAATGAGAGATGCCTGCTATTGCATTTGGCTTGCGGAAAGCCAAATGCAATAGCAGGCATCTCTCCAAATCACTCGCTAACTTGCACATAGACTAATCTGGCCGAGGAAGATCGACAGCAATTGACTGTGTACCTGGGTGACAAGACACCGCTCGCTCAAGAGAGTATCATACTCGCCAAATATTGGTTGAGGGATCCTCAAGTCAGGTGGGAGGCACTGGAGCACCTGGAGGAGCAGCTGCCTGCTGGAGGTCTGAGGCATCGCAACATGATTAATTGATTAGCCAATAAGCATTCAAATACAGTTCAAGAAAAATGAAAAACATGTCCCATCTATGCTTGCCTTCACGCAGACTTTGTGGATGATGATTTTTGAATTCTGTGTCGCTTGCTGGTTTGATTGGTACCAATATCTCCCAACATTCGAGTGAAAGGAGGCCCAACCATATACTAAGTAGCTAATTGTGCATACACTTGCATTGAGTCTTTTGGGTCTCTCTACCATCTTTATGGGTCGAAAAGCCAAATATCTAACCTTGGCAGAGAAAACTGCTGCATTGCACCGACAGAAGGTGAACTATGCACAGTCCGAGAGGTACATCATTATACTATGCAGCATACAACGAGTATTCATTGTTATTTGCAGGGGGAAAGCTATTTGTTGACTTCGACATTCTCAAAACTACACCACAGCACATAGCCGCAAAGGCTCATCAAAGCCACCTCTAGTATCATACCACCTTTCACCCTTGCCTCAAGATCTCATCAACCTTGCATTCGCCTCCCTTCCGGATGGTGATTTATTTCATCTCGCTTCCCAAAGCCGTGATAATCTTGACAAGTCAGAGCTCCCTCAATAGGATCATAATCCACTCTACACTATGCCTCCTCCATCCGATACTCCAGCAGAGGCTCGTTTCACAGAAAACCTTGTGCAGGTCATGCACGGCTGTAACTCACGCTTGGAGAAGGAGGAGCTACAACAATGCATACAGAAGTACAACGCAGGAGCAGAAGGTCTTTGCACAGAGTTGAAAGGTGCTATTAGCTCATTGCTGGAACAGTGGTACATATTACAAGACTATGTTTCTGGTACAAAGGACTGTGATAGACACTTTAAGATGGCCAAATGCCTCTTGCAATGGCATGCGCGCAGGATTTATCTCTATCACACTGAGGTTGAGAAAATGTCGAACGGACTTGAGCCATACATTTAGCTACACATTAATACCACAAGTGTATGAAGGTAGTGACAAAACATGGACATATGGTCTTCTTTCAAACCCATACAGTGGCACCCATGCAAAGTTGCTGCGATCATTGCAAGCACCCATAGGCCACAGTCATAGCCATTAGTCTGAACCGCAGTCTTCTGATAGTAAATTAGGAGAAGTGTACGTTTGATGTATAACATACTTACTATCAGCGGTCGCGCAACCCAACCATGGAAGTCAATGTCGAATTTGAACACACATTGATGTTGCCGAGCGATATTGAAAAGCCGAACAATTAATTTCATGATGTCCTAGATGCATTAAGTCTAATGAAAGAAATGCTATGTTAGTACTCACTTTGACTTCACTCTTCCAAGGTCGTTGCTCAGCGAAGCTATCAAAGAGATGAAGCTCCTTGCTCTGGAGGTGCACAATACACAAAACCCAATGACCGACACCTGAGGGCCTATGGATTGGTATAATCCATACATCCTTGGTCCAATAATTAGTCTGTGATATGCTGCGCCAAAGCATGTCGTCTGATGCATTGTACCGAATGCGGGGGAGGTCATGCGTGGACAAAATAGCATATTGTTTGACAGCAGGAGAAGCTTGTAAAGAGTCTAAATAAAGCAACACTGCACAACCGTTGATGAGGCTATTGTTCAGCAGGGAAGTAGGCGATGCGAGGATCTTGATGTCCTTTGGTTTGAAAATTTGCTGTGGGAATGCATCGTGGGCGGGACATACCACAGTTCTGATGATTCCAGGGATAATAACAGTAGTCTCATTCATCGGTGGTACTGCGTCAATAATAACTGGCTAGATAAACTATGAATGCATGGGCACCTGGTAAGGAAAGATGGCTTACCTTGGGAGTGTGCCAGGTGATGAGAGCATGAGGGTCAGCTGGGATATCAATGTCCTCTTCGTCTTCACTGTCAAGAGTGTCAACATTTATGATGTCATCGAGGGCAAGGTGTTCGGGTGGAGGATCATTAAAGGATGTAGCGGCAACCTCTGGATCCTCGGCGCCCTCTTCCTCCTCCACGGAAGTGGTGCATGATATCAATGGAACCCATTGAAGTGCACTTTCTTGGGAGGCACCTGAGATCTGCATCGCCAATGATTCAGCATGTCTTGCGCAAGATTCAAATCATGATGGTGACGCAAGTGGGTTGGACCAGCGAATTTGGAGATGTCAGAGATGCTCCCACTGCTGACGCAGTAAGATGGAAAATCTGATATCTGTGAAGAAATTAGTGCATGTATCAAAGATGACATCAAGAAAAGTACACACTTCCAGGCAACTGTAGAGCGAGTTCTATTGCAGTGAGTTCATCGCCAAACCACCTGCAAAGGTTGTCAGCTTCTAGCCCAAGCCATCTCTGCTCCTCGATGCATCTATCATGCTTTAACATAGCACGTATCCCATCACGGACATCCTGATCATCCAGCCAACGAGGAACATCACCCACTGAAGGTGTAATCCAAATGTCCTTGAAAAGGTCAAGCAAAATTTGATGTGATGAAGGTAACTACCTTCCGAGTTTTTGTGGGTGACTCGGTGTCACCCAATAAAAGGCTTTTACCCCTATATATGCATGTCAGTGCTAGGGCTTTGACATAGAATAAAAAAGACAACCTTGAACTTGAGGTTGACTATGGATGTAATGGATTGATGAGGGAATGTGCATCAAATAGGCCTAGAGAGAAAAGAACCCACCATGTTCAAATTTGGACTTGCATTGCATTGTCGGCGTCAACCAATAGTGACAAAGCCACCAGGAAAGATTCTCGAGGTGTTGGCTCTGCTTGAGGTATGATGCTACATTGATGCACACCTACGGAAGGGGTTAGTAAAAAGGTCAAACAAGATTTGATGTGATGAAGGTAATTACCTTCCGAGTTTTTGTGGGTGACTCGGTGTTGCCAAACAAAAGGCTTTTTACCCCTATATATGCATGTTAGCGCTAGGGCTTTGATGTAGAATAAAAAAGACGACCTTGAACTTGAGGTTGACTATGGACGGAATGGACTGATGAGGGAACATACGTCAAATGCTATGGCCTAGAGTGGTCCGGTCATGACTCATTAAAGAAACTTGAACGGGGGGTAAATGAGCTTACCGCAATGATCAATAGGGGATCATATATTTGAGTGGCAGTGCGTGATGCTGATCTGGCGCGCATCAATTAATTGCTGGCGGGATGACACATAATGGGGACTTGTTGTTTTGTTTTCATGGAGCAGGGACTACAAGAACATTGATATTGATGCCGCAACTCTAAGTAAGTACTACATTAACATTGAGATCAAGACTCTACATCAGAACTATATTAAGGCTATACTTTGACTACCATTAAAGTGACGAGATGATGGGAAAAGAAAACCTATAAAGTAAGGTTTGGAGTATTAAGTAGTGAACACGGAGAATTGAACTCCGCCAGAGATACCCGAAGTGGCTGAGAGGCTGGCCGGCTGAGTGGTTGAGCAGCTGTTGGCAAGTTCCGTTGGAGTTTTGACTGGCTTGAATTCACTACTTACATTGTGAATCCCTGTTTTTTGGCTTTCTTTTCTCCTATCACAGTTGTAGTTCATATATCGTAGCACATACAGTGGCTCAAAAAAGTGTCTCGATGTTTCTGACTTTTCATGTAATTGCTTTATTATGAGCCAGGGTGTGGGAATATGACTATGCCGTAGGGAGGTGTCATAATGCTATACTTCTCAGCCTCATTTATGCTCCCTGTAGCGTGGGAATCTGATGTTATCATGTGCAGATATGGCTATTTGAATTTGGTGACTCATTGAGACACTTTTTTGACTTTCAGTTTGATCAACACAATCTCTATAATTATGATACTTTATGTGACCTCCTGTTGCTCTAATCACTTCTGCCACTCCTTTAGACCCTTTGCTTCTCTTCTAAACCAGCCAGGACCATCATCAATTCCTGGAGGCAGCAGAGTATTCATTGGAGACATCGTTGCTCGACAAGCACCTGCTCCCAAACCAATTCCTCTCGTCGTAGACCAAGACAAAGAAATCCCTGACACACCAGAACCCCAACCGAGATACAGAGCAAGATATGAAGCTCCCACACCTGACCCTGACAAAGAACCCTCAGAAGACGAAGAAGACGACATGCCTAAACCAGTAGAAAAGAAAATTGATACCCCC
The DNA here is from genome assembly GCF_016647785.1 of Suillus fuscotomentosus. NCBI lineage: Eukaryota > Fungi > Basidiomycota > Agaricomycetes > Boletales > Suillaceae > Suillus > Suillus fuscotomentosus. The sequence continues at coordinate 142,266 of NW_024539520.1, forward strand.
CCTAACTTCAATGGAGAAAGAGACACCTCCTCCAAGTTTATCTGACTCATCCACCTATATCTCACTATAAATGAGAAGATCTATGAAACAGATACTGAGAAGATTGCCTTTGCCCTCTCCTTTTTCAAGGAAGGCGCAGCAGCCACATGGATGGAAGACTTCATCAACCATGCCATGGAGATCAACCTAGAAACCAGTCAGCCTCATGGCTATGGAACTTGGGCAAAGTTTCTGGATGACTTTGCTGCCTCCTTTAACCCCATCGACTCCGTAGGTACTGCGTTGCACAAACTGCATAACCTCAAACAAGGAATGGATGTCAACGAGTACATCAACACCTTCAAACAGCTTTGTGGCAAAGCTGGAATCACGAACTTCGCTGCCAAGAAAGACTACTTCCTCCAAGGATTGAAACCCAAAGTCGTCCAGAAAATCTGTGACTCCAGAGATATCCCTGACACCTTTGATGGCCTTGTCAAAAAGGTTGTCAACATGGAGTCTGCTTACCAACTCCTGATGTCCCACTGATCCCACCACACTTCTCAGAATAACCGGAAAATGACCCCATGGTACACACCCACCAGATCCCACAATCCTAATGCCATGGACGTGGATCACATGACCAATGAAGCCAGAACCGAACATATGAAGAAAGGATTATGCTTCCTTTGTCACAAAGCAGGACATCATGCCAATGACCCTGAATGTCATCCCAAGAAGACCGGAGATGCCCGAAAGAAAGATAAAGGAAAGCAACCGGTAAGGCGAACTAAGCCTGACGATGAACAGACCTCAAGCAAGGTCGAAGATCTATCTGACGATGAAGATCTAGAAACCAAGAAAATGGATTTTTAGAATGGGAGCCTACCATAGCTTTAGAACTCCCCTGTCTCGATGTACGTACCATCAAGAATGTAGGAAAGACCAGAGAATTTAGGGTGCTGGTCACCGTCTTATCCTCTGAACATTGAAGCAAATCACTGGAAGCCACTGCTGTCATTGACACTGGCGCAGTTGCAACATTCATACACTGGATGTTTGTCAGAAAACACAAGATCACCACGCACGAACTATCAAAACCAATCAAGATCCGCACCACAGATGGAGAACTCTCCAAGCACACAGTCACACACTTCTGCCATCTCGCAATCAAGATTGATGACCGAGTCATGATAGGAAAGTTCAATGTCCTCAACATGAACGACAAAGACATGATCCTCCTCAGAAAACCTTGGCTGAATGCCATGAACCCTGACATCAATTGGACTGATGACACCCTCCGATTACCATCTACCCCTCGATCCATCAGACTCGAGAACATCTACCGAAAGAAGTGGGGAGTACACATGACCTACATGAAGTCCTCTGTGTCTGAAGAACTCAAGAAGGATGGAGATCACCCCGTCCGAAACCCTCTGCCTGTAAATGGCAAAAGAACCATAGAACAAATCAAACTTCAAGATGAAGAAGTGTTTCATGACTGCCTCGAAGAAATTCCCCCTACCATGCCTGATGTGACCATTCCTCCCCAATATGATACCAATTGGGACATACATATGGGACAATGTTCCCACCGAACCTTGGGAGAAGGATACCTTCCTCGCCTACAGGGTAGACGACCCTGCAATGTACACTCTCAATGACGATGAGGTACTGATCAGATATGCTGAAGATGGTTCTGAGGTAACCCTATTTGAAAACCTCACTTTCGACACGCCTCTCACTCATGATGGCACATCTGCCACCGAGATCCACCGCATGGCATCCCTGACCCCACTCAGACATCAATGGATCCTAAGGAAAGCTGAAGAAGACAAATATCTGAAGACCAGCAACAAAGCTCAAGAATTTGCTCTCAAGGATGCTCAAGAGAAGAAAAAGAAATCCTTTGAAGAACTTGTCCCCTCGTACCTCCATGACTTCGCTGATATGTTCGCCAAATATGGCTTAAATAAACTTCCCCCTTCCAGACCTGGTGTTGACCATAGAATCGAGACCAAACCAGGCTTCATCCCGAAATCCGCGAAAACCTACCCCTTATCCTCAAAAGAAACTGATGCTGTGAAAGCCTTCCTTGATGAACATATTTCCAAGGACTTTATCCAGCCTTCGAAGTCACCCCAAGCAAGTGGCTTCATCTTTGTAGGAAAGAAAGACAGTTCCCTTAGACCCTGCCAAGACTATTGTTACATCAACGAATGGACGATAAAGAATACCTATCCCCTCCCCTTGATTCCACCCCTGATCGCAAAGCTTCGCGATGCGAAATACTTCACTAAGATGGATGTCCGCTCTGGATATAATAACATCCTGATCCACCCTGATGACCGCTGGAAAGTGGCATTCACCACCTTGTTTGGACTCTTCGAACCAAAGGTCATGTTCTTTGGGCTGTGCAATTCGCCAGCCACATTCCAAGCTTACATGAATCAGACCTTCCAGAAAGAAATCAACAAAGGATGGATGATCGTCTACATAGATGACATCCTCATATTCTCGAAATCCCTAGAAGAGCACCGTGAAAGAACCCGCCGTGTGCTTGAAATCATCTGCAAAGAAACCCTCTTCCTGAAACCCGAAAAATGCCTATTCGATGTCCAAGAAGTCGACTATCTTAGCATGATCATCTGCCCTGGCCAAGTAGCCATGGATCCCGCCAAACTCTCTGGAATCAAAGATTGGCAGACCCCTACTTTGGTTAAAGAAGTCTGATCGTTGCTTGGATTCTGCAATTTCTACCACCACTTTATCTCCCACTACTCCGACCTTGCTCGTCCCCTGATCGACTTGACTAAGAAAGACACCAAGTTTGAATGGACACCACCCTGTACCGAGTCCTTTGAGAAGCTGAAGAAATGCTTCCTCTCTGAACCCGTCCTCCGAAGCCCCGACCCCTCCCGCCAATTCGCCCTTGCCACTGATGCCTCCCTTGTCACCACCAGAGCTGTCCTCCTTCAGATGGATGAAAACGGAGCATATCATCTGTGTGGCTATCTCTCCCAATCCTTCAACCCCACAGAATGAAACTACCAGGTATATGATCGGGAACTTCTCGCCATTATCCATGCCCTGAAGACATGGAGGCATTATTTGGAAGGAAACCTGCACCCTGTGATAGTTTTCACTGATCACAAGAACTTCCTCTACTTTCGATCTGCCCAGAACCTTACCCATTGCCAAGCATGTTGGCAATTAACCCTGAATGAATTCGATCTAGAACTCCACCATGTTGCAGGAAGCAAGCTCGCTGCTCCTGATGCTCTCTCTCGCCATCCTGACCATTCCACCGAAGCCTCTGACAATACTTATGTCATGCTACTTCCCAACTCTTTGTTTATCCGAATCCTTGACACAGACCTTGCCCAATCGCTGAAAGACGCATCCCTGACCCTCTCCAACCCTGTTATCCTCGCTGCTCAGCAAGCCCTCGATGGGTTGAATGCATCTCCTATGAAATCCGCACTTTCTGATTGGAAGATCAAAGATGGAACCCTATTCTACAAGAACTGTGCTTATGTTCCTTCTTCACTTCGCCACCGGATCCTCTCCCTCCACCATGATCACCCTACCACCGGCCATCCAGGACACTTTAAGACTGAAGAACTCGTCAAGCGAGATTATTGGTGGCCTGGCATGGGCACTTTCATCCGAAAATACGTAGAAGGTTGTGCCCTTTGTCAGCAAATGAAATCAAATACGCACCCCTCCTCCCATCCCCTGAATCCTATCCCCTCCACTGCACTCTGCCCCTTCTCGCAGATCTCCGTAGACCTGATCACCGACCTCCCTGAATTAGGAGGCTCTTATTCTATCATGGTCATGGTAGACCATGGCCTTATGAAGGGGGTAATTCTCTGTCCTTGCAAGAAAACCATCACTGCTGAAGGAGTTGCCCAACTCTTTTTCAAGAAAGTCTTCCTCCGCTTTGGCCTCTATGACAAAATCATCTCTGATAGAGGACCACAATTCGCCTGTAAGCTTGCAAAAGAACTTGGAAGACTCCTCGACTATGAAGTCGCCCTCTCCACCGCTTACCACCCTCAAAACGATGGACAAACTGAACACCTGAATCAAGAGCTTGAAACCTACCTTCGCATCTACTGCAAATCCACACCTTCTGAATGGGTCAAGCACCTTCCTATGGCTGAATTCGTCCATAATCACCGAAAACACAAACCTCGCAATGCCTCCCCTTTCTACCTCATGATGGGCTATGAACCCCAAGGAATCCCCTATGCTTTCCCTGAATCATCCATCCCTGCAGCGGAAGAACAAATCAAGCATCTCCAGAAGATCCGAGAAGAAGCCTTATTCTGCCACAACCTTGCAATACAATGCATGGCTGATCAGACATATGGAAAGAAGTTTGTACCCTGGAAACCTAAAGACAAGGTTTGGCTCTCTGCTGCGCACCTCATCACACACCTTCCCTCCAAGAAGCTCGCTCCTAAGCGATATGGACCCTTCAAAGTAGAAGAAGTCCTTTCCCCTATTACATTCAAGATCCGACTCCCTCCCTCCTGGAAATCACACCCTGTCTTCCATGCTTCTGAGCTATCCTCCTATCATGAAACAGAAATCCACGGACCCAACTACCCTGAACCACCCTCTGACCTCGTCAATGGACAAGAAGAATATGAAATAGAAGCTGTTCTCACCCACAAGGGAAATGTAAAAGGAAAACGACACTTCCTTGTGTCATGGAAAGGGTACCCCAACTCTGAAAACTCATGGCTCTCTGAAAAGGAACTTGCCAATGCCCAAAAAATCTTGAAAACCTATAAAGACCGCCTCAGACTTGCTAGACTCCTCATCTGACCACACACAAACAATATGCATGCCTCCAAGAAATCCTCTTCCTCTTCTGCATCCTCTCTTGAAATTCATCGTTCCGACCTTGCTTTCTGTGAGAGACAAGCCCTTGTTGAAGCCGCCCTTCTATCTCGTGACTGTATCCTCCCCCTCGAATCATTCTTCTGTGAAGATCTGGATGCCCTAGTTTAGATCACCACTTTCCATACTGCCAACCTCACCATTGCCTATACCAACTCCATGATGATCGACGACAAAGCTAGACTCGTTGTCTCCCAGCAAGTGAAGGTCAAGTACCTCACCCTCCGTCACCTGATGGATAAAGGAATTGAGTCGGCCATGGCTCTTCCTGATTTCCCCAGACCGGATGATTATTTACATTCCTCTTGCTATTCTATGTCCCTTTCTCCAGAACCCATGACACAGACCATCTCTACCTCCCCTTCATCCTCTGACGATGATACCCCTATCCCCATTCCACCACAGTCCCAACTCGCTGTTCACTCCCTGGGAAACCCACGCCGTGAATGAAAGAAAAGGAGAGAGACCATCTCCTTCGGCATCAGACTCTCATGTCCCATTAATCCCTCTCCTCCTCCTGTCAAAGAAGACAAAACATACATCTCCAACTCTGTCCATGCCCAATCTGAGGAAACATTCTGTGACCGCAATGGTGTCAACTACTCCACTATCACCTGTCGTTATTGCAATGAGGAAGGCCATCGCCAGATCAGGTGCCCCAAATATTTCTACTGTGTCTGCAACAAGCACGAACCACGCCACCTCTCTGCTAACTGCCCGGACCTTAAGGGCAAACACATCATCACCGCCAAACCTGGCACCCACACCTTTTATTATCAACTTAGGCAATGGGAAAACGAGAGAGACAATGAGGCAGACGAGTATGAAGGTCAATTTGCTAAAGACGCTGATCTCGACCCGGAACTTTACCAGAATTGTGATTGAAGTTGGAGACTTCAGACATTGACAGGAGGGTAATGTTACAGTGACCCCATCATTTTCCCATCATCACCTGCAGGACTATGCATGGACTATACTTCTTGATCCCTGTCTCACTTCTAGCACACCTCATGTCAACCATGAGGATTCCCCTTATCTCTGACTTCCTTTTCCTGTACTTCTACAAACACCTCATGGATTGGTCTGTGCACTTCTTCTGATGTATATAAACCCTAGTTACATACCTCTTGTACATTTCCTTAACTTGAATCTACTCAGTTCTCCCCAATACCTGACTAGGACCCGAGGGTGCCTCTGATCTAGCTCTTTGCGAAGAGACTAGCCTTTACTCGATCACTTCACCAGAGTTCTACCTCTGGTCGTCGTTCACTTGAACCCGTACTCTTGATCTCCTTTATTGGAGCTGTTACGGAAGACTCCATCTGAGTTTGTAACAGTTTGTGCAGAGGTGTGTCTCTTGAGTATACCAACTCCCTACAGTCCTTGAGGTCCAGTCCTATAGGAAAAAAAACCCAGCAGGTGAACCACCAGAAGAGGGGGAGGTACACTATACAATAAAGGATTACCCTATGGTCCTGAGCTCCTGATACATTTTTTCTATTGTTGAATAGATGATTGAGATATAATTTCAAAGTCTATTCAGCTAGAAATGAACACATAGGAACATATTTTGTATTTTTATGTATATATGCCATATCCATTTAAGCACCAAGTCTCAACTACCGATTACTACATAAGTCCTGACACTTGATAGTTGATAGTCAGTATTCGAGCTCTGAGTGCCAATATTGCCTACCAATATCTCGGTCAAATGATAACCAAACCAAGACCCAAGTTCCAAACCTGACTACTGAATACCAAGTATCAGTACTTGGGACTCAGGACTATTGGCTGGAGTACCCAACTATTGATTCCCAGGTACCGAGAATCAGAACAAAGTACTGAGTACCTGACTACTGATTCTCGGATACCAAGTATCAGAACTAAATACCGAGTACCCAACTACTGATTCTTGGGTATCGGGTATCAGAACCAAATACTGAGTACTGATTCCCTTGTACCGACTACTGAGTAATGAGATAACCAATTGACAAGAAAAAACTACCAATACACTCACCTTGGCTCAGACTACAACTTTTGTTCAGGAACTTAAACACAATAATAACTTTCATTTTTCATCATCGCCAATGTTTCAGATTTCTTTAGCTTATATCTCAGTCAAATGATAACTGATGGATAAGAAAAGACTACCAATACACTCCCCTAGACTCAGACTACAACCTTCGGTAAATGTGGCATACATGTTTTTGGCTTTGGGTTTCAGGATTCGGCCCTCAGCACTCAATGAACATGTTGCACACCAGGTTTTGAGTTTCGGGTTTCAGCACTTGAAACTCAGTGATTTGTGCAACAAGTGACAAATGGAAATGTTGCATATATATTTTCAGGTCTCGGGCTTTCTGGTGAAATTGTGGTCCCAGATGAACCAGGCAACCTCCTGCCAGAATATGATTCTTCTGATGAGGAGATGGATGTTGAGGTGAAGGTTGATTGTCCTGGTGAGGAGATTGAAATGGCTACATAATTGCTCAGTGATAGATGTACATAAATCTTTTTCAATGCATGTTACCTATGCCACAATTGAATAATTCAATCATTGAGTCCCAATATCCAGAACTCAAAACTGTAGATTGAGGTAGATATCACCTGAAACCCAAACACCCTAACACCTGAATGTCAAATTTTCACAGTGCTGAACCCCGAGTGCCAGGTGCTGGGTGCTGAGTCCCGAAACACAGAACTCAGGACTTGACAATTAAAATGAAACACATTTTTCAGACATGTTTGAATCAGCCTACATATATCCATAAACATTTTACTAACCCCCAAACCCCAACAGATATCTTTGTCCAGTCCCACATATCAAGTCCCAAGATCCGGGACCCCTGAACCCCGGCAGTCCACAATTTCAGGGTTTGGAGGTTGGTAAAATGTGTATGGATATATGGAAGGTTGATTTAAACCTTTTTGAAAGATGTCGCATATCAAATGTCATGTCCCGAGTTTCAATTTCTGGGTTGTGGGAGTGCTGGGTCCTGAAGCCTGGAGTCCTGAAACCCGGAGTTATGTCAAATTTTCAGTGCTGAACCCCAAGTGCCGGGTGCTGGGTGCCAAGTCCCGAAACCCGAAACCCAGAACTCAGGATTTGACATTTGAGATGAACAACATTTTTCAGACATGTTTATATGAACCAACATATATCTATAAACATTTTACTAATCCCCAAACCCCGAAATATATTTTTGTTGTCTCACATACTGAGTTCCAAGTTCTGGGACCCCCAAATACTGAAACCCGAAACCCAGCAGTCCACAATTTCAGGGTTCAGGGGTTGGTAAAATGTGTATGGATATATGAAAGGTTGATTTAAACATTTTTGAAAGATGTCGCATATCAAATGTCAAGTCCCGAGATTCGATTTCTGGGTTGTGGGAGTGCCAAGTCCTGAAGCCTGGAGTCCCGAAACCTGGAGTTCTGAAACCTGGAATTCGAAACTTGGGACTTGACATTTGATGGGACATCTTTCAAAAATGTTTAAATCAACCTTTCATATATCCATACACATTTTACCAGCCCCCGAACCCTGAAATTGTGGACTGCCGGGTTTCGGGGTTTGGGGGTCCCAGAAATTGGAACTCAGTATGTGAGACAACAAAAATATATTTCAAACATGGGTAAGTCAATGTGTTTGTCAATCAACTTGATTGTAAATCAAATTTTATTGATCTCCCCAAATTTTCCAAGTTTCACGTTCCAAGTTCCAGTACCCCCGAACCCCAAAACCCAAAACCCAACAGTCTACAATTTCAGGGTTCAGGGTTGGTAAAATGTGTATGGATATATGAAAGGTTGATTCAAACATTTTTGAAAGATGTCTCATCAAATGTCAAGTCCTGAGTTTTGAATTCTGGGTTTTGAAACTCCAGGTTTCAGGACTCGGCACTCCCAAAACCTGGAGGGCTTTAGATTCTGTGGTCGATGGTAAGTATATGCACTCATAGTGTACATGTATCCTATGTCTTTGATTTGCTGGTGGCTACATCAGCTGTATGTCTTGATGAAACATATGTAGGCTCACCCATATATGTATCCATCTATATACAATTCCCCCATGTCAGCCCACCCATCTATGTATTATCCCCCATGTTGGCCCACCCATCTATATAATACATCTGACATCAGCCCACCTGTCTATATAATTATACCCCACCTCGGCCCACCTGTCTATGTAATAAATATTTTATTGCACCCTCGGGCCTACCCATCTATTTGATATTCCTTTTGTCAGCCCACTTGTATATGTAATACACCCCACGTCAGCCCACCCATCTATGTAATATTCCCCTACTTCGGCCCACCCATATATGTAGTACACCCCTGTCAGCCCGCCTGTCTATATAACAATATTTGCCTTACATCTCTCTTCAGCCCAGCTGTCTAGAATATCCTACTCTACATATCACCCAGATGGGCCCACCCATCTCCATGAATGATCATATTCCCTTGGCCCATTTGTCAACATCAAGGATATATATCATTGGCATACATGGGCCCACCCATCTCCATTGGAAATAATATGTATCCCGGCCCATCTGTCATCATTGAGAATATACACAACATAGGTCCATAATCCGCTGGTACGTCTTATACAGGATATTATGTAGGTCGGGTGGCCCGTATAATATGGAATTTGTCACTGAAGGGGCTCTTGCCTGGGCCTATATGGCTTCGAAGTGACATTCATCAATAGACTGCTGCACACGTCAGAACTTCAAAAGACTTGCAACGGTCTCACCATTTACATTTAGTACTATCAAGTGAGTTTCTTGCAGTATACTTGTCTGAGTATGGCATATGATATTTTACTCTGTTACATACCATCATCTCAACATTGCAACCACTTGGATGGGGAATATATCCTGCAAATTCTGTCACTCAAATGCTGATCTGCTGTGGTGGACCAACTTGGATATCAAATCCTTTCTCAGTATGACCAGTAAAAAATGGCTCCAGTTATGCTTAGCGCGACTGTTCTCTGGACTGCAGCTAGCTGCCAAGACATACCTATTGAACCTCATTGTTCCTTCATTGAGCTGTTGCTATAGATGGATCTGAACCAAAGGTTCGCTCTATAGGTGACTCCTATGTGATATTTCCAAGTCAGTTCTTGATCAACCAAGAGACTGAGGGAACGATGGTGCTCATTTGAGTGCATGGTGGTGTCATCATTATGCCCATTGTTGTTGCCATGTTTGTGGTTGTGGTCGCGGTCATTCCAGTGGCTTAAACACCATGGACATTTACCTGGGTCTAACTGGAGCCTCAGCCCAAGGGCCCTGTGGCCTAGTGCTGCCGCAGTCTTGTTCTGCGAAAATATTAAACCTAGAACCAGACCCTCGCAGCAGTTCAGAACAGTTGGATTTGGTTTTTTTTTGTGTCCTTAACTTTAAAAAAAATTCCTAAATTACAGTGGCTCAAAAAAGTGTCCCAATGTTTGTAGGTTTTCATGTAATTGTGTTATTGCGAGCCAGGGTGTGAGAATCTGACTAAGCCAAAGGGAGGTCCCAAAAAGCTCCGCTTCTCGGCTACAATTATGTCCCCTATAGCGTGAGAATCCATTGACGCTGTGCGAAGATATGGCTATTTTAATTAGGTGACTCATTGGGACACTTTTTTGAGTTTCTATTAAAATATGAAAATCAGATCATTTAGACATGACACCATTTACAAATATATATATAAATGGTCCCATATTGACAATATGGTCTCATTTTAATATCCTTTTTCTCTCCACCTCTGGTCTATCTATCAGGCAGATTGCCTCCAAAACTGGTCTGGGGAAGTCAACTATTGCCAGGGTTATCAACCAGAATATTCCCAACAAAGAAAATGTCAAAATGGGTCGTCCTTCTAAACTTACTCTGCATGACAAAAGAGCTCTTGTTCATCATATTATATCTGAAAAGGCCTCTACTGCTGTTCAAGCCACAAAATACATCAATTTCATCATCACTACCACTGTCTCCACTCAAACAGTCAGGAACACCCTCAAGGAAGCCAATCTTAAAGCTGTAGTCAAGAAGAAGAAACCCCTACTGTCACCAGCCCATAGGAAAAGGAGACTAGCATTTGCTTTAAAGCACCAGCACTGGACTATAGAGGACTGGAAGAGAGTTATTTGGTCAGATGAAACTAAAATCAATAGGATGGGGTCAGATCGTCAAGAGTATGTTTGGAAAAAGGCAGGAGATCCACTTGGAGAAAAAGAAGTGAAAGGTACTCTTAAGTTTGGAGGAGGAAATATGATGGTGTGGGGCTGCATGGGGTGGCATGGGGTGGGAATTCTATGTGAGGTGGAGGGGAGGATGAATGCAGAGCAGTATGTCTCCATTCTGGAGGAGTGTCTGCTCAAAAGCATGCAAGAATCAGGTATTGATGAAGAAGACATTATCTTCCAACAAGATAATGACCCCAAGCATACCTCAAAGTTGGCCACCAAATGGTTTGAGGACCATGATATTACTGTCCTATCATGGCCAGCACAGTCTCCAGACCTCAATCCCATTGAACATCTTTGGGAATTACTCAAGAGAATGCTTGCTGCCTATCAAGACCCACCTAATGGACTATTTCAGTTATGGGAGAGAGTTGTAGTAGAGTGGGGAAAGATTGCTAAGGAGGAGTGTCAGAAATTGATAGAAAGTATGCCTAGGAGGGTAGCAGCAGTCATGAAAGCTAAGGGAGGAAACACTAAGTACTAGAATTATAGAGATTATGTATAATTGATTCAAACTCAAAAAAGTGTCCCAATGAGTCACCTAATCAAAATAGCCATATCTTCGCACAGCGTCAATGGATTCTCACGCTATAGGGGACATAATTGTAGCCGAGAAGCGGAGCTTTTTGGGACCTCCCTTTGACTTAGTCAGATTCTCACACCCTGGCTCGCAATAACACAATTACATGAAAACCTACAAACATTGGGACACTTTTTTGAGCCACTGTACATAGTGAGATATTTTATGTGAAAAACCAGACCACAGGTCAACAGAATATCATGGGTGATGTGTGATATCAGTATTTTAACCATTGCAGACTGAGATAGACATGAAAGTAATTGAAGACGAGGAATTCCCATCCATCATCAGCACACCTGCAGGTGTTGCCTCCATGTGCCATGCTACGTTGTCACCAAACATGCTCGTGTTGAACTGCCTTTTGGGTCAATGACCCACATTAAATGCAGTTGAAATGTTCATATGGAGGCATATAAATTTGAACATCCTAAGATTGCCAGTCAAGTTCAAGTTGAAAATCTAGTATAAGTGGCAGCAATGCTCAACGTGGGAAGTCGGTGAAGTACAAATTCGATGAAGTACTTTATGTTTGTACAAGAGCTGTGAATAACAAGGCTGTGCGAATATTGTATACACTACCCCACTTCTTTAATATACTATGCCAGCAACACCTATCCCTATGTAGTATTATAAAGTAATAAAATGTGTTTGGCTATAGTGCCTGCTTTCTGCGCTTAGCTTGTGAATTTTGGCCGCTCCCCTCAGCACTTCCAGAAATTTCACCCACAGAATGCTTGCCTTTGATGGGGGGTGAAGTACCTTGTACTAAGCTGCAGAGATGTTTGACCCACCAGTCTTTCATGGTCAGCACGGGATGATATTGTCGGCAGGAGCATGAGTAAAAACTCCCTCACATCGGTCGCTCACGAGCAGTCAATGGTCCTCAGAGACTTGGAGTTTAAATTGTTGGCACTTTAGCCACTTTATTATTTGCGCGTCATACACAATCGAGAGCTAGAGAGCTAGAAAGTGCATTTTTGTCCTCCACATTTGCAAGGATGAGCCTGGAGGTAGATTCATGTCAAACCTCAAAGGACAATAAATGTGAAAAAAAGCCATGTGGCAGATCTAGAAGCCGTACATCATACTACTAACAACTATAGCTGCTAATCTATATGTTATGACCAACCTAAATCACAAGTTTTCACACTGCCCATGTCCACATCTGCCACTTTACATGCTCTCAACCATCATGGACTTTACAGATATACTTTTATGGTACATGGTAACATCAAAATGGAAGTTCAAGAACCCACCTTTCACGCCCGATGCTCAGATGTCAGCTCTGATCTGAGTCATGGCGTGAAAATGTAGGCATTAAAGTGTGTCCTCAAACTGAACACATCAAAACTGCTACCAGTAAGGAGATGGCATAAGAATCATATATGATGCAATCATCAGAGATCTGGCAGTATAGTATAGTCTATTGTAATACTAGGACCACGAAACTGTTGAATTTCAGTCATATTCAGGTGAACATTGACAAACTTCACAAACTTTCTCCCATGAAACATGGTCAATGATTGGAGGAGCACTGCATAAAATCCTTGAAAGCTTAAGGTGTTGACCATCAGCATCATGCATTAACTCATGCTGACTTTGAAATAATATCCTGATAAGTTAGTTCTAGATTATTCGAGTCATGTGCATGATGGCATAATCTCTGTGCCAGCTTGGTTCCTCCAACAAGTTTGTCCGTCCACAATCATAGTCCTGTGTTGTTGTATTACCTTTAATTCAGCCATCTGATGTTGGCTTTCAGATGCAGTATCAAGTGTTGTCTCACCACATTAAGCCTCGACCTCACCTTGCCAAGTTCAATCTACCCTCTATATTCTCTACCACCATGTTAAGCCTTAACCATGGCAATTTTTTTGTATCCTTGCTTATTGTCTGTTAGGCTGAGCGCTATGTTGGACATTATCTGCATGTATGTAGTTCTATTGTTTACAATCTTTTTAAGTCTTAATATTGTATCTTTGACAATGGGTCCAGCGTGAGTGAGAACGATGGAGCCTTCTAGAGGCAATAGGGAAGAGGTGGTATGGAGTGGCTTTGGTGGAGTTCTTGGTCTTTCTTCAGTGATGCTCTCATCTGCTCTTCTTCTTCTTCTAAGAGGGGGGGGGGGGGTCACATCACTGAAGGTGCATTTGAAACACTTTGTGCATGCTATGTATTTCTTTAAGTATGGCATGTCGGGCTAGGCCAAGAATCGCTCATACCAAACAACTTTATAAGCTCTCAACTCATATCAACAATTACACCTACCTATACCGCATCAACCATAGCACATGCTGTGTCAAACCTCATCACTTCTACTGTCACACCTATGCCTCGTCAGTGCATCAAACACAGGGCACCCTGTGCAACACTTCAACTGTTCATGTAACTTAGGTATATCTTAGATCTTTCATAATGTATGCCAAAATTGCATGCTGGTTCTGTGAGAATGTTCCTGGTGCTTCTGGTTAGGTTGAAATATGGCTTGGTGGCATGCCTTTGGTGCACACTTTCACTCTCATTGCTTATCGAAACATCAGTGATTAATTTCAAAAATGCACCAAAGCTCGAAACAAGGAATGGAACAACAGCATGCCGTTGATGATGGCTTGGGCTGATCTCATGAAAAGCTATCCTAGCAACAGCTTTGTGGCTGATATGGTGATTGAGTGCAAGTGTCTGACCACACTAGAAGCAAGTATTCTCAAGGATTTGCTAGGAGACCATGTCAGTAATGAGAGTGGTACATATGGGAACGGTATGAAGTTGAAGGAAATCCATTAATGAGAGGAAAACAATGATAACAGGTCCAAAATCCTTCAAGTTCCTTGGGGTTTCAAAAGTGGAGGCACCCCTTACAGGCAACAACCTAACTGTTTCCATACCGGGAATAGATACACCTCAAACCCACCCCCCATGTCAATATGATAGCACCTCTCACAAACCACAACAAGCACCAAGGGACCACCATACCCCCCACCCCATACACAGAAACAGGCCATCCACCTGCACTGGAGACGAACCACTCCAAATAGGGTCAGCCATTGAACCAAATGCCCACCGGCAGGCTGGCAGTGGCAGTGGCACAGCGGCAGCAGAAGCATAGACAAGGACCAGAAAACTAGGCCGACATTACAATAGCCACACTAAATATGAAAGGCTGATTATCTCATGGTTGCATCATCACAGCCACCTGCTACAATGTGGCAAGGACCTTCAAATGCCTCTTCCATGCAGTCTACCAATAATCACTTATCTCATGCAGCCATGCACCATAGTCAATGAAGTATCACTTCTGGACCATTTGGTCATTCTTTAGCCAGCCCCCGTGGGTCAAATGGTAGTTCAAGCAAGTGCTCTGTTAGGTCTAGTACACCAGCACCCGATACGCCGCCAGTGACCTTTAGACTTAACCTTATTCCGTATTCTGTGAGGTTTCCTGCGAGAATATTGTATTATGAAGCTAAATTTGGTTCAGGTGACAGGAACCTCATCAGACAAGGCTGATCCCTTTCAGGGACAGTTGAAGCTTTATGCAGCAAAGCTTCTGCCACTACAATGTCGCTTGCAGAAATACAACCTGTCTTTTCTTGCCATAGTACATTTAACCACTGCCAACGAACCTGTATGGTAACAGATTAGTTCTCAAATGACTTCACACCTAGTCTCCTATGACTTAACCCTTGCATTTCCACAAGAAGAACTCTGTTCTGAATATGACTTTTGTTTTGAAGGTTATCAGTTCTTGCAAGCCAGTTATCAAAAGAATGGAAGTTGGAAGATGAGTGCTTGTGACCTTCCTGGGCACCTCATTACAGTCGAGCACCTCAGAGAACGTGTGAAGTTTATACCAAACCCTAGTTCTTCTGAGAACTTCCCAGTTTTCTGGTGTAGTATGTTTCTTGCTAACTTTAATGTTTGGTGATATATTACAGCTCTTTTCATCAAGGATGACAGTGGCATGATTTTTTCATTCAAGTAGGAAATGGTAGACTTAGATAAATTTTGCTTGTGTAGCCCTACAGTACTACCATTATTATCATCTCTGCAATATGCAATTCCGCAAAATCAGCCACAATGTGAAACTTGCAGCAATCCGACTCCATGAATGAGACCCTCTAAACCTCTGCAATATCCTAGATTCCTGTGGATTTTCCGAGTGCACCTGGTTTTGGATTTTGAGGCTCTGGCGCAAAACCAGCGATGTTGTGGCTTGCAGGTTTCTTCATCTCAGCTGCAGAGGTGATGCTCATGATAAAGGTAACCTCTTTTATCTGTGCCAGAGGCTTAGGGTCAGAAGGTGCTGCAAAAGAAACAATCAAGACATGGTTCCATGTAGTAGGAATCATTAGTTACAGTTTTTATTTCTGTGCTTTTGCTTTCTGGATGTTGTAGGAGGTGGTGTGAGCATCTTTGTGGGCTGGGACTGCACAGGCTCATCATCTTTGCCGTCGTCATTAGCATCAGATTCCTTATCCGCATCATCCTCTGAAGGTCACTCGTTTCGAGTATTGTTGCCATTAGGGCCATTGTAAATGGAATCAAGGTCACTCAGACTATCATAATCTAGTAGACTCTTGTGTTTTTTAGAGGCAGGGATAGTTATAAATGCCATCATAATAATAATTCCAGGAGAAGATAGTGTACAGCGAACAAAATGTTGGCAAGTCTAACATTTTCTAATTGAACAAAAAATCATGCCACTGCCATTCTTTATGCAAAGAGCTGTAATTTCTGCCATAGGTCCGACTATTGCTAACATGATGGGCAGTCTTTCTCTCCCTCTGTCACTCCCAGCTGGCAGGCATACATGTCTCGCCAGTCGTGTCTTTGATACCTTTAAGACAGCTGTGCTAGTCGAGGACTCAGATAACCCAATGTGTTTTGACTCTTGCCCCAACATTTCGGTATGTATCAAACAATATCATTGGGTCGCAAAGAATTGATTTCATTTACCTACAGGACAAAGCTGCTAGTCATGGTGGCCTGCCAGGATTGGGTGATACATCCCCCTTTCAAATGTTGCCTCACTTTCTGCCGTCGACTTTACAAATATCCTCAGGCTCATCATCTGTATCATTGCTCACTTCAACATCATTGCTCTCATCATCTGTATCATCACTCGCCTCAATGTCTTCCCTTCCATCTTCATCGAGCCCTTCACTTCCATCTTCATCAGCCTTGTGTTGGTCACAACTTTTGTTGCCACAACCCTACCAAGGTATTCCAGTCAGGGACTCCACCCTGCTTCAAGCACTTCTTGAAGATGCCAAGGCAGTTGTTACTGAGTGGCAACAGAATATTATCAACTGCTTGTGGAGTCCTGCATTACCTGATGGACGGGATATTTCCTTCTTTGTCCCCTCAAAAACCTGACTCTTCTGATATTACCAATGTTTTGATGCTCATGGTCGAGGGCCCATACCTTCAGACAACTGCCATGGGTTTTGCATCATTTGTCTGTCGAAAGTTGGAAGGATTGCCAGTCTACCTACCTAAGCATGTCGCAATCCCATTAAACTTTGACATTCACAATATATTTCATCCAGAGCGCACCTGGAACGTATATGTTATACTCATTTGTGATTTGACTTATCATACTGATCTATCATTTAGAGGATATGCTATAGGTAGTGGCATAGAGTGTTCTGTTCTGCGAATAGCTATGAAGGAAGTCTGCTGTAACCAGAAGCTTGTAAAAGGAGGAGCTGATGGAGACACTGGATATCATGACCTTAACCTCCGCACCAACTCAATCATTCTGGTATGATTGATTAGTTTCCATGTCTTAGGCTTTCTTGCAGCAACCTATCTTTTCATCACAGGCCATGGCCCTGCACCTTTGTCCCCTGCCATCCTTCTGTTTGTGATTGGTGGCTGGGAAGCATTGTTCAACCTTAAGCTCATTGACCTTGTACTGCCATCAAAAGCCATTATGTTATGTTGATGGCCATGAACCTATAAGGCAAATATTGACCTGTTGCTGTATGGTGCTATTGCATCAATGGTTATGCAACATCTAGCGCTTACGATGTGTGACTACCTCTGACTCGCAGTTGTTGATCTTAATCACTGACCTTATATATGCAGCCTGCTGAGGAGTGGGAGAGCATTACAAAGCAGATGTTTGCATCAATCCTGCTTTGTAGCCCTGTGACTGATGATATTGCTAACTTGCATGACCTCAAAAAGGATTCAACATGCGTGTCGGCGCTGGTACCAATAGTGCTTGCATCGGTGATGTAAGTTTGTCTTTCACTCTCATCTATAGTATTATTAATCAATGTTCCATAGATGCTATCAAAAAACTACAAAATACTCATTCCAATAGCTTACGGTCACACCATAACGTGCCCTGAGGATATCACTTTTATCAGCACCAATGACTCCTGCATTAACAAGGGAGCTTCTAGCAGTTAGATATTGCAAGCAGTGCCATTTGACAAGGAAATTGAGACACTTGTTATCCAGAGGTTACAACACTATCTCACAGGAACTGGTTACCAAGAACATCCAACACTGGGCCCTGACATCATTGCTCTTGATCATCACCAGCTTAATGCAGGAAACCATTCACTTCAATCATGTTCCTTTATGTGGTTTGCTACAGGCTCTGACATCATGCCATATGGTGATTGGACTATTATGGTGGGTTCAATTGTGCTTTGTTTGACCAGTTTTGTCCATGAAATTTTGCTCAGATATGATTCAAGCATGATCTCCCAGATCAATATATACATTCTGTCCAAATGAGTAGTGCTTCTGATTGGAGGGTGCAGTTTTCCTCACATGATATGTTGACGACCTGCTAAGGTGCCAGCAGCCTGAACCCATACCAATGTTATGCTGTACATGTTTCAATGAGATTCAAGTCATTTTCAATCAAACAATGCTTGGCTTCATCTGTGAATCCCTGCCAGATCATGATGATGGATCAATTGCAACAACATTTGATGCATGGAAGAATGCATCTATCTTGCACACGACTGCTGACTACAATGTGGCTTGAAATCATTGTAAAGTCATTCACTTAATCATGAGTGTCCATACCAACACACTGACCTTATCACTAGTAAATATTTGCAGTGTTTCAATATGTTTCAGACCTTATGTCTATCACATATCC
This sequence comes from Suillus fuscotomentosus, assembly GCF_016647785.1. NCBI lineage: Eukaryota > Fungi > Basidiomycota > Agaricomycetes > Boletales > Suillaceae > Suillus > Suillus fuscotomentosus. The sequence goes on from NW_024539520.1 coordinate 161,103, forward strand.
TCAAAGCAATTTGTACCTTGCTAATTCATTTGTTATTCTGCAGCCAGCACCTCCAAAATGCATGTATCTCCATTCCTCTTTGTATTTCCATGCATCATTCAATACCCAAGTAGCACTTCACATCTAAGTCCATACACTCAGTCATATAGTTATTCCAGCAGTTTTGCTACAGTAGCACCTCAGGCCTCAATGCCTGTAGCTCATGTATTATCACATCTTACAGCCCGTAATTGAGATGGCTAGTATATGATGTTTAGTACCTGTTGTATCTTGGATTGTGAGCCTTATCATTGAAACCAGTATCCAGGAGATGCTCAGTGCTCCTGATGATGCCACATTGGTTTCTGTGGATACACCTGATCACCCTTCTGTTCAATTCTCTCAGGCGATTCATACTGGTCACTGTGGACATCCCTGTGTAGAGATTGATACAGATTTGTTAGGCATTGCACTTACAATGCAAGGACTGACACATCCTGTACCACTTGCTGGGTGCTTGGCTCGTATAGTCCGTTGCAGGGCTTTTTGAGCATGACCTTATTGAACCTGGTTCGCCTGTTTATGTTGATTTTGTTGATGAGAATGGTCATGAAACTGGATTTTATACTCAAGCATCGAGGAATCACTCTAGAGTTTCTGATGATGAACTTGATAACATTACTCAGCAGATATTTGTAGTTTTCTCCCATTTTGGTCGGAGGATGATCAACAGGCACATGTGATTTCTTGGACATCAAATCCCTCACTGACAAATCCATGCATCATATACACATATCCACGGTCCTCCCACAGGTTCATTGGTCCTCGACAGATCCAGTGTTGAGTCTACAAGGTAGCGAGGCCTAACTCACTGAGTCACCGTGATGGCCAGCATGATTAGTTCTACCTGTCTTATGTCACACATTTCAAAGTCATTGCTCACTGTCGGATTGATCATAATATTAAGGACTGATACAATATTGGATTGTTTTTCATGCCTTCATAGATGGGTCTTCCCGGTTCATTACTGGCACCAGGACCAGTAATAACAACCATGCAGAAGCTGTCCTTGATTTGTTTACAGAGATCATTGAGATTCATGGCTTTCCCAGTCGTGTACAAGGAGATCATGGCAATGAGAACCTAGGTATTGCTCATTATATGGAGGAAGCACAGGATTTGGGGTAGGGATCCTATTCTGGGACTGGTAAGAAATGATTGAGCATCACAAGTTTTATATAATATAATATTTCATATTAGAAGTGTGCACAATGTGCGCATCGAGTGACTATGGTTCAACCTGACAAGCGGGTTTTGCTTGGAAGGACTTCTTTCAGTGTCTTGAGGCACATGAAGGCCTCGATCCTGATCTAGAGAGTCATATGTGGCTCTTGCACCACCTCTTCCTAGATACCATCAGCGAAGATGCTCTATAATGAGCAGAAGCATAGAACAACCATGTCATGTCCATTCAAGGTGAACAACACACCAGTCCAAGAGATATGTTTTCTTTGGCATGTTAGAGAATGGAATGCATGGTTTTGTAAGAATCCTTTCATTACTCACCACCCACAGCACTTCTCAGAGGTTGTGGTTCCGGAGGTGAACAGCCCACTTTCACTTGATCAAGTGCAGTTTCTTGGAATACAGCTTGAGGCTGTAATACCAGTACACTCTCACAGCATGGAATACAGACATTTCATTTGGTCTACAGCTTTACAGATTTGTATAAATTTTTCTACATGTAAGGATGGTGTACTGTAGCTTACATGTATACCTGCACGTAGTTCGCTGCAGACAAGTCAATGCCAGCCGATGGCGACAAAGAAATAGAGAAGGAGACATGAAAAGATCAATGAGAGCAGTGCTGCCAACTCTACTGCATAACATTCGTAGGTAGTTTGAAACATTTTGCTTCCCACATCAAGGATCCAAGAGAAAAAGAGGGCAAGAGGATGCACAGCTAAGTCATGTCACAGGACAATTTGTTTGTGAAGAGAATACAAAGATAACACGTAATATGCACCTTAGTAGAAGACTTGAACAAACACTAGTGCAACCCTCCCGATCTTGCGTGGATTGAATTTATGTATAGTCGTTCTAAGTGGGGCTTGTTGTAAGTTACATCATAGGTGATAAAGGAGTGCATACTGAACAGTGTCAAGTATGTTTGTGGAGACTTCCTGCAAACTTTTGAGGACCAACATCCAAAACCTGCCACATATAATGTCACAAAATCCCCAACCCTCTCATGTGGAATGCCTCGTGCCCATTGATTAACATTCATTTAGGAGAAATAACATAGGCTTGTAGACTCACCAATGATCTTGATGTCTGAAAGACAATTAAAGCCCACTAGAAGGCTCCAATGAGCTGCTCTGGCATGCCATATAGTCCATATCATCCTTAGTTGAGAATCTCTGAATGCTGATCATGTCTTCCATGTCTGCTAAGATCAAAAGGCACCAACAATAAAGATCCAAAAGATGGTCCGAGGCATTGCACACTGGCCTGGTAGGTAGTGAATTATCACATGTTCAAGAGACAGCTCACTTCAACTATGGGATTTGGGGAGATGTATACATGCACTAAGGCGAAAATTGGCGAAATCATGAAGGGGATGAAATAACAGTATGGAACATGACATTGTCTCCAAATGGCAGAATTGTTGCCAGTGGCTATCTTCATGGGACAGTGAGGTGAAAAGAGCCCAGTGAGATGTTGGCAATATGCTGGAGTCCAGATGGTGTGCTGGTTGTCTTGAGGGAATTAAAATCTCAAACGCACTGATAAGAATCACACAAAATTTCCTTTTCTGATTCAACCATTGGTTTTCACTCAAATTTTTTGAATTTCACTGTGCAACCATTCAATTAATTTTATCTAGCGGTGCCCCTCATACATCTGGCTATTACAAATTAATTTACAAACTCCAAGCCTCATCTCCCGCAAATTCATTTGCAACACACTGTATCAACGAATGTTTCTTTTGCTTCAAATGCACTAGTACATATGTAGAACACACTAAGTGAAGTAGCTAAACAATTACTTGAGACACACAGCTAAACTTTCAATTTGAGTTTACGGCAAGGGGGCCCTTGCAGGGCTAGGTTGGATATTGTTCAGGTGTGCATGACTTAAGGAGACTAGGTCTGTCAAGTTGGTGTCTGCCTGGCTATCTCCAGGAGTAGGTAGATCTTGTTGCAAGATTAGTTATAACACACAGTATCCAAGTTGTGTGTGAGCACTCATGATCGTGATTCTTGCTCTTGTTTGGCAAGCTTCCAGTATGGAACTACGAACATCTTGGGACCCTTCTATACTTTATTCACTGCATTCAGATGGACACCTGTGCCAGCCTTCTCAGGTGGAGTATGCTTTACGCAGTTTCATATTCAGATCGTTATGCTTATTGTATAAGTACTTGAATTTAAATGGTGTCATATTTGAAACTCTTGAGCTCTCGGATCTCAGTGCTTTGGATTAGGCTCATTGTTACCAGGAGTGAACGGGGTCAATGGTTGGTCAGCATTCACTTAGTGGTCAGTGCCACTGTGCAGGAAACGAGGCAGAAGATAAAGTGATTTTGCTGCTCTCATCCTGTGTTTTGTCCTGAGGTGCTCTCTTAGTACTCTCTTCTTCATCACCAGAATTTATTAATCCCACTGCTTCATAGAACTTGGATATGTAAGGCTTAATGTTGTCCACTTCCATGGGATGATCTTCTGGATATCAGGTCCTCAAACCAGGTATTACATCCAGATAAGGGATGACTCATATGGCAAGTGATAGATGATTGATTTTTGAATTTCTTTCTGCACAAGGGAGAATAGATTGAAGCTTCAGGCATGCTGAAGTCATTAAGATACGAAGTCCTGAACAAGTCACAGACCAGTATACTATAGTATACAGGCCCTGCATTTGCCAATAAACATTCTTCAGAGTATGATGACTGCTACTATACAATCCTTATTGATCAGTGCTTTAGGCTCCTACTTGGAAAATTCTCTCCAGGCCTCCCGCAATAATGATGGGGACTCTTACCAGCCATGCTGTTTGAATCTGAAACACCAGTTTTCATAATAGTGGTGTGTCTGATCTATTGGAAGCTATTGAGAATTTCAATGCTATGGTGAGTCAGTCTTCTTTCATTATTTTTGTAAAGTCTCAAAAGGAAAGGGTCAGTATTTCAACAGTCCGTCAAAGATTCATCTGAATATAAAGCAAATCTAACTATGAGAAAATGAAGTTTTGTCAAGCTTGTGAAGATTCTAAGCTGAAGCTGCAGGAAAGAGTTTGGATGATGCAGACCTTGGACTGAGATATATGTAAGTTGTCTTCAAGAAAAATTCAAGGGCTCATCACACTCAGGCTCCTCTATCTGGACTTGAAGGATGTCTGCATGCCAGTAAGTGTTATAAGTAACATTGGTCGCATGGCCCCCCTATCATTTTCCCTTCGTCCTCGCCCTCTACTGCATCTGGCTCGCACTTCTCTACCAAATATTTGTTGACCGGATCCTCGGAGCTATTCCCATCCCTTGTCTCCTCCCTTCTGCACTAACGTGCGCACATGCCTTCGGGCTATGACTCGTCCTGACTCATGCCACCGATGTGGCTTTCCTTATCTCGCCTTATCTTTCCTTTGACTCATGCGTGCTGCATATTGTATCACTTACTGTTGGCTTGTTCCAACATTTCTCAGTCTCATTCTGCATTCAACCATCCATCACTAATATGGCTCTGCTGCCAGCGTACCTATACCATTCTCGCTTCCCCTTTACCCTTACCTACAGTACGGTAGCCTTGCCCTGAACCCTCTCCACTTAGTATAAGTAGTCAGTCATCTTGTACTAGATTCCCTAACTTGAATATACTCAATCTTCCCTCAAACATACTTCCTTCTGAAGCCCCTAAGCTTCAGTCTCTAGTATCTTTTCTTAAGTGCTCATCGCACTTAAGTCTATCTCGATCGACACTCATCGTTAGGACTCGCCTGTACTTCACAGACATCTGTCTTAGAAGTCACGTGACACATGCATCCCTGATATCTGCTGACTAAGTGTCGCCAGTCTCAGTCGCCATACTGGACCCTTCCGGTTATGTCACATGAATGTTAGCGGATGATGTCCCTCTTAGGGCTCTGCATAACAGATCTATTTGAGTACATAACAGTAAGCATACTGGTATTCCAGTATGAACTAGTGTTTGAACATATCACAGACAACTTATAAAATGTGTGGCATGTCACCATCCAGCTTGATTAATTTTATTTGTTGGCACTTTCCTCATTTTTCTTTTATGTTTGACATATGTACTATGTGAATTCTTGCAATAGTGTTTATATGTCCAACTTATATGTTATCACATTGGTTCATAATTTTCAGTGTGCTACTAATTTGAGTGATGTAAATAATTCCAGTGAGTCAATTAAGAGTTTGTCTTGAACTTGAGATAGTATATAGTATAGTGTATATGGCTTGACACTTGCAACTTGAAGCCAAGATTACTGTAATTGAGTCCTGTAGTAGTCAACATCTGGAAGAAACTATGACTCTGTGGGTAACTAGAGGTAAGTGGTGCTGTAGCTACTGTATGGTGTGAACTTTGTGTGAATTGTGGTGTTCTGTGGTTGGCTGTAGCTATAATGTAAATTTAAATCTTCTGTAGGCCATCAGCAAAATGTCAACTTACTTAATCCATCTTTTTGGACTTTCCACATCTTTCCCAAATTGAGTGGTCTTAGAATTAGTTATTTTCTTAATTCACTGCCTGGTCCCAACTTGAGTATCAGGAATAGTTTATTATTATTTCATACTGTTGCAATGATTGGAGTTTACAATTTGTAAAGATTACCACTTCAGGAGAGGATTTGAAAATTCAAATTAATGAAGATAATCAGCACTCTGTGCCACTTACTGATAACAAATTTATGTTTTATGTTTTTAAATATGTCTTTTAGGTTAATAAAACATATTGGAATACATAAGTTTGGATCAGGCAGTGAATTAACAAAACAACTGATTTTTAACAAGGCCATTCATTTTTGAAAAGACGTGAAAAGTCCTAAAAAGGCGGATTAAGTAAGTTGACATTTGCTAGTGTGCCCACTGTTTGATCTTCACTGATAATGCCACCACTGGTTCATATTTCAATCAAGAAAACTATTTTACAAATGTTTACAACCCATACCTCTCTTCAATCTCAACACTAATTCCCACCATCATGGCAGTAACCTAACAGTCACCTCAAGTACTAATGTCCCCACCTGGATCTCCGAGTTATTTAAATAGTTCCTTCCCCTCCTCATTGGATTTCAACAACTCTCTCAACTACCTGCTGCCTCTCAATGGGTCTTATAGTGTTTTGCCCTGATGTGTGCTGCTCTTGTAGTCTTCTTACACAAGTCACAGTACCACATAACTAGTGATTTATTTTAGTGTTGATTGCATATTATCAGAATCACTTGCTTTGTCTTGTGCACTTTAATGTGAAGCCCCTGGGTATACCCTTGAAGTGTAGTACCCAGGGTGTCTATCTCCTCTACCCACTATCTAACCCATACCCTTTGTGCAAGTCCAGGTATATTACCAGGTCCAGGTCTGGGTATGTGCTCAAATACCCAGGAGTTTACCCATACATTTACCTACAAACCTGTGTACATTAATTAATACTTTCATTGATCCATGCAGGTGCAAAAGCTTGCTGGGCAAATAGTACTACTATGTTAGTGTGCTTGCAAATTTGTCTGTCCTTGACAATGTCACATATTCACATCTGACAGAAGTCAGCAGATTTATGAAGATTGTTGTAATGTGCCAGATCAGCAAATAAAGGCCAAAGGACCAGACCGACCCAGACTTCAGTAGGCATGGTATTGACATTGATGGAATTTGATTAGTTCTCACTTGCCTAACCTAGGTGTTATCTTGCTCTGTTGTGAAGTCTGAATCTTCAAAAGCTGATGGACCATCACAGGTAGCATAGACGTCCGAAACATGCCTCCATAATCTCAATAATGTGGCGGAAGTCTGAGACAGAAAACACTGAGAACATATGTAGTTATACTATGACACGAGGTAGCCATCGATGCCCCACATTTAAAAGGAGATTTGGCCCAGTCTATGAAAAGCATCCAGGAATGCCCTCAGCAAGTACATCATAGTGCACAGACCTCAGCAGTAATGAAACATGCATAAAGGCTCGCTTGGGTCACCAACATTAGATTCAATATTTTACTTACTCTCACACTTACACTACCCACCTTGCACTATCAAAGTGACAGAATGGCCTCCCTGCAATCAAAACTACATGGCACAGCAGATGATGTCATGGCCAACATCAGCGAAGATGGGATAGAGTCCACAGTGTCTAGCAGTGCCCCAATAACATTGTCACTTATGGAGGCATATTGATTACGCTGGAAGGTACATCCTTTGAAAGGTTCAAAATGCCTGTGTAAATGTGTTGTCAGCATATAGAAGACCTCAAAGATATGTGGACAGCTACCATTGATCCAATGACCAGTACAATGCATACATGAATAACTCTGCCGGTCGAGATGTGTGGACAGTTACCATAGATTCAACTGACGATGGGTACAACACATACATTGCCAGTGAAGATATTGGCAGGACACTAGGTATGTTAGCCACAGAACCTGGAGATATGGGTGTGCTCACCAAGATATTTATATATGTTCTAGAAGTGCCAGCGGACTCCGAGATAGTCAATCATGCAGATGGAGGAATGTTATGCAAGGTGTCTGACACTACCGAGGATGCTGGTGCTGCAGTTGAGGGAATTTGAAGTTTCATGGACATTGAAGCATGATGTCCAAAACAGGTCTGACCTCCTCTACCATACTTCCAATGTAAACTCATCAGTCTGGCGCAGAGTGACAATGTCATGGACGCTGTATCATTGGCTGATATCTTTCAATGCTACACTAATACCGACATGGTTGATCCCTCTGCAGTTGATCATGCAAATATCCTAGGTAAATGCGGCTCAGACATTTGTCAATGTGGAAATATTGGGGAGTGCTTATGTGCTGAGGCTGTCCCTGCTCAAACAACAGGTATAGTGAGACCCAGAAAGTGCACATGAGTCAGCTCTAAGGTCTCTGTGGTTGCAGCCACTATAACAGAAGGCTTGATGAGACTCACAAAGCAGAAGCAGGTGGGCTCTGAACTATCGTTCACCAGACAGGCATAATGATCACATTTATCTGAGCTGTAACAGAGTCCCCATCAATGTTGATATATATCTTAGCACACAGTATCTCAATGATGAAATGCAATATGAGTTCTCTCAGTTGTGTAGTGTTTTCCATATTATCCTGGTCAACAACATGAGTTCAGACACAGTGTATATTTGATCATGGACTACCAACCATGGATTATGCTGTGTTCTGCCAGCAATTTTTTATAAAGTCTCCTATCAGTCAGGGACAACCACAACACTCACTTTCTTCAATGACATAACACATTCTACCTGTCATGTGACATTAATAGTGGCCACTGCCTAGGAACAACTATTGGCATCAATAGCTGCTATTGCCCAGGAAAAACCTATCACACCAAGCCAGACAGTTACATATACCAGTATCCCAGACCCTGCCCCCAACAATTGCAATACAAGCTTGAACTGCTGTTATCTTGGCAATTTTCAACTACATCTCATGGGATATACATGCGCTAATTGCAACTCTGTTTATCAAGACAGGAATCTCTACAACAGTCACTACTGGAAATGTGTCTCAGTGGGAACCTTCAATGACCCTGGATCTAGCAACACAATCACAGTCCATTGAAATGCTAATGGAGTGTTCTTATGCTATTGTACCAGGGAGGGTTATCCAAAGAAAGCTGGTTTTGCTACTGTAGATAGTCTATGCTTTCACATATTAAGGAATCGTTCCCGATGGGTTGGGGCAGGCAAGGTAGCTTTTGTCAGCTCAGTATTTAATACATGTTAATTTCCTCACTGGATAGCTCTTCCATTCAGAAGACAACACAATCATCAACCACAATCTGCTCATTGTACTATTTCATGACTTCACCTTGCTATTATTTTGTCATGCAGTCTTATACATCCTGTATAACAGACCATTGTAATCAAGAGAGGGTGACTGTGTCAGCTCCAAGCGCTATGGAGGCAAGTCCATGATGTTCATGCATAGTTGATTCCTTAACAAAAATTCAATAGAATGTCATTATGCATTCTCCTACACTGAGGGAACCCAATTCAGAAATTGCTGCGAGTCACACTTAGCCATTGCACGACATATTTCCCTGATGAGATCAATGTTGGTATGTAGACGCTGGTGGTATCTGCTAGTGTTGCGCAGTTGCACTCACCTTCGCTGATTGATACCATGATGTCCTCTGAAATACCACAAGAGGCCCAGTATGATCTGGATCCTTCTATCCCTCATTACACAAAAGATGGATTTGCCACACCACACCACGAAAAACAATCCGTGTTTAATCTGGAATTCCTGAATATGTGCATTCTGCAAGAACACAGCCGGGGGCTTCTCCATAATTCATATCTTTAAACTCTCAACTTAGCAGTGAATGCTCAGTTTTGCTTCCTCTACTGTGAGCTTTGCCAGACATTTGTACTTATTCAGCAGGCACAGAGCCACACTTGTAAACATCAAGGTCTAAAATTTGACCTGGCTCAATTTATGGAGGCCATAGCAGAAGTAGGGGTTGCAGACAATTTTTTAAGTGTCAGGTCAGGCATATTGCCCACGGATAGATTAGCGATCCATGATGCCTTCACATGCAGGCATAAGGTCCTGCTGTCGGAGAAGAAGATACAAGAGCACAGCTTCTTGAAGCGCAAAAACCTTCTAATACCTGGTGCATGGAGGGTTTTCAGGGCTCAGCACTTCCAATCTGGAGATGGACAATCCGGACACCAGGTCTTTTGGAAGATTTACGAGTCAGATGGAGATTCTACAACATTCTTGGACAGCATCATTCAAAATGTGCTAAGCAAAATAGATGATGAGTTGGTTGTTCTATAGCTCCTTTGAGATGATTATATGATTAGTTCGTGGTTATTGACCACGTGATGACATGAAAATATAAGAATCTATTCACTGGAGGCCCTCCGGAAGATGATAGTATTGCCCCAAGATGGAGAACACCTGCAAAAGCTCAAACACTCAGTGGAAATATATTTTGACACTGCTTTGGCCCTGATACCAATGACAGACAAGATTACCTTGCAGAAACTCAACTCGCCTGATTCTGTCAAGTTATGAGCATCACCATATCTCGCAACAGAAATGACCACTGGCTGATATAGATAAATGTTATTAGTGGAATATCCAATACTCCATTTCACAAGCACCAGCAATGGGAAACCATGCAGCACTACCTATACCCAATAGTTGCCCTACTTTCCATGCTTATCCACAGTAACCCAGATGATCCATATAACATTCCGATGCATCTGGAGAAACTCTTGGACAACCTGGACCTTAGCATTATGCAGGATTTTCCTATTAATGAGGGGACAATAACAAGCAATATCCATCACATATTCATGTATCTTTGGCAGACAAAATGGGAACATACCAACATCAATCCAATACTGGATCCCACTAAATGGTGCCTAGCATTACTTATACTCCAGAAAGACGGGTCATTTAAAGAGCCACAGGATGTCACTGGAATCATAGCAAATGACAAATACTGCATGTGGCTGGCATTCCTTGTTGAGAAGACCCATTTCACATTCTCTTGTCTTCACTCTCTGCAGCACTGTGCCTCAGCTCTCGCATATGACACTAGGAGCCTCCCTCGCCTCTGGTAGACTGACACTTTGACAGGGCATACAATGCTCTACAAAGGCAGTCGGGTAGACTTGGGTGATGTTTGCAGGATGTTTGCCAATATGGAGGCCAGACTTGTTGATGTATGGGAGAATTCAGTGTTGAAGGGCTTGCAGATTAGGATCAATTATGATGATATCGCAGACGACTTGACCAACAAAGATGTTAGATACTTGTTTTTATCTGATCAACACAACTTGTACCTCACCAGGCGAGACTGGCTGCTTAATGGATTTTTACAGGACAACACAATATTTGCTCACTTGCAGTGGTCCAGCAGGGGGATATCATATGGAATCAAGCAACCCTCAGAATGTGGCTTTAGGATTATGCGGATTTTCACAGTCTCCTACTCCTGCAATGTGAGATGTTAAGTGGGGCATCCAGGCATAGCACAGAACTGACTGCAATGACTTACCAAAATACTCGCCCACAGCTGATCAGAAATTCCGTCATCTTGGGCAAACACATCACTATGATCTGCCTGTAGTCCAAGACAAGTGCAATCACTGGAAGAGACAGGATGATAGCCCACAATTTAGATGTAGTGACTGGTGACATTCTTGTCCAAGACCTTGCTTTAGCAAGTCCATTTGCAGAATTTGCTGCATCAATCTGTTTCCCCAATAATTTAAATGTGAAAGATCTGTATCGCCAGCACATTTTCGTACAATTTGATAGATTATTTAACTCCACCGAACATGTTGCTCTCACTGTGGTTCCCCTGGAAAACAAACTTATCTCACAAGGGAGTTCTATCATGACTATCAACAGCAAGGCATCTGGTCTTATTTACCACTCATTGTTTATATGTGGAGTAGTCAATGCTCAGGTGTGCTCATTGTTATCATCAATAGTATTCTATGCTAACCAAGTGGCAGGGTCATTCATTCAACTTCATGCATAACGTGCTCCACTCTATTTGCCTTTGAGTTTTCTATGATAGTGGCTCTAAGTCTTTGTCCCAATTCCCTACCTCTCAAAAGACTATTCCGGACAATGCTATCATCTTGATTGCAACAATCATAAATATACAGGTAGTACTAGTATGCTCATAGTAATCAACTGATTTTCTCCAAGGTTTGAAACATTCTTGACATCTATTCTAGGCATGGCCAAGCAAATACAAAGCAAATAAACATTATAGAATCAGAGATCATCTACAAGAAAATCGCTGGCCTGTTCAAACATGTTAGCAATGACGAGTGACATGGTTTGAAGCTACACAAGATGCTTAAATCTTGGACATAGGCTGGTATGTAAGTCTGTTTGATTTGTCTTACTAGTACTATTATTGACCATCACATAGAAACAATCTTACTATGAGCAATGAAGACAGTGATGGTAGTTCTGAATGGGAGGTTGATCTTAATTAGTCGTTTTATTATCTTTAGCCTTGCTTTTCAATTTACCTTGCACAGTAGGACTACTATTTTTGCAGTGTCTATGTCTAAATGAATAATGTTTGTTTCTCACTAGTGCAGTCCAAGTTTGATTGAGTTGGTGATAGTATTCTATGTTCAGATATCATGTGAGATAGTGTACTTGAACTCATACATTGCTATATAACATTATACAGCATGGTCATGCTGTGCAGCATAGATCTGCTGTCTAGTACTGTGCAGTGCTACCCGCACTGTGCCATGTTGGATGACCAGGTCCAGTCACACATAATACATACACTGTGTAGCATTGTGACTCAGCTGTGCACAGGGGGACTTGCTGATGTACACAAATAACTACAAGTCTGCCACAAGTACATAGTAGCACAAGCAGGCAAATAGCTCACAAGTGTACAAACAACACAAACTGTTACACATTGTAACATGCAAAAGGATATAGTACCAGTATATACTACTAGCAGTAATTTTATATACAATAGGGAGTGAGAAAACTGACTATTTACTAGTATACTGCATGGTCGAATAGATCGACAGTAGTAGTAAGTATGAAAGAAAATGTACTCACTGCTCATGTCACCCTTGAAGAGTAACATACATTGTGATGCTGTTTTTCCTCCAACACTCTGAGCTCATGTGTCTAACATTGAGGTTTACCAATACTATGTTGTTCCAAAAGGCAGTCAGCCAGGTGCTTTTGAGCTTGACACACTTTGCATTTGGCCTGGGCTGCCTTGAGTGCAAGGTTAGAGTCATCTTCTTCCAGTTGATCAAACAAGTGGTAGGACATTCCTGGTGATAGCAGATTCAGATATGAGTAACAAGGCAACACATTAGTAGTATTGCAACTCACAAAATGCATTGCTACAGGTAGCATCAGGAAATCATGTTTACTTATTTCTTACTAATTTTTCTTTAATCAGCACCTGGTCTCAATGCCTTACAGAATCTTCTCTGCTGCCTTGGATACGTCATCAAAAGCAAAAGGAGTGGTCATATCTCTTATATTGCAGTTACAAATGGAATTGACCTAAGGGTCAATACAATCTGACATTGAACTGGCATAACGCATGTGTCGGATAATGGAATAAGATGAGATGAGCGGAAGGAAGTCAGCCATAGTTCTCCCCACTAATAAGATCAGGCGTGCAACTCATATTGAATTTAGTAGCTTGTTATTGTATAAGGTCCCCCCATTTGGTTTAGCGACCTACTCAAGAGCCAATGCTTGTGTGCAGGAGGAAATCGGAGATAAATACCACTCACATCCCAGTCTACCCTAGGAGGATAATATGCCTCAAGTTGAAGAGGCATCGGAATTGCAAGAGTCAGAAGAAGAATAGCAGGAATGGTGAAAGGAAAGAGAATAGGTGTTTTGAAGAGAGGTGCAAGAAACATTTTTAGTATTAGGGAACATATGGATGCACAGATAATAGCGATATATAATATTATAATCGCACAGCTAGACTTAGAAGATTTTGGAACAACAGCAGTGTGGGAACTTGTGTATATTAATCAATATGTCAATACCTACATGTCTGAAGTGCAGAAAAGTATTTACCAGGGACTCCAGTGTCACTTGCCATCTAAGCCAGCCTCAGACATCTTGTCACAGTTATGTTTCTGACATTGTTGATATCTTAAAGTTTATGGATGTAGCTCCACCGCAATGATCCCTTGATTCACCTCAAACTACTAGTATGAGTCAGAGCCTTAATGTCAGGGATGACTCACAATTTGATACTATGGACGCCATGGATACCAACTTAGATGGAGATTTGCAGCTCTCCATGGTACATGTCCTTTTTTTTCCTTTCACACTTTAATCATGACACTACGTCACATATAAAATAATTGAAGCTGTCCTTTAAGAATGCTGAAGATTTGTGAGGTTGAGCTGAAATTAGTGTTTCAAAGTCTGGTCTAGTCTGGTTTTTTGACCCTATTTGGAGGCAACTAAACCAGGACCAATATTTTCACTGCATCAATACAAACATTTTGAGCCTCTTATCTTATCAAATGGGTAAGATTTGAGCAAGTTATGAGCATTACAGACAGGCTTGTATGACTTTTACAAGCAATTATTGAAATGCTCGTAACTTTCCCAAATCTTGACCATTTTTTATGATCAAACCAGTCATAAATGCGCCTGAATAGAACTATCATGTGGTAATATATAGGGTAGGGTTAGGGTTACAAAAGACAGGTTGCAACTGGTTTTCATCGGTTTTTCATTTTTGAACTGATAGGAGGCAACTGCAGTTGCAGTCCAGTCTGATTGCCAGTCTTGTTGCAGTCCGGCAACTAGTGTCTTCAGACAAACTTATTGCTTGAAAAAATATTCACCTTCTCCATCATCCTTCTCAATATATGTGGTCAAACAAGATCACATGGACATCACCTCCTATTCAAAAAGAGTTCACAAGTTTCCCCATGTCTATCAGCTTGGTAGAGAATACTGCTCCAAGTCATGTTTTAAATGACTATCTTGCAATGTACACAATATGTGCCAGCACAATCTTGCCTGATGACCGCAAAGTCGACATTACACAAACTATCAGCTTATCTTCCTTTTTGCTGTATACTCTAGACTGACAGAATAAAAGGTTTCAACAATTTTTCAATTAGAATGATCAATGCAGCAGGAATGAGACTAGCTTTAGGAACTAGGATTGACACAAAGAAACCATTTAGCCAGAATTCTGCACATGCAGCAAAAAAGCCTTTCAGGTTATTGGGATCATCATCAATGCTGGTGAGTTGCTCAAGAGTAATTTCACATGTACATGTGGGGTGACAAAAGTTGTTCCTCAAATGCAGATATGACACTAGTATAAATGAAGAAGTTTTACCACACACATGTGAGCATACATGCCTCAGGGGTATCAACAATATATGCTGCAAGGAGAGTAAAACAATGGCAGATGTTTCCCACTGGGTCAGACATCATGATTCCAAGTTCAACGGCTTTCATCAGGGGTTGTAGAATAATTGAAAGACATTTGTGGATAAGGTGATCTTCGAGCATACCCTGCATTCATTGATTGGGGTGTAAGTATTGTGGGATAGGAAGGAGAGCCATGAGCATAAACACCTTGAATGAGAGCTTCGTGTGAGTGCACATACAAATATTAGAAAGGCCTAGCAAAAGTGAGTGTGCAACCCTGGCACCTGTCATCATTGTGATTTTGGTTTTGTCAAATGAAAGCACAGTACCAAGGACTGTTGCACCTTGGGGCAGTTCATCCTATAGTTTTGTGAGATAAGGTATATCACAAGTTCATTTTAACATGTACCTAAATGCTCCAAACAGCGTCACCTGTCAATGAGGTAAAGTTGGTTGTGGAAGAGGGGGTTACTGAAGAGACTCTCCAAACACTCAACCGGATCCCTTCAGAGTAGTCAAATTGGACTTTTTGTGTCATGAAGGAAGGGAATGACTTAGCATTTCCAGCTTGATCCCTTCAGCAGCATATCAGCTAGTGTTTCAAAGTCCAGAGGATGGTCTTGGAGAAAAGCAGGAGTAGATACTAGTAAAGGATTGAGAAATATGCAGAAGATTACAATGACAATAGGCCAATGGAGCACAGTCCGCAAAGTCATTGCTTTGTAGTCATCATCATGATTAATTTCAAAGTCAATGACTTCCTATGGTATCTAATTCAACAGTCTATACAGCTTGGAGCATGAGGAAAAGAACATGATGGGGAGAACGACTTCAACTTGAATTGATCATTATGATGGTGTTAAGGTTGTACTCTCGTAGGGTCGGATCCGAAGGACTTCGGCCTCAGCTTGTACGCTGTGCCCCTTTCCTAAGTACTAACAGTAACGCATCCGAAGGTCCGGACGGGTCTTGTAGTATATCCGGATGTCTTTCGGATATCAGAAACACGTATAAGGCTAATCCGGACGTATCTGAACTAGAAACTAACAGAGTAAAGACTACCCGAAGGTAGAGCTGAGGATATAGACTATCAGAATCTATCCGAAGTCTTGGAGAGTGACAAGAGTAAGAAGGACTCAAGTCCGGAGGACGGAAAGAGGACAAACTAAGATGATATTCGAACTGAGGTACTACAGGACATATACACGAGTTTATATACTAAGTGTTACAAGTAACATCGGCTACTTGCCCCCCTATCATTTTTTCCCTTCATCCTCATCCTCGCCTCCCTCTGGCTCCTTCACCAACTATCCGTTGATCAGATCCTTGGGACCGTCCTAGTCCCTTGTCCCCTCCCTATCAGACCAATGTGCGCACGTGCCTTTGGGCTATGACTCGTTCTGACTCATGCCACCAATGTGGCTTTCCTTATCTTCCTTTATCTCTTATCTGACTCATGCGTACTGCGCATTGTATCTCTCACCGTTGGTTCGTTCCAACGTTTCTCAGTCTCATTCCGCATTCGACCTCTCATCACTAATCAGGCTATACTGCCATCGTACCTATACCCCTTTCCATTTCCCCTTTACCCTTACCTACAGTACGGTAGCCTTGCCCTTAACCCTTTCCACTTAGTATAAGTAGTCGGTCACCATGTACTAGATTCCCTAACTTGAATCTACTCAATCTTCCCTCGAACATACTTCCCTCTGAAGCCCCCTCAGCTTCAGTCTCTAGTATCTTTTCTTAGATGCTCATCGCGCCTAAGTCCACCTCGATCGACTACTCATTGTTTGGACAAGACAGTCCTTACTTTGAGAATGTCAGTGACTTTGAAGACATCCGTCTTAGAAGTCATGTGACACGCGTGTCTCTGATATCTGCCGACTCGACGTCGCCAGTCTCAGTCGCTACACCGGACCCTTCCGGTTACGTCACGAACATTAGCAGATGATGCCCCTCTTAACTTGAAGAAGTATTGAGAGCATGTGCAAGAGAGGCTCTGAGTGTGACAGATGGTAACACATGCACTGGCTGAGTATTAGTATTACTACTATACTGTAGTATTAAATGCAGTATCAGCAAGTAAATATACAAGGAAGAAAATAATGAACCTTGCTTGAGAGCTGGAATATTTTTCTTATCTTTGCTATCAGATTGTGCCTTTCTTTTCTTTAAGTTAGCCTTTCTGCTGGTCTTCACACATATATATTTCATATGAGCATTACAGACACCAGTGTGAAACATAAATGATGTACCCTCTGATATGCCAACCATCTCCATATAAAACTTACCACTGAAGTGTGTTGTGGTGGGTATAGGGATCCGCATGGGTATACCCCCAGGTGCCGGAGGTCATACCCATATCCATATATATACCCGTACCCCAATAGTGGGTATGGTTTTCATGATGGGTATGAGAGTATGAGACCTGGGGTATGACTCATCAAGGGTATACCCGCGGGTACAAGTAGAATAATGCAGCAAACTATGACATGGTGTAGTAGTACCTATCCTACTCAATGATAATGTTGTCCCAGCCTTCGTCGAGCTCCTCTTCATCATCTTTAACATCAGGCAAAGAAGTCACCTTCAAAACATCCTCGTTCTTGATTAAGTTGAGTTTGCTCCATAAACCAAGGCAAAGAAGAGCGCGCGTTGACTGAACCATGAGCCATGAACAAACATGAGAAAGCAAAAGCTGACCTCGCCTGAATAGCTGTTCAACATCCACTGAAGTTGCTATCTAATGATTAGGGTACTGAATAAACATAAGAGCGACAGAGCTTACCAGGGGTAGTCAAATAATCCAGAGCCATGCGGGAGAGACGAGGAAAGGAGCTACCATGTGATTGCATTGTTGGCACGCTCCATGTCAGTACTAAGGTAACAATATACCTTGTCATGGAGGTCAGTAGATTTGGGTGGTGTGAGAGCTGGTATATGATAAAAGATATTCTTGCTCTAGGAAAAACATGACATTAGCAGGTGAAAAAACAATGAAATAGAGCGTACCATGGAAGAATCAACATCCATCGAGCCAGCAGGCTCCTCATCCACCTCAATGTCCGTGTTGTTCTCAATGTCCAGGATTGAGTAAGAGTGTTCGAATTCCTCACGCACCAGGGTTTCAGCAGTGTCGATCCACTCTTCTGTCCATCCAGTGCTCTTGAAGTATGATAGTTTGAGCCGTGGATGCAAAACTATTTTATGATTAGTGAAGGAAGCAAGAAAGTGAAAAGAAAACATGCACCAATTGCTATACGATATACTTTGGATTTATCAGTAAGCTCGTAGTAGCGGTTCAGAGTTTTCTTGGCGAGACGCACAGCTGCACGAATAGAGGCACAATATTTCTGGTTCCCAGAATAACTTGTGAGTGTCTCATGGATTAGGTCCATGGCAGAAATCACAGTGGCCAAGTTAGGTGTGGAGCGAGAGAAGAATGTAGTTGTGTCTTTGAGAATCTATAATGTAAACCTTAGTTGATATATAATTATAAATATATGTAAACCTAAACAAATACCTTTAGCACGTCACAAAGCTGCTGCGCTATTTCCCATTCGACGTCGGTGAGTTCAAACTTATGCAAATCTAAGCCTCGGCTTTGTGTTACAACAGTGATTGCATCCTGATGGTCCAGTGCATATTTCAACATGTCAAAGGTCGAATTCCACCAGGTAGCGACATCCTGTGGCATATTGCTAATGGACTGGCCAGATGCATGCAGTGCTTTGTGCCATGTGGGGAGGAGTACAGTAGTCAAGTGAATGAGTTTGTAAGCAAGCTTGCTCAGCTAGATTCTGGCATGTCAATTTCAAAGGTGCACATTGTTTTTTTTCACTCACCTTCACTAATACTAACTTTATGGGACGAATCTCTCACTGCAGCTCATTCCTCTCCCGCTATGGCAGCAAACTTACTTCATCCACCCATCCCTTATTATTATCATCATCCCTGGCACCCCCATATTCTTCAGGAATCACATCTTCAGTTTCAGCACTCGCCTCATTGAAATCATCCTCTGGCTCCGACATTTCCACCTCAAGCGCCTGATTGGTGTCTTTCTTCATCATGTTGAATTTCCTTATCAATGACTTAGCGACAAGGTTCACCGTATGCAAGAAACATCGAGTATGATTTGGAGCTCCAGGAAATGATGGGAGCATCTTGGCCAGCTTTTCAACCATCACCGTGTTATTCGAGGTGTTATAGCATGTGATGCTGAGTATCTGAATGTGCGTCCTGCTGGTGAGTGACAATCCTCAATGCAACAATTGACCAACTTTCTCCGATATCCCATACTCCTCCAGAATATCTGCAAATGTCTGTGCGAGTTCCTCTCCTGTGTGCGACTGTGATTCAATCAGCCGAACAATTCGTAAATACATTGTAAGTGACTATGCACCTTTGTGACCTCAATAATATCTAATGGCAATGTTAGTGGCTCGCCGTTGAGTTCAAGGTGGACTGAAACTGCAACAAATGCTCTGTGGTTGGGCAATGTCCAGCCATCAGTAGTAAAATTGACTTTTCCTGGGTATCCCTGGTATGTGCATGTTATTTTGTATGTTTTGACTTTGGGCAAACTTACCTTGATCATCCTAGCTATCCGCTCTCGTGTCTGTGCAAAAACCATTCGAACATCTCTAGCGACAGTAGAAGGAGATGGTATGTAGTATTCTGGCCGTCCTGTCTTTATGAGTGACTGAAACCCTTTGTCTTTGATGATTTCGAATGAATGCAGGCTTTCGGAGACCCAATGGACAAGTTTGGCCCTATCAATTGAGTCAGAAGGTACTCTTGATACAATAAAGGGCCACGTACTTCATCTCAGCTTGTGTGTGCTGACGATGAGAGTAAGTCACCTTTCCTTTGCCCTTGTGTTCAAACAAGGCCGTAATTGACCCATTGCACAGGAAGCTGCTGACAAGTTTTGTGCGGACTTCATTAGCATCTTTGGCCTGGTCGGCAGCTTGCAAAACATCCTCTCCTCAACATCCTCAAACATGTTTTCGCATGTTTCCAGTGGAACGGGCATCACCCTTATCCAGGAAATGTCAGACTTTTGCCTTACATCCTTTTGTCTGACATTTGAATTTGTGTGCCTGCTGTCCTCCGATTTCGACTATGTTTGGTGTTGGATGAAAGAAGGCATAGACTGGTGAGACCCACTCTCACATGAGATGTTCTAATGATGTTGCATTAGATTAATGTTGATTTACAGATTTATTAATGTACTTAGTTTGTCTTGTGGATCCTGTTCTTTCTCTTCGCTTTGTGATTCCTCGTCACTTTCTTTCGGGTCAGCATCACTTCCATCAGCATACAAAGCTTCTTCCTCCTCCTCCATGCAAACGACTGCACGACAACTTTTGTCAGTCGGAGGGGGGGTTGGTGTAACATTTGTTACTGGTATTGGTGATGTCGATGGCAGTGACACTGTCATTCCGGGGGGAGTGGTATCAGCAGGTCGGTTGGTTTTTGCCTTCTTTGGCAGAGGATTAATGGTTTCTCCACTTGCTTCAGGTCTATGTTGCTTCAATGAGGTCCGCATGGTCTTCTCTTCCAAAGCAGCCTTTGCTTTGCCGGTCATCTTATTTACCCATCTCGCTGTTGCAGCAAGGAAGTTGGATTGTGACATGGTGAGGGATAGATGAAGTTGAGAGTGAAAATTTGCATGTAGGGTAGTTACTAGATCAACCATTTTGCTCATATATATTGTAAATATTGCAATTTACGTTTGACAGATGGCAAGTTAGTTTTACCATTCTAATTTAAGTTTAAAGTTTAAAGTTTGTTTGTTGAAAATTTGGGTGAAAACCCCTGCCTGGGGTATGGGTACGGGTATGGGTACCACTAAGTTGTACCCGTACCCGTACCTGGGACCTGTGTGGGTTACCTATACCCATGCCCATCCCTAGGTGGGTAGGTAAAATATGCTGTGCTCCTTCAGCATTTTCGAATATTGTGGCAAGTTCATCGCAGGATAATGAAAATGGATGTTTGTAAGGATACCATTGATGCCTTGTGGCAGTTCCTCATCATCAGTTTCTTCATCACTCTCCATATACATTGCAAATGTCCTCTCGAGTGATTGAGGAGCTGTTGAAGGGCCATCACCTTTTTGTTCAGAAAGTATATGATTAAAGGATGATACGGGTTCTATGGGCAAGTTGATTGGTTTCTCTTTCGACACAGGCATCTGCCGCAACAAGGTACTGTCAAATTATGCAGGGAACTTATAAATATCAAAGCATGTATGGTGTTTATGATTTCAATTGCAATTCTCTTCTGTTTCCATCCAAACCACTGCTCTGCCCTTGCAGCTTTGAAGGTACTTGAGTCATCAAAAGTTGATGAGGTGGGTTAATCCAGCGAGCTGTAGACAGGCACCACCCCAAGTGCTTGTAGGTCTTTGGAAGACCCATCACCACCTTCATCAAGTCGAATATATCCATAGGACTCAGGTCTGATTTGGCATAAAAATGGTCCACATATGTTATAGATTTGACCCAATCTGCAGTGTTCAGAGAAATCCTAAATTCAACTAATACATTGGATATGAGCATCTCAAATAAGTGACATAGTAAGAATGACTATAAGAATTACCTTTCTTGAGAGGGAAATGGTCAGTGCATGTGGGAACTTTTTCCTGATCTGTTAGTTGTCTTTCTGATGGCTCTGACTTAGCCTGTGAATACAACAACTGAAGATGAGAACATTGGCAAGCAGAGCGCTGGTGAGTAGATGGAATAGAATCTGAGTCAACAGCAGTGTTCTGCAAAAGAATCTTATGAGTACAACTATGACAAGTACAACCAGCAGGAGATATCATAGTGCACTTCAATGATCTGGACAATATGTACTTACTTGCCTTTTATATTACTTTAGTCAGGCTGATCACAATTGAATTTGCAAACTCACTAAATGATGATTGCTTGAAATGTTTTAGTCTGTTGTCGAGAGCTTTATTTCCATATTTGGATATACTCCATAGTAGCAATTTAGGAAGTCACAGGAGCTGAACTTTTCTGTGCTGGGGAGTGGTTTCAGGGATGTTCTTCATCACCAATCAACCATTCACTGTCTGAAAAGGAAACATAAGAGGGGGGATAGTATGGTTATCCTGGTCATTGGTGACGATCTCAATATGGTCATTTTGCCAAACACTGACACAACTAGATGATTTCATAAGCATTGGCAATGGAAACCTTAGATCAAAATTATGAGTAGCAAGTGGCTTTGGATGGCGACATTTTAAAAGATTAGGATTCTTGTGAGGATTGGCAATGGAAGCCCTAGACCAAACTTATGAGTAGGTTGTGCCAAAGTTGATACCAATAGCTTTGAATGACAATGTTTTGAGAGATTAGGATTCTTGTGAGAATTTAGGAAGGCATCCGCCTAGCATGGTAACCTAAAAATCAGCAAATGAGCTGATCACACCAAGCAACTTATTATGTTGGTCACGTCACAAAATATTTATGATATGTACAAGAAATACAAGTATAATGTATTGAAAGGGTTGGATTATAAAAGTTGAAGGCTCATAAGATGATCCAAGCCATGATTCTCAGTCAAGGACACAACAAGCAGATTGAGTGGATGAATGTGGAATTACTAGTGATCTGTATGTTAAGAGTAGAGACCGCTTTGGGATCCAGACCTTTGAAGATGGCATAATAGTAGGCATAATATTGTGTATTCTCTTCTGGCATAAAAAGAGTTTTGATGAAGACACCTGTCTCATGTTCTTGCAGTGCCCACCAGCAGACCATAGCTGTTATTAAGAGTAATGGTCTGAAATTACCTTGTGAAATATACTTGTGGTATTGGTATGGGCCATTGCATAATAAGCATCAGATCATCTGAATGAGAGTTTCACTTGTGAATGTGATAGTGCTAAAGTCAACTCCATTGGCCATATGGAACATACTATTAGTGAGATATATGGGCCAAACTCATGTTAAACTTACAGATAGTTGTCCATAGATGAATACATTGTTTGCCACTAGAACTTAACTTTGATTGGTGCGCGCATTGATGGCTAACTTCTCTACTACCATGGTCACATTGTCAAAGTCAATTCTGTAGTAGTGATGGGTGAATAATCTTGCTGCCACCGTCATCTCCCAAGAGACTTCATTGATCACAGACCCAATTCTCTCATTGACACACTTCTTGTCATTTAGCATCTTCTGAGCCCAGGCCTGGTCAGTTTCTATTCTCCATCAGTCTCTATTCATTGAAACTTTAAAAAATACTTACTACTGAATTGATTGTTGGTCACATCTTGCCATGCAGCATCTATTACTTTGGAAAGTGAACTAGTGGCAGGTAAAATTGATGTCTTGAAGATATATAGTCTTAATCCTACTTGAAGAATTTCCAACAACTTTCTGATGCCAGATCTGGGGACAATCTCTATAGCTAATTTGGGAGACGTCCTGGACGAGCCTTGGGCAGTGGAGAAGGATGCACCAGCTTCAACTTGACTGCAAAACTGAGATCACTCTATACTGACACATTTAGTGTTCTTGAAGATTGGATGAGCCTTGTTAGATTTACTATGGCTGTGAGAGATTGTTGTATGTCGAGTGACTTTGTCGAAATGAGAAGATTTGACAGCAACATCCAACTGACCTGAAAATATGAGCTTGTCGAACAAGGCCCCATCTAACATTGGTGGCTCAATCAACACAGTCTAGTGACTCAAAACCAGCTCATGGTCTTCCTGGCTTTCAGGTTGGTGCATAGAAGAGCTCTCCACATACGCAACAAGCAGGTGAGAAGGATGTGGAGGAAGAGTTGGTCAGGTGATATGATGAAGATGTGGAAGAGGTGTTGGCCAAGCAGTATGATAAAGATGTGGATAGAGTGTCAGCCAGGCGATATGATGAAGAGATGAAGGGGGCATCAGCCAGGCAGTATAAAATTCTAGGACTGTGCTTGCTGTGAGAGCCTGTCAAATAGAAGTGGTATTATTTTAAAGTAGAAAACATCGGAGGTAGTGAGTACTGACACAATGGGAGATTGCAGGAAGCATAGTGAGACAATGACATGTAGTGTATGCCTGTGACTCAAGGTAAAACATTTCAACAACATATAAAAATGCACTAATGTCATAGAGTGAGGCCAACCAAATGCCATGAACCATCTCAGCTTCTCATCCAGTGCCTATCACTCTCACATTAGCATCTGTGTTCATAATTTCCTAGTGGCTCACCTCATCATCGAAGCTGTGGAAGGGAGTAGACCAATACTTTGGTTTATTTGTTGTGCACTGTGTGATCATGTGAGATGTTGAACTATTATAAGCTGCAGCCAACCATGATGCAAATGAACATCCTAAGAATGCTTGGAAATGAGAAAATACATGTATTTGTGGAGTTCCTGACATAGAAGAGGCCCCACTGTTATTTACTGACTTTACAACTTTTGACAAATCCCATATGCACCTTAGACAAGTGTATAACAACACTTATAAAATACAATCAGTGAGTCATCCAAGTTAATTGTACTAGTACATTTAAGCATATGTATCAGTAGTGAGTTGTATGACTGTTTACCTATGATGGGCCAGGGATATTTTGAAAGAACAATTCTGTTACAAGTAACATCGGCTATATGGCCCCCCTATCATTTTTCCCCTTCGTCCTCACCCTCGTATGCCTCCGGCTCATACTTCTCTACCGACTATCCATTGACCGGATCCTCGGGACCATTCCCGTCCCTCATCCCCCTCCTATCGCACCAACGTGCGCACGTGCCTTCGGGCTATGACTCGTTCTGACTCGTGCCACCAATGTGGCTTCCCTTATCTTGTCTTATCTTTCCTCTGACTCATGCGTGCTGCGCATTGTATCATTTACCGTTGGCTCGTTCCAACGTTTCTCGGTCTCATTCCGCATTCGACCTCACATCACTAATCAGGCTCTGCTACCAGCGTACCTATACCCTTTCCATTTCCCCTTTGCCCTTACCTACAGTACGGTAGCCTTGCCCTTAACCCTTTCCACTTAGTATAAGTAGTTGGTCACTCTGTACTAGATTCCCTAACTTGAATCTACTCAATCTTCCCTCGAACATACTTCCCTCTGAAGCCCCCTCAGCTTCAGTCTCTAGTATCTTTTCTTAGGTGCTCATCGCGCCTAAGTCTATCTCGATCGACTACTCATCGTTCGGACAAGACTGTCCTTACTTTGAGAACGTTAGTGACTTTGAAGACATCTGTCTTAGAAGTCACGTGACACGCGCGTCTCTGATATCTGCCGACTCGACGTCGCCAGTCTCAGTCGCTACACCGGACCCTTCCGGTTACATCACGAACATTAGCGGACGACGCCCCTCTTAGGGCTCCGCATAACAGATCTATTTGAGTGCGTAACAAATTCACAATCATCATAATTTTCACAAGTCAAGTGAGCTTGAGACATGAATGTACTGAGTGTTTTCATCCACGAGACACCATATAGGTAGTGCACAATATCATATGTTGTCTGACTGGCTCATGTTCTTTGGATAGCCATCAAAATATCATAGTAATTTCAGTGTATGTCAAATTGTAGCTGTTACTTTCAGGTAGAATGAAACAAATCAATTTGTGTAAATTTGAACCATTCCTATTCACAATAAAAAGATGAATAATAAGTAAACATCAGACTGACAGCATCACAATAGGTGTGAGAGCATAAACATAATGTAAGAAGCCACAATAAGATGTAGGTATGATAGCAGAGTATGTATAGGATGGAACCAACAGTGGGGTAACATAATGTACAAGTGAATATGAGAGATAGGCAGAGTGATATGACTAAGAGCTCAGAAGAGTGGAGTGAGCATAGAATATCATTAGATATATTTAAGACCTATCATTCAGCATAGAGTAATAAATATCAGTACTCTCAGTGCTGGAGCAGTGGGCATTGTGAAACTAGCATTTTTCCAATGCCTCATGTAGTGTGTGCAGTGTGAGTATAGCAGCAGGTCAGCCTAGATGAGCTTTAAGGGCAGCCACTAGATATAGCCCATAAGTGCATTATAGCAATAGCAAGTGTGAGATGGTAAATGAAGCCTGAGACCTGGCCATCAGAGTGCTAAGTGCTGAGCAGCAAGCATTGCCAAGATACCAGACTAATGGCAAGTGGAGAGCAGTATACAAAGGCTTAGAATCCAGGAATAAATACTAAAGAGATGCTGAGAGATCCTCATATTCCCATTCTGGCTGCTTTTTGGCAGATGCCACAATGAGCTGTATGATGCAGTGCAGTAGAAATATTTTCAAAAATTTATCCTGTATTGCTTGGAGGGAACTCCAAGAGAATAGATAGCTCTCTCACTTTTTATATGCATGGATCTATACATGAATGTAGTAATATATCAAGTGCGTTCATTATAAATTTAATAAACAATAGATTTACCCATCAGCATCAGTGAGGTTGACATCATAGTGTCTCAAAGGTCCGATGTAAATGTAGACAAACTTATGGCCTTCAATAAAAGCCATACCAGCTCCAAAGATATAGGAGGACCCAAGTTTGAGAAGCCTGTCTAGTTCTGGAAGAGGAATCATATCTTTCCAGACATTGAAAAATATGAAGTCAGTTAATGAATATGTTGTGTCATTGTTTTTTTGATCCTTGTGACACTTGATGTAGAAGTACTTGTGCTCTGGCACTAATTCACCAAACAGTGGCCTGTAGCATTCCACATGGTCTGCAATGTCTATGAGAGTGTTGTTCTTGATGTCAGCTGATTCTTCTGGAAAAGACACTTTGAATGCTGTTGGTTTCCATCTTTGTTGAAAATCAGCTGGCATCCTGTATTGTCTTTAGAAATTAGAGTCTGGAACAAAAAGGGTTGTGTGACAAACTGAATTACTTACTTGTATGATAGGAGACTTATTATGAGAAAGATAATGTGTGGAATAAGAAACCTTGGTCAGCTTTATATCAATGTTTTTGAGACAGAGTGATAATGGTAGAAGACAAGATCAAACAGTATGATATATACCAGGAAGGGTGTGGTTTGGTTTACAAATCAAACACACAGCTGAACACAGTATATTAGATTAAATAATGCATTTGACTGCAGGTGTTGTTTAATTTATTCGAATTTTACAACTACTCGGTGAGACTTGGCAAGCTGTACAAGTTGATCAAGCAATTGAGAACTTTATATGTGACATGACACAATAGCCTTGAACATGTTACACGACTCAGTGCTGAAAATAATCAAAATACAACATACATGGTGTAATAAATCCTATCACAGACATGAAATGTATCCTATTATTGAATACAGCAGGTTGAATAGACATTGACAACATTAATGTACGAAACAACTACATTCATGGGCCCATTATTCTAGCCAATCTCATGAGTACTTACCTGGGTCTTTGCATAATAGTGCACTGATTGAGTTTTGGTACCTTGGCAATGTCAAGGTAGTTGGCATATACATTCTGTATCTTACTGGGTGAGATGCATCTGTGATATTCTAGTGTATATAATAAGTATAACCCATGTTTAATATATGAACACAACGACTCATGGTTTTGAGCAAAAGGAATTTTTGTCAGGTTCTCTACCAGCTGCCAAATCAACATATCACCCTGACCAAGTTCACCCCAGACCAAGAGTTCAGTAGGCAAGAGTATAATCCCATCATCATCAATGCTGTATTCATTTAGGAATTCTTCAATATCAATGTGCCTGTCCTGTACATGGAAAGCAAGCAACTGAAGGTGCACATTGGAAATAATGAGTGTGATCGCCTCAGGCTCAGCAATGTGCAGATAGAGCACAATACACAGGTGAGTCAAGGATTTAATTGACTTCATTTTGTCCTGTGGCTCAGCCAGAAAGTGATTACCATTCAGTTCAAGGTGGCTGAGATTCATGAACATATGAGATGTACCAAGGGATGATTCAAACCATATACAGATTGTAAGGAATAATGACTAGAGTAGGAGGACATCCAGTAGATGCCATCCCGCATCATGTGTATTAGGGTGCTGGGCCAGCCCAGTGACTCTATGAACCATTGGTGGGCCATCCCAGTGACTATATGAACCATAGGTGGGCTATCCCGCATCATATGTATCAGGGTGCTGGGCCATCCCAGTGACTATATCAACTAGATATGGGCTATTCCACATCATGTGTATTATAGCCCTGGGATGGCCCAACAACTATGTGAAAAGTGTTGGGCTATCCTACATCATATGTATCAAAGTTTCAGCATAAGGACAAAGACTATGTCTGTGTATTATTCTGTAGTAATATGCTGGTCATATAGTCAGGATAGCAAGTATGTTACACTACCCTCCTTCACACATATATGCTATATGACAGACCTCCATAACACTATTGATTGCAGACAAATACTATACTCTGAGTGTCTGAATGTGTAGGCAATCTTTTATAAGAAGTGACCCCTGGCACCCTCTGGTTATCAAAATCATAAGGGACTTGGGACATCCCAGATGGATCATGGGACAGACTATATACATTGGCCCAGTGAGCCCAGGTTTCTCAGGGAAAGTATTGGAATAGCCTGGATTACAACCTGTATTGCATGGGAATACCATCTAAGATTATACTCTTAGATGGGATTTTAAGTGAGAATATATATACCTAAGAGGTACCTTGAGAGGGGTGACTAAAGTGGGAAGTGGACCTTTCTGACACCTTCCTATAGCATAGTCAGTTTTCCACACCCTAACTCATAAGAAAGCAGTTACATGAAAAACAACAAACATTGAGACACTTTTTTGAGTGACTGTAAGCATAGTGCAGATGTTAACCCATTTTCAAGTCTGCAAAATGGGGCTCAGATTCTGTTGTCACTATTCTGTGGCAAGTAAGTCTTTTCATGCATCATTATAAACATGGGCTAACAAATTTGAAGCATTCTGTTCATTACCACTCCTAGCAGTATGAGGTAGCCAACCTGGACGCTCCTCAATAGACTCACTCCATCTCCTCGAAACAACTATCAAGAACACCTGGAGAACAGGCAAGGTAGCTTTAGCATTATTCCTAGATATAGAAGAAGCATTCCCCAATGCAGTTACTGACCATCTCCTCCACAATATACACATGTGCCATCTCTCCAAAGCACTGATTAATTTCACAGAATAAGTCCTACAGAACAGATGTACACAATTATGATTCAATGACTTCACCTCAGACTGGAACTCAGTTACAAACAACATCAGACAAGAAGACCCACTGTCCATGGTACTATATATTATCTATAATGCTGATTTTGTTGACATGGCCCAAGGACATAAAGAAGAAACAACTCCAGCATTCATCAATAATACCGCCTTCATTATGATAGGTAAATCATTCAAAAAAACACAGCAGACTCTCCAAGACATGCTGGAGCGCATAGGCAGAGACTATGATTGATCGACAGCCCACAACTCCAAGTCTGAGACCAGCCAATTCGCCTCAATAGACTTCTCCATAAATAGAACCAAGAAACAACTGATGATATCCATTAGATGTAACACTATCACCCCTACTCCCACTCACTGCTTTCTAGGAGTTATCCTCAACCACAGACTACAATGGAAAGCCCATGTCGACTTTGCTATAGTCAAGGGAACAAGCTACATACTTTAACTTTGCTGCCTCTCCTTCACCTCCATGAGAATGCCCTTACGACTAATCTGTCAGTTATACCAAGCCATAGCCATTCCAAGAATGCTTTATGCTACCGATATTTGGTTCAAGCCAGCATTCCAACAAGATTCAGACCAAGCCCAATGTAGTTCCATAGGTATAGCAAAACACATGTCTACTGTGCAAAGACTAGCAGTCATCGCTATAACAGGTGCTATGCACACTACCACTACTGATACACTTGAAGCTTATGCTAACCCTCTCAATCCTTCTTCTCCTACAGAACACCTGCCACAGAGCCATCTGCTGCATTGCTACCCACTCCGACATGCACCCTTTATATAAGCACATCATTGAGCAGCCAGTCATTTAGTCCAACACTACTGTATTGCACTTCATCATCTCACAAATTCTTTCTGAATTGGACCCTTTGTTCTTGATTCATGGTTGTGCATCTTTTTGTATGTTGTATATGTTTGGAGACACACTGGTGTTGGATTATCAAACCTTCTTCATGGACACTTGGTACCAGTAGTTTACCTCGTACCTATATATTCTCGTTCATTCCCGCTCCTTGTACTATCCTCAGTTGACTTCGTACATCGCTGAGGTTAGTATCATCATAGTATTCAGTATCTACTTAACTAACAACATGTGTAGCTATCTGCTACAGGTATACCAATATGATTAGTTGACTTCGTACATCGCTGAGCTATCTGCTACAGGTTATGAGCCCTGCACACCTAAAGCAAGCACGTAGGGGTCGAGCATAGTGTCAGGTTTGACACCCCAGAGGTCAGAATACCTCTGGAAGGATCTGAAGAAGAAGGACACCATACGGTATGAACCGATGATGTCGGTTCAACAACCCCGCCAATGATCAGCCACACGATACGAATTGATGATGTTGGTTCAAGACTTACCGGGAAGCCACCTGCCCAAAATCCCATTCCAACTCCTTCTACCAACCACCTAGCCCCACAATTCAAGAGTGCAGTGCTGTTGTGTCGCTCTGGCCGGGTAAGAATCAAGTCAGCGTACATTAAGAGCCTGCGCAAAGGTGCAGGCACAATGAACGGTAATAGCACAAACTTACCTCATGGGATGCAGCCCATGGGGGAGTCCAGTCACTTGGCTGTGGAGCTGGGAATGGAGGGGGAGAATAGTGAGATGGACGAAGATGATGAAGAGATATTTGCAATGATGGCAGGTGTAGAAGCCGTGGAAGGAACAGACCCCACAACTGTGAAAGAGGCAAGTGTCCGGACCGACTGGCCTAAATGGGAAGGCACAATCAACAAGGAACTCGACGGGCTGGAGGACACTCACACCTGGACTGTCGTCAAACGCCCGGACAACATAAACATTATTGGCTGCAAATGGGAATTCCGGATCAAATGCACTGCGGATGGGGAAATCAACAAGTACAAAGCTCAGCTAGTGGCTAAAGGTTATTCCCAGGTATATGGCATAGACTACTATGACACTTATGCACCAGTCGCATGCCTCACTTCTCTCTGAACCATCATGGCAATTGCCACGCACAACGATTGGGACATCGACGTATTCAATTTCCATAGCGCTTTCCTTAATGGCAAACTCAACTCTAATGAAATTACCTTCATGCAACTCCCGCCTGGACTTACAGCAGATCCTAAGTTTAAGCACCCAGTCGCACGACTGCATGTCGCACTCTACGGCTCCAAGCAGGGAGCCCTTAAATGGTACCAACAGCTATGTCGCCTCCTCAAACACTTAGGACTAACGTGCACAGAATCTGACTGGGGCGTGTTTTCAAACACGTCAGCCCCGATATCCTCATCCTCTCTGCGCACATCAACGACTGCACAGTCACCGGTAGCAACCATGCACTCATCACCACATTCAAACAGCAAGTAGCCGCACACTACAAGCTCTCTGACTTAGGACCAGTCGCATCGCTACTTGGCATGAAGGTGACGCACGACCGTGTCGCGTGCACCATCTCGTTCTCACATGAGACCTATGTTGAAGCTATCCTAACCAAGTACAATTTTGTCCACCTAAAACCATGCTCTATCCCTATGGATCCCAATCTCCCTCTTTCATACTTGCAGTCCCCTATAACTCCTACTGAGTCCACACGGATGAAGAATGTGTCCTATCATGAAGCTATTGGCTCGCTCATGCACCTTGCTGTCAGGACACGTCCCGACATTGCCTTCGCAGTATCCACTGTAGCCCAATTTGGGGCAAATCCTGGCATGCCCCACTGGGAGGCTGTCAAAAAGATCTTATAGGTACAAAAACCCTCGCACTCACCTTTGGCGGCTGCAGACAGGGACTGGAAGGTTTCACTGACACTGATGGCACGTCACAAGAACACAGACATGCCATATCCAGCTACGCATTCTTGTTGGACGGCGGAGCGGTCTCTTGGGGGTCAAAGAAGCAAGAGTCAATGACTCTTTCAACGATGGAGGCAGAATATGTTGCAGCCACGCACGCTGCCAAAGAAGCTATCTGGCTTCGATGTTTTGTTAGTGAAGTATTTCGCCCGCTTACCTGCTCTACCATCTTGCATTGCAACAACCAGTCTGCTCAGTCCAGAGTGTTTCACGCTCAGACTAAGCATATTGATATACGATACCATTTCATATGTTTTTGCGTGGACAAAAGGTCTATTTCAATCGTTTATTGTCCTACGGACGACATGATTGCTGATACACTTACAAAAACTCTTCCTAGTTTAAAGGTTAAACACTTTGCCTCCACCCTCGGACTTCACTCGGTTTGAGGGGGAGTATTGGATTATCGAACCTTCTTCATGGACACTTAGTACCAGTGGTTTACCTCGTACCTATATATTCTCGTTCATTCCCACTCCTTGTACTATCCTCAGTTGACTTCATACATCACTGAGGCTAGTACCATCATAGTATTCAGTATCTACTTAACTAACAACATGTGTAGCTATCTGCTACAGGTATACCAATATGATTAGTTGACTTCGTACATCGCTGAACTATCTGCTACAACTGGGCACTGTAAAATTCCATCAGCTCAACAAGCAATGACCCCAGGTACTTTTGGATACTCAATAAATCTAAAGTGGCAGTACAACAAATGGAATTTTAGACGATGATCATCTACATTTCTGATATTCATGCAGCAGACATTGGAATATCCATCAATCACTGGCATTTGCTGCAAGCTAGTCACTTGTGGAGAGAAAGAAAGAAGGAAAGAGTGTCACATCTTCCAGGGACAAGCCTAGCGGTTGTGTATCACTTAAATTATGCTTGAGATGCTTACATTTTTCTACTGACAACTTTTGAGCCTAAAACTCACCTTCATCATGATATAAGTATGCTAGCACTGCAAATTTCCATACATACTTCCATGTACCAGTAGCATCACTGCAAATCACTGTAATCATATCTGGGACAAGCATGGGTAGTATTATGCCAAGCTGATAGGTTTGGCAGAAACAGGTACTGCATTTCCTTAGAATCATCTTGGCAGCTTTCAACTCTTAATGCACAATACTCAGTCTATGCCCACTAATCAGGTATAACATGCATGATATACCTGTGTGGTAGAGGAACTGATATCAGACAGCCATAACATCTGCATCCTTCTTTGAATATTCCTTATTGGGAGAACTTGAAGGAGAGCTAATGAACTCATGTAGTACAGGTGTGAGTTATGCTAGAAAGTAATTTAAGAAGCCCAGTGAAGGCAAGCACATAAAGTGTCTGATAAGGTGTGTCTGAGTATAAGTTCAGTGCAGGTTTTTCTATGATTAGACAACATTATTTCAAAGCATAATGATCAAGAATCACAGCTAACAGACCTTTTTGGTATCATCATCAGGTCTGGAGTCTGTGATATAATTGTGCTATATATAACCATCCAGCAGGTAACTATGACAGTATAATTGATTCATCAGGAAGGGCCAAAACTTCTCATGACCACATGATGTGTGAGCCAAAAACTGCTGTATTTCTATTATTATTATGGCTATAGTATTTAAATGGGTAACCAACCCAAGTCATAAGTAGTGGTATGAGTTGAGACAGATATATCTTTCTGCTTGTACTTATGTTGTAGCCACTTGTGTATTCTTGTTTTACCCTATGCTACATTTATCTTGTCCCTCTGATGATGATCACATGACTCTTTGTACAGTATAGGACTGGTCCTTTATCCACCCCTACTCCTTTACCCACCTCAGGCAAAAATTATTATTTCTTCATTTTTTCATATTAACATATAGGAAGATATTTTACATAAGGCCTCTATGGACATTTATATAGTATACAATGAAGAATTGACATCCACAATGTTGTGCATAATACAAATCAGTTGTCCTAAGTTAACTTTGTTAAGAGCCATAGTGCATCAATGATTTTTTTTGAGAAACAGTGGCTGGTAGAATATGAAGTATATACTTTGAACATCGTTTTTACCTACAGCAGATTTGTGAATACCACCTCTGTTTCTTCTATAGAGTACATAGATTGCTTTTCTGAGGTCTTATCTTGGCAAGTTTGTCACACATAATTCACACACTATTCCCATGAGTGTTGCATCATCAATGTTATCATTACCTTTTGAATTACAAATTTATGGTGTTGTATGATGTGACATCTAAATTGAGGTGGGTAAAGGACTGGTAAAGTCAAAGACAACACTGTTTCCAATGATCTTGCTACAAAATACTAATATCATCATCAATAACTCTCAAAAATTTATCGTAGCATTTACATGTACATTGGAATATTACTGTCTATTACATTTTTTGAACAAATGAGTTATTATAAAGTGGGATGCATTTCAAAATGTGGTGGGCACAGAACTGGTCCTATACTATATAGCCAAGGGCTTGGTTTTCCGGACATGTTCAACCACTAAATAGCACAAAGACACACTTTTCTGTATTCCTTTGATGACAACATTACACTTATGACCTCAAATGTTTTTGGCAAACAAAGTGTCTTTCAAGTCTATCAATCAATTTTTTCACATTATTCTACTATCTTTGCAGATATGTTGGTGTTGCCACCTGTTTTGGAGGCCAAGACATATAACAATGTTCCACTAGTGTGTTTCCCTGACAATGCTAAAGAGACCAAATTTTTATTGAAAGCTATATATCTTTCACAGTGAGAATATTGCTTTGATTGTAGGTTTATTGTTTATCAGGCTTCTCCCACTAGATTTTCCCATTATACCCATGCCTAACCCAATATACATCTCATACAATTTACCACCTCTTGAATCTCTCAAATAAATATGAGATAAATGAACTTTGTTGTGAGGTTATTCAACAATTGAAAGCAGATTGGCAAACTTTTCTAGCTTAGTGGGATGAACTAGAAGGTGAAATTGCTAGATTGACTGACCCAGACAGTGATTCTATGTGTTATGTACTCTCTAATGATCTGCTTCCAGACCCTGCATCTATCATTCAATTAGCCCACAAGTATCAGGTCCCGACAATAGGATATGTAGGCTTTTCCTCAACCAAGGTGCTAGTCTTATACATATTTGTATCAGAACAAGAACTCATTGTAATTTATAAGAGCTCCTTCAGAACTTTCCCACACTCCTCTGGAAGTTACTTGCACTCACCCAGAAAATCCTTCCAAAGTTTCCACACTCCTCTGGAAGTCCTTTGGACTTCCTCGGACTTTCTCTAGACATCATTCTGACATTAAAGACACATACTTGGATAAGAGACACAGTGCATAAGCTGAAGTCCAGCCTCTCAGAATCAGTCCTACCCTTTGTGCATAATTTTAACAAATCTCCAATTCAGTAATGAAATTGATGCTGGTATTCATAGCACAATACTATAGTGACTTTGTCACCATCAGGCAAAGGCCAAGTATGGACCTTTTGTATAAGACTTATCATTTATTATACTTATACCAGTAATATAGTACTGCTCAACTACACTTGATGAAAGATACAGTATCATGATCATCATATGATAGAGAGTTTCAAGTGCATGCTTCAGATCCTAATTGATGGTAGAATCTGTGATCTCTGCATCTATATACACAGCCCTCTGTTATAATATAAGGCCACAGATAATTCCAGCATGAATATAATCCTGGATGTATTCCATCTGTTAATATGACATTGGCTAAAATGAAAGTATTCAGGATCTAAAATAATAGTGTCCTTTGGGAAGGTAACACCAAACATAAAATTCTCTTGGTAAGATTTTTAAAATGTCAATTTCATGCATGCAAGCTGAAGAAAGTACAATCAAAATAACTTGAGAAGCATAATTGTATGTTATTGTGGAAGTTTGGGATCTTCACTGAACATACAAAAATACCCTTTGACAAATGTGAGACTATGGACTTCAGGGGTATAACACATGTCAGTGATAGGAGAAATTTGACTAATGGCTCTTATATCACAGATTGCATAAGATACAGGAGGCTAGCACTCTATGAATTATGAGTTGTGGTCTAAGAGAAGTCAGCTGAAGATTTTACAAGATAATGAATGTGCTGATACCTCTAGCATGCCAGTATATGTCACCTACAGATCAAACATTTTTGTAAGTCTTGTAGACCAAAATATCTGAAACTTCACAGGAACAACCTGGATGACAAGAATGTTTACAAAGAATGCATAAACAAGAATACATACATGTGATGCAAGTCATGTATATCATCTCATTGCAGTAAAGAATAGTGATGATGCAACCTTGAGCATCTTTGTAAAAGTTAAAACTCTTATATATTGCAGGGATCACGAGTGCTGTAATCTCTCAGGTCAATAGCCTAGTATTTAGTAGTATCAAGTTGTATTACCCAGGTCATAAATAATCAAAAAATCATATTGTATGGTACCACCCCTTCTACTTTCAAAATATAGCCTGGCTGGTTAACTACTATAATAAGTGCTCATTAACTTTAACAGCTTTAGGAACTATAAAGCTTCATAAAGATCTCTATGGTAATTTTGACAAGAGCTATAACTTGGAGTTTCATTGGAAAAGTTCCCATAGTTAAGGTGCTTTCTTGAACCATCCACTTTCAAGTATTTTCTTTATAACTTACTAGGATTGTAACCTATTGATGTCATAAGACCATAGATAGACTGTCCTTGATAATGGCTACAACTTTTATTATTATCAGAAAAGTACCGATAGTCAAGGTGCTTTCTTGAACCATCCATTTTGCAGTATTTTGCTCATAACTTATTAGGATCACACCTTGACATTACTTCACCTAACTACCTTGCCATACTGGGTGGAAATAAAACCAAAATAGTATGGCAATCTCTTGTTCCCACTATATCCCAATATCTTCCTAATAAATATCTTTACTCCTTATTGCAATGCTTACTTGAATGCTTAGGAACACTGCTGACAGCATCGGTAGGTAGTATATGGCTTCTTGGGGCTTACTGAGTGCTGCCTGCCTCTCCTATGATGCTGTAGCTTATGTCAAACAGTCTTCTCATTGTTCCTCACAATGATGACACTATCTCCTCCATATGTTAACCTTTTCATTTGGTTCTTTTCTATTTCTACACTTATTTTCTAGTCTCTACCCTCTGGCGATACTACAATATAATGTATGCCAGTCCTTTGCTGTCCTGCTGCTGTCTATGTACACAACACCAAGTTGGAGTTTTGACCACCTCTACTCACTGCCAACAACCCTCGCAGTCATTCCATTGTCAACTCAAGGCAAGGGCATATCTCAACAGGTTCTGACAAAGACAGTCATTATTTGAAAACTACTGTGTAAGTCATTAACTCTACCTGTTGCCAACCACTCTTACTTGCACTCAAATATCTACTTGATCCAAAGGCATACCTCAACAGGTTTTAACAATCACATTTGTCATATTAAACCTACCCTCTTGTCACTAACCACCCACACTGTCACTCAAATATCTACTTGAGGCAAGGGTGCACCGCAACAGGTCCTGACAAATTTGTTTGCCATATTTAACCTGCTATGTAAGTTGCTAATTCTACCTGTCATCAATCACCCTTACTTTTACTCAAATGTCTACTTGAGACAAAAGTGTACCTCAATAGGTTCTGATAACATATCAAACCTACTCTCTTGTTGCCAACTACCCTCACTGTCACTCAAATATCTACTCAAGGCAAGGGCACACCACAACAAGTTCTGACAAATTTGTTTGTCATTTCAAAACTGCTATGCTCTAGACTACTAAATGGATTATGAGGTACTCATGAGTAGATAATAGACATGATCTATGCAATGACATTGTGATTTTCACTCTGTTACTAAGCAGTGCACCTGGGTTTTCTCTTTTTGCCCTTGTCAGACCTCTCCTTCCTCTGCTTTTGTGTACAGCCACTTTGGTACCACCAGCACCACTGTAGAGACTGATATCTCTGTGGCCTTATAGAGATTTAATTCTCCATTATTCCAATTACTTCCTAATATAGCATGACTCATATCTGATCCTAGCACACTTAGGCACCTCATCGGCCGCTCGCACACACGAGTGCTCCAGTAGTGTATTGGTACATATATCCTCAGTTCCATCACTTGTCCTTTGTCCATCCATTAAATATTCATTTGTTTTTTTAGCATGTGTTCCTATCATATTTCCATTTAGCACCTAGGATGTCAGGATCTGCTCCTTCATATTTTCTGCTTATACTTTTTGGTTAGTGCCAACATTTCCTTGGTCTTAGAATATGAGATGAAACAAATATTTTCTCCAGGCCCATACATTGTCTTTGCTGGTGCTGTTTGGACTTTACACCCTGCTGTACAGATCCTTTCCAGCCCTCTTGTATTCAACTATTATTCTACTAATACTGATAATCAGATCTTCAGTGGACATCACATGGCTGCATTCTGCAAAGCTGTGAAATTCCTCCAGAGGTATTATGAAATATTCCCTCCTCAATCTGAACTTGCTAACATCCTACATCACTCTACAGTTTTTCCTCATTCCACAAGCTTCATATTACAGTAACATGTATAAAAACACTCCTAACACCTTTAATAGCACTGGCTGAGACATGAGTAATGTGCGAAATAATCTACTACACACCTAGTGGGGCTAGTGAGATAGGACAGGACATGGAGAGGATATGTGTGGGAAAATATTGCATCCAAGTTGGCCTAAATATCGGGTCCACAAGTCAAAGCGGTGGGTCACATCAGGAAGTGATTTGTGTATAATAGGCATTTGATGTACATTGGTATTTCACTGAATATGAGCTCAACATGAGGTCGAGCGCTACAGTATGAATGCAGTCAAGTTAATCTTGCCACACTGAATGTCTTGAAGTGTCCTGCGAAATGTTAGACTAATGTAAGGTGAACTGTAAAAACCTCACTTGTTGGTGTCCTTTGAAAATCCCCTAAGTTTCCTGATCAGACAGAGAAAATGCATTAAAAAAGGGTAGTTGATACCTAAATGGGTCTGCAAACTACTTCCATTATATATAGCCAGGCATATTGGGTGGTTCTTAGTGTTGAAGGCTATATAATGGCTAATTTGGTTCTTGAGATATGTATGTGCATGCAGTCACTTTGTTGATAATAGTATTGAGCTTGGAGGCTTTACAAGGGTCACTCCATACTAATATTTGAGATTAACTTACATCTTTGAGAGTCACTTCTCACAACAAACCTGAGCATCTTCATCTTCCGATAGCTCACTATTTTCCACAGCATTGTGCTGCTGCAGAGCCAAACCTACATTAATTCTTGAGAATCAATGTTAGACTATTTTTTCTATGTCTAGTGGTATGAATGACCAGAACATTTCAAATGAATTAATTGAGTTACTTTTCCCTTATCTCATCATCATGATCTGATTAATAGTGTCTTTCTTGGGCCTCATGTCTTTGTTTAAAACTGTGACCTTCTTCAGAGATAAAGATTCTGCTAACAATGCTGAGGAGGCCGAGATATATAAGGATACAGATGAATCAGATGAGTCAGTTGACTCAGAACATTTATGACATACCATGATGCTGGGGGAAAGACAAATAAGCATTGACAAAAGAATCACTATAGCCAGTTACTACCTTATACAGTTTACAAACACTATATTAACATAATGTACTATAAGAGATATGCATGAGATTGCAGTAGTATGCAAGACTAACAAATATATGTCAAATGTAAAGCTAAGCTTGTACAAAAAGTGTGCCAAGCTTATAGAGTAACCAACAGAAGTGTGGAGGTATGCATGAGATGTAGTATGTATGCAAATTGGCAGCAGATATGTGCTAAATATAAGCTCATACATAAAATGTGTAAAGTTTGTACAGTGATCAACAGAAGTGCAGAGGTATGTATGAGATGTTAGATGTATATACAAGTAGTAGATATATATTAAATATATATCTTATTATGTGAAGAAGCATCAATGACAATTTATGGAGATAAATATAAAATTGAACTGGTCATATCTCAGTCTGACACCTCTTGTCATGCATCTCTTTCAAATCCACAATTGTGCACGAACAATGTACTGGCCCCATAAATATATGACAAAAGTAGTATACTCATAGTTATCCTCACTTTTACCAATAGTGCTGACACTCCTCACAGAGACATGTGTGGTAGGTGCTTGAGTAGGGTGGGGGCGGGTTGGGGTTAACATTGATAATGAGAGAACTAGGAGTAAGGTTGCTATCCGGAGTGAGGCCAATATTCAAAGTTAGATTAATATCTAACGTGGGGCTCATACTCTCTGTATCTATATAAGTATTATATTGGAGAAGTAGATGGATAAGAAGATATGCTAGATGGTCACAGAGACTCATAGCAGTTGTCATTGCTGCTAAGCGTTGCATTGGAGCTGACAAAGAATGTGTCTCATGACCTGCTTGATTCTTTATGTCAGACTGGACAGTCCGGCACAGCTTGTACACTGAAGTTGACATGATCAATGCTTAGCAGATGCCTATGTCAATAGTGAAGCTGCATTGTATCATGAATTGTGTGGAAATAATGTGATTATGTCATCTCATCATATTTCCTGTGAAATTCTGTATATATTAAATTATATGTTGAGTGTGTTTTTCTATCTCACATATGATACCTCATACAGCTCAAATAAGTGCTTATCAAAATAGTGTCAGCGCAAATACTGATTCCTCAAATCAAGTAAGTACACAATACCACTACTTCATTTTACAATTGCCTGGAAATACATAGAGTACATGTTGAATGATCTATTTTAGCAGCTTCTGCCTGTTCGGCAATTAGTTTTAACAGCCAGGAATAGATCCCTGCTCACTGTAGAAGTTCTTGCAAGATAAGAAGTACTGGAAGCTAGGCAGTGTGTCCTAGAGGAGGAATCTAAGGAACTGATAGAAATGAGCTATATCATGAGACTGGATGTTATTATAAGAAATTGTTCCCCTTAGCGCTGATTGGCTGAATCAGCACATTGAAATCTTAGCACCATTTACCTTTGGGTTACATCAGGAAGTGATTATTGTGTGACAGGCATTTGATGTAAATCAGAAAATAACTAAATATGAGCCTAGCATAAGCTCAAGTGCTACAGCATCTGAGGAAGAGAAGGAAGACCTATTATGCAATTTAAAGTGATATGATACTAGTCAGGCTCATCAGCCACCTGCTGTCCAACCCTACCTGCTAATACGAAGTGAATGAGGTCAACCTCTGAAGAAAGATCCTTAATCTGTGTAAATGAATATTGGCAATAGGGAGTATTCAATGTGACTTTAGAAAGGAAGGAGAATGAATATGGTCTAGGGAGCTAATTGTAATAAGAACTCATGTGAGTGCAATTTATATTATGTTAAAATTATGGTCTCTTGCATCAGCACCAGGACAATATGTCCTAATTATCCCATGTGTGCTATAGAGTGAGTCAGTGATTGTGTGCATTTATATTCACTGGCAAATGCTTATCAGTGGACTTTGTGATATACAATCCATTTCATTTGATGAACACTTTGATGTCACAAATTTAATGGCTGCATTTACACGTAATAGATTGATGGCCTTCCAGAATCGCCATTTTGAAGCAGATCTAATCTGCAGTCATTGCCTAAGCACAACCTGTCAAAGGATTACAGGTAGGTAACTAAGCTGGGATTACATTTGGTGTGTCATATAATGATGGGTGAAGGAGCATAAGAATAGTGTTCATGAAGAGAGTGAATAAATTTATAATGTATTGATATGGTAGCACAATAATTTCTGTAGTCTTGTAAATAAGGGATGAGTCACATAGTATTTCAGAATGTCATCAGATTTATTATCCTCACTATTATCCTGGGTAGGAAAATATATGATACTAGATAATTGGAAAGACTCTGAGTTTAAGGTGAGCTTGATTAGGTTGGAGGTATACTGTCCTGCACTTGTTGAGAATGTTGAGGGCTCTGTAAATCAGCATCCAAGTGTCACTAATAATTTTCAGTGAATGCCATCAATACATCTTGGAAAATAAAAAATTGAAAATGGTGGGCATACAGTCAGCAAATTGGGCCCTTGTTTTAGTGAAAAAAACTTTGAAAGGATTTATGGGGTGTGCCATGTACAGGAGCCATGAATGTTTTAGAAAGGATTTCCATAGGAATTTTATGAATATAATACAGTTGGAGAATACCACTCACAGTCAGTTATATTGAAGTGGCAAGCCTGGCTGTATCTAAGTTAGCCCTTTGTATTAAGGTCATACTTCCATAGGATTGGATCTGAAGGACTTTAGCCTCAGCTCGTATGCTGTGCCCCTTATTTCAGAGACTAATAATAACACATCCAGAGGGTTGCACAGGTCTTATAGTATTATTTGAAAACTTCCAGATATTGGAAACACTTATAAGACTAATCTGGACAAGTCCAAACTAGAAACAAACAGAGTATATATAGACTATCAGAATCAATCCAAAGTCTCAGAGATTGACAAGAGCTGAATAAACTCCAGTCTGGAGGACAGAAAGAGAACAAACTCAGATAATATCCAAACTGAGATACTATGGGACATATACAAGAGTTTATATACTAAGAGGATAATAGAAGGATCAATATGCAAAGGTCTGAGGCTATGTAAAAAGCATATGCAAAGCCTATCAAATGTGAGTCGGAAATGCAGCATGGGTTAATTGATCAGTAAGCATACCAGTAATAAGTATAACCAAGATACCGGGAAGAGGAAATACAAAATAGGCTGTGTTTAATGTTATATGAACAGGAAATAAATGAAGAAGCTTATCATATATCAAATTGGAAGTAGATCTATGCATCAGACCAGACTGGATCTGAGAGTCTGAAGTCCAGAAGATAAGTGTGGATATATGGGATATGACACTTTGGTTCCACATGCAAATAACTGTATGACTAAGAGTACTTTGAGAAAAACAGCTACAAATGCATAGATGAGTCAATAAATTTAAGTAAGATCTAGGTAGAAATGTTGGAATTCAGAGGTCGAGCAAGCTCACACAAAGTCCCATTTAACAGAACAAAGTGTGCATTTCGTTCTATTGTGTCTCACCTGTTTTCTTTCGTGTCTTTTAGCTGCTCTTATGTTATTAATTCTTTTGTATCACTGAATCCTTTGTATGCCATGACCAGCACCATTTTCCCTTTATTATAGTCTCACATATTCACAAGAGCATTCAAGCTATTTAGTTACCGTCGATTTGAGCCTTTACCTCAGATGTTTGCCTTCGCGTGCACAATCTGAGGTAAGATACCTATTTATCCTACTTACATTTACTTATGCTTACATCCCTTAGAGAGTCTATTTGTTATAGGTGAATACACAGATGTTTGCCTTCACATGCACAATCTGAGAGAGTCTATTTGGTATAGACCCACATGAGTATATTAATCTTACAAGAAACATGTGCAATAGCATCCCAGGAGCTCGCCTATGATGTTAAAATGTTATACCGTGCCGATTAGCAGCTCCTGGTAAGTCTGATTGGTGAGGAGCCACCAACCTAGCCCCTGGTAGACTCAAGTAATATAGGTGCATGCTAATACAATTTGCTTTGATTACAATTATAAATTAAATGACTGTGCTGCTCAATTCAAATATTAATCACATACATGGTTAAGTGTGATAGGTGACAGACCAATGCAAAATGTTGTTGTACAGTGTGTTTCACTTCAACACAGCAACTCTTCCCAGGCCACAATTATGATTCATATATGTTTAGATCAAAATTTTGATAGGAAACATGGGCAAAAGAAACCATGTCTTGCCAGATGTTGAAAAATGTGAAGTCAGTTAATAAGTATGGGGTGTTATCATTCTGTTCATCCTCGTGACACTTGATATAGAAGTACTTGTGCTCTGGCACTAATTCACCAAACAGTGGGCTATAGCATTCCCTGTGGTCTGCAACATCTGTGAGAGTGTTGATCTTGATGTTAGCTGATTCTTTCAGAAAAGACACTGTGTATGCTGTCAGTTTCCCTCTTTGTTGGCAATCAGCTGGCATCCTGTATTATCTTTAGAAATTGAAGTCTAAAATGAGAAGGGTTGTGTGACAAACTGAGTTACTCACTTGTATCATGGGAGACTTGTTATAAAAAAGATAATGTGTGGGATAAGATGTGTAACAGAAAACCTTCATTAGTTTTATATCAATGTTTTTGAAAAGGGGTAATGATGGTAGAAGGTAATATTGAATATTATGATATATACCAGGAAGGGTGTGGTTTGGTTTATGAATTGAACCTATAGCCAAACACAGTGTATTAGATAAAATAATGCATTTGGCCACAGGTGTGATTCAATTCACAAATTCACTCTACACCAAAACACAATACATTATATCAGATAGTGTATTTTATTGGAAATGTTGCGACATATTTTATCCACCAATGAAAGACAATATATTATTATATTGACAGTATTTTTCCAGAGATACTGTGACTGATTTGATCACATCAGAACACAATATCATATGAAAAATATTTTGCTGAAGATGTTGTAACATATTTGATTTATATCAGAATACAATAGATGACACATGACATTTGAACATAGGTGTAGTCACATATTTGAT
The DNA here is from genome assembly GCF_016647785.1 of Suillus fuscotomentosus. Taxonomy (NCBI): domain Eukaryota; kingdom Fungi; phylum Basidiomycota; class Agaricomycetes; order Boletales; family Suillaceae; genus Suillus; species Suillus fuscotomentosus. The sequence continues at coordinate 205,875 of NW_024539520.1, forward strand.
CCACACCTATATTCAATACATAGAATTATGGGTTTTGATTTAGGTGTGCTCGGTTATTTGGTCAACACCTCAATGACATACATGAAATTAAGCATTCAGATGTGGATGCACTCAATTATTTGATCCACACTCAAGAGCCCCTTTAGTGACTTCACCCTATACTATAGAACAGCCCATGTTAACAATGCTCCCTAAGTATTGAGCCAACCTACTGTAGGCCCATATTAGAATGTCATCCTGAATCCATGGGTGTGTTGTACCCACCTGTTAGGGCCGGGCTTGTACTAGGGTACTCATTTTTGGTGTTTACCTGTTCATCTCACATCCTAGTACATACTTGCCAGTGAGAATAGATTATCTCCAACAAGTATTCCCAAAATATGCAAATATATCAGTATCATCATGCATCAAGATGGATAGGCATAATAGAAACTATTTATCCAATCATATAGCATAGTTTCTGATAATGGAAGTGGTGTAAGGACGAGCTTGATGTGATACTGATACACCCAGGTGATTGTGGTTGGAAGTCTCTTTTAGCCAAGCTTGCAGAGTGTTTCACTATGTAAATTTAAGTAAAAATCCCTTAGTATTGATATATTGACCATTCCTAGCATGTGATGCACCACACAGTTGATTATCCTAGCCCATTATGGCTCCTTTGAGTCTTGGTATCTTTGTTTCACCTATCAATCTAGTCAGCCAGCTTTTCATCCAAGATGATCACTTCATCGTCTGAGTCTTCCTCTCACCTTCTTTTGTTCAACTGCCCTGAAGACCTGTCAATCCAATTGTTCAGTTTATGCTCCAAGACAATGATGTCATCTGACAAGTCTTTAGAACTTACAACACAACTATGCACATGCTGTATATGCTTCGCTGGTTCATCCTTGGCAAATCTTTTTCATGTCTCTGCAGTAATTGCAGTGTGGATACATCAAGCGCATTATGTACATTATGCTGTGATGCCTTGGGAAATGTGCTAACATTAATAATGACAAAAATCTTTGGTATACAAGATGTCAAGATATGGAGGAGGCTTATCTAGCAACAGGGAACACTGATTGCTACATAGTTCATATGCAGATTGAGGAGAATATGAATAGCATTGTTGATTTTCTGTGATGCTGTCTCCCAGTTAGAGCCAGCAACCCTTAACACCATTCCTAATCATATCCAATCACCCCCGCCTCTGGTCGAAGTTGATGGAGAACCCAAATATGAGATATCTGAAGTTTTAGACTCAAAGTTAGACTGTCAGAGAAGACAATGTCAACTCCTATACCTTGTCCGATGGTCCAGATATAAAGGAACAGACGAGGACACATCATGGTTACTTGCAATGGAGCTCGGAAACGCATCCAGACTAGTTTCGGACTTTCACGCTGCATATCTGAAAAAAAACCCGGTCCTTTTCAACTTTAAAAGTACATAGTGTGCATCTGAAATACAAGTACATTTAGGGAAGAAGCAGAAAAATGGACCAGAAAAATCCTACATCTCCATAGATCCATCTACTTCTCTGCATACACTCTCATCACTTCCAGGTGCCTTTTCCATCACCTCATCCTCCTCCTCTGGATCTGGAGATGTCCGACCCTCCTTCTGAAGCTTTCCAAACAACATGGCTTGAAATTCCCCCTGTTGTTGAAGGAATAATTCAAGTCTGGAACTCTTCTGGTCCACTGCAGCCCTGCTTCCTTCTGCCACCTCAATGCTCCTCTCCAGCAAGGTGTTTATCTGAGCCAGCTCCGCCACTTTGTTGTTGGCTGCGGCCACCCAAGCCTGGTTGTCATACTCCATCTCCACCTCTTCTGGATCCTCCAAAGTTGGACTCTTCTGGCACTTATTGCCCTTACCCTTTGGAGACAGAGATCCAGCAGCATGTTTCCTCTTCTTGCCCTTGGGCACCTTGACTATTCCAGGACGTCCGGGGCATGTAGCCTTGTCCTTCTGGCAGACATTGCAGGACTTGATCTATCTGAACGTCAAAAAACTCAGATCCGAAAAATGTGGATTTACTCACCTGAGCATTGCTCTCTGCATCCATCCAAAGACAAGTCCAGGCCTTGGTAGTGCAGCAACTGCAGTATCCATCCTCATCCACAGGAGCACGAGACTTTGCATCTGTTAGAAAAGTCTAACAGAATCATTCAAAACTCACCATTCTCTGTATCATTTCCCTGCACCTTTTCTGTTCCACCTCCATCCGAATTTCGGCCTCTCGGATCTTCCTAAGGTCCTTCTGGCATTTCCGCTCCTCCTTGCGCTTCCAAGCCTCTTCCTCCTCCATCCAAGCCGCAGCTTCTGCATCTGCTAGTTGCTGTTGAAGCTCCAGCAGTTTCTGCTTAGCAGACTTCTGGTTTCTGGAGGTGTTACCAGACATTTCTGATAGTGCATTATAGGGAGTAAAAAATGAGAAAGGAAGAATCGTCCTGGGACATCCTGCCTTAAGTATATCTGTCCGATTCCGAACTCAGACAATTCTGCCATTGACTTCTTCATTGTCTCGCATTAATTTCGTCTGGTCCAGACTGATGGTTCCTGTACCTCTAGGATCGGCCCTAAGGGGGGGATACTGTCATATTCCATATATCCATGCTTCTCTTCCGGACTTCAGACCCTTAGATCCAATCTGGTCCAATGCATAGATCTGCTTCCATTGCAATATAGATACAGTGGCTCAAAAAAGTGTCTCAATATTTGTAACATTTCATGTAATTGCTTTATTATGCACCAGGGTGTAGGAATATGACTAAACTATAGGGAGGTGTCATAAAGGTATACGTCTTAGCCTCATTTAAGTCCCCTATAGTGTGGGAGGATGATGTCATCATGTGCAGATATGGCTATTTTAATTTGGTGACTCATTGAGACACTTTTTTGACTTTTAGTTTGATCAACACAATCTCTATAATTATGATACTTTATGTGACCTTCTGTTGCTCTAATTACTTCTGCCACTCTTCTAGACATGCTATCTATCAATTTTGAATATTTCTTCTTAGCACTTCTTTCTCACTCTGCTGCAACTCTGTCCTACAGCTGAAATAGCCCCTATGATGAATTTTGATAGGCTGCGAGCAATTCCTTGAATATTTTTCAGAGATATTCAATAGGGCTGATGTATGGGGACTATGCTAGACATGATAGAACATTGAGATCATGGTATTTGAGCTGCTAGTGACTAAACTGAAAGTTTACCTCATATGAATGAAGATATCACATTTACTATATTCTAACTGGGCAGGCTGCTAATGCTACTTAGGCCACCTAATTCATCAATTCCATCATCTCCAGCTCTGTTTCCACTCAAACCATCAATAATACTTGCAAGGCAACAAATATTAAAGCTACAATCAAGAAGAAGAGCACTCTCCTATCCCTAGCCTATAGAAAGAGAAAGTAAACTTTAGCTTTAAAGCACCAGTACTGGATTGGAAGAGGACTGGAAGAGGACTATATTATAAAATCAAACCAAGATAAATATGATGAGGTCAGATGGCTGAGAATACATCTGTAAAAAGACAGGTGAACCACTAAAAGAAAAAAAAAAGTGTAAACTCTTAAGTGTGAAGTAACAAATATAGAGGTATAGGACTGTATGAGATGTAATAGAGTGTATATTCTCTGTGTGAAGTAAAGTGAAGGACTAATACCAAGTGGTACATCTCTATTTTAGATGAGAGTCTGCTAAGAAGCATACAGAAATCATAGATTAATGAGGAAGGTACTATGTTGCAATAATAATAATCCTGTATATGTCTAAGTTGGTCACTAGCAGCTCAAATACCATGATCTCAATGTTCTATCATGTCTAGCATATTCCTACACCCTGGTGCATAATAAAGCAATTACATGAAATGTTACAAACATTGAGACACTTTTTTGAGCCACTGTAAGCCTTTAATTTATTTCCTGTTCATATAATGTTAAATACAGCCTATTCGGCATTTCCTTCTTTCTGTTGTTTCTGTTATATCTATTACCGGTATGCTTACGGATCCGTTAACCCATCTTCATTTCTGACTCGCGTTTGTTAACATTTGCATATGCTTCATACATAGCCTTGGACTCTGCTTATTGATCTTTCCATTATTTCTCTTAGTATATAAACTCATGTATATGTCCTGTAGTACCTTATTTTGAATATCATCTTAGATTGTCCTTTTTCCGTCCTCCAAACTTGAGTCTATTCAACTCTTGTCACCCTCTGAAACTTCGAATAGATTCCAATAGTCTATATGCTTGGCTCTATCTTCAGGTAGTCTATACTCTGTTAGTTTCTAGTTTGGACTCGTCTGGATTAGCCTTATATGTGTTTCCGATATCCGGAAGTCATCCAGATATCTCTGGAAGACCTATCTGGACCTTCAGACATGTTATCGATAGTATCCTGAAATGAGGGACAGTACATGGGAAAGGGGCACAGCATATGAGCTGAGGCTCAAGTCCTTTGGATCCAATCCTATGAGAGTACGACCTTAACAATTAGGTGATGCTGAGACATATGGCTATGTGATTGTATGTGAATGTTGCAGTGCATTCAACCCCAAATGTTCGACCTGAGGGGTTTGCTATTGGAATAAGATTATAGTTAGTTAATCGATAAACCATCAGAAGTCTGAAGGTATAATTATGAGTCCGATGCCAAAGTGTTGGCCGATGTTTTTGGGTTTGGCGGGTTGGCGGGTTTCGGGTGCAGGTTCGGCAGGTTTGCATCGGGTCTAGAGAGGGATTGTCAGGTATAGTGAGCGGTATGCGGATTATCAATAATGACGGGTGTTTCGGATAGAAAGAGCAGTAATATTCGCAATGGTCAACTAAGAATTATGAAATATCAGGTTACTATGGAGTACTTGGAAAAGCAGTATGCCATTAATGAGACCATGCCTGTGGATATGTATGGTAAGGTTCTGGAGGTTTAATATCTATATATGATCACTACTTATTCTCATGGCTTAGATATAGAGCTTCGGGTAATAAATACTGCTTACCCTTACATTCCTGGTACAATGAATAATTTGATCTTGGATATAAACAATCTAAATCAATAAAGATGTGTTCTAGACTATCTTGTAGCAATAGGTTTAGCCCTTGAACTAGCATAAGTGTCATCTATAACACCTGGACATTTGCCCATAACATTTGCCTAATAGTTGAGAGAGTATACTTCAGTTGTCGATTCTGGCAGTTGTCTCTTGAAATCTACCTAGGTAACATAGTAGCAGCAGCAACAACCACAGCAGACTCAACAACTACATTAGCAGCAGCAGCAGTCATGCAACATGCTGACTAGAAAACATTTGTCCTATCTAGTGACACCAGATCTCTATGATTTATAGAAAGATACAGTGATCTATAAAATAATCCAGAATACTTATGTAGGTGGGAATGATATGGACATGGTTATCATCTCACAAGTTCTTATGAATGGCCACAGGTGACAGAGCTAATCTATCTTCACCACATTTCAAGACCAGAGCCAATCACGTGACTCACAAGTCTAGGTCTCTTTTTCTTTTTTGCATATCTCAAGTCAACAGGTACACTGATTGAATGCTCTCTAGTTAACTTTACTAATATTTATTACATAGAATTCAAAACTTCATTTAACATGCAATTATCCTGCATTCTTGGTGGCTCAAGCTGGACCATAGCTGACAGTTCTGAGAGAGAAATGCATTGTCCAACAGCTTATGGACCTCATATGGATCCCAGCCTACTCTACAATTGATCCTGGTCAATGTCTTTGGGTTGCTCGCATCATGCATGCACTCAGAAAATTAGTTTCCTCCTGTGAGGTTCACATATCAGAAACCCCTTAAAAGCTATCCTTCCTACATGACTTACCTGGCAAAGATGGTTGCAGCAGCTATTAATGTTGTTGTCAAGTTTATCAGCAAGTATGACAATGACATCCACAGTGCAATGGTAGCAGCAGATACCCTTAACAAAGTCTTATTAAACATACATCATACAAGTGTTCTATTTACTAGATGTGAGGTGTATTGTCTTGTGAATTACAATAAGATCTTACTGTACACTAGCATGTTCACTGTCTTCTTTTTCTTATCATCTATTGCAAACAGTGTTCAAATAGCTCACTCACATCATACTCTCAACAGTACCATCAAAGTCACATAAATTACCTCTACAGAATCAGTGGCTCAGCAACAGTGAGCCACAAAGGAATCTACCAGATAATTTATATCATATGAATTTACTGCTCAACAGTTTGGATTAACCTGCTACTCTTTTGTTTTCTCTGCCTCCTTTGCAGTTACCCAGGGATTGTTCTGGTGTTTATTCTGCCTGCTATTTGATACATATCTAGACTCCAATAGGTGTAAATAATGTGCACCACACATAAGAAACATGTACATGGAATCTAGTATAACATCAGCATGAGACATCAATATTGTTTAGTCCTACATTACACACCTCACACATAATATGTCAGTGCTAGCCAAACTTAATATTAACTTACTACTAACTTGAGTTCTTTGGAAATTTTCAAAAGGACTTAGCAAAAGTTATTCAAATCTTTAAAGTAACACCAAATCAAATCATCAGAAAAACAGACTCATACCATGTATATTGACTAGGAGGATGTATCATCACAAATTAAACAATGAATCTGAATGAGGTATGGCAATTTTGTCATGTATCACATGTGTAGCTACCTAATTTGGATTGTTAGTCAGCCAATGTACCTGGTTATGTATAACATAATTTACATGTAGCCATACATCTATCTCAGCCTACATTGACATCATAAAAAATTCTTCTGATATTTGGATTTCACCAAACATTAGAAATAAAACAGGCAATAATAATATCAAATCTTAACAGACTGCCTTATCTGCATCCTCAAAGCCAGAGTAGGATCAAGCAAGTCATGGAAATGGAAGATGCCATACCCTTACCTATACAAGCATCTAGTCAAATATCATCAGTCTTAGGTGGATTATTATCACATTACATAGGAGGAGGCATTGAGGTTGAAGATGAAGACCTGGATTGTCTGTGATATCTACAAGAACAGATCAATAGACCTGTCATGAATGCATATGTCATTCAGGTATCAAAAAGCAGTATGACTATTTGGCACATACTGGATATGTTATTATTAGTTCACTGGTCCGTAACTTGGTACTTCAAAAGACTTCATGTGGAATAACTCTGGAAAATATTATTTCTGTGGTGAGTATATTTATTTAAGCAAAAGTCTATACCAAACTTGAAATTATTTCAACTACTTCAATACAGATAACTACAAAGAAGATGTTTGACACTCAAGGTTACAGAAGATGATGCACCTAATCTTAAATTATACATGAGATACTAGACATAGTAAATATGACAGCAAGGGGTGAACTACAACCAGTGATTATTAACATCACTAATCATTCAAATCAACTATTCTTCACTATTTTCAAGATTACACAGGATGGTGGACCAAGTCATAAACTGCTAGGAATATTTTATATGGTGCTAGACTTGGTAGGTGCAGTAGTAAGGGATCAACCATAACTAGTGATTACCTACATCACCAATCTTCCAACTCAATTATTTCCCATTATTTTCAAAGTTACAGAAGATGATAAGATAATGCATGAAGTTATGAACTGCCAGTAATTCTTTATGAGGTACTAGATATGGTAGATATGTTAGTAAGGGGTCAACCACAATCAGTGATCACCAACATCACCAATCATTTGAATAAAATACTTCCCACCATTCTTATTCACCAAGTTATAAACTGTCAGCAATTTTTTGAGGTACTAGATATAGTGGATATGCTGGTGAAATGTCAGCTACAACCAGTGATCACCATTATCACTAATCTTCCAAATCAACTGCTTCCTATTATTTTCAAGGTTACAGATGATGCACCAAGTTGTAAACTACTAGAAATTTTTTATGAGGTATTAGACTTGACAAGTATAGTAGATGTCAGTTTTCCATTATCATTGGTATCTAACACCATCAGCCATTAAGCAAAACTTCTCCCTACTATTTGTAAGATCATAAAATTCAATGAACTAAGATTTGGAGCACTAGCAAGTTTTCTAAGGTTGTAGCCCATCTTCTTCTCCTCCCCTAGTACACAGCATATCAATATTTTGTGATATTAGCTGGAAATTATGTGTTTATAATACTATAGGGTATATATAATTGTCTGTGAAGAATGCTAGATGTTTCAATTGGGTTACACTATTTTAACATGATAATACAGAAATATAAGATGATACTCAGTAAAATGAGCATAACTCATGTTCCTGACCACCAAATTCCAGTGATCTATTCCATCCGATAGACAACAAAAACAATAGAAGACAGAAATAGCAACAGAAATTGGAAAGTGGATATAGAAACCATGCCAAACATAGCATCAGAAATAAATTATTTGCAGAACATGAATGACAATCATACAAACTAAATTTTTGCCTTCACACATCATAACTACATTACTCCTACAGCAACTGGTGGAACAAGATAAAAAAAATAGAAAACCAGAGATGGAGGGATGGTTGTATACTGCTGTTTCTGCAAGAGAGCAGATAATGAAGTTGGGAAATAAGGATAGAGGGAAACTTATATATAACCAAGAGTCATGAGTAGGAAGATAATGCTTGAGAATCATTTCTATACAATCAGATAACGTTTTTAGTCAATGGTGACTTCTTATCATTTTGAATGTCACAGATGATAGGCCAAGTGCTAAGACACCAGGAGATTTTTGTAAGGCAGTAAACTTAGTGCATCTGGTCATAAAAGAATAATTTTATACTAGGGATTCTATACATGAAAATATTCAAGCAAGCCCCCCCTCCCCCCATACACACATACATATATACTATCTCTAAGGCCATTAGAGATGATTAACCAAGTATTGAGGCACTAGTAATTTTTGTCAAGTGATAAGCTTGGTGTATCTGGCAGTCAGAGGATAATCTGACACAAGAAATCATACATCATAGAATATAGCTAAACAAGTTTCTCTCCAGCATTTTTAAGGTTACTGATGATAATGAACCAAGTTTTAAGACACTAGATATTGTTTGTGAGTCAACAAGCTTGATGCATCCAGAGGTTCGGAGGTGGTCTGACACCAGAGGTCCTACACTGTATGAAACATCTAAAGAAGTTCTTTATTACCATTTAAAAGGCTACAAAAGATGATAGACCAAGTTTGGAAAGACCAAGAATTTTTTGTGAGGTGGTAAACTTGGTACACCTGGGTATCAGAGAATTGCTACCTGGCTGGGCTGATAATGTACGATCAAGGGTAAGGGATTTCCCAGACTGCTAAATTGCAGTGGCAAGATTTAGAAAAATTGTCATATATCAAAGAATTAAATGAAAAATTTTACACCAGACAATACCCATTACAATGTATCATGCTCAGTAGTAAGTCTGATGACCTGGATCTCCTGTGCCTTGCAGCAATCATGAAAAACTTAGATTTTCTGATTATCACACATATGTGTGTACTGAAAGGTATTTCAACAAGACAATAAGTGAGCCACATAAGTATACTGCTTTATACTGGTACTCATGCAATGAAAATAATAATGACATCGGAATGGTGCTAGAGCCAAATCTATGAAAGAGTCACCAAGTAGTGACTATGTGACCTTACATGGTAAGAAGATGACGGTAAGCCATGTGTGATGTGAATGAGATCTACATATTTGCTGGGGTTCAAGTGTTAGTTCAACAATGCTTACATAATACTTGTTTGATGGCAATACCAAACTTTCTGTTCCTTCATTCATCGACTTTCTGATTTAACTACATCTAGTCATATAACCTTAAATATTGCTTCCCATATAGTTATAAAAATGTGCTACAGAGATGGACCTTACATTCACAAAGCCCAGCGAAAGATATGCATTACATTAGAGTTAGCTGGGAGGCTATCAAATGTATGTATTGATTATTCTAAAGAATTGATGAGAAATTACAAGCAGAATGAATTGAACCTTCATAGTTCTGCAGCTGAGGAATATACAATGAAGAAGTGGGCCTATGCTCTCCCTGTGGCTTTGGAACAGATGGAATACCATGTTAAGAATATGGAGATAGAGATGTGCAGGGATAAGGAGGAGGTCAATGATATTCGTGCAAGGCATTGTGAAGAGATGGACGACAAGTGCATGATGCATAATGCTGTACTCAAATAACATCAAGACTATATCAATGAATTAGAGAAAGATATACACTATAAGCAGGCAATGATTGATTTTCTGACTCAGGATATAGTCCCAGAGTGTTTTGAACCCACACTAAGAAAAATATAGAAGTTTTCCTGATACCCCCCTCAAAGCTCAATTTTTACAGGCTTCCCATGACTTGCTTGTACGCCAAATGCATTTTTCCTAGGGCCTATTTATTACCCTGAACAGGATGATCAAGCCTTTTTGTCCAGAAAGAATTATGGTCTTAATGAGATACACATGGTCCTCCTTCCTCCTCCTACTTCATATATCCTGCTATTCTAGATTATGACCTAGGATCAATACTGTAAATGATGGCCTCAGTGTTTTTAAGGCCTAGGAATTAATTGGTGATAATCTCAAACTTTATGGAGTGCAGGGATCATGAGATATGCTGCATGTGCAAAAATGTCAGTATTTTGGCAATATCTTCATATTCTAGGTGCTGTTTTCTTTTATTCTGGGCTCATATTAATCCTTGAGTATCCCTCTAAAATATATACCAGCCCAGAAAGAGAAAGCAATTTTGAATTCTGAAACCTATTTCTGTTTTAACCATATAAGTTCAGCTTCTCTCTAGTGTTTTCCCTATTGCAATGCAAGAACTGTGTTTGTCTGCATCCCCTACAGAATTCCATTCTTGTCAAATGATACAATTATTTTGTTGACATGCATGTTGTTCTTCAGCCTATTGTTGTATGTTCCAAATTTTAATATATTCACGATTATGAGGATGTTGATTTTCCCCATTCCAATCTTCATAGCTGTAACCACCACATCATGTCATTTGGTTTCGGACACCACTTCATCCTTCATCAATGTTGCCTATACTGGTCGGGTATTTAGTTTAAATGTGTTGCTGCTCAAGGCAACCTTCTGCCATATTATACATCATTTTCCTCACTCAGCATTATATTCACTCACATTGTTGTCATCATTGGTGGGTTTCTTCTTGCCTTTACATAGTGTCATCTTGGTTTTGTTGAAGGTTGGTTTTGATCTTTATTGTGTTATCAATCATTATTTATCCTCATTGATTACATAATCTCCCTGGCCTGAACCCTCTACTACCTCATGATCTTATGCACCATGGGCTTTCACTATGTTAACTATTATCTTGTTCATATATATTATAGTCTATATATAAATATATCAGTCTAATATTAGCAATTTATATATTGTAAGGACAGTATGACTTGCAATTTGCAAGTATTATGTGATATTTGAAAAGACAGTTCTGAGAGAGATAGACAGCACCAAGAAAACACTACAAATTTATTAATTTCCTACAAACAAAAATTGCTATGCTATCCTATATCCAATTCCCTCATTCATCCATACATTAACAGTGTGACACAAGTCTAGTTCTACATCCTGCAGGGCTTTGAATAGGTTATCCAGATCTTAGATAAAGAAGTAGCTGTCGTCCTGCTTGTGAAGAAGATTTTTTGGCCAATGGGTGGGGTCCTGAATGTTCAAGTGATGCTCAAGGCAGGCATTATAGTTAGACATATCAATGCTTTCATATAGCGACACTATAATTTCATTGGCTCAAATCAACAGCGACTTCACCATATCCCTGATGACTGATATGATTAGTGGAGAACCGTCCATTTGGAGTACTATGTGAATGTCATTCTAGAGCAAGTTGGGGAGTCTGATCTCTGAATGAGCCATAGTTGACAGGAAGTGCATCTTCTCGTGGAGCATGGTGAAAGGATAGCAATTTTCCCTAGTAAGCACGTCTTTTAGGATTAAGTCATAAAATCTGACAGTAATTTAGTAACATAAATTGAATTAAAATGGTAAAACTCATAATAATAATCATTTACTGGATTCATTCAACCCACTATTGTAGGCTTCCAAGATGCCTGAAGTGCATATACAGAACTGCAGGCATGACAGATTAGGAACAATGTTGGAGGCCAACTCAACAGTGCTATTAAGCAATAAGTAAGATGAAATGACATAATGGATCAGTGAGCAGCTGAACCAATCATTAGTAATGTACTCATTTGATGTTGTCAGAAACACAAATAAGACTTCTTGAATGCGGTCTAAGATGCTGCTGCTCTCCCTACCTTTCAAGATGCAGAGGAGTCTAATAAGGCTCTCAAATTGCTCTTCAGTGATAAGGAGCTTGAGTGAGAATGTTTGGAGTATATCAATGAACTGCAGAAACATTATCAAAAAGTGTTCCCAAAGATATGCACACTTCACAACATATGTGTCATCATGGGGGCTTGAAAAGGAGTATTTATGATTTGACTAGAAGAATATCAGTTGAGCTCTGATAAAAGTTAATTGAGATGAACCTACCCTTTCAAAGTGTTGATCAATCACAGAAAGGTGAGATTGAGGTTGGGTAGCATGATGTGAATGACATTGAGCCAGTTATAGATAGTAGTGTGTAATAATTGAAGGTAATCCTCTTTCAGCAGTGCTTGAAATGACCTGAAGCAATTGGATGACCTGGAGACCCTTAATAGCCTTGTTTCACCTCATTTTGAGAAGGAATGTTCCATGCTTGTGAGTATCTTGGTCAATATGATAGATATCCAGATCAGCTCAGAAGGCTTTCTTCCTGATCTCATCCTAGTAGTCAGCAAACACATGTTACTACAGGGGCATGATCTGGTTCAGGTCTACAAGGATAAGTGTTTGATTGCCATGAAACTCGTACACACACTGAATATCCTGTTTCTTGGTGTTTGGGCGCCATTGGTCATTAGAGTGGATAATCTTAAAGTGCTCCTGCATGGTCCAAAGAAAAGCTGACAGGTAGCTGCAGCCCTCTATTAAGAAAACTAAACTGTCAAGAACCTTGAGACTAACTATAGGAGGGACAATGCCAGAAGGTGCAGTAAAGTCATCAACACACCCAAATGACTTGAGGATGCAAGTCATGTCTGACTCCAGGGGAGGAGGAGGTTTGAAGCAGTGGTGAGAGATGGTGTGACTGTGGGCGTATTTGACAGGAATGGTGATTGTACAATTGATCCAAATGGTGATTTTGTACATAGCATTAATGATGATACCAATATCATAGAGAACAGCCAAATCTCCTGGCAAAGAGGAGAGCTCTAGACCAAATGCCTGGCAATCCTGAGGTGGTATTATAAGAGGCAGATTTTTAAACTATCATGATATAACATACCTATGTGACATTTGGCAAAGGGGTCAGGCTCTCAAAGATCAACACTTTCTTTTTCTCGTTATTATGGTATTGTTGAGGGGAGGAAGAGTGATCTACAGCAGATTCCTGTGTCTCCTAAAACTCGATAGAATGAAGCTTAGATGTACATAAATTTTAGGGTGACTTATTTGACAAGTGTTTGCCAATGTGTCTGAGCATTGGGACACCTCAGGAACCTATTGCTGGCTACATTTTTTATTGATATGTGTCAAGTCTGATAAGGTAGAATTTCCTTAAATGGAAGGAGAGGCCTCACTCTCCAAATGTCAATTGTGATGTGTCCTCATTGCAAATGAGTCAAGCACAGTGTAGTCACATAACAGATAGTGGAAACATATATCACTTACGTAGGCCAGGTTTGAACCATTAACTGATGAAGAGAGTGATCTAACATGTCAATGAAGAGGGTGGTATGCACTAACTGAGCATTGTAATAGATACATGTTTTTTGAGTAAGGACTTCTTCCTTACATTATGGTTGCAAAATGCAAATTTATAGCGAGGCCTAGTGTGACATACAGTTAGCTCTGGCAAATAGACAACCTTGTAATGCCTACATTGCGAGAAAAATCAGAAAAATCAGTGGGTGATGATGGTTTCTGCTTTATTATACCACAGAGAAGGCTTTGGGCATTGATTACTAATATATTTTGACATCACAAACACTTTGATGGATGTATTGTGCTACTGTTATGTTTTAATGTGATTATAGATAAGGTGGCCCAGAAGGGACTTGTGAGAAGAAACTATCATAGAAGCACATTCCCATGTAAGTTAGGGGAGTGTACAAATGAGTAAGCTAGTTGTGTGCATGAAATCTAAGATACTGAGCCACAAGAGTTAATATATGGCTAACTAGGGACAATCAGCTTCGCTCAGGCTAGTAAGATGGATCTAAAAGGCGAAGAGTCAGACATGAACTAAGGTAGCCATAAGAAGTGACTTATGCCAGAGGCATGAATTATATAATCTCTGAATGTCAGTATGAGAGGAAAGAGACTGCAGAGGCTAAATTATCAAGGAATAGGCACAAATAAAACAGGAAATTGACACACCATCACTTGCCTATAATGAGGTATCGCCACAAGGAACTCAAGTAACAAATTGTATTGTTGGCCAACTACTTGCACCCATGTCACTGGCAATAGGCACTGGACGCACTAGATCTCATGTAGACTTATATAGTGTGCTGTAACTCACATAGCTTCACCCAAAAAGAGTCTAGCCATATGCATGAGTGATGTGGGTGATGAATGCAAACAACCTGCATGATGAAATGCAAGAGCAAAGGCTACTTATTGCAGTATCATAGATTCTAAAATGATAAGTATAAGTCAGTTAGCAACAATAAACCTTGAAAAATATGTGCTAAAAGGACATTTACTTTGAGCAGAGTAATAGCAATGCTTGCAATGCAACTCCAGTTGCCAGCATACATGGTAGAGCATTTGTTCCCCAACAGTTTTCCCAGGGTGCCTCAGCACTCAGGGACCTAGAGGGTATAAGTTAACAGCAGCTATTTATGGATTAGTGCCTAGGCAACTGAAAATGTCTGATGTGATGCAGAGCCATGCAAAGTGCATGTATCAGCCTCTGGAATGAGCAGGCATTCCAATGGTACTATCTCCACAATAAATAGCAATAGACAGGACATGACATTTGACATGTATCGTCCTGAGTGATGATAGTGGTTGAAGATGAAAAGAGAAAGACTACCTAAGCCATGAGGCAATTTATTATTAGAGACTACTACAAATACTATTGTGTGGTCCCGGATGCCCATATCATTGCTTAGTTTGAGGATTTTAACGCCAACCTTTCATTCCAGGAATGTGCCTTTGCGAGAGAGTGGAACCACAAGAGCAAGTTCTATTTCCCAATGACCATGTTGTGATTATGCTCATAATTCCATGGTGATGTCATGGCTTGAGCTGGAGGCACAATTTTGATGAGAACATGTTGATGAGGTGAAAAAGAGACTTCTAGGATACTGACACAATTTTTTTCAGGAAGCACATTGATTTCATTCTAAGACATTATTGTATGCAATGCTCAGATGCTACTGAGCTATGCGTACACTTAAAATGGTATCTGGCAGGTAAGAAACACATCTTGTATCAAGTAATGACTGATATCAAAGAATAAATGATAGAGGGGTTGATTCTGAAACAATTGACTGCAGCATCATTGTTTCGGAGCACCAACCAAATGGAGCAAGTGATCGCTCGCCTTATTAGCTTTGGTACTTTGCAAGACATTATGCAACCTTTTCCTTTCTCAAACAGAATTGCAGAGAACCTTCTCAACTCTGATGCACCCTTGAAGAAACAAGGTATTGCATACTGTGGTGTGCTTGTGTTGATTGTGGCTCTCATTTGAATACCAACTGACTCACATAAACTAACAGGAAGGATATGGAATATTTTATGTAAGTGACAGGATCAGCACTACGAAAATTTAGTTTTAATTTGCTGGAAAAACCATCACAGGTTTCTCAACTACTATGGTTTTCCAGAAGCTTGTCTTATGTAGATTCATTCAATTGAGGGACGCAAAGAAAACCAAAATACCCATTTTTTATCTTTGCTATCAACAGCTGCTATGTTTGGTGTTCCAGTGATGGTATTGGAGCATGTTGAAAACTTCATATTGACAAGATCCGTCATACATGGACTATGACTAATAGCAATAAAACACTCCTTAAAGGTAAAAGTCATTTTATATATGAAATTCAGATACATATTAGGAGATATGGTAATTGGTGTCAGACACTAGTAATGATAAACCTACTTTTATGGTGATTGCACACTTGGTATAGTATTATATAATAAAAGTATCAGAAATATTGAGATTTTGTGTAGTGGATAGCACACCACATATCATTACAAGTATCATTTGCTTCTTTTCTTGTGTCTCTATGAAAAGTAAGACCACTGTGAAATTTCCAGGTGGGACAAAAACATACCCGCTTTCCACAGTTGGCAAGGTGCACTACTAGGCTCATGTTACATAGGATGAAAAAGGATTATATATCAATAACTTGTCAATATGTTCTAGATGACACTAATACATCCTAGAACTACACAAAATCTGAATAGAAACATTTCTTCACTGACTGGAGCAACACTTGTGTCTCCACAGCATGTGTAGTATGCTTGACAACAGTCTACTACATAGGTATATATATATAGTCAATGTCTGGACATTGAATGATGATGAAGCATGAATATGAAAACCTAGCAATTCCATGATAGCAGTCACAAAATCTGAGCTTGGTACTGAAGTCTCCAATTCAGCAATGGAATTCATGCTATAACCCATAGTGCGATACTATAGAGACCTTTTTATAATCATACAAAGGCCAAGTAATGACTGTTTGTGCATGACTTATCATTTATTATTATGTATATGAGTGAATTACATATTTATAATAACTTACCCACACTTTTCAAAAGATACAGTACCATGATTGTCATATAATGTAGAGTTTTGAGTGCATGTTCGATAGCCTAATTTGTGGTAGAGTCTGCAACCTCCGCATCTATATATTTTGCGAGTTTGGTGAGGTGCATGCACATATAATGGTAAAAGTGTCCTCTGGTAGTGAAAGATGTAACTGGAGTATACACAGCATAAATGATGTCAGGTGACTATATTCTACATAGGTGAGATATAAGATACCTCAATGACAATTTGATGAACAAAGGAACTTACAGCACATCCTCTGTATATAGAACAATGACCTCAGCAACACAGTTCTTCTGCACCCATGCTGTATGGAATGGAAAATCAACAAGATTGGTAATGAGAAGATGAATATGGTTGTCATGTTTATCCTTCAGCCTGAAAACTACTCAGAACGTTACTCCAAGGTCCATCCTAATCCATGTTAACATACCCTCAGAATCATGATGCAGGTAGCTTAGAAATCTAGTGTGGTATATTAAACCTCATCATTTGACCTTAAAGTTATCCAGATGAATGTTAGACATTATCAAAACTATGTTTGTTGTTTGATTCCACCCATAAGCAAGCTCATGGTCAATATTCCTGACATTTGATAGGTCCAATGAATGATGGAGAAGTAAAAAAAATGACTAAATGCACCTGAGTGACTCCAGAAGGACGGCCTATAAAAGGCCTACAATGAGGATATATTGGATTCTTGTCTGATCAGTCATTGACGAGAGGAATGATCATATCATTCCAGGTAATGTAGGAGTCACATGGTCCTTGAAACACAACATGACATCTATTGCAAGTATTCAATCATATAACACATCAGAAAAAGTATGTAAAACATTACCATAAATGCACACAGGTCAATATGGTGAGATGACAAGCATATCATGCAGGGAATCTTCCAATAGATCAGTGAATCTTACCTGGTGTCTATCACCTCTAATGATGACATGCTTGTTTTAGCTGAGTGCCACTCCAATAGCATCAGAGATATCCTTGCACAAAAGAGCTTCATGAGAGAAATAGATGTCATCCTAGGATTTAGGTGTAGAAATGGGGAAATCTGCCATGAACCTGATTATTGGTATGTCAATTTGCTCGTAGCTCATTATATACCACCAGCAGAATAGTCACATGTCTATCCTTCCATGTGATTATAGGGCTATTCTTTGAGACATGGCTACCTAACACTCTGGTAGTGAGATTAAGATCTTGAGAGGTTGAGATATCACAGATAGACATATTTTTGTCTGATGGATGGAAATTCAAAATAGAGTGGCGTGCATGAGTGCTGATCAGAAATAACAATCAATGTGTGCCACTCAACCATGGCAATTGCTGAAGAAAATCTAATAGAATCATACATATTTTTTCTGATGCTTGAAGTGATTGTTATTTGTGTGATCCCTTCTGGCTTACATTGTTTGATTCCTTTATATATTTTATAGTAACTTCTGCTATCAGGTGTTGTTCTGGTTGTTATTGTCATTTCCACATCGCTGTTGTTTGTTTCATTCTGTTATTCTGTTACATTGTTCCATATAATGAAAATGTTTGTATCATGTGTTGTATCCACATAAGGTCTCCTCACTGGTCATAGGCTATAATGCATTGTAAGATTAAATATGGGTTCATCATGCATAAAACTAACAATGGTATAAATATATGTATATGTAATGATAGGATTCAAAATGAATATATAGCCATTATATCAGTGACACATGTGAGTCATTGTTTTAATCAAGCCTATCCAATTATTGACAGGTTGGAAGGACTTACATTGTTGTCATCGTCCATTGTTGGCTGGGATGGGAGAATCAATTGGGTGGAAGTGAGAGATCATGATATAGTCTTAGCAACATAGACCAGTGCCCTATCAGCTTGAGATGTCTGAGTTTCAGTCAGAACACACATGTGGTGGAGATTTCAGTGTCCATCAATATATTGGACACTTGTGACAATAATGTTTCATCATTTGACGGTGCTGGACAGAAGATATTATCCTTATCTAATTGTGTTTTTATGACAGCATCTTTATTTGAGTCGGTGGGAGTTGATGTCCTATCGTGTGAAGGAGTATCAGGAGATGCGATACTAGACACAATTGCTAATATAGACATATGAGTGACTTCTTCTTCCATTCTGTACAGATTCTCATTGATAATATCACCCACACAAGGTCTGGAAGGCACAGAATCAGGTGTTTCCTTGGGACATGTGAAGGGACCTCAACTATCCTCCTTCTGTGATTCATCAACGTAAAGAAATGGCAGAGATTGTAATAACTGACTTTGGGTGGGGATGCTAGTGAAGATGTTCACTAGTTTGGTGTCATGATCCTCATCATCGTCATCAATGATCATTCTGTCAAATTCATTGGCAACATCTGTGTCTTCATTCTTCACAGATATCCATGGAATGTTCATGTCACACATTATGCTAATATTCATATGTATCTATGAGATCGAGGCACAAGTTTTAATACTTATCTTGGAATAACAGACAGTAGAAAGGTAATTGACCAGAATCTTGGGTTTCTCTTGAAAATAGGAATGTCCTGGAGACAGCAGGGATGTCTTTCCTATATGACTTCGATCTAGAAAGTGAGATGAAGCGAGACATGCTTGGAAGAGGTGCAGAAAATTGATGATATCAATGTGCTAGCCCTCATAGGTGCAAATGCAAAGGCTCAAAGAAATAAAGCAGTGTAAAAGATGGATTCATGGAAGGATGCAGGATTGGAACTGAAGGACTATCTCATTAGTCCTACACCAACATAGACTCAACTCAAGGCAGCAATTTCAAGCTCAACTGCAATGATAATAAGACCATGATCATGGTCACCTAAGTTGTCTCATATTCAACTATATGTTTCACATCTGATTATCATGTTGATAAGACAAACATGATTCATACTTACAGATAATATCCTCAAAGAGATTGGGCCCTATCCTAACACTCTTAAGGATGCGATATAGTGCTTCACCACAACCAGCATTGATGACACTCTTGTATCAGTGGCTTTTAAAACAATCAATGTTGAACTGCAGGACCATATAGATGTAACTCCAGGCCACATAGGCCCTAGGTCAAGAGCATTTGTGAACCAGTCCTTGATATTCTTTCCTGACCCTGAAGCCTCCTATAAGCACCACACTCAGTGGTCATGGCTGTGGGATGGAGATGTATACATCACAGAGTTTTATAGGATGATAAAGACAATGGATTATAATCAGCAAGAAACACTCAAGCAAGGTTTGTACAACATATTTTCAGAACTTTACTGTCTTCCTGCGAGTGGTGCAAGGGTGTGGATACAAGAATGATGCAATAGTATTCACAACAAATCCTAGATTTTACAGGATTGACTGTGTTGGAAGGGCAGGCAGACTGATGAGTAGCAAAAAAGCTTTCAAGAACATTGACTTCATGGATAAATTATGACAGGACCATGATTATAACCTAAGCCATCTGAGCTCTGATCAACCAACTATGCAGTAAAAAAATCCAATTGTAATTATATCATGGTTCAAATTTAACTACCCAAGTTATGCTATGACCACATATTGCTTATGTGAGCAGTGTCACTTCTCACTCAATGACTGATTTTTTTTGGCCTTTATTAGACTTGCTTGACTTCAAATAGAGCTGTCGCTTGAGGTATTTGAGCTCTATGAATGTGATGGTAATACTATTTGTATTCTGAAAAATCATTTCAAAAGTCATGGATGTCTATAATGCTGAGGTCCCCAACCTCAAGTCTCAAGCCCATTTGTCCAGAAAAAATCAGATTGTTGAGATACACATAGTCCTCCTAGTCCTTCTTCTACTTCATATATCTTGTTATTATGTAAATACCATGTATGAAAGAATGTTTCTCCTTTTTTGTGATCATCTAAATGATTGAAGATAGTCTCAAAGTGGTCTGAGTGTTATGCACTCAAATAGGTCTGTTATGCAGAGCCCTAAGAGGGGCGTCGTCTGCTAATGTTCGTGACGTAACCAGAAGGGTCCGGTGTAGCGACTGAGACTGGCAATGTCGAGTCGGCAGATATCAGAGACGCGCGAGTTACGTGACTTCTAAGACGGATGTCTTTGAAGTTACTGATGTCTTCAAAGTAAGGACAGTCTTGTCCTAATGATGAGTTGGTCGATTGAGATAGACTTAAAGTATGATGAGCACTTTAAGAAAAGATACTAGAGACTGAAGCTGAAGGGGCTTCAGAGGGAAGTATGTTCCAGGGAAGATTGAGTAGATTCAAGTTAGGGAATCTAGTACAAGGTGACCGACTACTTATACTAAGTGGAAAGAGTTAACGGCAAGGCTACTGTACTGTAGGTAAGGACAAAGGGGAAACAGAAAGAGGTATAGGTATGCTGGCAGCAGAGCCTGATTAGTGATGTGAGGTCAAATGCGGAATGAGACCGAGAAACATTGGAACGAGCCAACAGTAAGAGGTACAATGCGCAGCACGCATGAGTCAGAGGGAAGATAAGGAAAGCCACATTAGTGGCACGAGTCAGGACAAGTCATAGCCCAAAGGCATGTGCGCACATTGGTGCGATAGGAGGGAGGCAAGGGACGGGAATGGTCCTGAGGATCTGGTCAACAGATAGTCGGTAGAGAAGTACGAGCTGGAGGCATACGAGGGCGAGGATGAAGGGGAAAAATGATAGGGGGGCCATGTAGCCGATGTTACTTGTAACACTGAGCCCATCCTAAGAAAAATATGGAAGTTTTCCTAGTATCCTTCTCAAAGATCGTTTTTTATAGGCTTCCCATGACTTGCTTGTGCTTCAAATGCATTTTCCTAAGGCCAATTTATTCTCCTAAACAGGGTGGTTGAGCACTTTTATCCAGAAACAATTAGATTATTAAGATACACATGATCCTCCTCCCTCTTCCTACTCCATATATGTTGTTATTATGTAAATACCAGTATATAAAGGATGATCCTACTGTTGTTTGATCATATAAATTGATTGGAGATACTCCCAGAGTAGTCTGAGCCCATCCTGACAAAAATATAGAAGTCTTTCTGGTACCTCCCTCAAAGATTTATTTTTATAGGCTTCCCATGCCTTGCTTGTGCTCCAAATGCATTTTTCCTAAAGCCTAATCATGTCCCTGAACAGGATGGTTAAGCCTATTTGTCCAGAAAAAATCATGTTCTTGAGATACATATAGTCCTTCTCCATTCTCCTATTTCATACATCCTGCTATTTTAGATTATGACCTAGGACCGATACTGTAAATCATGGGCCCAGTGTTTTTAATGCCTAGAAATTGATTAGTGATGGTCCCAAACTCTATAGAGTGCAAGAATCATGAGATATGCTACATGTGCAAAAATGTTAGTATTTTGGCAATATCTATTGATTCTTGAGTATCCCTTTAAAATATATACCAGCCTAAGAAGAGGAAAAATTTTGAATTTTGAAACCTATTTCTGTTTTGACAATATAAATACTATAAGTACAAATACAGGGCATGCTGACCCATACTAATTACAAGCATGTGTGTCATGCCAGTCTCTATTAAGATTCTTTTTATATGATGCCATACAGCAGCCCTTACCCCACCAGTTTCCATAGGGACCAATGAAACATAAAGTCATACCTGTAACCTACCCTATATTCTGCTAATTCTAAGTAGAACTCTAGACTCTGGTTAGGCACACACTTGCATCCTCATATGATCACTATTAAACACTATCATACATCACACCCTGTACCCTGTTAGGTCCTTATTGGGAGCCACACACTACTGAGATATATCTCTTATAGTCACATATAAAGCACTCCAGTCACTATATAGTCACACTGCTGGTGGCTCTCTATGTATGACATATGATAGTGTTTAATGGTAATCATATAAGGATGTAGGTGTGTGTCTGACCAACTCATGCTACATACATGTATCTTGATATGTATCACTAGGGTGGACCGGATCCTAGGCTGCTCAAGCAGTATCAGCATGCTAACCCTCACTATAGATCTGGTTCTCAATAAGAGCCATACCACAGGCAGACAGACAGTCTATTTACATATATTATATGTAATCTCATTCAGTGGTCTGGTTCCTTGTCAGAGCTGTCCTCCAAGCATCTCTATGATCATCTCATCTCTGATATAAAGTCCAGGCCCTAATGGGAACTGTCGGACATGTACAATGGAAATTCTTTCTATTATATGTGAAAGTTGCACACTTAAAGTAATAAGTCATCTAGAGACCTTGACCATATAATATTAAGAGACCCACCTCACATAGATATCACTATCAAGTCATGATGGCTACATGCTATTCCATGTGTACCAACTTAACTATAAAAACCATGTAAACTATAACTACAATCATTTTTTTGGTATTATATAATACAAGTTATCATCCTATTTAGTAGTGGCACTTTGAAACATGCCCATCAATTTCCTCCATCTCCTTCCTTATGGTGATACAGGCCATCTCTATCATCTGTAGAATATTAGAGAGACCTGACATCCTACTGGCCATGTATGTATCCTCCTTGTTATTCTTGCTCTTGCTCTCTTCCTCAATGACAGCAATCTTCTGCTTGCTGCTCATCTGAAGCTCAATATAGGTGTTTTTCTGGATGTACAACAGGCCTGGCATTATCTGTGGTTGTGCCAGTGCAATAGCAGGTGGCTCACTGGATTTACTCTGTGTCCTAGTGGCCAGGCCTGGCACTTGGGTGACCTTTGAAGATACCTAGATAGGATGGGTAGTTAGAGCAACCAGCTTTGGCCTAGGTTTAGGCTTAGGAGCCAGCACTGGTAAAAGTAGAGGTGGATATGGGGGTGCTATGGTCTTCTGCTTCCCTTTGCCTGATTTTAAATTTAGTACTGATTTTTTCAGAATAATAAGGTAAACATTTTCTTTGTACAAGGGAGCACTTAATTTTTTTCTTGTGGCACTCATAGTATGAAAACCTGACTTTTCAACAGGTGGTGCCTCTCTTTCATCAATCTCCCCAGACTCCTCCACTACTGCCTGTCTAATCTCCTACTCCTGATCATTATCTTTTGTCTCACCTGAGATGGATATATCTTCTATTGAGATCGCAGTAGTGGGAGCAGTTGCAATGGTTGAGGTTATTAAGGTTGCACAAAAAACAACATTGAGGTGCAGTCTCCAATGGGAGACATCATACCAGCCAGTTGAAGCAAATATCATTAATGATCCTACTTCAAAGCTCTGATCCTCAATTGGAGCCTTCAACATATACTAGTTTAAATCATAATGATACTTTTAAGAGATCTGGTTCACTATGCAAGATGTCTCATAAGTACAGGAAAATCATACTAACACTTATCAGAGGTCCGTTGTTAAGACTATGCACAAAGGGTAGGACTGATTCAAAGGGGCTTGGCTTTAGCTCATGCACTGTGCCCCTTACCTGAGTATGTGTCCTTAATTTCAGAATGATGTCTGGAGAAAGTCCAAGTTAACTAAGTCAAAGGACTAGGACTTGATATAAGAACTTAGTATGACCGGTAACCTTTAGACATTGTTCAACAGCCCTCGGAAGTTAGGGGCACGTACTCAGGTAAGGGGCACAGTGCACGAGCTGAAGCCAAGCCCTTCGGATTTGACCCTTGAGCACATTCTTAATAGCATCCAGAGATGCAGGAGTACAGGGATTCAGATAGATAGAGGATTAGGTCTAGAGACATGCATAGGAGGTCTGAAGGTCCAGATGAGGCATGTGAACATCATCAGATGTTGTCTGGAATGTGGAATATAACATTAGGATGATAGGAAAAAGGATGAATAATGCAGGCTAGCTGCAGAGATATGGAGGTCTAATATACGGAGGTAAAGGGATCTGGATGTGGATGTGCAGAGGTACAGAGATCCGGATGGATAGAGGACTGGAGACATGGATAGGGTATTTAAAGGTTTGGATGAGGCGTGGGAATATTGTCGGATGTAGGTCTAGAATATGGGATATGACATCCGCTCCCCAATGGGAGCTGTCTGTCAAGGAACAGATTTTATCACATCAGGACAACTTAAAGGTCCAGCACCCAATAGGAGCTATCTGATAAGTACATGAATGATCAATACACTTGGTTAATGTAAGTGCAGTCTCCAGTGGGAGCCATGGCATAATGCAGGTGAATATCATCACGGATGACATATATGCAGTCTCCAACAGGTGCTACATCATAGGCTGAGGCATATCATCAATTAGCTACCCAGAGGTCTAGTCCTTAGCTGGAGTCATTCGATAATACAAAATGTCTTATAAGTTTATAAGTTCAGGTGTAAAAATACTGAGACTCATGAGATGTCCAGTCCCTAACGGAAGCCATACCACTGGCTCAAACTTATATCCAGTCCTCAATCAGAGCTGTGGATAGGTCTGGTTCACCATTCAACACCTGGTAAGAGACAGATGTAAGTATACTAAGAGGCATAAGAGGGTCAATGTAGAGACTCATGCCTCTCATGGTGTGATATGGCACTTTTCCCTAGCAAGTACATGGCATGAACTTGTAGTATCACTCTGTGTGCTACCTGTAGCTATCCCTATATGAGGTGCAGCTTTTCTGTACAACATGTGCCATGCACGTTCACTTCCCATGCTTTGCAATGTATATGCATGTATTTTTTCCCACACTTGAGCACCCTATAGCGCTAGCCATCCAGATATATACATCCACTGTCTACCAAGTTCTCTAGTGCATATATTTCCATTTCTTTTATTTGCATATCATTCTACCTTTATTTTCATTATGGACCCTTACTTATATATATCTTTACATACCTTGCTTGGAAGCACTTCAGCTCTGCATGACAGTGCTTAGGCACCATATATAAGTCCCAGCAGTACATACTATTACTTACTTCTCACTTTACCCAACTTTATTTACCAACTTACTACCTAGAAAGTCGCAGTAGAAATCTATTCCTTTAAAAGTCCAAAAGAAAAGTTCTTGAGCCACACATTTTCATGACATACCTTAACTCACTGAAGTGATAATGTTCTATGGCCCATCATAACATGGATATTATGATACCCAATACATAGGACTCACTCCAAGAGCACTATCATGAAGACTATGAATCATAAAACACTTAAACTCAGGATGTCAAACTCACCTGGGAGTAATGAGAATTGATAGTGCATGCTCTGCAACAGAACCAAGAACATTTCCAACAAACAAAGCAATGACAGTAATGCTAGACTCCTTAACTTCTTCTGTTGATACTATTCAGTCATTACTGGTGCAGATAAATAAGGAGTTCATCATGTAGCTCACATTGAATGATCCTGAATATGTACACAGGACTTTGAAGTTGGCAGTAGCATACTGTCAACACCATAATCAGCATATGGGTATTTAGGAATATCATTGAATATACATCATTGCTACTTGTGGAGCTCCGTGAGAATATGTTTTCGAGATTATAGTACAGGTCTATTATGTGGGTTTTTTTGGAGAGAGCTATTCAGCCTGTAACCACAATGAATACAAGAATTACTATCCTAAATATTGAGAGCAACTGGAAGGGAGATATTGAATATAATGATAAAGTTGGGATTAGGTAGTAGTGAATTGGCCAGAAAAGTTGTGATCAAGTAAGTCAATGTTGTACTGATAGCCCACTGACTAGAGGACCATAACATGCCAGTTAGTTAGGAAATATACCTTCAAGTGCTCATTCCAGCAACCCACAGCTTGATCAGCAGCAACCAATATCACTACATCATATCAGTTGAATCATTTCAACAAGATGCAAAATATGCACTTCCTAGCAAAAACCTTAATGAAGCAGTTAAATTTCAACACTGGATACCTACTCAAAATAAGACATGACTGACAATACATCTGCTCACAGTAAATCTAAGTAATATAGTATTGGCAGCAAATACTATGGTGGTGAGGTACTTGGGATTTCTGTAGATGGCCTCAGGTATACCTTCTTTCCACCACTGCAAGGGAACATGGTGTTAAACTCGAGCCAAATCACAGAGGCTAAGCAAGAAATTGAGGACCCAGAGCATGAGGGAGGCACTTACTTAGTCCACTGTGACGCTCATACCCGCATTGGGCGCAAACAAGTGTCTTTTATATAGGTGTCAAGAAATATAGGAAATTATCAGCTCATATGCCTTTAGCAATGAAGCCTTTGTCGACTGCACTATCTTCCAGTGGTTTTCCATTCTCGGGTCCAATTTTCCATACTGTCCATCCATGTCCTTCCATGTCTGTCAAGTTCCACTGGTGCATGTTCATTTCTATTTCAGGTTGACTAATAGCATAGCATGGCTTATTACATGTATCTGTGTATTCCGCTCTGCGCACGCTCACATTACATATTTACTTATCTGCCTCACTTCATCGCTACAAGTCTCGCCTATGGGTTCTGGACATTCATGCAGTAGGATATAATCTCGCGCATTACATAGAGTAGAGCACTTCCCTTCCCTCAGTCACTATCCTTTTGTTTTGCGAAGTCACTTAGACGTTTCTAGTATCTTTGATCAATTGACAAGTCTTGTTCTCATTTACTCGAACCTGTGCGTTCTCGACCGCTCACAAAGCGCACATCTAAGTTCATTACCTAGGCTCTGTGCAAATCCATCCAGTACGTGGGTTCAAACTTAGTGTTCTATACCTAGTTATACCTCGGCCATAACCCTCATCCATACCTAGCCACTACCCACAAAATCGCGCATTACCTAGTAACCTCTCGCTCATTTCTCATCATACCTTCATCAGGTTCGTGTTCTCGCCCTCGCTCTCATCGTCGGCTTCGCTTTCCTTAAAATCGCATTCGTTCTCTCGAGTTCCGCATCTACTCCCTTTGCATTATATTTGAAGGAAGTGCTTCATAGCAATTTTCTTGGGTCGATATAGCACACCTGCACTAAGTAGGATTATATTAGTGCTCTAGCTTATTTGCTACTGAGTTACTAATGACTTCTTCACACCACACTGGGGAGGATGGAGGATGGAGCTGAGAGTATACTGATACTGATGATCTTTCCAATGACAAGAAGAGTGCAAGACATTACACCAAAGTGATAACCCATACCTCACACAGTATCCAGATAATATGGAACGAGCAAATTAAAGGAAGAGAGAGAAACTGCATCTTCTTCAAAGGTCAATTCTACAGGGCTGAGGTCAGTATCATTGTTGGGTTACTTCTTAAGCCCCTGATCCTTTTCGCCAAGCTAAGACTTAGAAGTATGGTCATCCTGGTTTTCTTCCTCCCACTTGCTTTACTGCAACTACCAGTGGAAAGTAGTGGCCATTCACTGCCACGTACTATCCAACTTGAAATCCAGATTTACCAGTCTGATACCAGGTCCTACCAGAGTAAGTCTCTTTTCCAACTCAGAAATCAACAGTTCCTGTGACTTTAATCATGACATATAAAGGTGGGGACAGGGAGGTTAGCAGAGTGAATTCAAGTGAGTAATACAAGCCATCCACTGATCTCTGGCATCACAGGAACTTGTCAAGCATAATTTCCATATATAAATTATTGAAACAGGCAATTGCCTTTGGGCCGCCTGGGCCACACCAAAGTAAATGATGGCTACAGCAATACTGAAGTGAATACAATAGAAACACACCAATATGAACGAAAAGGACTTTGCTTAGGTGGCACTCTCAATGTCTCTAGAGAGTATGGAGAATAGCTGAGTACTGAGTATCCATGAGCATCTTGGACCAACATGTTATCACTCAAATAAGCCAAATTGCTTGGTTGTCTGACAGAGAATCAGTTTGGATGTAAACAAGATGAAAAGGCTGACCAGTTTCCTGCAACTGCATTCCAGTCCTCTTCTTGTCATTTACTTGTCAGGCACACCAACCAATAAATGTTAGAGATGCTGAGTGAAGAGTCATCATCATTGGCACCAGGTAAGTATTGATTTTGATTTGATTCTACGCCAACTGAATATTTGGACCATATGTAGTGTTGCCAGGTTGACCCAAGCTATTACTCTCAAAACTAAACTCGGATGTCACAATTCCATAGTGGGTGCATCTATGTGATGAGTGGTATGCTCGCTGAGTATGTTAATAAACATGTGAGAAAGGGTCACCATCTGAAGTGGGTGGAGTGTAGTTGGTACATTTTTGTCTTGTACTAGATATTTTCCTGACATTCTTTCCATAGGCCAATACATATCCTGTACATATTATCAATGACTGAGACTATAAGACATCACTCACCTTGAAGATTCTTCTAGGTATACTCATCAAATATCAATATTGATTGGTATAGCTTACTATCAACTCATAGTAGAGCAAGCCAATGACCTTCAAGAGGAAATTCAAGCCTGCTTGATTGAACTCCAAAAGAAATACAATCTGTATCTGTAAATCATATTCAATACGAGTGTGCTATGCCATGCAGAGTAGGATGATACCAAACAATAGTACACCATCATTAGGGAAGATATCTTTACAAGAAAGAAGATGACAAATGTGGCCCATGTTGTAATATTTGCCCTTAGTATTTTGGAGGTCCCAAATCTGTCATCCAAGATCCCTGGAGTTCAGAAGTTTCAGGAAGCTTATAGGTTGGTTTTCCTTCCCACTGATTCTTAGTTGCAGCTGTAAGAGTGTGCAATAGGCTGTGAAGGGGCCATTCTTCACTGATGCTGCGAATGGGATTATTCATACTAGCATGGGTTAGTTTCTCACAACATGACCAGTTGTAATTCTAATAACAGGAAACAGCTACTATCATTGTCCTTGAGTATTCAGCCTTTCTCTCAAATAACTCTAAGTCAAAGACCTGGGAACACATCTAGTGTACTGTGGACTACTCCCTAAAATCTATGACAGCTGTTGCAGTAGAGAAAGGAGCGAAATAAATATCTTGTCAAGGCTACAAGAAAGAGGAAGTGGGGATGAATATTCTTAAGTCCATTCTTAAAATATGCATGTGTATGTATTTGACCTCATTTTGAACTTGGAACTCTAAGTTTAATGACAGCCTTTCTTATGACTGCAGCCAGGTGTTCAGTAATAGATAATTCCTCCAACAAAGGCTCAAACCATCTTCCTACTTTTCACCCTCATAGAAGACAATCCTGACTGCAATTAGCTGTTGAAATTTGTTTAGTAAGTTTACCAATATTGGATTCCTTGTTCTTGCATCACTAAATCATTCATATCTTACCAGGAACTCTAATTTGTAGCTTTCTGAGCCACCCAAGCAATGACTCTTATATAATATGACTTTGAGATCACTGTACTTTGCACTGCCAAAAATCCTTATTTGACCAAGTTGATCCCCATAGCCAGTTGCGAATCTCATGACAAATACTCTTTTCCTAGTACGCTCAGCATAGGCCATGTCATCCCAGTGTGGTGTTAACTGTTGACATAAACTAATAGGAATTGAGCTATCTCTGCCTTGATTAGTGGACTTGTAGACCTTTATAATATCAACCAGGTATAATTTTCAACCCCATTCTATGAGCCCCTTCAGTAACATTTCCCGACTTAGTCGGACAGCCAAAGGTTGAGAATCGACCCAGTGAGGTGGGCCATCCAATGTGGGCCCAAGCATAGCTGATCACGGATGGGCCCACAGCTTGGAATAGTACCCATGCTGGCGGGTCGGCCAAGTGTGAGATCAATAGGATAAGCGGGCCGATCGTATTGGGATACAGGTACTGAGAGTGACGGATGGGCCCTGTATATATGTCTCAGAAGGAAGAATGGATAGGCCAAGCTGGATATTCTATATCCATGTCATCTTGGAAGGGCTCTGCTAGTGATTTTGGGCCCAAGCACTGACCAGTAGGTTTTATGTTGACCCAGCATATGATATCGGAAGAGCCAGCCAATCGGTTTCGGCCCAAGAGAATATGTCAGAAGGAATGGCTGTTGGCCCAGCTGATACAGGAAGGGCCGACTGGTGATTTTTCAGCCCAGGAGAATGTGTACATGATCTCGGATGGGCCAACGGATGGGCTTGAGAAAACATGCAGTTGATGTTGGAAGGGCCGACTAGGTATGTTTTCGGCCCAGGAGAATACTCGGAAAGACTGGCAGTTGGGCCAAGCCAGTAATTTGTGGACACAAGCGGCAACTGGTAGTCATGTGTTGTCCCGGCATACAAGCCAGCTGGTGGGCATGCGTCTGATATTGGATGGGCCGGCCGATTGTGTTTGGGTTCAGGAAATATTGTCGGGGGAAGGATTAACGGTTTAGCCCAGCAGATCTCAGGAGGGCTGACCACTCATTTTCGATGCATCCAGGAGAATTGCATATAATCTTGGAGAGGAAATGGTTCAGCTCAGGAGAACAAGCATTTGATATCGGAAGGGTTGGCTAGTTGTTTTCGGCCCAGGAGCACAATCAAGTGATCTCGGAAGAGCCAGCTCGTCATATGTCAATATGTATACAATGTTGGAAGGACCGACTGTTGCGCCCAGCTTATTATGAGTGTGAAATTGGAAGGACTGAAGGTTTAGCACGGTTGGTTATTTCACCACGGGTGTACCCCAACTGATTACACAAACAGTTGGGCCCAGCTAGTCATGATTGGCCAAGGGAATATGAATTTGCATTCACGCCTTTGCCACAACCGCAAGAATCATCCAAACTGGAGCATTATGCCATTGGATGTATCACAGCTTGATATGATACTTATAAAGTGATGCACATCCTAACCTGCCAGGCCAATATATTATAGGAAGCAACAGTGCAGTCTATATCCACAACATACATGGCCCCGGAACCGAACTACAGAGGACGGCGACCGGGAACAGCATAATAAAGAAAACAGTAGCTAAAAGTCCAAGATATACATATATACATTGTGAACCTGGTATTATTACATAAAGTTTTCCAGAAACTTGTTGGGGACTGTAAATTATCTACTGGGCATCTGAGGCGTTGAGCCTTTGCTCCAGTGCATCTAACCGCTGGTGGAGGATATTCTCCACCGAATGCACTCTTACCTCCAAGGCGTCCACCCTCTCATTGGCGTTATCCGCGCTCTGTGGAGCATTCTGGCACTGATTCTTTTTATAGCCTGCCAAATGGGGTCAGGATTCTCAGATCGCAATGCCGTGGAAGGTAAGTCTATCCGTACATAGCAGGAGTTTAAGACTAACATATTTTCAAGCATTCTGTTTGTTACCATCCTCGGCAGTGCGACAAGTGCACCAAATTGGACATACCCTGCATTGTCCTTCCGGACAAAAAGTTCAGATACACTCGACTCGCATGCGCAAACTGCGATCACATGAAGATCACCTGTGCCATCGACGGTGTCGGCATCAGGCAGAGAATGCAAGCGAAGGTGGCCGCGGCAACATCAAAGCTGGCCAGAAACTCCGGAACGCGCATGAAGACGTCCCATGTGATCTCCAAGACCCCGGGTAAGAGATCACTTGCCAAACCCCCTCGGGTTGAGCTCAACGAAATTGAAGGTGAGTTTGCTTTTAAATCCGACGAGGAACCTGAGACTAATCCAATCATAGAGAAGAAGCAACAGCCGTGTCCGCCGGTCGGTGCACCCATGCGCACAGTCCCAACCGTTGGCACAAGCTGTCGGCCAGCACAGGACAATCAGCCTGCGCCAGAAAACCGCACCGATCCCGAGCCAACTGCAAGAGACATCTTGCAGAGCATCCACGACCTCGGCAGGAGATTGGATCTCCTGGCCACCAATGAGAGGGTGGACGCCTTGGAGGTAAGAGTGCATTCGGTGGAGAATATCCTCCACCAGCGGTTAGATGCACTGGAGCAAAGGCTCAACGCCTCAGATGCCCAGTAGATAATTTACAGTCCCCAACAAGTTTCTGGAAAACTTTATGTAATAATACCAGGTTCACAATGTATATATGTATATCTTGGACTTTTAGCTACTGTTTTCTTTATTATGCTGTTCCCGGTCGCCGTCCTCTGTAGTTCGGTTCCGGGGCCATGTATGTTGTGGATATAGACTGCACTGTTGCTTCCTATAATATATTGGCCTGGCAGGTTAGGATGTGCATCACTTTATAAGTATCATATCAAGCTGTGATACATCCAATGGCATAATGCTCCAGTTTGGATGATTCTTGTGGTTGTGGCAAAGGCGTGAATGCAAGGTTTATCACTCCCAACTACAGTACAGTGGATGCTACATATATTGCGCATCCCTCCGACATGAATATCAATGTCAGATCCAGATCGCCATTGATATCATTACAGTGTTCGGTTGCATACCTAGAGGTACGTACCTGGCCGCCCATTAGGTATACCATCATCCGGAACATCAATATCACAAGTCACTTGGATGTCGCCTTATATCGTATAGAGAATTATATTGATTACAACAATCTCGTGTTTACAGGAGGGCCCGGCCGACCCATTCTGTGGGCGAAATTCGGCCATTGTGGGTGGGATCAACCACTTATATCCAACCACATTAGATATTAAGGGGAGCAGAAACTATGGTACTAGCTGACATAGTCAATCCAGGACTATACGTGATCAGAACGAGTGCCGAAATGGTAGTGCCTTGTGTACATGAGTTTCTTCATAAATTAACCATTCAGCAATCAAATTGGTACAGTATTCGAGCCTTGCGCCAAAGACTCCAAAATGTACCGACTACCCTACAGAATCACGGTAGAAATACAAGTATGATATGAGCTGCCTCT
The DNA here is from genome assembly GCF_016647785.1 of Suillus fuscotomentosus. Classification (NCBI taxonomy): domain Eukaryota; kingdom Fungi; phylum Basidiomycota; class Agaricomycetes; order Boletales; family Suillaceae; genus Suillus; species Suillus fuscotomentosus. Next base: position 239,417 of record NW_024539520.1, read on the forward strand.
GATGCCGGAACTAATCAATATATACTCGCCCGACATACCGGGCGGTGCACTTGAGAATCGAGAGGAAAGAGGTGAGGACAACAACGAAAGTGATACGCCCAGTATTTGAGCAGCGGATGTTGACCTCCCAGAATAGTGTGCCCTTCTTATATTACCATGTTCTGTCAGTCCATGAGCTGGCCTCCCTATATGAGAGAGAGCGATATCTTCATTTCCGCTACCAGCATTTCGGAATGTCCATGGCAGAAGTGATGCATTGTCTTGTTGTGATGCTATACGTCCACCAACATGCTCCCGAGGCCGACGAATGGCAACATCATTTATATGTTTCTGAACGCTCATGGACAAATTGCCCACAGTCGACGAGGTTGCTTTCCACTGCTCGGCCGATGTGCTTAACCGTTGCTCCAGCACAGTCAATCTGATATCAAGTTGTTCCTCCACCGAGTCTAACCTCTCGTCCATTGCATCCACCTGCTCGTTCATAGCAAGAAGATCAGAACGCTTGCCGAGATCGTGTATGCTATGCAAGATGTCCCTTGCAGATGGCTCAGGCTCCGGTGGGTTTCCGGGTGCGGATGAGCTGACTTGTGTCTCCCAGATGCATGTCGATGAATTGGCAGTTGCCGGGGCCAACACAGGCTCCAATTGCAGCACATTGGGTTTTGCTGGCGGATCCGGATGTGTTTTCACGAGGCCCATTGGTCATTCCGTGATTGTATCTAGAAAATTGTGATGTGTTGATCTTCGCCAGCCCAATGGATTCAATGCTTACCGTCCAACAAATGATGTACAACCTTCTTCTCAGCACGGGAGAATCTAGTTGTTGGTCGTGCTTTCTTGGACGGGACATGTTTAGCCTGTGATTTGGCAGCCCACAACTTGTGGGCTCGAGTCTTAGAATGTTTGGTGGGAGGGGGTACAGCAGTGTCTGTTGACTTAGCCTTTGCCTGCAACCTCTCCCAGACACCGACACCATCAATTGCACAAGTGATCTTCATCTTGTCGCAGTTCACGCATGCGAGTCTTGTGAAGCCGTACTTCTTATCCAGGAGGATGATACAAGGTACATCTAATTTCATGCATTTGTCACACTTCCGGGGGTGGTGACGAATGGAATACTGCACCAAATTCATTACCGGTGATTGTCACCTAAATAATCAAGCACCTACCTCTGCCGCAGTGGCAATGGTGGAATCCCTACCCCATCCGGCAGGCTGGGAGCATAAACATCACAATTGAATCAGTGAGAGACGACAACCTACCCTGGTGTCTACATCCCAGAAACCCTTATCACCGACCACATCAGAGGACATTGCATTTGACCCTGTTGCAACTGCACTAGCCATTGATGATGATGTGTGCTGCTGTGTGTGATGCTACGGTTAGAGCTAAAGGATTGTTAGGTGTCTTCATACCTTCCGTGCTACATATATAGTTCCATGGGGCCGGGTCTCCTCTTCATCATCTGACATAAACTTCTTCTTCCTTTTTGGTTGCCAGGATAATGGACATGGGGCAGGCCTATGTATGATATCTGTTTCGTCGGCAACATCATCTTCCACTTGCCTTTTTTTATCATTACGATGTTGTCTGTGAGTCTTCTCCCATGTCTTTGGGTCCCAAGTCACAACAGACTGCTCCGGTGACTTCGCGGTCGCAATTGATATGGGCAGAGGAGTGAGAGGTTCCAAGGCCTTTGTGAAAGTTGGCGAGGGAGTCAGCACAGTCGTCTCCGGCGTCCTCGCTGGCGCCGTTGATGTGGGCACTGGAATGAGCTGTTCCATGGTCTTTGTTAAAGTTGGCGGGGGGTCAAAACAGTCTTCTCTGGCGTCCTTGCGGGCACCGTTGACATGGGCAGAGCAGTGATCGGTTCCGAGGCCTTTGTTAAAGTTAGCGGGGGAGAATGAGATGCCACAGCACCAACAGTTTCCAAGGAAATCACATGTTGAGGTTTCTCCATGCTGGGGAGAAGCTTTATGGGAGTCTGGATATCAGCCCTGGGACTGCCTTCCGGACTGTCAAGTGATGGAAATGATAAGACAGCTTGTCGTACATCCATCTGGGCAAGAGAGGCAAGTTCATGTTCCGTCTTTTTGGAACCAGTAGGAGCTCGATAATGTATAGTCTTCTGGAAACGTGGATGATCCTTGATGTGTGGGTCATTGTTGCCGATGGTTGTCCAGTCCAGTGACGATGTAAACATGCCACCTGTAGTGTACTGCCGTATGACCACTGCACATGACAGCAGCTGTGGAGAGAATGATGTTGCACTCCCTCCATAGAGTTTTAAATCTTTTGCCTGAAACAAATGATGTCTGCAATCCAAAATTAACTGGACAATCAACGGTAACCGGACGTACCAAGCACCTCACAATCTCATCCAACAATGCCAACACCGTCACTGAATCGCCTTCTTTTAACTTCATACATCGTTTGATGAGGGATTGAACATCTTTCAAAGTATCATTGAGGGCAGTGTTTGCTTCTTCGGAAGGTATCATAGGAGTATGTGAAAGATGTTGGTAAGTTAGGGTAATGCTATGCGGAAGGGAAAGAGGAATGACTCTGAGAAATTTTACGAATGTCAGGATCAATACCAATTTGTCGGTTGTGGGTGTTTCTGAGACCTCATGGCGAATGTAGAACGGCAGCATGGACCGATATCATATAATAATCACATAATAGAAGGATTTCACCAATCATTGTCCCACGTATTTGGTTTCCACAGTCGGTGGTCCACAAATCATTGAAGGTATATCTTGGCACCTCGTCGCCTTCTCAGATTCATTTTCACACAAACATTCATGTCTGAGAGACGCGTTCGTGTTGCCACTCCAGTCTCTTCGGAGGCTGGCGACTCACTCCCTCCAGATGCTGGTGACATATGGACTAGCATCATGTTCAGTTCTAATCCCACTCAAGATCATGGTGTTGTATCAAATGATGTTGTATCGAATGACTCCCCGGTGGAGCCACGCCCCGCATTGCCCGAGGACCCCATAGATTGGTGGGGCAAGTATGTCCCTTTAGAGTCGTGGGTTCCTCCAAAACCGGATAGCATTCCAAGATTCCAAGGAATCGTCGGATTGGAATCTTATCCGATATATAAATGCAAGTTCACCATTTAACCCCTATCAGCCGGTAATGATCAAAACATTTCCTTGGCAGTATATAAATTACGTTCTGAGTTACCCCATAGCTATGAATATCGGGTTGATTCTTTAGGAAAGAGAGAGAAAAGTAAGTCGTTACCTGGATACTGGCATCGCTGAATCAACCTTGTCCCGTAGATTACGAGCGATGTTTTAATGGCGACTTTGATGAAGTCACAAGCATGCTGTCAGGTGAGTGCCATATTAAAGCTGAACATCGTTGATCTCACACTTCGTACTAGACATGTATGTTGTAGAGTTGCTCCGCACACCCAACTTTTTCACAGCCCGGTGTTCCCCATCAATGGGGGTCTTTCGTGTGTCACCGGCCGTCCAAACATTGGCAGAAGGTGCTTTGCTTCATTTTGTTATAAAACCAAACTAACTCACCGGATTAGGCTGTACAAGACCGGAAGGTAAGCTACAGCCTGGCACTCGCCATGGAGCTGATTAATTTGAACCCAACAGAAGATCCGGTACAATTGACCACAGGAACTCACTCCTTCGATCAAGATGTTGAATCAACGCTCCTGACGTATCATCCCTATGATTGTGGATGAGATGATACTGTTTCAAATGCTTCAGTTTCACCTGAAGTATCGTCGCCGATGGATCTGTACGATTGCGGATGGGAGGATGACATGAATGTGACATCCCAGGAAACAATCATGCCATTAGATGAATCACCCAGCCGATCGATGGACCGGACATTCGATGAGGAGACGGATGTCTTAGACCTTACGTCCACATCAGTCAACCGATCGGTGGACCAGACATTCGGTAAGGAAACGAATGCCATTGTGCTGACGTCTACATCAGCCAATTCAGGTATGTCATTTTCACTTTCTCTATATGTTCTAATTCTGGTGGTTGCAGAGAGATCCATGTCTCCAACCGAACCCAACGCATTCCAAGAGGCAGGAGAGTCCATGCGTCGCGCGATCCGACGGCTCAACAGCATAGGACATAGTGACTGTGAGTTTTTTGCATTTCCACTCCGATTCCGGCTGACTTTCGTGTCGGACAGTCGATAGATATGTTCGCAACATTGTCGCACCAGGGGATGGACTTGTATATGACTCACGACCAGGGCTCACTTTCATGGCCAACCGGCATTTGTTTGGTGCATATGCCGAGGCAAGAGATCGGGTAACTAACCTCGGGGCTGATGTCATAAACATACATCGTTTACTTAATATTCACCGCCGGATCATGTACCCGCTAGATGCGATGATAACCAGAGTGGAGCAGCAGGGGGATAGTATGCTATGACTATAGTTCCCTATGCAATCTAATTTGTATTACTTCCCATCATGAAAAATGTGTAGAATATACACGACATATGCCCGACCGATAGAATGACTTCAAAGATATATCACAAAGTCCATTTGTCGTGACCAGATTGTGGTCCGTCAGTGAAAGCTATCGGAAGAGACACCCGCGCCCCTCTCTCCCTCCTCCCAAAAAGAGACCCGCATCAATCAAGGTTTTACATAATCGTTGTACCGAGAGTTGGGCTTCCGGGCACGTTTACCCGCACCGGTTTGTGACGTTTTGCTCCTGGTCCGTTTCGAGGGAGACCCATCGGTAGCCTGTTCAGTAACTTGTTTCTTCCCTGCCATTTTACCAGCCTGTCTCGCAATTCCCTTGTCCTGTTCCATTGCCGCTTGACGCCTCGTCCGTTTTGTGGGAGACCTTTCCAATGATTCTTCGGCAGTCCTTTTGTGAACTCGGGTTTTTGCTGGGATAACATCAGCAGTATTGACCACCTGTGCAGGCCGTTTGACCTGTACCCCGGGTGCACTGGCTGTGCGTTCTGCGGCTGTTGCAGAAGATTCAAGCCCGACGCCTTTCCTGCCACGCTTGCGGACAGCATTCTGCGGGCGTTCTACCGCTGTCCTCATCTTGTTGGGCCGGATATTTACTGTAGCGGGCGTGCTAGGAGATGCAGGAACATCCTTATTGGTTCTTTTGCCGGTGTCGACAAACTTTCCGGGTTGCTCATCATCGCTGCTTGTGTCGTTGCTGCTACTCATGGATACCCGGCGCCTGCTCTTCCCTGTAGACTTGGTCGCTTTGTGCTGACTCGGAATCTCATCCTCGGAGTCGTCCAATCCGTCAACAGACTCAGCAGTGGTGATCGGTTGGTCGTTGACTTCATCAGCAGATGACTCAGGTCCTCTACCCTTCCGTGAACGATGCGGCAAGCTAGCTCCCTTTCTTTGAGTTGTTTTGGAACTCTGCGTTTTCTTGGTAGTTGGACGCGATGCTGATATTTCTTTGGTAGACTGCTGTTCAGGTTGCTCCCGGATCCGGTTCCGGGACTGCGACCTCTGCTTGGGTTGTCGGGTTGTTGCTGTTGGCTTCCTCACTGGTACATCAATGTCGGCTGCCAGCACCATATCCTCCTTATCATTATCCCACCAACCAATGAATTCCAATACGTGCGCTTCGCCATCCTCTTGTCGGTTGTACCAGAATTGTAGCAGCTGAGTGGCATGAACCTGCTTTAGCTTCGATGGCTCTGCAAGACTGTGGCCTTCGGGAAGACATTCCGCAGGTATGATCTCGGTGTATCTGGGTATCACATACTTCCATGGAATGGCAATTTTTGGATCTCCACAACATTTCCCTACCAACATTCAGATAACCCTCAGAGCGGGAGAGACGTCGACCTACTATAATGCCATGTTAAAAATGCCCGGATCACCGTTCGTATCTAGATCCACAGAATCGCATGCAGGGAGCACGGGATATCCGTCATCGCCCAGCTGAAGAATATAAGTCTTGTCCTGTCGACCCTTCTTCCTGGTGACAACAGCATCTCCGTCCAAGTTACCGTCTGTTTTGTGTCAGTGTGAATCTTCAGGCATCATATAAAGGTCGTTACCGAATGCGCTCTCGGCATAGGAATCCCATTCCGGCAAAATGGTATCCCAGTTATGAGTCTTCATGAAAGAGTCTGCACCGCCATATTCATTGTTATAGTCGTGACTGTCGGAAATGTGAGAGGAGACATGGCGAAAGGATCGGATCACTCACCCGGCGACATGGATCTTACCCTCCTCATTTTTCCAGGCAGATACAATGAAGACCCTCATTCCCGCACGGTTCCACATCTCGGTTGCGAAATGATGAATCATATCATCGCCTTTTTTCCTAGCAATGTCGGCCTTGACGTCGTCCGGAACACCTTGACGGTTCCATAATTCAGCCGTCTCTTTGGCTTCTTGGAGCTCATCCGGTGACAAGGATGCAATGAGCTGGTTAAGCTGCTTGGTGTAGTGGTTGATCATCTCTTTTGTACCAGGCTTGGCTCCAGTCTCGTCCTGAATTTTTTCCAACAGTTCCTTTTTCCGGAGCGTGTCTACCACACTTCGTTCAGTCCATTTCTGCCCTATCTTGATAGGAGGTTTCGATGGCTTCCTCTTTGTCCCTTGGCTTCGGAACCATGCCTCGTAGGCCTGTGTGATATTTTAGCTGGTTTTCTCGTGACTACGACGATGACAACGGTGATGATGATGATGATGATGATGATGATGATGATGATGATGATGATGATGATGATGAGAGGCTCACCACTTTCCGATCCTTCAGTAGTCTTATAGACATCACTGGAGCCTTCGTCCGAGCCTCGGTTGCAGCTGCTTTGGAGACCCTCTTTCGTTCCGATGGCTCAGCTGAGTCCCATTGCTCAATGTAGGACTCTAGGATTGTCACCTCCTCCTGACTCAACGGAGGCTGCTTCCTGGTGTCAGATTCAGAGGCAGAGTCGTGGTCAGTCATTATGGACTTAAGAGGATAGCAATGGAATTTAGTGATAGTGTGTGTTTGCGTGGGATTGTCAGTGAATGTAAAATATGTGCAGTAAGTTATTTGCCCTCCTTTCATTTCGGCTAGTAAGCGAGGGGTATTGGCTATTATGTGTCTACAATGTATTATGCATCTTAATTCACACAACTTCATACCAAGTTCATGGGCAAATCAAGAGTGAGGGTGTTGGCTCCACGAAGACCAGTTCAGCTAGTCGAATGGAAAGTAAAAGACACTACTCGGGGCCGGAAAGGGAAATGGTGTCCGGTCAAACGACCCCAGCCAAGTCAGTCTGCCCAATCATCCCCAACAAAGTCTCCCGCCAAACAAACTTTGAATCTTACAAACCCTCAATTTACACCGGACTTCAATTCCCATCATGCAGACTGGAGTGGTCATGACCCCATTGGTCCGCTGAACGTCTGGCTAAGGAAAAGAAAGACGAAGGTGAGCAATGTGTTTGCCATCCTGCCAAAGCTGACCAGGCACCCAGAGCCCAAACGATTATCTCCGTGAATGGATACCTCGGAAGGACGATTACCTTCGCCTCCTCTTAGAACGGGAGGCACCGCCCACAAACAAGTCTTGCTCATTATGCGGTGTACATTCGGTGGTGTATCGGTGTCATGATTGCCTCGGTGATCCTATAATTTGCGCCAAATGCTGTCGACATGAGCACAGGCGATTGCCATTTCACAAGATTAGCAAATGGAACGGGAGCTTTTTTGAAGAAACATCATTAACCAAGATAGAATTGGAAATTCATCTCGGGCATGATGGGCTGCCGTGTCCGGTTCTGGAAAATGCACATGAGTGGGAGGACATGGACGAGCCTGTGTATGAACCTTCCTATGATCGCTCAGCTATACCGGAGTTGCCTTTCCTTCACGGCAAGGAATGCACAACCGTGGTTGACAAATCCGGCGTCCATTCCCTGATAATCCGGTATTGTAAATGCCCAAATGCATGTACCCCGGACAAGCAGTTATTTGCGATAGGCATGTTTCCAGCATCTTTCAGTCGGCCGAAGTCAGCATTCACGTTTTCTGTACTGGACGGCTTTCTGCTCGATAACTTAGAATGCGGAACATCAGCTATGAATTACTACAGTAAATTGAGGAGAATGACATCTAGCATATTTCCCCACTCAGTCCCGGTATGTGCAAGGTGCTGCCTGGTCATCCATGTATGAATTAACATCAAAACAGGACCGCTACAGGGAATTGATGCGGGTGGGACGGCAATGGCGTCAACTAAAACTGCTGAAATGGAACGGCTTCGCTCACGACAGAAAACAACCGGAATCAGGTGAACTTGCTCTTTTTTGCCCAGCGTGCCCTCAACCCGGCATAAATGCGCCGCAGCCGGCCGAAAGACACAGCGATGATCCGGAATGGATATATGCGAGATCTCTGGTCATGGATGGTAATTTCAAAGCAGAACATTTGCATCCTACTCGTCCGGAAGATGAAGTATGGTTGACCGATGGCCTGTGCTTCATGGTGACCCGAGACAAATACAAGGCCCATCTAGCCGGCGCCAACGAACATGTTCAAATGTCAGAGTGCAACAACCACCGGGCTGTGAATCAAGCAAATGCTTCCCGACACAAACTGGAAGCTACAGGAATTGGTGGTTGTGCATGCGCTCGACATGGCTGTTTTGTGCCTCATTCCATTGTTGATTTCCAGAAAGGGGAAAGGTACGGTAACCGATGTCACTGGCTGTATCCTCCTTGACGTCATTAATCAGACAAATGAATATGGACTACGCTCTTTGTCATGCTTTGAGCCATCACACCAATGGACTCACACGAGCCTTAACATTCTATGACATCAACTGCCAGTATAACAAGCATTTCCGGCGTAGGGTAAATGAAAGTCCATACATGAGCATCCCTGCCGGTATGGAGATCGTACCGGGAATAGGACTGTGGCATGTCCATGGCCATCAGGACAAGTGCTATGTGAGGTATGCATCAACCTTTATTACAGGAGCAGCCAGAATAGATGGGGAGATTATGGAGACGTTATGGGCACCATTAAATATTATATCTCCTTCTGCGAGAGGGATGTCAACCCCGCACCGACAAGAATGTCTCGACTACCAAATGAACGACTCTAATTTCATGAAAATGATAAGAATGAGTTAGGACTCCCATTCTTCGCTCAATGATTGATGCTCATGATCTCCAGGTGGTTTTCTATGTCGGAAATATCGAGAGGCTGTCAAGGGAGTTTCCGAAAGCACGGCAGCATTTCAAAAGCTTCATGATGCCGCCGATCCGACCATAGTTGAAAAATGGGAAGAGCAGGATCGACAAGCACAAATACGGAGACTGGCAGATCCTTCGGCGATGGATGTTTTTGACGTGCAGCTACAAAAGGGTGTGTCACGCCGACTGTGCTTCCGAACTAAATGACCAATCGGATGTGAATAGCACCGACGCGGAAACAACAAGAGCTGGCCTTGCTGGCTCGTGTTGGCCGTGGAGGTGGGAACGCGCAACGGGGTGCCGCCACATGGATCGCATCCGGGATCACAATCGAAGAGCTGCAGATATCTTTGTCGATGGACATCAGGAGGTTGGGAAAACATCCCACCGAAACGCAGCACTTGGAGATAGGGAGACGCCGGACAAAGTTGCAAAGCCGGATTGATGAATTTACGATTGCTGCAGTCAATCATCTCGGAGAGGACTTCGATCTGGATGACGACATCAGAGATATGGAGGTTGAATTCATTGATGATTCAGAGCAAGAAGTGGACGCTGTTACCGACAGTGAACATGATTCCCATGAAGATCCGCGATGCATGGTCTTCCGCCCCGAGAATGTCATGATACCTCTTCCATCCAACATCGGCATCCATAGATGCACGGAGTTAGGCGTAGGCCACCTAGTTGGTCAGGAAATTGCACTTCGGGAAGGGCAGGCTAACGACACCCTGCAAGCAATCAGAGTACTCCTAGCCGACAAGGCTGTGCTCTTCCGCACCACCGTCCGTCCGGCAAAATCTCAGGCCAAGGTCACCAGAGCATGGACGCAGGTTCATTCGGTGGAAAGGGTCATCAGACTGCAAACTATGATTTATTCAAAATGCCGGGCGCAACTTAGCAATCTACAAGCTCATGCTCTATTGGAAAAATATCTTCGGATGGAGAAGAGTCATTTGAAGGCAAGCGCTGCAGTCGCCGATCCGAACGCCCGGGGACAGAGAAACTCCACCCTTCCGTGGTTCTGGTCTCTTGATGTACAAGGTGATTCCATTAGCAACGATTGGATGAACGAATGTGAGTGACTGTCTAAAGATCATCATGACCGAACAATAACCGAACATAGTCTATAGGGTCCATTGGCTTCGGGCAAAGGCTTTGCGCGACCGATGGTCGGAAGAACAATTGCTCATCGAATATGAAATGTGTTGGACCTTACAGTTTTTCCTCCACAAGGCAGGTATGTGGCTGTCACGTATCACTCGCAACGGCGATCCACTGCCAGAAGGCCACAAATGTTACGCAATTCGGCAGGCCCACATGTACCACCAATTGGCCAAACATGCACGTACAAGCTTTCTCAAAGCAAATCCGATGTTCAAGGTCATTGTTTAATTGCCGAGAGTGTGGTTTATCTTGTGAATCAGAGTAACGGTTATAAATAGCTACATTATGTTTTTTGTTGCATTCATAGACATCCCGGAATATGAGCCACATTATCGGATTTGTGGTTTCAAGCTCCGACAACACATATAAACAATGTGTCCAGGACCGGTTTCATCGCAGTTCTCCTATTACCACTCACCATGACTGACCAAACTCGCTCACTCTACGAGTCTGTCGCCGGCTCATTCTCAGTCTGGGATGCAGCCCATATATTTGAATACGCCACCTCCAGATTCACCGCTATTCATCTCGCGCAGCTGGCGGAGCCAAACCCAACAGGTTCCTATCAGTACTCGTTTGTTCAACACCTCATCTGGGAGGCAGAGGTAATTCCATGTCAAATCATGAAACCACTCTACTGATACGGACTTACAGCGTTTCGTGATACCTTTCGTCAGCAAGTGCGCGGCGATGAACATCAATAGCAGCATGCCGGTCTATCTCAGCAATGTCCTGCTCCACATAACAGATTTTCAAACGGAAGACCGAAACCATCGAACACTCTTTGCGAGATTCCGGGACTGTCCGCACAACAAGGATGGTGATGCGGTGGCTCAATATCGGGTTGTTCCGCGCTACCGCTACTGCTGGTGGGGAACCACATTTCATTTCACGCCTATGCAGATGCCTCTCCGGCTCTCAGTAGCTGAGGTGAACGAGCTCACAGCCGATCACTTCAAACAGCGGGTAAGTGATGTTCAGTCTTGTCCAAATTGTAATTGCATTGACACACCATTAGCCAGCCTTAGGTTTGCTCCTACCGGAACCGATTACTCATCCGCGACTGGATGATCCGCTCATTCAACAACTTCATGTTCTACGGACTGAAGTCGCCCGGCTAGGTCTAGACCTCGGACAAATGCTGGTTGCGAAACTCGAAGCCACGGGAGCGGCGGTCGATGCAATGAACCGTCTTGAACAGCCTCTCGACGAGGTTTATGACGCCATGGCTGCCTCTCAAGCGGCAGTGGACGTGTTGGCGGAAGATTATAACAATGGCCGGATCGGAACATCTACCCGCGGAGATCCATTTCCTGAATTGCATCCCTTTGTGCGCAAATGAATGCAGCCGCAATGTCCAATAGTTACGGAAGTAAATCGACATATTTAGCAGACGAGTCTGGTATATGTACATATTACATGAGTTATGTCCGGTAGATACCTGTGTTGTACAATTTGATGACAAATGGTGTTGCCGGACACTAGAGCGTTCTGATATTACGTGTATATCATTGCTGCCGCTAGGTTTGTTACATCATAAGCTAGGAGGCTGCTCGGCAAATATTCACTTAAGACGCAACCCTTGCTGACACACCATACCCTTTGTCTACATCATGATATCCCATGAGTATTGGGCGGCCTACCATGAGAAACTGGCTGCCCTTGATCTCGACACTCACCCAACATCATTCATTCCGCAGGATTGGGCTCTCAATGCTGTCGACATAGCTAGCGAATGGGTTGAGCAACAGTTCGCGGCTCATGTTGCTGGCAGACCCCTTGTTCCTGCTCCTCCGGAACTTGATCCGGAAACAATGCTGGCATGCGGACAACTTGCGTTTGTGCTTGCAGAGGCGTATCAGCATCCCAGTGAGTTCAGCGCTATATCGTTATATAATTATCCTGACATGTGAAGTCAAACTGGATATCGATATCATCCGGTACAATGAGGCATTGACCAAACGAGAGTCGGGACTGAATGATGCTCGTGAAGAAGCTTTGTTGGCAAAGTTCCCTCCCGCCGAGCGCATTCTGTTGGATCGCCCATCGGTTGTAATCGACGCTGGTTGCAGAATTATACTTTGGTATCTGCCGGGTGCACTGAACTGGTCCCTGCAGGTGAGCTTAGGCACGCAGAGATGTCCGATCACACTGACCGACAACAAAAAGCGTGATATGTTTACTGCCACAGTCGGTATGGGCAAGCTGTTACAACAAAGCATGACCACCAGCAAGACATCGACCGGAAAGACGACGAAATGGAGGACAAACACTTCGTACTTTCACCCATCAAAAGAACCCGGTCTGATACCCGGGTGTATCAATCTTTCGCCTTGCTGGTTTCAACAGGGGCACGAGGTGAGACCAAGCTTGCCCAAATCATTGAGTACTGAACACAGGCAGTGTCAAGGCCGGCCGCCGCAGAATCCGTTGGATGGGTTTATTCCGGAAGTCTCTGCCGCCTTGAAGGGCGATAGCGGCCTGTCATCGATTATAGATATGCAGCGTCCGGCTCTCTTGTCATCGGCTGCCCTTCGGGTCATGCACCCACAACTTTACCGGGCATCAATGTCCACTCACGTGGCGCTTGGGCAGTGGGCCGCAGCGCATGGTGAAGATCAGATGTACCGCTGTCTCCAGCATTGGGCGTCAGCATATTCCGGCGCTTCAATTGTTTGTAACAGGCAATCCCCCGGTCATCGTGATCCCAAATGTCCTCCGGAAGGATTTGACATTCTCACTTGCATAGGAAGCTATAAACATGCGGTGATGAATTTGACAAACTTAGGCATCGATTTGTTATACAATCCGGGAGTCATGGTAAGTTATTCTGGCCGGCTTGTGAGGCACGGTGTCCGGGTGGGAGATGGTGACAGAATTGTGTGGGCATGGTTTATGCGGGACAGTGTGCACAACTATGCCGGAACCCCACGTACAGAGTTTGCAAAATACAGCCTGGCCGACTTTGCCACATACCACCTCGCTAGATATAATCAGGCTGATTTTGTTCGATACCGATCATGATCATGTCGGTAGTTCTTACATTGCTTTCTTAGCCTCGGTTGGTTATCGATTCTTTAGTTACTACGTTGTTGCCGGGGCATGATCCATAGGCTGATGTTTGAGCGGCTATCTGATGTAGATACTGCATTGATTGTAATGTAGGTCGACTCACAATCATTGATCCGGGAGCTTAGTTCGATGGAACACGTTCATCCGACATGGCAATTGGCCACAGCCGGTCAATTGCGTTTATATAGGGGAATATATGCAACTGTTTGGCATCGGCCCAGCAATGAACATTACCCGGATACGTTGTCAGTGCGCTTATACAAGTTCTTCATTGGCCTGGTCACTCTCGGCAGTCGATATAATTACAATTACAATCTCTACTTGTACCGTCACCCGGCATGGCACGCCTATTCATGTAGCCCGGCCATCCCTTTCACAAATTGCAATCATGTTGTCCAGTTGGTCCATGATCCGACGCTGTACATTAAGGAAATGGTGAATGGTTGCAACGTCCTCACTTAGTTCTGTCACTTTGATCACTGCGTCCGCGTATGTCCCGAGAACATTTCGGTTTGCCGTCTGCGTCGCTGCTGGCATCTGGTCTCGGTCAACCTCGTCGGTTGGCAGTATGTTGTTCAGGTAAGAATTTGCTGCCCATTGTGTTAATCGTGAGCAATGCCACATAAGGGATACTCACCATCCTCATGCCAAATACTGCGTAGGCTTCTGATGGCATGTCGCATAGAATGTTCCGCATGTTGGAAGACATTGTGTTCATTTCCTGCATGCCTGCCGGGCATACCTGCACTGCTTCAAAAGTCATCATGCAGACGTGTAGAGTACGACTTACCTACTGCATCCCATCCGCAATCATACAAATCCTCGGCCACCGATGGGTTTACATCCCCACAGTGCTGTTCTGCCATCACCGCTGTGGATGGCTTGTCGGTATCCATCGGATCACCCCATCCACAGTCGTATTGATCCTCCGCAGAGTCATCGGTGGATATGATGTGATGATCTTTTGGATCATCCCAGCCACAGTCATAGGCATCAGCGGGTGACTCACCGGATTCCATGATCAATTGATGATCCATCGGGTCATCCCATCCACAATCATACAGATTGTCCCTGGACTTACCCGGGAGTGTGATACTTTCATCATGCATTGGATCGTCCCATCCACAATCGTAGGCATCGGCCATCGATTCACTTGAACCGGCGATGCCTACATCATGGCTAGGATGGCCCCATTGGCTGGCATATGGATCCTTTGGCGACCCCTCCGAACTCGGATTATCCCATGCAAGGTCCTGCGGATCCCGGTCGTTTCTTCCGGTGATGTCGGCAGTGAATCCCGGTGGTGAGACCATGTGTACCGTAATGTCAGAGGTCCGCATGCTTTCCAGAAGATACATATCTTTAGACGTTTAGAAAAGCAAAGTCGATCGAAATAAATGGGAGGCTCACCGGACAGCATGCTTCTGATTTCGTCGCAGTGGCCATTGAAGCACAGCTCGTATGCTAAGTCACAACATCCGGTGAGTGAAATTCAGGAGTATGGACACCATCAGCTTACCTTGATCTCTTTTTGCGATGGGGTCATCTGTGTTTTCATAGCCGGCTGCAAATTCATTCTCCAAGTTATATTCTGTTGTTGCAAGTTTGTTAGTATACCGGTGTAGATGAGGAATCTTGACTAGATGTGAAAACACTTAAAACAAAAGGGTGCTCAACAGCAAGACCGGGATACGAGACAACGACTCGACCCAAGGGACAACCACTGAGAGAAGTTCCTCGAAATAAAGTGGAGGGAGACTCTATGAGCTAGGCAGGCGCTAACAGGCGCGAGAAGATAACGCGCACGTACGCGAGGCAAAGGCACGCGAGATGCGCGCATGAGCGGGAGGTTCGAGAATGTGCGCGCACAAAGCGAAGGCGCACCTTGAGCGTTGCGTATGCGCGCGTTATCTTCTCGCGCCTGTTAGCGCCCGCCTAGCTCATAGAGTTTCCCTCCACTTTATTTCGAGGAACTTCTCTCAGTGGTTGTCCCTTGGGTCGAGTCGTTGTCTCATATCCCGGTCTTGCTGTTGAGCACCCTTTTGTTTTAAGTGTTTTCACATCTAGTCAAGATTCCTCATCTACAACTGGAGCCCACCGCAAGGGACACTTCTGAGATAGAAGGTCGGCGCCTCAGACCCAACAGTCGCCGCATAGCCAGAGAAGAAGCCACCGCTGCATTCGACAGAGCGGTAGAATCCATTATACCAGGACCCTTATTCATTCAACACACGCGCGGTCGCTCGCGCAATATATCAGAACCTCCACGACCAGATCCAGCGCTCTTCGCGCGTGCGCCTAGACAACTGATATCGCCAGTCATGCCCTCACCTGAAGAATCCGTCAAGGAAGAGTCGTCAGACGGCTTCGAAGCAATAGATAACCCAAGGAGCCAACTTCCTGGAGCATTCCTCCACACGCCCAATCAACCTCCTTTTAATACTTCTAATCTGTCAGCGCTAAGCGCGCTAACCGAACTTGACGACTCTAGCGACACTCCACTTAATGCGCCAGTAGTCCCCGCACGCGAGAATGCGCTTCCTACAACGGGAATACCTAAGATCAAGCAAGAAGCCTTAGAAACACCGCGCGTGCCATTTTCAATTCCAGGTGGTACCGTTATATCAAACCTTCCTTTCGCGTACGCGCGCCAAGCACCTGTCAGTCACAAGATCCCCACGCCTGCAATTTCCCAACCGCCCGTCATGTCCACAGTAAGAACCAGAATGCCTGTCCGTGGAACAACGGACGCGCCTAAATTTGATGGCACAACCAACAACCTCGCCGACTTTATCGACCTATACGAGCAGCTCGCTGATGACATAGGTCTACAAGGTCTCGATCGCATTAAGGGTATCATCCGCTACCTTGAGCACAATGACCGAGAATTATGGGGCGGAATGCCGGAGGCGCAAGTAAGCGATTACAACACGTTCATGAAAGAAGTCAAGGTAATGTATCCCGGATGGGATGGCAAAAGGCGCTATGCGCTTTCGGATCTACAAGCCATCGCGCGCAAATACGCAAACAAGACGATGCCCTTGTACCAGGAGTTAAGCAACTACCTTCGCGCATTCAAGAAGGTCATGCAACTGCTATTGGCAGAAGATCGCATTGGTAAAGCCGAGCGCGATCGCATATTCATGGAAGGGATTCCCAAGGATACTCAGGCGCTAATACGCACACACCTCATGATCAAATTTCCTGATCACTACCCGCAGGATCCATACCCGTTCATGGAAGTCTTTACAGCTGGACATTTCGTTCTGCCCGCGAATGCGCCTGCAGCTAGCGCGACGCCTAGCGCTCCTATGGCAACGTCATTCACTAACTTAGTCACAGCTACCACATCAGCGCAATCACCCGCGCAAGGTACAGTAACCAAGCGCAAATATAAGCGCGAAGCGCCAATGTTCAATGACTGCGCCTTTTGCGGCAGTCTCGAACATTACTACCCTCGTTGTGCGGAGAAACAAAGGTATATTGACGCGGGTAAATGTAAGGTTAGCGAAGAGACGCGCAAGCTTGTCTTGCCAAATGGCGACTGGATTCCAGGCCGAGGATTACTCAAGGAACGACTAGATCGACATCATGCAAGTCGCGCGACACCGGATACGACCACCAGTACAGGCGCGACAGCGGGACTATTCTACCGCGCGTCCGACGAGATCGACGCGGTAATTGAAGTAGGCTCATCTGCGTTCGTGCACACAGTCGCGCAAACGGAACTCGATGAGGACGACGAGACGGTGGATCTCATGACTGAAGCGATAGCCTATGTAGCTGCAAGGCGCGACCAGAAGCACAATGCCAAAGGTAAAAACGTGCGCTTCGACGGTGTAGAAATACCCAGCGAAACGCGCGCGCGCCCGAGACCTGCATCTAAGCAAGCCACAGTAGAGGAGGAGATAATCTCTCCCGAAATACAAGCTTCGTCTGACAAAGGTAAAGGAAAGGAGGTAGCGAAAGTAGCGCCGTTAAGCACGCCAATAAGCACGCCAACAAGCGCCAAGGCGCCTCCTAAGGGCGCCTCACCCTCATCGTCAACACCATCATCGTCCACGCCAGTATTGTCGTCATCGTCATCCCCATCCCAATCTTCAGCATTGCCACCATCGTCGTCATCAACACCAACCCAAGCACCAGCACAGTCACCATCATATCATTATGCATTCGCGCTCGAAGACAAGGAGGCCGACAAACGCGTTGTCGAGCGCCTCCTCAATTCCAATCTCAATATCCCAGTAAGGGAATTATTAGCTGTATCTCCCGATGTTCGCCAACACTTCCGCGAACTTACGACCAAGAAGCGCGTCACAGTAGGCGCAGTATCGGTGTACAAATTATCAGGGCATCCCGCGACCAACCAATGGCTAAAGCAATACGAGGATGTGCGCATGCGAAGTGACGACGGTAAAATCGTCGCGGATCACTTCGCACCCCTGCACTGTATTCGCGCTAAGACATTGGAAGGGCGCACTCTCACCTGTGTCTTAGATCAAGGCGCGGAAGTAGTAGTCATGCCAAGGGAAGTATGGAAAGAGCTCGGCATACCGCTCAGGTCGGACCATAGCCTCAATATGGAATCAGTGAACACATCACGCGACGCGACACTAGGAGTCATAGAGAACGTCCCGCTTGATTTTGGCGCAGGACCCTTATACTTCCAAGTCCAGGTCATCGAGCGCGCGACCTTTGAAGTTTTACTAGGGCGCCCATTCTTGAAGCTTACCTTGTGTCGCACATTTGATCTGCCCAACGGAGAGCAGGATCTCATACTGACTGATCCTAACGCGCGCAAAGAATTGCGCATTCCAACCCTACCTTGGGTCAAGCGACAGCTCGCAAGAGACACGAAGTGCGCAAGTCACGCGCTCAAGGAGGAGGAACAGGGTTTTTAAGTATCGATGATCTGAAGCATTCACGGGGAGAAGCCCATAAGCATTCGTCTTCCCAAGTATTTTCCTTATCGCATCAAGTTTCGCATTCTCGCATCACGCCTAACGCGCCGCACATAGCGCGCGCAGATAGCGCATCCCATTCTTTGCTCTTAAGGAGCAACAACGCATTGCCTTTAGTCTCTACGCATCAATTTCCTTCATCTTCTATCCTGCAGTATTCAGCGCGTTATGCGCATCTAACATCCATGCAGACCGTTATAGATAAGGCGACTATCGACACCTTTAATTCCTTTTATTATTATGATCCCGTACTTCACGCGCTGGTCTATAAACCAGTCACGAAGAAAGTACGCACGGTACCTACCACTATGCCCGCAGAGTATAGGGTAGTGCGCCAATTGCCAGATGATCTGTTAGCAGGATTACCCGACTTACCCACCCATCCCCCAGAGTTCGCGCCAGGCGCACGCAGATAAACTAGACCTTGACCCAGCAAATTGGCTATGGCCAGAAGAACTCAAGTTAGTGCGCTGGCTCGTGCGCGTACACGAACTCGCATTCACATGGGACGCCTCAGAGCGCGGGCGCCTCAACGAGACCTACTTCCTGCCATACAAGATTCCTACGGTTCCGCACACGCCATGGTCTCAGCGCAATATTCCGATCCCGCCAGCCACCTTAGATGAAGTAGTGCGCATCATCAAGGAGAAGATCTCATCAGGAGTATATGAACCATCAATGGCCGCATATCACTCGTGCTGGTTTTGCGTAGTAAAGAAAGATGGAAAATCCTTGCACCTAGTTCACGACTTGCAGCCGCTCAATGCAGTAACAATTCGTGACGCGTCACTTCCGCCTTTTGTTGAACTTCTCGCAGAAGCATTCGCTGGATACGCGGTGTACGCAATATTGGACTTATATTCAGGTTATGACCAGCGCGCGCTTCACGTAGACTCGCGCAACTTGACGACCTTTGGAACACCTTTGGGTCCTCATCGGCTAACCACTCTTCCTCAAGGACATGCTAATGCTGTACAGGTTTACCAAGGTGATACCGTGTTTATCCTGCAACACGAGATTCCAGAATTCACATTGCCATTCGTGGATGATGTTCCGATCAAATCAGTGCGAAGACGGTTCATACGAGACAATACCCGAAAATGCAGGAATCCGGCGCTTCATCTGGGAGTATTGCATCGTTGTCAATCGCATCCTACAGTGCCTAGAGAACGTAGGCGCAACCGTATCCACATCAAAGTTTGTTCTAGCCGCGCCTACGGCAATCATTGTCGGACACAAATGCACGTTTGAAGGGCACGTACCAGAAGAATCCAAGGTACAGAAGATTCGTGACTGGCCAGAACCCACCAATCAGTCGCAAGTGCGCGGATTTTTAGGAACTTGCGGCGTCCTGCGCATATTCATTCGCGATTTCTCGCTCATCGCGCGCCCGCTAGTTAACCTCACCAGGAAAGACGCGCCATTTATATTTGGCCCTGAACAGCGCCAAGCCATGCAGACCCTCAAGGACTCAATTCTAGAATCACCCGCGCTAAGGCGCATCGACTATGATAGCGAGCGCAAAGTCATTCTAGCAGTCGATACTTCCAATATCGCTGTTGGATTCATATTGCTGCAGATAGGCGAAGATGGAAAGCGCTATCCAAATCGATTTGGCTCAATCGCACTAAACGACGTGGAAAGGCGCTACTCTCAAGTGAAGCTAGAACTCTTCGGACTCTTCCGCGCGGTGCGCGTATACATCTTTGGGGTGAAGAATCTGATGGTGGAGGTAGACGCGAAGTATATCAAAGGTATGATCAATAATCCGGACTTGCAGCCTAACGCGACCATCAACCGATGGATCGCGGGTATCCTTTTATTTTCATTCAAACTCGTTCATGTATCCGCGCAAAAGCATAAAGGCGTTGATGGTCTCTCAAGGAGACCAGTCGCCAAGGAAGACCCCATAGAGGACAATAATCATGAGGATTGGATTGATCGCGCATACTCGTTCGCTATCGCGCTTTTGAACGATTGCACGCATCATATAGCTGGTGGTTCGGGTGACATACACCACGAAGTGCATCGCACATGTTTCATTTCGCAGAGCACGCGCGTACCAGTGTTGCGCGTATACTTTGATGTCGCGCAGACGGAAGAACCAGAACCAGATATCCCACGCTCGGATGCGGTGCGCGTGCAAGACGCGCTGATGACCACTATAGAACAGTTTCTTACCACACGCGAAAGACCCACTGACGTTTCAGATGAAGAATTCGAGAAGTTCGTGAACAACGCGGCGCGTTATTTTGTTCTGGAAGGCAACCTATGGCGCAGAGCATCGCACGGCAAACATCAACTTGTGTTACCTCCAAACAAGCGCTATCGCATTCTCAAGGAGGCGCATGACGACTTAGGGCACAAGGGTATCTATACCGTCAGCGCGCGCCTACGGCTACGCTTTTGGTGGCCGCGCATCATCAAAGACATCAAATGGTACGGACAAACGTGTCACGAATGCCAAGTTCGCCAAACGAGGAGGCTGCATATTCCTCCAATCGTCCCCATACCAGGAGGTCTATTTCGCAAAGCGCACATCGACACGATGAAGATGCCCAGAGCGGGCGGATATGAATACCTCGTGCAAGCGCGATGCGCGCTAACGTCGTATCCGGAATGGCGCATGCTGCGCAAAGAGAATACTAATGCGCTAACCGCTTTTATTTTCGAGGAGCTCTTGTGTAGGTGGGGCCCGATCACAGAGATAGTGACGGACAACGCGCCCGCATATAGTCTCGCAGTAGACGAGCTCGCGCGCAAATACGGGATTCACCTAATCCGCATCTCGCCATATAATTCTCAGGCAAACGGTATAGTCGAAAGACGACACCACGATGTCCGGGAGGCCATCATTAAAAGCTGCGACGGAGATGATTCTCACTGGTATCAGGTAGTTCATTCAGTTTTCTGGGCTGAGCGCGTCACCATTCATAAAGCGACGGGTTTATCGCCCTATTTCATGATGCATGGCGTCGAGCCAATATTTCCCTTTGATCTTGCAGAAGCGACGTTCCTCGCGCCCTTACCAAATCGAGGCGTGTTCACCACCACTGACCTTATAGCATGGCGCGCGCGCCAATTGCAGAAGCGCGTAGAGGATATTAACGCGATTAGGGATAAAGTAGTCGCGGCGCGCTACAAGTCCATACGCGATTTTGAGAGACGCTTCCGTGCGTCTATCAAATCGCACGACTTCGAACCCGGCGCCTTAGTATTGGTATGCAACTCGAAGGTCGAATACGAGCTGAGCAAGAAGACGAAGCCACGCTATTTGGAACCTATGATCGTAGTGCGTCGCACGAAGGGAGGCTCATATATGTTGGCCGAGTTGGACGGCACAATATCAAAACTTCAGTTCGCCGCATTTCGCATCATTCCTTACTACCCGCGTAGCGAGGAGCACGTATCGGTAACCCAAATGACTGGAGTAGACGACGAGAGTATCGACGAACTAGAAGCATATGAAACTGTAGAACCCAATGAAGATGAGCCCGAGTGCGCGCAAGACAATTAGTTCGCGCGACCATATTCCGCGCGCCCGCGCATCACCCAATCATATTCGCGCGAATGTGCATCCCTCAAAAACATAAAAACAAAAACACCAGATAATACGAAGAACACAAAAATATTTCATTAAGTACATACTCTCAGTTTTACCCCAGGTTTCATCCGGTGATATCTCTCATATCATTTGTTCATATAATGCGCATTGCCTGCACATAAACCCCACAGACTCTAGAATATATCAAATGCACCAAGAAACACGCTAATACCCCGCAAGTACATACTGATCACTATCTTAATTGTATAGCGCGTGCATAATCACCTCATTAGACTTTCACTTTCTAACGCGCGCGCGTCATCGCCTCGGCGCGCACGGTGCAACACGGCAGGAATAGATGATGGAAGGCGCGCAAAGAAGACAAGACGGGCGCGCACCCCGCAGAAAATCAGTAAAGTCCATTGCATTACCTTGATCTTGTCGCGAGCTTGTCATTTACTTACATACTATTCATTTTAAATTCTTAAGCCCAGTGAATCAGATAAGGACATGGACATGGACAAGGCAACACAAGATATATTGTACAGGCGCATTGGCGCCTAGGAGACAAGAAAAACAAAAGAGAGGTGCATCTACTTAAGGGAGTCGTTGATCTGCCTCTCCAATTCAGCCCACGTGTTGGACATGGCAAAAAACTTGTTGGAATAGTTGAGGAGATCCGCCTGTTGGGCGCGCGCATACTGGCGCATCTGGAGAGTGGAAGTGTGCAAGTGCGCATTTTCCTCCTTCAAACGCGCGGATTCCGCGCGCGCCTCTTTCAACTCCACCGCTGGATCCTTGAACTTGTCCTTTCCCTTAGGCGCAGAACCAGACGCCAAAGGACCAACAGCATGCACAGGATTATCGCGCGAGGCGCGCACGACCTTCTCCTCCACAGAGCGCTCTCCAACAATCTCCACATCCATCCCCGACTCCTCGGATTCTTCTTCATCCTCAACCGCAATAGAGGAAGCGGTTTCCTTTGCAGACTCTGCGATAGGGCGCTTGGGCATCGGTTTGCGCGGGTGCGCCTTAGGCGCATCAGTAAGGTTGCGCTTAGCTAATCCACAGCAGTCAGTGGCACGCGCCAATAATAAGACAAGAGGCGCGACTTACAGAAAGTGCAAGCGCACTTGGACACATCGCAAGGAGGGCACCGGCGACCAGGCGCGCCTCCACAGTCAATGTCCTTGGCAATGCAGGTGCCACAGCGCCGCACCTTGTTCACAGACATGCGCCCGGCGCGCAGCTAGCGCAACCAAACATGTTAATAGAGTGGCGCGCCAACAGGAAACAGAAGGCGCACCTTCTTGCTGGCATCAGTACCAGACATGTCAGTGGCGCGCGCCTCGATTTCGGACGCGCCAGTGGCGCGCGCAGCTTGCATGGGAGGTGTCTGAGGAACTGACACAATCGCCTTCGCCTTCCAATCCTTCACGACCGCCTCAATCTCCTTACAACTCTTCCGCCCTTGCTTTAACAACTCCGCGCTTTTGTCGTCCATCTCCAGTGCCACCGCCAACACACCTGCACGCGTAGAACAACCGTTCAGAGTAGCCTAGGAGTGTCAGTCCACAACCAAGACCAATACATGTAAGCGCACTCACCAGTACTGAATACCACTCGCGCAACCACATCTCTTGATCCTCGAGGAGTTCCAGCTTGAGTTCAGGCGCGGACATCACACATCCTTCCAGGGAGACTAGGATGGAGGCCCAAGCGGTGAAGAGGCGGTCGGTATCGGATTCCGCGCTAGCGTCGCCCATAGGCGCGTCCTCAGGAAGCCCTTGCGCCACTGGAACAGGCTCAGGGGAAGGAGTAGAGTTCAACATAGCAACAGTGAAAGTAGGCATGGTGAAATATTGATAACAAAGAAGTCAAGAGATCGCGAGAACGCGTCCATCTTCTTATCAACATCTCCTCCGATTACATCATCGATGCTCGCGATCATCAAAGGACGGCCCTACTCTTGCGATCACCTGATCCCTGTCTATCACCACCTCTCTAAGTCCAAGATCCCGCGCTATAGCACTGAGTGGGGACACTCAGAATGTAAGTCCCCAGGAGATGTAGAGACTCGCGCCTCTCAATGCCGAATATACGGCCTTTACCCATATGTTCCTATATGTTACAGCTCTACTCCTAAGTACCAGTCTCGCGCGCACTCGCGCGCGCCTTATCCGAACTCGCGCGCACTTAGGCGCGCCTTACCTACGCACGCGCTATATGCGCGCTTTGCGCGCCTCCTCATAGGTCTTCGCACTATCGTCCGTCCATCCGTCCCATGTCCTTACTGATTCGCTGGTGCGTTATTTTTATCTTATCCATTGAACTAATAAAATCTTCGGTCCGACGTCCGTGCTACTTATAGAAATTTTATTTAAACTTAGTTATAATTAGAGTTGATATGGTTACTCGGTTCAGGAGCGCGCTCGGAAGCGCGCCATCTCCATTCTTAAATACAGAAGGGTTTCCTTTGGTTCTGGTACTTACTTTCCCCTTATCTTTGTGTACTGGAAAGTGTATAGATCACCTCCTCATTTGTTATAAGATCTTATTCTCCTGTCAATCATCCATCTGGGCATTCACTCCTCAATAGGACCTTTCCCTTAACGCTCAAGGCGCGCCTTCACGCGCATTATCTTCTCGCGCCTGTTAGCACCTGCCTAGCTCATAGAGTTTCCCTCCACTTTATTTTGAGGAACTTCTCTCAGTGGTTGTCCCTTGGGTCGAGTCGTTGTCTCGTATCCCGGTCTTGCTGTTGAGCACCCTTTTGTTTTAAGTGTTTTCACATCTAGTCAAGATTCCTCATCTACACTGGCTCAGGATGGGGCATGCTTACTTTTAAAATGTGGATAGTCCGCGAATCCGACTACTCCTTTGAACTTTGATTTTCTCAGCTTAGGAGGAGTCCATGACTCTAATGGTACATATGCACCCCACCAGGCGATGGGATCTTTGTCCAGAGGAAGGCATAGTGCTGCTGGACTGTCTCTTTCGACATTGCTGCCATATATGGAGAACATGGAGGGGGTATTGCCAATGTATGGCTGTTCGGGAATAACAAACCGAACTTTTCTTGGTATCATCATGGTTTGGTTTGAAAAAGATTCGAGGAGGATAAACAAACAATCCGATGAGTGGCACCGTGTCACAACTGTGGACCTTTGAACAATGGTGGACGCTGTCATGATCTTACGTCATCATATCCATCTTCTTCACATTGCACAACACTCGGGAAGAGCCACAAACCGATGTCTGGATATAAATCCCGACCCGTGTGCAAATTTTTCAAAGTCACCTTTCTGTCCCTTCTGTATACTATCTCACCCATTACCCTGCAACAAAGTTTTAACATCGCCATGACACCTGCGGACACAGCTAATGAGGCTTTGAATGAAACACTGGCGGCTGTGCAATTGTTGATGAAGCGGTGCATGATGTTGCGGCAAGGCGATCCAGAAGCATTGAAACTCTCGGATGAGATCGCCAGACGGCTTGTGAGTGTAGTTTGTTGCTACAATGTTATTACTTTCATTAATATGAACACCTTTGACAAAGGCAAATAACTTGAAGTGTCATGCAGGGATTGCCACTTTGTTGTCCCCAGAACTATTGTCATGTGCAGCCATTGTGAGAGACTGCTCAAAGGGTGGCATCTTTCAGACTTTGCCGGATTGGGGGTCTGTTACTGACAAGGATCCGAGAATTAAGGGTCACCCATGGTTCAACAAGACAATCAATTACCGCCCTATCGTCAGCATTGAAAGTCCTGTTCTTCCTGATGCTCAGACTCCAACAGCAATAACAAGAATATCCTCCTCTTCCTCTTCCTCTGGAACTTCGGCACTGGTCTCATTGACAACACCACCTGTCGCGGCTATATCTACTTCAGCCCCTCCTCCTGGAGACATAGACCATTCGAGCATATCTGCCACACCGGCAATAGAACTGTCGCCATTGTCACCATCCCCATTCTCAAAGGCATTGGAACCTCTGACCCCCCTTCCTGTGTCAGCTCCAATTCCGCTGAAATACAACCTTTTTGTGCCAGGCATTAAGAATGCGGTGAATGCAATTCCAAAGGGTGGCAATGGTAAGAAGAGACGGGCAGAAGATGACCAACTGGTAGAGGCTAAAATAGTTGACAACTCGATTTCCCGGTCACGGAAGTCTGTTCTGAAGAGGAAAAGGGTAATGTCGGCTGATGAAGACAATGAAACTACCAACCCAGTTCTGACGCAGGTGAGTTCCGCGTCTTTCGTTTGGCATAGCTGACCCACCACATGATTATATTCCCTAAGGTGGTACCATCACAGCGCATCACCAAAGAGGATTTGGCATCGGCACGTTCGCATCACTCGGAAGGCACAGATGATAGAGGTTTCTGGGATGCAGAAAGCAGGGTAAGTGTTTTTATTGGGCTAACTGCAGATGTTGACTCGGATATTTATCAGCCTGTTGAATGGGGCCAGGACTCTGCTATTGCCACGGCAGTGAAGGTAACCTCATTATTATTTGCATGAAATATCATTGACGCTAAGATGTTTGAAGTATTCCGTTCGTCATCACCCACAGAAATGCAACAAGTGCACCAAATTGAGTGTGGCCTGTCTTGTCCTCCCGGATAAGAAGTTCGGATACATTCGACTTGCCTGTGCTAATTGTGATGATATGAAGATCACATGTGCGATCAACGGAGTCGGCGTCCGGGAAAGAATGCAGGCAAAGGCCACAGCAGCAGGTGATGCCCACCCTGTCAGACACTCTAAGTCATGTGCCCCCAAGTCCTGAGTTGTGAACAATACTCCGGTCAATACCCGGTCCCGGCAGATCTTGATACTGCCGGCACTGTCCTCTTTGGATGTTGAGCCTAACAACATTGAACACGGAGGTGAATATTTTCATTCCACAGTTGGTACTTGAACTGAAACTTATCAAGACTCTGCACCGGATGCTAACCCAATGTCTGTTGATATTCCACCGGTTCACACAGAGGTTCAACCGATGCCTATGATGTACCCATCGGTGCAAGCTGAGGCGAAAATGCCGCAAGCAGTCAATCCTGCGCAGCCCAAGCCAACTGCAAGGGACATCCTCCAGAGCATCCAGGACCTTGGAAGGCAGCTTGATCTTCTCGCCACCAGCGAAAGGGTCGATGAGTTGGATGCAAGACTCGGTTCGGTGGAAGATGTCTTTGGACGGCGATTGAGTGCACTTGAGCAACATCTCAATTCATCTGATACAGAATGGAGAGCAATGTCAGCTTCTGTTGGCCATTTAACCATTGCTCTTCGGGACCATAAAGATGATCTTACTGCACATCATTCCCGGATCAACACTACCACTTATGCCCCCCTAAGTCATGCAAATGCACACCTGCCGGCCTGGCTCACTCAGAGTGATGAAGACCCGCACATCTCAGCAATCGGCCGACAGTGGACTCATGCGTGGGATGCATCCGTGATGATGGGTGTTCAAGAGCATGTTGGTACCTCAGCATCTGCTGTGCTCATTACGGAAACTGTCGATTCCATGGTCCCGGCAGTGGATGTATCACCAGACACCTCTAGCGATCTCTCAATGATATCCAATGATTAAATACTTATTATTGGATCCTGATGGACAGTGATGATGTCATGTCTTTACTTAGTTTTGATTGCATTCATTTGGTGCTCCTACATACCGACAATATTAAATGGGATCCTGTATTGGAAGGTGTGTGACGTTTATAGTTAGCCTGGTCTAGGAAGATCAATTTGAATATTGTGTTAGCATTTCAGAACTAAGTTGTCTGAGTATCAAGGTGTGATATATCCAACGGCATAATGCTCTGGTTTGGATGGTTCTTGTGGTTGTGGAACAGGCATGAATGCAAGGTTTGTCACTCCCGACTACGGCCCAGCGGATGCTATATGTACTGCATATTCATCCGACATGAATATTCACGTCAGATCAGGATCTGATATTATTCGGTTGCATGCTGTGAGGCACATATCCATCTATTAGCTATACCAGCATCCAGAACATAAGTATCACAAGCCACTGGCATGTCGCCCTATATTTAGAGAATGGTATTGATTATGACAATCTCGTGTTTATAGCAGGGCCCGGCAGACCCATGCCGTCAGCATGAATATGAACATTAAATCCGGATCGGCATTGATATATCATTACAGAGTTCAGTTGCATATATGTGGTGCTAGACACCTGATATTACTCACAATCTTGTGTTATGTAGTGTAGAAGTTTGATGGTTAGGCCTACTTGCACAGTATACACAGTTGGAATAAAGAATGCTTTACCAGCAGGAGCCAAATGTTTTATTCTCACTCCAGTGCCAGATGAATGCAATATTAGAGCAATCATTTTGAACTGTTATAACCATTACCACATTCGGATTCATTCATCCGGGGAGTGGTGGACGGGTTATTACGTAACATTGTGTCGAACAATTGTCAGACCTCTCATGGATACAAGACTGAGACTACAAATTTCCAATCCACAATCCACAATCCATCACTTTCCAGTAACACTCATAACCGGATTGATAAAATCCAGCCTTGTCGGAATCTCCCAAAATCAGCTTTTGATATCTAATGTATTCATTTCCCTCTGCACCACCATATTTTGTTTACAAATCCATCATGTCTGTACCTCCGGAAGCAGCTAATGACGCATTGAAAGTCACACTGGTCATTGTGCAATCGCTCATGAAGCGATGCATCAAGGTGAAGGAGGGCGATCCTGAGGCCTTGAAGCTATCGGATGAGATAGCCAGGCGCATGGTGAGTATTTCTGATGTTCCCCTCAAAATGCTTTGTGTCAAACTAACATTTGATACAGGCAAGAGACTTGAAACTTTACGCGGGAACAGCAACATCATTCTCTCCTCTCCTACTCTCCTGTGCTGCCATTATCTGGCAGTACTCAAGGGGCGGCACCTTTCAGAGTGTCCCCGACTGGACCTCTGTTACTGACAACGACCCATGAATCAAGGACCACCCACAATTCCAGAAGACCATCCACTATCACCCACCCTCTGCGCTTGATGTCCCTGTCATTGCAACATCGAGCATTCCCACAACCATTCCTGCAACCACTTCAGCTCTCATTGTCCTGCCACTCACACCCTCAGCTCTCCCTTCCCTGCCATCCCGCACAGACCTGGATCTTGTTGCCAAGCTGGTGGCGGAACCGAGACGATCATCGCGCTTATGAGCACACAAGAATCCATCCCGCACAGACCTGGATATCATCACCAAGCCAGTAGCGGAACGAAAACGATCTTCCCGCCCACAAGTGCTCAAGAACCTGCCACCTCTCAGTTGTCCGGCACATCCACCCTTGAGATACCGCCATTTGTATGTGGCCGAAGCTGAGAGGGAACAATGGAAGGCACTTTTCGAGGCTGGCGATAGCAAGAAGAGAAAGGTGGATGATGAAGATACCGATGGGGCTGATGTAATTGAAGCCTCCAAGTTGGCTTCCGCGTCCCAAGAGCCGATGAAGAAGACGAGGAAGTTGAACCAGAATGTCGACAATAGGCCAACAGGAATCATCAATGTGAAGCCAAAGGTATGTCTGTTGATCTTGGTTCATGCATCCAATGACTTACCGCTGCAGACATTACTGACCGTCACCACTGACAAGGTTGTTCCGCCAGGCGATAAAAGGCTTTCTGGGACGCAGACACTCGGGTATGTGATCTGCACTTATCTATAGCGCTGGTATGCTGACCAATTTCAAAGCCTGCAGAATTGGGCTCAGATGCTCACATCACCACTCCGTGCCAGGTAAGTCTGTCAGTACATTCACAGGAGCCCATGGCTAACATATGTCAAGCATTCTGTTCATTACCATCCTCGGCAGTGCAACAAGTGCACAAAATTGGACATACCCTGCATTGTCCTTCTGGACAAAAAGTTCGGCTACATTCGACTTGCATGCGCAAACTGCGACCACATGAAGATTACTTGTGCGATCAACGGCGTCGGTGTCAGGCAGAGAGTGCAAGCAAAGGCCGCCATGGCTATAGTTGAAGGTGAGTTTGCTTTCAAATCCGGCAAGGATCTTGAAACCAATCCAGATGACTCTCAGAGGAGAAGCAACAGCGTGGTCCGCCGGCTGGTGTGCCCATGTGCAAACTCCCAACCATTGGCACAAGCCCTCGGCCGGAACAGGATGATCAGCCAGCGCCAGCCAACATCGCCAATCCCGAGCCAGCTGCAAGGGACATCCTGCAGGGAATCTGGGACCTCAGCAAGAGACTGGATCTCTTTGCCACCAATGACCATGTGGATGCCTTGGAGATAAGAGTGTGTTCGGTGGAAAATATCCTCCACCAGCGGTTGAACGCACTGGAGCAACGCCTCAATGCCTCAGATGCCCGGTAGAGAGCGATGTCGCCACCTCCGGTATATGTAGAACAAACTAGTTTCCAATACCATATATAGTGTACTTTTAGCTATTCTTTTGTGCTGTTCCCGGTCACTTTCCCTTGTATTCCGGTTCTCACTCTCTGTATTTGTTAGATGAGAACCACATTGTTATTCCCCTCAATATGTTGTGATCCATGGTGAGGGAATGCTTCAATTTCATGATGCTCACATGAAACTGTGACAGACAATGGCATGATAATCCGGTGTAGATAGTCCATGCGGTCATGGGTGCATCACCGATGCTACATGCACGGTGCATCCCTCCAAGAGGTGTATCAATAAAGTACATATATGACTGCCTATTATCATACCATCTTCCGGAACCAGGCGTCTCCAGCTGATCGGCTGTCCGGTCATCACCTGCTTATCGGATTTGCATTGCTGTGTGACTTGTGCGGGTCCGACATCTTCATTTAGTCCTAATTTCAACTCTTTCCGAGACGCAGCCCTATAAACATTCACCATGTCACCTTCAGAGACCAAATGCTATCCATGTCACCGTAATATCTGTCACCCCTTCCGAAATCAGATATGCAAGTACCAGGCACTCATGAGCCTTTCTGAGATTTAATGCTTCACTCTTTGGGCCGATCAGTAAGACACTCTATAGACTCAAACATCACTCACTAGACCTTCCTGACCTGCTGGGCATATCCTGTAGGCCCTTTTGGTACTCTGGACCAAACACTAATTGACTGGGCCCATCTGTCACTCATTCCGACAATCCGTAGATGCACTCTTGCCGGCCACTTGTGTAAGCCAGTTGAGGATAACCAGTATCCATGACTACATGTGCACTGACAGCTGACAATCCCTAGCCGAGCCCTTCCCTGTTACAATCGCTCTACTTCCTTTACTTCTCACGTATCTGCCATTACGCCTTACATTCTTAGCAGCTTAGCTTTCCTTTCTTGGTCTTACTTCCGTATTCGACCTTTGTACTATTATCTCACCGTAGCCTTGGTCCGTGCGCATATAGTTTCCTATTTAAGCACGTGTACTTTACTTAGAAACGTCACTTCAATCTTACTAGGTTTTACCCTGAAAACTTCCTTCGCTTAAGACCACCAATCTTAAGACGTCTGAACCGATCTCTTAGTCAAAGCACTCCTTTGACTAAGTCTACGAACCTCTTCTTATTTGAAGAGCTATACAAGATCTCAACAACGTGAACGCTCTGTTGAGCCTTTGTTGTTAAGAACTATCCTAGTTCGTAACAAAAGATTGAAGTCCAGAAAGACACCTATATCCATACGTGTCAAAGAAACTTCGAAACCAGAACAGAAAGATCCTGACTGAGCAAGACAGCTAGTGCAGGCGAAGAAAAAGGCGACAACCTGACTTCACTCACCCCTACCTTCCAAGCCCTGAACCTTGGTACTCCTGTACCACCATTGAACATGTCGGCCTCATCCAAGACAACAGAATTCAAGATCAACCATCCTCCTACATTTGATGGCGACAGAGACAAGTCCAAGTCATTCATGCTCTCATGCAATGCTTACATTGATATCAACTCGGAAATCTATAAAACCGACACTCAGAAAGTGATCTTTATCTCCTCGTTCATGAACGAAGGAAATGCTAGGTCATGGAAAGAAGAATTCCTCGCAGAAGCCCAATTCATCGACTCAACTGGACAAAAGAAGGGCTATGGAACCTTGAAAGAGTTTAACGAAAGCTTTGACAAAGCCTTCGGACCGATTGACCCATCCGGGACCGCATTGGCACGACTCCTGGAATTAAAACAAGGCCCAGAAGGCCTGCAGACGTACATTGCAGACTTCAAGAGGTTGCTTGCCCAAGCAAAGATCAAAGAAGAACATATGATGATCTATCATTTCGAAAACGGCCTCAACGGAGGACTTCTAACCAAAATGTTCAACGCGGGAGGGGTACCCAAGAACCTCGATGACTACATCGCTGCGGTAGTCGATCTGGATAATTGCTACGCAAGATTGCTAGCTCGGAGAAGCAGGTTTCCTTCCCGACAAATCCAGAAGAAGAACGGTCGCGGAGATCAAAGATATATCCCAGCCAGAGATAGGGATGCCATGGTTATTGATCGGATCACCGACGAAGCCAAGCAAGAATACATGAGGACAGGAAAATGTTTCAACTGTCACCAGATCGGACATCGGGCACGGGAATGTCCGCAGAAGAAGAAAGCCCCCTACCCAGCAGTGAGGAAGGTAGAGGAAGAAGAAGAAGCTAGAAGAATTGATGAGGATTTTTAAACAGGAGACCTATATCGACGATAGCATCTCCAGCAAAACCTGTACGCCTAATACGAACAGTTGGTGAAAAGAAAGAACTTCGTGTCCCCATAACCCTCGTATCCCGAACGCGTCAGAAAAATGTCGAAACCACCGCAGTAATTGACTCCGGAGCATCGGGAACCTATATCTCCGAGGACTTCGTAAAGAAACATAACATTGGAACCAAGAAACTCGAAAACCCTTTTTACATTAAAACCGCCGATGGAAGCTACTTTAGCAGCGGACCAGTAGAACGGTACTGCACGCTAATCGTCCAAATCGACCAAAGGATGATGATAGGAAAATTCAACATTACCAAGTTAGGAGACAAGGACCAGATCCTACTAGGGATCCCCTGGCTTCGAGCCATGAACCCCGCTATAGACTGGACCAAACAAACGGTATCCCTTCCAGCAACAGAAAAATCTGCCGAAATCGAAAAATAT
Source organism: Suillus fuscotomentosus (assembly GCF_016647785.1). Classification (NCBI taxonomy): domain Eukaryota; kingdom Fungi; phylum Basidiomycota; class Agaricomycetes; order Boletales; family Suillaceae; genus Suillus; species Suillus fuscotomentosus. The sequence goes on from NW_024539520.1 coordinate 272,489, forward strand.
GTCAAGCAAACCTCTCGACTACAGAAAACCTTCTTCACTAAGAAGTTCAATACAAAAGAAGACGCTTGGAGTACGTCACCATCATCCCTAACCGAACTTACGGACGAAGGAGAATATCTCCGACAAATCGAAAAATCTTCCAAGTTTAGTAACAAAGCACAGGAGTTCGCCTCTGAAGAAAAAGAGAAGAAGAAAAAAACTTTTGAAGAATTGGTACCGAAGTATCTCCATAATTTCTCTGACGTATTCGCAAAAAACGGCTTGAACGAACTACCCCCCAAAAGACCCGGTATCGACCATCGTATCGAAACGAAGCCCGGATTTATTCCCAAGACATCCAAAATTTACCCCCTTTCCTACAACGAACGAAGCGCAGTAAAAAGATTTATCGAAGAAAACCTTGCCAAAGGGTTCATCACGAAATCTAAATCCCCTCAAGCAAGCGGATTCTTTTTTGTAGGAAAGAAAAGCGGAGAACTTAGACCATGCCAGGACTACCGCTTCCTGAATGACCAGACTATCAAAAACGCGTACCCCCTGCCACTCCCATCATCTTTGGTTGAACGGTTACATGGCGCAAAAATATTCACAAAAATTGATATTCGATCCGGATACAATAACATTCGGATTCATCCGGATGACAGGTGGAAAGCCGCGTTCATCACGGAAGAAGGACTGTTTGAACCCACGGTCATGTTCTTCGGATTATGCAATTCCCCCGCCACTTTCCAAGCGTATATGAACGATACGTTCAGAGCTGAACTCAACGAAGGATGGCTCGTCATCTACATGGACGATATGCTCATCTTCTCCGAAACAACCACTGAACACCAACAACGAACCTGCATCATTCTAGACAAACTTCGAAAAGAAAAATTATTTGTTAAACCGGAGAAATGCACGTTCGATGCGGAAGAAGTGGAATACCTTGGAATGATTATCAAACCAGGAAGCGTAGAAATGGATAAAGGGAAGACGGCAGGCATCAAGGACTGGCCCATCCCTGAAACAGTAAAAGATGTTCGATCTTTTTTGGGCTTTTGCAACTTCTACCGAACCTTCGTTTCCCACTACTCGGATATAGCTCGACCCCTTATCGACCTAACGAAGAAGGATGTCTCATTCTCTTGGACGCCCCTGTGCCAGCAAACGTTCGAGAAGCTAAAAGAATGCTTCACTTCACACCCTGTTCTTCAGAACCCTGATCCCCACCATCAATTCGCCATCGCTACGGATGCTTCTCTTGTCGCATCAGGAGGAGTGTTGCTGCAGACTGACACTAATGGCGTCTATCACCCGTGTGCATACCTATCGCAGTCGTTCAGTCCTGCTGAAAGGAATTATCCCATTCATGATCGCGAGCTGTTGGCTATTATCCGCGCCCTCACCCATTGGCGACACTACCTCGAAGGACATCCACAACCGGTTATTGTGTTTACTGATCATATGAACCTCCTCTATTTCGCAAAAGCAGAACGCCTATCTAGAAGGCAGGCCAGATGGCAACTACTCCTCACTTCTTTCGACTTAAAGTTATATCACGTTCCCGGTACGAAATTAGCAGTTCCGGATGCCCTTTCTCGCCGGCCGGACCATGGCGACGGATCGGGAGATAATGCTGACGCCGTCCTCCTTCCTGATTCCATGTTTATCCGGCTAATCGATGATGAATTACGAGCAGCTATTGCTTCCACCGCACCCCTTGCCGACCCCCTCTTCTCTGCCGCACAAGATGCCCTTAATGGCCTATGTTTGCCTCCTATGAAATCATCGCTTAGCGACTGGCGTATCGCCGATGATATTCTATTCTACAAAGATAGAGCTTATATCCCTCCCGCACATCGCCCGCAGTTACTCCGGAAGCATCATGATCACCCTTCGGCAGGACATCCCGGACGCTTTAAAACCGAAGAACTCGTCAAGCGGGAAGCCTGGTGGCCCAGTATGGGCACTTATATCCGCAATTACGTCGATGGCTGCGCTACGTGCCAACAGATGAAGGTGGACACTCACCCTGTGACTCCACCTCTACACCCTATCAGTACTATGGCTACTCGCCCCTTTTCCCAGATCTCTGTCGATCTCATTACTGATCTCCCCGTTTCATCTGGCTTTGATAGTGTCATGGTCGTGGTAGACCACGGACTTAGTAAGGGGGTGATCATTACTCCTTGCCATAAAACAATTACCTCGGAAGGAGTGGCAAAGCTATTTTTAAAACACGTTTTCAAAAGATTTGGTCTCCATGACAAAGTAATCTCCGATCGTGGACCACAGTTCTTATCCAGATTCTCGATCGAACTTGCACGACTCCTAGATTATTCTTTAGCCCCCTCCACTGCCTACCACCCACAAACCGACGGACAGACCGAACGGTTAAACCAGGAACTCGAGACGTATCTTCGAATGTATTGCCAGAACAATCCTTCTGAATGGGTGGAACATCTCCCTATGGCAGAATTTGTTCACAATCACAGAAGACACTCCGCAAAAGATGCATCCCCTTTCTTTATCATGATGGGATACGAGCCGAAGGCTCTCCCATACTTACTTCCGGAATCGGACGTTCCCGCTGCTGAGGAACGAGTCAGAATTCTTCAAAAGATAAGAGAAGAAGCCGTCTCCTGTCATAACATTGCTATGCAACGCATGGCGGAAAGATCCTTCGGACAGAAGTACGAACCATGGAAAGTCGGAGATAAGGTATGGCTGTCCGCTGCCAATCTAAGACTAAAGCTCCCATCCCGGAAACTGGCACCCAAGAGATACGGCCCGTTCGCTATCACGGCTGTACTATCCGCTATCACGTTTACACTCCAGTTACCACCGCAATGGAAGATCCACCCTACGTTCCACGCTTCGCAACTATCCTCCTATCGCGAAAATGACGTACACGGTCCGAACTTCCTAGAACCACCACCTGATATTCTTGAAGAAGAAGAAGAATATGAAATAGAAGCAATCCTCGCACATAAAGGAAACGGAAATCGCCGTCGATATCTCGTATCATGGAAAGGGTATTCTTCGGCTAGCAACGAGTGGATCCCCGAAAAGAATCTGGAAAATGCCGAAGAGACCCTTAGAGCCTATAAAGCCAGAAACGCGCTTTGAGGTTACTCAGTACCTCGACGACATCATTCTTACCCAAATACAAAACCTACAAACAGAATGCCCTTCCCCACATCCACCTACACGCTCCCATACCACTCCACCTTCGATACCGCCCCCCTTGATTCCAATGACGAACGATACGAGACCTTCATCACCCAAGCTGAAGACCTCACCCTCATCGAGGCAGCACTCCTCTGCCCCCAACATGCTATTGAACTCACCAGAGTTCTCTTCGGAAGAAACGCCCATTCCATTAACCTCCTCATCAACATCATCCGAGCCACTGAAATCATCGAGCGAGTCTGCCGCCTCGTCGAAGACAACACAGTTCGCCACAGCCTCATGCATATGCAGAGGCGCATACGCAACTTTGCTTTGCGTCTTATTCCTGAGGAAGTTAAGGATGATATTAGAACAGTCATCCACATTGTCGCAGAGCAGACCGCAGGAGTTGCTCGCCCGCCTTCTCCTACGAACCCCGCAACCACAGATGGAGTCCCTCCTCCCTCTTATCAAGACGCCGTACCTACTCTTCCCGCTAACGTTCCTAATGAGCTATTGGCTGCGGTCAATAATCTTGCGCAGACAACGGAAGCCATAATGGCATCCCTAAGAAAAGAAAATCCCCAAGCAATTCCCGTCCCAGCTCCCGCCGTAGAAACCATCGAACATCCTCCTCATCTTTATACTGCATTTTCCGCCACCCGCGAAGAAATCGCTGCTGACCCAAATCATCAGTACCTCTCACACTACGAGGTGCAAGATCTAGCCGACGCACTGGCTACACTCCATATTCATCCCCCGCTCGTCATCCCGAACTCATTATCTTCGCATACCTTTACGGATGGGATCGTACCGATACAAGCGTTGGGAAGAACCCAACCTGCCACTTCCGCTGAGCTAATCGCGGAGGCAGAACGACAAGATGTTGCCGTCCACCATCCTATACAACGAACCGCCCCATCCAGAAAAAGAGTACGAGGCCAGCGTTCCCGTACTGATAAAGGGAAGAAACGCGCCACCAGCGCCGATGAAGCACTTAGCCCTAAACCGGGTCCATCGCCCTTACGAGCAACCTCCTCTAACCCCGATGAGAATCGCGTTTGCAGATACTGCAAGACGCTCGGGCATAGGCAAGTTCATTGTCCCGAATACTACTGCCGCGTCTGTCGAGAATTATCTCCAGGCCATCTTTCGCTCTACTGCCCGCACTACACTGGGGAATCCCCCACCTCCTTAACCTGGAAGGACGATGGATTCTACCGAACCCTCGCACTCTGGGAGAATGATTTGGATGACGCATATGCCGCCCAATGTAGGGAAGAAGAAGCGCTCTATGAGTTAGAACGCATGAAAGCCGGACCAGACGAAGGTCCAGATGCCCTCGATTACTCGGACGATCCTATCTACTACGCTAACCAGGATGATTGAATCCGGTGGCTTCAACCCTAGTAAGGGGGTAATGTTACAATCGCTCTACTTCCTTTACTTCTCACGTATCTGCCATTACGCCTTACATTCTTAGCAGCTTAGCTTTCCTTTCTTGGTCTTACTTCCGTATTCGACCTTTGTACTATTATCTCACCGTAGCCTTGGTCCGTGCGCATATAGTTTCCTATTTAAGCACGTGTACTTTACTTAGAAACGTCACTTCAATCTTACTAGGTTTTACCCTGAAAACTTCCTTCGCTTAAGACCACCAATCTTAAGACGTCTGAACCGATCTCTTAGTCAAAGCACTCCTTTGACTAAGTCTACGAACCTCTTCTTATTTGAAGAGCTATACAAGATCTCAACAACGTGAACGCTCTGTTGAGCCTTTGTTGTTAAGAACTATCCTAGTTCGTAACATTCCCTAACTCATGAGATGAAACACCAACACCGGGCCGGAGAAATATCCTACTGGGCCTATCAGGAAATTCCTGCACTTGCACATGTATGAAGAACATCCCGCTGGGCCCAACCGTCAGCCTTTCCGAGATCGTGTATGTCTCTCATGGGCCAGAAGCAATAACTCGCTTGCCCTCCGAGACCAAATGCACAGTCCATACCCCATATTCTTATTTATCAGCCCTTTCAAGACCAAATACATTCTCTTGGGCCACAAATTACCAGCAGTGTCCAACTATCGGTCCTTCTAAGATCATGTAGGCCTATCATGGGCCAGAAGCAATAACTCGCCGGCCCTTCCGAGGTCACATGTACTGTCCAATTCATTATTCTTGTTGGTCAGCCCTTCCAATATCATTTGATGCCTATCTTGGGCCAGACACAATCACTCGCTGGCCCTTCTGAGGTCACATGTACTGTGCAAGCCATATATTCTTATTGGTCAGCCCTTCCGAGACCAAACACATATTCTCTTGGGCCAAAATCACCAGCCGGGCCCAACCATTAGCCCTTTCAATATAATGTAAGCCTACCATGGGTCAGAAACAATAACTCGCAAGACCAAACACATTTTCTTGGGCCGAAAATAACCAGCTGGGCCCATCAGTAAGCCCATCCAAGACTACCCAGCATTTGTACTGGGCCGAACAATAACCAGCTGGGCCTTCCCATACGCACTGCCGAGATCAATACATTTGGGCTGCATGATAAATGGAACCATACATTGCATCTCCGGCTGGGATCATATGCATATCTGGTGGGCCTATCCACCATTCCTTCTGGAAGATCCTGTACGGCTGTCCAGGTATCCGGCGCACCATTTATGGGTGAGAAGTGGATTGAGGCCTACTTTGCCTATGGAAATTTCGTCATAGACTGGTTTACCCCTTTCCGGGTATCCGATGCACCATTTATGGGTGAGAAGTGGATTAAGGCCTACTGTGCCTAGAAAATTTCGTCATAGACCATTTTACCAATTTCCAGGTATCCTATGCACCATTTATGGGTGAGAAGTGGATTAAGGCTTGTTGCGGTGCATGCAAGATAAATAAACTACCTCTGATTGCGATAACACATGCACCACAACAGGCCTTAATCCACTTCTCACCCATAAATGGTGCATCGGATACCTGGAAAGGGACAAAATTTCCCAGGCACAGTGTATTCTCACAGAAAATCAATTTCCCGGTCATGGGGTGTTGCTGCTTGGCTTTGTAAATGTATTTTTGCTGCAGCAGTGAGCACTCACTGCAGTCACTGCTCGAGACACTATCACTCTTGTTGTCAACATCAGATGTCTGGACTGCTCCGCCTGAAACTCAACTGTATTGTCTTGGGCGATAATCCTTGCCGTATTTTCCCGGTTGACATTGAGCAGACGGAGATTGTCAGTGACCTCAAAGAGGTCATCAAAGACAAGAAAAGGCCGGAGTTTGACCATGTTGCCACTGACCATCTTGAGTTATGGAAGGTGAGTGATCTGATGCCTAGGATCAGATGTTGATAATCTGATATTTTGGAAGGTCGACCTGCCTATCGACGAGATGATTGAGCACAATCTCAACAATCTTACACTTGACCCAATGAAATCCCTATCACCTGTGGATCAAATGGTAGAGATTTTTCCCGATGCTCCTCCGTGCAAGTATCTGCATATTATTATCCAATGCCCACCTGCCGGTGAGTTGTCCTTTGATATTGCCACCCTTTCCTCACTGATCATGGTCCAACTTAGTGTCTTCCAGACCGCTCCACCTGAAACTCAACTGTATTGTCTTCGGCGATGATCCTTGCCATATTTTCCCAGTCGACGTTGAGCGGACGAAGACTGTCGGTGACCTCAAAAATGTTATCAAGGTCGCCAAGAAGCCAGAGTTTGACCATGTTGCCGCCGACCATCTTGAGCTATGGAAGGTGAGTGATCTGATGCCTATGGTTGAATGTTAATAATCTGATATTTTGGAAGGTCAAGATCAATTTGAACGATATAAAGTTATGGAACGCGATCATGGACGGAGGCGTCCAGCTGTGCCTGTTAACCGAGCTGTCCGATGTGTTTGCGGATGGAATAGAGCGTGGATGTATTCATATTGTCGTAAAACATCCTGCCGTTGCACGACACATTCCAGCTGTTGATAGGCGAATCACTTATTTCAAGAAGGGCACGGGTACTCCGTCGGCCAGTGCAAAACCATCCGCATTCTCTACGAAGCAGGACCAGCAAGAGTACCTTTGAATCGGAAGGATATTCGACAGCCTGACGGTGCATGGGATGGGCAGAAGATTGTGGTGGAGCATGATTTGGATATGCTGAATTATCTATTTCATCCTGAGCAAGATGTTCGGGAGCCAGCTGCAAAGCACCGCCATATATTAAGTGAAGGGTCGCTGATGGTCATTTGAATCATTTATCATTTGTTGCATTGGCTTAATACCAGTCTGTTTTTTTATCATAAAGCTCACATACAATGACTTTGGGAGAATGGCGACATAGATTAGTATCTGTTGTATTGTAGCTAGCCAATTCGATGATTGCCGATGACACACGCCTTCTCACAAATCTCAGTGAGGATTCTACTGTACATAAATGGAATACATGGCCTCATCCTCAGCAGATATAGCGATAAAATGATCTCAGAGTGGATGGTACCTCGGGGCCGTACAGGATCTTCCAGAAGCAATGGTAGATCGGCCTTTCCTGATGTAGATGCCAAGAGTTTAGCCTATGGTAGCCATGGTGGTTCTCTACAATAGTCTTACACTTGGTTCACACATATGACTCTCCACAGTTGTCGGAATGCCCATAACCGACGGGTTGATATAGAACCCGGCTGCTGTCAGACATTTTCCCGTACAACAATCCCCCTTCCGTATATCCTGTGAATTGCAACATATCCTATCAGCAACGGACCCCGTTATGCCGCCAGCTCTTCCATCCGGCAAATCCCTCGACAATCTGATTGCTGCGAGGGCGATGGAACCAGAGCTTGTATTACCAGCACCAGACCCAACGGCTGCAGGTGTGCGAACTCTGCCACACCTCCCCATCAAGCATTCAAGCGCAAGATCTATTTACGGCGAGACCCAGAACCACCCGCCAAACGGGTTCACTTGGACTACCGGCACATGGTTTGCCAATATAGTCTCGAGATCCATTGGGACCTATTTTCTTCGGTTCCGATGACCTGTAGGTATTACAGCCCGTCTGTTGCCCAATATGCGTAAGATATCTGGTCCCATGGGTTTGGGCCATCAGTCGGGCCCGGGTGCCACAGCCTACCGAGCATAAGACAGGATGCACCTGTCAGTCGGTCACGGATACAACGACGTGCCCATCATTGTTGGGGACATAGTTCTGGAGCCATCAGCCGGTCTCAGATATGAAAGCCCAACCGTCGTCGATGAGGACCTAGGTATCAGTTCCGTCTACATCTGGGACATCCGCCGGTACCGGGTACGATAGCCTGCCCACCATTGGCTGAGATGAGGTTCAGTTCTAGGCCCATCCGCCGACATCTGCCTGTACCGCGCATGACAGGCTGTCATTCCCTGCGCATCATCGCGGATGGTACACGTATGGTGCATCCCTCCGACATGTATATCAACGTCGGATCCGGATCAGCATTCGTATCGAACTTTGTCCCGTATTTCATTACTCATTTCTGTTGCACCAGTTGCATCTGTAAAACTAGTCTCTGACACAAAGTGCACTGACTTGGCCAAAATTCCCTAGCCAAGCCCTTCCGAGATCCAATGCTTGCACTGGGCTTATCCGGAAGCCGCTCCGAGATTATTTGCACATGTACTAGGCCGAAGAATATCCTGCTGGGCGCAACTGTTGGCCCTTCCAAAATCAGATGCCTATCATGGGCCAGACCACATAACTAGCTGGCCCTTCGAGAATATAATGCAGTCCCATGCCATATATTCAGCTTAGTCGGCCCTTCCGAGATCAAATGCATATTCTCTTGGGCCCATCCATAGGCCCATCCAAGACTACCCGGCATATGTACTGGGCCGAACAATAGATGGGACTATATGTTGCCCCTCCGGGCGGGATCATATGCATATCCGGTGGGCCAAAAAAACTTGCTGGGCCCATCCGTGACCCCTACCAAATCAGTATCACATCCATATACTAATGGCTCGCCCATCACTACCGGAAATTCCTTCATGGTAGGCCCACCCGACTTGCCTGCATATTGGGGCCCACCCCAATCTGCATGAATGTGCATGTGCTGGGCCAGTTCGGGCCTTCCGGATATTGGTGCACTGGGCCTAAACCTTACCAGCCGGACCGATCCGCATATTGAATGTGAGGACCAATTGGGCCCTTCCGGATGCTTGTGTACTGAGCCAATCTGCACCTGAATTTGTTATGTGCCCAGGTCTTGCATATTTGACCTATCCGCACACTGAGATGGTATATACTGGGCCCAAAATAACCAGTTGGCCCATCCACTAACCCTTCCCAGTATTGTGATGGGCCCAGGAATGAGCGGTCAGCTCACTTGTGCCCGCTTCCAATACTGTCAATAACCAGCTGGGCTCATCCGTAAGCTATTCCGATACAAGCTGAGCCCATTTGCCAGCCATGCCTGATACTATTATGGGCTCAAAATTTTCCTGTTGGCTCTTCCGACATCAAATTTCCCCAAGAATAAGTAGCTAGGCCCATCTGTACCCCCCTTCCGAGATATATAACTGGGCCCATTGTTAAGACCATGCACAAAGGATAGGACTGATTCTGAGGGGCTTGGCTTCAGCTTGTGCGCTGCGCCCCTTACCCGAGTATGTGCCCTTAATTTTAGATTGATGTCCGAGGACTAATATGATATTCAGACTGAGGTACTACAAGACATATACACGAGTTTATATACTAAAAGAAATAACGGAAGGATCAATAAGCAGAGTCCGAGGCTATGTACAAAGCATATGCAAAGGTTGACAAATGCGAGTCGGAAATGAACATAGGTTAATGGATCAGTAAGCATACCGGTAATAGATATAACCAACACAGTGGAATAGAGGAAATACCGAATAGGCTGTGTATAACATTATAAGAACAGGAAATGAATTAGGAAGCTTATCTATATTGGATCGGAAGCGGATCTATACATCGGATCGGACCGAATCGGATATGGTCTGGATGAGATGCGTGGATATATAGGATGTGGCATTAGGGCGATGGGATAAGGATGGATGATGCAGGCTAGCTGTGAAGGATAAGGGATCTGGACATGGACATGCGGATGTGGATGTGCAGAGGTGCAGGGATCCAGATGGGTACTGGAGACATGGATAGGACATCCGAAGGTCCGGATGAGGCGTGGGAATATTATCGGATGTAGGTCCGGAATATGGGATATGACACCCATGTACCTTGTGGCCCATTACAATTGTCCCATTCATGCTATGGCATCCACACTTGGCCCACCTGCTAGCATGGGCGCTATTCCACACTGTGGGCCCGCCTAACTGGGTCGATTCTCAACCTTTGGCTGTCCGACTAAGTCGAAAATAAAGTACTGAATTATGTGATTCTACTTGCCTTTCAAGTAAGATTGTGGGATGCTTGTGCTGCCATTGAAGTGACTGACCTTGCTGTGAGTGAAGATGCTATCCTAGCTGTAGGTAATTATGAGAAGACTATCAAGCTCACTCTTCAAGTATCTAACTTGAACAGCTCCAGGAAAAGATGTTCTCACTTTCCATCATCCCCAGTCGTCTTTTTACCACCATAAAATTCATTTGGGACAAAGTCACTGGTAACATCAATCTAACTTAGTGATAGCCATAAATTGTGGCTGAATGACCAAGTGATAAGCTGACAATGATATTTGGCTGACCTACCACAATAGCGACACTCAGGTGAGCAGTTATTATGTGTTATTTAATTTACTTTTAGGTTAGTTAGACCAGTGTAGAAGAGGAACCTTGACTATAGGTGAAAACACTTAAAACAAATGGGTGCTCTACAGCAAGACCAGGATACGAGACAACGACTCGACCCAAAGGACAACCACTGAGAGAAGTTCCTCGAAATAAAAATGGAGGGAAACTGTATGAGCTAGGCAGGCACTAGCAAGCATGAGAAGGTAACGCACGCGAAGCGAAGGCGTGCCTAGAACGTTAAGGGAAAGGTCCTATTTGAAGAGTGGATGCACAGATGGATGGTTGACAGGAGAATCAGATCAGATATCAAGTGAGGAGGTGATCTATACACTTTCCAGTACACAAAGATAAAGGGAAAGTAAGTACTAGAACCCAAAGATTCTCTTCTGTATTTAAGAATGGAGATTACACTATGCGGCGCGCTTCCGAGCGCGCTCCCAAACTGAGTAACCATATCAACTCTAATTATAACTAAGTTTAAATAGACTTTCTATATGTAGCACGGATTTCGGACCGAAGATTTGTTAGTTCAATGAAGGAGATAGGAGTAACGCACCAGCAAATCAGTAAGGACATGGGATGAATGGACGGACAATAGCGCGAAGACCTAGGAGGAGGCGCGCATAGCGCAAGCGCAGGTAAGGCGTGCTCAAGTGCGCGCGAGACTGGTCCTTTGGATTAGAGCTGGATCATATAGGAATGTATGGATAAAGGCCAGATACGGGGCATTGAGACGCGCGAGTCTCTACACCGGTTGCTTTTAAATTGAGATTTGTTTTGAGGGTGATGCATGGTGGCTATGTAAGGACAAGACTATACAGTAACTCAACAGTCCTTACAAGATATGTAGTGTGAGGCAGGAATATAACAGCCAATTAATCTAAGGTGTGATGTTGAAGGTTCTTCATTTCAGTGTACAACTTGGAGTGAGTGTGGCTACAATGCTTAGCCAGCACCTGATGATGCATTTGTTGTAATTTGTGGCTTTATAAATCTACCTGCATACACTGTTCCACATGCATGGTCATGCTAGACCTCCAGTTACAATCAAGGTGATGGCATATAGCCACACAGGCATTAATGCTCCTCCTTTGGTTTGACTTTACTGGAAAACACCACACCTATAGTTTGTAAAAATATATACATTAGTCTTTTACAAAAAAGCACCTAAGTATCTATAGTGCTGGCCAGTCTCTCTATAAATAGTATTAACTAGCATTAGTGTGCATCTATGATATATATATTGTAGTGGACCAGCCTGCCTAGGACAGATATTGCAGCTGGCCAGTGTCTCAAACTTAAGTGTTGGAGTAGGCCACTACTTTATTTATGCCACATAAATTAGTGCATATGCAGAATCTGTGCTGGTCAGATTTGCATAGATGTTGTATGTGTGCTAGCCTATGTATATGCATGAACAAGGGCAAAAGCAGGACAAGGTCCTGTAAGATTTATCAGTGTTCATCAGGGAATGTATAAATTCCCTGATTTACCTGAAGTTGCTGACAGCAGGTTAATCAGACAGAACAGTTAGTCAATACATTAGATATGGTCTGAAATCAGGCAGGTCCATCTGATATGAGACCTCTGTCCAAACAACAGGATGATCAGTAAAAGAGACTTTCTGAATGCCATTCTGTCATTCAAATCCAATAATCAGCCACAGGTTTTCCCAATACATCATACAGATCAATCTATCTTGTCATCATCACATTAGAAAGCATTGATTTCAGACATCCACATAGCAAAGCATTAGGTATATCAGGTCATCTCAATACATCATCTTAACAGATTGTCAGAATAAATATATAATCATTAGAACCTTTGTAGTAGCATATCAGGTGCCCATTACCCCAGCACTTCAGATCATCGTCACAGTCTGACTATCAAGTACTCCAATTGATCCTATAGGCATCACATCATATTTATCAGAAAAATGCAAATAAAGTTCGTTCATATTGTCTGGAATGCAGTAAAGTAACAATAGGTTCAATATAGCAATGAATTACAAAATAAGACAACCAGAGCACCCAATCAATGAGAGGCAACAACAAGAGCATAGCAAAGAAAATGAACGAAATCAAACCATCAACGAAATATCAGGTCCAGAGTCCATTCCAGAATCATCTTCAATGCAGGCAGCACGCCCATTAGTCTCCATGCTGTTCCTTTGTGCCTGTGCACGACGAGACGGCCGCTTTCAATGAACATCAATGAAGGCCTTCGCACCCTTGAAGATCTTCTTCCATTTCCTGTGACTAGCTTTATTGAGAGATTCCATCACCAATGCAGTGCAGTCGTTCCAGAGGCCCTCGGCAAGTTGTGAGTGTGCAGCTCTTTTCGGTTTCACATCAGTCCCCATTGACACATCTTCCATGCACGTTCAACCTGGTTATATGTTAGCATTGTCTGGCAAATTGAGAAGAAGCATACTGCAGCTGTGGCAATGACCAAAGCTCCCTTTGGCATACTTTGGCAGCAGGACTCCTTTGGAAGATTGTGCACATCCTCCAGGTAGAGTGCAAAAATGTCCAGGATACATGCATCTTCAAAGGCACCTCGACAATCCTGTTTTGCAAGTGAGTGAACATAAACAGGCGATATTTCAGCACATACTTCAGTGCCTTGTGAACTACCTTTGACTACCTTCCACATGTAAGGATAGATATTGGGATTGACCCATGTAATACAACCAGCTGCGTCGACAAGCTTGGTTTGTTCAGGGACGAGAAACGCGACAGCTACACAGATCACAACAGGGTCCCATTTGTTCCTTTCTAAGAACTTGTAAACTACAAGTTCAGCTTGTTCTCTGAAGTCACTGTGGTAATTGTACGCGCATTGCATTAACTATGTGAATCAATAATAAGAAATGAGCAGCCAGTAGCAAACACCACGTACCAGTTTGTAGACTGGATCATTCTTCTTTGAGACAACATGCGTGATGTTTGGAAAGACACGGTCCCAGATATCATGCATTTCATCAGCATAGTCTGAGATATCCCATATATTGTCCAGGCAGGAAATGAAGTCGATCCACATAGGAACAATGTGAGAGTCGAATTTATGGTGTGACCCTGCAGGAAGGTCACTTTTCGTAAATTTGATGCGTCTACCTTGTGGTGCTTCGGACAAGTCGTCCTCATCATCGCTGGATAATTGAGCCTACGGTTCAACTAATTAGTCATGTGCATTTTATCAGCTTTAACACGTACATTGCGAGAAGAACGGTTCAACATAGGCTTGTTCCTGGTGCTTGAACCAACAACTCCTCTATTGTTGTGAGTGGATCTATATTGTAAAGGTGGAGGTAGGTCCTAATTAAACCCTGCGTGATTAGTACAGGGAAATTTTATCTAAGAAAACAAACCTTGGTCAAAGACAGTTTCGCTTTCATGGGGCGAGATGTGAGTTTCTGGTCGTCAAGGCTATCATTGCTTTCCTGTCCACTGTCATCGATATTCCTGTACCACTCTTCAGCACTGAAGGTTTTCAGTGGAGGTTGCAGTCAGGTATTCTGACAAGGTTTATGCAAATAGTACAAGAAGTTAGAGAGATGCAAACCTTGTGGGACAAGGTGGATTTGTCAGGGAGACACATGAGTTCCTCATCGTCTTCATAGTCTTTATCTAAACCATCATCAGGTTCCATCTGAGATCCATTGTCCTTCTTGAATTTGTCCTTGCCCAGCCTTGTGTCACCCATCTTGTCCTTTGATAGCTTGTTGCCCTTGAGAGTGCTGCTGGACTTTCTCTTTGCAAAATCGATCGCCGGTACATCCAAATCTCCCTCATATATGGGCACCCGTTGGCAGGGCTCACATGTCGACTGAGACTTGTCCACCTCCACTGCAGACACCTCATCCTCCTCCAACAATTCGAGATTTTGCTTCTTCTGTGAGTTCTTCGACTCATATTTGGACTTTGCATTGCCGGTGTTGGCTGCTGGTGCCTCACTGATATTTGTATCAACCCCGTGTACAGGTGAGCACTTTCTAAATGTATGTTTCACCTTGACATCATCAATCTTGACCAGGGGCGACCTATGCTTATCAGAGTTATTTTCTTCATCAGAGGAGGAGAGAACAGGCGCAACGCATGGAGCATTCGAAATGAGTTTCTTGTGTGAATTAGCTACAATATATGGGCAGACGAAACAGACACACCTTTGAGACAGATATCATGCTAAGTGGAGTCAATGTTGAAGACTTGAAGTGTGGGTCTAGCTGTGGTGCTTCACTATGTTCAAGTTCTTGTTCGTCTTCAAAGCCACCAAACTGGATGCCATTCTGAGGTGTTGGTTTGGTCAACACTGTGAATCCAAAAAATGTAAGTGATTCAATACAATTTAAGTAAAAAGACTCGCTGGTGATACATTGAGAACTGGCAGGTGCACTATGTATTTGGAGGGCACAAAGAGTTTGGAACATGTAGAGCCACTAGATTACGCCAGCCATCGCAGAGGCCACTTTGAGCGGGCTGTGAAGCTGTAGTATTGACATCAGGTTTGAATTTTTTGTTTGAAGGTCTGCATTTTGAGGGAAAAGGTGTTCGTATAATATCCATCAATATTGATATTAATGATGGCGATAGTATGGTCCAGGTAGTGTTGATATCAATAATAAGGTGAGTCAGCTGGGCACTTATTGGCACGATTAACTTACCCTTCATTATCACTGTAGGTGTGTTGCTTGCTTAGACTGCATTTTTGCCCTAATTCAAACTTCGCGGTATTGATATCTCTGCGCAACTTCTCTGCCTTACTGACTTTTGCTGGCGGTGAGTGTTCATTATCGTTGGTATGATTTTGATCAGTGCAGTCTGAGTCCATTCCAGTATCAGGGCTTGCCTCAGCCTGGTGACCTAGAATATCAAGTCTATCAGAGCTTGCCATTGTGCAAGTTGTCACATACTTGTCTTTGTTTGACTTTGTGAGCTAACCACACGACGAGCACCCGACTTTTCAGAAACCTTCTTGAAGTTGGGTGCAGGTGGCCGTCGTGCTTGTTTTTCTTGTTGTGCATCCTCCATCTCCATCTCCATCTCAAGCTGAGCAGCTGCGCCTATAGCACAATACTTTTTCGCTTCTTCGGCCTTTCGAGATGGCTTCTTTGTTGCGGTGCGCTTCCTTGTAGGGCTGCTACCATCAAGCTCGACTCGTCGATTTGCAGGTATGTCTGGTATACCAGGTTGCTTGTCTTTGTTTGACTCGTGAGTCTTGACAATCAGATCACACCAACATACAAAAATTCTAATGCACGGTTACTCAGATACACAGCTCAAGCAGGGTTGGGGAATTATAAGTGGCATTCTAGTAAGTGCAGCAAACTCAATCACAGTGATGAATATGAAATTGTGTGGCCATTCACAGCATATTTTCCACGCGCTAACATACATGAACTGCTCACTCCCGACATTCTCCACCAAATAATTAAAGGAATATTCAAAGATCATATTGTGGCTTGGGTGGGTGAGTATTTCCTTATCACCTATGGAGAAAAAAAGGCAGAGCAAATATGGGCAGATATTGATCGCCGGTAAAGATTTTCATCGAGATTTCGTCGAAATCACTTTACTGACAACCTCCTTCGTTCTAGCATAGCTGCAGTGCCTTCATTTCTGGGCCTGTGACATTTTCCTCAGGGATGAAGATTCAAACAATGGACAGGCGATGACTCAAAGGCTTTAATGAAGGTATGAAATTCACATATACTGACATCCAAATTACTGGTACTACTTCACTACTTTCAGATCTTTTTACCAGCCATCGTGGGACATGTTCCTGAGAGAATGCTTCAAGCGATCTGCTACTTCCTTGACTTCTGCTATGTAGTCCGTCGCTCGAGTCTTGCCGAAGCCGATCTAGATTCTTTGCAAACAACTCTTGAGGGCTCTCACAATGAATGTACTGTCTTCATGGATGTTGGTGTCTGTCCCAATGGAATATCTCTACCCCAACAACATTCTTTATGCCATTACAGTTATCTGACACAGCAGTTTGGCACTCCTAATGGATTATGCTCTTCTCTCACAGAGTCAAAGTACTGTAAGGTAGTAAAGGAACCTTGGCGACGCTTGAGTGGCTGGCTACCTCTCGGTCAAATGTTGGTAACAAACCAATGGCTTGATAAACTTGCTTCATTCTGAGCAGGGAAGTTTGCCATAGGTCTGCTTGACCACCCTTTACTCCCACCTGGTGTTGAGCCAATTAATCTGGATACAAATCATTCTGGTAAGTTGGTTCTTTTTCTCTCGACCTCACGATTGATCTGAATTGAGTGCTGGACATATACCTGGACTTCTTCCTTTATTGTGATGATCAAGACATGGAGGATGCTGTTGCAGATGAGGGTGGTGACAAGGCTGAGGTGATTGTGCAGCTAGCGAAGAGATGAAGTGAATCTTTTTCAGATTTTTCAAAGATATTCTAACTACTTCTTTCAGTGTCCAGTTACCTCCGACGTGCCCGAGAAATTGGTGAAATGATTGGCACACCTTCCTTTCGTAACCTTATACGCCAATTTCTACATGATCAGCGCAATCCTGGTCACACTATTCCGGGATGTGACATGGATATTTCACAATGCCCGGATTTCAATGGGAAGGTGGATATTTTTCACTCTGCTGTAGCGTTGTTTTACGCTGCTAGCGACATCTGTGGGGTCAATGGCATGATCTGTTACACTATCTGTGTTGCACGTAGTTGGTGTGGTGGCCCAGCTCGCCATGATTGCATTTTCATTGAACACGATCCGACTCTACCAGGATTCTGAGGGTTACATGTTGCACAGGTTATCCTGTTATTCTCCTTCACTTTTTGAGGTGTGGAATATTCTTGTGCACTTGTTCGCTGGTTTTCAACCATTGGCGATCAACCATGCCCTAACACAGGTATGTGGATGGTTGAACCAGAACTTGACGATTGTAGAGAATGCCTTCTTTCTGTTGTTCATTTAGATACCATTTGTGACCAGTGCACTTGATCCCAATATATGGGTCCCAGTTTCTTGATTGTGATTTGACACATACAGATTCTTTGATTGCATTTCAAGCTTTCTATGTTAACAGATTTTTGGATTATCATGCTTTTAAGATCTCATTCTCAAAAATTGTAGTATGAACATTGTACTAGTATACTGGTGAATGTATGTACGTGTTTCAACTTGCAGGTCTCACATAGTGGTATCCGACTGTTACGAAATTAGCCGTGGCCTGTAAGTCAACTGCAGCCATTAATTCAGTACTGAGTCTATGTTAAGGTCATACTCTCATAGGATCGGATCTGAAGGACTTTGGCCTCAGCTTGTATGCTGTGCCCCTTTCCCAAGTACTGTCCCTTATTTCAAAGTACTAACGATAACACGTCCGAAGGTCCGGACAGGTCTTGTAGTATATCCAGATGTCTTCCAGATATCAGAAACGCATATAAGGCTATCCGGACGTATCCGAACTAGAAACTAACAGAGTAAAGACTACCCGAAGGTAGAGCCGAGGATATAGACTATCGGAATCTATCCGAAGTCTCGGAGGATGACAAGAGCTTATTAAACTCAAGTCCGGAGGACAAAAAGAGGACAAACTAAGATGATATTTGAACTGAGGTACTACAGGACATATACACGAGTTTATATACTATGAGGATAACGGAAGGATCAGTAAGCAAAGGTCCGAGGCTATGTACGAAGCATGTGCAAAGGTTATCAAATGTGAGTCAGAAATGAAACATAGGTTAACGGATCAGTAAGCATACCGGTAATAAGTATAACCTAAACACTGGGAAGAGGAAATACCGAATAGGCTGTGTTTAACATTATATGAACAGGAAATGAATTAGAAAGCTTATCGTAAATCGGATCGGAAGCGGATCTATCCATCGGACCGGATCAGATATAAGGGTCTGAAGTCTGGAAGAGAAGCATGAATATATGGGATATGACAGTATCCCCCCCTTAGGGCCGATCCCTAGAGGCACAAGAGCCATTGGTCAGTCTAGCACTTCACGCCTTCAACACTCCAGTATGTTCATCAGGAATCATTGCTTCAGTATTTCTGTACTCAATAGTCTCCGTGACTCCTCTCACCAACACTGGCAGTACGTCCATTATTTGGTTCAACATTAAATCAAGTCATCTAGCTACATTCAGGCTGCCAGTGCATACTTACCAGTAGCAGTATCATATAACTTTGCAGATCATTCATCAGTACTAATAACATTCACATTAACTCTGCGACGACAAAGGTGAGTACTACTGCTGCTACTACTACTAGCTCTGTTGCTGACTCGGACTCTTTTGATTCTAGTACTAGTAGGTTTGAATTTTGAATGGAAGCAGTGTTTCCACTCCGTGCCTACTAGTAATATTCATAGTAGGTGTCTCTGGTTTTTGCATTTCAGTACTACTAACTTGATATAATTGGTGATCATAGGACATGGTCACCGTGACTAGCATTCCCAACACTATTGCTGCGTGTCTTTTTAGAAGCCATCACGTCACTGCCTCTGGGGCTCTATGATGGGTCCAACTACACTGGCAGGCCTGCGAGTCCACTGACCTTCCAAACATATGTTTCTTCCGCCTACCACCCCTAGCTACGGCCTCAGCAGCAAACACCGGCTATTTTAAGCTAGGGATCCAGCTGATACCGCCACCTTTGTTTATAAGGAGAGAATCAAGTGGTTGCAACAGGCAAGCAAAACCATGCCTTCTAAATCTCTCACTTTCTTACAGCAAAGCACAACAAATGGGCAGGGGTGTCTTTATGAGCGCAGTCCTGCATGGCGCTCTCAGCCCACCATACTAGTATCTGTAGAACTCCAACATGCTCCTGGTAAAGAGCACTCTCCAGATGCTGGCACATTCAAGCAAGGCTCCAGACCCTCAGAAAGTTTGTTAAGAAGCAGCAAGTCTTGCACTTCAGGGGAGTCAGTTTCAAGCCTAGAGCCAAAACTTCGCTTCCTGTTAAAGTCGAAGTCGAAGTTGCTGAAGCCACAAGCTTTGGGCCCAAAAGATGGTAAGTAAGGTCTGCTTGAATGATCATGGGTGTGATTTCCTAAGCTATACAGATCTCTGCCAGTGTATTATCACCACCATTCGGAAGGGTGGCAAGGGTCCCGAACATGAGGTATGAGAATTCATCTCGTGGCTCTTATCTTTCTCAGGCTGATTGCCATACTAGGCATTTTCAGATGTGTCAGAGAATGATTATCATTTTATTCTGGATGCAATTCAATTTGATGACCATTTAGCTCGCAAGTAAGCCTTTCTCTCTCTATTTCCCACATCTGGGCTGATCCAACGCTCTCCTCAGACTATCATACGTCCCTCGTCTCCAACAACTCTTCGTCAACCTGCCGACCCCAGTCCACAAATCGATCCTAGCGCCCCTGCACACTGCAATGGGAGACATTATACAGTCCATACCTCTTCCATCTGTACTACATACTGCACTCCACACTCACATGAATATGATGGTCGAGAAGGACGAAGATAATGAAGATGATGAAGACACACGTAACCTCAGCATTCCTGATATACTCGTTCAACACGAGACACAAGATGCCGAGTGCAATCTGCTGTGGCCCTTCGAGATATCCTTCTCGCAATCTTCTGAGGCAGCCAAAGCAAAGATCCAACTCTTTGCGAACAAGAACCCTCACGTCGAGGGTGGCACCCACTTCCACATCACTGAGGCACAAACGCACAAGTTGCCACACGATGAGTGGGTGATTGAGCAGGAGTTGGATAAAAAGAAAGTTGGGCGCATCAAACAGGTCGATGGGAGTGCAGGTGGTGACGGAATCTCATCTTGCTCGCACATTTGGCTACAACCCCTCAAGGTAACCATTACCACGTGGCTCCACCCCCCAAATGGACGGTTGAAGACTACTAACCGTAGAGTGCAGTATTATGCCAGTGCAGTATGTAGCATATGTTGCCACTCATTTTGACTTATTCTGACTTATTTCATGTAACACTGACAGGTTCTCTTCCCACAACAAGACACTGCTGGACTTCAAAACGTCCAGCGTTTATTCAGGCGTACCCTTGAAATAATTTGTGACTCAACGGTATGGCATCTGGAGGTGGAGCATCCTTCACGCCACAATGACCCCCTCATGTAAGTATTATCTGTCAATAACTTTAGAAACTAATGTGTTTTTTTCAGCGCCTT
Source organism: Suillus fuscotomentosus (assembly GCF_016647785.1). NCBI lineage: Eukaryota > Fungi > Basidiomycota > Agaricomycetes > Boletales > Suillaceae > Suillus > Suillus fuscotomentosus. The sequence goes on from NW_024539520.1 coordinate 293,557, forward strand.
AATCAAACCCCTCAAGCAATGGACTGTTCCAGACACTGTGGTTGTTTGGGACACATGTGTCGATGGCTTGGAGATAGCCACTAAGCAAACAGCATACAGGAGGTATCATAAGTGGCATGAAAGCTTTCTCAAGCGCACCATCGATGAGGTCGAGGGTGCTGAGCATGCGTGGGCTAACAAGCAAGGGAGGTGCCACTAGTACCAATACATTGTTTATGATTTGTGCAAGTTTTCAATTGTTGTTTGTTTTCACGTATACTACTACTACATAATTTGCTCTTAGTACTATGTTTTTTCTCTGTGTACTACTAGTACTACTGTGACAGACAGTGAGTTTCATTCATGGATTTGCCATGCAATTACAATATAGCTGGAAATTGTTCTATTTCAAGATATGTGACTGTGGTGTATTGGTTAGCTTGTCATTGAAGTTAATAGTGGTATTTGTTTTGCGTCCAACTTATGCCAGTGGCAACTTCATTTTCCAAGTTTTCCCACTGCTTGGTTAGGTTCCGCGCCCTTTCGCAGAAGCTACTAAGTATTCTCAGTTTGTAGTACAACATTACACACAGGAGCCTATAGATTTTGAAATATAACTTGTTGACATTCTGTATTTCTAACTGTCTGGTCATATGCGTGCTTGTTGGGACTGAATACTAATGAATGGATATTTAGCCTTTCTGTGTATTTGATAAATCCTGTTTGTATTGAGGTTCTGAGATGCAGACTACCTGTCTCTTCATCAATATGAGAGCCTGATCTTTCTTGCATCTGTTTTTGCCTGATATTCCTGAAAGAATTGCTAGTTTGGGGGACACATGGTCTGTGGTGCTGGAGGATTATGAAACATGACCTTGTGTGAGTCTGATTACTCTGGTTGAGCTGTAGTTGCTGCTTTTCTGATGAATAGATGTACTGTGTTGTCTAAAATGATGTATTTTGGATTCAATGATCATATGATCACTCTGCAGGTGTTAATATTCTAACAGGTTGAGCATCTGTCTTGCCTGTACAATCTGTTTGGTCTGACCTCAGATGTACAGTATATCATATACGTAGTCCATCAGCTTATCATTTCCCTCAGATCTCTCACCTCATTATGGAAATGGCAGATTTCCTGATGTTGCATAGTATGCGGACTTACAGATGATAAAAATGTTACCCAACATCAAATATGGCACTGAGCTTCTGAAATTGATGTTGCGCCAGAGTCTTGTGAGACTAGAAATATTTCTGAGTCAGATGTGACTTAGGTGTGAATAAGTAAAAAATTACCGCTCATTGTGAACACAAATGGTATGCACCACACACAAGCCCCCAGATTCAAGAGTGGGAACCACTCACCAGTTGTATGCACCACATGTAAGAGAGAGACACTAGGAAGAGAAGATACACTAGAGAGAGATAACATTAGCATGCGGTAAATTGAATAAAAGACTTACCAAAGAGACATCAAAAGATACTAGAGAGAATGAGAAATTAGCAGGCAGTGAACAGAAAGAAACACGGACTTGAGAAAAATCCTGGCACTGAATCTAACTGTGGGAGAGACATGAAACAAGACACTGGAGAGAGAGAAATGTTAGTGCACAGTGAACAGAGTGAAGGACGCACCAGAGCAAACAGTAGAACTAAAGAGAGAAATTAGCGCGTAGTGAATATAATGAAAGACTTACTATTAAGCAGCGCACAGTGAACCTAATGAAGGACACACTACAGTGGCTCAAAAAGTGTCCCAATGTTTGTAGCTTTTCATGTAATTGCTATACCATGTGTCAAGACGTGGGAATATGACTAAGCTATATGGAGGTGTTGGAAAGGTCTGCTTCTCAGCATTATTTCGGTTTCCTATACCATGGGAAAATAATGACATTATGTGAAGATATGATCATTTTAATTTGATGACTCATTGGGACACTTTTTTGACTTTGAGTTTCACTAATGTAATCCTTAAAATTCTAGTACTTTGTGTAACCTCCTTCTGCCCCAATCACTTCTGCCACTCTTCTAGACATATTCTCTATCAATTTTGGGTATTCCTCTTTGGTATTTCCATCATACTCTGCTGTAACACTGTCTCATAGTTGGAATAGCCCCTATGGTGAATCTTGATATGCTACAAGCAATTTCTTGAGTGATTCTCAGGGGTATTCAATAGGGTTGATGTCTTGGGTCCATGCTGAACATGATAGAATAGTAATATCATGGTCTGCAAGCTATTGGTGGCTGATTTAGAGGTATACTTAGGATCATTGTCTTATCACAAAAAAGTATCTTCTTCATTAACTCATAACTCCTGCATGCTTCTTAGCAGACACTCCTTTCAAATGAGTATTTACTATTCTGTATTCATCCTCCCCTTTGCTTCATAGAAAATTCCCACACCATTTTATCTCATATAGTCCTATACCATCAAGTTTTCGTCTTGAAACTTAATTGTTTATTCAAAATTTCTTTATCTTAATGGTTGTCCTATCTATTTTAATACAAATTCCTTGCCATATGATCTCATCCTATTGATTGTAAGCTTATCTAACTAGATAAACCTCTTTCAGCTATTAGCAGTCCAATATTTGTACTTGAAAGTAGCATCTTGTCTTTTCTTTTTATAGGTTGGAGACAGAAGAATCTGTTTTTCTTGATTATAGCTTTAAGATGGGCTGTCTTGAGAGTCTGTCTGACTATTTGAGTAGAGATAATCATAGAAATAATGGAAATAATCAATTTGGTCACTTTATTAGCATCAGTGGCCTTTCCAATTAGAATATAGTGATTAAGAGATCTTAAGTCCTATAGAGCAACCTTCTAGATTGGCTACCAAATAACTTAAAGTCCATGATATTACTATTCTATCATGTTCAGCATGGACCCAAGACATCAACCCTATTGAATACCCCTGAGAATCACTCAAGAAATTGCTTGTAGCATATCAAGATTCACCATAGGGGCTATTCCAACTATGAGACAGTGTTACAGCAGAGTATGATGGAAATACCAAAGAGGAATACCCAAAATTGATAGAGAATATGTCTAGAAGAGTGGCAGAAGTGATTGGGGCAGAAGGAGGTTACACAAAGTACTAGAATTTTAAGGATTACATTAGTGAAACTCAAAGTCAAAAAAGTGTCCCAATGAGTCATCAAATTAAAATGATCATATCTTCACATAATGTCATTATTTTCCCATGGTATAGGAAACCGAAATAATGCTGAGAAGCAGACCTTTCCAACACCTCCATATAGCTTAGTCATATTCCCACGTCTTGACACATGGTATAGCAATTACATGAAAAGCTACAAACATTGGGACACTTTTTTGAGCCACTGTATATGGAGAACACTATAATTAAAGAGCAAAATTAGCTAGTGGTGAACTATGCAAAAGACTTACCATTGAGTGGGAGACACTAAGTGGCTGTAGAGATAAACATTAGCAAACAGTACACAATGAAGAAAAAACTTACTGCACATGAAAGTTGGCATTATGGTACATTCTTTGGATCCTTGCAGGGCTACAGCCTGCAAGGATCCAAAGGATGTACCATAGAATTAGCATGTATCATATAATAATGAGAAAGGAAAAAGTGTGTAGTGTGAAGATGGGTGGAAAGAGCAAAGTCAACATTGTGTTTGGACTTTGAACTTTGAACCATGTGTCTATTTGATCTTGTTTGTTGTTTGGATGTATCTGTGTTGCAAATTTGTGAACTTGCAAGTCCAGCATGTCTACCATTTGTAGTCTCAATACTAATACTATATCATTATTCTTAGCTTGTTACTATTGTTTCTGCCTTTCGCATTTACCCAGCAGCAGCTGTCATATCAGCATCTGCAATCCCAGCACCCACGACTATGCCATGTCCTGGACCAAACAAACCTGCAAGAAGTCGACTGGTGGTGATGTGTCTTGTGTCACCCTCAACCTACCTGGTGCTGTTTCGACTGTTTCAAGGGTAGAAGTAGGAACTGTGAGGATTGAGGAGGAGGAGCAAATAGATTATAACAATGTGCATAATCAAAGGTCTTTTTTTTAATATTTCAACTGACTACAACTATCTACATCTACCTATAGTTCTGTCTTATTTGTTGTGATGGATCAGTGGATAAGCACTACTTGTATATGTATGACTCCTGTCCACACACTATGTGCTCCCACTGCTTGCAGATCACACCACGTCACCAGGACATTATTTCTGAAGTCGACATCAAATTTGTTTGCATTTCATGCCATGTCCTAGTGCAATATCATGGCCACCGCCCAAGAATCCTTACTTCATGAGTTTCTAACCTTTGTTTTTGTTTTATTCTTATTGTATTGATTCAATCATGTATATATCGACTACAGGGATTTTACTGCAACAGGAAGCCCATTTTTGACACATTCCTTCAGATCCGTGGAGTACTTGAGTTGTCTCACTAAGCACAGGTTTTGGCCGAAACTGTGCTGTTCATCCATCTCAACCTCATCAACAACAATATAATAGACAGCCCTTTCAAACTCATGCACAATTTCTTGTGCTCTACTTCCCTAATGGTGGAATTATTTTTCATGAGGTCACCTTTGATGTTGACTCTGATTCAAAGATTGTCTGTAGCATTGCCAGCTGAGGTTTCACTTGACCATTGTTTTGAATTTTTAGATGCTCTCAGTACTGATGGCTCTTATCTAGAGCTGGTAGATGCAGTCAAGGATCTGACTAACATGACGGAACAAATTGTAGACATATTATTATTAATCTTGGGAATGTATTGATCAACACTCATTCACTAGCCGATACCACAAGAGGAGCTTGACTTACCTCCATGGATTGTAAAGAGTCTTACCTTTCTAAGTATCTGCATGAGTCACAGGACATGGTGATGGCCAGCTTGGAGCTATTGGCAAACACCTCAATCAGGCCTTTGCATATTCTCAGCTCTATAATAAGATGGGCAGAGGCTGGGTGACAAATGGACAGGGATAACCTGATGGAGTAATTAGTAGCCTTCTTCTCCTGACGATCATTGCAGAAATGCTTGCATTTGCTAGCCTTGCTGTTATTGGACCAATGAGACTCCCTATCTTTTGATAAACATCTATCAGGCATCAGGCTTCTGAGGCTCAATAAAAGATCATGCTGAGTAATAGGAGGTTGGGAGGTATTAAAGGCTAAACAATTAGTGAGCTCTAGAGCACAGCCCTCATTGTTATCATCCTCATAGTTAGAATTATATAGATATCCCCATCAGCATAGGCAGAAGCTCAAAACCTGTCTGAATGGTGATGATATCATATGGTGAAAAATAGTGTCCAGAGTATGTCTAGCATAGTTTTGGCCACACTACTGATTATGAAGATGGTCCTTACCTAGCTTGAAGGCATTAAAGGATATGGCCTGGTCAATGCTGAGTAGGAGGAAGGCCAGTAAGGAAAAATGTGCAGGCTGCTTACCTAGTCCAATAGCCCTAAATCAGTTATACACTGAATGAAATGAAAGGTTAGAGTAGTTGGATTTAACTTGAAGTGTGTCTGATAAAAAACACCCTCACTCTTTCATAATTTACCTATATGGACCTAGTGCAGGTACTGGGTAATGTAGCTTACTGGAATATCCTGGCATCAGGCATCCAGCTAAGCAGTGGTGTGGTTTTCTTGTAGTAGTCAGTTTTTCTCTCTAAACAGCATCATGTTTGTTGTACCCTTCGCACATTCTCACTCACAGCTAGACTACATATTCATTTAGACCTCTCCCTGTATGTATTTCATTTCATGAATTATGATACACACCTTATAGTCTTTCACCTTTTGGTCATTTTGTTCCATGTCAAATAACATCTTATATTTTATATAGAGATGTTCAGAGACTAGTGAGCAGCTTTTCCATCCTCCTGACCCTGAAGCAGCTCCACTTGCTCGCATCTTACCCCAGCTAAGGCTCAGTCCAGCCCAATGATAAGTCATATTGTGACTTTTAAGCTACATGATGTTAGACTTTTGTTAGTGCATCATGAAAATGCTACAACTTCTGCAGCAATTTCCATGACTTTGCTACCAAATGGTGCTGCCTGAGCACTAAGTGCTCATCAACTACACCTACTACTGCTAGTCACTGGAATATTCCAGTGCTTATCCTTTAAACAAGCCATATATTTTAGTATGCTCCAATGTCTTATATGTATATCTACACCCCCAGAGTCACAGTTAGGTGATATTATCAGATTTACAGAAGTACCAGTAATCCCAGTCTGCAAATCAGGTCTCCTACACAGTGTTCCACCAGCTATATTACTTGTTGCTAAAAAATCTATCATATTGCAATGTGGTCTAATTCCTCAATATATGACATTTTTATTTCTCCTCAGCAAGTGACTATAATGGTAAACATGATCTCAGGAGATCAGTGCCACCTTTCTTTACCTCTGAGATCCTGATGTCTGTTGATTAACATTGTCTCCATTAGTGAAACCTGGCCCACACTAAGCTGATTGCTAACTAGGACCTTCTTGTACATCCAGCACACCCCCTCATCATCTAGCAGACCCTTTCACGCCTTCTCATAGTTCTAATTCTTCTTATACATCTAGTACACCATCTCGCACCCTTCCATAGTATATCCAATTCACCCTCTCTGTACTTGCTCTCTCTTGCACTCTCTTATAATATATATGATATTTTCTAATGTTTCTCTTATTGAGTTGTATGTTTATTTTTGACATGCCAAATGTATTGCTTCTATGTGATATAAGATTATGACTATAAACAAACAGGGAATAATTAAATTGTGAGGTGTACCATATTGGGTGAATTGAAGTTCTCTTTTCTCCATCATGCAATATTATTAGCTTTTTGAGGACCCTTTTTACATTTTCATTGCTCTACTGTTATGACTTGGATAGATTGAGCTTTCTGTAGTTGAATGACTAATCTCTCTCTGGAAGAATGTCCAAGGGAAAACCAAGCACATTAAAGTAAGGAAACACAATGATATGTGTCTAGTCTATATAGGTGTATCCTATGAGGTTCAGTAGTAGCCTGTATCTATGGATCTACCTGAGTCAGAGATAAGATGTCATGAGGCAGGCTTCTATGTCAAGATAAGTACATGAGGCTGTTTCTGCCTATGAGTCAATGATGCATGAGGTGGCATGTTATAGCACACTACAGTGTCTCAAAAAAGTGTCCCAATGTTTGTAGCTTTTCATGTAATTACTATATCATGTGTCAAGCCATAGGAATATGACTAAACTATAGGAAGGTATCGGAAAGGTCTGCTTCTCAGCTTCATTTCAGTTCCCTATACCATGGGAAAATAATGACATTATGTAAATATAATTCAACAGGGTTGATGTCTTGGGTCTATGCTGAACATGATAGAATAGTACTATCATGATCTGCAAGCTATTGGTGGCTGATTTAGAGGTATACTTAGGGTCATTGTCATATCAAAAACCAGTATTTTCTTTCTTAGCTCATAACTCCTGCATGCTTCTTAGCAGACACTCCTGTCAAATGAGTATTTACACTTCAGGTAACCTTTTTCAGATAGCATAATGCTTAAACATTGTGGGTCAAGGGATGAAGCAAAGTACCATCTAGCCCATGGGTTTCCCAGGTCCATAGGTCCATGTCTTGCAGTCTCTTGGCCCATGGACCATATGGGACAATCACTCCATTGTGATAGTCCCTTGTTCCAATCCCAGTTATATCATGCTCATGGGGGATGTCCTGTTATCGGTGACACATCACTGGGTGTCAGGGGTCCTTTATCTAAAATATACTACCACTCCTACCCCACCGCCAATATACCACTCCTCTGCTACCATCACTATTGCCATGCTATCACTACTGCCACTGACCACTGAAGATGTCAAGATTAGGGATCCGCACGAATAAATCATACCCATAGATATACCCATACCCCAATAGTGGGTACGGGCTTTATGATGGGTATGCTGTCATGCTATCACTACTGCCACTGACTACTGATGATATACTATTGCTCTGGAGACAGCTCTGGAAGGAAGGGGGTTCTTTGGATCCCAGGTCACAAGCAATCCAAAAATCAGTGCAATCACTGACACACAGCATTTTTTCGTTATTGAACACTGGCTCTGCAAATATGCAAATATAAAGTTTGTGGTGACACCATGTGCACTAATTGCACTGTGACTGTTTGAACTCACTCAACTATATTTTTATGCAACATAACTAGGAAGTACTATACTTCGAGTCAAAGTGGGACATCCCATCCTCAGTATATTCAGTTGAGTGGGATGTCCCATAATCTTTATTATATTTAGTTGAATAGAATGTCCCATCCTTGGCATATACTCTGAGTTAGAGTGGGATGTCCCATGATCTTTATTATATTTAGTTGAATGGGACATCCCATCCTTGGCATATACTCTAAGTTAGAGTGGGATGGCCCATCCTTGGTATACTCAGCTGAATGGGACATCCCATGATATTTGGTATATTTAGTTAAATGGGATGTCCCATCCTTGGTATCTTCAGTTGAATGGGACATCCCACCCTTAGATTATAATATTATTTGAAATCAAGTGTTTGTGCAAAATAGGTTTCTTTATTTAATCAAAGAAAATACAAGGCTGCTAAATTATCGAAGTATATGTATGTGTAACATAAAACAATATATGACTATGTTTCTCACAGTCGTTTGCGAGGGGAAGGACGGACTGGGGAAGAAAATGGATCTAAGTCCAAAAGCTCATATTCAAAATCAGTTCCACCCAGCTCATCTCCAATGCTGTTGCCACGGTATTCATCTAGCAGTGCAATGTCCTCAATAGTATCCAGCAGCTCTCCATCATCTCCATCACTCAAGTTCTCATACTCATCCTCATCCACTACTACTGCAGAAAATCCATTTGCAACCAAATTGTGACGACACGAAGCCGCTGCTACAAGCTTCTCAGCCGAAGGCCCCCAATCTTGTGACATAGGCCATAGGCAAGGGATTCCACGAAGTTTCTCTTGCCACGTTACACACAGCTCAGCCAGCATGGTGGCATGTTGATCAAGGACAAACAACATGTCCTCATCTACCTGTTAAATATCAATGAAAGAATATCCAACTAAATATCATGTTACACACCTTCGTCGAATTGTTCCTTGACACACCCCACCCGCATCCACTCTTCCTGCATCCACTCCTGCAGCGCACATCTCTCCCACATGATATGTACTGTCTCCTCTCCGCAACGATCTAATTCAAGCATACACTTGATACCCTGGTGAATTCTTTCATCTGCAAGCCACCTCGGAATATGGCCATTGGCGTCATCCAGACCTATGTCTTGCCAAACTTCATCATCAAAGTTGAGCTGGAAGAGACCCTCACATGCGATAGGGAGAGGGGGAAGTGCGTTTGGAGGAGCCTTGCCTTGACGGATAAGCGCTTGCAGCTGGGTGCAGAGGTTGTTGTAGGTTTTCGATAGCTTGACGATCCCTGGCTCACGACACTTAACAGATACCTCAGTGTGGCTCTGAAGCTTCATTTCTGGGAGTAAAATGTCAGCTCACGTCATGGCACACTAAGGCTGCTTACCATTTATTGTTCGTCTATATGAGCGTTCAAGTTTCTTGACTTTGAATTTTCGGCTCTGTAGTCAGTCACGAAGGCGGGTCTTTACAGCGCGAGCATTCATGCAAATGCGAAGGTAGGCATTGTTCCATAGGCCCTTCAAGTTGGCTTGGTCACTGACACCGAGACCACACTTGCACTTCTGGATATTATCAGCAACGTGCTTGGATTTACCTCGATATTCTGATAATTGCAGGTCAATGTCGATAATGTTTGCTGTGCCAAATAAGATGGCATTTTCGAGTTCGTGGACCATTGAATTATGTTGTTCCAGAATCTTCTCAAGGGTGAGGATAGCTGTAATAGCCTCAGCACCCTTATTCTTCGACTGCTCTCAAATAATAATCAGCTGATGAGGATAAATTGAGACATCGGACATGTACTGGGGGCTGGCTTGGTTTGCATGGCGACCTGCACCTTCCACTCCTCCCATAACTCCCCCACAGGAATGTCACACACCTTTAGCCCTTCCTTTGCTACTGCCTTCTTCTCCTGATAATGTCGCCAGTGCCTCCAGAGCCACTGACCAAACATGACCATGGACTTGTTGTCGAGATGTCTTACTTGTTCATTGATAACAAATATACACTGATTATACTGTAGAGGGAGATAAGTAGTGGTCCAAAAAATAGATAAACTACAACATATGCCAGAGACTCGAAGGGACGGGATTAAAGGTTTGATAGCACTCCAGAAATGCTCGCACCCTTCACCATCTGAGAGCCCAAATACAACACATTTTCGGGGGTGATATACAATTTGGCAAACCCATTGGTGACCAAATGCATGGAAAATCAAGATGCCGAAGACAATGCGGGGGAGAACATCGGTAAGAAAGCCCCACTTGCGACAACTTCGCTCAAGCTGGCATCCGATGTCATACAATAGTCCCACCTTAAAGTCAGAAGGAAGGTGTTTGAACCATCGTCGAATGAGCGCCAGTGCGTAATGCTGCTTTTCTCCAGCTGAAGTCATATTGACTAACCAAAGGACATGGTTATGGCAGCAAAGGAGGGCCATAACACCCATGTCAGAGAAAAATTGTGTGCTCACCTGTCAAGAAAAGGTCACATTATAAACTGAAACATTAGCAAAGGGAGACCATACCTTTTCTCTCTTCTCGTCAGCAGTGATGAAAGAGTCATTGCAACCTTCCAATACTGATGTAGGAACATGCATTCCATCCTCATACCCATCCTCAGCCTCTACAGTCGACCCTTGCTTTTTTCTACTCGATGTTGATGATTTGCTGCATTCTTTTCAAAGTGCCTTGACCTCTGCTTCCATCTCTTAAACCTCGCACTCAGAAATGAAGAAAGATTCTGTCGGATTCTTGGGATTGTCATTGTGTGCATGGGTGCGCTTCTGATTGAAACATGCATCAATACAGCCTATAGCATCAACACTGGACATAATGAACTGCATGTAAGAAAACCAAGACACAGACTAACCTACGGTCTGTACTGCGGGCCAATCTCCAGTCTTGAGCTCCATAACAAAGTGGACACCATCCATGAAAGTATTCCGACGGACGCCAAGCAACCTCGTTGTCTTCGGCATCTTTCTTGACATGTTCTTCATCTTCCTCAGCGTGTTCTGCATCCTGCTCGTGAGGGGGGTTTCGGCAGTCTGAGCGTACATGTCCCAGTCCTTCTTGTATTTGTCTGCGACTGAATAACAACAGAATGCAGTACCAATGATAGGTGTTGTTAAATCGGCGGCGAATTCCTTCCTAAGGTCTGTCAAGTAAGTGAAGGAGAAAATCAAGGAAAATTAGTTACTTGCCTTGGCACATACTCTATAACCCATACCATCTAGTAACACTTCGAAAGCATCACACCACCCAGTGACGTTTGGTGCTAAGGGAACAAAAAGTTCCTTGACAAGTTGCAGAACATGGATGTCCACGGCTAGTGTAGGTGCAATGGGAGCACAAGGGAAAAATCCTCGAGATACTAATTGACAGGAAGCAGTGTTGTAGCTGCAGGTCAGATCACAGATTTCAACAAATATGACCAACATACCTTCGAAAGTGACCAGTGTCACTGTGAGATGGCGGGAGGTACACATGCTATCACAGAAGGTCTGGACAATCTCCGGCCGAGTCTTGAGTGATCAAGATAGTCAAAGATAGCGAAAGTAAGGATTCAGCAGGGATGGTATGACCTCTTGGGACCAGCGATGTCATTGGTTCTTGCGCTTCCTTCCGTTTGTGATATGCTGTGTAGCTTCCGCAAAGGGGTCCGATGTTACATGCAAACCTTGACTGAGTGGTAAGTATTCCGCATCAGAGTAATGACCTGGCACGTCTGAATCATAAGATGAGCCAAAATTTTGATGGGGACATCGACTTAATTTTGAGTGAGAAGCTTGCATAAAGACCTGCTTCCCAGGAAGCGTCAGGAGTGACTGTGGGTGAAGATAAAGATCACCAGTGCCGTGTGGCCTCCAGGGGTGACCCAACCTATGAGATCAACCATGTGTCTGCCTATTGGCTCCATCGTGACAGGAGCCTGTTAGTCTGGTGTAGGATTGAGAGTCTTTGTCGCATTTTTCCGTCTGAAATGTTTCAGATGTCGCATGAGTGATGCCATTGTAAGATAAATGCTATTGTGCACACTAGCATTCCAAAGTTTCTCAAGGGCTCCAAACCCTTTATTGAACAGCTGTGGCACCAAGCCCCAGCCCTTTGGTGGAGGAGGGCACCCAACCCTCACTCACCTGCCAGTAGTATGGCCATCAGTGAATGTAGCCACAGATGGTGGTGGGACCTAGTAGATGAACTGAAGACCTCGCCGTGGTTAGGAATGGAGTTAAGAAAACCACACCAGATGCTGGGATGGACAGGTGAAGCTGTACTGCTGGTCACACAATTGATCCAGGCAGATCTGACGGACAACCACATCACCAGGTATCGCTTGCGACAATCTTCGGATGTAGTACCAACAATAAGGCAAGGATCCAGGAACCAAGTCTCCACAGACACTGACGGAGGGTGAACACGAGCTGGCGATTTATCAGCCTTATCCATTGCCAGCTTCCATGACATAATTCTAGTGGGTAACAGATCGCTCTCAGGATCTACCTACTTGTCTCGTCCCTGAGATGATGCAGCTACTTCAGACTGCTTGAGCGTGGTTTTCATTCTGCTATTCCCCTTGCATTTGCCAATGGCAAGGGATGGCGAAGGAACAGAGGATGATGAGGGCAGATTTGAAAATTGATCTAGAGCAGGGGCAAGTGTGTGCCAGGTGGAAAGACTTGTCGACAGGTCTATAGGTGGGGAAATTTGATCTAATTGGATATTAGTCACTCAAAATGTACTAGAATTGAATGGACTTACATGGTGAGAGGCGTGGTTGGGATGGCATGGTTTGCACAGGTCCCCCTTGGTTCGTCTTCCTGGGCTTCATGTCACTGGCAAATTTAGACTCTCATTGGAAGGATAGTAGGGCACGAGAGGTGGATGCATTGTTGATGGATGGTATAATGCTAGGTGCCATGCCTTCATAGGCTTTGTGTGGGGGATGCTGTCGTACATAAGTTTCACCATCAACACGCGCTAGTTGTCGCGTAAAAAGATGGTGGTGCTCGCCAGATGTACCACGATATAACACAGGAAATGGCACCAACTCCTCCCAAACTCTAGGATGATGTGTAACAATGTAGCCAGGTGGGGCCTGGAAGTCTTTGACAAGGTGGATGTTTGTTCTGAGAGGGAAAGTTTCTTCAAGATGAATGTACCAGAAACGGATGTGTAAATCATATAAGTCTTGAGCTGTTGCTGGATCTGCTGTGAAAACACCCATCCATTTCTCATCTTCGAATCTGAACTGTTCCTTGGAAGGCGGCGATGGGAGTGTGACTGTCTCATACTGCACAATTGCAAAAGTGTCCAGGAGTATATGTTGGAATTCAGCTACCTGTAGAATTAGATCCCTAGCTGGCAGAGGTAGAGACTGGAGGCGCTGGAAGCTATGATTTGCCCCCCAAATATGCACTGCCAATTCTTTCTGAGCCTCGGCGCGCACTGATTTTTGCGCATCTGCAATGCAAATTCCCGCTTGATCAAGAAATTTCTTGAATGCATTAATGAGCTTTTTGTCCAATAATCCAAGTTGAAATGAGCACCCCAGCTCCTGACAAACATCTTTCTCCGTCGGTGTGAACCACAGCCATTTCATGATGCTGTCTGTGAGGAACTGCTCATGCCAGAAGATGCACCCACTCCACCGATGTTTCTTAGAAAACAGTTAGGGCCAGAGAAAACAATCTATATGGCTGATGAAGGTACAACAATTCAGATGGTGAGTCTGAACAATGTTGGGTCTTGCAGAACCTAGCTGCTATTCGACCCTAAAGGGTTTCTGGACTAGGCTTAAGGCTCAGAGGAGAGGAAATATCATAGAAAACTACTGAGCACTCAGACTCATACTGGTAACTGGTGAAAAGATTGATTCATTATGTAAGCTACAAAAGTGCCAACATAAGGTAAGGTAAAAACAGTCTCTACAAGCCCAACCAGAAATGAATCCCTACACCGAATCGACCATCTGCAAGTGGCTGCAGGTCGACAGTATCAAAGATGTGTGGTTCGGGAATGAAAGACATGTTCGGAGACGTGATGACGTGCAGAGGCTTCACAGTGAGTACACGCGCATTGAAAGGCTTGTAAAAATCTACTTGTATTCAGTATTGTTTTGTTATAACAAATAATACACTTACCATCCTTATCGCATACATGGGGCAGGTATTTTTTGGATACTGAGGGGAAGATGGACAAAGTCATCTCAAATTAAAAATGCTGTATGCCTCAAAATGTAATCAAAAGGGTATTGAGAACAGACAGAAAGAACTAAATGGAGCAGGCCGTAATGATGCAACAGTAAGTGTTCCACGCCCTGTCTTCAACACTGGGGCCATACAGCCATCCGCCCACCCCTGGACATAATGGATGACCTAGAGTGCGACAGGTAGTATACTAGCAACCCACAGTTGCTCTTAAGGGCCCCAAGCCCTTTGTTGAGCCACTGGGGCACCAAGCCCCAGCGCTTTGGGAGAAAAGGGCACCAAACCCTCCGCTATTGTGATACACAATGCGAGTACTCACTGTAAAAATCGGCTTGAAATGATAACGCTGGAAATCACTAGAATTTGTAGTCAATTAAAAAGTATAGCACACTATGAAATGTACTTACAGAAGGCTGTAGCTAGTCACTCGGTAGTTGTTCTAATGTCAACAGTAACTCAGAGAAGGAGCAAAAGTTGAAGAGGCTCACAGTAGTTGAGCTACTGACTTAAGATTTCATTGAGTCATGTCACATGTGCTGTGATGCGTCAATCATTCCGGATTTTCCCACAGCAGCAAAATTGGAATGACTGATAATGTGTGACCTACTAAATTTGGTGTCATGGCATGGAAAGTGACGATTCAAGCCCAGTGAGAACTTGCCTGGGCATTGCTGAGACCTGAATGTTGCTTGAATGTCGTTAGATCTTTCAATTTTTCCTACCTTAGTGATTGTTCTTATATGCATAATAGGCATAAGATGTATTGCAAACAGTAAGTTCAAATTCAAAGTTCCATTAGATAGATGAGTTAAGACCTGATAGGTAAGATAGATAACGATTCGGAACATAATTTAAGTGGGTCCCAGATCATGAGGATAACATAAAGCTTTCGAAGAGCTTTTTGTGGTTCTTACTGGTTAACTTGTTCAGCTGCATCGCCCATCAATGCCCTATGTAAGGTTTCAATACCTCCAAGACTCCCAACTAAATCCACTACAACAGAATGGTGGGCCCCTGACTGAGTTATCCATAGTATCTCTCAAGTGAGTGATTCTTGCAGTCATCATTGGCTTACTTTTTTTTCATTAGTCAATTTTACTTTTTGGCGCTGGGGGTTTGGTGCCCTCCTCTTCCCAAAGCGCTGGGGCTTGGTGCCCCAGCGGCTCAACAAAGGGCTTGGGGCCCTTGAGAGCAACTTTGGGTTGCTAGTATGCTACCTGTCGCGCTCTAGGTCGTCCATTATGTCCAGGGGTGGGCAGACGGCTGTATGGCCCCAGCATTGAAGACAGGGCGCAGAACACTTGTGTACCATCAGCTTTCCTCTTTCTCGCAACTCTGGAACCGCACACATAGTATACGGCAAGCACTCATTATTGTGGCTGATATTCCTTTTCTTAACGCTTCCCTTACTTCATGTGACTCTGCACCAAACCTTACTATCATGACAATATATGTCCGTGTCTGACTCTCAAGGCTTTTTCATTACATCTCAGCCTCGCAAGCTCCAACAGCATCACCAGGCCACAGTAATCAATCAGTGGCCTATTACATCAACCTGTCTTGTAACTCCGGAACTTTACACCCGGTATCCAGTGAGCGCTTATTTTGTTGGCTTATATTCCTGTTTTCAATGCTTCCCTTGCTTCATGCGACTCTGCACCAAACCTTGCTATCATATCGTGGTGGTCTTTATTCTGTCTCTTAAACATTTTATTCATCACCTTTCCTTGGGTGGACACTAGATCAGTGTTACAAGGATATGATAGGTGTGTCTTTCCTCCAGTGTGATAGTTCTGATCCTGATCCATCCAACTTTAGGTCAACAACAAGAATATGTCATTACTACAATGTTTGATGCCTCGTAGTGGAGGTAGTCACATTGAATTGGAAAATCAACCATGATCTATTGGGACCATTAGAGGCTCCGTGCCAATAGGAATAATTAACACAGATGCTGCTTAACACAGACCCTGTTTCGTTTACATACGTGTAAACAGCATTTCTGATATAAACTCTCATTGTTTGCAGGTGAACTCGATCATGTCTTGCAATCAACAATCCCACCAAAGTTCTCTCACTGGGGCAATTGATGCCAAAGCTCCATGGCAACTACATTTATGAAATGTTTCATCCGTAGATGTGAATGCACCCCGTTCAAGGGTAAGGCCATCACGCTGTTCTGTGGTCTGGTCTGAATTTTTTTCTCCCAGACTTCCCGCAAGCAGAAAACGTTGGGTGTTTCTGCAGTCAACACTGATGATGCTTCCCAGGACACTCAATGGCATCCTCACTCTAAGGTGGGTTTTTTTTGGTCTTCACCATAATTATATTTATATTTGTCCCACCTGCACCTGCACTCCGTCCAAAGGTAAGGCCATCACATAGTTCCTGTAGTCTGGTCTGAATTTCTCCTGTCAGACTTCCTGCAAGCAGAAAACATCGGGTGTTTCTGTAGTCAACACTGATGAAACTCAACAGCCTCCTCCTGGCCCTAAGGTAGTTTTTGTTTGGTCTTCACCTTATTTATATTTATATTTGTTCTATGTCTTGACCTCCCAGTTGAAGACACCCCAGAGCCAAATAAAATCATCAGGTCGCAAATTGTCTGTTTCAGTCGACTGCAATGCCACCCCTGATACTACCTCGCAAATAACGCAACTGTCTCATCCTGCTCCTGAGGTATATCCTACTCCTTTCTTTCCTTCTCAATCTCAAATATTTTTCTCTTAGGCTGAGTCCACCGAGGATGTGTTACCAGATTTCGCCAACACTGATTCACTAAATAAACTCCCTGATACTACCTCGCAAACATCGCAACCATCTCATCCTGCCTCTGAAGTATGTTCTATTTTTGTTTCTGTCCGTCTCAATTCAAATGCTTCTATCTTAGGCCCAGTCCCCTGGTGATTTTTTCTCAAATTCTGCCCTTGACGTTGATTCGCAAAATACCCTCAAAACACCGAAGCAGAATTGGCATGAAGATTCGGCCTCAGATTTGGGCTCTGCGGCTGTATGTGTCTAGATTTGGCATTGCGATGACAATTTTAAATTTTATGTTCGGATCTCAGAGGTATACGTGCGGCTCAAAAGTAAAGACTACAGTTACCAGCTGTCAATGTAAGTCATTTCTACCTACCATCTTAAGTAAGTAGAGTGAGGGTTTGGTGCCCTCCTCTCACAATGGGCTGGGGTTTGGTGCCCCAGCTGCTCAACAAAGGGTGTGATGCCCTTGAGAGCAACATTGTGATGCTAGTATGTGACGTGTTGGACATGGCACTGAACACTTGCTGATTATGTTGAATTTGGCGTTAACATTTCCTTCCCCCTTCATTCAGGCTGCTTCAACACCGCAGCCACACCCATGACTGCACATTAAGAACTCCTCTGCCTCAAACAACATTGCATACTGGGATGACCCTGGATTTTACCGCCGACGCATGTCGGGTTTTGGTCAAAACCCTGACAGTGATGTTCCATCACAGAATACTGTCGGGGCTGAGTCGAATGAAGAGGACGATGCCCTTCAAGTGGATAATATTGTTGGTATGTGTGCTTCCCGAATATTTAATTAATTACTCATTCATTGTCATCATTCTAGATGAATCTTCTTCGTCAGGCAGCAATTTTAGTGCTGACGAACGAAAGCACCAAAATGCAAAGAAACAGAAATATGCAGCTTTAACCAAGTACCTGATCATGCACTCACCATTACCGGACTCATCCCCCCGTCATCGCCAGATCATGGCACGAATATTCACTCCTCATCCCCTTTTCCTTGTCTCTCATGCATTCCACCTCCTGATTCTCCACCACGGCTTACTGAGGTCCAGAAAGGCAAAGGCTGCCAGCATTCCCCCGAGGAGCATCGCCCTGCATGCAACAGCGCGCCAGATGTTGAGGCTACTGAGGAGGAACTCACAACTTTTAAGAAGAAGTGCGGACCTATGCCAAGGGTTGCATGGGACAAGGCGAGGGACCTCACATGGGGGTTACTCACTGCGGCCGATCAGCTTGCTAAGGAGTTTGGGAGGTCTCGATGCGATATCTTAATTGCCACTGGTCTTGGAGTCACCACATCACATAAGAAGCGCAACAATGCTAATACATACAGGAGCTGGTATTGGAACACGCAGGAAATTCCCTCTGGCAGTGAGGCTCGTTACTGTCCAAACTATTGTTGTACTGACCCTCAACCTAGAAACACAGTCAGAGATCAATAAGATAATTGACATCAGCTACAGAGAACTTTTTAAGGGTGTAGCTGAGAAAGATGTTGAGACACGCAAGCAGTTGATGGTGCCCTACAATTGGTGGTTAGATGAACATGAAGAAGGCGGTGGTGATAAAGATATTAAGTCAGTCGCTACCCGCATCCAATGGTGCAAAGACCAAATGGCCAGCATGGTATGTGTTTGACCTCTCGTACTTTCAACTAACTTACATATATCTTCCAGGCTGAAAGTTGGTCCAATCTTGAGGATCTTGAGGTTGTAGGGGCGGTTATGTACATTGGTGATGATCCTGCTGGTGCTCAGACTTCCGGCATCTTTGGAGGATCTGAAAACGTCAGGGGATACATTGATGACAACCATGTCAACCTTCGGCAGATGTTGTCCACATACATGATGGTCTTATGGTGAGTTTTTTTGTCCTTGGTCAGCTACGGAACACGTCTCATTCGAGCTTAGTTATCGCTGGTTGCAAGGACAAGGCAATGCTGCGGGTTTGGATATCAACATCGCTGGTCCCAATGACAAGACATTTACTTCTTCGAATCCTCTTATGTCTGACAGGGCTTCCCTCCATCTCTGTTGCCAACACAAGGAGATTGCCCGCGATTGCAACCACCAGGTATTGGGTATCATGTTTAGGGAAAAGCTCACACAGGTCTTTCATGAAATATATGATGCGTATTTTCCTTGTGATTTCAGTTGTACTAGGCTGACATATTCTATAGGAAATGAGGGTGAGTACCCTGACCCTCAGAAAGTTCCAGCGAGCAGCTGGCTTTCTGCTGCCTATAAGCACACAATGTTCATCGCGCTCTGGCCTTTGGAGACCAAGTTTCCTGGGCCTAACTTCTCTCTCAAGAATAGAGAGTTGCGTGTCATTGTGGGTCCCTACCTGAAGCACAAACTGGGGGCTATGTATGACGACGAGCGGCCTGAAGGAAAAGAAGAAGAAAAACAGGAATTTGAGATCCTTCCTTGGGAGAAGGGTGAGTTGGTTCATTTCTTTTTGTTGTTCTCAACTCATTTCATTTTTCTAAGACTGGATCCAGTGGAGTGACCTCGACAAGTGAAAGCAGTCAATACCACTAGTTGCATCGGCTGAGGGATATTCGCTGTGGGAGCTTGGTGACTGTGAGGAGTGGAAGAAGGTATATCAGCTTGCAGTCAAAGAGAAGAATGTGGCCGATGTGTTAAGGTTGGGAACAGCAGGTGGTCCCTCATGTTCCTCTAACAAAACAGTTGCTCCAATTCCTATTTGTCCTCCCTCATCCAATGCTGTTGCTCGTTCCCGCAAGACACCTGCTCCCATGGTTACTCGTCCTCCCTTATGCACTACCAATATCATCACTGCCCCTTTCGCTGCTCCCATTGCTGTTCCTCGTGCACTCCCTCGCAAAGTCAGAACAGAACATGACAGCCTTGGTCGCCCTTCTCATTCCCAGCATCAAGTACCTCGTTTGCAACCTCAGCGCCTGCCCTCACGTTTGCAACCTCAGCGCCTGCCCTCACATTTGCAGCCTTTGCAGCCTTCCTTGTCCTCTTGTTGGGTTTCCAAGGATGTTAAAAGGTCTCCATGTGTTTGGCAGAGGATGGTGATTTCTTTAGTTTGATGTCTGTTGTATGACTGATATTGAATGCAATGCAGGACCACACTCACGGGCAGGGCCTTAATGAACAACCCAGCTTCAACTCCGTGCAGGGGGGATATGAGATGGGTGATAGAGAAGTGGTTGTCGATGATTTAGGTGTTGAAGATACTCTGCGCATTCAGCAGAGGATGGTACTTTTTTTTTTTGGTTTGCAAACATTTGTTTTACTTATATTCAATTCAACATCAGAACCATACACGCATACGCCCACCTCCCTTCCATCTACCTTTGGGTGGAGGCTGTTGGCAGGTGCCATGTCAACCTGTTTGCTATGCTGCACCAGTTGTCTACCAAGCTCCACAGCCAGCTCGCCATGTCTTTCATTCTCAATATCCACCTGCTCGTCACCACATCGAGTCTTACACAGCACAGCCTCAATGACTTGAGTCAACTCCTCTTGACATCTTAATTTAAATATGATAAAATTTGTGTCTTGATATAAGATATAGGAAGTATGGGATGTCCCATTGATTCAAATATACAAGGGGTGAGACATCTCATATGTGCTACTGGGATGTCCCACTGACTCAAATATACCAGGTATGGGATGTCCCATATGTACTGCACAGGACATATGGGATGTCCAATTGATTTGAATATACCATGTGTAGGATATCTCATATGTGCATATACCAGGTGTGGGATGTTCCATTCATTCAAATATACTACGTGCGGGATATCTCATATGTGCTGCACAGGACACATGGGATGTCCCATTGATTTGAATATACCAGGTATGGGACATATAGGATTTTCGGCATTGTTTTTTGAATGTAGGACGAGGGCTCCAGAAGGTAGGGGTTCTTCCAATCCCAGGTAACCAGCAATTCAAAAATAAGTGCAACATTTTTTAGAACAAGGACTCCAAAATGGAGGGGTTCTTCCAATCCCAGGTCACCAGCAATTCAAAAATCAGTGCATATATGTACACCAATGATTCAAGGTTTCAGCCACTATTTCAGCTCTTTCTGAGTCAAGCTTATCAATGCTAAGTCCAACAGGACATCCCATATGTGCTGCATGAAACATATGGGATGTCCCATTGATTCAAATATACCAGGTGCGGGACATTCCATATGTGCTATATGTGCTACATAGGACATATAGGATGTTCCATTGATTCAAATATACCAGATGTGGGACATCCCATATGTGCTGCACAGGACATATGGGATGTCCTATTGATTCAAATATACTAGATGTGGGACGTCCCATATGTGCTACACAGGATATATGGGATGTCCCATTGATTCAAATGAACATGGTTCAAGGAAGGGAACATGGAAGTTAGAGTAAGTGATTTTGTGGGTGTTTGCATCAAAAGATGCCCCGGGATACTATAGTATTGAGAGACTGTGAACACATCTCCCTGCCCAGGCTCAGGCATAGATACAATAGCTGAAGCAATGGTAGAGGAATGAGCAGTCTTGTTAACCTTGTATGAATGAAAGTCATTAGAAATATTTGATAAAATCAGCGCACACATTTCTTCATATGAAAGCATACATCTACTGGCAGTGCTAGCTGTCATCTAAAAGATCAATTTACATTGTGACTAGGAATCTGCATGGATACAGATAACCTGCACAGGTCCCAGGTATAGGTACAGGTATGGCTTAATGGTACTCATATGTAAGGCAGGGGTTTTCAACAAAATACACACTTTAAACATCATACCCTGAGTCTCATATCCTCATATCTGTCATAAAGCCCGTGCCTGCTATTAGGGTATGGGTATATCTATGAGTACATGTATGGGTATGATTTACCCGTGCGGATCCCTAATTTTGATATCTTCAGTGGTCAGTGGCAGTAATGATAGCATGGTAATGGTGGTAGTAGCAGAGGGGTGGTATAGTGGCGGTGGGGCAGGAGCGGTAGTATATTTTAGATAAAGGACCCCTGACACCCAGTGACGTGTCACCGATAACAGGACATCCCCCATGAGCATGATATAACTGGGATTGGAACAAGGGACTATCACAATGGAGTGGTTGTCCCATATGGTCCATGGGCCAAGAGACTGCAAGACATGGACCTATGAACCTGGGAAACTCATGGGCTACATGACACTTTGCTTCATCCCTTGACCTACAATGTTTAAGCATTATGCTATCTAAAAAGGGTTACCTGAAGTGGTATTTACTACTCTATATTCATTCTCCCCTTCGCTTCATAGAAAATTCCCACTCCATTTTATTTCATATAGTCCTATACCATCAAGTTTTTGTCTTGAAACTTAAGTGTTTATTTAACTTTTCTTTATCTTAATGGTTGTCCTATCTATTTTAATATAAATTCCTTGCCATATGATCTCATCCTATTGATTTTAACCTTATCTAACTAGATAAACATCTTTCAGCTATTAGCAGTCCAATATTTGTACTTGAAAGTAGCATCTTGTGTTGTCTTTTTATAGGTTGCAGACAGAAGAATTTGTTTTTCTTGATTATAGCTTTAAAGTGGGCTGTCTTGAGAGTCTGTCTGACTATTTGAGTACAGATAGTAATAGAGATGATGGAAATAATCAATTTGGTCACCTTATTAGCATCAGTGGCCTTTCCAATTAGAATATAGTGATTAAGAGATCTTAAGTCTTATAAAGCAACCTTCTAGATTGGCTACCAAATAACTTAAAGACCACAATATTACTATTCTATCATGGTCAGCATAGACCAAAGACATCAACCCTATTGAATACCTCTGAGAATCACTCAAGAAATTGCTTGTAGCATATCAAGATTCACCATAGGGGCTATTCCAACTATGAGACAGTGTTACAGCAGAGTATGATGGAGATACCAAAGAGGAATATCCAAAATTGATAGAGAATATGTCTAGAAGAGTGGCAGAAGTGTTTGGGGGCCAAAGGAGGTCACATAAAGTACTAGAATTATAGAGATTACATTAGTTAAACTCAAAGTCAAAAAGTGTCACAATGAGTCATCAAATAAAAATAATCATATATTTACATAATGTCATTATTTTCCCATAGTATAGGGAACCAAAATGAAGCTGAGAAGCAGACCTTTCCAACACCTTCTATAGTGTAGTCATATTCCCATGGCTTAACACATGGTATAGCAATTACATGAAAAGCTACAAACATTGGGACACTTTTTTGGGCTACTGTATGTGAGCCTCCAGCTACCAATCTGTCCTCTGCCACCTTGCACGGCAATAACACAATACCTAGGCCTCTAGGCCTTCATAATAGAAGAAAGAAGAAGAGAAGCCTGGAAGATACCAGCTTAGATAAGCAGTCTGGAACTGAATATAACAATATATGACAACATAGGTCTAGAAGACTACCATCACCATGATGCATGCAAAAACTTGTATAAAGCAAGGATATGTACCAAGGAGAACTCAAAACACTTATAGCAGAATAAAATAGATAGTTGTGTTGTGAATATTGTAAAAGCCAAAGGTGCATCCATCACTTAACGATCTCACAAAATACCTTACCATCAACCATAAATTTCTCAGCTAATCTCAAGATATGTTTACATGTGTGCAAGATAATCTTCAGTCAGAGATCAATTTCATTCATTTTATATTGACAGGTAGACTTGGTCTAAATGCCCAATAAGGCATTTCCCATCCCCCTCCTCAATACACTTATAAAAATAACTATCTCAAGAGTCATGCATACGACAATGAGATAAGACATGTCCAATAAAGTAACTGGTGGTAGTTATGAATTCTAACCATATTGAACTAAGGTGCTGAAATCCAGGTTCCTATGCATAAAATTCTCAATGTTCCTTTAGGAAAAGTAGAATAGTGGCATATTGTGAGAACTTTTTTCTTCAAATCATACACCAGTGTTTGAAGAGATATCTCAGATTAGATGTCTCAAAGGGACTAAGCAGCTCCTTTTCCTCGTCACTCGCCACCCAACTCACCATCCAACTTTATCTCCCATCATGGATCA
Source organism: Suillus fuscotomentosus (assembly GCF_016647785.1). Lineage (NCBI taxonomy): Eukaryota > Fungi > Basidiomycota > Agaricomycetes > Boletales > Suillaceae > Suillus > Suillus fuscotomentosus. The sequence goes on from NW_024539520.1 coordinate 317,749, forward strand.
TGTCACCTGACTTCTATAGTCTACCATAGTCTACCTTTGTGGTAGACGCACCATAAGCAGCAACTTTGTGTTGCTTGCTGCTGTTAATTGCTTAGACTTCAGTCAGCAGTCTTGTCTTCACTGGTACTATGTTGTCTTCCACTAGCAGTATCTTAAATCTACCATCAGCATTATCTTCAACCCCTGGTATTATTTTCCACAGCTAGAACTGTCTCCCACAACCAGTATTGTCTTACATGATCAGTATTGTCTTCAACTGCCAGAATTGTCTTCAAATGCCAGAACTATCTTAAACCTTCTGTCACTTGCTGATTATTTTGATACTATTAGTGACATTCAGATTTCATTAAAGCCTGTGCTGTTGATATTTACAGGTAAGTACATTCATTATATTTCATCACTCTATCTTGGCTGACATCCAGCCTCTAACCAGTCTGTTTACTTCACTCAAGACTCCTCTTGTCTTTTGCCATAAGTTCCAATGCTAAGTTGGTTTGTGCTACATTTACTAACATCATGCGTTCATCAGATTTTGTCTGAATCTCTCAAGACCTCTTTACTATCTGCCTTCATGGTAGCATTTAAATCATCAGTGACTTCAGATTGCTTTGTAATTCCCTATTCTCAGCATCACTATTCCTGTAGCTACTGTTATGTTGATTCCTGTCTTTAAACCATTCATGTGTGATGACAACCATGCATTCTGATATCTTCATACCTCTACTGTCTTTGATTGATGATGTCTAGGTTATCTCACTGCTACTGATGCTTTCTGTGTGGCTGCATATGGCCACCAAGTCATCACTACTCCCAACATGAAGTTTATTCCGCATCAAGCATCCCAGGGATAAAATGGACAATGGTTACTCATTTCCCAATCCAAAATTGTTCATCAATGTTCTTTCTTGTAATCATTGATGAAGTACCTTGCCAACTGGCTAGCATGCTGCCCAACCTGGCTAGAATGTATCTACAAAGAAAGCCCTCAACCTCCTCATGCCCAGAACTGGCATGACTTTTTGATATCTCAGCATGCTCAGGTTAAGAGCTCTTCAACTTACAACATGCTATGCTTTGCAACATCATCAAGCGCATATTTGGCGTCCTCAAAAGCCGCTTCAAGATCCTCCTCCTTCCATCCAACTATGTGATGGAAGTGCAGGCATGTATCCCTCCAGCATTATGCTTTGTGCACAATGTCATCCATGTTCATGATCCAAATAACTTACAAGACTATCGTGACCTTGATCTTGTTCCAGGAGCACATGTCATATCCCGTATTCCGGACCTACATCCAATAATATTCCCACGCCTCATCCAGACCTTCGGATATCCTATCCATGTCTGCAGTCCTCTATCCATCTGGATCCCTGCACCTCCGCACATCCAGATCCAGATCCCTTTACCTTCGCAGCTAGCCTGCATCGTTCACCCTTGTCCCATTGCCCTAATATTATATCTTCCATATCCACGCATCTCATCTGGACCACATCCGATCTGGTCCGATCCGATCCTATCCGACGTATAGATACATTTCCTATCCGATATACGATAAGCTTCTTGATTCATTTCCTGTGCATATAACATTAACACAGCCTATCCGGTATTCCTTGTTACCTGTACCTCGGTTATATCTATTACCGGTATGCTTACTGATCTGTTAACCTATGTTCATTTCCGACTTGTGTTTGTCAACCTTTGCATATGCTTCATACATAGCCTCAGACTCTGCTTATTGATCCTTCCGTTATTTCTCTTAGTATATAAACTCGTGTATATGTCTTGTAGTACCTCAGTCTGAATATCATATTAGTCCTTGCACTAGTCTTCACTCTAAGTCCTCATATCAGTTCTAGTCTTCCAACTTAGTTGTTATCCATCTCAGGCCTGGGGAGTTTCTCCCTAGGCCGGAGCTCTGCTTATCCGATACTCCGCTCATCCGCTCATCCGATCCTCCGTAGTTTCCGGAAGTTCATCCGGATCTTTCCCGTGGTCCTCCGGACCTATTCTGCTTCTGACTTTGTCCTTGCAGCCTTTCCTCTGTTTACTTCTACTCAGGACTTGTCCTGAGTAGCCATTATACATATCCGTATCAGGACAAAACCTCATCGTAATTTCCGGAAGTTCCTCCAGAACTTTCCTGCACTCATCCGGAAGTTACTTGCACCCGTCCGGAAAGTCTTTCCGAAGTTTCCCGCGCCTTTGGATGTCCTTCGGACGTCTTCAGACTTTCCTTGGACACCAATCTGAAATTAAGGGCACATACTCGGGTAAGGGGCACAGCGCACGAGCTGAAGCCAAGCCCCTCAGAATCAGTCCTACCCTTTGTGCATGGTCTTAACAGCACATGACACTGGTTTTCTTGCTGAAGGTCCTCCTGACAAAGAAGCATGTGTTTAAGCACAGACACAGCATGATACAATTGCATATCAGATGTGGGATGATTATAGCAGAGAACGACAGCGCAAAGGTTTTCCAATTATCCAAGAAGTTTTGTAGTCCAGTACTAGTACTTATTCAGTTTTTGTTCCAGTAGCTACACAGTATAGAAGCACATGCAGTCCCATCAGTGACTCAAAGCTACATTGTTTTTATACAAAGTCTATTCTGCAAACAAGTGGTCTTCACTCTGATAAATTGATTAGTAATAAAGTTTGAAAGAGATGTGTAAATGTAAACTTGAACTAATTGAAGTACTGTGATAAGAACAACTCCAAAGCTCATCCTTCTGAATGGAAAGGTATGTATCAGTGATTGCAATATCACCTTGAATGTGCGTCATAGCCACTACCATCTCTGAATCAGTCAGACCCTCCTCCTGCTGTACACACATGATTGCCCTTTGCTTGCGTACCGGGATAGGATCCACTGAGTGAGCAATGACATGTGTCATGCATTCTTGCATGTGCGAGGTGTGTTCTTGTATTGCGCTTGTCGCGCTGTTGAAGGCTGACCTAAGACTGTGAATTTCAGTACTCATATGGTCAAACACCTCCGGAAAAGAGATGCCACTGCAGCACTGCGATTTCATTGATTTCGATGAACCTGATGTGCTGCTCATACCAGTTTTCATGGAGTCAGGAGGGCAGCTGTTGATCCTTTGGCTATCATCACTGTCAGCAGCATTATGTTTTCCCAGTGCCCTTGAGGTGGTGGGCATAAAGGACATGCTAGCGGTGGGGGACTCCAGAATATTTGTACTGGTGAACAAGGGTGGGTGTGCAGGATCAAATATGATTGAAGAGATTAGTCTGTCTGGCACTGGTAGAATGTTTGGGTTGGCATGCTTGATAGCATTGAGTGCTCTCTCCGAGTTCTGCCAGACTCTAAGTCAGAGATTTCAAATTCACTAGAACTGGTATTTATGTAGTTTGGTATAGTAGCTATACTAGTCATGGGGGTGGTACTGCCACCTCAGTTGCTGACTGCCACTGTGGGCCACATGGTAGCATGGTACATGATATCTCCTCTTCCCTTTGATGGCAAAATGTCCTTTAAGGTATCATAATGCAGCCAGCCTTTGTTCTTGTACTGCTTTGCTTGAGGGATACTCTAGACTGGAAAATATATCAGCTCATATGTTGCCATAATGATGATTAAATACCTTCACTAGGTCTGTCCATATAGACTCAGATGCCTCTGTGATATTAGCACCATATTCCAGACTGAAATAGATCCTGGAATAATTTGCTAGCCTGTCGACAACATTGAAAGTTCTGCAAATCTGAAGACTCATCAGTCAATACAATCGCACATGATCTAAGATCTCACTCAAGACCACTTGAATTAGCATGCCTCTGAGGTCTTGACATGGTCTTGCATTGACTGATCGGCAGCCATTGCAGCAGAAGTGGCAGCCCAGAATGTCTTGTTAAAGTTGAGGCCTTCTCCACCTTTGGTGTGGTGTGTGGAGATGTACTGGATGAGCCATAACTCATCATTTAAAGACCAGTTAGTACACTCCTTGGTCTCAGGCATGAATTCCTTGGCTTTCTTGCCATGAGTTCTATAGCAGAGATGTGTGGTACGGAAGGAGGTGCGTGTCCCTCAAGTGGAAATGCAACTTTCTACAGGAAATGTTGACCATCTTACTGACTACAATCTTTGTTTCGTTGAAGAACATGCTCACCAGTCAAGACTTGCAGACACTTCAAGCTACTGGAAGACAAGACTTGGCATCAGTCAGTGCACCTGTTTGGACCAACTATGTCGCAATATATATCTACAAGTCCATTTGGATGCTCAAGCTCTTAAGATGTGTATCCGTGAATGACTTCAACAGTACAAGTTTGAAATTGAGAAGCCTGAATGCTCATATAGGCAAGTAGTGAATAGTACTGGTGTTCTAAGTTGCACACATGGACTTCAACTAATTGAACTTTCTCTTTGCAGAGCACAAGCTTAATTCTTATGTTGATAACACAATCCAGCAGTGCAGTAAGTTTATATATATGAGATCAGAATTCTATTTCTTTGGGTGTGTGAACATTTGGGAAGCTAGACAGTAGCCTGGCAGGTGAGTGAGTGAGTGGCTGTTGAGGCTGATGATAGACCTATGGAGGTGCTGTTATGAGTGGGTAAAGTGATTTGTCAATATATTGTGTGCTAGTGCCTGTAAATCAAACCAGTCACAGTTTCTCATATCTTTAAAACAATCAAAGATGAGTATATATATGTGGGAGTATAGGATTTCTGCAAGAGTCAGAGCACATATACTCACCTGAGATACTTTTGGATAATTGATGAGTGCATCAACTTGAAAGGTTATTCAGTGCGCACATTAGTTATGAACACAGAACAAAGACACACACTATTTGATCCAGCCATTCTACCCACCCCTTCCTCTTAACGTTCAGACTGACAGAACAGACATATGCACAGATACCCCAATCTATCAGATCCTTGAAATCATGTAAAGCATTGGGAAGCTCAATGATGTCATTACAGACATCCTACAGAAATATACAATGATCCTAGATCTGGTACGATGATTAGAGGCATGTTTGATGAGCTTGATGTAGTGCATAGACTAAAGAGAGTAGCTTGGGACAAGGACAATTTGACGCACTTGAAGGACGATATGGGTATATTTGTGTTGGGAGTCCTTCATTTATGGATGGAAAAAGGACATATTCAGAAATAGATGACACTAGAATGATAAGAATAAGGATTAGTATGAGTGATGTATGATCTGTGGCATGACATATAAAGATATCATAATAAAAAAGCAGCCTCCTGTTCTTGACACATATACCAAGATGTATTATGTGTAAGATGACTCAAATAAAACTGCAAGGCATGATCATGTGTAACCAGTGTGTTTCCTGGAGCATACACCACTGGGTGCAAAGTGGGTGAGATCCAAAGAAGAAGGTATCCATCAGGACCTACAACTCATTCATTCTTGTTCGCAGCAACAGAGACTGGTGTGGAAGAATACTAGAGAAAGGAGGTGGTGGAAGCTTAAGTGTCAGCATGCTACACCTAGATTGTCTTGTTATATGAACCAGAGACTATGCAACTTCCATCTGATGAGATAGTTGTTCATAGGTGGCTGTTTACACTTCCCAAGCTATGTTCAAATAACAGTACTTCTATAAGGTCAGCAACAATACAGTTAATCTAACAAATGGAAACTGAAAGGAATCACTCCAACAGTATGGCAATGATAACAGATGAAAAAAGACTAGTCAACCCAAAAGTATGGCAATGACAAAAAAGAAACAAAGAAAAAGACACCTCCTTAAACCTTCCTTCAATGACAATGCCTTGTAACAATCATATTTCAAAAAGAGTTGTGTGGAATTACAACAATGAACCCTCTCAACATGAACAGGTAGAATAAAAGGTCAGAACTAATCAATGCTCAGTAGAACTCTTAGCTCACTGTTGAACCTACTACCAAGGAACTCATGATGAGTATTAAATGGAATCAGGAACAAACATTCTTGGTTTTAGTATCAAGTCCTCTATTCAACAACTAAAGTCTAGCAGACAAGGAAGACCCTGGCTCAGTATCACTACTCAGATGAGTGAGGTCAAGTGTTACTGTTAATCCCTAAAGTCTCCCCACTAAACTACTCAGAGTCTAGATAGACGAAAGAGACAACATAAAAACTTCTGAAATATGAATGAAAGCTTAGCACCATAACTTGAAAGAGAAGAAAGAGAGAGGATCACAGAGAGAGAATAAATAAATAAAGACAAGAAAGAAGAAGAAAAGAGTAACAGAAAAGAAAGACAGAGAGAAAGAAAAAGAAAAAGAAAAAGTGAAAGAAAAAGAGAGAGAGAGAGAGAGAGAGAGAGAGAGAAAAGAAAAGAAAAGAAAGAGAAGAAGAAAAAGAAAACTAGAAAATTAAAGAAAGAAAATCAAAAAAAAAGTTCTGTTGGTTGTTGAGCACAGTGAGCTCAAGGTCTTGGTTATCATTGGTGGTGATAAGCTAGGGGTTTTGATGTTAATGGATGCTGATACTAATGAGCTTAGAAGCTTGCTGGTTACTGAAGGTTGTTGGCTGACTACTGGTTACAATAACTTTGCTGAAGGTACTTGATAGCCCTGGTCACTGTTGTTTACAATAATCACACTTCACACACTATTGTATTCTGAAAGTGGGGCCTAAACCACTCTTTTTTATGGGGAAAAACTTGGATCTTATATATACAAAAAAGGTGGCTGGGCTACTTTTCCCGCCATCTAGGGGGGGTGAGCTTAGTCAGCAGTATCAAAAATTATGTTGCATGAGACCATGATTAGTCAGCATTAGTCAGCATACTTGGACTGAGTATTCTATCCATTTAATTTGGATCACAAGTCACCTGACTTAAGATCATATGATTTAATGTCATGTAATAGGCTAATTGTGCACTACAAGAGAAATACTCATGATTATTGGTGTTCCGTTCTGATGTTACTTTGTTGAATGAGAAAATGACGTGAGGCATGTATTTAGGGTTTTGAGGAAATTTTCCCAGGGAAACCCATGTGAAAACTCTTTTCCAAAGTCACCTGACATGCAGGGGGTTGAGCCTGAGTTATTGATATTGATGACTAAGCCAAATTCATTGCAGAATTAGATGTACAAAAATGTTCAGCCTATCTGAGTTCCATTGAACAGATGAAATAAAATATTGTTTGAGCTGCATCCTGGCTTTAGAGTAGAGGTAAATGGTTTCATAGTGATTTCTAGGGTATTAGGCTCATGAGAGAGCATCTGGTTTGGTGCAGATCACCACTTGACAAAAGCACTAAACAGTGATACTGTTACTGACTGGGTCTTGAGTTTGTATTAAGGTCTGAAAGTTTTCAGTTGACACTGACTCAGTGATCCATGGCCTGGAATAAGCAAATGGCTCATAGATCTAATGATGGGAAGGCTCAAGGTCACATGTCAATCATGGATCCTGGAAAGCTAAAGATCAGAATCCAGTGCAGACAGTATGCACTCATATCAATATCAATGTATCTTCACTGCATAAGGTGAAAAATGATGTACAGTTTATGATAACCTCAATGTCTTCTAACTAATATATCTATGCAGTTTTGTTGAGACAGCAGTAAAAACCTTGTTCTCTTCACCTGTGATAAGTGCCCACACATTATTTGCACTCATTGCATTGATGTTCCTTCAAATTACCTCAGGAAATTGAAAAAAATAAATGTCAAATTTTGCTGCATCCTTTGTCACACAGTGTTGATGAAGAAATTGAATTACCAGACACCATACTATGCAAGTATTCTAACATCATATCTCCAGTCTTTTACTCAGTATATACTTCAAAGATTTTTCAGGGATGCACAGCCTGTTCTCCCATTCTTTCTGCCTGTTTGTGTGCAATTAGAGACATCCAAGTGTTCCAATATATCTGCCTCTCACATTCTTATTATCTACTTTAAACTGGTTAACTACGCGACTACTGGGAGCCTGGTTAATATCATCCACCAATTTTTGATGCCATATTTTCCTTATGGTGGTCTCTGCAAGCTCAATGTAGTTTTTGATCTAGACATTTCTTCAAAAGTCAAAGGTTATAATGAACAATACATGGAGCTCACCAAGGATATCGTTGAACATAGCTATTACAAGTCCGTATGTATTGTAATTAAGACCTATACAGACGATCTGCATTGATTTGTTCATTGGCCATAAACAGGAAGACAAAAGTAGATATGTCTCTTATTTTGTTCCTGAAGTAAGCTCCCTCTTGATTGGCCAATCATATACTCAATATTTTCCCTGTCAGTTCTTGAATGTTCTCTTCAAGCCATGGCAGGACATAATCACATGCACTAAAGACACAAAAATGTTTTTCTAATAATACTGAATCATTTCATGATCTGTGTCTGTCTGTTCTCAACTCCAAACTTTCATCTGCAGTTGCATTCACAGCCTTGCACTTCCAACCACAATTCACATATCATTTGGTAGTCACTTTTTCTCAGCATGTCCTCGTCAAAGGTGTTCCCCTCCATGAAGCATTCCACAAGATTCTTAGTCACTCATACTGATTGGGAATGTACACAAATATAATTCTTATGACAAGATCTGAAACTAACAGAAAGGCACAATACTGGATGGCTGGAGGTGCCTCTAGACTTTTCCCAACCCAACAAGGTAACCAAATTTTCAGACATTGTTAAGGTTATACTCTCGTAGGATCGGATCCAAAGGACTTCGGCCTCAGCTTGTACACTGTGCCCCTTTTCCAAGTACTGTCCCTTATTTCAAAGTACTAACGATAATGTGTCCGAAGGTCTGGACGGGTCTCATAGTTATATTCGGATGACTTCTGGATATTGGAAACATGTATAAGGCTAATCCGGACATATCTGAACTAGAAACTAACAGAGTAAAGACTACCCGAAGGTAGAGCCAAGGATATAGACTATCAGAATCTATCCGAAGTCTCGGAGGGTGACAAGAGTAAGAAGGACTCAAGTCCGGAGGACAGAAAGAGGACAAACTAAGATGATATTCGAACTGAGGTACTACAGGACATATACATGAGTTTATATACTAAGAGGATAACAGAAGGATCAGTAAGCAAAGGTCCGAGGCTATGTATGAAGCATGTGCAAAGGTTATCAAACATGAGTCAGAAATGAAGCATAGGTTAATGGATCAGTAAGCATACCGGTAATAAGTATAACCGAAACACCAGGAAGAGGAAATACCGAATAGGCTGTGTTTAATGTTATGTGAACAGGAAATGTATTAAGAAGCTTATCATAAATTGAATCAGAAGCGGATCTATGCATTGGACCGGATCAGATCTAAGAGTCCGAAGTCCAGAAGAGAAGCATGAATATATGGGATATGACAGACATGTAGTAATAACGTAATGGGCAAGACTGTTAAGGCTTAGCTTTAGCATTTATCTAGGGTAGAGTAATGGCACTTACCAAAGGATTCAATGATTATTTCAGGGACAGAGCTGTCTGACGATACAACTCTTTGGTGGCCATATCTATTCAATTTTCCTTGACTAGAAGTAGATACTGTCCTTGAATATTGCTGATGCCAAGGCAGAGGTATGATAGCATCATCTGAATTTAGAGGAGAAAGCAGATTTGGTGAGGATAGAGAGAATGTGAGAACTTTGCATGCAAGTCTGTGTCGCTCATCAGATCAAACTGTGTTTCATGTAGTATAGAAAAGAACCTTGTCTGTACCCATATCAACACCATTCCTCAACCTCATCTGAGTTAGACCTTCTCAGCTCATCAGCAAGCCTCTGCTTTGACAGGTATCCCCATGAGTACTTGAGTGAAAGCTGAATGTAGTGACCCACTTACTGGATGAGACTTATTACATAAGCTGCAGAGGTATAATTAGATTATGTCAAATTGAAGGCCACCAGACTATCATAGAGTTTAGATGCAAGTCCCAGTCTTCAGATGTCCACAAGATGTTTAATACTTTTAAATTGGAGAAAACCTGGAGTTATCACTCGCCTGCGAACAGTGAACGGTACATCTAATAACAGTCAGTTTAGATATCCTCTTCTATTGGTATGTCAGTTACTGATTTGAAGGGCAGAGGAGACTCATTTACAGGAGGTGAGAAGTGAGGTTATGCTCAAATAGAAGCCTTATTCTAATGCTGTTGAGAGTGCCATAGTATTCAATGCTAGTGGTCAATCAAATGAGGACTCTAACAGCAATATCTCATTCCTGTCATCAACTTACTTTGAGCGCAAGCTGTCTCTTTTGTAAGTGACAACCTCATTCAAGCTCCTTATAATACATCTTTTACAGTAAATCAGGTGTTCCACAGGATGCAGGAATTAATTTTCTTCAGTCTGGATAAGAACACCGGACCTTGAAGAACTAATATTGTCTAGCTCTCCCAACTGATGAAGGTGTAACTTCTGATCACATGTACCAGGCTATTGTAGAGTCAAGATGTGAGTGCTAGTCTTTTCAAAAAGGATGCTAGGAGCATTTTGATGGATTTTACTGTTGTCCATCTCACAGCTATACCTCAACCAGAGGAGAAGTCTTGCTATTAAGGGTGGCAAATGACTGCAGCAAATGCTTGCCTTCTTGTGGAAGTAAAAATGTTTGTAAGCAGGAGTCTGAAAGATGATGAGCTGGATGAGAGCATTAAATTCCATAACAATGAGGCTAGGACTGACATATTAGTGCAAGCAGATGTGTTTTTCTTCAAGATGAAACCAAGGATTCTGTGTGCAGTCGACAATAGTCAACATGCAATGTCAATTTCATGATTGGTAGTCTCGGCATCAAATGCTAAGTGTTTGATGAGAGTGAGCAGATCCATCAAGTTAAACGCTAGATGTTCAATCAGACAAAACTCAAATACTAACTTTTGGTCAGCAGCACTCCTGATATTGACACTGAATGCTAAGTGTTCAACAACACATTGGCAATCAACACTTTCCCTTTCCTTTCACTTCTAATATTCATCTTATCATAGCTATTCATTCCTTTGATATTAGCAAGCCCAGCACTAAAGTGTATTTGTGGTTTTGTCCTCATGGATGTTGTCAGGCTATAGCATCATATAATTGTAGAATTTGAAATATGATTTGTCAGCACAGACTGCATCAGAGATGTTCTTCTTTCCCCAGATCCCAATGTGCAATAGCAACATCAATCAGTAGTAGTTCAAGTAGACACTGACAAACATGGAGGCAGCCCATCCTATTGCTGCTGCTAAAAGTATGATCAGGACCCATGTAATTGCAGGTGATGAGGTAGGCCAACCAAAAATAAGACTCTAGGTCATGATAGAATTCAAATTTTGTGTTTAGCATTGAGGTATTGGACTCAAAGAGAAGTGTCTCCCTCTCATTATATCAATATCAGATGGATCTCAAATAAACAACTTACTGTGCATGGCAGGAAGGCATCCCCAGGTTCTGAATAGTCTGTGGCAGATCTCCAATTGGATGTCATCTAATCTTTCATAGGCATCTATTCTTTTTCTGCCCCTCTGGGATATGGAGAGATGACAGCTTTGGCAGATATCATTTTTACCAGGAGTATTGGATTACCATCACTAACATCACAATGCAATACCGTGCAACATCTATAATAATGACCCAAATAAATGTTAGATACAGTATGTATATAGGCAAATATTCAATCTCACCAACTATGGCACCTGTGATGCTGTAGAACATTTCATGTTGTCTTACTAGAATGTTAAAACAGTAAAATTCACCAATTTTCAGTATCCTACCATGGTCAACAGTTCAGACAAATACTAGCAGTTGATAACATGGTTGTTTGTGGAATAAAGTGTGTTGAGTTTTCAAAGGAAGTACTCAGTGACTAAAGAGAGAGCAGAATCAGTAACTAGCTTGATACAGTGCTATGATCCTAAAGAAAGTCAATAACTGGTACAATGCAGTGCTATGACTTCAACAAATACAGATATATGTCGATGCAATAATTCTCAGAGCTATATGAATATCCCCTATCTTCACAAACCAATTGGAGATCAAACTAAGCCTCTAACACAAATCAACCTGAACTAATACATGACTTTGAAACAACAAAATATATCCTCTTGATGTAGTCTTAAGTTGGCCAAGTTCTTATATTAGTGACTAACTGTTAGTCTTATTTGTTGTCTCTTGCTAATTAAAATATATATATTCTCTTCACAGAATCAATTTCCAGTGTCTGAAAGAGAACTAGAATATATCTGCATTAGACAGCTGATAATCATATATCAGCTAGTGTAAAAGTATGGCTGTAATCTTAGAGGTGAGAATCTAAAAAGAGCCTTATGGTCACTCTTCTTATTTTCACTCACTTATTCACACTCAAGCTTAGGTAATACAAGAAAATGGGCTCTGATAACTTGGGAGCTCTCTTTATTAGAGTGGAAAAAAAGCCCCTTATATACTACTCTACTAGTGGCTATGCTACTGATTACTAATCTACTATTAAAGTTACAAAGAATGTCACATAACTTTCCACACTATTGCATTAAACTCTAGTGGTGTCTGATAGAATATTTTGGAATCTTTCAAGTTATCATTAGTGACTGTGCTTTGTGGCTGTGTAAAATGAAAGGCTTGCATAAGCAAACATATTCAAGATATGACATAAAACATACTGATTATATAATATGTATGTCAGGATATATCACAAAGTATGTTTTAGAACATGTGAAAATGTGTGAGAAAATTGTAGGTATTGCACTCATTTTGAGTCTGAAAATACTCAAATATGTTATGAGTACTGCAAAGAAAATTCTAGACACAACTATAGGCTATTATGAAGAGTATTACAAGCTAGATATTTACTATGTTCATGTATAAAACATATTTGTGCATGTCAGCATGCAGTTCTGAACCATGATATGTTGACTCCACAAGTAGTGAAAGATGTGTATAATCAATGTCTTTCCTTGAGCTCTTGTTTTTTTGATGTGTTGGAGCCTTGGCCATTCACTGTAATGACATCATAGAAGTATATATGGAAGTGATGGACTGCGCAATCGGAGATCCAGAGAACAGGCCAATGAAGGGGTGCATGTGATCTTTCATGATTGTTCCAGTGTGTGTATAAATTTATGTGTGCAGGAACAAGCTGAAACTTACTCTTGGACAAAAGTTATGGTAAAGGATGGAGAGCGTGAATAAAGATGAGGATAGGGATGAAGCAATATACTTCCAGCATAGACCTGGCAGGCTAGCAAAGCTGGATTCACTTCTACCTACATCTGTTCAGGTAATACAACAACTTCTAGTATCTGCTACATCATAGCAACCTCTGTCTACATTAGTACCTCCATTACCTCTTGTTTTGTGTGGTAAATGACACCAGTGTACCTGATATACATAATAATGATGATTTTGCATCTTTGGGCCCATCAAAGAAGAAAAGACACATGGAAACTCACCAAAACTTTGTGGATATGCCAGAAATCTTATACAGCTCAGCACCATATGTGCTGGAGAGCTCTAATGTAAGTAAATAATCATTATTTTGATTGCTATGCATACTCATGATACCATTAAACTCAGGCTAAAATCAATATCCAGCCTATTGAACTGGAAGTGACCATCAGCCTTTCTTCAATGTTAATCATGAGCCTTTAATTGACAACAATAGCCAGCACAATAATGAGCCTGGTGATAAGTTTTAAGGAGCAGACCAGGACTTGAGCTCAGTATATGAAAACCTTGAAGATGTGGAGGAGGGTGGGCCCCAGATGTGAACTATGGGTTGGACAGATGAAGATTTAGAAGAGCTGCACCATATAGCTCGATTCAAAGATGCTTAAGACACTTTACATTTTTCTTCAGATGCAATTGATTGCCTTTATAACTCTCCTCGTAAACTTCCAGATACCACATTGCAGATTTGACTGTCAATACAGGATCTGGTTTCAATTGTGCATGCTGCAAACCTGAAACACAAATTCTGTTAAGGTGTAGTGTTATCATGATGGAGGCAAGTTATGTTGGAGAGATAAAGTTGGCAAGGCAGAAGCTGAACTTGAAAGTCATAGTGTCATACCCTTATTACCATTGACTGATCATGAACTAAAAATTTATCTTCTTTGCAACTAGTTGATCTTCAGAATTGTCAATATCACTGAAATTCACTTAGATTAATATGACAATACTGTATAGGATATTTGGAGGGTAGAAAGATTGGTTGCATGAGCCATAAAGAAAGATGCTTATATCAGCACTGCAATGATTTGAAATACAACAGTACTAGTACATAAATCCAAACAGGTAAATGGTGCTAAGATTTCAACATGCTGGTTTGGCCAATCAGTGCCAAGAGGAACAATTCTTTGCAATAATGTCCAGTCCCATGACATAGCTCATTTCCACTAGTTCCTTGCATTTTTGACCCAGGACACACTGCTTAGCTTCCAGCACTCCTTGTCTTGAAGCTGCTGAAGTGAATTATTAACATATACTGTAAGTGTTCCTGGGTAATTACAATGACATTGTTGAAAATTTGCTATAAGAGGTAAAAACCTAATAAGATTCAAGTGAAGAATACAATTGTAATACAACATGCTAAAATAAACCCATATATATAAACACTGTTTTTTAGAATATTGCTCAAAGCAGCTCATGTCATTTGTGAAGTCAATCTGAGGTCAGATGTTAGTCAGTCATAAGACAAAGTGGTGATATTGTGTACTCACTCAATTGGAGCAATCAGTATTTGTGCTGACATCACTTTGATAAGCATTGATTTGAGCTTGCATGCCATTCATGTCATATAGTATAAGATATTATATTGTGAGATGGAAGACCATGCTCAATGTATAATTTGATGTATACAGAATTTCATAGGAAATATGATGACATGGCATAATCACATTATTCCCACACTTCATGACAAAAAAACATAGAATTAGAAGATACAAATTTCCTTTCCTTATGTGTGCCAAAATATTCAAAAACATAATAAATATATTGAAGATTTTTTATATACAAGACTTAATCTAAAAATGAGTCATTTTCCCTCAAGAAACAGTCTATAATTTTCATTCATCATTCCTCAAATAACAATTTACAGTCATGTTAAATTTTTTGCCTTTGTTTTTTCAGTGTTCTGTATATCAACAATCTCAATTACTTCATTCTGTTCACCATATGTTTGATCTAAGAACATTGAAAGATCATATAACAAATAATAACATATATTTTGACAATGTTTTGTTAAGGAAAAGCAAAGAAACTTTCAAACTTTTATTTGTATATTTGATAAGAGGAAATCTATGAAATATGTGTTTATTTTTTGTACAAATAAATACATGATGTTTGCAGTATATTTCTTCTCCACAACACCTAAAAAATATTCATTATATTCAGAGAAGAAAAATGAAACTGAATTGCAATATACTCTGCCTCAGAACGTGCACAAATAAGGCATGGTTTTCTGCACACATTTGGTGGAAAATACAGCATTATCCTTAAAGGAACATGATGAATTTTTGCATCATGTCCCACACACAGACGATCATTGAAAAGGTATAGGAATATATCTGAGGTTATCAAAGTGCAGGAATGCATGCCTGAAGGTGCAGAAAGTGTGGGAAAGTGCAGACAAGGTATAGAGAGGTCAAGGAACAAGATTTTAAGAGTGTAAGGGCAAAGGTATATTGTGAGATAAGGAAAGTCCAGATATAGACAGATATAAGTGACCTAATAGGGGCTTAAAATGCACACTACAAGAGACTACTTTGAAGGTAAACCTATTAGGTGAGGTATAAGAGAAGTATAGTAAGTAGTCCCAAGTATAGGCAACTTATACTATCTTGAATCCCACTTAGAGTAGGAAGGGATAGGAAATATAGGAAATATGTAAGAATATGTAATAAGGCTGCAACACATTTTACAAGCCTCAAGGTAAGGAAATTCAGACACTAATGGGGTTTGGAAGGATCATGTATTGATGAAAAACCCTCCTAATGCATTTCTGAGATATCAAAAGCATAGGAATGCATGTCTAATGTGGCCGATACATGAGAATGCATATCTGATGTGGTCAATATACAGGAAAGTATGTGTTTGGCTTCATGCAAGAGTTAATTGCTGAACAAAGAATGGATAATGATAGAGAAACTGATAGTGCTCTACATATCTTGACACATGTAAGAAATTAGCCTCTTTACTGTTCAGTGCAGGTCACACTACACTTCTGTTGGTTACTCTACAAGCTTGGCACACTGTGTGTATAAGTTTACATTTTACATATATTTGTTAGTCTCACATACTGCTGCAATCTCATGCATATCTCTTATGGTACATTCTGTTAATGCAGGGTTTGGAAATCACACAAGGTAGTAACCAGCTGGACTCATTTGAGTATTAACCACCCTATTCTAGCATATTTCTCTGTCTGATCAGGAAACTCAGGAGATTTTCAGAGGATATCAACAAATGAGGTTTTTTGAAGTTCACCTCATATTAGTCTAACATTTTGTGGAGAACTCCATCTCCCCCTGCTCCTCAACCTAAGCTAAAGCCAGTGGTACCTGCACATGCTGAGTTGCATGTCCCAAGTAATTTGATAGAAGCTAAGTTGTGTAAGGATTTTGTACCTATACAGATTGCAACTAAAACAAGGCTATCCTCTCTACTGCATCTATTTCAAATCAACCCTTACAACCTATACTAGTATCTAGAAATTTTATCTATAACATAGATATTGTGCATGCTGAATGGTGAGCTGCTCTCTTAAATCTTTCTCCATCAAGTTTTCAGTGTTCATCCCCTTCAATCTTGTAGGAAGCAGAATGACAACAATGACAACCTAGTAGCCAATAATAATGTTAATGAGGATGAGTAACCCAATAATATATCTTTCAATGTGTCCAAATGTCCTTAGCAGCTGGCAGCTGAAGATGAATATATTCAGAAGGACATTTGTATTACCCTGTATCAGCAGTGGGCAGAGTCGGGTTGGGACTATGTGATAAATTTAAATACTACCTCTCCTCACACAGTCACTCTAACGCAATTATATACAATTTACTGCAATAAAAACAGCTGAACATGCTGTTCCTCTGTACATGCTCAGCCCATATCTGTCTTCTACACAGATCAAAACTGCCAGTCATCCTAGATCTTGCCAACATATACTGATTGTGGCCTGATAGTAATGTTACCTATCTTCTTTTTAACCTCATTGGTTGCATGATGTATATTAGAACACACCTATAGGGGGAACTATAGCTAGCTGTAGTTCCTACAACATTTTTTCAAACCAAACCACCCTGATAATTTGAAAGCAGCATATCCAACACTGCCCCAACTCAGTGTCATACATTGATTATCATTATGTTCATTGCCCATGCATTTACTGAGATACTCCAAGACATCTACTGCTGAGAGTGCTATCTAGTCTTTTTTATTTGTATCACTATCAAGGAATCAATAAATATTCTGTAAGTTTTGTTTTATGCTTGTATCAATCTTATCTTTATGTAGCCAGGTTATTTGTAAGAGGAAGGGTTGATGAAAATCACTAGTGTATCATTCTGTGACTAGAAGACTTTAAGTGACTCAGTCATATTTTGAACAGCAGCTGGGATAACTGGGTTGTACAGGCACCTCCATCATGGAAGGAGAATAATTTTCTTATTAACAATGCACCCATGAGTGTCACTATCTGATATAGACAGAACCACCCCCTCCTTATCCATGGAGCTCTTAATGTCTGCAAGATTCTCAACCTCCTCATGGATATGGTGACCATATAAACTAGTGTGACAAAGGCATGTAACAGGTCCAGAGAGATTGTCTCGTAGAAATTGAGTTTTCCACTCTCCAGAGGATATTTCATAATAATATAAGTATCTGAGAGATGAATATTCAAAAGAAATGTATATCAATAGGTTACAGACCTTGTTCTGCTTTTTCTGTGATGTGATTCTCCTCATAGAGTTTGCATCCTCAAATTTTTTATAGGGTATGTTACAGTGTGGTTGTGAAGTTTTGTTAAAGACACCAGGCAGATAAGACATGGACAGAGGGAGCCTGTCCCACATATCAATGTCATTATATACTTGTTGAAATGTCAATCACTTTAAGCTAGAATTAGACAGTGTACTAACTGTTCTTTTGAAGAAAGTAGTTTCAAGTGAAGATTGAGTAGATTCAAGCTAGGGAATATAGTACAGGATGACCGACTATTTATCCTAAGTGGCAAGAGTTAAGGGCAAGGCTACTATACTATAGGTAAGAGGAGAGGGAAAACAGGAATAGTATAGGTATGCTGGCAGCAGAGCCAGATTAGTGGTAGATAGTTGAATGTGAAATAAGACTGAGAAATATTGGAACAAACCAATGATAAGAATACAAATGTACAGTAAGCATGAGTCAAAGAGATAAGAAAAGAAAGCCACATTGGTGGCATAAGTCATAGCCCAAAGGCTCATGTGCACATAGGTATGAGAGGGGGAAAATGAGAGATGGGAACAGTTCCAAGGATCTGGTCAATAAATAGTCAGTAGAGCAAGGCAAGTTGGTAGCATATGAGGACAGGATGAAAGGAAAATGATAGGGGGGTTATGTAACCAATGTTACTTGTAACACAGTTTCATAGTGGTTATGAATATATGTCGAAGTCTAGTTTGTCCTTCTGATGGTCTACAGATATAACATGATTCTCAAATTAAGGATTATCATTGTATCTACTTGTTAGATTAATGGACTCTAAAATAAAACAGCACATACTGGAGTTATCTGCATTAAAGCCTTATTGTCGAGATCAGGATGAGGGACAATGAATGGAGGTCCATTCTTAGGTGCTAGTTTGGCAACACTCTTCATGCTCATATCAGAGTCTAAGGCTTTGAAATTTTCATTAATGAATTAGTCAGACAAATCATAACTGTAGTTATGAGGTACTCACATTGATGTGACCCTTTGATGCTCAAGGCATTACAATCACCATAGTCTCCTTCATAATAGTCTAAGTGTGCTCCTCCTTGCTGGCCTACAAATGTCTGTGAGATTGGGTGATTCTCACCTCAAGATTGACAAACACGAGTCAGAACTGAAGCATAGGTTAATGGATCAGTAAGCATACTGGTAGTAAGTATAACTAAGGTATTGAAAACAAGGAATACTAAATAGGCTGTATTAATGTTGAGTCGGTGGCATCAGACCAAGCAAGAGGAATAAAGCCAGTGGAATGAGCAAGGACTAAGCTACTGACAGGCACTAGATATATGTACCTAGGTGCCTCGAGGTCTGGACAGAACCCCTAGCACCTCCAAAAGACCCTCAAAACCTTTGGAAGCCCCTAGCTGTCAACCCCTACTGACACAACATCATATGCACAGGAAATGAATCAAGGAGCTTATCGTATATCGGATGTGGTCCAGATAAGATGGCGTAGATATGCAAGATATAACATTAGGGTGATGGGATAAGGGTGAATGATGTAGGCTAGCTGTAAAGGTAAAGGGATCTGGATGTAGATATGCAGATGTGGATGTGCAGAGGTGCAGGGATCTGGATGGGTAGAGGACTGGAGACATGGATAGGACATCCAAAGGTCTGGATGAGGCATGGGAATATTATCAGATGTAGGTCCGGAATACAGGATATGACAATATTCAACAATGTTCTTGGGAGAGCCAGCTTGCTATATATCAATATGTATATATTTTTGATGAAGACCCTCGAGTTGGGTGCATGTGATCTCGGAAAGACTAAGGGTTTAGTACAGATAGTTATTGTTGGCATCAATGAGTGTTAGGGAGGGATGTGGCAACTAATTGTAGAGATAGTTTGGCCCAGGAAGTTATGTTTAGGTAACATAAATTTAATTTTGGAAATGCTAGAAGTTGCCAATGAGTTTCTTGTGGTTCATGAAATATATTTAAGAAGGACCATGTTAGAGACTCAAATAGACACATTTTGTAATATTATGTCAAAGACATCTGGTAAGTTGCATGCCTATCTCATATAAAATTGGCATCATCCAACATAATGCAGTCCACTATCTGCTAAGTACTACTTCTACAGTCAGACAAGTCAATTCAGAAACATTGACCAAATAATAAATTCAGAATATTCTGGCCCAGGCTAGAATGAACTTTGCACATCATTTAATAGAGTATCCTGTCTGACACTGTAAGTATGTATGAGCACAAATTGTTTTCAATAATGATTAAATTGTGTCCTTAGTGATCTACTGTAGTATCACTTTGTCTGATTGTCTGAGGCTCATATGTAGTGCAAAGAACAAAATCCTGGCACTTGTTTCTTTTGGGATACCTACAACATATGTCAAGGGCATCCTCCGCAAATACACTATGTCAGTATACACTAGTGTTGCTGAGGACATTATGATATTTTGGGATGGGCTCAAGCTCATTGAGCCATATTTGTTATGGGCACAGCAGGAGTCAGATAAATTTTTTGATATGTGTAGCATATGCGACAAATGGTGTGCTGCTGATGAGGTTTCCAGATTCATTGGACATCTGGTAGCTATGCTAGAGGATCTTCATAGACTAGCTATTTGGGGTGATCTTGATAAGGCCTATTTACTTAGGGAAATAATGTACCAGAAGGCCTTGGGACTGGAGTCTAGCCACTTGTTTGTTTTTTGGAATATACAATACACTTATTGCCATGATCTAAACTGTGAGCACCAAAGAAAATTAGGTCTAACAATTGCGTGTTGCATTGACTTGATATAAGATACAAAAGTAATTCAACGTAACATGTATCTAAGCGAGCATGAACTCAATGTCTAGCCTAGCAAGCCATTAATCAATAAGTCTATTATTGCCGGTTATGTGTCTTCTTTAATGATGATGTGTTTGCCAGAGTATCAGAGCAACCCCATTTCTTACTACTACTGAAAGCCACAGACTTTGACACAGAACAAGATGCTATGAGCCAGTCCAAAACTCACACAACATTGTCTGCAGCATTTTCTATTGCGAATCTTCATACCTTTTACCATCAGCATCATCTACCCACAATTTCAAGGTAGCTACAACTGAGAGCATGCTATTTGCACCTGATTTATTAAGGGTATCCTAGTTGCCATCATCTGTGTGAGGGAGGATTGCACTTGTCATAAGTGTCGGGGCCTGACATTTTCTCCACTCCAATTAAAGCATGATCCACCAGGACCACCATCACTATATGAATGCATTGAGATCAAGTATAGTTGGTTTCCCTTTACATCTACAGGAAATCCACCAGTGGACTTTGACTAGACAATGTTCCAACCCCAAGGCAGCCTTCTCATTTACAAAGCCCAACATATCCTTAAGGCATACTAGCTTTTTAAATAATTGGATTACATGAGGAGAGACCAGGATGGGATTCATCAACTGTTAGAACAGATTATTGAACCATGGTGGGCTGGGTGGCAGTGCAAGCAGGCTAAGAGATATGCTGCCATTATAAGAGACTCTGAATGACTAATGGCGCACAACAGAAGCATAAATTATGTACTGTTTGCAGTCTTACTTGAGTTGACCATGTGCTTGTCCACCTGCTTATGGGGAGGGAAAATGTCAGGATGGTAATGACAGAAATAATTCTCACTCTAAGCAATCTTCATCTTCATTTGTATACCTTGAGATTAGTATTGTGTTGCTATTGAAGTCAATAACAGCCCACCTCCACTATACTGTCAGAATAATTCTGGAGATCTAATTCTAGGCAAACCTGGTATAGGCCCAGCATTCCTAGCCTTTCTGGAGCAGAGGTTTCGGAGTTGATCAGAATGAATGTAAGTTTTCTATTTCCGGCCTTGGACTGGACTGCTTGGGATAACTGAGTGATAAAGCTGCTGAGGTTATTATGGGTGTCTTGCCAGACACCTACAGCCAACAAGACATCTATAAGTTTTTCATCTTCAGAAAGGACCAGTTTAAGGGTGGGCTGTTCTGGTCAGAGACAACAACATTTGGGTGCTAAATACCCTGGTGTCCAGAAGTGGTGTGAGATGTGCATCTAATACATACAGGAAACCCATCCTATGTTAAGACCATGCACAAAGGGTAGGACTGATTCTGAGGGGCTTGGCTTCAGCTCGTGCGCTGCACCCCTTACCCGAGTATGTGCCCTTAATTTCAGATTGGTGTCCGAAGAAAGTCCGAAGACGTCCGAAGGCGCGGGAAACTTCGGAAGGACTTTCCGGATGGGTACAAGTAACTTCCGGATGAGTGCGGGAAAGTTCTGGAGGAACTTCCGGAAATTACAATGGGGTTTCGTCCTAATACAGATACATGTAATGGCTACACAGGACTTGTCCTGAGTAGAAGCAAACAGAGGAAAGGCTGCAAGGACAAAGTCCGAAGCAGAATAGGTCCGGAGGACCGCAGGAAAGATCCGGATGAACTTCCAGAAACTACGGAGGATCGGATGAGCGGATGAGCGGAGTATCGGATAAGCAGAGCTCTGGCCTAAGGAGAAACTCCCTAGGCCTGAGATGGATAACAACTAAGTTGGAAGACTAGAACTGATATGAGGACTTAGAGTGAAGACTAGTGCAAGGACTAATATGATATTCAGACTGAGGTACTACAAGACATATACACGAGTTTATATACTAAGAGAAATAACGGAAGGATCAATAAGCAGAGTCTGAGGCTATGTATGAAGCATATGCAAAGGTTAACAAATGTGAGTCAGAAATGAACATAGGTTAATGGATCAGTAAGCATACCGGTAATAGATATAACCGAAACAGCGGAATAGAGGAAATACCGAATAGGCTGTGTATAACGTTATAAGAACAGGAAATGAATTAGGAAGCTTATCTATATTGGATCGGAAGTGGATCTATACATCAGATCGGACCAGATCGGATATGGTCCGGATGAGATGCGTGGATATATAGGATGTGGCATTAGGGCGATGGGACAAGGATGAATGATGCAGGCTAGCTGCGAAGGATAAGAGATCTGGACGTGGACATGCAGATGTGGATGTGCAGAGGTGCAGGGATCCGGATGGGTACTGGAGACATGGATAGCACATCTGAAGGTCCGGATGAGGCGTGGGAATATTATCGGATGTAGGTCCGGAATACGGGATATGACATCCTAGGTGAGTTCATTCAGAAAAGCAGAAGATGGCACCACAGTATGACAAAGAGTACATGTTATTTGATTTAAGTGTTGTAATAATGGAACACATCTTGGACAATCAGGATGACCTAAGTGATCTATATCTAGAACTCTGTATGACAATATGCCTGCAGTCTTTCTATGACATCAATATTTCGAGTATATACCTGCATAAGATGGCCACATTGGTGTAGAGCATGTATCACCTGATAAAACTTATTTTTAACAGACTTTTTATTCAGATGATGCACTCAGATCTGAAATACTGGTTGTGATTGTGCTGGATCCTACAGAGGTTAAAATGCCTAAAACATTAAAGTAATAAATTGATCCTGGAAAATAACTGGTTGTAGCAATCCAAGCTGATCATCTGACTCTGATACATCACAAAAAATAACCAATTGTTTGGCATTAAAAATGATTTCTGTAATTTTCTGGACCTCCAGATTCCTGAAGGCTTAGAAGTCAAGATGTCCTATAGTGCCTCTAGACAGAGATGAAGATTCCACCAAACTTAATGGTAGTGCAGTGATCAGGTTTTGTCTACTGGATATTGCATAGTGTTTTTAGTAATTCATGAGTCTGGAACTAGTTGCAGATTAGACCTAGACAGAATGAATTACTTAACATTCTGTATGGGTTTCAGAGCAGATGATTTCACAGCCTGCAGGCTATCATGGCATATATGGGAAAAATCTATATGTGACAGTCCTTTCATGATCATCATCACAAAAAGACCACCAGACCAGCTATCTGTTTGTGTTTAATTAATTGGTGGACTGTGGTACTTGAAACTCCAATCTATGAATCTAGATTTCAAAAATTTGATGTCAGGACATTTGTTGTATTTCAACCAGTACTCCAAGCCAGCAGCAGCACATAAATCCTGTCAGGTAAACAGTGATGTAAACTAATGACCTACAAACTATAGATTAAACATTTCTGCAGACCTTTTGGCCCATAGTGGCAGATGATTTCCCAGGCTATCAAAGACATCCATTTTTTGGCTTGACTAGTCAACCCAACTAAAAAACCAATGAGGGGGAGCCCCTTCATACAGTGGAAAAGCCCAGCACTTGGATGTCAGCATCTTGCTTTTGGTCATCTGAGTATTGTATGGGGATGACTTTAAGTTTGACAATCCTGACTTTGACAGATGCACTTACTACTGAGACAATGTTTTCTAGGTGTTGTCACATGAGGTTTTACCATGTATTAGGTTAAAGACAACTGAACTAAAAACAATACATTCTGCTGAGGCTAATGTCCTGTCCTTATCAGATATAAGTCGAATGTAAGCATTTATAATAGTTCTAGTGATCTGACAAGATAGATTCCGGAGGCAATTCAGGTCATTATTGTCAATTTCAACTCCTGCAATATAGTGTCATGGGCGCCATGAGACATTGGGTGGAGAATATTGGTTAAGTATGTCTGGGGCCAGTGACACATCATTTCTTAATTCTAGCTTCAGAATGCTCTGATTTAAAGGAGAGTTAGGTTGTAGGTATGAAGCTGGATGTGCTGATCCTCTTGAGTAATGCAAAGTGAGACCTGCAGAGAATACAGCTTGGGAAGGAGGGTTAGGTTGCAGATATGAAGCTGGATGTGCTTAACAGCATGTATTTTACAAACCAAGACCATGAACATATAGATGAAACTCTTTGGCAAATAGCCGCTATGCTTCCTAGGTTACTTCAATAGGAAATTGGTAGTAAGTACATTTGAGCAAAAGACCTGTGGTGCATTTATATTGACCCATCTTTGTTATCGAAGCTGCGCACCCGACCTTTGTTGGCACTTTATATCATAGCTTTATCATCCGGCTAATATGTAGCTCAGGGTTTGGCATCAAAGAGCCATCAAACAAAGCAACCCAGAGCAATTCAATCATCCAGTTACAGTAGAGCTCAGGCGATCATCCAGACAATTATCAGTCATCTCAGCATTCTCAAAAAAAATCTGTATAAAGTTTTCATAGATTCTTTGTCTCTTGTAGATGCTGGAGATGTTGTGGATCTAGGAGATTGTCTGGCAGAATTATCTTATTCATTATAGGAGCCTCCTACATTATTTACTATATCATACTTAGATTACCTGTGTGAGCTTGCTTCTTGTCTTTGAAAGGCATATCAGATGAAGGGCCAGCACTAATTTTGCGTTGTTTCAGTAGACTAGAAGACATGTTTGACGGCAGACATAACATGATCATCTTGCAAAGAACAGAGTGAAAGATGTGACACTTAGACCTTCTAATATGATGATGAAAAAATGCAAAGTAGACTTCAAATATGGCACTACATTGTCATATCCCATATATTCACGCTTCTCTTCTGGACTTCGGACCCTGAGATCCGATCCAGTCCGATGTATAGATCCGCTTCCGATCCGATTTACGATAAGCTTTCTAATTCATTTCCTGTTCATATAACGTTAAACACAGCCTATTCGGTATTTCCTCTTCCCGGTGTTTCGGTTATACTTATTACCAGTATGCTTACTGATCCGTTAACCTATGTCTCATTTCCGACTCGCGTTTGATAACCTTTGCACATGCTTCGTACAAAGCCTCGGACCTTTGCTTACTGATACTTCTGTTATTCTCATAGTATATAAACTCGTGTATATGTCCTGTAGTACCTCAGTTTGAATATCATCTTAGTTTGTTCTCTTTCTGTCCTCCGGACTTGAGTCCTTCTTACTCTTGTCACCCTCCGAGACTTCGGATAGATTCCGATAGTCTATATCCTTGGCTCTACCTTCGGGTAGTCTTTACTCTGTTAATTTCTAGTTCGGATACGTCCGGATAGCCTTATATGTGTTTCCGATATCCGGAAGACATCCGGATATACTATGAGACCTGTCCGGACCTTCGGACGCATTATCATTAGTACTTTGAAATAAGGGACAGTACTTGGGAAAGGGGCACAGCATACGAGCTGAGGCCGAAGTCCTTCGGATCCGACCCTACGAGAGTGCGACCTTAACATACATAATTTGCCCTCATATTAGGCTGGTAGGATGGGTTTGCGGTCAAGGCTGTATGCTGGGAGAGGATTGATATTGTGCATTTTTATGAAGTCTGTGAGTTGGGATTTGCAGTATTCTGCAACTAGCCAGTTCAACATCTTGAAGTCTGGAGAAAGACTTGTAGTGGTGTCTGGTAGTTGGTATTGTTAATGTACATTAATGGCTGGGACAAGAATGTTTGGTTTAGCAATCAAAGTGTTATCATCTTCTAGAAAATGGTGAGTTGATCATCTGAGCCCTCAGATAAGTTTAACTAGTGATGAAGTGTTGAGTATATCCAGATGGAGATGGTGAGAAGAGTGAAAGAATAATAGCTTACTGGCATAAATAAATGGTGAACAAGTTTGATGGAATCAACACCTGAAGCCATATGGATGGCACTTAAAGATTCAATATCACATTCTCATTGAATTGTTTTCTTGAAGGCCTGCAAGTTGTCGACAATAGTAAGAAAATCATCTGAAGAGAATCCAAAGTTGTTGTGGCGAGTAGCAGTCAAATGGCACAATAATTTGACATCTGCAAACCTACTGCTGAAAATGCTTGCAGGATCGAATTTTCCTTTGGGGGTGAAGTAGAAATCTGTGCAACTTATTTGAAAAACTCCATGCAATGTGAGTTCATCAACATTGGATGTGTGTTTTGGTATTAAAACATCATCCTTACATCCTTCTACAGTGGGCCATTTTAGCTTGCTGAGCCTTGTTCCTTAGCCAGTTGATACACTCACAGCAATAACAATAGCCAGTCTGAGAGACTAGTGATGTTTGGTGTGGTCATATGGAAGTCAGATTTAGGGTTAGTTGTTTGGATGACCTCTCCCATGAATAAATCTTCCTGCATACATCTAGGTTGTGCATCGTATGGGGTAAAGGTAGTTGACATCCAGTAAGTTTAAGAATGTAACAGATGACGTTGAGGAGGTTACATGCTCAGTGTGCTACTGCTGTGCTGTAACTGTTGATATTTTCTCTGTCGCACATCTAGAGAGCCTTTTGGAAATGCGTCAAAAAGGACTTCACAAGTTGAGGCAAAGCAGAACTACACAATCTGTTTGTTAATAATAAGAAGAACCACTGAATGAATCAACAGCACCTTTTATCAAGACAAGCTATGTCCTTCTTGTAAACAATCATGACAGAAGCAAGAAGAGTGCAATTGGTAATGATTTGAGTCAATGGAGATCATTGAGAGCATAGTAATTTAGATATCACTGTTATGATGAGTTTTTCTCCCTCTTCATTCATTCGCCCAGTGATAAAGTGGTAAGGAAGAATATATTACACCCATTTTGGAATAGAATTAGGACAAGCCTGTAACTCAACAAGGAACTGCAAAAATACATCCTCCTCATCTTTCATAAGACAAGGATTCATAGGCATGGCAAGCACCATGTTGTTGGCTGTACACATGCCCCGTATAAAGAAACATGTCATGGTCTCTTCTCCCACAGCCCAGGAATTCACTACGACCAGAATATGCCTGAAGAACCCGGTGAAGGTACAACAATTCAGATGGTGAGTCTGAACAATGTGTTGGGTCTTGCAGAACCTAGCTGCTATTCGACCCTAAAGAGTTTCTGGACCAGGCTCAAGGCTCAGAGGAGAGGAAATACCATAAAAACTTGCTGATCTCTCAGACTCATACTGGTAACTGGTGAAAAGATTGCTTGATTATGTAAGCTACAAAAGTGCCAACATAAGGTAAGGTAAAAACAGTCTCTACAAGCCCAACCAGAAATGAATCCCTACACCGGCCACTGCAGTAAAGATGATTTAGAGCCAATATACATGCAGAGGCCTTCTTCTCTAATAATGGTATAACCTACCCTTGAACATCGATGCAGCTTGTAAAAATTTCATACAGCTGAAACATGATCCACACAACCCACAACCCCAGACCATGGTTCGGTCTCTAACCACATATTGAATATACATTCTACAGAAAAAAACAAGGGCGCACTCACTGCTTCTTTTCCAATATGTATCATTCTACATGAATAAGCTATCTATCAAAGCACCCGCATATTGAACTAAGTACATAGGGTACATCATCTACTTTATTTTCTATTTTATCTTTTTGCATCTCTATGGAAAACATTACAATAAGTGAAACTGCAAGGCAATTATTTCTCTTGATAACTTTAAGCTTTATTAGAACAGTCATGGAAGTATTGAATATTTGTAAGAATTTGGGCAATGATTTGTGGTTGAGAATGGATTGAAGGGGTTTTTTATTTCTATGATACTGTGCCATGGTTTGAGAAGAGTGAGTATGGAAGCACAATATAGTTCATAGTGCTCAATGTCATTTGCTCGAGGAAATCATTGACCTGGAACATGTGGCATTGTCTCATGTTCTTCAGCCTGCTCGAAGGATATGAACATAGCCAATACCTTCTTTATATAAAACATATATACTTATTCCATCTTCCTTTGTGTATTAAAGAAGGATCTGTGTTTCAGCATATACTATCTGTAATTACAACATCACACTATTGTAGGTATTTTGGAAGAATTAGAGATAGCTGAATGTTTTTAGTTCATTCCCTCAGTTAATATGATCATGAATTTGATGCCTGATGTAGAGAATTCCTCCATGCAGTTCAGTTCAAGAGAAAGATAGTCATCTGAGAAGCATGATCACATGTTGAAAAGTAAAATAATTCTGAGCCCTGTCTGCATATAATTGACTGGCCACAACAGAACACCTAAGTGTAGTTTCTGGTAGATGTATTGAGAGAGGCCCTCCACAAACCACTATTGTATAAAACACTAAGTTGGTTTGGAAATCTCCAAACAAAATTATGTATCTGTGAATCTAGGCTACTATGAGTCCCAAAGTCTACCTGAATAATAATGTCTTGCACAAATTGCTCAGGATCTGAGTCTGCCAAATCTCCCACTTCAGATTGGGTAGGAACCTGACAGCCAGTGTTTGTGTAGGCCAATGGAGGGATTATCAAGCTCCATGAATAATTCATCGGTGATAGTACTTGCATGGAGGTGGGTTCAGCAGTCTTCAGTGGCTGAGTGGCTATATCATAAAATTGACCAGCAGGAGGGGCATGATTGAACTTCCATCTCTCCTGGATATAAATCTATGATAGATATAAAGATATGATTGAGCCACACTCACATCTACTATGCATTCTTTGAAGTAAATCAACTAGAAACAATGATATGCTGCCTTGCCAGAGATGGATCTGAGTATCCAACTTTGGAAGTTCAACACCTGGTGTGTCAAGGGGTGCAGTTCTTGGGCCATCATGGTCAAGCTCCTTTGTGTTAACTTTAATGTAGTATTTGAATGAAGACTTTGAGATAATTAATTGGACTGAATTCCTACTCGAAATAATGCTACAGTATATATAATAAGGTATGCTAAATGTAAGTACCTGGACCGTGTATATGTAATTGCGGACTTGTCTATGGTCCGCGAGTCGATGACAAATAATGTCCGTTTCGGACATTACCGGTTATTCATTCCCTACATTACTAATTCTTCTACATATTACTAATCTTTCCTTGTTGTGCTCGTACCTCTATCTCCAGTATGCGCTAACTCCTACACTCCCCCTCGAGCACAGCCTATTCCCATTTCATCTCTCAATCTTTTGAGTCTCAGCCTTGGCAGTGCTTTTGTAAAAGCATCTGCGAGGTTATCGTACGTTGGTATGTATTCTAACTTTATCGTGTCATTTTCGATGACTGATCTGATAAAGTGATAGTGTATATCGATATGCTTCGTTCTAGCGTGGAACTTGTTGTTTGAGGCGAGGGCAATGGCGCCTTGGTTGTCTGAATAGATGGTGATAGGTGTGTCCTTTCTTTTATAAAGTTCTTTTAGTAATGACTGAAGATATAGCACTTCCCTCATTGCAGACGTTAGCACAATGTATTCGGCTTCGGCCATTGATAATGCTATAATCATTTGCTTCCTCGCGCTCCAAGCTATCAGTGGTCCATGCAGCAGGACTAGGTATCCTGATATGGAGTGCCTGTGGGCTTGGCTTGCCCAATCCGCGTCCGCATAAGCCTCTAGATCTTTCTCTCCCCCCCAAGGTAAGTTTTCCCTTCTTTGTTGCCTTCAGGTAACGGATGACAAATTTTGCTGCCTCCCAGTGTGACTTCGCCGGTTCTCGCATGAGTTGCGACAGTACTGACACTGCTAGTGCTATGTCCGGCCTAGTACAAGTTGCCGCGTACATTAGCGATCCAATCGCTTTCTGATATGGTACATGTTGTTCAGATATTTCAGATTTGGTGCCTGGCGAATGGTCTGACTGTTCTTTTGTCAGTTGTATCCCAGTCTCCATGGGAATATGCGCCGGTTTTGCGTCTTCGAGGCGGAAGCGTTCGACAATTGTGTCGACATATGCCTCTTGCGACAGCGTTACGGTTCGCGCGCTTCGGCCTCTCTCTATCTTGAGACCCAACAACCAGGTAAGCTCTCCCAGGTCTGTTATCTCAAATTTCTGGCACAACTGATCTTTAAACTTCTGTATATGCTCCAGATGCTTTGATGTTACGGCCATGTCGTCAACCGATACCGTTATGATGGTGTGCTCGTCCTGTTCCCTCCGATAGTACACCACTCTATCGACTTGCGAGCGTGTGTATCTGGCTTCGAGGAAAAATTCTTCTAGCTCCTCGGACCACTCAAACCCGGCTTGCTTCAAGCCGTATAAGCTTCTCAGTAGCTTCAAGACCTTTCCTTCTTCTCCCTTCTTCAAGTATCCGGATGGTGCCCACATATACACGTCATCCTTGAGTGTAGCATTTAGGTAAGCACTTTTTATATCCACTTGGTGCATCTCCCAATCATTTCTTGCAGCCATTGACAATACTGTCCGAATCATTGTCATATTTGAGGTAGGGGCAAATGTTTCTTGATAGTCGATGCCATATTCTTGACGGTGACCATTCGCAACTAGACGTGCTCTCAGCTTGACTTTCTCCCCATCAGGTCCTCGTTTCGTCACTAAGATGAAATGACACGGTATGATGTTGGCACCTCTTGGTGCGTCTACTTTCTCCCATGTTCCAAGTTTCTCCAATTGACTAATCTCATAGTCTATGGCCTGTTGCCATTCATCCGCATCCGGTCCGCTTAACGCTTCCTTGAGCATTGGTTCTCTTTGCGCGGCTGCCATGGCCATATACGAAAAATTCATTTGAGTGTCGTCTGGTGAGTCTTCTGTTGCTATATTAGCTCTCTCTCCTTCATTCAAGGCTTTATAGTATCCTGCAGGTGGTCGTACTCTCGTGGCCTTGGGTGTTATTGGATCCGGCAGTTTTTGTACACTCTGGGGTGGTGTTTTGGGAGGTTGACTTGGTGTTTGGGGGAGTTGGGGAGTTTGTGCGATGGGCTGGGCGATTTTCGGTGCGTTGATTTGTTCTTCCTGGTTATACTCCCCCTCGTCCAGTACATTGTCACGAATGATGACATCTGGTGGGACAAAGCTAACATTGCGTTCTATAGATACCCGTCTCTTCATCGGCCAAAAAATTTGGTATCCTTTGCTTTCATTGTCTACTCCCACGAATAACGCTTCTTCTGCTCTGGCTTCGAGCTTTCCATGACCTGGTGAGTGCACATATACTCTGGTTCCGAATTCTCTTGCTGCCGCTAAGCTTGGTTTAGTTTTGTGCATCAATTCGAAAGACGTATGCCCAGGAATGGAACGAGACGGTAAGCGATTCTTTAACCATGCCGCATAATTAATAGCCTCGGCCCATAAGAACTTCGGAAGGTCCTTGGCGATGAGCATGGCTCGTGCGTGTTCGACCAGCATTCGATTGAGTCGTTCAGCCACGCCGTTTTGCTGTGGCGAATCATGTACTGTGAATTGTCTCATTATTCCTTGATCTTTCAGGTATTCATCAAAATCTTTGCTCAGATATTCACCTCCTCGATCTGAACGAACTATGTTCAGATGCGCTCCGTGTTGACGGCTGACGTAAGCCTCGTATTGCTTGAATGCGGTAAGTGCGTCACTTTTCTTCTTCAGAAATTCTATCTTCGTCTCCCTGCTATAATCATCAGTAAAACTGATGTAATATAGACATCCTTCTATTGTTGCTGTTTGTGCAGGTCCCCAGAGATCAGTATGGACCAATGCACCATAGGTACGAGATTTAGTTCTGGATTCTTCGGGAAATGATTGACGCGTTGCTTTGGCCTGTGCGCAGGTTTCGCAATATTCCGGTTTTGATTCTATATCGAGATCTAGACCCTGGATTAATCCTTTCTTCACAGCGTCAAGTATCGCAGTCTGTGACACGTGTCCTAGCGTCCGGTGTGCCTCAAAAATGGTTTGTTTTGTCTTTACTGCATGTGCTTGATGCTGATTTTGATCCACAATGCTGTATAACCCGTTGACTTGCGGAATAGCAGCTATGGTCCGTCTTTCTGGTACTGCTATCAGGATTTTGCAGAGTTTATCCTCGAATAGGATAGCGAATCCTGCCGTTGCAATACGATTCGTTGAGATGAGTGTAAAAGCCATTTTTGGAGTATAGAGAGCATTTTTGAGTGTAATGCTTGTTTTCTTATCTCCCAGAGGAAGATCTATGCTAACATCTCCTCGTCCTATGGCTTTGACAATAGATCCATCTGCAGTGTGTACATCTTGGGCCTCAATTGGCTCAAACATTACAAACTTTGACCTATCTGGGCAAAAATGGGACGTAGCGCCAGAGTCAATAATTGCTCCGCACTTTTCGACTGGTATGTCTATCTTCTTCGCAATATTTGCTAGATCTGACGTTGCGAATGCATAATCATTTGCTCTTTCGATCTTGTCTGCAGCGTTTGCCATTTCCATTTGGCCTTTCTTCGTCTGCCTTGGTCCTTGTCCCTCCTTTCCGCCTCCTTTCCTCCAACAATCGGCTTTATAGTGACCCTTCCTGTCACAATTGAAGCAAGTGATATCTTCACCCTTGCTCGTCGTGATACGTCCTCTTCGCGTGTTTGTCCTTGCTGTAAATGCACTATTCTTCCCTTTCTTCTGTGTCTTGGAATTGTTTATCTGCTGATGTTCGTATTCTTCTGTGATAATGTTTATCAGCTCATATGAGGTAAGCGGCTGCTTCGTTATGCGTGCTGTGGCATTTATTGATGACAGAATTGGTCTGTAGGATTCCAGCAATGATCCCATGATAATGGCATAGTAATCTCTCTCGTCTATGCTTACTCCCATTCCTGCTAACGATTCTCAGATCCTTAACAGGTCTCCGAAGTGTGCCGTCACGTCTCCACCTTCCTTACATCTGGTGTCCTGGAGTTTCCATTGCAGATCTATCTGTACCATCTCTGTTTTGCCTTCGTGGATTCGGCATATTTCTGTCCATATATTCGAGGCTTGCCCGAGGCTCTGGATGCGCAACAATTGTCAGTCTGAGACCGTACTAAATATGTGTTGCTTGACGAGTGAGTCCTTCTGTTGAAACTCGTCTTCCTTCTTCTCCTGTTCTTCAATCTCTGTTTGGGTAGCTACTGATTTATTTGGCTTCAGTGCTTGTCCTTGCGAGTCAATCTCGAAAGGTACAGGTTCCTTCGTCCTACCATCAAGATAGCGCATCAAACCTCGCGCTCGTATCACCGTTTGGGCCCTTTCCTTATAGGTTATCTAGTTCGTTCCATCATCAGAGAGCTGGGGGATATGATATAATGATGAGGAGCCGGGGAGTGTCGTATCCATGGTAGTAGCAGGGCTCATAACCTGTTAACTTTAATGTAGTATTTGAATGAAGACTTTGAGATAATTAATTGGACTGAATTCCTACTCAAAATAATGCTACAGTATATATAATAAGGTACGCTAAATGTAAGTACCCAGACCGTGTATATGTAATCACGGACTTGTCTATGGTCCGCAAGTCGATGACAAATAATGTCCGTTTCGGACATTACCGGTTATTTGTTCCCTACATTACTAATTCTTCTACATATTACTAATCTTTCCTTGTTATGCTCGTACCTCTATCTCCAATATGCGCTAACTCCTACACTTTGACCTAGCAATATTAGCTTGAAAAAGAAATCAAAATTTGTGAGTAGAATTGAGAATATTTTCTGGTAATTATCTAGAGATAGCAAGCAATAGGGATATAGATGGTAGAAGGCGCTATCAGTGGCCGCAAATAAAGTCTAAGAATAGTAGACCAGAATGTTGTATTGCAGATACAGTCCAATGATCATTTCCCTTTTATCCCACATTAGGTCCAAAATGACACCCACTCCTCCTGTCTAGTCTAGCCTCCAAGCCTGCATAAGCTTTACATCCTAAAATATCAAGTATCTAGCCATATCATCCACACAATGAGCTTTTAGCCAACAGATATAATGCTGGCAGAAAGTATGAATCTATAGACATGGTCTCTTGGAAGGCTGAGATTAATATTGTCAATGTCATATACATTATTAGGTCTTGGGCCCTTGGATTGGATATAATGATATACAACACCTAGGATTTTGACCATATCCAAAAGGTCTTCTTTGGCTCTGGCTTCATTATCCAGGGGTAAAAATATGCTATCAGGCATCATTTGATGCCACCACAATCCATCTTATTTGTGTGATACTCATGAATGCCAATGTTTCTTCTGGGCATACCAGTCAGGATACTGAATGCTGTGAAATGATACAACTAGGTCTTCAGCCCCGGAATTAGTCCAACATTCTAGTGCATTGAAGTCCAGCCTGTCCAGTGAGGCATTATGTGAAACCCACATCAAACCAGAGAAAACATGAGAATCTGGATGACTGGGTGCTATGTTTAGCTGAGTTTGCATTGGAGTCCTAGGTGTGGTATGATTTATGGTAGGTATCTGTTTCTACTGGGTTTGGCCCTGGGAACTGTGATGACTCCTATTAATTAATATTTTGTGAACACAAAATTTACATGTCCCACTGGTACTCAAGCTCATTCCATCATCTGATGCCTCGAAAAATGTTCCCAACATAGTATGAGTATGATTTCACAATATTATAAGCATTAGGTGCAATATCATGCAACAACAGCTAAAACAATACACAGCCCTATTATATGATAACACAGTTAATTAACCATTATTAATTATTATCCAATCTTCAACTGCCCCAATTCTGTTGCCCTTCTGTTTCCCTCAACTTTTACACAAGTCTCTATACTTTTCCATTTTGATAAGCTCTCTAGGAGGTTTTCAAATTTGACTTGGACTGTGTATAGTGGTGTTACCCAAGTCTGTTTTCGTGTCAGTGCCACAGGCAAAACTAGCTGGTGAAGTTGATGGAAGAGAAATGAAAGGTATAGCAGAACATTTTTATATTAGAAAATATTCTGATTCTGTGTCACCAAGATCTTTTAGTAATTTATCTAAGTTGACTGCACATCAGTTATTTATACACAATTTAACAACAGTATTCAGCACTCCAGAGTGACTATCCCTATGTGCAACAGCCATATTATACCTGTACAATCACAGTATCTACTACCAAACATCAGTCTACTTGTTTGAAGATCTATAGAGGTGTAATCATATTTAATTGTGCATATAGTGGTTAAATCAAATAATAAAGTTTGCATATGTATGACATGTGATTATTAGAACTATATCTCTGGCTTTACTAGGCATCCTATAGTTATGTAGGGGTCAGCCACCATCTAGAGAACATGCATAAAAATTTATTGGCCAGCTGTAAGGTCCATCTTGGATTTTCAGTACTAAATAGCCTAATACCCATACTATATTTCACCTCATTGATGAAATACCCTAATTGACCATTGGGACCATGCATGATACTGACATCCACTCTGACTATTAGCCTCAAGGAGCTGGATGCACCCAGAAACTCTTCCTCAATGTATACAAGTTTACTTAATATGGCTATCATAAAGAACTCCAGTTCTAGATCAGCTAGGCATTGTTCAGTAAGTATGCCCCCTACTAGATATATGATATCATCAAAGACATAAGGTTCCCTTATAAGCAGACTGTGCCAATCTCCAAGTTAAGATTTGTTAGATGATGATGGATGGTTGATTAAAGCATTCACCTCATTTTTACCAGTGACAGACTAGCATTCCAATGTAAGAAGACCCACTGCTCTCTATTTCTAAGAGCTGTGTGAATAACATACAATGGTTTGCAGTCTACCAAGATCATCCACCACTCTCTAAGCTGCTGAAGGGTAGGTACATATAACTGTTTTAACTACTTGAAGTGACCAAGGCCAGGGGGCAGATTCAGTAGATCCATCCTGTCTGGTAACAAAACATTATCTGTGTAGTCACTACCTTCATGCTTTAGAATGAAGCCTTCAAGGATTGTAACATATTGGTATGAGAAAGAATTGTAGTCAGAGGTCTGAGGGAGTTGACCATCCTAGGTGATCGTTAGATGAGAGTCGACCAAGGAGAACTTGTTGCTAGATGAAGATGAGAATAATATAGAACTTGTAACTTTCTATAAGTCTTGACACTAGTATCAAAAGACACTTGTTTAGACCTATAGGAAATTGCAAGTTTCATATCATTCCTAATTCATCTAGCCACAAAGTCCTCCTTGGCTGTGCCTCATCTGAAGACCTACTGTTCACAGGTCCACTTCTTTATATCATCTGTCCATGTCCTTTCTATGTCCACCAAGTTCCGCTGGTGCATGTTTATTTTCTCTTTTAGGTTGACTAATAAATAGTATGGCTTATTACATTTATCTGCATATTCCACTCCATGCACATTTATATTACATATTACTTATCTGCCTCATTCTTCATCACTACAGTTCTTGCCTATAGGTTCCAAATGTTCATGTGTTAGAATATTATCTTATGTGCTACATACAGTACAGCACTTCCTTTCCCTCAGACACTACCTTTGTTTTGTAAAGTCACTTAGATGTTTCTAGTATCTTTGATCAATTGACAAACTTTGATTCTCTCTCACTCCAAACCCACGTGTTCTTGACCACTTCAAATATGCACCTCTAAATTCCTTCCCTAGGTTCTGTGTGAATTCAAATCATTCTCAGGTTCTGACCTAGCATTTCACTCCTAGGTATACCTCAAATATAAACCTCATCTATACCTAGCTGCTACCTGTGGAACCATACTTTATCTAGTATCCACTACTCTTTACCTAGAAACCCCTTGCTCTGACTGATTTCTCATTGTGCCTTCATTGGGTTCACAGTTACTGTCAGCTTCACTTTCCTTGATTGCACTTGTTCCCAGATTCTGGACTGTACATACATCAGCAAACTTCTGAACTAGTCTCTGACTGGCCAGCCTGTCAATTTCATTAGCTTGGATTAAGCCTCCTCTTCTC
Source organism: Suillus fuscotomentosus (assembly GCF_016647785.1). Classification (NCBI taxonomy): domain Eukaryota; kingdom Fungi; phylum Basidiomycota; class Agaricomycetes; order Boletales; family Suillaceae; genus Suillus; species Suillus fuscotomentosus. Next base: position 355,150 of record NW_024539520.1, read on the forward strand.
ATGAGATTTGATGTGATCCTACCCTTGATTGATGATGTGTCTCTTAGGCTATATTCTACTACCAGCGGCAGCTCCATGGGCCCATATACCTATCCTATTTTCACGGGGTGGGCCCATTTCATTAATCTGGTGATATTGGACCTACTCAGATGCTGCTCCAGAGGGTGTAGGCCCAACTGTATGTCGTGCAGAGATCTGCGGGCCTGGCTGTTCATCCAGCATACTGCATATTGTTCCTTGGGACTTTGGTATGATTATGTGGCCAGTCCATTAGCTCCAAGATATAGAGCTACGCCCAGCAGTGTTCATGAATATGGTACACCAGGCCCACTCATCTGTCACATGTATAGAGTGCGAGTCTACTCAATTAATTCAACATAATATGGACTCCCTTAGGCCCCTTGTCACTATACCCTTGACTCAGCCACAGATAATGAAGTATCTGCTTGGGCCCACCCTGCTATTTCTCTTACTATTGATGAGCCCATTGCTTTGTTCTACCTCTCATATGAGCCCACCTAGCTGAATTAATAAAATATTGGTAGGATCTGCTGGATGACATTGCCAGTGCACTAAACAATTGAATAGAATCTGTGGTTACCAGGGCCATATGATAGCACTGATAGTGTGTCTATACTCACTGGCTACAATCTATATTTTTATCTGCCAGTAATTGATTACTTTTGGACATCTGATAGTTCAGCAGTGGTTGATTCTGTGATCCACTGGTGTCTAATCACTGCTGCAATCATCAGTGGTCAACTATTTTGCAATCACTGATGGTGGTATTCCATTTACTGGTTTACTGTTACATTCACCGGAATGCCTCATTTTTAGCCACTGGCAATTCACCAATACCAGTATTCCAGTCATCTCAGAAACTCATGAGCTCACTCAGAATTGTTGAATCATCTCTTTTCCTCATTACTGTAAGCCCTATAAACACACTATCCTTCATTCAGAGTCCCATCAGCCCACTCAATGTTTCAAAGAATATAGGCAGTAGGCCTGCCTATAATTATATGCTACATAGAACCTCCAGGCCCATCTAGTTACACCAACATACACTTATGAAGTGCGCCCATGTCACATGAACAAAATGTCAAGGTGGGCTGACTATAAAGTAAGGAGATATGACACTATATTATGTGGTCTTATAGCACAACTGTTGAAGTGCTGACACACCTATGAAATGACACTTGGCATTTATTGTCATCCATTAGCCCTCTGACACCTATGCATCAGCTAGTTAGATATAAATAAGAGACATAATGATAGACCTTTGCACATACGCTGAGATAGACAATAACCTTTCATCTTCAAACAAATCTCACAAGAGGGATTTCTGTTACAAGTAACATCGGCTACTTGCCCCCTTATCATTTTCCCCTTCATCCTCGTCCTCGCCTTCCTCCGACTCATACTCTTCCATTGACTATCCATTGACCGGATCCTCGGGACCGTCCCCGTCCCTCATCTCCCCCTATCGCACCAACGTGCACACATGCCTTCGGGCTATGACTCATTCTGACTCATGCCACCAATGTGGCTTTCCTTATCTTCCTTTATCTCTTATCTGACTCGTGCATGCTGCACATTGTATCTCTTACCGTTCGCTCGTTCCAACGTTTCTCGGTCTCATTCCGCATTCGACCTCTCATCACTAATCAGGCTATACTGCCATCATACCTATACCCTTTCCGTTTCCCCTTTACCCTTACCTACAGTATGGTAGCCTTGCTCTTAACCCTTTCTACTTAGTATAAGTAGTCGGTCACCTTGTACTAGATTCCCTAACTTGAATCTATTCAATCTTCCCTCGAACATACTTCCCTCTGAAGCCCCCTCAGCTTCAGTCTCTAGTATCTTTTCTTAGGTGCTCATCACGCCTAAGTCCACCTCGATCGACTACTCATTGTTTGGACAAGACAGTCCTTACTTTGAGAACATCAGTGACTTTGAAGACATCTGTCTTAGAAGTCACGTGACACGCGCGTCTCTGATATCTGCCGACTCGACGTCGCCAGTCTCAGTCGCTACACCGGACCCTTCCGGTTATGTCACGAACATTAGCAGACGACGCCCCTCTTAGGGCTCTGCCTAACAGATCTATTTGAGTGCGTAACAGATTCCTCTGCTCTTTAGATGGGTCCCTGCAAGAGAGTGTAAGTCTAAAGATCCCAAGGCAATATATACAGGAAATACTCGACTTCATGGTATGACTATTGTTATAGCTGCTTTGGTAGCATATGTGGCCACCCAGGTTTCTACAGAACTTCACATTACTGGATATTTGTAACTAATAATTGCCACAGATTTAGTTTGCCCTCTGTTCATCTTTAGTATTATTGTGCACTAACACAGTCACAGATTTAGAAACTTTCTATCACTCTCTTCTTGACCTCTTAAAGGATACAGGTGAGTGCAGGGAGGTTATAGAGTTGCTACTGTGGTGGAATCAGTAAGTCAACCTGTTTTCTGAAATGTTGAAACTCTTACAATGATTTAGTCAGATATTTCCAATATCATCTGCTGCCTAATACCTTCTCAAAGTCAATAGTGCTCTCTCTAATATTTGTCAAAAGAGAGCTGCTCTAAAAGATCCAGAGAAAGGTACTACTTAATGTTGGTCTCTGTCTCATAGCGCTACTGTTATTATAATACATATATTGGAGTATCAATTCACTTATACTTCCTATAACCTTTGGAAGCAACTTCATCAAAAGCTTATGCTGCAGTGGTAAAAGGTCAGATAATGCCCTGCTACACACACCTGAGACACAATAGGAAAAGTTGGGTCAGCAGATGCGGTGCATATCAGGAGAAAAACTTAGCATATATTGAATCATTTAGCCATTGTGCAGATAATGAACAGTGTCAAAATGTAAGTATAAATATATGTAAGAATTAAATTTTATCAGTCAAATTTATAGTGCATAGGCCACAGATAGGGAGAATGTGGTTCATAATGTGCACCTGTTACAGGTGGACATAATATCCAAAATCTGATTACAAATCAGGAAATATATCCAATCCTGCAATTATTTACAAATATTTACAATGATATTTCTGAAGAAAAAATAGGATCAAATCACACTCCAGACCTAGGGTCTGCATCAGTAATATGCCTGAAGACAGATTTATAGAATTATCATCATTCACTAATGTAACAGATTTGTTAGCAAATTGTAAATATTTTCAAAGATATGTATGAATGGCCCCCTGAGCAGCCCTCTGAGCGGCCCTCTCTGATCGATTAACAGCTGCTTTCATATTGATAGACCAGATTTGATTTTGTGTATATCACTATATTATGCAACTAGTGACTGTATACAAGTTTGTGCGGCAATTAATACTACCTCTGCATTGTATCAAAGAGGCTAAAAGTTAACATAGAGTAAGCATGGGCGAAATTTTCATCACACAGGTCTAGGGTCCAGAAATAGCATTAGGGTGTTAGAGATTATTGCAAAAATCTGGTATGAGCGGAGTAGAATGTATAGTGACACAATTAGCAATAGGATGAATGCAAACAGACTATAACACAAAGCTATCATTACAAGTATCCACTAGCATCTTTCTCAGTCAATATCCATCTGATCAGAGTGAGCATTGACCTGCATCACCTCTCCATTTTCCACATTTTCCTGCATAAAATGAAAGTCAAACAGAAAAAAAATATGAAGTGCATATACAGACCAGATAAAATTCATCCATGTCAGTATCCACATCAACATTTGCATCAACATCCATAGTATATGTTCCCTGGGCTTGATGAATTGCAAATAACATAAATTGAGATATATATATACTGCATCTGTGTGATCTAAGCTGATGTCGATGTCGATGTGTTCTAGTTTCCGAAGTGTTCCCTGCATCAACTTCAGTGTTCAGTGAGTTGCAGTGGAAATGAATTAAGATGCACATACCAGGTCCACCTCATCTATATAGTCTGTTTCTTGAAGTATTCCCTGCATCAACTGCAGTATTCCTTAGCAAGTTGCAAATAACACTATTTGAGAGGCACATACCAGGTATATTTCATCTAAGCTTAGATCTGAGTGAATCTCCATCTTGATTCCTCATTCTTTTTGTAATGGCTTGAGTATCCAAGAGTACATTGAGCAGAGGTAATAATAACAAGTAAATTCAGAATGTACACAATGTATGAATCCTGTGCCTTTAATCATTTTGTATGTGAGATGACAGGATGGAACTAGGATAACCGGACTGTATGAACTTGTATATGATGTTGTTTTGTGTTGACTATGTATCCGTTTAATTTGTGCCTCCACAAATATATAAGTACAAATAGTAATATCAGTTCTGAGCGTAATACATAGGCTAACATATGCGACGTGTAGGGTCGTTGAGATGCACTGGCTTTCTCTCGTTACAGGTTGTTTGTTCTATCAAATTTGACAGGTGGACTGCTCTCTATAGTGCTATTGAAGTACCCAACTGCATTCCAAGAGACTTCCCCAAACACCTGACTTGGGATCATTCAGCGAATGCAGTTTGAGGAGGAACTATAATTTAGATGCATACCTGAACACAGCACTCAGGCTGTGCATTACACAACATTTGAAGTTGCTAGCCTCATCCAAATTTCCATCTGTATCATACATCTTCCAAAAGCGATCAGCAGCTAGAATCAAAATTTGACAGCCCATTTACTCATTTCTAAGACAAATTGACTGTCTGATCGCTGACTCTTGAGTAATTAAGAAGCCCTAGACTCCTCGACTCATGAAAAGTTTGGTCGATGATGTTCCATGAACCATTTTTGGTTGCTATAAGTGGAAGATCAAATCATTGTGATCCATGCATTCTGGCACCCTGGACTTACCACTGGTCTACTGGAGGTAGGATTTCAGTAGTGGATCTTTGGCATTGCAAGGACATGCCCTGTGACTAAGATAGGATCAGGAGACATGGTGATTCTAGTGTCTTGTAGGAACAGTGGATTTGATAATCCAGAGCCTATACAGGCAGTCAATTAAGTGCACTCAAAGATGAATGTGTTACTTACAGAGCATTGCTCGGCTGTTATAGAGTTATTGATATCAGCATTGATGAGCATCAGGCGATGTTGGGGATTCTTCTAAGAGACTTGACACAATATAAAAATGCTTGGGTCAATATAGATGGTAGCATTGGCAGTTGAATAATAGCACAGTGATCTAAAAGATATGTAATCCAAACGATATTTATCAACGTGTCTGAGAACAATAGGTGATTCAAAAGTGGTAAGGTCAACTACTTGCGAGCTCCCAGTAGTGCATGAGCACTACCTCAGTGAGCTAGCTTTGTACCAGTCAATAATAGCAGAGAGTGATCTAAATGATATATAATCTACATGATACTCATCAATGTGTCTGAGAACAATAGGGCTTCAAAAGTGGTAAGGTCAACAACTTGCGAGCTCCCAGTAGTGCACGAGCACTACTTGAGTCAGCTTTGTACCAGTCATCATTGTACCAGTTGTATTGCTTCTGCTCTAAAATCTATGGAAGGGATGAATTTCTGATAGGGACAGTCATATTCTCTTCATGAGTGGCTGACACATAGGATTCCACAGCATGGAGCAACTGTGTAATGTCAGGGCTGAGCCATAAAAGGCCAATTTGCCTGATCACCTTTGGAATCACCCCTGGTGTGGTGTCTGTTTCATTCCCACTCATCCCCTCAACATCTAACTAGTCAATGATAAGTTTAGTGGTATTCCAGGTATCAGTGTCATGGTGTCAATTTTATTCCACTATTTTTTGATGTCGTTCCAGGGTCTAAGATGGTATTTAGATGGTACTCAGATTGACAACTGTTTATGTACCCCATGCTTTCGAGTATTGCACCTATCCAAGCGCTGTTGTTGGTCATTTTGAGCTGAAAATTCATGATAGATGCAATTCATGTCCTCAATATTAGCCAATTTACCATTCTGAACATCCTGTTAATACTGGAATTGCATTCACCGTAGTTTTTCGATACACAGAGTGTGCAAATTGTCGAGGCCCATGGTTTCTGCATCAAAAATGACTTCTTCAAAGGTACCATTGCTGACCTTCACTTTGAAAATCAATGACTAGGAGGTTCACAAAAGTATCATTGCTGACCTTTGCTTGAAAATCGATAACTAGGAGGTTAATGACTTCCGTGTTCCAGGGAGATTTATTGAGTGAGTCATTCTAATCAATAAAGATATTGCCTAGGGCAGGGCTGCAGTCATTGTTGTCACCCAAGGCACACAGAGTTTCTAGTGGAGGAGGTTAAGGCAGTGAACATTTTCTACCCTTGAGAAGTTCTTTCTCTCATAGATAGTTCCAGAATGCAACCTGATGTGATTAACATAGGTTGAGGCAAACAATTTGATACAGACATACATGTAAATCATTCTTTAGACCTCACTTGTCAGAGTGCTTCCTATGAGGGCTTGGTTTCAAATCATCGTTGCTGTCACTTGATTGTGTGTCTGATAGGTTATCCTTATCCTTATGACTATGTGAATAGAGACTGATGGTAGTGTTCCTCATATCATCTGATATCTGTTTGACTACAGAAGGAATCAAGGTTTCAACAGCATTTTTCTGAGCTAGAACTAAGACATGGTCAAATAGTTCAAGAAAGTGCTGTGCAACAAGCTAGTTGAAATGATCCTGAATGAAAGAAGGCAGCAGGAAAGATTTCGCTGGTAAGGGAGTTTGATGTAAGAAGTCTGCAGACTTAGGGCCAATGATGGGACTCATGCTCGTATCTGTCATCTGAGTTGAAGAAGATGAAATTTGAGGTTCAATTAGAGGGCTGAAAATGTGAACTGGATACTCCTTGTTGTCCATTGAGATATCATTTTCTGTACCATGATCAGGCAAAGGAGACATAGAGAAAATCATAGGCTGATGCCTAGTACCTGTAGCAGTATATTAGTAGTGGATATCATAGGACATGGGTTTTGATACCCACCTACATATGGAGTGCTTGTACAACGAAACATGTCAGGACTTCTTGAATGACTACTTCCTCTACGGAATGGTAGGGTATCAGGCCGAGTGTCTATTTGATGGTTCCTACAATCTAGTCTCGACAAAGCAACACAAGAATTGAGTAGTGGTTCAATTAGAGTAGATGTCACAGGGTGAGATCGAAGAGACACAGCAGCAACTGACACAGGGATAGGGAGATACCTGAGTTGGCCAGGCAATGACAGGTTGGGGGACTGTAGGGTTAGATGTAAAGACAGGGCTGGGACTGAAATTCTGATGACAAGACTACTATCAGAGTAGATACAGCACAATGAGGGGCAGGAAGGACAGATGGTGCCACAATTTACAGGACATGGATGGAATGAGTTATAGAGCATGTATGATGGTATACTCTCAATTTATTTTCTAAGGTGAACTTGGTGTTTTGGTAATAGTGGAGTTTGAGCCAATGATGAACTGCATGTTGTAAACCTACAAAGATAGATGTGAATTGAAGGCATATTATAAAATTGAATATGCACTGTTGTACAATGAAGGTTATCTTTGTAAGTGCTAATGCAAGTTCTCCAGGCCGATGATCTGGTGATGATTCCCCAGAAGCCTCAAAATTATGGCCAGGTGAAGATATTGGTGGAGGTATCATATAGGGGAAAACCTATCTTATCAGATACATATATATAGAGCAAATTCAAAATTATTGATATAATATGTTGCCATGGTCTACAGGTTGCTATGAGTACTATAGAATCAGATGAAGTAATATCTGTAAGTAGTCCTAATTAGACTTAGAGATACAATACAAAAACAGTGCGTCCAGTGAGTGGGACTCTATCCAGTCAGATAGACAAAAAGAAAGGTGATGCCAAATATTGATTGTCAGACCAGGTAAGTGACTTACATAGATGATACTTTTGGCCACAATTTTGGCGAACAATACAATTGATTGTGCATATTGTAATGTAAGTCTAGCATCGCGATTGATCATCTATCGCATTGTGACCTAGTCATAGGTATCCAAAAAAAACATGATATGCATAATCAGACCCAAGCGATGGAACACAGTTCACCAAATGGAACATACAATCACCAGCTTCAGCCAAAAGAGTGGTGTGAGCCTAAGTCCAAGTTTGGCCTCCATCTCTTTCCAAAAGTGACTGAGACATTGGTGGAGCATCATGACTTCATGAGGAATTTGTCTGGCTTGCACCTCTCTTCATCAAGAATTATAAGTTGACATTTGGGAATCTCGTAGGGAAGCCAAGTGTCTAATGTAAGATATTCATTATAGATGGCTATTATTTCAAATGTGACCTCAAACTCTCCATGGCTTGATGCTTCTTGTAAGCAGGATTTGCATTCAAGTTCATGAGAATAAAATCATAAGTGAGAGTCCCCATTGCGGTCTCCAGACAGGGGAATGTTTTGTTGAATGCAGCCTGCTACTCATTGTCAATCAGTGTACTGAAAAGTGAAGAGTTTGGCAAGTGTAACAATAAGCTTGTCGAGTGCTTGGTGCCCAACAAACACATCAGACACGATTTGCCTTCTCGAGATGAGAAAAGCAACCCCATTTATCTCCTCAACCTTGAAGACCTGCTTCACAAGTAGCAACTGAGTAGAGATGTTCATATAGCTCTCTGTGTACATTAAGGTGACCCAAAAAACAACATAAAAACTGGACTCAAGGTCATCCTTGATGGTATGTGTGGCATATTTTTTTTCAACAATGTTGGCAGACATAAATTGCCAGGTTCCCTTGGTGATAAAAAACCGAGCACAAGATATGAATCATGAAGGAGTAAATGTACCATGCATGTGAGTTGTCGAGGACCTTGAAATTTGAGTAAATTTGCAAGATCCCAATCTGAGGATGCCAATGGCACTATGCATGACAATATTTCCTGGACCGAGGTCTTGGTGTAACACACCCACCTTGTTACATGAATCCTCATGAGCTGTGGAGATATATAAATATGATGTATGGTATATAGTGTAGGTTCCAAAACACATACTAATCAGTGCATCATGAACAGCATAGACAACTTGATGAGAGCTCTTGAAGTGTAGCAACAGCTTGCCCACAAGATTGAAAACCAAATGGTAATGTATATGTGGAGTGAGTGCTTGATGAGTACACACCCATGAAGTGTTCACAAACTTGAAAGTCTGTGTGCGCTGCTGAGGGAGAGATGGTACATCATGACATGTGATGCATGTTGCGATATTGCGAACATTGGCGTTCTTCAAGACTTTGTAAGTTTCACCCTCTGGCAAGATATTGGGAAATGACATGCACTAAGAGTCCTTAAACATGACGACCTTGTTGTTGACAGTGTCAAATGTAGGACATGCATGTGTCCCTTGGCCAATAGGTGAAACACTGCGGGAAACAGGTGCAGGAATGACCAACTTGGTTGAACCAATATCCTCGGCAGCAGAAACAATAACCCTGAACATGCATGTACTGGCATGAAGGTTTAACTTGGACCATGTGCAAATAACCTCTTCGGTGCTAGCAGCCACCACTGATGTATCAACACCATGCAATGCAGGTGATGCTTGTGAAAAGTGATGGAAAAGTTGACTAAGTGAGAAGACTTGTTATAATTGAAAGCGCAAGTAACAATGGCTCCTTCCCTGTCCCATCTGATGATGCGAGCAAAATTGTGCATGATTAGGACAGAACAAGTGTGGGTGCAGTATTGAGCACCAAGCTGGGCTGCAGCATAACTTGTAACTAGACCCTTCATAGTTGGGTTGACAAAGAAAGATGGATTCTCCATCAAGTCAAGAGGAGGGTCACGAAAGGCATCGTGGATGGCAGCCTACTTCAATTTGATGATGAGTGCTGCAGTAGAAACATCACAGCCATGCGATATTCCATCAGCATATATGCTGATATCCAGTTTGATGGTGAATGAAAATGACCTAGCAAGTTTCATGTCTGGATGGTTGAAAGTCTCAATGAACAATAGAGTGGAGGCAAAATATTTCATGGTGTCAATCTACAACATTGAACTGACTGTCAGCATATCTCAATATGATATACTTTTAAGGGTGCTCACAAATGGTTCATAAGGCTGCACCTCATCTTTAACATGAACTGTGTTATCAAATGTGCTACTCTTGAAGTTTATAGGGAGAAGGCCTGGTATTTCTGAAGTCGGCAGGAACTCCTTGAGAAATTCCCAGACTGGCATCAGGCCAATGCAATGATTTTTCATTTCCTTGCCCATGGCATTGACTGTGAAGTTCTGGTAACGTGCATTGGTAGTACAGGGGACCTTGGTGAAACTGCCTTGTTTGAAAGGAGTATCTGTAGATACAGGAGTGAGCTGCAAATTCTGTAAGTCCCAGGTGGGTGAGTGTGGGTACATATGAGACATCTTTGGCTGTACAGCATTAATATGCACTTCTGGTGTTCATGAGGTCTCATTCATGATATTCATAAATTGTAAGTATAATATGTACAATAGAAATGAACCAATGGTAATCTATGATTACAACAAGAGCCAAAGCCCTTACTGAGATGTGACAATGAACTGGGAAAGAGAAACAAATCAGGTGGTTTAAGGCATTAAATAGTGAACAAAACCCAGCTGGATATTCCCAAAATACAGCCAGCGATGGTTCTCAGAATGTCACATGTGGTGATTTGCTATGAAGAATTTAACATAATTTATACTCGATCACTGAGTGCAACATGGCCGAAAGCGCATCTTGGATCAATGAAAATAAGTGTCTCCTATTAGGTCCTAAGCCTATGCATCATAGCTACCTATCAAGAGTTTGCTGTAGAAGGTGAAAGAAAAAAAAACATCCCCAAATGATTTCAGAGCTTCAATGGTGAATCTGATATTTCCAAACACGACACAGCCTGTGAATTGTCACATATGGGTGTGGCCCAATCTGCTGAGCACAACCAGTTCTGCTATGTACATAGACCGGCTGAACTTGCTGCCAGGCCGATCAGTGTGTCATTGACTAGGGAATTCTGGTTCACCATTTAAGTCTGAAGTCGTCCCTTATCAATCTTTCCTTTCTTCCATCATGTACTCCATGATGTGCTTATGTGTAATTTACTATGTACTGTTACTGTATCACTGTGGACATACCTTTGTGCAATACTACATTGACTTAGTTATATTAAAAATTATGTAATGCTGCAGTATGAATAATAATCAGAATAACAATCCAATATCTATATGCCTTAAGGTTTGTGCATTGTCATTACTCTTCAAAAAAATGATTCTGTTTGGAGCTGGGGTATAGTCATACATGCATGTAAATATCTGGAGGACTGTTGGACACCATTCCTCTACCTATACAAACTCCTGTGTGAGCTCTCTTGGGACCCATCACTTGTCCACCAACCTATATCAGAAGTACTTCACCGAAATTCTGCGAGAATTTGGTCAGTCGTAGTATCTTGATCTATATCCTAATGTTTTACCTGATTCAAAGGTTTCAGCACAACCTCAGCATTGCCCCACTCCATTGAGATAGAGTAGCAATGCAACTAATGCACAGTGGGAAAATGTCAAGATCCTGGTGGTATGCAGAATACCACAGTGAAGCACCAAAGTCACTGTATGATTTGAAAGGATCCTGGCATCCTCTGGCTAGAGGTAGGTTACACCTTATTGCAAAGTAATACTTCTGGTTCTGATTTGCTTCCTCTGTGGAGAAAATATGCACAATCGCGCCAGGCACAAACTCTTGGGGCTTGTGCTAGAAGAACACGCCTGAGTCATGATTTGACCAGGTGTGACCACAGTACTACCTGCCCAAAATATCCAATTGTTTGTAGAGTGTAATGGATGCGCCTTCAGATTCAGGGTGACTTTGACATAGGTGAGCTTGAGTTTCTTTGCATGCTTTTAGGAGGCTTTCAGGAGATTATCAGGCACTGAAGTCTTAAGGATGTGGATATCCTGGTGAGAACCACCATCATGTCCACCTGCTGACAGGATGTCTATTTTGGCATGGATATTGCGTCCAAAGCCCCTTCAGTAACTTTTTCTGATATATAGGGCCACCCAAAGTTAATAATCCACCCAATGAGACAGGTCACCCGAGGTGGGCCCAAATAAAGGTATACCAATGGAGAGGGGTGGGCCCAAGATATGGTCTAGTGGTCCATAATTTAAAAGTGGGCCCAGTATGTGATATAAGTATTGTGCTACTAATATGGATGATTGGATCCATACAATGGTATACCCATACTGATGGTAGAGCTGATATGAGTAGGCAAGATATAGGGATGGGCCCAGATGCCTGTGCTGCTGAGATCAACAGATGGACCTAGGTGCCTGTGCTTCTGAGATGTATGAATGGGCCCATACAATGATACCACTTATATGGATATGCAGGGCTGATATGAGTAAGCAATATATAGGGATAGGCCCAGACAAATGTGCTGCTGAGGTAAACAACTGGGCCAATACAACCATACAACCTATATTAATCAATAGTAGGGCCAATATGACAAGTCAAGATATAGGGATGGGCCAACTACTGGTGCTATGATGACCCAAACTGGAAGTGTGTTGGATAGTTCAGATAACATCACTGAATAGTCTCAGATCCAGTAGAATGACCTCCAGAACATGTTTACTTTCAATATGTGCCAATATCCATCTACTGCCCTATTGTATGACCAAAATGTAAAGCCTTGTACCAGGGGTGATGACCTGAACCTGAAGTGTGTTGAATAGTTCACTGAATAGTCATGGGTCTAGTAGAATGACCTCGGGAACAAGTATTCTTTCAATATGTGTCCATATTCATCTACTGCCCTATTGTAGGACCAAAATGTAACATCTTGTACCAAGGCTGATATTCTGGTAGAGCTCTGGGTTGACGTCAGCGTCTTTCGCGAATTAGGCTTCATATTCATCTGCTTCATTATCTCTTTCATTCTTCCACTGCTTAAGCTGGTAGTGGACAGTATGAGTGCCCAGCTTAGCGGAGATGATGGACTTACCTTTAAGGTCTGGGCAGTTGGTGGAGAGGTGGCACGGCTCGTGCTTATTACAGACACAGCAGAAGTACTTAGGGCATTTGATCTGGCGATGGCCTTCCTCATTGCAATATTGGCAGGTGATGGTAGGGTAGTCGACGCCATTGTGATCACGGAATGTTTCTTTAAAAGGAGCAAAGACAGATTGGGAGAGATACTCCTTGTCTTCTTCAACAGGAGGAGGAGTAGGGTTAATGGAACATGAGAGTATGACGCTGAAGGAGATAGTCTCTCTCCTTTTCTTGCGTTTACAATGTGGGATTCCCAAGGAGCAGATGGTGAGTTGGGATCGCAGTGGGGCAGGGATAGGGTTATCATCATCAGAGGATGAGGGGGAGGTAGGGATGGTCTGTATCATGGGTTCTGGAGAAAGAGAAATAAAATAGCAAGAAGAACATAAATAATTATCAGGTCTGGGGAAATCAGGAAGAGACACGGCTGTCTCAATCCCTTTGCCCATCAAGTGACAGAGGGTAAGGCACTTGACCTTCACCTGCTGGGGGATGACAAGTCTAGCTTTGTCGTCAATTATCATGGAGTTGGTGTAGGCTATAGTGAGGTCAGTGGTGTAGAAGGTAGTGATCTGTGCAAGCGTGTTGTAAAGAGTTAATTCCTAGTGGGCTATACTCAAGGTGTTACCTTAAGACTCAAAAGTGTGAGTGAGATGTTTGTCCCAAAGAGACTGCCTGTAGGATTATCTCTTGATATAAAATGCAAGGGATATCTTGTTAAGATCTAGAATGAGTGAAGGAAAGGATACCTCAAGTATGTTCAGAGTTCCAAAGAATTGCCTGAAGTGTCCGATGAGTTGTCCAAAGTGTCTGGTATAGGTCCGACGTCGAGAAACGAAGGTCCGAGGTTGCGCGAAGCTTCCGGTGAGCTTCCGGTGAAACAGCAAGGTTTCCGGTAGAGAATACAGTGTTTGTCGAAGTATAGAACTCTGCGTAGTATGACTAGTGAAAGTTTGTCGAAAGACTTAAGGATTTCAATAGCAAAATGGCAGCAGTGAGGCCACACAATCATTCCGAATGAACAACGATCGATTGTGTGAAGTACTAAAATCTGGAAGTGACTACTACTAACTATGACTCAAAGCAAGGGAAATGAAGTGTAATCTGAGTATCTAGCAAGCCAGAATATATCCTACGACGTGAAAGTCCAGAATCTGTGTAGGCAAAAACTGTAGCAAGATGAGACATCTGAAATGTAATAAGACTCCAGGCGAGTCGCTACGAAGATATGCTTGTAATAATGCATGAGGTGCATATCTATATGTATTAGCAAGGGTTTTCTACGTATGTGCCCCTAGACATAATCAATAACAGATAACCAAGTGAAAAACACACCAGCGAAGTCAAATGGACAAGGACAGGACATGGTACAGAGGATCAGAAAAACTAGAAAGGCCTCGGAATTGGGCGGACAGTCTTCAGACAACCTTCGGACAACTCGGACAAGTGCGCGGAACTTTTGGAAGATCGGAAGTGTGTCGAGGAATATAAAACATGATTATCACCAGATACATGCCCAATGCCAACCTGAGTGTTACAGTGTCAAGATCTTCACAGAAAAATGATTCAAAAGGAAGGATACAGTTACAGGATAAAAGGGCAGCTTCAACAAGTGCTTGTCTCTCACAGAGAGCAAGGTCAGAACAATGGATTTCGAGAGAGGATGTGGAAGAGAAATAGGATTTCTTGGAGGAAGGCATGCTGCTTGTGGTTAGATGAGGAGTCTAGCGAGTCTGAGGCGGTCTTTATAGGTTTTCAGGATTTCTTTGGTGTTGGCAAGTTCCTTTTTGGAAAGCCATGAGTTTTCAGAACTAGGGTACCCTTTCCATGACATGAGGAAGTAGCATTTTCCTTTTACATTTCCCTTGTGGGCAAGAATGGCTTCTATCTTGTATTCCTCATGTCCATTGATAAGGTCAGGGGGTGGTTCAGGGTAATTGGGTCTGTGTATTTCTGTTTTGTGATAGGAGGATAGTTCAGAGGCATGGAAGACAGGATGTGATTTCCAGGAAGTGGGAAGTCAGATCTTGAGTGTGATGGGGGAGAGGACTTCTTCTACTTCAAAGGGTCCATATCGTTTAGGAGCAAGCTTCTTGGAGGAAAGGTGTGTGATGAGATGCGTAGCAGAGAGCCAAACCTTGTCTTTAGGGTTCCAGGGTATGAACTTCTTTCCAAATGTTCGATCAGCCATGTGTTGCATTGCGAGGTTGTGGCAAGATAAAGCTTCTTCTCAGATCTTCTGGAAGTGCTTGATTCAATCTTCTGCTGCAGGAATGGAAGATTCAGGGAAGGCATAGGGAATTCCTTGGGGTTCATAGCCCATCATGAGGAAAAAAGGAGAGGTACAGTGAGAGTCATGTTTTCAGTGGTTATGGATGAATTCAGTCATAGGAAGATGCTTGACCCATCCAGAAGGTGTGGATCTGCAATAGATGCGGAGATAGGTTTCGAGTTCTTGGTTCAGGCATTCAGTCTGCCCATCAGTCTGGGGATGATAGGTGGTGGAGAGGGTGACTTCATAGTCGAGGAGTCTTCCAAGTTCTTTTGCAAGCTTAGAAGTGAATTGCAGATCTTTATCAGAGATAATCTTGTCATAGAGGCCAAAGCAGAGAAAAACTTTCTTGAAACAGAGTTGGGCAACTCCTTCAGCAGTGATGGTTTTCTTGCAGGGACAGAGAATCACCCCCTTTATAAGACCATGACAGAATCATAGCCTCCTGACTCGGGTAGGTCAGTGATCAGGTCTACAGAGATCTGCGGGAAGGGGTGAAGCGCAGAGGAGGGAATAGGGTTCAGGAAGGGGGGGAAGAGGAGTGTGGGTTTCATTTGCTGACAAAGGGTGCAACCCTCTACATACTTTTGGATAAATGTGCCCATGCCTGGCCACCAGTAATGTCACTTGACGAGTTCTTCGGTGTAGAAGAGGAATGGGAAGTGGGGTAATAAGATGGTATGAGATATGCTCAAGTAGTCCTCGATGAGCGAGATATACATTGGCCCAAGAGGATTGCTACTGAGAAGGTTCCTCTAAGTGTATAAAATGGAGGGAAACACTGGACCGGGCACTTGGTAAGGCACGTGACGATGAGCGAAGTGCGAGTGAGTGAAAGTGATGTGAAGCGCCGATGAGCAATAGCGGCTGACGATAATTAACGGTGCGCGACTTATAACGGAAGCACGCGCTGAGCGAAAGTGGTGCGCATGTGGGTGGTGGAGCGCAGCGACTCTTAATGAGTCAGAAAACTAATTGGCAGAGTTTCTAGTAATGTACGGCGGCGGCGCTTGTATTGTACTTAGATACTTTAGATTTTAGAGGGAGAACTTTAGACTTAGAGTCCAACAATGTGTGGGCAGAAGATAGTCATTATACAGTTTATGCACATCTATATATACAAAGTAATGTTAAGGGCTGTCAAGTGCTAAAGCAAACTGAGAAGCGAAGCGGACACAAGATAATATGTAATAAAAAGGGTCCATAACGAAAAACATATGGAATATGGCCATAAGCGCCGGAGATATGTCAGAATCAATGAAAATAGAATCGGAATATGCACCGACGAACTGAATGGACATGGAATGGATGGACGGAGGACGTGCAACGGAACTGAGGATGCGCGACAGACGAGCAACCGGAGTGCTGGCGCACGCGAGTGGCCGACAAAGCGCTTGAGCGCGCTGGGTGAGATATGAGTCACGCTATGTTGGGAAGTGATAGAGACATTGGGATTTTAGATCCCTGCAAGCCCACAGAGATATTAGTCTCTACATCGGTCTTAAAGCGTCCTGGGTGACCAGCAGTAGGGTGATCATGGTGGAGGGACAGGATCTGGTGACAGAGTGATGGGGGGACATAGGCATGATTCTTGTAAAATAGGGTTCCGTCATCAATCTTCCAATCAGATAGTGCAGATTTCATAGGGGGAGCATTCAGCCCGTCAAGGGCTTGCTGAGCAGCGAGAATAATGGGATCAGAGAGAGTCAAGGATGCATCTTTCAAAGATTGGGCAAGATCGGTGTCAAGAATATGGACAAACAGGGAGTTGGGGAGAAGTGTGACATCAGTATTATCAGAGGCTTCAGTGGAGTGGTCAGGGCGGCAGGAGAGGGCATCAGGAGCAGCAAGTTTGCTTCTTGTAACATGGTGAAGTTCTAGATCAAATTCATTCAGGGTTAATTGCCATCATGCTTGGCGGCGGGTGAGGTTCTGTGCAGAGTGGGAGTAGAGGAGGTTCTTGTGATCAGTGAAAATTATCACAGGGAGTGGGTTTCCTTCTAGGTAATGCCTCCATGCTTTCAGGGCACAAATAATGGCAAGAAGTTCCTGATCATACACCTGGTATTTCGTTTTGTGGGGTTAAAGGACTGGAAAAGGTAGCTACAAGGGTGATATACTCCATTTTCATCAGTCTGAAGGAGGACAGCTCCAGTGGCTATGAGAGAGGCGTCATTGGTAAGGGCAAATTGTCGGGAGAGATCAGGATTTCAGAGAACGGGTTCAGAGAGGAAGCATTTCTTCAGCTTCTCAAAGGATTCAGTGCAGGATGGTGTCCAGTCAAACTTGGCATCTTTCTTGGTCAAGTCGATCAGGGGACGGGCAAGATCGGAGTAGTGAGTGATGAAGTGTTGGTACAAGTTGCAGAATCTGAGGAACGATTAGACTTCTTGAACTGAGGTGGGGGTCTGCCAATCTTTGATTCCAAAGAGTTTGGCTGGGTCCATGGCTATTTGGCCAGGGCACATGATCATGCCGAGGTAGTTGACTTCTTGGACGTTGAACAAGCACTTTTCGGGTTTCAGGAAGAGGATTCTTTTGTGGATAATTTCAAGTACACGGTGGGTTCTTTTACAGTGTTCTTCTAGGGACTTTGAGAATATGAGGATATCATCCATATAGTCAATTATCCATCCTTCATTGATCTCTTTCTGGAAGGTCTGGTTCATGTATGCTTGGAACATAGCTGGTGAGTTGCACAGTCCATAGAACATGACTTTCAGTTCAAAGAGTCCAAACAAGGTGGTGAACACTGCTTTCCAGCAATTGTCAGGGTGGATCAGGATGTTGTGATATCTGGAACGAACATCCATCTTGGTGAGGTATTTTGCATCGCGAAGCTTTGCGATCAGAGGCAAGATCAGGGAAAGAGGATAGGTGTTCTTTATCGTCCATTCATTAATGTAACAATAGTCTTGGCAGGGTCTGAGGGAACTCTCTTTCTTTCCTACAAAGAAGAAGCCACTCACTTGAGGTAACTTCAACAGCTGGATAAAGTCCTTGGCAATGTGCTCATTAAGGAAGGCTTTCACAGCATCAGTTTCTTTAGGAGATAAAGGATAGGTTTTTGTGGATTTTGGGATAAAACCTGTTTTGGTTTTGATTCTATGGTCAACACCAGGTCTGGAAGGGGGAAGCTTATTTAAGCTGTCTTTGGCGAAAATATTGGTGAAGTCGTGGAGGTATGAGGGAACGAGCTCTTCAAAGGATTTTTTTTTTCTTGAGTACCTTTGAGGGCAAATTCTTGAGCTTTGTTGCTAGTCTTCAGATATTTGTCTTCTTCAGCCTTTCTCAAGATCCATTGATTTCTGAGCAGGGTGAGGGATGCCATACAGCGGATCTTGGTAGTGGATGTGCCATCATGAGTGAGAGAAGTGTCAAAGGTGAGGTTTTCGAATAGGGTTACCTCATAACCATCTTGGGTGTATTTAATCAGTATCTCATTGTCATTGAGAGTGTACATTGCAGGGTCGTCTACCCTTTTGGTGAGGAAGCAGTCTTTCTCCCATGGTTCAGTAGGAACATCATCCCATATGTCCCAATTGGTGTCATATGGGGGGGAAACATCTGTCTAGGCATTGCTGGGGGGAGTTCTTCAAGAGCATCATGGAAAACTTCTTCTTCTTGAAGTTTGATTTGTTCTATGGTTATTTTGCCATTCATAGGCAGGGGGTTTCAGACAGGGTGGTCTCCTTCTCGAGTTCTTCGGAGACAGTAAGTTTCTTACGAGTCATATGGACTTCCCACTTCTTTCGATAAATGTTTTCAAGTCTGATAGATTGAGAGGTAGAAGGTAATCGAAGGGTGTCATTGGTCCAATTGATGTCAGGGTTTATGGCATTCAGCCAGGGTTTTACAAGGAGCATCATATCTTTGTGACTCATGTTGAAGACATTGAACTTTCCTATCATGACTCGGTTGTCAATCTTGATCGCGAGATGGCAGAAGTGTGTGACAGTGTGCTTGGAGAGTTCTCCATCTGTGGTGCATATCTTGATTGGTTTTGATAGTTTGTGGGTGGTGATCTTGTGTTTTCTGACAAACATCCAGTGAATGAATGTTGCAACTGTGCCAGTGTCAATGACGGCAGTGATTTCCAGTGATTTGTCTCAACATTCAGAGGATAAGACAGTGACTGGCACCCTAAATTCTCTGGTCTTTCCTACATTCTTGACGGTACGTACATTGAGATATGGGAGTTCTAATGCTGTAGTAGGCTCTTGTTCTAAAAATCCATTCTCTTGGTTTCCAAATCTTCATCGTCAGATAGTTCTTCAACCTTGCTTGAGGTCTGTTTATCATCAGGCTTTGTATGCCTTACCAGTTGCTTCCCTTTATCATTCTTTTGGGCATCTCTGGTCTTCTTGGGGTGAAAAGCAGGGTCATTGGCGCGATGTCCTGCTTTGTGACATAAGAAGAATAAGCCTTTCTTCATATGCTTGGTTCTGGCTTCGTTGGTCGTGCAGTCCACGTTCATGATGTTAGGATCATGGGATCTGGTGGGCGTATATCATGGGGTCATCTTCCGGTTATTCTGGGAAGAGTAGTGGGATCGGTGAGACATCAGGAGCTGGTATGCAGACTCCATGCTGACAACCTTTTTGACATGGCCATCGAAAGTGTCGGAGATATCTCCAGAGTTCTGGATGACTTTGGGTTTCAGACCACAGAGAAAGTAGTCTTTCTTGGGAGCAAAATTTGTGATTCCAGCTTTGCCACAGAGCTGTTTGAATGTGTTGATGTACTCGTTGACATCTGCTCCTTGCTTAAGGTTGTGCTGTTTGTACAATGCAGTACCCGTGGAGTCAATGAGATCAAAGGCAGTGGCGAAGTCATCTAAGAACTTTGCCCAGGTTCCATTGACCTGCACCAAACCAGTTCGGTGCATGGATGACTAATGCTCTCCCATGAGCCTAATACCCTAGAAATCACTATGAAACCATCTCCCTCTACTTTAAAGCCAGAATGTAGCTCAGACAATATTTTATATCATCTTTTCAACAGAACTCAGATAGGCTGAATATTTTTGTACATTTAATTCTGTGATAAATTTTGCTTAGTCATCAACAACAATGACTCAGGCTAAATTCCACATATGTCAGATGACAGTGAAAAATAGATTCATCCAGAAGACTCTATTTGCGACAGCTCCATTCAAGTTGGCACCCAATGTCGTACAGAAGCCCAACGGTCATTTGAGGGGGTAGATGCTTGAACAGACGGTCCAATAGAGCAAGCAAGTAATGTTGTTTCTCCCCCACCAATATGAGGTTCACAATCTAGGGAACATGGTCATGTCTACAAAGCAGCGCCATAAGGCCTGTATCAGTAAAAAAATGAGTGCTTGCCTTCTCCCATTTCTCATCTGCAGCTGTGAAAGATTCTCTGCATCCATCCAGGACTGATACTGGCACATTCATACCCTTTTCATAGTGATCCTCTTCTGGCTCTGTCCTTGAGACCCTCTCCTGACGTCTTTCTCCTCGACAGCGCTGCATGAACTCATCCATCGCTTGCACGTCATCCTTTGGTAGAAAAAAGGATGGTGTCGGGTTGGGAGGGTCCTGACCATCAGCACCACAAGGGTTGGTGGAGTGTTTTTGAGTAAAGCATGCATCTATGCAAACGATAATATCTGGCCTGAGTATGATCAACTGAGTACGCAGCACCATAGCTACATAAATGAACTTACATGAAACGAGAATCTTTCGCCTTTTGCCAATCATTTGCCCCGAAGCAAAGTGGGCAGCATGAAAGAAGGTATTCAGTAGGTTGTTTGACTGTTATTAGTTGCAAACGGATCTTGTCCTTCCAGGTGTCGGCAATAAGATTGGAGATGTGATCACAAGCTAAAATGATCAACACCTGGTACCAGTGAAATGCATTGGCGAAGCGACGGCGCAGGCTATGCTAATACAAGGTTAAACATGCTATGTACATGAAGGATCAAATGCTAACCATTGATGTCAACTTATATCACATTCCATCTAGAAATGTCTCCACTGCATCGCACCATGCAGTATGGTTGGGAGACTGACAAATGAAAAGAAGGCGGACAAACTCTAGAACACGTAAGTCTACTGCAAGTGAGGGAGCAACAGGAGCACATGGAAACAGCCCACAATAATGGAGCTGGAGAGGGGCAGGAAAACAGGGGCATGCAATGATATTAATTTCTGACAAGCCTGTAATGTATGTTAGATCAGCCATCAGGGGAGAAAAGAAGATAGACAACATACTGTCAAAGAACATGCATGCAACCTTGATACTGTGTGTCCCACACCCAGCATGACAAGCTACAGTATCTCTGTGTGGCTGTCATACAATGTTGGTGTAGCGTAGCATTGAAGTCTCCTGCATGTACGATAGATAGGGCATAATAAGTGATGGAATAACTTCTTCTGACCATCTGCGCCACTGGTTGGCCTTTTCTGCGAGCTGGTGAGATGACAGGTACTGGGATCATTAAAGAAATGGAGGGAGTCGCTAAAAGGATCTGTGGGTCCGTCACGATCTTGGGGGTAACCGTCCTAGGTGTGGATGGAAGAGATAAACTTTGCTGAGTGAGACACTGACGTCCGGGCATAATCAAGACAGGGGGTGGTCCAGGAAGATAGAGGTCTAACTTGCGAGTCTGGTGGGGACATCACAATGCCTTGTTCAACCAAGGTTCACAGACTATAGTATTTGGAGACAGTCCTTTCTGCATGGTAGATGCCGCTTCCAGAGTAGATACTTTGTGATGTCTAGGCTTAGGACAATGGACTGCCATAGTGCAGCACTGTAAGAGTTAATATAACGGGCGCCACACACCAATGACACAAAGTCAATTGGATGAACTCGTGAACAAAAGTCACCAACAATGCAAAGTCAGTTGGAGTAGCTGTGGGGCTTGCTTATCAGTGACAGACAGCAGAGATCAATAAAGGTCAAGCATACAACCTGACCCGCACATTGGATGAAAAGGGAGGGAAAAAAATGAAGTATAACAAGCGGAATCGAATGATCAATGGGATAATAATTCAGTATCAGAATGGGAAAATATGGAGGGAAAAGGTTTGCATCGTTCCCTTCAGGTTAGCCTGATCAGGCATCGACCACATGTCACGAAGGTTCTCATCATCTCACTCAGGGAGGCACAAAGGTGGGCAGAGTAAGATAATGGAAGGAAGTGGAGGATGGAGAAGGTAAATATAATAGAAATAAAAGTAAGTTGGGACAAACCGCTCGAGTTGGTGGCCACAGAGAATATGAACACATTATGTCCCATGCCTGCACAGAAAAGTCAAGCAGAAGGCTGGAGAAACAAATACACGCACCATGTCACTAAAATGGTGGAGAGGTGCAGCCTCGACACTTGGTCTGAACAAGATGTGAAAACCTGAAAGCTACTCTACAAGTGGTGCTACAACTGGAAGTGCTCCTGAGGCACGTGCACCCTACTACAAATACCCCCCACAAAAATGTGATGTCCCCGGAGTCGCATCGTCCAAGGAGAAAGGAAAAAGAAAGGAAAAAATCTGCGTATTCGGCCGTATCTTTCTCGCTCTTCCGCTTCTCGTCCTCTCTGTCTTTTTACATCTATTCCTTTGTTCCAGCTTCTTCCTCTTCTCTTCATGTCTCGTTTTCTTCCCTTTCTTTCTCCATCTCATCTAGCAGTGTGCCCGTGCACGGCAGGAACAGTCTAAGTCTTCTCGCGTGGAACCACCCTGCCATTGGAAATCCTTTGAGAGTTTCTAGTGCGTATGAATTCGTTCACTGAGACGTTACTCGGCAAGGGGTGGACCAACGTGGTGTGATCTTTCTTGATGACTTGTAGTTGCCGTCAACATCACTCGCATATACTTGTACGAGTTGGCCTGGGTGAAAGACAACGTGTCCTGTTGACAATGCGAGGACTCATTTGTCGAACACTGCTTTACGTTTGAGCGAATCTGCGACGCGGTTGGCCAAGGCGTCTAGCCGTTGTTGCGCTATGTACACAGAGTGGATGTGTACATCTACCATGGAGAGTTGGTTAGAAGTGGCTGGAAGAGGTGTGCGTGGCGTGTCGACGACTAGGCCAAGTAGGAGTTCTCTTGGCGAGAATTGGTAGGCTGGTAGGACCCTCCCATTGAGATGTTCAATGGCCTGGTCAAAGTGGTCAGACCAGGCCACAGGTATGGTCTGCGGGTCAATGTCGACATAGTTATCTTCTCTCAACTGGGGGGCACACATGTACTTGAGCTGCGCCAATAAGATCTTGTGGGTGCCTTCTATGAGCCCATTGACCCATGGAGCATAGGCTGCCATGATATGTCTTTTGACTTCATGTGCGTCACACCATGTCTTCACGTCCATGTTATTGAAATGCTTTCCTCCATCTGTCATCAATACCTCCGGTTGTCTGAAGTTGTGTCATATTTTCTTGAGTCCTGCCAATGTTGTCTTTGCAGTGCCGTGTACCTTGAGTTTGAATCCCCAAATGTATTGTGAGTACGTATCGATGATGAGAAGAACATTGTGAAATCCTCCCTTTGCTCTGGGCATGGCTAAGTAGTCCGCAATGAATAGTTCGAATGGGTGCCTTCGTACGATAGGTTCAAGGAGAGAGTTGATGTGTGCTGCGCCGAATCCCTTGCACTGTGCGCAATCTACGATGGTGGTGCTTATGGATTGGTCCAATCGAGGGCTGTATATGTGATAAATCAGCTGTAGCTTCACTAAGTCTCTCCCTCAATGCCCTTTCATCGAGTGCTCTATCCTTGCCAGTTCCATAGCTTCCTCCTGTGTGACGCATTCTAACTTGCTGTGTACTCATGTTGACGAGTCGTTGGGTACCCGCCAAAGTTTACCCTTGGAGATGAAGAAGTGTTGTGCTCGATGATGAGCACGCATTTTCTCCTTGACTGTCTTCTCTGAGTCTAAGTCCTGAATCACGTCGACAATTTCTAAAAACAAAGGTTCGTTAGCAAAGTGCGATCGTAAGGCGTCCATATTCGTGGTTGATACTTGAGTACTGGATCCTACTGCAAACAAATCTTGCATGATTCCTCATGCTTCTTCCCAATCTTCACTAACTGTCCATCCGCTGCCATCTCCTTCAATTTGTTCCCTTGTCATGAATCCACGACTCAGTCTGTCAGCCGCTGTGTTTGATATTCCTACTCGGTGTCAAACGTCAGTTATATGGTATGCGAGGATTCTGTCCCTCCAACACACGTGTACCATGCTAAGTTTTGGACTGAGTAGCGTGTCCCGTAGGGCTTGGCAATCTGTTTTGATTTCCACCGGTGCGCCCCAGATAATGTCTGAAAATTGATCTAGAGCGTACTTCAGTGCAGTGAACTCGAGTATAAATGGCTTGTACTTCTTTTCGGTAGGTGATGTGTGTTTTGACGCATACACTATTGGGTGAATGGAAGTGACTACTTTCCCTGACATTAGGGTGGAGGTGTGTTTCTGGGCCAGTATGGTGCCAAATCCATCTTGAGACCCATCCATGGTCACGATGAATGGTGTCCCGTCGAATCTTGGTCCCTTGAGTACTGGTTCTGACACTAGTGCCTTCTTGAGGTCCATAAACGCTTCCGTGTGACGAGGTCCCCAGTGTGGTCATAGCTGTGTATGATGTAAGTGTTGTCTGTACTTGTACCTACCGACATGTTGGCCTCCCAGAGGGGCGCCCAGCTTCCTAATTAAGTCTGTTAATGGGGCCGCTCGTCTTGCATAGTCCTTCAATAACGATCTGAAATACCCTGTTAAACCTAGAAACTGCATTAGATCGTGAACGGTGTTGGAGACTGCCCAGTCTACTACTGCTGAAATTTTGGTTCAGTCGGGTTTGATACCTTCATGTCCTACTCGTGCTCCTGCAAAAATAACTTCTGTCATAAACAGTTGCATCTTTGAGGGAGATAGTGACAGGTGCATGTCTCGTACACGCTCGAAGAATGTTCGTAGGCATGATAGTTTTTCTGTGAAAACATCTCCTGCCATTCCAGTGTCGTCAACATACAATTCGAAGAGCAAACCAATTAAGTTGTGGAGGGTGATAGCAGCCATGTCTCCGAAGTTTGTCGGTGCTCCTGTCAGTCCGAAAGGCATACAACAATAACAGTTGTATCCTCGGCCTTCCATGTAGAACGCTAGGTAAGGTTGAGAGTCTGGATCGACTGGAATAGCGTAAAATCCGGCTGTGAAGTCTATGATACTTATCCACCTGTGCCCACTCAGCCATTGCTGTTTAGTCTGTATGTCTCCTTGCAGAACAGGTGGGACTTGACTGGCTCGATTTACCTCTGAGAAGTTTTGGCATATCCGCCACTTTGGGGTCGATTTCTGGATCTTAGCGTTGTTATCGAGTGGAGGACGTGGCAGGAGATTGTCTCACATTGGTAGTCCGTGGGCACTGCATTGTTCGTTGATCCGATGTAGGAGTTCTTCTATTGGTAGTCCTTCTGAGCCATGAGCCTTTTGGGCTAGTACTGTCGGACTTGCTGCCCTGACGTCCTCTGGTTCGATTCTTCGGATGATGCCTGCCTTCTCGAGTTCATTGAGATGCTCGTACAGGAACTCCCTTTGAGGCAGCGTTAATGGTCGCTGGTTAACTTTGGTCTTGAATTTGGTTCCTTCCAGGAAATGCAGTTTGAACATTTTGAAGTCGACCGGATAGACCTCACTGATGCTGAGAGCAAACGTGTCAGCAAATTCCTCGCAGAGATCACATACCTGCATCTTCTGATTTGGTGAGAGATCATCGCCTATCTTTATTACTCGCATGATTTCTGCTACGCGTGCTGGATTGAACAGATTGGTGTGTCTTGAGTAGATGCTGGGTGCAGCTTCGGTTGTCAGGAACTCGGGTACTTCTCCTATATTGGCGTCTTCGGTGTCTTCAGTTTGACTGAAAATTGGCCATGCTGGTGTGCTGGCGTCATTTTCATTCTCTATGTCTGCTGCTGTGAATGAAGCGGGTGAGCATGGTGATGGCAATGACTGTTCGGTTACTACTGAGATGACTGGTCGTTGATCTGCTTGCACCACGTGTGCTCCAGCTTGTGCGAGGTGTTTTGAATGGTCTTCTAGCTGGTCTTTTGTTACTTGAGGATCAATCTTGAATACATAATGTTCCGTCGTTGTGATTGGTCTTTTGAGATTTTTCTGTGAAGTGGAATTAGTATTGGTATCTAGTGGTATAGAAATGACAAGAATTGAGTCTAAATGAGAATGGTCAATGTTACTATGTACGGGTTTCTGTGCTGTTGAAGCTGCATTATTTACAGTTAGTTTTGACTTTTTCGGGATCGGAGCTGCTGTCGTTCCATGGATGTTGCGTATGACGACAGGTGTGGGGTGATGCGGGATGATGATAGCGTCTTGGGTGTAATTGTGGATTGCTCCCAGCTGTTCGAGCAGTGGCTTACCAATCAACATCGACCAAACTCCGCCAGTATCAAATATTTAGAAGGAAGTGCGGATTTTGACTTTGTTCCACTGGAACGTTCCTTGCCATACTCCTTGAGACGGCACAATTGATCCGTTGGCCATGCAAAGGCTTCTATTTGATCTAATCGGCTTCTTAAGGTGCTGGCTCACTTTCCTGAAAGTTTTAAGATCCATAATGTTTACCATGGCTCCATCATCTATGTTCGCCTGGAAACATGACGTTTTCCCTCCTGGTCCGTACAAGATGACTTGCGTCGTGAATGGTGTGCTTTCCGTAGCATCCTCAACATCCTCCGAGATTGCATGTAAGTCAATCACATTTAACTTGGTCACACTTGGGTAGGAGTCAGTGGTGTCTATTGACTCTGGAATAGACATGTCACTCAACGTAATGTTAGTGTTCATAACAGAATCTATGTTTGGTGTTGTATTCACATCGTCAAGTATGGTGAAGGGGAGCATTGATGTATCAGAGTCCAACATAGAATCGAGTAAGTCATACATTATCGGAAGAATCAGGAAGAGAAATAATAGAAGGTGAGTCAGGTAAAGGCAAAGTACTGGCCGGTGAAGTGATTTCTAACATGGGAATGACCAAGTCGTCATCTTCCAATTCATCGTTGGCGTTTTCTGTCACCAGTTCTGCTGGTGGGGACGCCTCTGGTGTATTGATGAGGGACGAACCAAGGCTGGAGGGCCAGGCTGACGATGGTACTGTGGATGGTAGGCTGGATGATTGTTCAGAGAGATTGGAGGACATAGGGACTTCACAGACATCTGCTGGTCGTCAGACTCAGGTGAAATGTTTGATGCTTGGTTCTCAATATGGACCGCAGAGAAGTCCCCTACTGTTGTGGTCCGTACCCGTTTCCTGATTGGTCGAACTGATCATAGGTGGGCCAAGGTCCTTGTGCGAAATAGGATGGGTAGAACTGGTGCTGCATCTGATTTTGCGTAGGTGTTACGAACTGAACGCTTGACGGGGTCTGTGGAGGTGCGAGTGAGCGTGTTACTAGATGGGACACCATTTCCCTCCAGTGTCCTTCCTGCTGAGGAACTGCTGTATTCTGGCACTCATGCACTTGATGGCTTGGCATCATTGCCAGCCCACAGTTGAAACATTCTCTCGAGCCAAGAGGTGACATTCCCGGTTTTAACGGGTATGGCTTCGTGGTGTTGGGGGTGGCTTCTTGTCTGTGCTGCACATGCCAATCTTGTACTTGCTGACTATACGCCTGCCTTCCTGCCTCTGGATCTGGGTGATGCGTCAGCACCGCAAACTGTGCTGCAGCACGCATACGATCGTCTCCCGAGGCTCCTCTTCCTTGTGACAGTGTTTGGGGGAATCCTCCTTTATATCCGTAGAATAGGTTGGTTCTGGGCAATAGCATTGTCGTGGTGAACGGATTCTGTGGCGTCTGAGGGATTTGTGCAGGTGTTATAGGTGGGGGTGGTTGTGTGGGTTGTGAGTTTTGCAGTGCTACCTGGGCTTGCTTTGCTGTGTTAGCCATATAACAAGGTCGATATGTGGATGGTAAAGCGAACGTGGACTGCATGGATTGGGGTGTTGGCCCTGTTTGTTTACGGCCTATCGTCGACTGCAATCTGTCGATATCCTCTCTGAGTTTCCATTCGTTTACCATCCGTTGTTTAGCTCATATGAGCTGAGACACTGACGTTCTGGCGACGTCCGCCTCGAACTCTGCCCATGTAGTGTACTGATCCGCAAGGAAATCTTGCAAGACTTCTGGTGTGTTTTCCAACACTACGTCCAAAAAATGACATTGTACGTCTCCAAACCCCAACACCATCTGCACGACCTGCTTGGCCCACTTCACATGACCCCAGTCTCTCCCTCTGTCCTTCTTGATCATCACTCCAATGTCTTCTTCCTTAAGGACTATCGACTTGAGGCGTTCTTTCTTCTGTGCTGCCGTAAGTTTTGCATGTACTGGTGGGGGCCAACGTGTCTTGAAGGCTGCTAGAAACATTGCCCAGGTTGACTTGTCTGACGCTGGTAAGTTTTACGAACCATTCTTTGGCAGGACTAGCTGCAGCGCATTGAAGTTCAAAATGGTCGATCTTGTCCTTGTCTAAGTATGATGCCGGTAAGGATAGTTGATATTTTCTAAGCCAGTCCGTGGGTTCTTCGTCTTTTTCATAATCTCCATGGAAGCTTGGTTGTGGAGTTATCGTGGAAGTGCTAGTTGCCATAGCTGGTGGAGAGGTTGGGACTAAGATGACTTGTGGTTGCTGCAAAAGAGATGGGACCGCTCTGCTTAGAGCTGCTCTTTGTTGAATGAATCATAGATTTTGTGAGTCGCAGTGTGCAAGCTTCTTAGGCGTTGAAATGGCAAGGTCACAGAAGAATTTGGGTGGAGCGGAAGATGGGGAAAATTTTGTCTGAAGCCATGCGCCTAAGCGCTGGTGGGCTTTTCATATGTTGGATGTTTTGAATGTGACAGAGGTCGTCTAAAGTAATGGCCGTGGTGAATGGTCGCTCTAGTCACTAGGTGGAGAGGCACAGCCTCGACACTTGGTCTGAACAAGATGTGAAAACCTGAAAGCTACTCTACAAGCGGTGCTACTCTTAAGTGCCTTCTAAAGGCTCCAAACCGGCCAAACCCGCTGATTCCCCAAACCGGAAGTGCTCCTGAGGCACATGCACCCTACTACAACGGGACTAGAGGAAACTACGGAAGCATCCGTTTCACCATTATGGCTGAGGGAACATAATATTTGTACACAAACACGGAAGACAATGTAGTATGCGATGTAGCATTATGAAATCATGATTACAGGGGGAGCGAGTGAGGAACAATGGGAGGCCTACCGAAGTGATCAAAAAACATCTGAACATAAAACACAGTCGCAGTGCAAGTGACTTCCCACAATTTTGTGTCTGTAAAGCTCTCTTGCATGAGCGGAGATGTAAGAAGGGGCAGCACATCATCCCAAGAGCACAGCAGCTGTCGCAAACTTTCAAGGTATGGAAGAACACCAGTTAAGGTGTTATTCCACATCCTGTAATTGTCCATTGGAAATGGCTCTGACCACATGACAAGGCCAGTCTCACCAGGGAAGACGGCATGCAGCAACTGTTCGTGACCAACCGGATCTTCTGCCCAGCATCCCTTGGCCAAGTGATGATCGAGATCCCTCAATTCATAGCGGAATCCAAGCTCGAACAACTCCCAGGTAATCTTTTGGGCAAGGAGCTGGGGAGGGTGGGCGAGACTGGCGACAGGGACCTGTTCACCACGAAATTCTACCATTCCTTCTGGTGCAAATAAATCTCTGTGAGAGTCCACCATATCATCTCCGAGCAAATCCTTCATCATTCCCTTGCACTTCTCCGCTACAGTAAGACCTTTTTTTGGGGGGCTTTGCCTTTGGGCGCTGCGGCTTGTGATTGGGCAGAAATTCTGCTACCAAGGAAGTCACACCATAGTTGAGGGGACGGGTAATTGTGAGGAGGGCTGTGATCAACCCACCCAATCCATATTGGACGACAGGCGAGCCAAGTGGCTATATATCCCTGAAGGTGCTCCGGCAGCTTGGGACTGAATAGGAGACCTGGTTTGGGGAACCTGTATCCTCAGTCAATGATGTAGGGAGTGCGGACACGAGATGAATCCTTGATGCATCTTTTGAGGGCATCATCCCAATGAAGCTTTGACGGTGGGAAGTAGGGGCTCTCAGGATCTTTCCATTTGTCCCTAATGGATTCACCTGACTGGTTGTGGTGTGCGGGCCGAGCATCTTTGACATCTAATATTTAGTAGTTAGTTATGATACATAAGAAAGAGGGGCGAATAGTACTTACAGGGCTGGTGCCTGTGCTTCTTGTTATGATGTTTTTGAAGGGCCTTGCCTGCAACGGATGGTTGAGAGGATGGCCCAGCAGTAGAAGAACTGGGTGCAGATAAGCTGCTCGACGAAGGACCTGATGAAGGACCTGGCTCAGGGTCTTTGAAAGTTGTGCCCCCATAGAGGTGGCGAACATGAAGCTGACGATTGTTGCCGCCTGGGCCATGATGGATGATTTCGTACAGTTGAACTTTGTTGGCCTCTGCGTACATTGAAAGGATGATTTGATTAGGATAGGTGAGTAAAACGGGCTGTTTTACTGTCATATTTGAAGGTATGTATGCCGTGGTGCGGACATACCAAACAGGGATACCAGCAATGTACAGCTTGTTGCACATGTCACTGTCGTGTGTGAAGGCGCCCATCCACTCCAAGTTGACAATGGCAGTCCTGTCACTGGCAGTGATATGAGGCTGAGCAAGGAGGATCCAGTCCATGAATGAATGAATCTCAAGAAACAGCCGTTGGGCATCAGTCACGAACATGAGAAGGTCGCAGAATGTAAGGGGATACGTCTTCAACCATGAGATGCCATGTCGAAGGGACAAGATGCGACTGACAACAGCATCATTCTTGCCTTGCCGATTAGCTCTCCAATCCTGCACCCGCTTCTCTGCCAATTTTCGAAGAGAATCCAAGCCTTCGACCTTATCTGCTGCAAGTGTGCCTACAGGGAATGAGTTGCCTGGGATTGGCTTGAAGTCTTCTTGGGTGGGAGTGAACCAAGCCCAATGTAGCGGATGCAGGGATGGGAATGCCTCCTTTCGAGGAATGCAAGTTGAATTGCAAAAAAACATTATTATAAGCTTGAAGCCACTGAAAGCAATCCATGGCGCCAAAATGACCATCCGCACGAGCCTGTACATTTTCCTCTTCAAAATGCTGGAATGTGGGAACGAAGTCCATTTTTGGCATCGTGATAACCAGCTTTCCTTGGACAGCAACGGCGCAGGCGTCGAAAGCTTGCAGCCATCCTGTAGTATGTATGCACATTAGTAGGATACAGATGTCAGAAATAACCCCTCCTACCATCCCAAAGAGTTGTGTTGCTCTTGAACATTGATAGAGCGGTGGGCATGATGAAAACTGCCATGTTTAAGTAGCGCGTACTTGATGAAAAGTCACAACGCACCTGCAAGTTGAGTGTGATATGGTGAGAGTGTAAGTGCTGGTTATCATACAATACATGATAAAGAGTACCTACCACAAAGGAAGACAAATGTAAGGACTCTAATCTGCAAAACATGAGATCAGTAGACAGTGGAGCAGTGAATGTACGGAAGTCTCATCAATTAGATGCAGGAGTGCAAACAGTGAGATTGTGCAGGGCAGCACCAATGATCTTGAGATGGAAGTGATGGCAGCGACACACCAAAAGAGGGTCTTGGAAGAAATACCCTTTCCATTTGAATGAGTCTGGAACTTTACTGTCCTGCAATCAATCACTGATTGCGATGTCGCACATGTGCCACTACCCAGGTCATATAGGTGAATGAAACCGTATTTTGTGACCAGCAAGTGTTTCGACTTGTTCATCTCAGGTTTCAACTCAACGGGTACCACTGTCATATTGCAGACTAGCTTGTTTGGCTGTCTGATATGAGTGTCATGCCAGGGAAGAAATACCCTTTCCGTTTGAGTGAGTCTGGAACTTTACTGTCCTATGATCGATCACTGATTGCAATGTTGGCTCTTTTTCGACATTATAATGCAGGTATTACGTAGTCATCACCTCCGATCTTCTTCGATGGAGTATAATATTTTCAAAGCTAGCTTTTTATGCATACAGCACCTTCAAATTTTAACAAACCGAATTAATTCTTTCATTTTTGGTGCTAGCATATTTTGGCTTTCAGGGTTCTCACAGTGGCGCCCAATCATGTTATAAAGGCAATCCTCCCAATTCTGAGCATCTCATCCCCATGATATCATTGCAAACATTCTTAGCATTTCCCTACCTATTATTGTCTTGCCCGGCTTTGTGTCGCGAAACATTGTTGAGAAAACTTTGAGTTCTCAATTTAAATTCTACGTATTTTTGTGATCGTTGGAATATTATTGCAAATGCCTACAACCCATTCAGGCCGTCATGCCAGACCCTCATATCTGCCCAATGGAACTTTGCCACGCAATGTGACGAAGACCAGAACAGTAATAATTCTCAATATTTTGTCTTCACAAACTAACTGTACCCTATATCAAGACCCACGGGGCAAAACATCCTACAGAGTCCGATGCTGATGATGTGGAGGCAAGTTGATCTTTTTCAAAATTTTCAAATGATTTTTGATGATATTGATGTTCTAGCCCCTCGAACATCCCAAACCTGTTATGCACTCAAATAGATCTGTTATGTGGAGCCCTGAGAGGGGTGTTGTCCACTAATATTCATGACGTAACCGGAAGGGTCCGGTGTAGCGACTGAGACTGGTGACATCGAGTCGGCAGATATCAGAGATGCGCGTATCATGTGACTTCTAAGACAGATGTCTTCAAAGTCACAGAAGTCTCAAAGTAAGGACAGTCTTGTCCAAACGATAAGAGTCAATCGAAGTAGACTTAAGCACGAAGAGCACTTAAGAAAAGATACTAGAGACTGAAGCTGAGAGGCTTCAGAGAGAAGTATGTTCCAGGGAAGATTGAGTAGATTCAAGTTAGAGAATCTAGTACAGGGTGACCGACTACTTATACTAAGTGGAAAGGGTTGAGGGCAAGGTTACCATACTGTAGGTAATGGTAAAGGGGAAACAGAAAGGGTATAGGTACACTGGCAACAGAGCCGGATTAGTGATGAGTGGTCGAATGCAGAATGAGACCGAGAAACATTGGAACGAGCCAACAGTAAGGGATACAATGTGCAGCACGCATGAGTCAGAGGAAGGATAAGACGAGATAAGGAAGCCACATTGGTGGCATGAGTCAGGACGAGTCATAGCCTGAAGGCACGTGCGCACATTGGTGCAAGAGAGGAAAAAATCCCCTCCTCAGCTGATGAAGTCATGGGACCAGACCATGTGGAGGACCGTGGAAGGGGACAGGGCTTTGGTTTGGGTCGACGCACAGACAGCTAAGAAATTAATGGTAATACTAACAACGATATGACCACATGACTTACCTCTTCTCAATTTTTATTGCTGATGACAGACTTGAGGCCTGCACAGCGGTGAGGTTTTGTTACAAGTAATATCTGCTACCTGGCCCCCTATCATTTTTCCCTTCATCCTCATCCTCACCTGCTACCGGCTCGTCCTCCTTTACCGCTTATCCGTTGACCGGATCCTCGGGACCATTCCAGTCCCTTTTTTTCGAGGCGCCAATCCATCCAAAAGACGTCCGCCTACAACAATCCCAAAGCTGATACTGACGGAGTAGCTATAAATGGTGATGAGGAATCAGGCAAGCCCCTTTCATTTGGTGGACGTC
The DNA here is from genome assembly GCF_016647785.1 of Suillus fuscotomentosus. NCBI lineage: Eukaryota > Fungi > Basidiomycota > Agaricomycetes > Boletales > Suillaceae > Suillus > Suillus fuscotomentosus. The sequence continues at coordinate 389,155 of NW_024539520.1, forward strand.
TACCTTAACTCAATGTTTGCTAGCTCCTACCCCTGTCCGCAATTCAGTAGTTGTCACAGTAGGCGACAAGAACACTCCAGGTCTGTCACTCCCAACATTGCATTTCTAGGTCGACTAACTGTAGTTTTAGTCTCTACTGCTCAAAGCCAATTGGACAAGCCAAAGGATGCCACTGACGTTTGCAAGGATACATCAGGTATGTCATTCTGAGCCATTCTTATTTTCTAGCTCACTTACAGTTCTTTTAGTGTCTACTGCCCAAAGCGAATCAAATGTTGCAGTTGCTCTCCCCTCATGTAGGTCGGATGCCACCAAGACAACACCTACCCCAGTCCATGAAGCTCCAAGTCAACACCACTCAGGAGATGTCACAGCAGGTGACAAGGACACTTCAGGTCTGTCGCTCCCAGCGTTAGATTACTAGGTCACACCTAACTATCCTTTTAGTCTCCACTGCTCATTGATTGGACAAGCCAAAGGAAGCCACTAACATTTGTAATGATACCTCAGGTATGTCACTCTGAGCCGTTCTTATTTTATAGCTCACTTACAGTTCTTTTAGTGTCTACTGCCCAGAGCGAATCAAAAATTGCAGTTGCTCCTCGCCCATGTAGGTTGGGTGCTGCGAAGTCCTACACACACGACCACAGCGATGGCGCAGAGAGTTCACCCTCTGATAGCAACTGGGCTGCAGATGAAGAAAAGCACAAAAAAGCTGCACGCCCTTCTGCCGTTGATGGTGATGACAACAGCGACGATCCCTCTTTGTCTCCACTCCGATTGACCCATGAACAAAAAGGAAAAGGCAGAGCTAAGGCGTTTGATAAGGGTGACAATGATGAGCAGGACTATAATGAGGAACAGGAGGTCAATGAGGATAAGAGTGACAAAGGCCCCGCCAAGAAGGGAAGGCTGCCATTTGAAGTGGTCCTAAAGGTGCAGGAACTTGGGTGAACCACCATCAAAGCAGCAAAAGCATGAGGGAAAGAATATGGAAAAAGTGCGAGGGTGATCCTCATTGAGGTAGGGCTGGCCACAAAGGCAACACGCAAGGAGTCTCCTTGGAATCAGCACCAAACGTGGTTCAAGACTTTTAGCCCCCCCTCTCAAGAATGTATGTATATTCCTTTGCGGGTGTGCGTGGTATGCTTACATTCTTCGCAGAGGATATCATAGCTTGGAAGGAGGAGCAAGCAGCACACTACAAGGCTCATCCATACAAAGACCCCAAACACGCAGCATTGTAGCAGAAGATTTAGGAGTATTGGGGTGGTTCACTTGCTGGTGCAACTGAGGACTTGATGTCATGATCTGCTAGTTCTCTGATGCTGCGCGTTTGTGATGATTTTTCAAAAGCGGTGAGTCTCACATTAATAGGACATTGATGGAGAGACTAAGTATTACACAGGCTGGTTACTGGTACCACACCCATGGTATTCATATTTCTGGTGTTGCAATATTTCCTGGTTATGAGGATGCTGGCCACCAAGCATCAGGGTTTTTCTCTGGGTCTGATATCATGAAGGATATCATCAATGCATGACAACCTGACATCAGTCATATCTTGGGCGAGCTCACAACCATTCTCAAGTGCATTTTCTGGCAATACTACTGGATATTGCTCACTTTATGATAGGTACAAAGACTTAGAGGCTGCGCAAGCAGAAGGGATATCTTTTAGTTTTCTCCCTCGCTCTACCACTGGCCCAAATGGCACACTTTTGTGCAATGGCAAGTCCGCTAGGGACAGGAACAGAAAAGTCACACCAATGATCATCAGCGAGAAGTTTGGTATGTTTTATTTTATTTTATTGTGTCGCTAATTTACTGATGCTGTATCTCATTGGTAGCTGAAGCTGGCCATCCGCTTAAAACCTCCAACAACAGATGGTTGGACATACTCAATACTCTTTATGTTGAGCAGCTGTTCATCCTTAACTGGCCTGCTGTTGTACCGCCCCCCGGCCCCAACTTTGATCTCAAAGCATTGTCAGTGAGCCAGTTGCGTGCACTGGTGTTCCTTACCTGGGGATGCATCTTGGGGCAATGTACGAGGCTGACTTAGGTCAAGATGATGAGGACGATGATAGTGAGGCAGAAACCGCGAAGACAAAGAAGTGTAAGGGTAAATCCAAGAAGTCAAACCACAACAGAAGGACAAAGGGTACAATAGTAGAGAAGCCGGATGTTGTGTTGTCCATTAGAGAGTGGTCTGAGTGTATGTTTTTTAGTTGTCTCTTTCATGCACGCACTAATGATACTACAGATGATGTTGAACATTTAGAATCTTAGTCTCCCTCAATGTATTCGATCCCCCTGGTCATAGACACAAACGGCGAGGTCCTCCGTGAGCTTCGGAATTTGGTCAAGTTTTTCAAGAATTTCCCCCTCCCATATCAAGCTAGTACCAACCAGGTAACTGAAGAGCTCCCCTCATCTGACCAAGAAGCTGTGCAGTCAACTCCAGTACCTTCACGCCCAACCCAAGGGAGGGCTTCGCGCCCAACCCAAGGGAGGGCTTCACGCCCAACACAGGTGGCTTCGCACCCAACTCAGGTGGCTTTGCACCCAACCAAAGTAGCTCCGCGCCCAACCCAGGTAGCTTGCAAATCAGATGGGAGCAACTCTTGGAGCGAGATATCATGATCCATAAGGCCTCAAGTTGAAAGCATCACACAATATGATATGTTCAGACATATAACATCAATCATTGACTTTCTTTCTCCAAGATGATCCTGCAAAGTGATGCAATAGTATCCAATATGGTCTGTTGAACAACTAAGGTTATAGTTACAGTAGTATTAATACAAAGCATTTTAGGTAATGTTACAGATGAGGGGGCGTGACGATGAACTTGGTGCTATATAAGTTGTGGCAACATAGATTTGTGATACTTCAGAGGAATGGTTGTGGTTTGTAGGTAACAAGAAGGACCAAGATAGTTTATTTGGTGCTCAGGGTGCTAGTATAGTGTCTCCTGGTGCAAAAGAGGTCACACCAGTAAGAGTTCATTAGGGCTTGGAGTCATTTGGTGTTGGAGGAGGGGGTGGTTCATCTATCACATGAGAGAAGATTAGTATAAGATACTGGTTCATCTTACAGAATTTTTCAATGAACAGCATCATATGTGTGAATAACAAGGCCTGGATCTTGCACAAGGAGCCCATTTAGTAACATTTTATGACTTAGTTGGACAGCTAAAGACTAAGATTCTGCCCAGGTAACCAGGCCATCCAAGGTGGGCCCATGGGTGGGTGGGAGCGGGTGGGCCCACAGCACAGAGGTGACAAATAGGCCCAGCACATATGCAGATCATCTCGGAAACAACAATGGATGAGCCCAGTGCATACACTCGGAAAAGGTGACGGGAATTCAGCCTTTATCCGCATATGACTGAAGACCTGGCGGAATATTGGGCTCCATTTCTCGACCTATCCGTTAGTACTGGAAAAAACAGTTGATCCATAGATGACTGAAGACCTGGTGGATATTGATATCCATTTCTTGACCCATCTATCATTGCCAGAAACAACATTTCATCCATAGACAACTAAAGACAGTTCATTTCTTGGCCTGCCCATCAGTGCTGGAAATAATTCATTTGTAGATGTCCAAATCCTGGGGAATTGTCAGGTCCATTTCTTGGCCTGTCTGTCGTTACCAGAAATAGCAATTATTTTTAAAGATGACCAGAAGACATAAGGCAATTGTCTGGTTCAGTGCTTGGTCCATCTGTTGATACCGGGGCAATGGATTATCTAGAGGTGTCCAAGGCGAGGAGAATCTTCAGGCCCATTTCTTGGCCTATCCATCAGTACCAGAAACAATCCGGACATCACTAATGGGTCCACTTCTTGGCCCACTCATCTCTTCTATTTTTGTCTCACCTAGTCTGCAACTATATGATATTGGCACACCTGTCATTACTGTTTCCTAACCAGCCCACCGGCCTACTTGTATCATGCTAATGGACCCACTCATCCCTTCTATTCTTGTCTCACCTGGTCTACAACTATTTGATATTGGTCTACCTGTCATTACTTTTTCCTGACTGGCCCACTTGGCCTACTTGTATCCCCACTCATCCCTTCTATTCTTGTCTCATCTGGTCTGCAACTATTTGATATTGGCCCACCTGTAATTACTGTTTCCTGACCAGCCCATCTGGCCTACTTGTATCATACGAATGGGCCCACCCATCCCTTCTATTCTCGTCTCACCTGGTCTATAACTATTTGATATTGGCCCACTCAGCCTGCTTGTATCATACTAATGAGCCCACTCATCCTTTCTATTCTTGTCTCACCTAGTCTGCAACTATATGATATTGGCCCATCTGTTATTACTGTTTCCTGACTGGCCCACCCGGCCTACTTGTATCATACTAATGGCCCACCTGTCATCACCAAAAATTATCTTATTGCTTCATGATTGGCCCACCTGTCCTATCTGTATATGGGCCCACCTCAGATGGCTCACCTGAGTAGGCAGATTCTCAACCTTGGGCTATTTGACTAGGTCAAAAATAATATACTGAATTATGTGGCACAAGTAGGAGCAGTGGACAAGAATGGTTAACAATGGATTGAGACATGTACATAGTAGACAAATCATAGGATATGTCAGTCATCAGTCAAGTATTTGCCAGAACAAAGTTAGGATGAGTGGAAACACCTTGTGAAATGAGATAAAACAAACAATGAGACAAAAAGAACATGTAGGGATATCTTGCTCAATGAAGGTGATGGTAGAGAGAACAATGTGTTAGTTGATTGTGGTGACATGTGGACCGGTTGGTTTTGAAGACTGATCAGAACATTCATGTCTCATGGCTGAATGGAAAACACTGACTTTAATATTGTGACATGGGGTCCAATATTATGTATTGTTATTTGTGGGTGCCCATTGTTAGAATTTTACCTTACACTGCCCATCATTGTCCACAAGCTCATTCACATCCACATTCTTGCTAGTCAACATGCCTCTCAGAAAAATAACTGCAAAGAAGTCCTATGTTGGCAAGGCCCTATGTGTGGACCTGAATGTGTCTGTTGAAGAGTCAAAGGACATGCAAGGTGAATTGATGGAGGTCTGTGATTGCAGTGATCATAACAATGTGCATCTCAAAATTATATTGACATCTCAGTTTTACTTGCAAAAAATCCACAAAGTACTGCATTGTCTGCCATAATGGATCTGTAGTCATGAACTTCTTGTCCTGCTGTGATCAGTGCCCTCACATGACTTGCGCAAAGAGCTTAGTGTTTCTCAAAAGTTCAAAGACATGATTGAGGGCAAAGATGTCAAATTCATTTGCATCTGTTGCCACATAGCAAAGCAACACAAGAACAGGCCAAGCAGACCATATTTCATAAGTTTTCTAAAAATTGCTCATTGATGATGACATATCTACATATTGCATAGGGTTTTTACAGGCACGACCAAGCTGTCCTCTTCATATTCCTTCCCATCCTTGCCACACTCAACATTTCTCTGGAGTTCGACATCACCACAGACAGCAAAGTCAAAAACTATCAGCGCACCTGTAACAAGATCTTGTGCGAACTTGTCAACTATGACCCTTGTGAGCGTCTTGTGATTGGTATCACCAATCACACAGACAGCGATAATGGTGACCCATTCACCAGGTATCAGGATAGCCATTATATTGCTGATGAAGTGCAGGAGGTTCATTAGTCTCATTTGATTAGATTGCATATACTCAGTATTTTTTAGTTCACACAGATCATTCTTAAGCCATAGCAGCTTGGCATTGATTGAGCTAAAGAGTAATACTTATGGCTTTTCTCTTGCAGTGGGATGGTGAACAACACCCATTCTTTTGCAGTATGATTGTTCTTATCAAACATTTCAGGATCACAGATATATATTCTCTCAAATACTCAGTCAATCGAAAAAGCTAGGTCGACACACTGATGTTATATTACTGATGAAGAATACTGATGGTAGTAGGGGTCTGACAGTTGTGAAATTCAGCTGGGCTCATGTCGACCATAGGCCTTGGGAGCAATATTTGCCACTTCAATGTCCAAGGTGCAGAATGGTTGATTCATCACTTTCAATGTACCAACGAGCATTGCAAAAAGTTGATGCAATTCAGCCAACCCACTAACTCAAAGAAGTTTGTCCCAGGGAAGACTGGCAGCAGCTGTTGGTTGGCTATACCCTTAGAGTCTACTACTTAACATAATGTTTTTGTACTTTGTCTTTTGTATCGCTTGCAGCCACATCTCCATGTTTGTTATATTAGTTCAGTGTTTTATGAATTTCAAATATTTTATTTCCCCTACAAGCCCAAATGTATAATTCTTGTGCTAGAATGTGTAAGTACAAATGGAAAATAAACATGATATGACATAGAATTGGTGATCCATAGTGATCCATAGTGATCCATAGGAGTGATGTTCAAATTATCTTTGCATATATGGCAAGCGAGATGTGTCATCTCTATCACATTGACAGTACACTCATCCCCGCCCTACTGGCCCTGGATATGCATCACACATTGGTCCATTGGCTTCTATCGCACTTCCTTCTATTTCCATGCTGTCTCCTACTCAAACAGTCTCTTTGCCACTTGATGACCAGATGATTCCCTGCTCGCACATTTCCTCTACTTCATTGTGAGGAAAGCTTGCTGAGGTCATCAAACCAGTAGCAGGCTCTTCCTCCACAGATAAAGCTAACCACATCTTCTACTTGCTTGCTTGAAAGAACTGCACCTATTCCTTCTTAATGCAGTCTCATATCACTATGTTTTTGTATACACTTGCTATTTAGGCATAATGTCATATCCCATATATTCACGCTTCTCTTCCGGACTTTGGACCCTTAGATCCAATCCAGTCCAATGCATAGATCCGCTTCCAATGGGGTCAATTGATTTGTAGGGATAAGTGATGCTGCTTACATAAGTTACACAATAAGTCACAAGTGGAGGTCATCATCTGGTAGTGTCATATCCCATATATTCACACTTCTCTTCCGGACTTTGGACCCTTAGATCCAATCCGGTCCAATGCATAGATCCGCTTCCAATCCAATTTACGATAAGCTTCTTAATTCATTTCCTGTTCATATAACATTAAACACAGCCTATTGGGTATTTCCTCTTCCCAGTGTTTCAGTTATACTTATTACCAGTATGCTTACTGATCCGTTAACCTATGCTTCATTTCTGACTCGCGTTTGATAACCTTTGCACATGCTTCGTACATAGCCTCGGACCTTTGCTTACTGATCCTTCTGTTATCCTCTTAGTATATAAACTCGTGTATATGTCCTGTAGTACCTCAGTTCGAATGTCATCTTAGTTTGTCCTCTTTCTGTCCTTCGGACTTGAGTCTAATAAGCTCTTGTCAATCTCCGTGACTTCGGATAGATTCCGATAGTCTATACTCTGTTGGTTTCTAGTTTGGACTTGTCCGGATTAGTCTTATACATATTTCTGATATCCGGATGTCATCCGGATATAAATACAAGGCCAGTCCGGACCTTCGGATGTGTTATCGTTAGTACTTGAAATAAGGGACAGTACTTGGGAAAGGGGTACAGTGTACGAGCTAAGGCCAAAGTCCTTCGGATCTGATCCTACGAGAGTACGACCTTAACACATAATTAACACTATTATGATTGCATTGACAAGGCAACTATGCATTGTCTGTATTCTAGTTTCTAGATCACTACTTCCAATCTCCCATTTGATATAATATGATATGTATTTGTCATTTGTACTTATATGTGCCAGGGCAAGAATCATGATCTGAGCTCAGATCAGACCACAAAATTGTGTGTTTGGATCTCCATGCCACATTTCTAGAAGTATATATGAGATCAAAGAATAATGAATGAAAATTTCTCACTTCCTCACTTCCATCCATCAAGCTCGACATCATACATTATCTTCATGCCTCCTAAAAAAACCACCAAAGTTTCCAAGCTGGGTAGGAAGAAAGCCAAGGTTGGTACCATCTTTAGCGGCATTTCAAGAGCTGCTCCTTCCAATGTTGATGTTGGCAGTATGATTAATCTAATTAATGGTCCATCTGCATCTCTCAATGTCTCTAAACTTCTTGCAAATAACAAGACCTTACTGTACAACTCAAACATCATGAAACCTGCACCTCTAGTTGCAGTTCAAATCCAGGCCATGGACTCTTCCTCCCCAGCCATCACAATGGCCACCTTCTGTCACTTTCGTTGTGATCAGACAAGTGCACCCCATAAGCACAAATGCATCAATTGTAGTGCTATTGTGTGCAAGAAATTCACCACTGATAGCAGTGAGTGTATTTTTTTAAAGTTTGTAGAGGTCCCAGAGTCAGAGTTCAGCTGCCCTATGTACTCAAGACACAAACCTCAACTGTAATATTGCCTATCCAGGATGAATACCAGATATATAACAGGAATTGCGCATATACACACCCTCATAGCATTCAATAATCAGGTATGTATTAGCCTGAACATTGTTTACTGCGACTTACATACATTGAGAGAAACTTAATGTTGTCCGGCTCAGTGCAAATGATGCAAGTTAAAGTGCTACCATAGTCTTGGGCACAAACTCAGTGTACCAGGTCCTGTTGTATCATACCACCTTTATTGGGGTACCAGAACACTGGGCAACTACCTGATTGGAAATGGCAGCATGTGCCATCTGAGAAACCAAGCCAAGGGATGGATCTAAAGGGTGCATGAGATGATTGAGATTGAAAAGGTAGTTGGGCAGCTCCCCTTGCTTAATTCATCAAGTGCCGTGGATGCTGAGGGTTACCTCCTCTGATAGGAGGGATGAGTTATTGTTGGGGATTACAATGAAGGCTCAGCATCATTTGGCTTAGTGGTTAGTTTACGGCTTCCCTAGTAGAAGCTGCAAGAAGGAACATGGTTGACCTGGACAGCTGCCTGATGGCATCAATATGCACTAGGTTTGAGGACTGTTCATCGGGAATAATATGGGGCCCCCAGGCTGCCATTTGCACATTCAGAGGTCATGGTTACTACATCATTAAGAATGTTGCGGTCCACATACCTGCATATAGATAATAGTGTCATCCATCCTTGTTTCTTTGCTTTTGTGGTGAAAAATACTTGAAAGAAATCCTCCACCATCTGGAGTGATGCAATTTGGGTAAGTTGAATACTCAGGTAACAAGGACATACTCAAAAGTAGACCCTGACATATGTTGATGGTGGGAGCAGAGTCTAGTGGTACATCAGCCTCTACGAGTGGTTTGTGAGCTATTTTTATGGAATATGTGCTTACTGCAATGGTCATAAATGTAAATGTTGAACCTGGATGAGATTTGATGAAATGATGCTCCCTCTGCCTTGTAAAAGGCAGAGCACTCTTGTGCTGTAATGCATGAGAGGAGTGGCTGTTGGATCGATCTCTTGCTCTGTCTATTTATAGTCTGTTTGGTGGGTCTTTGTGTTTTGTTCTTTCAGTCTTGTGTACTGATTCTACATCTCCATCTCATATTGTCTCTATCTGTCATATCTTTTGGCCACACATGTCCTATGTCAGACTGTCACTGCCTCTTTACCTTCATCCAACTGCCTAATGCATATGTTCCTGTAAAGGGATGTAGTTTTTGTGTAAACAAGAGTCACATCTTTTCAATCCCTCACAGGCTCTTGATAACTCCAAGACTCGATGGTTATTGCAACAATTCGACAAGCCATACATCTATTTTGACTCAGACTACTGCGTACCCAAAATACCCCTTCCAGATGCTTTAACATTTGTAACCCAAGAGACATTAGTGGTTTCAAAAAGGACCTAAGCAAGACTTCTGTTATGAAACACTCAGCACCTCTAAGTATCTGTCTGGTTCTTAGCTTATTAGTGTCTTTTGCTTGGGATAGATTGAAAAGTTTCACCCCACCATCTACAAGGACTCTTTAACCATCTGTTTTAATCCCTGCTAATATCCAGGCAACTAACTGCTCTCTGATGGCAGGTACTTCATTTTTTATTGATTACACACATAATGTCCATACTTTCCTTCAACTCCTTTGTGCATGTCGTTTCCTCACAATGGGTGGTATTTTGTGGTGCATTGTGCTGCATTATGGACTGTTTCAACTCTTTGAGTCTGCAATTTCAGGGCCATCAAGCAATGCTTTAAATCTCATCCATTGTGAAGCACATGACACACTGGTGGATGACTGCATTAGTGATAAAGATATATCTCTTCTATTGGACATAACTAACCATGGTAGCATCTGGCCTACTCTTGATCTGTGGCAGAAAAACAAGAATTGGTCTGGTGAATGAAGCAAAAAGTTGGAGAGGTGGTTTACTGCTCATGTGCGAGAGATTGACAGGGGTTCTCCATTGGCCATCCTTACACAACAGTAGTGGAAAGTGGCTGTATGTAGACATACTATCATGACATTCAATAATATTTGCATGCTTAGTATTGAAGCTCATGCAGCTTGGATATGCTCCTAATTAGCAGAGTTCTTTCTCCCCTCTCTAACCCTTACATTAGAGAGCTCTTGACTGGTGTATATAACAAAAATTCCAGATAACTCAAATGAACAAAGCACAGTAGGATACTTTACAGTTAGTAGGTATTGAGATTCATAGTCCCTGCCCTCTCAATAGACTGGTTTGCTGGTTCATCCTTCAAAAGTTCATATGAAGTAGTTAGTAATATTATCAGTGTAGGATGTACTCGCTGCATACTTACTATGACAAGTGCAACACTTAATGGACATGTTGTGTGAAATTTTATTATTTTAGCAGTACTCTGTATAATCAATTACACAAACTTCACCTCATGTTTTGAAAGTGTATCTCCACCTGATGGTTAGTGGGCTTTAGCTGGAGCAATTTACCAGATTTTCAGCACAAAACTCAGCACTCATCAAGGGAGAGCTCACCTTTAACTCTAATGTACCTTTGGTCTGCTTGTCCTTCACCCTGATGTAAGGTTCGCTGCTCTTGTGAAGGGAAAGTGCTTCATATCCAACTCAACCTGTGCATCGCCTAAAATAATACAAGAACAGTAAATGTAAGAGCCAAAACAAAAACAAAACTTATGTGTATGCAGTTGATGGCAACCTAGTTCTTCGCATCAACCATAGTTAGAGATGATATCAACACATTCATTCTAACTAGAATATTTCAGGAGCACATGCAATCCAAAACAAGCTTGACTTATGAGCAGTTTGTTGACATGCTGAAGCATAAAACTTGCAAGCCATCCAATAATAAGACACATCTATAATGATTGTGATCTAGATCTGAAGTGATATGACTTGCATAGTCATTGTGACGTCGACAACAAGTGTTCACAGTTCCTTGCTTAGGTCCATCAATAATGACTGGATCTGTCTTATTATGTCATCCCTATATGAATTTTGTTGATCCAATGTGTTGCACCTTTCCCACTTCCATGAAACACCTCACCATTGAGGTATTTTCAGTGTTAGATTTTTGTATGATGTAGCAGTTGAATTTCTAACAGTAAAACATATCAGGCAATGTGCATCAATAAAGTTCACAAGTGTCAACAACATGTTGTGCACATTGCACTACTCTGTTCAGTTAATATTTGAGATGACAGATAGGGGTAACCAGTTTGTTGCTGGGCCACATATATACTCACCCTTGGCCTCCATCTTTTAATTTCCCACCTTGTCCTCCTCCCACAACATGCCTCCCCAGCAAAAAACCCATGACCTTATAACCAGCCACTCTATTAGGGTTCTCATGACCAGACCCACCAATAGAAACATTGACTTAACCATGCTCGATCCTTAGCAATGGGCCGTGTTAGATCTCACTGGCAATGGAACCAGTTTTTTCCTGACTGGTGATCCTGGTGAGTGTTACACCCAGTTCAGTTGCTGTACTCAATATTTTCTAGGAATGGGAAAAACCTTCACCATCATCAAAATTATTGAATACTTGTTAACTAAGTACTCCAAGCACGAGGTGGCCGTTACTGCGAGTACAGGGGCTGCTGCAAACAAGATACAGGGTAAGTTTGGATTATTCTTCTTGAGATCAATCCCTAACCTCACAGCAGGACAAACAATTCATTCATGGGTTATGAGACAATCACTGAACAGGCCTTGATTTACATTTGATTATGAAGAATACAGGAACACAATGAGAGCTTCTCGAATTCAAGTTGATACCACACATTTACTGATCAGTCCTCTTTCTAACACTTGTTTCAGGTTCCTCTCTCTTTGGGGTAGGCGATGACCATTCACAGGAGCCAATGTTCTGGTTTTCAGAAGATTTTTCTCGTATGTTCTCCCCTGGTATACATTGTCATTGACTCTTTGAGCATCCCGAGTTAATATCTTTGATAGGGCAACTATATGTCACTCTTGCTCGTGCCCAATTCCTGCAAGGATTACAAATCTGAGGGTTCAAGCTGAAGAAGGTTAGTTTATTCATCGAGATCACTCCTTGCTAATAGGTACAAATGTTACAGCAAACACTACTGCTTTAGAATTGATGAAGGATATCTTTGGGTCCTTATAGGAGGTTCTCTCATGTCAACTCAAAGCTCAAACATGTTCAATTTTGGTATAATAGATACCAAGCCTTGTACCTGTTTCCTTGTTATTCTTTTGTCACTATGCTCTGGAGGATCTTTTCACCTATTTTATACACTTTCAGACAATCAAATCAATATCTTGTTGACTGTGAGAATCAGCTTAGCCCATGCACTCAGTTGTAATAACCTTCAGACACATCTTAGTTTCCATATCATCTATCATTGATGGTTTCCCTTGCAGCCTAGGTATGCAACCACTTTAATGCTATGGTGTGGAGCTCCTGTTGGGAGGAGGCTTTGAACGCATGGAGTCCTTACAACATGTTGATGTGAGAGGAAGGTCACAGTTAAATGTTAGTTGAGCAAATTGGTGGTTATAGTGAGTTATACCTAAGATAATTCTAATGTCAGCTATGAGGTCCCACAGTGAATTGGGATATCACATGTAGATACAGGCCCAACCTTGTTATGATCTATCAATCACGGAGAGTGTACCAGCCTTTGCTAACCCTGGCATTTCAGCAGCCAGAGATGCCCAAAGGTATGGTTGTCCTATTTGATCCTTCATACCTGCCTACCTGGATCTTGATGTCCCCCATCATTTGCGATGGAGAAGAAGTCAGGTTCAAAAACAAAGACAAAGAATACTATGATGGCCTTCTGAAGTAAAACTACCACCACTACTGCACCGAGTTGATGCCTGTTCCCCATTCTGATGTCATCCAACTTCATATCCAGTCTGATTGGGACACGCTGTTCTGCAAACAGTCCAAAATTGTGTTCTCTAAGCAGTTATTGCGCTCTGGCGACTTGGTTTGCCTTAACACGCCAGACTTAGTCAGACAGATTTGTATGATCCTAATGGCAGATCATGCATTTGGTGGTTCGGCAAAGTTAGCATTTGACTTGGACAGTCAGTGTAAGGAGGTGAAAGATAGGCTCCGGGATGTAGAGCTCGTCTTTAGGGTTGGTGATGAAGTTCGAGTTGTAGCCGGAGATGACTTAGGGCTGCAAGGTCATGTCGTCCAAAGAAATGATGATATCTTTTGCATTTGTTAGTCCAGGACGCAGGAACAGGTGTGTCACAAAATCTCCTTTGTAGTACAATTATTTTTAACATATTGCTTAGGTTGAGGTCTCCAAGTATTATTTGGAGTGTCATCTGATCAATCACACTCTGCAAATCCACATGTCAATTTCAACATACGTCAACCCCCCGCAAGAGTCAAAGTCCATTAAAATTGGTGACTTTCTCCTAGTCTTAGTTAGAGATTGGATAGGGAAGAGTGGGGTTGTGCAATGGGTGTCAAATTCCCTCATGTGGTTCCAGGATGAAATGAGCTGTTAATGAACGATACTAGCAGTCATGTAGCCCCATATTTCATCCAAATCGAAGCTATAATGGTTGAATGTACCTGTCTTCCAGCTACCCTCAAATTCACTAAGGAGTGCAGTTACAATGTCAGACCTGAAGATGTCATTAGCATCGCTTATGGACCTAAATTTTACACAGAGGGGGTGGTACACAGCATGGACTTCATCAACTCTCAATTAACCCTAGAGACTGACAACAAAGAATATGTAAGTATGACTTTATTCACACAAAATAACTCTAACTTTTTGCAGGTCACAGTTTCCATCCGATTTATCATGAAGACACACAACATTGACCTTGATGTATTCAACAAGTATATGAAGAAGGAGGTTTTTGTCATTGGAGGCCCAAAAAAGGGCTTCTGGGCAATGCTCTATAATTTATCTATGGATACCTGTATCATTGCCATCCACAGTCAACCTTGCATAACCGTCAGATGCTCTGATGTTGCCACCAAGTGAGTCATTTCATTTCTATCATTTTTTTGTTTCATCAAGTTAACATTTGGATAGCCATGGTTGCTGATTAAACGGTGCAATACTTAAATGAGGTGACTTCACTTTATTCTGTGACATGCGCAGAAAATCATATGTGATGGCACCACCCCAAAGTGTTACCATTTCACTTGAGAGAATCACACCCTCTGCCCTTGCTTCCAGTTCAGCAATTACCTGGGAGACCCGGTTCCCAGAGGTCCTTGCTACAATATCTTTCCAAAATGACAATGCCAGTCCTTCAACAGAAGATCCCTAGACCGTTAACTCCAGTAATACTGTCGTTGAACCAACCCCACTGAAACCACATGGTTAGTAATCTGATATTCATCATAACATGGCAATTACTTTTATTACAGACTCAATTTGCTGGCTGAAGGCACATGTCTCACAATTCCACAACTACCATGCCCTTTTTAATGGCTTGGTGAGTTTCCAAGGCAGCAAGTTACTCAAGCAGTTAGTGTATAGTCACTGTCCTGATTCATTCTGTGGGCCCAATGGTCCTGCTCCTCCAGGCCACATCTTAGCATGGGCCACTGCCAAAACTGCAGGAGGTGCTAGGGTAGACTACCAAATTCCCGTTGAATGTCTCACTCTGGCTCAGCCCCAAAAGAAAAATCAGGAATGTTTTATTATGGATGGTCAGAACTGAGGGAGAATAAGAACCATTGCAAAGTGCAACATCAAGAATTGCACTATCAAGTTAAAGATTTTGCCATCTTCACAGATTACCGTTACCATAAGTTTTGACAATGTTTGCTTAGTAGAGCCTGTCAAGCACATATAAAGAATATATTATATATTTAAGATTAGTTGCATTAGCATACCCACTCAACTAGTTACATCTTTATGTACATATATTACCAAACCGAGGTGCACCATTCAATGTGGAAATATGTGAGTTGATCTATGGCAGTGTTAAGGTCGTGCTCTCGTAGGATCGGATCCAAAGGACTTCGGCCTCAGCTCGTACGCTGTGCCCCTTTCCCAAGTACTGTCCCTTATTTCAAAGTACTAATGATAACGCGTCCGAAGGTCCGGACGGGTCTCGTAGTATATCCGGATGTCTTCCGGATATCGGAAACGTATATAAGACTAATCCGGATGTATCCGAACTAGAAACTAACAGAGTAAGACTACCCGAAGGTAGAGCCGAGGATATAGACTATCGGAATCTATCCGAAGTCTCGGAGGGTGACAAGAGTAAGAAGGACTTAAGTCCGGAGGACAGAAAGAGGACAAACTAAGATGATATTCGAACTGAGGTACTACAGGACATATACACGAGTTTATATACTATGAGGATAACAGAAGTATCAGTAAGCAAAGGTCCGAGGCTATGTACGAAGCATGTGCAAAGGTTATCAAACGCGAGTCGGAAATGAGACATAGGTTAATGGATCAGTAATCATACCGGTAATAAGTATAACCGAAACACCGGGTAGAGGAAATACCGAATAGGCTGTGTTTAACGTTATATGAACAGGAAATGAATTAGAAAGCTTATCGTAAATCGGATCGGAAGCGGATCTATACATCAGACCGGATCGGATCTCAGGGTCCGAAGTCCGGAAGAGAAGCGTGAATATATGGGATATGACAGGCAGCCCTAATAGTCAGTGCCATTTGCTCCCCCTCCTAGTAGTCAATAGTTTCATGTCCAATGTTGCTCTGATGGTCTTATGACAGGAGTTGCCTTCTCCAACACCCTTGCTTCACCTAATGCTGGAGTAAGTGGTGCAAAGGCATCTCCATCCAAATGGAACATGGTGCTATGTGAGTTATTTCATTATTCTCTATATGCAGAATCCTCATGTCACATTAGAAGTTTTCCTGGCACAATTATGACACCTCCAGGCTGTCTCAGTATGGAGGCAGTCGATGTTCTCATATCCATATTCCTTTGTCATGCCTCTAGATCTGATGCCCCCCTCCTTCCACACCTAACCCACTTACAACTAGCCAACTTGAGCAGTCCTCTTCTCCAAATCCTGCTATACATCATCAATAGTGGTTTTCAAATGCTCATCCTCTCAGACTTGTTTGGTCACTCACAGCCTGTTCTCTCTTGTGTCTTCAGTGCACTTCCATCCCTCCAAAACCTCGCCTGGCTCAGACTTGGCCAACCTGTTTGTGATTTCATTCAAAACATTCACCTTTTCCCTAACCTTCACTTCCTAAAAGTCCCTTTGATTGAGGACATGGAACCCATATTTTTGCATCCCTCACTACTCTACCTGACATTGGTCATATATGGCCAACTGTACTTGCCACTGCATACCCCTAATTTCCATCATCCCCTTCTCTCCTTTGGGATCTCATTTCAGATGAACTTGATGCATGGCATGCTAAACGACAAAGTCTTCACCACTGTCTTCATAATGTTGTGTGAGTTTCAGGTCCCATGCGAGCAATTGAATATCTCGCTGTTCTACCAGCTTGGTAGCATCACACTGGGTGAATTCATCAACTTCCTGGTGGCCCTGCCCAATTTTTCCGCCATTTACCTCTTCTCAGTGTCTGACCTCATGCATTTCAGCGTGAATGTACATGCTTTTGTTCCATGCAACGTACCCCCACTAGAGCTCAAGAATCTTGCACTGCTTTATCCATTTCACTTACACATATCGACCTGGGCTTCTCCAATATGTGCACCTTAGATGATGATGATCTGCTTTCACTCTCCATAGCCTCACCTCAAATTGAAAGCTTTTTTCTCGGCTGTTCTCAATACTGGTCAACCCCCCCTAGGGCATCGCTAGCCGGTGTCTCATCCCTTCTGCTGCATTACTGTGTTTTGAGTAATCTTGGGCTTGTGTTTAACTGCAGTCTAGATACATTGGACTTGAATCTTCTCCCTGTCAACAAGTTGATCAACATGCTCACTGTGGGAGTCACCCCACCTTACAATGATGTTGCAGTTGCCACTTTATTTGCTCGTTCCTTACCAAATCTTACAGACGTATACATAGAGCCCACTAACCTTAACATATCTGAACCTTACTACATTACTCATGATTGTTTCTTATGAGTTACATATTAGCAGAATATTTTATGTAGGAGGTCCTACCTACCTGTTAAGGTCGTACTCTCATAGGATCAGATCCGAAGGACTTCGGCCTCAACTCGTACACTGTGCCCCTTTCCCAAGTACTGTCCCTTATTTCAGGATGCTATTGATAATGTGTCCGAAGGTCTGGACGGGTCTTGTCGATATATCCGGATGACTTCCGGATATCAGAAACACGTATAAGACTAATCTGGACGTGTCCGAACTAGAAACTAACAGAGTATAGACTACCCGAAGGTAGAGCTGAGGATATAGACAATCGACATCTATCCAAAGTCTCGGAGGGTGACAAGAGCTTATTAAACTCAAGTCCGGAGGACAGAAAGAGGACAAACTAAGATGATATTCGAACTGAAGTACTACAGGACATATACACGAGTTTATATACTAAGAGGATAACAGAAGGATCGGTAAGCAAAGGTCCGAGGCTATGTACGAAGCATGTGCAAAGGTTATCAAACGCGAGTCAGAAATGAAGCATAGGTTAACGGATCAGTAAGCATACTGGTAATAAGTATAACTGAAACACTGGGAAGAGGAAATACCCAATAGGCTGTGTTTAATGTTATATGAACAGGAAATGAATTAAGAAGCTTATCGTAAATTGGATTGGAAGCGGATCTATGCATTGGACCGGATTGGATCTAAGGGTCCAAAGTCCGGAAGAGAAGTGTGAATATATGGGATATGACACTACCAGATGATGACCTCTACTTGTGACTTATTGTGTAACTTATGTAAGCAGCATCACTTATCCCTACAAATCAATTAGACCCCCTGGCTTATGTTATATTTCCCTCTCTTTCCTCAACTTATATCAAATTGTTTCATAATGTCATTAGGAAGCAGCATCACTTATTCCTACAAATCAATTAGACCCCCTGGCTTATGTTATATTTCCCTCTCTTTCCTCAACTTATATCAAATTGTTTCATAACATCATTAGGAAACACAAAGTTTTATTTGGACTCTACAGCTTTTCCTAAGGTTAGTTTGTTAGTTAGGTGCAAGAATCCATTTCATTATTTCTATGTATTGAAGATGGTCTCTCCCACAAAGATCATCACCCACTGTACACACTCAATCTTTGTACCAGTCATGGAAAATTTGCACCCTGTCAAACAAGTATACAGTCAGATCTCACTCAATGGTCAGAAGCCTCTATAATAGCTGGTAACAAATATGCATCTCTTATTGATCACTCTTAAACCAACTAATGTGATATTTAAGGCATCATTTATGTAGTCAAGTTTAATGGAAAGTCTGGCTCACAAAAGCCCTGGAGTTGGAATGGTCTATACACCTGCTGGTATACATCATCTCTGCCCCCCAAACTCCTTTAGTCCTGATAAGGCTACTCAAAAATTTTGCTTGAATTGCAACCACTGGTATCATACAAGATGTCTGCTAGTCCTTGAACCAGCACAGTCTTTCAAATCCAGACTTCCTTCCATTGAAGTCAATCCAGGGTTCACAGATTAACTTTTCAAAGCACTTCTCTGCTGTTCTATTAAGTATGGAATTACAGCTGTATCTGGCAATGGATGGACCATGTCTCAAGTAAGAGCATGGTATCACCAGTTGATTATCAAAGGTCACCCTTTTTCTCATGACTGAATCATCTATTTGGATCAGGTCAATCATAATTGGATTATTCCTACAAAAAAACTGTCTAGCATCATCTATTATCAATGTCCCATCTGTCCAGCATATTGGCTATAAATAATGTTGTACATACTAGGACTCCATCAAACTTCTACTCATTTGAATTCCCATTGAAATATTTGAATTTTCACATTACAAGGAACTAACTAGCTCATCATACTAAGACTACATTTCTAAAAGTTTGAATAGAGCTTGAAATCCAATTTTTACCTCCTCAGGAAGCTTGTCTATTCCTTTCTGTTGTTTTATCCAACAAACATACTAGACAATAACATGCATGCGAGCCTTGATCTCCTTCTGCAGATAACTTAATATACACACATAAAATATGATAGAGATAGAGATACTTGGATATTTTTGGACACCATAGCTTGACTAATTTGTTATTTGATATTGCTTTGGGGTTCATTTGATTGAGTCCACTCATGTCCCAGACATGAAAGGATTTGAGAAACTAGAATAATTTCACCTTAGTCCGAAGTTGTGATTTGCTATCCAAAACTTACTTTCTCATTCCATGTCGAGCCTGAGATTCCTGCTTTCTTCTTTCTCTTGTTTAATATCCAATTATTTTGATAAGCTTTAAGGAACATGGTAAAATTTAATACTTTTTCTTTATTTGACCTTTGACTTTGATTATTTTTGTTAGATTCACTGGTCTGAATCAAATATTAAGAAAATTGCTATTGATATCAAACAAAATAAGAAACTCACCAGCATTTCATCATTCTTCTGAACAGACTGAATATATCTTAATGACTGCTTGGATTTTTCTTTGGATTTGATTTGGAGCTGATTGGGAACATAGGTTATAGAATGGTAGACAAATTGGTCATTAAGACTTTTGATGAAAATCAAAGTGGCCTTAGATTTTTTGCTAGTAATTGGCTGCTTAGCTGATTCTTCCTGGCTAGATAAAGATAGGGGTTGAATAGAAGGTGATCCCCCATACTCTTCCATTATATGTAAGAAAAAAGAGGCAGAAACTTGAAACTACAAATCATCTTCAGATAAAGGTGAAGAGTTTGGTGGAGTAGATACCAAATAACCCAATTCTTCTGGATAGTTAAGTGTGGTGAAGAAAGTGCAACTTCATCTAGTGCCTCCAAAGACAAGTATAACAATGAGACATTTTCAAATGAAGTTTTCTCACTGATCACTTGGTCTATAACCTGGTGATGTGATGATTCAGAATTTTCAGATGACTTTGCAATGAAGAAAAAGTAATGAATCATGAAAAAATATGAAAATTTGGAACACTACCCAGATGTATGCAAATAAGATTGTGATTGCATCACATTAGGCAGTGCAAGAGTGGCCTCTATAGCTGTCTTTATTTCTCCTATGAGTGTCTTCATAACTTTGGCCACTAAGACAGTTGCTTACTTTAGATAGCAACAAAGACTTTTTGACACTTAAAAGTCTCTTGCTTACAAATAAAGTCAATAGATAGCCACATTGTTGACTAGGGAAGGAGCCACAGCTGCCATATTAGCATATCTCAAAGGTCCTTGGCCGTGTTTGAGATACTACTTGGTCATCAAGAAGAAATTAAGAATTGCCTCTCCAACATTCATCTAGGGATTTAATGTATGAAGCTATTCCAAAGCAGGAAGTCATAGTATGTAGCATGCCAAGTTTAACATTGAATCAATATCTATAGGAGTATATTCTTCTCTACTTGTAGGTAGATAATCATCAGCTAGACTATCATCATCCTCTAAGTGAGATGACAAATCTTCTGTCTTGAATGATGATCTATCTCTTTGAATATATTTTTCTAGAATGTTGGATATATCATCATATGTGATATGATGACTCAAGCTATTTATGTGTGCCTGAAAGGATGATATGCTAGACACGTCTTTGTCATGACTTGCATTGGAGAGCATTTCTGAGCTCTCCTTCTGAGCTCTCCTCTGATGATAGTTGCAACTGAAGCTAAGAGCTTGGAATGACAGATGAATTAGGAGGGACATCTTCTGAGTTGGAGAAAGAAGATTAATGATGCTTTAATGTTTATAATGTTAAAGGTGTGATAATAGTTAGAATCAGAAGACAGTTGCATGTCCAGCGACTTTGAGATAAATTGTATAGAATATGATAAGAATGGAGACATGTCATCTATTAAAACTAATGGATGAATCTTTGAGATGTTAAATTCCAGATGTCTCTACCTAGTGATACATTAAGCTGATCTGCAACTTGATCTTGGTGGGAAATTGATATGAATAGATTAAGCATGTAGTAAAATGCAATGTTCAAACAAGCTTTTATAAGCAGTATAACTTTATTTGTATATCTCTGAAACAACACATGCCACCCAGATATTCTTAGAGTCTCACTTTGAGTCTAGTGAATTTTGATCAAATCTGATTTTATAATATTGGAGTTGCCGAAAGGCATAACACAAAAGAAATTTAATGATTTTCCTGCTACAAAAGCAATAAGTAAGTCTGTTTTGATGGTTCCAGTTTCAAGAGTTTTCTCTAATTCTGGAAAGATATCATAGTTTATTCTGTTCTATCAAATAAAGGAGTTGAGTCAAAAATTAAATACAAAGTTGGACAAAGGTATGTTTCTTCTGGAATAAGATTTATCATTAATTACAGAGTCAGCATATCTCCTTAGATTAGGATAATCACAGTTGAATCATTTCACAGAAATACTATACAAGTCGGGGCTACAAAGATGGTTGCAAATAAAAACAAAGAAAACATGGTACACTTACTATAGTACTACTTTTGTAAGGTGCCATACATATCTTTTTTATATAGGAGGGAGATGTCATAAAGTCTATCAGCTTGCTGGCTAAATGTCATCTTTATCACTTGCTAAATGAATGGTGAATACTTCCAAATTGTCAATCATACCAACTGTTTATAATGCATGGTCACCAATTGCAAGGTGTGGGAAACATGCTAATTATGAATCTGTCAAATGTGCCATGAGGTTCAAAGGTGGCCTTGCATCACAAGGTAAGTTTCACATCGATGCTACTGCCACTATCTCCTCAATGACTGTAAATTTACAGTGCTCTCATTAGTTTCCAGCCCATACCATATCCGCCAAAGAGTCCATGGCTGACAGAGTGCTGTCATTGACTGGATGTCTGGCACTAACATTTAGCTGCAAGGCGAGTCTCACATGGTGCTACTACCGATCTCTCTCCAATGGCTGTAATTTTAACTACTACCTTTCAGGAATGTTTATGTTGCATTGCAACAATATTGTGGGATAGCCAATTCTTATTTGGTATCAAACATCTTGTTGGCAAAAGATCTCGGCAGCACATAGTATTACAAAGTTTTACTACCAACCAGCTAGGATGATGCAGATATACATTACAAAGCACCAGCATTTACATCTTTGAGAGCTGCACACTTTTGGTGAATCTTAGAGAGAGCACTGTTAGCTTTGAGAGTTTGTTTAGCTGCTGATGAAGGGGGAAATATCTGACTAAACCAATAGGACTGAGACCTTAAAAACTCGTCAGAAAATCATTGGCTTACCAATTCCACCACACAAAGAGATCTGTTACTTCCCCTCTTTTATCTGAATCTTCCAAAAGGTCAAGAAGAGAGTGGTAAAACACATCTCTGAATCAGTTGTTGTATCCATGCAAGAAAACACTGATGATGAACAAATTGCAAATCAAACCTGTCTCAATCATCAGCCACAAAAATACACTAATTGAAAGTATTTCAATGACCTGCATTGCAATATATGTGACAGAGGAATAGTGATGACAGTCATACTATGAATGCAGACATTGCCAGCACACATAGCCTTGGGCTCTTTCTCCACCAAACTCGGCAATGTAAACACATGCCTGAATGCCTTGTAAGAGTATATACATTAAGCGATCATGTAATATAGAAAGACACCAAGTGTACTCACATTGATAAGCAGGCAACTTCGAAGGAGGCCATTCCAAGGATCGTCTGGATCATAGGTCTCATTGGCATATAAGAAAATAAGTCCATTGGTCCCATTGGGGACCACACTTGCATTGACCGAGTGTATCAATCATACATGTACTTGTCAGACAGCACCCATTGGGGACCGCATATATGTCATCCGTGATGATATCTGCCTGCATGATGTCATGGCTCCCATTGGGGACCGCACTTGCTATAAATAAGTGAGGTTCACAAAAAACAACATTGAGGCCCAGTGAGGTGTGGTCCCCAATGGGAGCCATCACACCAGCCGGCTGAAGCAAATATCATTAATGATCCTACCTCAAAGGTCCGGTCCTCAATCAGAGCCATCAACAAGTACTAGTTCAAATCATAATGAGACTTTTAAGAGATCTGGTCCACCATGCGAGACATCTTACAAGTACATGTATGATTAAGAGTCTGTTCGGGCACCCTTGTTTACGCAAATTTAGATTTGACTCATGCAAAATTTTGGCTTAGGTGATTTGCTGGTCACAATGTGACATACATAGATCAATCACAATCGCTGGCATACCCGTTACTCAACGACAGTCCACCTATCTACGCAACACTCACAGGATGTCACGCGGTCGCAAAAGTGCTCGTGGTAGTTTAGAAGCGATGGAATCAAAGGATCAATGTGTATGGACCGAAACAGATGAGACTTTACTCATCGAGTATATCACTGCCAACCACCCCAAAGGTGGGGATGGCATGAACTTTGACAAGACATTCTGGGTCTCTATTGCTGATAGCATGGCAAACCATACCTGCTCAGGTGCACCCAAGACACTAATTGCATGTCAATCAAAATGGGCACGGGTGCATGCTATCTCACTCTCGATCAGTCAAACCTTCACTGATGGACTTCTAGCTCCGAAGTCTATACGGCGTAGTCCACAAAGTGGCTAACGCATCTGGATTGTCTTACAGCTTGGAGAATGGAGCCTCGATTACTGCAGAGTCAGAAAGTATGTGGGCAGACTTTGTCAAGGTATGGCGATTCGACTCTGCACAGCGCTATGCTAATAGTACTACATACCAATAGAAAACCCCAAAGCCGAGAGCCTCAAGGACAAAGGGTGGAAGCACTACAACTCATTGAAGGGTCTCATCAAAACTGCGAACAACCACTCCTTTTTCGCCACTGGCATCACGTAGCGCTCTAACTCGAACATTGCCAACATTCCCTCACACTCTAACAACAATGCAGTCGCCTTTTCCTCTTTCAATGAAGTCCACATGTCGGATCTTGATGATGCCCTTGATGGGCTCGAGTTTAGTACCACAGTGCAGGCTGGTCCTGAGCGCGCGACTGTTGTCGCTGACTCAGATCCTCAAATGGGCCCTACTGGCAATACCAATGCCGCAGGGCCCTCAATCTTTGGTGCTTCACACCAACTCCCACTTGATGCATCCATTTTCCCTAGTGCGCCATCATCGACTGCTTCTGGCAAACGGAAAGCTATCGATGACACAACGATAGTACACTCGCTGTTGTCCGTCCTGCATATTCAACGAAGTCCAGAGATTCAGGAAAGTCAGCACACCTGTCAATGCCATTGGCCCTCCAGCAGATGGGGTCTGATATTCGAGGCCTCAATTCAATGTTTGAGCGTGTGACTCATGCTTTTGAGGCCAACGCCTCAAATGCCTCCGCACAATGTGTGGATCCTATTCCCTTATGTAGGCAGAAGGCAGTGGCGCAATTGCAGACTGAGGACTTGGAGGATTATCAGTTGCTCAATGTATTGAATAAGTTTCAGAGTGACATTGCCATTGTTGACATCTATCTCGCTATTGAAAAACCTAGTCTTAGAAAGTTGTTTTTGGACCAGCACTCAAAGTAGTAGCGCGCCACGATACTAGCATTCAATAGCTCAATGTAATATCACCGCATTTCGACGTACAACTATGATAATGTTTCTATGATTGCTTGTGCGCCCCTCTGAACTCTTTCCTCATTGTAAGCTTCCCACATCTCGGCAGCGATATGGTCACGACGAAGGTTTGCATGAGAACGTGCTTGTTCAGTAGGAGGACTATCAGCAAAGCTTCTGGTATCAGTGAGGAGGTACTCATCTAACATGTTGTGATACTCCATCATGTCGTTCAGATCATGAACTCGGATGACGTTATCCACGAGGCACAATGCAGGAGGGATGTGTACTTGGATTCCCATGGCAGACTCTGGCGGAAGGAGAAGTATGTGGAACCAGCGCTTGACAACACCAAAGATGCGCTCAACAACGTTTCAGAGCATGGCGTGACATAAATTAAATAGCTCTTTGCAGTTGCGAGGTCTATATAACAATGTGAACATAAGTATATGTACTGACACTCGTGGAACACACTTACAAAAGATTGGCCCGACCCCATTCTGCAAGATGGTAGTGCACACCCCAATATGGGACTAGTAGCTCGTCACATGAGCCAAATCCAGCATCAGCAAGGTAGTATTTTCCCTCAGGGATGGTGAAGTCAGTAGTGCAGGCATCATGGTAGAGACAGGCATCTGAAGTGGATCCTCCCCAGCTGCCCAGCATGTAAGTGAAGGATAAATTGAAGGAACACACGGCAAGGCAGTTTTGGGAGAAATTGCCCTTGCGGTCCTGGGCAGCATGGTGATCCTCGCTGAAAGGATGGCACACAATGTGTGTGCCATCAATAGCACCGATAGCATGTGCAAAAATGGAAAGAACTTTGGGTTTCGAACAATTTCGACAGGAGGAGGGCTGTCCGCATCAGGGAGTCGGACATATGTGGTATATATTGGTGGGGAAGAGAATGTGAAGAGAATCTGTTTGAAATATCTTGAAAAAACATTGTGTTAGTGAGTTGCAGGAAAGCAGCAGTGTATGTACTTGGAAATCATCTCGTTTGATCGCTGAAAGTGTTCACCAATGTGACGAATTGAGAGACCTGTAACAGACGCATACAGGAATATCACGAGCTGCTCCTCCAGGGGCACATGCTTTGAGTCTCTGCATCCTGCTTGTCGAAGCAGATTGATAAGGACATAGAATACGTGCTTGCGAACTCCGAGCTCGCATCAGATGCATTCTGGATGTCCAGTGAGTAACTCAGTGACCCAGGCAGTCCCTGATAAGGCAGAAGTGTGATATGGCTGTTTATTATAGTGTGTATTGGAATAGGCCTCGATTTCAGTTGTTGTTGCATTGACCACTGTGATCACCATGCGCAGAGCTTGATGGTGGCATACATAATCCATGATAGGTACCTTTGAACATCCTCCTCTGTGTTACCAGACCCATCGTCCGGTATGTCTTCTGCCTCGGTCTGGGCAGGGTCGTAATCAACTGAGTCTGTGTTGCAATCAGGATTGTTATGAGGCATTGTGCTGGTAGTACACTAGTAGTAGACATTATCAGCGTGACAATCTCATTGAAGTTCCAACCATCACCTAAGCCAAAAGTTTGTATGAGTCAGATCCTAATTTGCATAAATAAGGGTGCCTGAACAGACTCTAATACACTGGTCAATGCAAGTGCGGTCCCCAATGGGAGCCATGACATCATGCAGGCAAATATCATCATGGATGACATATATGCGGGTCCCCAATGGGTGCCGTCCAATAAGTACATGTATGATTAATACACTTGGTCAATGCAAGTGCGGTCCTCAATGGGAGCTGTGACATCATGCAGGCAGATATCATCACGGATAACATATATGCGGTCTCCAATGGGTGCCATACCATAGGCTGAGGCATATCATCAACCAACTAACCACCTACCCCAGAGGTTCAGTCCTCAGCTGGAGCCATTGGACAATATCATATGTCTTATAAGTTTATAAGTTCAGATGTAAGCATACTGAGACTCCTGAGATGTCCAGTTCCCAATGAGAGCAATACCACTGGCTCAAACTTATATCTGGTCCTCAATTAGAGCCGTGGATAGGTTCGGAGTTGGATGCCAATGACTAGAAAGAAATAGACACTCTGTTCCTTAGAGTCATGGCATAGAGGAATCAGTACCCCACCCTGTGACACTGAGGCACATGGGGTACTGAGATGTATACCTGGCCATGGACAATCCTTGGTGGTCTGGTGCCAGGCCATCTGACCCTCATCTAGGGGACTGAGTGTGAATAAGCAGCAAATGCAGAGAAGACTGAATAGAACTTACACTAGTTCAGGGGGTAGACCTACTACTATAGGAAGGACCTGGAGGACTTATCTGTTTGATATGATAAGTAACCTGCGCCCAGGAAAATAGGACATTGGAGAACCACTGCCGCATCATTTTTTGTATGTGGGTAGGACCTGACACCCACTATCATTTGGGGGAGGGTAGAATTTGTTCTGGACTTCTTTGAAAAAGCCTAGTATATGTAGTGCAAATATGCCGATGCTCTGAGACATTTTCCTCTTGTGTTATCATTAAATTGTTCACACAGTGACTTGTACCGGAGCCCATACATGTTTGTGGCTCAAGGTGAATAAGCTTTGACCCCCATATAGGCTGCTCTTTGCTCCCAGCTCAACCTCCTAATTATCGGAGGCCATATCCTCTGCCTACATTCACATATGATATACCAGTGCCACTAGGGATTTACACCCAAACTTAGGACCTTTTCCAATGATGGGTCCATGCAGTCGGATGCCAAATCATGCCCCATTCAGTATCAACAAACATGTGCAAGCCCCATCAAACATTTCTCTAGGTTCCAGTAGTGCAATTATGTAGCTGATGTTTGAGCAGCACAATATAATCTACCTCCTTGTCGCCAACATTGCAGGACAATCAGTCTAATTTCAAGAATGGGGGCTATAGTTACATTGGGCATTACTCACAGATTGTTTGCACCAAATACACTGATTATGAACGCTCACCCTACTCTGGGATGTGACTACTTCACTAGCTCCTAACGAGATGTGCAAAGTGGCCCTAAATGGAACCATCAGGATAGCCAGTCATTATATCAGCTGCACTGATGTTTCTAGAGTTTGGCATGGTTTGAATTCTCTGTCATACACATACATTTTCATTTCATCTTCTGTTCTTCAAACCAATCACTCTAATCTACATATATATTTTGATCTCCTTATATTCACATTTTTTATATACAGCTAAATGACAAAAATGACATTCATTTATCCACATATTTGCACATTATGTTTAGTCATATTCTTATTGTTACTCAATCATCTTTCACTCCTTATATCACCAACACTTAACTGATTGCAACAACACAAGTGTTCTTTGTCTTCCTTCTGCTCTCACCACCATCAATCTTTGAGACATGTCTTATTCCACTCTTTCCATACTTTCGGTCATTGCTACATGCCATAATTTGCCCTTGCCCCAGCTGACCCAAACCCCCTTGTCGACAAAGCCTATGCTTACCCGTCAGGAATTGTGAGTTTCAATTTCCCTTTCATTGCATACTGTATTCACACAGGACTCAGGTGCCACTTTCCTGAGCCCTCCAGGTCAAGTACAACACTGTTGCTATTGTAACCCTCATGTTGGTTACAACATCTGTAGCTCTACCACTGAGAACCAGAATTCCACGTGCCACACCTCAATGATGAACCCCATCGACAGTGTGTCATTTGCAAACATCACACCCTTATAATGCTCATAATAATGATTTTTGACTTTTCTTATTTTTCTTATTTCTGCTTGTGCGCACCTTTCATTCCCAACTCCATTATCAGCAATACTGAGCAGGAGAAGGTGGCATGGTGTATTAAGCCTAGCCACAGCACACATCTCATTTCCAATGGTGTCCTTCAGGGCATTCAGTTACTTCATATGTCAGAGTATATCCAGATCGCTGGTTTCATTGACTAGACTTAAATTGACATGAACACATGATGACCAAAATCCAGCAGGCTCCTCTATCCAGTCATCACTCTCATGGTCTTCTTCCTCCAGTGGAGATAGTAGTGACAGTTCCAATCTACCACCACCATCTCCATAGCCAATTCCTACTCCCAGCTCAATAATTATCTCAAATGGCTTACTCAGGGTGCATATTTAACTATGCTTTCCTGTTTCCTACTTGACACCTGTGTTGCAGATACCATGGGGCCAGCACACTCCCGACAACTACTTCATCACACAAGCTCAGAAAGTCCTTGATGAAGACCATTATAGCCTCAAAGATGTCAAAGACTGTGTACTGGAATTTCTTCTTTTTTTATTAGTTATGACTGGCAATATATTGCTTCTGGTTGCACTAATGGATGTCTTTTCTTGTTGTGATTGCGCAATTGCATTTATAACTGAACTTTTCCCTAAGCCACTGTCACTGAAGATGACAGTGTTTCTTTTCAGTGGCCATGTCTACCACAAATTATCAATAAGCTTTCTTAGTATGACACGGTTTGAGAAGTTCAGGGCTATAAGCATTATGTCATTCTTGCTCAAATCAAATGAGTGCAAGTCTAATGGCTCTTACTCTACACATTTCCTAATGTTGGAGCACAACCAACTCTAGACTAAGGGCACCTTTTTGCTAATTATATCATATCCCACATTCTGGACTTGGACCTATCACACCAATCATTTCCATCACCGACTTCTATCTTCCATATCTGTTCCCTTGTAGTAATTAAAGTGCAAGTGATCGAGTTGTTTATATGGACAGTGCAATAAACTGTCTGATGACCTGTCTATGTGTACTGTGAAAGCAGGAGTAAACATGTGTGGTTGAAATAATTATGGATAACCTACATGACTCTCCATTTCAAGTGATGCTAATGGCACTGTGAAACCTTTTGGTATGAGACTGTTGTTTGGCTTTGGATTGCAACCATCCTATGGGATACAGACAGTTTGGTTTAGAGCATAGGATGCTTTTGAAGCATTAGTCCAGGATAAGTCAATACTATAAATATATGCTAGGATCATGTGATACTACAGAATGAGACTCGGTTATAACTTACAGTTGGAAAGCAGGCAAAGTGCAGTTGGGACGTGATCATGTAGACTAATCCAGCATTCAAAGAAATATGCATACTCTAATGCATATCTCTGGATAGTGTTGGCATTGACTGAGCCATACAACATCATATCTGGGCCTCTTGAGATACCTGTTATGAAGTAATGGAGCTCCCAGCTTTCAGGATCAGTGATGACAGAAAGATGGCTGTAACCTGTTTATAAGGCCCTGACAACCCAACATTGCTTCCTCTCCTAGGATGAAGACAGCCATCCTGTATTTCTGTCTGAGCCTTGGATATTTCTACCTGCATTCCACCCTTACAAATCATGAAATTGCATTTATCCAGATTGTTTTTTCTAAGTCTGAACAAATAAGTCAATGCAATTGACAAGGATGGAAGCATAGACTCCTACAGGCCTAGTTCCTCTAAACTCCATCTATCCTCCTACAGACTGTAAACCAAGACAGGAGAATTGTGGTTGGCCAGTGTGAAAGATCCAGGGTGATTGAAAATACAGAAAATATTCTGATTAACCATGAGACAATGCCACTGGCCTACCTCATTCCACTCCAGGACATATAGTTGCATGAGCAATCAATATTCCCCATGTTTTTCTGTTTCATTGAGCATCTTTTGATTCCCAATTAGCTGTGTCACTGAACAATGAGATTTGGTGGCATTCCTAGCAATAGAATCCAACAAGCTAATTGTTACAAGTAACATCGGCTACATGGCCCCCCTATCATTTTTTCCCTTCGTCCTCGCCCTCGTATGCCTCCGGCTCGTACTTCTTTATCCATTGACCGGATCCTCGGGACCGTTCCTGTCCCTCATCCCCCTCCTATCGCACCAACGTGTGCACGTGCCTTTGGGCTATGACTCGTTCTGACTCGTGCCACCAATGTGGCTTTCCTTATCTTGTCTTATCTTTCCTCTGACTTATGCATGCTGCGCATTGTATCATTTACCATTGGCTCGTTCCAACGTTTCTCGGTCTCATTCCGCATTCGACCTCACATCACTAATCAGGCTCTGCTACCAGCGTACCTATACCCTTTCCGTTTCCCCTTTGCCCTTACCTACAGTACGGTAGCCTTGCCCTTAACCCTTTCCACTTAGTATAAGTAGTCGGTCACCCTGTACTAGATTCCCTAACTTGAATCTACTCAATCTTCCCTGGAACATACTTCCCTCTGAAGCCCCCTCAGCTTCAGTCTCTAGTATCTTTTCTTAGGTGCTCATCGCGCCTAAGTCTACCTTGATCGACTACTCATCGTTCGGACAAGACTGTCCTTACCTTGAGAACGTCAGTGACTTTGAAGACAGCCGTCTTAGAAGTCACATGACACGCGCGTCTCTGATATCTGCCGACTCGTCGTCGCCAGTCTCAGTCGCTACACCGGACCCTTCCGGTTACGTCACGAACGTTAGCGGACGATGCCTCTCTCAGGGCTCCGCATAACAGATCTATTTGAGTGCGTAACACTAATGACATTGTAATTATGGGATGCAGCCTAGCACTTTAAGATGCCAGGCCACATCAGTAGCATGCCTTCCAACCTGCGCAGGGCCCACATGTATTTCTTGAATGTGCAACATAGAGTTGAATCTCCCTGAACCCTTGAGGAGTTGGAAGGACAGAACAAAACTGGAGCCTCTCTGTCTTCCACTAAGATCTGAATCAACCCATTCAACTTAACTTAAGTGATGGATTCACCTGTAATTTTTGGTCAAATCCAAACCTTCCCATATAGAAGCAAAGCTTTGCATGGTGTCCTGAAGCTTATCTAGGTGCATGTAAATGATTTCAGTGAACATGTTAAGATTCATGTAGCATGCCTGCAGTGAGTTCTTAGGTGACATATCAATTGTGTGCCACATTAATAACTAACCCATCATAATTAGAGTCAGGAACATGATGCCTGTCATAGATATTACTACCACTTACTTGCCACTTCATTGATATGCACCATCTTGTATCCTTCAGGAACTTCTCTGAGTCTACCATGGGACTGCTGGATTGTAGCTGCAAAGATCAGACCATCAAGGTCTTCATTCCCCAATAGGTAGTCACCCTCTGGGTTAGGTAGAGGAATCAACACCAAATCAGTATAGGTCTGTCATTGCAGTTGTAAATGGGTCTTCTTTCGCCCTGGGTCTGGTACCACCAGAATCACAAGTTTGGTCATTATGTTAGATCTGGGTCATATGGGTCTGCATTTCAGCCTGACACCCAGCAAGAAACTACAAGCTTAAGTACTCACAATCTGATAAGGTGTGAGTTGATTGATAATGGTGCAATGGAGGGTGTGAGAAGTCTTCCATCTTACAAACCATGCTTGGCGACGGTGCAGTGGTGGGTTAAAATTTTGATCTGCGAGCTTGAAACCTGCGGCCTATAGAAATCCTTTTCTGTCAAAATATTTATCGATGTTACTGACATAATTAAATAGTGCCAACATGATATCTCGTTATTGGGATGAGGCTGTGCCTCTACTAATCATGTATAAGTAAATCATTCTATCTGGTATACCTGTGAGTCGTCAATATGGACAATAATAATTCATCCTCAAATAAATCTCACAAGAGAGCATGAGTTTTTAAATCACTCAAATTCTCTGGCCTAACCGTGCATTTTAGGTTGAAATCTGATCCCTTAGTTTCACATGGGAGGCATTTTTGCCAGACAGTTTTTGCTCTCTGCAACTACCCTTCCCTATTAACCAATGGTATATTATGATTGGAACAACTGGAGGATGCATCCATAGAAGATTTTTTTGCTGAGTTAATACTGTTTTAATTCTTACTCACAATAATCTGACACAGTTGTTAGAGAGCGGTGAGAGCACCTAGTCTTTGAAAGACTCTTAGACTCATACCCTGGATTCTAGAGCGACTGTGAGAAGGCTCAGAGGAAGAAGTTCTTTACATTGGAGAACTAGTGAGTCACTCATATCTATCAAACATTCTTAGTACTTAACAGGCAGATTGGTAAGGGGGCATCTGCTGCTCGAGGTGAAGACACCAAGTTGTTGAAACCTGTGGTGATCGACTGGATAGTACCTGCAGAAGAAGTGATCCTGCCTCCTTTGCCATGGTATTCCAAGATCAGTTGTGGCTTTAACCAACTCTTACTGGCTGATTACTCTGTCCTTGTGAAATGGATTGGAATGACGCAGAGTAGGCTGCTTTATTTTTATTCAGACATCAATTACTGACACTTCTTGACGCTGACCAGGACAAAACAGCAGCTACAAAGTGGTGAAATTGCTGTCAGTGGAGAGCCGCAGCAGACAGACAGTCCATAAATATATATTATATCTAATCTCATTGAGTGGTCCGGTCCTCTGTTGGAGCCTTCCTCTAATCATCTATGTACTGATCCCCTCCTAGATGTAAGGTCCAGTCCCCAATGGGAGTCATTTGACAAGGCCAATAGACACCCTTCCCATTACACATGCAAGCCGCACACTTGAAGTAAATAAGTCATCCAGAGACCTCGACTGTACAACATCAATCATAGGTTTAACATCCTTTGAGAGACACACCTCACACAGAAATTCCTACCAACCCAACCCATGATGGCCACATGCTATTCCATGTGTACCATCTACAGTAAGGAAACCAAGTAAACTACAAGTACAAGTACAAACTACAATCATGATGTTTTGAATTATACATTAAAAGTAAGTGTCCTGTTTAGAGGCGGCGGCACTTTGTAACCCGCCCATCAATCTCCTCCATCTTTTTCCTTGTAGTGGTGCAGGTCATCTCTATTATCTGCGGGATGTTGGAGAGGCCTGACACCCTACCGGCCAGGTATGTGTCCTCCTCACCATCCTCGCTCTTGCTCTCTTCCTCCTCAATAACAGCCACCTTCTGCTTGGTGCTCATCCAGAGCTCTACATAGGCATTGTTTTGGATGCACAAGGGGCCTGGCACCACCCATGGTTGTGCTGGTGCGACAGTGGGCAGCTCGCTGGACTTACTTTGTGTCCTGGCAGCCAGGCCTGGCACTTGTGTGGCCTTTGAGGAGGTCCGGACAGGATGGGAAGTCGGAGCAACTAGCTTCGGGCTAGGTTTAGGCTTGGGAGCTAGCACTGGTGGGGGTGCTGCGGTCTTCTTCTTCCTCTTGTCTGATTCTAAAGTCAGTGCTGATTAAGTCATACAGATAAGATAAATACTTACTTTGTACCAGAGAGCACTTCACCTTCCCACGGTGCCACTCGTAGCACAACTGGCCCTTAGACCAGTTGTGGCACAGGTGTTGCATTGTCGTGCATGTCGTGCAAGATACAGGGTTGAGTAGCTTCTCAGCACTTATGCACGGGGTACATTTCTGTAGGTGGAGGGTTA
This sequence comes from Suillus fuscotomentosus, assembly GCF_016647785.1. Taxonomy (NCBI): domain Eukaryota; kingdom Fungi; phylum Basidiomycota; class Agaricomycetes; order Boletales; family Suillaceae; genus Suillus; species Suillus fuscotomentosus. Next base: position 423,526 of record NW_024539520.1, read on the forward strand.
GAATGTCAGCCGCTCAGAAGACACATCACTTACCTTGCGTCCCACCAGACCCGACTTTTCAATAGGTGGTGCCTGTGTTTCTTCAGGATCCTCTCATTCATTAATCTTCTCAGACTCCTCCTCCACCTCCTGCTGGGTCTCCTGCTCCTGATTGGCGCCTTCTCTCTCACCTGAGACAGGTGTGCATTCCATTGAGGTTGCGGTGGCAGTTGTGGTGGTGGGAGCAGTCATGGTGGCAGTGGTGGAGGTTGAGGTTGCCACTGTCTGCATCAAGACCAGCTCGGCCTGCTTCGCTGTGGTATTCTTGAAGATGCTGACCTGACTTTGAAATGCCGCACAGAGGAGGTAACCTTTCTGCCAGTCTCGCCTTGCAGAGACTGGCAGATCAATGACAACCTTGTTGTTGCGCCCGAGTGTCAAGTGCTTGGCAGACAAACTGTTAGGCAAGTGTATCCAATAACACTTACTCACTGCCATTAAATCTCTTAATTGAAAAGGCTTGTATGCCTAACTACTATTAGTGCTTTGTTATATAGTTCTCAAGCCCAGAAAATATACAGGACAGAGCTTAGTAACAACATTCTGCAAGAAAAACCAACCCCTAGCCTTACAATCATCTAGCTACACCCATGCCTGTGCAGTTGTTACAAAGATTCTACAACACCTGGACATTTGTCCACAGGATTTGCCTGCTATGCTGAAAAATCTCACTTCATTTGAGAACATGGGAGAAGTCATTGATCTTGGTAGATGTCTCTCAGAATTTACCCATACAGTGTAACAGTAGGTAGCAGTGCAAATTCTGGTTGGAAACCAATGTCTGCTCTACCAGTGCCTGATTACTGTAATATGTATCATAGGCCTGAGGCCTGAGTGGTAAGCAGAACATGAGCCATTATTGATGCCCAGTAAGAATTGGTTAGATGCCCTCACATGGAGAATGATGGGTTTATAAGTTTGGAGTAGTTGATAGACTTGGATTGATGGAAATCTAACTTATGCAAATAAAAACTCAATAATGTGTTGTCATCTCGGGACTCAGAAGTTGCAAATGAATTATCAGCCAAATGAGATCTGGTCCATGCTGGACCACATTTCTCTAAACTTTCAGGGTGATAATCATCAGCATGACCTTGATCTGACTCTGACAGTGGGCCTTCTGGTATACCAGCATTGAATGACACCCAAGTTGGCTGTAGGATATCCATCAATCTGAAAGGTGCCAAAGTTCAAGCCATTCTCAGAGGTCTCTGTTATGCATGTGGGTAAAGGGGAAGTTGATGGTGATCTGTATATTCCATGATTTGTATGATCAGAGCTGCCATGCAAGTCAGAATCTGAAGATAGCTACATATCTAGCTTTCTGAAGTATGCTGGGGTGAATATAGTTGAGATTTAGATATATATGTGACTCCGTGGTGAAATATATGCAGTGGACACTGAAGATTGATCAACAATTTTGCTGGATATTAAAAGTTCAAGATTACTTAGCAGTCAGTTACTTTTTATAGGATAAGAGAGCATAGAATTGGTGCACAGTTAAGTTGGGCTTTTAGAGATTGATTTTGATATGGCATAGTACCAGAGCTGCCAAAGGGCATGTCCCTAAAGAAATTCAATAACTTACCAACTACACATACAATCCGTGAGTTAGTTGCTGCACTTTATTCTGATCCAGAGAAAAAAGACTAGTTTATTACCTTGATTCAGATGAAGAAGGGAAGAATAAAATCAAATACAAAGTTGGACAAAGATGTATTTCTTCTAGAAGCATGCTTAGCATGAATTCATGTGCAGGTCTAATTCATCTGAGTTATGTTGCACATATTATTTCAGTGTATGCTTCCAAAAAAAGATGTAAGAGAGTGGATCCTAATGATTTATGGTATGTGGTCATTGAATGTATCTATGTAGACAAGCGTGCAAAGGCTTCAGAGGTTTGCATCCATTGACAGCTAGCATATTATAATTTCACAATCAGCTCTTTCTTTATAACATTTCTGGGTTAAGATTCATTGGTATTGGAGGGCAGAATTTGAAGAGCCACTTTTCAAAAAGGTTTCTCAGTTGGACTTCAGATTATTGTGCATGGAACACCAAGAACTGTTGGAGTCAGATTTGTCTATTTGGGCAGAAGCCAAAGTATTAGCTGGTGAGAACAATCCATAGCTTTTGTAGATCTGTGTGACCAACCAAGATTTGTTATTAAACTTCAAGACTCCATTTAGGTAGTCAAGTTCGATGACATGTCTAGAGTACAAAAGCCTTGGTGTTCAAATGAATTTCACACACACTGGTTTGTAAGCTCTTCACCACCCATACTTCAGGCTCCAAGAGGTCAGGAACATAATTGACTAACATCTGATTATAGTATGATTTAATCTACATCTCTTGTATTTTTGCATGCAATAAGCCTTTCAGTCCCGACAAGGAGATCCAAAATTTTTGTCTGAATTACAACTACTGGTATCATACAAGATGTTTCAAAGTTCTGTCGCCAACACACTCTATTGAATGTCATCTTCCAGAAACTTAAGTTCATGCTGACCACTTAGTGGATGAACTTTTTAAAGTACTCATTTGCTGTCCTATTGAATGTGGAATTACAGCTGGGGTATCTGGGAATGGATGGACAATATATCAGGCACATGAGTAGCACAGTCAGTAGGCCAAGGCCATTGTCTGCCTATAGACTGAGCTATGCATATGAATCAGATTGACACCAGATGGATTGTACCCACACAATAATTGACCCATACTATCTATTACCAATGTCCTATCTGCCCAAGATATTGGCTGTGAATAGTAAAGTACAGAGAATTCAACAATCCAATATATATCAGACCATAGACTAAGCCCTCATTTGTAAAATTTCAAATAGAACTTTAAAACCAACTTTAAGCTGTTCTTGAAGTTTGACTGCTTTCCTCTATTTTTTCATCCAATAGACATACTTAACTATCACATGCATGCCATTCTTGATCTGCTTCTGCCGATCATTCAATACAATCAGATCTACAGCAACAGCTACATCATAGATGAGACATACCTTAACATCTCTAGAGATTATGACCTTGCCAACCTGTAATCTTATATCATTTTGAAGTACAGGTAATTGGGCCCAATCACGCCCAAGGTACCCAAAGAATGTAAGAAACTATAATAGCAAAACATTATTACAATCAGAACTTGATGAAATGAGAGAATAAGAACCCACCCTGTTACTTCATATCTGATTCTCAGATTCCTGAGTAATCTGACAACATTTAGCCACTTTTGACATGTTTGCAAGCAGCATCTCAGTGATTCTGGACCTGGTACTAGGACCAGGATGAAGCATTGGGGATTCATCTGAGATCTTCATATTTCTCTCGTCCTTGCTCTTTGCTCTCTCCTGCAGATCAGATTTTTGAAACTCTTTTGAATGTGTCGCCTTTGCCTTTTCCTTGCCCTTGTTCAACATTCAACTCTTGTTATTCTGGTCAAGTGGGGCCTGTATCTGAGAAGGTGGGTTAGAATACATCAATTACTATCTATACTACACCAGATGCTGCAATAAGAAAGAATACTCACAGGTACCTTTGAACTGAATTTGGATTTGGATTTGACTGTGGATCTGGGTATAGTGGATATGAATGTGACTGAATCATAGAAAAACTTGGTATCATGACTCTTGCTAAAAACCAAAGTGCCTTTAGATGTTTTGCTAGTGATTGAAGGTATTTGAGCAGATTCATCAGGACTGGACATAGAGGGTGATGGAATTTGTAAAGACCATTTAAGCTCCATCCTGGAACATGAAGGAGAAGAGATAGCAGACATCTGCAGATTATTCTTTGGTAGAAGCAGTGTGCCTGGAGGAGTGAATATAGATACAACAGATTCTTATAGGTGGTTGGAAGCCACTGGTGAAGATGCATTGTTCCCTGGTAAGTCTGGGCATGAATTAGGAGTGGCCAGAAAAAGCACCAAGTCTACCAGAATTTTCTGTGGAAATGGCGGTATGGACCATCTGCAAGATTATAAAAATTATATCAGGTATCTTGAAGATATGATACATCTCTGAAGGTAAAGATTATATCTAAGACGGACAAGCTTATGGTGGATGTGACTAAAAATGCATATGAGATTTGTATCAGATCTTATCCAAAATAAGTAAGTACCATAAGCAATTAGATCAGCAATATTGTTGAATGTAGTAGTCTAATCAAAGTTTGATCTTTCTGAACACAATAAATCAAGTGTCAGGATAATGGAACTGTGGAATCCTTAAAGGACCTGAGTATAGAATATACCAAATCATTCATTGTTAAGGTCATAAAATATGGGGGACCAAAGGGCCTATGAGGCAATAAGCTAGATGCATTCCCAAGCAAGTTTCTCCCCATCATTTTAGAGGGTTACTGAAGATGATGGAGCAAGTTTTGAGGTAATGAGCTGGTCAGAGGACAGCCTGACACCAGAGGTCTTGTGCCAGAGAAAACACCCAAACAAGTTTTTCCCTACTATTTTTAAGATGACAATTTTGCAACATCAGGAAGTTTTGTTTCCCACTATTTTCAAGGGTATAGAAGATGATGGACCAATTTTTGAGACACCATAAAGTTTTTATGAGACAGTAAGCTTAGTGCACCTGGAGGTCAGGGGTGATCTGACATCCAAGGTTACAAACATCAGCAAACCCTCAAACAACTTTGTCCCTCTTACCTGAGTACATAACCTTAATTTCCAAAGACTAAAAACACAGCCAGGTAGAATATGTTACAGTGGCTCAAAAAAGTGTCTCAATGTTTGTAACATTTCATGTAATTGCTTTATTATGAGCCAGGGTGTGGGAATATGACTAAACTATAGGAAGGTGTCATAAAGCTATACTTCTTAGCCTCATTTAAGTTCCCTATAGTGTGGGAAGCTGATGTCATCATGTGCAGATATGGCTATTTTAATTTGGTGACTCATTGAGACACTTTTTTGACTTTTAGTTTGACCAACACAATCTCAATAATTATGATACTTTATGTGACCTTCTGTTGCTCTAATCACTTCTGCCACTCTTCTAGACATGCTATCTATCAATTTTGAATATTTCTTCTTAGCACTTCTTTCTCACTCTGCTGCAACTCTGTCCTATAGCTGAAATAGCCCCTATGACGAATTTTGATAGGCTACAAGCAATTTCTTGAATATTTTTCAGAGATATTCAATAGGGCTGATGTATAGGGACTATGCTAGACATGATAGAACATTGAGATCATGGTATTTGAGCTGCTAGTGACCAATTTAGACATATATTTAGGATCATTATTTTATTGCAACATAGTACCTTCTTAGCAGACTCTCATCGAAAATAGAGATGTACCACTTGGTATTGGTCCTTCACTTTACTTCACACAGAGAATATACACTCTATTACATCTCATACAGTCCTATACCTCTATGTTTGTTACTCCACACTTAAGAGTTTATACAATTTTTTTTCTTTTAGTGGTTCACCTGTCTTTTAACAGATGTATTCCCAGCCATCTGACCTCATCATATTTATCTTGGTCTGATCTTATAATATGGTCCTCTTCCAGTCCTCTTCCAGTCTAGTACTGGTGCTTTAAAGCTAAAGTTTACTTTCTCTTTCTATAGGCTAGGGATAGGAGAGTCCTCTTCTTCTTAATTATAGCTTTAATATTTGTTGCCTTGCAAGTATTATTGATGGTTTGAGTGGAAATAAAGCTGGAGATAATGGAATTGATGAATTAGGTGGCCTGAGTAGCATTAGCAGCCTGCCCAGTTAGAATATGGTAAATGTGAGATTTTCATTCATGTGAGGTAAGCTTTCAATTTAGTCACTAGCAGCTCAAATACCATGATCTCAATGTTCTATCATGTCTAGCATAGTCCCTATACATCAGCCCTATTGAATATCTCTGAAAAATATTCAAGAAATTGCTTGTAGCCTATCAAAATTCGTCATAGGGGCTATTTCAGCTATAGGACAGAGTTGCAGCAGAGTGAGAAAGAAGTGCTAAGAAGAAATATTCAAAATTGATAGATAGCATGTCTAGAAGAGTGGCAGAAGTGATTAGAGCAACAGAAGGTCACATAAAGTATCATAATTATTGAGATTGTGTTGGTCAAACTAAAAGTCAAAAAAGTGTCTCAATGAGTCACCAAATTAAAATAGCCATATCTGCACATGATGACATCAGCTTCCCACACTATAGGGAACTTAAATGAGGCTAAGAAGTATAGCTTTATGACACCTTCCTATAGTTTAGTCATATTCCCACACCCTGGCTCATAATAAAGCAATTACATGAAATGTTACAAACATTGAGACACTTTTTTGAGCCACTGTAAATCCAAGTAGGCTTCATAGGGAAAGTATAAAAGAAAACAGAAAGTTGGTCTGGTAAAAAATAGGGGGTGCATCAACACACATCCAAAAAAACATCTCCCCAACATTTTAAATGTTTCTCAAGATAATGAACCAAGTTTAGAAGGACCAAGGTCACAAACATCAGCAAATACTCAAGCAACTTTCTCCACACTATTTTGAAGGCCACAGAAGATGATGGACAAAGTTTTGAAGGATCAGGAACTTTTTGTGAGACTGTGGGCTTGATGCATCTGGAGGTCAGGGGGTGGTCTGGCTCTGGAGGTCCTACACTGAAGGAAACATAAAAGCAAGTTTCTCCCCACTATTTTAAAGGCCACAAAAAATGATGAACCAAGTTTCAAAAGGACAGGAATTTTTCATGAGGTGGTGGGCTTGATGCACTTGGAGGTTTGGAGTAGTCGGACATCAGAGGTCACAAATATCAGTAAATACCCAAACAAGTTTCTCTCTACCTTTTTAAAGGCCATAGAAGATGATGAACTAAGTCTTGAGACACCAGGAATATTTTGTGAGGTGGTGGGCTTAGTGTACCTGGTGGTCAGGGGTGGTTGGACACCAGAGGTCATAAACATGAGCAAATACCCAAACAACTTTCTCCCCACCATTTTAAAGGTCACAGAAGATGATAGGGTCAGTTTTAGATTGCCAATAATTTTTTGTGATGCTATATGTCTTCTCCTCCCCCTACATCCACTCATGTTGGCCAAAGATATTGCAAAATTGGTTCAAGATCATGTAGTTACATGACTATGATACATATAGAGCCATACTAATAAGATTCTAGCCTGTCCTAATAGGGTTATAACATCTCAATATAGATATTTGGTAGCAAGACATAGTCAGTAGTAAAATGTTCATAACTCATGTTCCTGACCACTAATTTCCTTCCAGTGATATGTTCCATGATATGAGATAGTCAGAATGGCCAAAATGTGTGATGTTATATATAATATATAGCCATAGCATGCATAGAAATTAGTTGTGTTCATGTAATGTTGTAAGTCAGTGCAAATATCAGCACTGACCAAAATGTATCAGCAGCAAACATGGTAAAGCAGACTCAGACATCCTAGGTGCATAGGTTCTTATTGACTCCAGGTAGTATGAGAGAGCCTGGAGATATGGTTCTGAATTGGAGGTTGCAGCTTTGTTCTTGAATTTAGCAATAACAAATAGATGATGATGGTTATGAATGTCGATGAACATATCTGCGTCCATCGCATATGCAGTGTCTTGCACTTTGCTATTCAGATGAAACCAAGTTGGTACCTTACAAGCATGTCACTGACTGCTTCCACTCGCTTTTTTCATCTTTATAAAATGCCAACATCACATTTGCGAGTTCATGGACGATATTGTTGTCATCTTCAGTTGTTGTGTGAGTCTGGCTGTCATTGATAAATTGACCAAAGGCTGGATGCAGCAGTGTAGCAGGGATAGTTTCCTTGAGCTTGCGAGGATGACCATAGAGTATTTGTAACTTTTTATCCAGCTGTCTTTCATGAAAGAATAAGGAATGTTATGCATTAGAAGGCAAGTGTGATCTTTCAATTTCAACTTCGATGTCTTCTTTCTGGAATAGTTGTCCATATTGTCCAGGAAGGATTTCCATGCTATTTTGATTGGGTCCTCTCCTTTGATGATGTGTTTTGCGCACCAAGGAGGATTTGTTGATCCTTCCAGCCATATATTAGTGTGAGTCCATGCAATGATACAATTAACTCACTATTCATATCAGAGTATACTTAGACAAGAATGTGGAGATGCTCAAGAACTGATACAGCCAGGAAATAATTGGATATTGGTTTTGACTGTGTCACCTCGAGCAAGTGACCAGCATTAAGGGTATCAAGACTCTCTTGGAGGTCATCCTCGGATGGGGATATTCTGTATATGTGTATGTGACTTTGGTCTATGTTTTGAAGTTGTGATTCTGTTTACTTCATGAGATCTTTCAGTAATTCTATTGATGCATTTGACCTAATCAAAATGTCAAATTGATCCTTCCCAGTGCTACCCTGTAGCCAACAATGAATCACAAGTGTTGGTGCATCTAGAGAACACAACAATAAGTTATCAGGAGACAATGATATACATATGCTCCTAGGGGGGTTCTACTTCGAACACTTTTGATAGCTTTCGTGATGGTGGTGACAGATTACCAAGCTTGGATAGGACAACACTGCAAAGGGTCTCCTCATATGGCTCAGACATAGGGTCACTTGGTTTGTAAATTTGAAGAGCTGAAGCTGGAACATTGAAATACTGAGTTTGCTGCAATATTATTTTCAGGGCATCAGCAGTGTCAAAGTGAGAAATTCTTAAACTGAAATGTTGGTCTATTTCAGTCCCTCATATCCAACAGTACAGGGTGAAGATATCAGACATGGTGGTTAAAGGTTAAGATAGAAGATTCTATAATTAGTGCCATTGTGTTAAAGATTATGTCAGTAACTCAAAACAGACATTAATAGGATTGCACAGCTGCCATGCAAATGCTGTGAAGAGAACAGTCTCTGATGTTCTCATATATGTTTCATGACTTCTTTCACAGCATCTAAACCAATTAATTTGACAATTCATCTTAGCTTTACCCATTGTCACTTCTCTCAGTGAGTATCAATTGACAATATGGTAATTGAAGATGGAAACACAATGTCTATGGGGGGTACTTAGATATGACAGGAGAATATAGGGGACAATGACCTGTAATAATGGTTATTACCAATGAAATTCAATTAATACATTGTAGCTGACTAAAAAGAGGATGTGACTGATTGTTGTGCAAATTCAACATGTATGAGATGCTGATAGACACATTCCAAGAATCGCCTGACATTCTTTTCATCAACAAGGATAATGTTTTTGTACATCAATTGTTCCATGCTACCACAGTGTTGAATCAGTCAGAGTCTATCTATGTATTATAGCATAACAAACTCACAATGGATATATTCGTGATGATACTGTCAGATATTCAGCAATGGTGGATTGTATACAAGTTGCAAGAGTCAAAATCATTTGCTGGAGCTCAGGTGGGATAGCAGCAGGCATAAGTTAGATTGCGTGAGACATAGTAGTCATTGAAGATAACAATGCAGGCAATTAATGATATTTGCATTTGCAAAATTTGAAACTTCTGCATCGGCAATGCCCGGCCAGTATGGCGTAACCAAATGAGGGACAAGTTCGTAGCCCTGCATCTATCTCAGTCAAATTATCTTGAGGAGCAAGGTCTATTACAATGAAGCGTGATATGTGGTTGCACACAGCACAATACATGCATGTGATTCATTAGGCATGTATACTGCATTCAACTACATAAAACATACCAACTACATTCCAATGTGAAAGATAAATGCAAGGTTATAATGGACTCTTTACATATACCATTTGACTCACCAATGAAACAGCAAGATTGTAAGCCTGCAATACTAAATGTTTTCAGCAGCACATCAATCAATCTCAGTCATACTTACTTTCTCAGTGTTTGGAAGAAGAGGCCTTGACATTATGAGGTGTTCTATTGTTGAACCAGCCTTCAAGCACAAACAGCATCATTATTTTAGTGGAGTGAGAAATGTGTGCTCGCTGTAGGGATTCATTTCTGGTTGGGCTTGTAGAGACTGTTTTTACCTTACCTTATGTTGGCACTTTTGTAGCTTACATAATCAATCAATCTTTTCACCAGTTACCAGTATGAGTCTGAGTGCTCAGTAGTTTTCTATGATATTTCCTCTCCTCTGAGCCTTAAGCCTAGTCCAGAAACCCTTTAGGGTCGAATAGCAGCTAGGTTCTGCAAGACCTAACATTGTTCAGACTCACCATCTGAATTGTTGTACCTTCATCGCTTTGAGTGATTTATAGCAGACCAAGCAGTGGGAGAGAAAATAATGAAAATACTGTTTTGTATTAATGAAATACATGGAAGCATTGAATGATTGTTGTATCAAAAGATAGACCTCTCTGAGCAAGAGAAAATGGAGGAATTTCTGAAATGTCTTTGCCTGCATCCAAAGCATGCTGAATTCACAAAACAGCTGGATCAAGGCTTGGATGTGTTTCATTCATTAGCTCATGTCTCACAAGAGCCTTTTGGGTCGTAGACTCACACAAAGACATTGAATCTTGCCTGGAAGTATCTGGAATACAATATAAAAGAATTGTATTGGAGTGCACAGGTGGTGTGGGATAGGGTGCAGCAACATGTTACTGTGGGATTTACTTGAGGAATGGCTTAGACGTCCAGAAGCTCAGAATAGTGAGTGATTCCTCGTATCTATCACCTGTAGCTTATTCTAGGAAATTTTATTAGTGGGGCATTGTTACTTATCATCCATGTTTATCATGGGAGTCACTGAATATGAAGATTGCAAGATCTGTATTGAAGTCGATGCTCAGAGTGAGGTTGAAGGTGATGTTGAAGGCTCTGTTGAAACTGATGTTGAAACCAATTCTGAAAGTTATTGAGAAGGTGATTCTGACAGTGGTAGTGAGAATCTCCCTACAATATCAGTAGAGACCTCTTTGTGATAAGCAGGCCAGGTTTATGGTTGAAAGGACATATGATCATATAAATCATGTAACACACTCACAGAGACAGATATCATACAAAATTATGCTGCTGGACATTACATCTTCAAATGGTGGGGGAGGGTTTGGCAGCCAAATAGTGCTAAAATTCCATGAAATATATCATGGTAACTCAAAGGTGAAAAGCAGTCAAAGGTTGACAAATGCGAGTCGTAAATGAACATAGGTTAACAGATCAGTAAGCATACCGGTAATAGATATAACTGAGGTACCGGTAACAAGGAATACTGGATAGGCTGTGTTAATGTTATATGCACAGGAAATGAATTATGAAGCTTATCGTATATCGGATAGGAAACAGATCTATACATCGGATCAGACCGGATCGGATATGGTCCAGACGAGATGCGTGGATATATAGGATGTGGCATTAGGGCAACGGGACAAGAATGAATGATGCAGGCTAGCTGCGAAGGAAAAGGGATCTGGATGTGGACGTGCGGATGTGGATGTGCAGAGGTGCAGGGATCTGGATGGGTAGAGGACTGGAGACATGGATAGGACATCCGAAGGTCCGGATGAGGCGTGGGAATATTATCGGATGTAGGTCCGGAATACGGGATATGACAAGAGCCAACAAATAACAGAGACAATACCACAGCCTAGGGGGGGTCCCAATGGATAAGAAATGATCATGCAAGCTTTAAGGCCACTGACCACGCCAGTGTGATGCCCATGAAGGCGCAGAACCAGTAATAAACAGGATATCCAACAGCAGCACGGCAAAAACAGACAAGGAAGAATCATTCAAACTTGAAGGCCACTGACAGTACCAGTGTGACACCCATGAAGGTGCAGAACCAGCAAGAAACAGGATACCCAACACCAGTGTGGCCCAGACAGACAAGGATCATCCAAACTTGGATGACCACTGACAGCATCAGTGTTACATCCATGAAGGTGCAGAACCAACAAGCAATGGAGATACAATAATGGTTCAAACTTAGAGGCCACTGACAGCGCCAGTGTGATGCCCATGAAGGTGCAGAACCTACAATAGTGGAAGTTAAGAACAAAAGACAATTTTCATGAAAAGTCAATATTTCAACTTCACATCACGTGACAGTCTCATGCCACTCCAGCATCTAGGGAGATGCACCAGAGTTCAAAACACAACCTACTGGAGGAGGTCAACATAACTAAGCTTATAAACTTTAGTTTTGAGTTTCTCAATAGCGGCTCAAAGGGTGCACAAAATTGTGAGTTAAGTAGTATAAGCACAATATAATCATAATATAAAATATATAGGTAGTTGTTTTGATAAAGAGTGCATGTTGAGGGACACTGATGAGGAAATGATCATGTTTGGATGGAATTATTTTATCAACACAGCATATATTCAATATACTCTAGTCTGTAGCCCGTGTTCCAAACTAATTCTGCTTTTTTATCAATGATGACACAAGACAGACTCACACTGCGACAATAATTGAAGCTATAGAATCTTCAATGATAGTGATAAACCTTCCTGTACCACAAACCATGATATCTAACTCTTACCTCATTGATAATATCAATACAGGTATCTACACCTTATTTTACTGTAAAACAGTCCTTCATCCTTCTGACAACATGACAGAGCAAATATCATCTATAGGCATTGGATGCATGTGAGGAATTACTCAATAGCTATGCATTGTCAATAGTTACATACTCATGTATGCCATCAAGTATCTGTCGACGCAATGATCAAAGTAAATTTACCTAGGAAGAAAAATAGTTGGAAAGACATAGCATAAAAGCAGACACCTATAGATATAGATACCACACAACTTTTTTTTCATCTCAACAATAAAGGTGCCACTCAAAATTCTGATTAAAATATTTACTTTGGCAATCAGAAGCAGAGGAAGCACAGCCTCCTGGATCTTGTATCAACAGTGGAGCATGTTCTGGTTAGTCTTTGATCACATGCTAAATACCATTCATTACATTGATTTCACTAACTGTATTGATCATGAATATTCTGTCGCTCTACACAGGAATACAAACTCTTTCCCTGCATCTCCAATGTGATATACTTGAAACTGAAGTGACACCCCTCCTACAATTGTTGGACACCCTCCCCCTTAAGGTACTTTCCCTTCAAATTGATGTGCTATTCACTTCTTCCTTAATCTTAAATTTTACCCTCTTTGTGACACTCACTCATTTCAAGATGAACAATTCTCACATATTTTGAGACATCAATACAGCATGCTTTCCTCAGCTAAAACACCTCTCTCTGTGGGGTTTCTTGCTGAAACAAGGGACTAATATATTATTGTTGGTGACAAATATTCTCAACTATACCACTCTTCAAGTCATTATTTTCCATATCAAGCATGTTCCTAATTTATCCGAACCTTATTCATTTCCAACTTCATTTTATTATGTTCCATTATACTATTGATAAGCTTTCCACATGCTTTGTACTTGCACTGCACTGACTGACCTTCCATTATGTTTCCTGTAATATATAAACCCTGTAGATTATCTGTGCATCCTTAGTTTGAATATCATATTAGATTCTGCTCATTCCTACCTCTGTCTGACTTGAGTTTCTCCTCTCATTGTTCTCTGCTAAGTCTTAGGATATATTCCTATTAACCTCACATCTCCGCCTCTACCTCTGGTGGTCCTCTGCTGTTTCCTTCTAGTTTGGATTTCATCTGGATTAGTTTTCCCTCTTATTTCTAAATCTCTGCCAGAATTTCTACACATTGGACTCCAGGCTTCTGGACTTCATACTATAGCCCTCGGAAATTATGGAAGAAGACATACTCAGATAAGGGGTGAAGTGTACAAGCTAAAGCCAAGCCCTTCAGATCTGACTCTTTGAGCATATTCTTAATATTAACCTTCAACTGTCATGTCCAACTTTTTAATACTATACTGCTGGATATGAGATACAGAAATAGACCAACATGTATTTCAAACATTTCACACTTTGATACTGTTGTTACCCTGAAAAAGATGTTGAAGGATTCTCAGGCTCTTGATGTCTCACTTCAATTGTTCGACTATACAAACCCAGAGTCCTAGTGGCCAAGCCATATTATAGGAATCTTCACCACATTATCCTATCTAAGCTTAAGAAACCACCACTAGCAACTTATAGGCTATTATCCCTGTATAAGGCAGACCCTCCCAAAGTGTCATATCCTGCGTTCTGGACCTGGACTTATCACACAGATCATTTCCGGATGTCCGGATCTGGCCGACATCTATCTATGTCCGGATCCGACCCACGTCTAACTTCTGTGCCTTATCCCTTTGTACGTTCCTACTCCAGTTAGACTATATCATTTTCCGTACCTTGTTTTATTTCCGCCCTTTATTTTCCTCTGTTCTAATCTCCGGGTTCATTTACTATTTTCCGATAGACTAGTGTTTGACTTTTCTATACACTCCGTCCACAGCTTTGTATAGCTTCGGACTGCGCATCTCATTTATCCGATAAGTCCTGAGTAGTATATAAACCCTGTAGAATCTATGTACATCCTTAGTTCAAATATTATCTTAGACTCTGCTCATTTCTTCCTCCGTCTGACTTGAGTTATCCTCTCGTCTTAGGATTGATTTCTATAGACTTGCCACCTCCGCCTCTACCTTTGGTAGTCCTCCGCTGTTTCCTTTCTGGTTTGGACTTCATCCAGATTAGTCTTATCTCTCATTCCCGAACGTCCACTGGAATTCCCATGCATTGGACATCACATTCCAGACACCACCTGACGCCCTCCGGACATTGTCCGGTAACCTTTGAATATCATTCGATAGCCTTCGGAAGTTAGGGACATGTACTTGGGTAAGGGGTGCAGTGCACGAGCTGAAGCCAAGCCCTTCGGATTTGACCCTTGAGCACGTTCTTAACACAAAGAGTACATCCATATAGTTGTAGGTATGTAGTGGCTGCAATTGTCATATGCATGACTTTTGAGATGGTTGTTCTTATAAATGTATTGAAGAGGAAGACAGAGAATGCCTTACTGAGCATTTAGGCTGATGTGGCACCGGTAGACTTCCTCATCTGCCTCTGCCTCTGGCCCAAGCCTACCTGCCAATATGAAATAAATGAAATCAATCTCTGACCAAAGATCGACATGCACACATGTGAACATATCTTGAGATTGGCTGAGGAATCAATACAGTCTAGGTTAGACAAGATCATCAACTTTATCTGGGTAATCCATTCTGAGAGTTGTAAGGACAGTGGGTGTCTGATGAATGTACTAAAAAATGTGCAGCAGCTGCAGCGACAGCTGTAGAAATTAAGGAAGAAGGTAGGAAAGGTGGGGGAGCAGTGAAGACAAATTCCATTGTGTCTCTGCACTCTAGATTTAAGTTGGTTGCTGCACATCTGATGGTCTGATTTTGACGTACTTACTAGTAAGCCTATTGTGTATGATACATTCATTGCACATGCAAAGGTAAGACACTACAATATAAATTCTTCGGTATCTAACTTGAAATAAAAATATTAGGCCTCTGGTAAGATTCTACTACCAGTATATGTTGTTGAGCAGCACATCATTTACTCACAAAATGTGATCTAGACAAGCTCTATGCTACTAGAAGGCATAAGCATGGATATGGAGAGCATGAGCAGGCTACTACAGCAAGCTCTGCAGCAGATCCAGGAGAGTATCAAAACACATTTAATTTAGATATTAATTTTGATTTTGAGGTGCCTGAGTAACAAGAAGTTAGTATACTCATGTGCTTATTTGATTCTGCACTAAAATATTCTTAATCTAATTAGTTTAATTATTCTGAGCTGGACGAGCAGCAGGGCAGCCATGGTTAGTCAAGGCTTCAGACTGATCTGATCTTGTTTTGCCTACTCCTCTTTCAGTATACATAACTAATCTGGGATCAGATATAATGAATCTAATAGTCTAAGTAATGAGCCTCATAGCACTAGCCCTGTCCAGTTTCTCTATCTAGGAGAAATGCTCTCTGAGAATGCATGCTTGTTCAACTAGTATTGTCGCTGGTCATAAGGCTGCCCCTTCTGACCTTACAGCCACCACAATGAGCAATTAATATATTGGTCCCTTTTGCTGTGTGCTAATATCTTGAATTAAGACATAACCAGTATGCAGCAATAACATTTGCTTGGAGAGCTGATGGGAAGCGAGAATGACAAAAAAATCACACTAATGTTTCAGGAAGCGCTCATTGATGAACCAACTTGAACATGTTCGTATAGGATATACCAAAGTGAACAAGCACATCAACATGTTCAAAATATACCAAATACACCTCTTTTTCAATAACCTGTCATATCCTGCATTCCAGACCCAGACCTGTCATGCAATCATTTCTGGACTTCCAGATCCGGTCAGCTTTTATCTTCCGTATTTTTTCCCTTTTGTATATCTCTTCTCAGTTAGCCCCTGTTTCTGGTCATCCAGTCATACTATAACCAGCTATATTTAATTTCCGTACCTCCTTCATTTCTAGACTGACTTAGTGGAATTTTCCCATTTCATCATGTGATATTGGTATAATATATATTCATTATTGTTAGAATATACAAATAGTTTTATGGCTTAGTGATAACAATGCTGCACTTATAATTCTTTGATGTGTTGATTTTGATTCCTGCCAGTTGCATATTATAATGTGTGAAATTTGTCATGTGATGTGACTGTAAGACACCTTAGTGATATTTCCTTTAGTATATAGGCTTTGAAATCTACAAGCTTTATAGGCTGTATAAGGTGCCCTTATACACCTTGTACAGGCCTATAAAGAAGAGACTTCCTTGTGGGTTCTGTGGGTCTATACATGACCCCTCTAGTTTGCTAATATAGTATGTTCTATCAAATATGTTTCCCTCTAATATATCCTCCCACTATTTCCCTCACTCATCTGAACCACTGTCTCATTATCCAAACTAAGGACAAGTAAAAAATGTCATAGAAGTACGAGTAGTGCTATATAATAATCTATGTGAACCTAAATATAATGAGCAGAAACATGATACCATTATAATGATAAACATACCTCCATAGATCTTATGCTTTTTTGCTGAATGAATGTTATTTAGGCCTCATAAAATGTCTGAAACTGAGGTGATAATATATATTAGTATGAAATGATAAATGAAGCACTAGTATGGAGAGAATTTACAACAGTCATGCAGAAGCAGGTGGTTACAAGTCAAGGCTTTCAAGAGACTGGATATAATTTTAATAAAAATTAGTTAATGTGTCAAACTTAATCCTACTGTTGTTGTTGAGAATGCAATTGTAATGGATTGTATGTAGTGAAATAGTAAGTATTTAAACAGAAGAATTGAGGCTAAAAAATTCTCGATACCCATTCAATTGAGCTATTCAGAGTAAAAATTTTAAAGCATTGTATATCATATGTATTGATTTAATTATAAGTTTGATTGAGGTGAAAAATTGAGCCATTGTTCATGAATTCCAAAACAGTTTATCCACATGTCACATTGAGCTTCACTATAAATCTCCACTCAGAGTAAGATAATAATTAGAAACACATTTGGTTTACACACAGTTCTGTGTGGACATATAACTACTACAAGTATGCTGTAATTAGTCTGTCATACACTTAGTCCATCTCATATCCTTCACAACATTTCAGTAATAAAATGATGTACAAAAATATTATGTTACAATAAAAAATCATGTGTCATCAAAAGCAAAACATATATCATTAATGGTATATATAGATTCTTTACATTTGAATAGTTTTTTTAATACACCATTTCACTTCACTTCATGACATTCACCAGAAGCTATAGTCCTAGACCATTGCTACTTTGTTTACACTATCATCTCTATTCTAAAACAAAAGATCTTTTTGAAAGTAAGCCCAATTGTTTTCCTCAGTGATGAAACCTTACTGATATCCTATTTTGCCATAACAACTGCAAAAATGCAGTAGATGCTAATGATAAGTGAGAGAGAGCATAGTGTTCTTGTTGTTATATGGAAACCAATATTTGCAATAGCAAGCATACTAGCATCTACTACTATGATAACATCTGTCTGAGAAAGAACAAGCACACAAAGATCAGAAAAGTACATGTTGATGGTAGTTTGTATACCAGAGTACTGTGCTTTATATCATTGTCATTGAAATGGTCAAGGAATTTCTTGATATCAAGCAGATTGGCAATACTGTCAATGTGAAGTTTTTCAACATACTCCAATACAATTACTGGAACACCAAAGATAGCAGCTGTCAATAGCAAAGATAAAAAAAAACAGATATTTTGGTTTCATTTACTTGCCCCAATGAAATAAATCTACATTAGATAACCTTTCGGAAAATCATTGTAGATGAGAAACTGGTGATGGCCTTCTCAGCAAATGAAACCTGAATTTTCAGCATGCTTATCCTGTAACTTATGTAAAATATTTTATATTCTTCCTATTAGTTTATGTGAGTCAGCTAGGGTTTAGACAAGAGCTGCAATTAACATAAGTGCACCACAGTATGCAATACCTTATTTTTTCAAGAATATATGGGAGTTAAGAAGGTTCTCTATGTAATTCTGTTTTTGAGAGGAGAAGATTGTATAATCTCATGTGAACTATCAAAGCTAATTAGACAAGTGATCACTTTCTCCATTTAGTCAGTGCTCCTGTCATATCCTGCATTCTCTATGTCTGGATCCGACCCGTGTCTAACTTCCGTGCTCTATCCCTTTGTATGTTCCTACTCCAGTTGGACTATAATCATTTTCCATACCTCATTTCATTTCCGCCTTTATTTTCCTCTGCTCTCAGCTCCAGCTTCATTTACTATTTTCTGATAGACTAGCATTTGACTTTTCTATACGCTCCATCCACAGCTTTGCATAGCTTCGGACTGTGTGTCTTGGTTCTCTGATAAGTTCTTAGTAGTATATAAACCCTGTAGAATCTTTTTACTTCCTCAGTTCAAATATTATCTTATACTCTGCTCATTCCCTCCTCCATCTGACTTGAGTTTCTCTCTCGTCAACCTCCACTCATTTCAGGATTGATTCCTATAGACTTGTCACCTCCGCCTCTACCTCTGGTAGTCCTCCACTATTTCCTTTCTAGTTCAGACTTCGTCCAGATTAGTCTTATCCCTCATTCCCAAACATCCAACAGAATTCCCGCACATCAGACATCAGACTCCAGACATCGTTTAACAGCCCTTGGAAGTGAGGGGCATGTACTCGGGTAAGGGGCACAGCGCACAAGCTGAAGCCAAGCCCTTTGGATTCGACCCTTGAGCATGTTTTTAACAGCTCCAAATAATGATGCTGCTGTTGATTGTTCCAAAATCCACCCCTCTATCATTTGTAATTTGTCTCAATCATTGCTCAATACAAAATATATTTCTTACCTGCCAGATACTATTCTAAGGTTGTATATTATAATGTCTTGGGAAGGAATTAATGTGCTTCCTGACAAAAGTCATATCAGTATCTCAGAAGTTCCTTTCTACCTAATCAACATATTCTCACCCCAATTGTGCCTCTAGCTCAAACCCTGACTACCATAAAATTAGCAACATACTCAGAATGTATTCATTGGGGAATAGAACCCATGATTGTGGTTCTACTCTCTTATGAAGATACATTCCTAGAGTAGAAGGTTAGCATTGAACTCCTTGATGGATGTCCAAAGGGTGTATACAACCTTGATTATGAAACCCACAAATTGGTATTTTTTGCCCTTGCAGTACTGAAATTCACTCTAGCAGGCAGATTTTGTTGTTGTTGTGGCTGTCATTTTGCAGCAGTCTACAGTAGAAACAATTAAAGTAGTTTTGGAATTTAAATAAGCATTTGAACTCCTGATAATCTTCATCTTCAAGATAGAGAAATTAACAGTTAGAATGCTCTTCTTAGATATCATTACTGCTGGGCAAATATAATAGGCAGCAGCTCTTTAAACCTCAGCATCAATCTGTCTAGGAGCAATAATTTCTTAAGTGACTTGCTAGTACATCCTATACCTTGGAGCCCCTAGCTCTCCATAAAGGCATAGGCATTGGAGTTGATGAAGGAGGGGGCAATCAATGGTATGGACATATTTGATGTAATTGGTTGAGATAATTTGGAAAGATATCAGCATTATCCACAAAACCACAATGAAGCACCTAATCATTGTGTATTCAGATGTCCAAGGATTCAGTGGATGAACAGATGACAATGCATCACTGGTGTCAGAGAGAACAGATGTGGCATGTGAGGAGCTAAAAACCAAAACTTAAGGAGGATTGAAGTTTCATGACCAAATGCTGCAAAGCTCCTTTTAGGTTGGTTGACAGGTCATGAAGGTCATGAAATCCAGGGAAAATTCTGAAGGACTGTCTGACCAAGTGCAAGAAACTTCCAGAGGAGTGCAGGAAAGTTCTGGAGGAACTTCCAGAAATTACTATGAGATTTGTTTACTTGACAAGAATATGTATAGAGGCTACTCAGGACAAATCCTGAGTAGAAGCAAATAGAGGAAAGACTGCAAGGACAAAGTCTGATGCAGAATAGGTCTGGAGAATCATGGTAAAGTTCTGGAGGGGGAATTCCTCTCTAGGCCTAAGATGTATATTGCCTAAGTTGGAGGACTAGAACTAGTATGATGTGAGATCTAGTATACTGGAGACAAGTCTGAGTGGGACATATTGATTATTTTCTCAAAGTTATCAATCTTTCAATTTGTATGCAACACAATCTTACATAATTTTATCAATATCTCAATGACTTCAATTCATGCATCGTTCAGCATCATACAACTTACTTCACAAAGGTTAATTTCTTATAAAATATCCTGTAATATCACCAAGTCTTTGTTTGAGTGAGTTTTGCAAAATCTACTAACACCCCAGAGGTAAAATATATGAGGAACTCCATTTTCCACCTCTCTTCTCACCACCATATTCCTAACAGCTTGTCTGCCACCACCTTTCTCCAATATAATATCATGTGCCACATAACTCATTGATCATAAATGAACTATACCAACAACTACTGGTGTGCTGAAATTTAGAAACAGGTTCTTAGTTTTTTCAAAGAGATCATTTTGACAAATTGATAATATATTTTGGCAATTACCAGCAGAGGTTTAATTTACTAGGATGAGTGTATTCTGTCATCTTTACTTTCGTCCAATTGTCATATTCACAAGAACACATTTACTCTTCTTATTGTTATGTTCATTAAGTGACTCACACCAGAGAAAGAGGTTGCAGGGACCACAATGGAAAGATCATCAAACCTCAGTTCAAACCAATTCACAATCAGCTTCATGTGATGACTGCAACAATATCTACAGCAAAATATGCTACTATCAGGGCACTTCTTGAGCCCATTTATGAGTTCCACATTTCTGTTACCAAAACTAAGCTTCCCATGGACCAATGAGATGCACATGCCCCTCAAAGGATCTACTACAGCATTCTGAAACTGGTGAAATATGGTATAGGGAACCACAATTCCTTCAAGTTATTATGGATTTATGTCATAAAGAACCAGCAGCATCTCATTTATGTTCACCTCCCCATCAGATATTGGTTGTCCTGTGTGTATCTTTGCTACTGTGTGAAGTACTGGCTAGTGGTGTAAAAATGTTGGAATGGTGAGTCAAAGAATATGAAGAAAGGTATAAAGATACAACAAAAGAAGACCAATTTGATTAATGCCTTATGCAAGAGTGCTGTTGCATGCTTCCTTCAATCTATGGTGGCCAGGAGAGCTGTGTTGGAGGAGTACATGGTAAATAGTATGAATGATGAGAGACTTCAATCACTCAGCAAGTTTGTCATCCATGATCACTAAGATTGACATTTTGTGGAGTTCAGTGAGTTGCCTGAGAATGCAGAAAAGTATTTATAGATAGATCTGCTGCACGTAGAGAGTAAAAAGCTTTTTAGTATGCATTTCTAAACATAACATATGATGATCACACAGAATTGCCAGACCAGTGGCAAGAGTCTCATGAGCTGCTAATTCAATTCGTAAGCTCAAGAAGAGGCCAGTTTTCATGCAATGGTGAGTCAGTAGTGGATGGATTCTTGTCTTTACCTTGACTGTCATTTCTTGTGGTATCTTCAACAATTCACCTTAGATCAACCTTTGGTCTTTTTGTACTATTGCTTGAGAGCCAAGGAAGAAATCAAACACAGAGACTTTCCAAGAGAGATCATAGACATCTTGATTACTAATAAGGCACAACACCAGTAATCAAGTGGTCATTATGCATCAACCAGCTCATCAAAGACAAAATAATGTAGAACAGGTTTAGCAATATAGTGGCTGATGAGATACATGTTGAGATAAATCAGCATGTCAATACCATAGATCCAAATATGCGCACTTGCAACATCACACATGTGAAACTAAATACCATCTTAATGTACAGATGGTGTCAAGCCTGACCTCCCATTTCTCAGTTGGATATAAGGATTGCGGTGTGAGCTTACCTACCCAACTCACCAAATGATCCCAATGCTGCTATTGAATCATTCCTGTGCAGCATCAATCAACATTTTATTTCAGATGTCAAGGATGGCCAGTTGTGGGATTGGGTCCTGAAGAAGGTCAAAGTTATGTACTCAAATAGGTCAGTTATGCAGAGCCTTAATGTTAAGACTGTGCACAAAAGGTAGGACTGATTATAAGGGGCTTGGCTTCAGCTCGTGCACTGTGCCCCTTACCTGAGTATGTGCCCTTAATTTCAGAATGATGTCTGGAGAAAGTCCAATGAAGTCTGAAGGACTTCTAGAGGAGCATAGGAAACTTTGGAAGAACTTTCTGGACAAGTGTGTGTAACTTCTGGAGGAGTGTGGGAAAGTTCTGGAGGAACTTCCAGAAATTACATTGAGGTTTCATCCTGATACGGATATGTGTAATGACTACTCAGGACTAGTTCTGAGTAGAAACAAACAGAGGAAAGGCTGCAAAGACAAAGTCCAAAGCAGAATAGGTCCAGAGGACCATGAGAAAGATCTGGAGGAACTTTCAGAAACTCGGAGGAATGGAGGATCAGAGAAGTGAAGGAGTGAAGGATTAGAGGATCGGAGGACTGGCCTAGGGAATTCCTCCCTAGGCCTGAGATGGATATTGACTAAGTCGGAGGACTAGAACTTGATATGAGGACTTAGTGCGAAGACTAGTGCAAGGACTTAATATGATATTCAGACTAAAGAAATAAAGGAGTATCTACTGGGGTTTATATACTAGGGGCAAGTCAGTGCAGATCAGTAAGCAGAGGGGTAAGGCTATGTACAAGCATGTGGAAATGTATTAGAAAATAAGACAGATCATAAGGAAATTGTTACGCACTCAAATAGGTCTGTTGTGCAGAGCCCTAAGAGGGGCGTCGTCCACTAATGTTCATGACGTAACCAGAAGGGTCCGGTGTAGCGACTGAGACTGGCAACATTGAGTCGGCAGATATCAGAGACGCGCATGTCATGTCTGAAGTCTCAAAGTGAGGACGGTCTGTCCTAACGATGAGCGTGATTCGAAGTAGACTTAAGTGCAAGGAGCACTTAAGAAAAGATACTAGAGACTGACACATAATTCAGTAAATATTTTCCGTATTATACGGACAGCCGAAGTTGAGATATTTCCAAGTGAGACGGGTCATCCGAGGTGGGCCCAAATGGCAAGTGAGTGCTGTAAGAGTCGGTCGGGCCTACATGGATATTGCTGTTCGATATTGACAGACAGGCCAGTATGTGGTATATAATACAATTTTGGTATATACAGATGGGCTGAATCAGGATCTTGGCAGATACGAATGGGCCCAAGTGCATACAGTGCATGGGATGGTATTGTAATATAAGTAGGGTATACACGAGTGGGCCTGGTACACAACGTTGGATCAGGATATTGGTAGACATGGCTGGGCCTGACAAGGTCAGTACAAGGTATGGTATTAGAATCACGGTATACACGAGTGGGCCTGGTCATGACATGGGTTCGGTATTTCAGTATATACGGCAGGCCCAGGTAAGTCAATACATGGCATGGGATTGGTACCTGCACGAATGGGCCCGGGTAGGTCAGTACATGGCATGGAGTTGGGATGTCGGTAGACACGAGGGGGCCCGGTTATGTATGTTCTAGCATAAATATCTGTATGTTCGGGTGTACCAAGATTACGAGTGCGGCGGACAGGAAATGGCCCGGTGTGTTCTAGAATAACATCAGAGTATATATATCAGCCTATTCACAAGGGATCACAGCACTATATCGGTGGATATGAGCAGAAAAAAATATTTCAGTATACGGCACACAATCGGAATATAGGTAGACCCGAGGTGAGAATTAAGTGGATGAATGTGACCTGGCCGTGTTCAAGCGCAAAATATCGATACAAACTGGAATGCATTACATTGTATTTCGGTAGGTCATGTTGGCATTTTATCCAGATATATTAATATCACACTCATTCACATGCCGATAGATGTGCCAAAATCACAGAATCCACACGACCGAGATTCTATATAACATCACAAATAGTTATTTCCACATATTGAATAACCACTGAAGGATGGACCAGATAATAAGGGAGAGCTGGGATATCCCAAGGGTACCCAACTATGACGTCACTACCAAGGATTTACTAGCCTTATATATTCAGGACATATTCATGGGCGTCCTTTTGCATGACTCTATTTTAATCTGTCATGATGCTGGTCAATGACAGTAAATGTACATGCGAAGTAGTGGGTAAGCATACATGTATGTAATATATATATAACTACAGAGTACAAATTATTTTTGAGGGGACCAACCAGTCGGGAGACTAGATAGGTCAGAGCACCCACTCAAGTTGTGGTAATCGAGGGATCCTTGCCTTGCGGAGGCAGAATTATTCTCGGCAGTTGCTGGAGGAGCTGCAGACAAATCCCAAGCAGTGGTGAGATTTTTGCCGAGTTCCGATATACTCGGATCCAAAGGTTGAGGAGCTGCGAAAGGGGGCTGAAGCCATGTCCCGGGTATTTGGCCATATGGGTGTCCATGAACAGATGGCCCTGCAGAAGGGGGGTCGAAGGACGTCGAATGTCGGGGATCTTCATGGCCTTGAGTGCATTGGCCATGTATCCGATCGATGCGACATTGCTGCAGGTTTTCATCTCCACATCCTGAACCCTCTCCTCAACACTCCGGATCTTGTCCTCCATCACAACGAACTTGGCAGCCCAGTTGTCATCCAAGGCAGTGAACCTTGAATCCATCTCTTCATGAATGGCATCGGTGTGATCGCCTGAAGTCTTGAACAACACCTCGAACTTACTGCCGAGAGCATCAATTCGGAGGAGCAGGTCCCGATTTGTCGGCTGTTCCATGAATTGCAGAATGGGGTTATTAGACCCAATCCGAGGAGGAGATGGTTCGGCATGGTTGAAGGCAACACCCATGTCGATGTCGAAGTCTGCAGGACTGGGTGCCAGTTGTTGCAGGTGTTCTACTACACAACATTAATGTGGAAATGCAAAGAAAAAATTAGACATACCAATATCTGGACGAGACTCTGCATTAACATGTTTCGCAGGAGATGATGGGAGTGCAACAGCCAGGGAAAGTGGTGCGGCTGTTGCTTGTTCTAAAAAAATGAATACTGAGAACCAAAATAAACACGACAAAGTGCTTACCAACATCAAGAACACCATCAGCATCAGCATCCTCATCCGACTCCGCATGAGGAGTCAGTGGTGGTGGAGATTGCGGCTGGGCCTTTGACATGGAGCATGTTGATCATGTACTTACGGGCGCCTTGGGTCGATTGATCGACTTCGGCAAAGGAGCCAGTGTGTTGGTCTTCTTCATTGCCTTCTTTGCCTTCTTGTCGGCAGCTGCAGCTGCCTTGGCCTTGCGTGTGGCGACTTTGCCTCAAAGGACAGCACCACATTCAGGACCTGGTCGATGGCATTTGATCTTTCAGCCATCGCAGTTCCTGCATGTCTTCCTCACCTCGCCAGATTTCTTGGCAAGGATGGCGGTGTAAGCAACATTGTTCTTGATACAGTGTTCACATGGCACACCAAAGATGCGGACAGATGATGTCTCTTCAGGAGAGACGGCATCCTCGGCGTCCGATTCTGAAGAAGACTGGTAATGTTAGCATGAGATTATGTAGATTTTGATATGAAACATACCTCAGCTTCAGAAAGCGAGCAGCCTCACACTATCGAGGGCTGATTACCAGGCCCAACTGTTGGTTTTCTCTGACTTGCAGATTAGTTAAGGTGGGACTGCGAGATAACGACACATACCTTTACAAAAATGACATCATGAGTTGGGATGTTGTCATCATCCTCCTCGACTACGACCTTCTTCAATTTGGCCTGTGTGGGCTTCATCTTCTTCCTCGGTGGGGCTTTACCAGTGTCCAACCGAGTCTTGCTCAATGGTTTGGCATTATGGATGATGACCTTCGGGACATCATTGTCCTCAGATTCTGATGTGCTGGCCTTCCAAGTCCAAGTTTGGACACGGTATATATAGGGAACAACAATTTGGGCCACAGTGGTGCCGATGGAATTTGCCGATGCCTCATGGCCATTGTTCTTAGACATAATGGCGCCACATAATGTTGAAATCTCGGCTCTTGCCACGACAAATATTGAACAATAATGTGAAGAAGTCCGACATCATCGACTGTATATTCACATCCACATTTCAAACTATTGCGCACCACCTGTTCCCTATTTAACCCACCTATTCCCCACCCGAACATCGTGAACATAATCCCTGCATCATGTCACCCCAAAAAGCCCATTTTTCGATACCATTGACAAATGAAGAGCTGGACACTATCTTGGCCGGTGATCTACGAAAGACAGCCTTGGCAAAATGGTGGGGTAATTTTGTACCCATAGACCAGTGGACACCGCCGAACGTCCGGCATACATTTAAGGATTTGCCATTTAGAAGTAAGTATCTTCTTCGGCAGATCTTGTTCATGGCATTTGGAAGCTAATTCAATGCCAGAATATGATATGACTCCAGAAACTCAGATCGACAGTCCGGATAATTACTGGGGAGATTCAACTCCAGACATCTACAACCACAACTTTGCCGGAGTGGAGGAGGCCATTCATGAACTCTCCGGTAAACATTTTCTGTAAACTGATGTCTACATTCTCACTTATTAATATATTTTCAGCGATGTTTGAAGATGATTGGGTCAAGTCCCGATCTCAACCTCCATCAGTTGGATCACCTCCAACGACCAAGTCTATAGATGAGGAGCTGATGGACTGCGATGGTCTGTTGTATGATCTTGGGTGGGATGGTATTTCTGCTGTCTCACAGGAGGTCAGACCACCATCCGAACAAGGTATGGCTGCTGGTGAGTGTTTAGTCCATGTCCGGATGGGATGACTGACCCTATTGATTTGCAGACAACGGGCCAATTTATGATCTCGGATGGAGCGGATTGATGTATCATAAAGCAGATGGCATCAATCAAAGTCCTGTCTATGATCTCAGTTGGACATCGGACCCTATACCACCATTGGTAGTACCTGCGGATGAGATCAAAGAGGACCCTATATATGATCTTGGATGGTCGTGTCCCGTGATGTTGCCGGAGGAAGCCAAAGCCACCGATGACAATTATGACCCTGCATACGACCTCAGCTGGGTGGCAACAATGGTAGAGTCGGCGGCAATGGACAATGATGTGATTGATCTAATATATGGCCGGTGATAATTCACATTCAAATTATGTCAGATATAATTCAACAGTCTGTTTCATATGCAACACCAACATTATCACCATTCCTAGCAAACACTTATGACCTGATGCACTTTGCTGCATATCTGGAGTTCGGCTTCTTGGATCTTTTGGGAAGGAGATCTGATGCCTTGCTTCTTGTGCGTTTCACGGGGAAGTCATCCCATGCATTCTCGGCAGGACATTTACGACCTTTGGTGTTCAACTGAACTCTTTTCTCCTTCGGTTGTTCTAGCCCGTCTTTGGGACCGTGTCGCCTCCCGCAATCCGGTTTATCGGCAGTATATTTAGAACCCGCTTCCTTGTTAACATTGTCCGAGCGCTCAGCTGAATTCTTTCGTAATTTCCCCCCAGGATGAGATGCCGGTCCTACCCTCCGAGGATTGTCTAAAGGCATTGGCGGTGCTTGGGAAGCCGATGGCTCTGGCACTCCCACTCCCAGTGTCATGTCTGCAGCTTCTGAGACACTATGCAATGCAGTGGATTGTGCGAGGCGCGTTTTTGCTGGCTGTCTGGTTGTGATATTGGATACCACATCCCCTCCAACCAACTCCCATGCAAATTCTTGACGACTGTTTGATGATCCAGAAGCCTTCTCAGGTTTTGTTTTACCTCGCGACTTCATGATCGGCTGCCTACTTCTTTGTTCAGCCATGTGTGTCCATGTCCGAGGTGTGTCGTCATCATCGCCCGAACTATCTGATTGGATGACCGCCCATTCTGCATACCTCCTGACCGGTTTTGGCAGCTCTTCATCCTCACAATCTTGATCACACTCCTTAGGCCATCTTACGGGAGATTTGATTTCCTTGTCAGATTTACTCCACCACCCGTTGAACTCAAATGTTGCATCTTGGCTGGCCTCCTGTCAGTCATGCCAGAATTCCAATAACTCAGTGGCCTCTTGTCTGTTTATCCAAGAGGGCTCCCAAAGTTGTCTTCCATCGGGAAGATATGGCGGTGGGATAAGCTCCTCCTGCCTCGGTATTACTTCCTTCCATGGCACCACCTCTTTTGGCCATCCCGTGCAATCCTCTATCAGCCATGTGAGAACAGTTGAGCATGTCACAAGACCGACTTACGATAATGCCAATTCAAGAAGGCTCGGACGACCGCCTTATAGGTGTCTGAATCCATCTGTGTATGGTCTGGAAGGACAGGAAACCCGTCATCCCCTATCTTTAGGACATATGTCTTGTCTTTTCTGCTTTTTTCACCAGGGTATCGTCAGAGTCTACTTCCTCAGAGAACTCACCGAACTGTTTGGACACATAAAACTTCCATTCTGGCACTATATCCTTCCAGTCGTGAGTGTTGGTAAAACTTTCTCCGTTGAAGTCGTGGCTGTCAGTTGACTTGTCCGAAATATGCTGAGTTGGTGACTTACCTCAAGACCATTAGTTTTCCTTCTTCACCTTTCCAAGCTGACAGTATGAACAGCCGCATTCCTGCCTTTTTGAACATCTCGGCAGCCTCGCTCTTTCATCTCGCCATATCCGCCTGAACATCGGGAGGAACTCCCTGTTTGTTCCACTCTACAGACTTCTCGGTAGCTTCCTCCACCTCAATCTCAGTGAGAGAATTCACCATGTCCGCAAGATACTTAGAGTAATACTTCATCATATCCTTTTCCCCAGCCTTCACACCAGTTTCATCCTCAATCTTCTTCAGAATCTCCTTCTTCCAGAGAGCGCCAACCACCGTCCGGTACGTCCACTTTCTTCCATGATTGATAGGGGCTTTCATATCCTTCTTTCACTGTGGTTTTATAACCATTTCTGGTAGACCTGCATGCCAAATAATATTAATAATTCAATTCCCCAAGTCGATTGAACAAGGCACTCACAGGCTTTGTTGACCTCAGCTTGGCAGGATTCATCTTGGGCGCCTTCAGCCGAGCCTCCGTAGTGGTGTCCTTCCAGACCTTGTTTCTGTCTTTACCCGAAGTGTTGTCCCATTGCTCGAGATGGGACTCCAGAACAGCAACCTCCTCTCTATTAAGAGGCAAGTACTTGTGAGCTTCTTCTTCCAACTCCGAAGTGTTCCCTGACATGAATGAAATGTATAGCAAGACGGAAGAGAAGGAGACGTATCTGAAAAGAGGTTTAATTTCAAGCAAAATTGTTTGTTTCGTAATGGTTATTTCGAGGCATAGATAACTACAATCCCATACAATGAAAATGTCCCGTTGCACAATCTGATGGATTTATTGGTACTCTTGATCTTCAAGACATTTACCCACCAATTTAACTCATTTCACTAGCCAGTCAACTTCGGAATTCAGGTATAGAATCACACAGATTTTTGTTTTGTTCATCTTCCTAAGAAATTCCTCAAACATCCCATGGGTTGGGATCGGCTATCAAGTTACTGGAATCATGGAATCACCGCTATTCATTTGTCTCAAAGTTATGCCAGGACATCCTCATCTTGATTTGATTCTTATCATTTGAGAATGAGAAGGAACTTGTGGTACTGCGAACAGATTCGGAGTAGATGGTTGCTATTGCTGTTGCTGTTATGCTCCAAGGTGCCCAAATCAAGAATGGTATCCAACAAAATGTGGGCCTTATGAGAGTGAGAAGGAACTTGGGTGACCCGGAATGCATTGGGAGGGGATGGCTGTGGTTGCCCCTGTTCTCTTAGAGTCCCTTGGTATTTCTTAGCAATTGAATTGAATGAATGTCACTCAATCCACCCAATAACTCTTTTGAACTGATCGTCCTGATGACCCCTCAGCAATTCAATTGACTATGATCTAATCTGTCCAAATTGATGCACACTTTATGCATTGAGGTCTGAATTTAGCACAAAATAATACCATGGGAGACAAGCTAGGGAAGGTCTAGTTAAGAGACTGTGATGCAATCAAAGTTCACCTTTCTGTTACCATACCACCACCATCATCTCACAGACCCGGACATGGGCAGATCAAAGGCTATAGAGGTCACACCTCCTGGGACCGTCCACCTTGTGAAATGGAGCCGGAAAAAAACTAGCCGATCAGCCACATGGCTTGCCTCTGGTATCACTATTGAAGTCATGCAACTCGCACTGGTCATGGATCTGCACAGAATGGGCCGGCATCCCACCAAAATGCAAGCACTTGATATCGGCTGATGTAGGGTTCTGCTGCAACAGTCTATCGACGAATTCACCACCGGAGCAGCGAGGTACATAGGAGATGAATATGATGCCAATGATGGCATCACCATAATGGACGTCAAATTTGTAGAAGACGCCACCGATGCTCACGATTGCAGTGATGATGATTCGGACGTGGGAGAGAACATGCCGAGGGTCTCGCTTCAACCAGAAACTATTGCTATCCCAATGCCATCCAACTTCGGCAAGAAAAGATGTGAAGAGCTTGGAATTGAAGCCCTTGTCAGACAAGAAATCACTCTCCATGAAGGACAGGCCAATGATGTCTTGCACACCATCAGAGTTCATCTGGCTGACAAATCCATTTGTTTCGGACAGTAGTCCGTCCGGCAAAGTCCCAGGCCAGTACCACCCAGGCCTGGGCCCAGGTTCATTTGGTCGAACATGTGATCAATCTGAACAGCATGATCTACAAGAAATGCAGGTCGCAGTTGTCTAATCTTGGTGCTGATCATATGCTACAGAAATATTGGCCGTTGGAAAGAACTGAGCTCAAGGCAAACTTGGCTGTCGCAGACCTAAACATACGAGGTCAGAGAAATTCGATGCTGCCGTGGTTTTGGTCTTTGGATGTTCAGGGGGATTCGGTGAACAACAACTGGCTCAATGAATGTGAGTTTCAATCTCGGTGCAAGACATGTTGTTTACCTGATTTTTGCATCAAGTTTACAGGGTGCATTGGCTTCATACAAAAGCTTTGTGAGACTGCTGGGCTGAAGAGTTAATTCTCGTCAGTTATGAGATGCGCTGGACCATCAATTTTCTTGCCCACAAAGCCAAAACCTGGCTCAGCTGAATAACCCGTCGAGGAAATGCTATCAAAGATGGACATAAGTGCTATGTGATCAGACAGGCACACATGTATAGACAATTAGCTGAACACACGCACTCCCGGTTTGTGGAAGTAGATCCGACATTTGGTCATAACTTGTGACATAATATTGAAATATAAGATAGACCCTATGTTATCAACATGTGATGTCATCAGCTTCATGCCAAGACCTTGTTGTGTATGTAACCAGGGGAACATGCAGACAATGCACTATTGTGGTCAATTTCGGCCCCATTGTTTATCAAATTACCATGGGTCACAGGTCCACACGTGGCGGATGACATATTTTATTGAGTTTAAACAGTTGACTATTTATACCGCCGGCTGCATCCCAGACAGTCCATTCATTCACGCCCTTCCACGCTATTCCCACTGATCTGAATATGCTGACTGATCCTTTGTTTGTGTACGCCAGGCCCTCAGTAGGTGCAGCACTATCAATGTGGGATGCTGCAAACATTTTTGAGTATGCGACATCCTGCTTTACTGCGATCCGCATCGCCATTGAAAAGAATCAAGTTTCTTGGACTTCACACTTCCGAAAAGTCTTTGTCAGATATTTGCATTGGGAAGCCGATGTATGTCTTCCGATATTGCCTATCGAATTTGTTGACTTATTGGGTTGTATCTAGCGATTTGTATTTCCTATTATCAACCTTTGTGCCACCACCAACACATCCATGGCATTGCTGGAATATCTCAACGACATCGTGAAGATGCTTGCGAGCTGGCAGCTGGCCCTTTGGGATGACAACTGCCTCTTCCGCGAATTCTCTACGCATCCTGTGGGCGGTGGCTCTGATGTCATGGCGCGTTATCGCTTAGTTGCCCATTACCAATACTGGTGGTGGAAGGACTGGTTTGATCTCCTTCCTTTTGAGATGCCGGATTGTGTCCAGTTACAGGATGTCATGGAACTCACTGTCGAACATTTTCAACAGCTGGTAAGCTCGAGTCGTTTGCTTTTCACTTAGTGATCTAATCATAACCGATAATCAGCCTACGGGGCATCTTCTTCTGCCCGACATGCGCACGCGCAAGGCCAATCTGGATCTGTTGCTGTCAAACCTCCGGGTGATCAAAGATGATCTTGAACAGCTAGGCACCAAGCTCAACTATTGGGTATCCGCGAAGATGAAAGATGGAAGTGCTGCCCTGGAGGCCATGGCTACCCTTGAAGGTCCTGTGGATGATCTTCATGATGCTATGGCCACCACACAAGAACTTCTTGACAGAGGTGAAGATAAGTAGCAGGATTATGACTAGATGGAGGAATTATTCTGGTAGATTGCCTCAATTGATATGCGGTGGGTGACTATTGGCTTCGGTAAAAAGCTTTGTATGTAGTATATTGTGCATATCATCTTAGGCTACGGGTGTGAACGGCAATGCAATGCAACACAGGCATGATACTAAATGAAAGTTTCTGGAATTATCTAGGAAAACTATCCATATCTCATATTGCCCTTGCGCATTGTACGCGGCTCTCAATTTACCAAAAATTGCGATGGTGCATGTTTTGAGTAATCGCATTGTTGTTATGTCTTGACCTCATGCTGCTGGTGTGACACTCATCCCTTCGGAATGGTGCTCATATGCCAGTCACATTGTGTTGATGAGGAATGGTATCGGCTGGCTTCCTGTCGTTCCGAAGGATTGGGCTTTGCATGCCACTCACTCGGCCAGTGAATGGGTTGAACAGCAATTCCTTGCCCATGTTGCCGAAAGACCGTTGGTAGACCCTCCTCCCGAGTTGGACATCGAGACCGTGTTGTCTTGCAGGCAACTAGCACTACTCATGGCCAAAGCCTATCGACACCCGAGTATGTGCCCGCCATGTTTACTGAAGATATCAACTGATGCAAGGTGTTGAATTTAGTTAAGTTGGATATCGACATAATACAATACAATGAGGCTCTCTCCAAAAGACAATCTGGAATGAATGATGCGCAGGAACATGCCTTATTAGCGAAATTCCCTCCTTCTGAGAACATTGTGTTGAGGCACCTGGCGGTTGTATTGGACTCCGGGTACTGAATCATTCTGTGGTACATCCCAGATGCTCTTGCTGCATGGGCGCAGGTGAGTTGGTTGCTGTAAACCAGTTGTCGGCCGCTGACAGTAATAATGATAGAATGATATGTTCAAGGCCACCACCGCCATGGGAGATCTTTTGAAAAAAAGTATAGTGCATCAGAGTGGTTCGGGTTGGAGAACCCATGAGTTGAACTTTCGGCCGGTCGATACAAAAGGATTGTCTCCAGGCTGTATCAATATCGCCCCGTGTTGGTTTCAGCAAGGACATGAAGTAAGTTCTGAACTCCTGTGTTTTTGTTTGTTCATCTCGGTGCAGTGCTATGGCCCCCTGCCCGAGAACTCCAACAACGGTTTCAAACCCAAAGTGTCTGCCACACTCAAGGGCGAGTGCAGCCTGGAGATGATTATGGATATGCAGAGACCCGCCCTGCTCGCCTCCGTTGCCCTCCGAGTCATGCATCCTCAACTCTACTGGGCTTCCCTAAGGATGCACGTTGAGCTCGGCCGTTGGTCACCACAGCAAGGATTGCACGACATGCATCGCCTCTTGAAGCATTGGGCCTCGGTTTCCACAGGGGCTGCTGTCATGTGTAACCGTGATTCTCCTTGTCACCGAGATCCGAAATGCCTGCCCGAGGCATTTGACATACTGACTTGCATTGGTAGCTACCGACACGCAATCATGTGCTTAACCAATCTTGGGATCGATTTAGTATATAACCCAGGGGTCATGGTGAGCTATTCAGGTCGTCTGGTGAGACATGGCATTCATGTTAATGAAGGGGATCAAATAGTATGGGCCTGGTTCTGTGCACAACTACGCCCGCACTCCTCATCCGGATTATGCCAGATATAATCCTGCTGACCTCGATGCCTGCATATTTGTGAAGTACAATCAGGTGGATTTCATGGTGTATGGTACTCTATAGATGGTCCTCCCACTGCTATAAAATCTTATTGTCACTCTTTAACCCAACCCAATGCCTTGTCCATACATGTTGCCTTTTGCTTCTCAAAGCTCTCACTTCTCAAAATTTTGCTATCATTTTACATACTCTGATGCCGCTCTTTTACATGTCATTCCCTTCCACATATAGATATAGTTTTCATAGCATTTCTGAATTTTGCGGGCTTCATTGCATAAGTCACGGTGTTGCTTCAGACTTTATTCAATTTGGAATCAGCACATCTCTGTTTGTCGAACATGCGGAAGTTCATCGGACAATTGATTGTTGCAATATGATACTGATGCAACCGAACACAGTTTTAATTGTGTCTCAGTAGCATGCTGATGATACGGTAGGCTACATGGGGGCACTACCTCCAAAGGAATGGAGTATATCTGGGATGACCGAGAATGGGGCTTATATATTATGCTATCCATCAGCATCCCCATCCGGCAATATTCTGTGCCAACTAGTGCCAGAATATCAGCCTTTGGGCCCCACCATTGACATCAACCTAATCATTTTGGACCTTTGGTATCACTCATGTAGGCCCATCCGTGCAGATAGATGTACTGGCATTGACCATATGTCGACTTTCAGCAATACTACATCGAGCACCATCATATATAAGTTCGCCGGCCCTGACTGTAGGTACCACCGACTTGGGTATGTTTATGAGAATTGGTGCCCTGTCGTCAACACCGTATCGGACCTGATCGTTGATATCAACCTCGGCCGTGCCCACTTGGGCCCATCCATGAATGTGATATGAACCGGGACCTGTGGTATCATCCACTCAGGCCTGTCAGTGAGAATTGGTGCCCCGCCATTGATTCAAAAATTAACTTTCGGTAATACCTCATCGGGTCCAGCTGTCGGGGCCGAGTGCTTCATCCTGGATCATCCTCATCACCTGCTCAGGCCCATCGGTGAGAATGGAGGCCCTGCTATTGATCTGGTGGTCCACCTTCAGTAACAC
Source organism: Suillus fuscotomentosus (assembly GCF_016647785.1). Taxonomy (NCBI): domain Eukaryota; kingdom Fungi; phylum Basidiomycota; class Agaricomycetes; order Boletales; family Suillaceae; genus Suillus; species Suillus fuscotomentosus. Next base: position 459,155 of record NW_024539520.1, read on the forward strand.
TTCTCAGGCCCAATCGTTGACATCAATCTCATTATTCTATACCTTCAGTATGGCTCATATGGGCCCATCCGTGAGAATCGACCCAATGCCATGACCTGATTGTCAACTTTTGGTAACATCACATCGGGCCCAACCGTCAATACCGACTTCATCACCCTGGACCTTGGGCATCATCTACTTGGGCCTGTCCGTGAGTATCAACACCCTCATGGTGGACTAATCGGGCCCAACGGTTTCATAATCACACTGTCAGTTGTTACGTATGGGCCCAGTCGTCAATCCCATGTCTATAGCTCTCGGTGGACTAATTGGGCCCAACCGTTTCATAATTACATTGTCAGTTATCACTTATGGGCCCAGTCGTCAATACCGAGACATCATGGGCCCACCCGTGTGTATCAGCCAGCATTGGATCTGGGCCCAACTCAGATGGACCGTCTCACTCAGAAGAATCTCAACTTCAGGTGTCCATATAACACGGAAGAAAGTTACTGAATGGGCTCAGACTGAAGCTTATAAGACAGATGTCTTTGAAGTCACCAGGCTCAAAGTGAGGACTATGCCTGCAGTAACTGACAATGTGGCTACTCTAATGTAGACATACCTTCCCATATAATGGGTAGGAGTCTGATAGAGATGTAGCATAAAACTCTCCCAGATCAAGCAGTCTGACTATGTCAAATGGCCCTACTCTCACAAAACATGATCATGACTAGTCACAAATCTAAGTATTGCAGACTCTTCATAATAAGTCTCCTTAGTGCTGCTGTGGTCTCGTTCAGTCCAGTTCTTGAGGGTGTTTTGTTGAACCTTGAACTGAACCTTGGGTCTGGTTCAGGCAAGGAGGGCAAACACTAGACCAGACCCTTGCAAACATGTTCATAAGTATCTTAAAGATAGAATTAGTAATAATGATCAGGTGAGAAGATTGGAAATGTACTAGTATTATAGCAAGAACATTTAAATGACACTGAAATCTCAGAGAGTATAAAAGATGACCGCACAGAGCCTACATTAACAGAATGAGCAGAGTGTTTTGAGAGACCACTAGCACAACTAGAAGCAGGTGCAGCACAAGGTAATAACTTTTGCTTGACATGTGCTGATTAAGCAGAAGGGTTAGATTCTTGATGTAGACAAAACATAAAGGATGTATAACTCTGACGCTTCACATCAAGTATATTGAGTTCAGCCACCAAGGTAGTATCCATTTCAAGAGTTTCAGCCTGTTGCAAGACTGTATTGACATGTGACACCCAGTTGGGAGAACCAGAGAGAAGGCTCCCTGGGTCCAAATCCATGTGAGTGCCTTCCTGGAGAAGAATAATAGACACATCTAGAGTTGAGTCCATATGTGACTCAATGACAATGGTATTGGCTAGTATTTTTGCATCAACAACAGCTATTCAAGTTGATCAACCCAAGCAGAGCCAGTTCTAAATGTGTGAATATACCAATATCGTCCACATACATATAAAGAGGAAGACAAGAACAATAAGTAACTGTGCATCTGGAGCTGAGTCTAGAATGGAAGTTGTAACTAACTCCTGGAGTCTGTCAGAAACAGATCTGAAAACAAATTGTAATGTTAGTGAATGTCTGCATCCAGAACTGGTACTAAATGAGGAATACTAATCTCTAGGATTAGTTATTGTGACATTGCTAACGGGGCTAAGCAGATGACTAATGGATCATTGGAAAAGAAAGATGGTCAGTGACATATACATAGCACATACTCCTCCACTCAGTCTGAGAAGTTGATTATATTATTGTTAATGATTTCCAAAATGAAGAATAACAAGCCAAAGGACCCTGTGAATAGACACAAGATTCAATAAAGAAGAAAGAGCCAACAAATGTGGAAATTGAAGAAATACCTTCAATTTCAATATTATCAGGGGAGGAAAGATACAGCCAATGAATGAACATATGACTATCATCCATTCCATAAATGCAAGCATTAAAGTTACTTCCAAGCTGGTTTTAGAAAAAGCAGTATAGGTAGATGGACAGGAGATGGATAGAGACAGTGTGAGTTGCCACAGAATTTGATAACAATATTTATAAAATTGTCCTGGACTCCTGATGTTTTTCATAGCTGCTGCACTCACTAGCATGAATATTAGGATATAATCATACATAAAACATATATAGAATAAATCAATCATTGAGCAGACATGACAAAGGGTAATGATTTAGTCGATCTGACTTAAGGTTCTTTTATTTATATTTCACATCACATAATATAGGATTCTTATTCATACATAAGACACAACAATTGCTATTCTCTGCACAGTCTCTGGTGCATACATATAGGTGTGGTTTTAACCAGTGACAACTCAATGTTCCTGCAGTATATGTACCATTCATTCCTTGTGTATTATGTTAATGCTGAATCAAAGAAGGTGGACCCTGTAGGATTGGAATGTCATGCATACATATCATACCATAAAGGCTCCAAGAAATTGCTCAACAATAAATTATCCATATAAATAATATACATAACTTTTAGATGAAGCACTTCAGTGCTGCCAGCATAGGTTGAGATATGTCAGCACAGTGATAGAGTTTGAATATTGAGATATTACAATATGCAGTGCTACATCTGAGTAGCAAATTCCATAAGTGGCAAAGGATTTGAGATCATTTATCTACTCCAGCCTGAGACTAGCTCCAAGTTGTGCTATGTAACCTTACCACCACCATTGCACTGTGAAAAAATGGGTAATAAGTTATATCCTATGTCAATACCCATTCTTATTCAGAATATTCCATAATCTGACAATCTGACGATTCAGTCACCAACCGGCATAACATATCATTTAGGCAACACTAAATATACAGTGGGAGGATGATGAGCTAAATGTCAGAAATCCTACTTAAACAATTGCAGATGCTAACTACTTATACATAGCTGGTTATCCCACCAAACTGTATCTATATAATACTTGTGCTCTTACAGCAATATGACATGTATATGAAGATGGTTAAAAATAGTAAACTACATGTAAAAACTAGTTGCATGGACCTAGGAGATTTGCAGCTATATACAAGTGTGGCTTTTTACATCCAAAATGTCATACTTGCATTCAAATATGAGTGGGAAGAGCATGGATATAAGTTTAATTTTCATTTAGCACACTTAAGTTCCATACAGCAATAGTCCTTACAGGTGGTACCTTCAATGATAAAAATGTGCAGAAGGTGAAAAACAAAGTTTATTTTCACATGAGGTGACTTCATTGAGTGCATGGAGGTGACAGATGTCATGAAGTGTGAGTGAATTACTATTTATATGTCCATCACATTACTCATCATTCATTATATAAGTGAATGGAGATGTAAAGGCATATTATGACTTGATATGTGGCAAGGATGAGAACATGTGTGGTCTCGACATTTTTTCTACTGTCATGCATAGCAAGCAGTTGTGTGATATAATCAGGAGATTTATCAAGGATAGGAAGTTTGCATGAGCAGCAAAGAATGTTGTTGATCTGGAAGGCTCACATTTAAGATGCTAAATAATGTCCAAGCATCAAATAATATCAGAACATGAGGATGGTATCATGAAGAATAGTCGACATAGTGTCCAGAACACAGCAGTGGTGAGTACCTGCTTACTGGCTAGGATAATAGTTACCTACAGCCCTTGTAGGGTGGAGGAAAAATACAGGAATATGAGGCTGTAAATGTTTAGTGATTCGCAAAGGAGATGATGATGGAATGAGCAACACTGAACATGAATTTGAGCAATTAGACACTTTGGCAATATCATTAAGCCATCAGAAAGACAATGATGCTTCAGAGGCTTTGACTAAAGTGGTGTGAAGGAAGATATATCAAGCCTATGGAAAGACTCAAATAATTCTTACAAACATTATTTGGCCTGTTGAGGCCACTGATTTTCTGCCCTCAGTAAGTTTTTATGAGTTTATTTGTTGTGCTCATGCAACACCTCAATTTTAGTTTGCAACTGGTAAGGACTTACCCAATGCAGTTCAATTACACAATCAGATCTTTATTCTGTTTTTTGCACTCTATGCAGAATCAGAATGTAACAGCAAAATTACAGATGAAGACACACTTCCTCCACCTTCAAATACAAGGAATTTTGCTGCTTAAGCTATAATGCAAAAGCCCTTTGGTCATGATTAATGGAGCATATTCTCACTTGCAACAATGTGTCAGATGCTGATACTGTACAGATCAACACCACAAAAATGGATTGAAATGTCCTTCATCAGTACAACATAATTCTGAAGTTTCATACTGTAGTGCACATTATTTCCTCCTTTGGTCATAGGAAGACTAGTACTATGACCATGTAGCTAAATTGTTACCTTCCTTATCCAACCACCATCTGTTCATTTGATATCACAATCACATTATTGCCATCAGTTGTTTATTTTGTCTTCATAAGGGGTACTCTCATTGGAGTTCTGGTTACAGCTACATACAGCTACATCTAACATATATAATCATGAATAGCTGCTGGCTCATTTTGATGTGTTTGGATGTCACAAGCAAATCATTGCATCAGCATCAAAATGTGGTGGTAATCACATGATATAACATAAGCAAATTGTATAAAGTCAATCACCATCCATCATCTGTCTATTACACTTATTATACATCCATCAGCAACATCACACAATTCTACATAATGCCTCCTATTACACGAGGGCAGGCTTCAAAATCACTGATTATCAAGTGGCACATAGCACAAATGATGCATGTGCAACAAACAGTGAGTGTTCCCTTAGTATGACTTACATTTCCTAAATATCACCATTAGAATGATCATTTGCAAACAGTACACAAGGATATACCATTCCATGGTACTTGTAGTGGATGACATGCACTACAAATGCTATTGGTTGGTATGATAGATGTACACCAGCTGACATCAATGATCAGCCCTCCCCTAACATAACGAATCTGGTGAGTGATTGTTGTTTTTAATTAATCTCTGACATATTTATATACTTAATAGAACTCTCAACATACTACTATCAATGGGCGGTTGGAGTAAGCCAGCCACATTAAAATAGAGCCTGCTGAGAAGAAGATAGGAGGGACTGTAAAGACAGAGCCTATTGATAAGAAGATAAGAGCATCTGTGAAGATAGAGCTAATGGAGGAGAAGATGAGAGCAATCATTAAGAAGGGGATGAGAGTGATTGTAAAGGTAGAGGACATATGAGAGGTTGTAAAGAAAGAGATGATAGACACACATTTGACCACAATTAAAGTACAATCATCTTACATTACTGAAAGTGTGTGTGTGATTACCTACAAAAAACTTCACCTGGAGCTTCCAGATACATAATGACAGATTCACCCATTGCATATAGACAAGGTAGCCCAAATTGTAAAGTCCACCAAGATTTGAACTCTGAAACATAACATAAGCAAATTTTGTAAAGTCTGTCCCTTACACTTATCATTCATCCGTCATAACCTATTGTCCATCACAGATTCCAACACATATATAAATTTCACAATGCCTCTGCTTACCAGATCAAAAGCTTCACAAGCATTATTTGTCCAGTGGTGCATGTCACAAATAATATATGCACAATAATTGGTGAGTTTTCCTTCATCTGCCTCATTTGCTCAGATACTGGACTCCACTGCACCTCCGCCATATATCCTGTGGCTGCTATCCTCTTCTGGACATTTGGTAATGACCTGGGTGCTGGAGTATGACTGTGCTTGGTCTCAGTCAGGGTCTATACACTCTGTGGCTACATATCATATATATCATGTCATATTTTCTTGTTCTTGTGGGTGTCTCATTAAATCTAATATATTACTAGGATTCTATTACACTAACCTTTAAGCAATTTGGTAGTCAGGAACATGAGTTACAGTCATTTGACTGTTGGTAAGCTAATGCTACTGAATAGCCACATTGGAATAGCACAACCTTGTTAAATGGACCTGGTAACTTATAGATACAGCTCTATATGTATCATAGTCATGTAAATACATGATCTTTTACAACATCTCTATAAAATATCTGTTGATATAGGAGTAGAAGGAGAAGGAGAAGGTGTATAACACCACAAAAAATTATTGATTGTCCAAAACTTCATATATCATCCTCTGTGACCTTTAAAATGGTAGAGAGACACTTGGTTGGATATTTGTAGATGTTTGAAATCTCCAGCATCATACCACTGTCTTATTCCATGTTCCAGACCTGGACCTATCACACAAATCATTTTCAGATTTCCAGATCTGGCCAACTTCTATCTTCCATATCTGTTCCCTTCTTAGTTAGCCCCTGTCTCCGGACATCTAGTTATACCTATAACCGACTGTACTTAATTTCCATCTCTTTTTCATTTCTGTCTTCATTTAATTGACTTCCGATAGACTAGTGTTAGTGTCATATCCCGTATTCCAGACCTACATCCGACAATATTCCCACGCCTCATCCAGACCTTCAGATGCCCTATTCATGTCTCCAGTCCTCTACTCATCCAGATCCCTGCACCTCTGCACATCCACATCTGCACATCCAGATCCAGATTCCTTTACCTCCGTACATCAGACCTCCGCAGCTAGGCTGCATCATTCATCCTTTGTCCTATCGCCCTAATGTCATATCCCACATTCTGGACCTACATCTGATGATGTTCCCATGCCTCATCCGGATCTGACCTATGCTTCATATCCAAACCCAAACCTCAAATCAGTGCTCATCCCCTTATGGTAATTACCTGTCTCTGGACTTCCGAACATCCAGATTCTAACTAATGGATCCGACCCACATCTATCTTCCGTGCCTTTTCCCTTTGTATGTTCCTTCTCAAGTTAGACTATACTTATTTTCCATACCTCATTTCATTTCTGGCTTTATTTTCCTATGTTCTCATCTCCGTCTTCATTTACTATTTTCTACATGCTCCGTCCACAGCCTCACATAGCTTTGGACTGCACTGACTGATTCTCCATTAAGTCCTCAGTAGTATATAAACCCTGTAGAAACTTTGTACTTCCTTAGTCTGATTATCACACATATAGTTCTTGCACTAGTCTTCACACTAAGTCCTTGTATCAAGTCCTAGTCCTCCGACTTAGTCAATATCTATCTCAGGCCTAGGGAGGAATTCCACTCCTTCGTTCCTCTGCCCATCCAATCCTCCATTCCTCCAAGTTTCTGGAAGTTCCTCCGGAACTTTCCCGCAGTCCTCCGGACCTATTCTTCTGTGGACTTTGTCCTTGCAGCCTTTCCTCTGTTTGCTTCTACTCTGGACAAGTCCTGAGTGGCCATTACACATATCCATACCAGGACGAAACCTCATGGTAATTTCCGGAACTTTCCTGCACTCATCTGGAAGTTGCTTGCACCCATCCAGAAAGTCCTTCCGAACTTTCACGCGCTCATCTAGAAGTCCTCTGGACATCATTGGACTTTCTCTGGACATCATTCTGAAATTAAGGGCACATACTCGGGTAAGAGGCACAGCGCATGAGCTGAAGCCAAGCCCCTTTGTGCATGGTCTTAACAGTTAGGCTCCATCCATAGCCTCACATAGCCTCGCACTGCGCTAACTGATTCTCCGTTAAGTCCTCAGTAGTATATAAACCCTGTAGATTCTATGTAGTTCTTTAGTTCAAATATTATCCTAGACTCTGCTCATCCCCTCCTCCATCTGACTTGAGCTTCTCCTCTCATCATCCTCCGTTAGTCTTAGGATGGACTCCTATAGACTTCTCACCTCCATCTCTACCTCTGGTAGTCCTCCACTGTTTCCTTTCTAGTTCGGACATTGCCTGGATTAGTCTTATCACCCGTTCCCAAATGTCCACTGGAATTCCCACACATCGGACATTGTACGACAATCTTCAGACATCATTCAACAGCCTTTGGAAGTTAGAGGCACATACTCAGATAAGAGGTGCAGCGCACGAGCTCAGGCTGAAGCCAAGCCTTTTGGATTTGACCATTGAGCACATTCTTAACAACCACCCTCCAACCATCAGAAAATTCCTAGTATTTCAAAAATTAGTCCATCATCTTCTATGATCTTTGAAATGGTGGAGAAAATCTTCATTAGATGTTTGCTGATATCTGAGATCTCCAGCATCAGACCACCCCCAACCACTGGATATTTTGATCTACATCCTCACAAAAAATTCCTGTGGTTCCAAAACCTGGTCTATTATATTATTTGCCTGTCACAACAGTATAACTTGTGTGTCGAGTCAGGACAAGCCCAACATCTGTTGAAAAAAAAAACATTATGTGGCACAGCAGACTGTCACAGTCATGACAAGATATATAAATTAGGAGTACCATGACTTAGAATATTGGACTAGCCATAAAGACCTGTCAGTGGGAAAACTGAACAATTAATAGACTTATATGGAGAAAAATTAAATTAAATTTGATGTTTTGATATCTCATTTTGACCTTACTATGATGTCTCATATGGCACCATGGATGAACTACTTGGTATCAAGGGCTGTGCTATAACCAAATTTTACTTGTCTTGTAAATTACAAGAAGATATGGCTGTACACTGGCATGTTAACTGTCATCTTTTCCTCATCATCTGTTGCAAACAGTGTTCACATAGCTCGCCTACATCGTACTCTCAACAATGCCATATAAAGCTGACCATGTACAAGCTCAGATATAGAAGATGCACAAGAGATTGTCGCACACATATCTGTATGAGTGAAGAGCAAATTAGTGTGATACTGGTAAAACATTGCACAATCTAGGGATACATTGCACCTGTTCCACAGAGGTTTGCAAGCATGTAGGAAGTTGACATATTAGGTCTCTAAGGATGCAATTGCAAGTAGAACTTAACATAGGAGATTGTCAAGTACAAAGCATTTCAATGACCGATTATACCCAGGATATTTGTGCTTAATGATAACCAAGCAGCAGAAGGACAAGGACAAGGGGAGTACGAGGAGAAGGAGGAAGAAGACGGCAATGGCAATGAATTATTGCTGACTTTGACACTTTGGTATTTTCCGGTTCTTTAGCTATGCAACTAAGAGATGATTTACTTTACCATAGTATTTCGTCATTTTTCGCCAGTTTACAGTATATATTAATTGATGGTCATAAACTAAACCCTCAAACTAAATCACAGACTAATTGGCTGGACCAGGTTTGTAAAAATACAAGCATTCTAGACTGAGTTAACTTGAATTTGGTCTTGGTGGGAAATTGATATGAATAGATTAAGCATGTAGTAAAATTCAATGTTCAGAATTTGATTGAAATAATATCAAACAAGCTTTTACTAGATGTACCTATGAGTTCATGCTCATCTAGTGTTTGTGCTTTTGCTCTAGCACATACAAATCATCACAAATTATTTTGGTATATAGAAATGAAATGATCCTGCATTGTCAATGAGTATTTCTACATCTCTCATTTCTTGAATAATTGTGTTGTGCAAGTGTTATGATACAATATACACTGTTTGGAGACAATTTGGCACACTGATCAGTGTTAGGAAGGCAAAATCACACTGATTTTAATCTCAAAGTGCTTAGAATATTGATCCTAACAGATATCTAGCTAAAATAGCAATTTCTGATGTTGATTTGGCAGACTATTGATGTGCAAGTGAATGATATGTTATCTGATGTGACAGTCTACTACATGACATTACATCATTTTGAAATTCTGCCATACTGCAAAAGCAAAGCATGAACTCAAACTTGTGTATGTGTAGTGGACTTCTAATTGGCAATGTCGGCAACCTGTGATATAGTGTGACAAATGCACGAACACTAGGTGAGATAGACTAGTGGTGCTCGGTCATGCTGTAGTAATACAACAGATCAACTTTTCTATATATAAAAATTCGGGCCATGTTATTGAGATGGTATTCTATCTACTAATAACTATCTGATATTTATTTTGTATTGTGGATCAAGAGCAATGTGTGAGACTGTCAAAAAGCATGAACACTTGGGTACATCTAGTAAAAGCAGTCTAACTTTATTTGTATGTTCTGAAACAGCATGTGCCACCCAGATATTCTCAGAGTCTCACTTTGAGTCTAGTTAATTTTGATCAAATTTGATTCCATAATGTCAGAGTTGCCAAAAGGCATGACACAAAAGGAATTTAATGATTTGCCTACTACAAGAGCAATCAGTAAGTCTGTTTTGATGGTTCCAGTTTTAAGAGTTTTCTCTGATTCAGGAATGATATCATAGTTTATTCTGTTATATCAGATGAAGGAGTTGAGTCAAAAATTGAATACAAAGTTGGACAAAGGTATGTTTCTTCTGGAATAAGAATATTGTTGATCTGATTTTGATTAAATGCAGTGTTTCAGTATATGCTCCCAAGAAAGGCCACAAAGGAGTAGATGAAAATGATTTATGGTATGGAATAATAAAGTGCATTCGTGTGGACAAACATCCAAAAGCCTCACAGGTCTGTATTTAGATGCAATAATTATATCGTTATCTTGTGGTTAAATATATAATTTGTCGATTCACAGCCATTCTGGGTCAAATTCATTGGTATTGAAGCAAAGACTTTCAATCTCATGACGGACAAATCAAGTGAGCCAACCAAACCCTAGAAACAATACCTCCAGATCTACTACAACTATCAGCAGGATAATTGGTCAGAACTACTCCCCTTGGCCGAGTTTGCATACAATAACACTCCGGTGCTACCACCGGAGTTTCACCATTCTTCACCAATAAGGGTTATCACACAAACATTTCTATACATCTGGAGCGTGATCTCTCCTCCACCCGTGCTTGGGAATATGCTATAGATTTAGATGAGCAATTCCTCCAAGAGGAAATGTCCCATGCCCAAGTACAATATCAAGGACCTGCAGATGCTAGATGGAAACCTGCTCCAGACTTCAAAGTCGGAGAACAGGTCTTCGTTAAAGCAAAATATTTCCGCTCAACCCGACCATCAAAAAAGCTCTCGGAAAAGAATCCTGGTTCATCTGACATCATCGCTCGTCCTGGTACCCATTGCTTCACCATCCATCTTTTGGACACTATATGATCTGTACACCCCATATTCCATATCTCTCAGTTAGAACATGCAACTCCGAACACCATTCCCAATCGTATCCAACCTCCTCCGCCTCCAGTATTAGTCGACGGAGAACCGGAATACAAGATCTCTGAAATTTTGGACTCAAAGATCGACCACCGGAGACATCACTGTCAACTACTATACTTAGTATGTTGGGCCGGATATGAAGGAACAGATGAAGAAATTTCCTGGATACTTGGAACTGAACTCAGAAATGTGCCGGAACTTCTATTGGATTTCCACTCAGCATATCCAGATAAGCCGGGACCAACTTCTAACAAAGAGTAAGAAAGATATGCATATATGTACATTATTTAGGTGTCCGACAGCCAGACCTCAGATCCAACTACCTAAGAGTCCATTTTCATATCTCCGCTGGATCCGCCGGCCTCCTTTTCTCCTCAGCATTTTCCTCCTCCAGAGCATCCTCCACATGCATCCGGAAACTGCTCCTCAGACTCTCCATGAAGAGAGTCTGAAACTTTCTCTGCTACTCCATGAATTGGAGCATAGTCTCACTCACCTGGTCCATCGCAGCCCTACTTCCCTCCGCCACTGCAATACCCCTCTCCATCAGCCCATTGGTCTGGGCCAATTCTGCCACAATGTTGTTGGCGGCTCCGACCCAGGTCTGGTCGTTGTACTCCATCCAGTCTTGATCCTCCCCAATGACTGTCCGGGGACTGGAGATCATCTCCATGTGGTCGTCAATGTCCTCCGGACTCTGCTGATGCCTTTTCACTTTGCCCTTGGGGCTCGGAGATCTCTCTAGATGCACACACTTCTTGCCTTTCCCTCTGCAGGCCAACACCTTGACAGGCGGATTTCCACCGATGCACTTCTCCTTAGACATGCGGCACTGATCACAAGTTCAGATCTTTCAGAATCATCAGTAATCATCCGGATCTGGACAAAACAATCACTCACCCTAGGCGTCTTAGACGCTTCTGCCCAGATGCAAGCCTTGCACCTGTTGACGCACATCTCACATGCGACCTCTGGATCCGCCGGACCGGAGGACTGACACATTGTAAACCTACGGAAAAACACAAAAACCTCATCCGACTCACCTCCAACATGTTATCCGCCCTAGCCTTTACCAAACACTCCCACTCCCGCTCAACCAACCTTTTCCAAGTCTCCTCGATATCCTTCCACTTCTGTTCCTCTTCTGCCTCGAGTCGTGTGATTTTGGCCATCATTTCCGCCTGCCTCTCTTTAAGGAGTTGCCAGGTGGACTTCTTATTGCCAGAAGTGGAGTTAGACATGTTAAGCAGTAATAGGAGTTAGGGGGAATGTGTTAGATGTCTCATGGGCATCCCGGCCTACTTATATGCTCAAGTTCTATTTTTCCAAGCTCCGCCCATCATCTTGCATTTCATCAAACTCTGGACTGGACTTCTGAGTCAGAAGCCTTGTGGGCTCAGCCCTAAGAGGGAGATACTGTCATATCCCGCATTCCAGACCCAGACCTATCACACAAAGCCATTTCTGGATTTCTAGATCTAGCTGACTTCTATCTTTCATCCGGATCCGACCCACATCTATCTTCCATGCCTTTTCCCTTAAGTTAGTGTTTGACTTTTCTATATGCTCTGTCCACAGCCTCACATAGCTTTGGACTGCACTGACTGATTCTCCATTAAGTCCTCAGTAGTATATAACAGTGAGAATGCTCAGTTCTGTACTCTGGCAGGACATGCATTGGGATACTCTGAGGAGCACAATGTAATGACTCTGCCTGCTGGATATACAGACAGTCAGCAGTCAACAAAAGGATGAGAAATATTGCAGGAAGTATGTATATATACACCGGGGCCCGTAGTGTTCAATAGTTAAGTGCATATCAGCCTGAATGTTGTTTACTGAAATTTGCATTGAGAAGATATTGAAGTTGTCTGGCAAGAGAAGTTGGGTTATTGAAAATGATGTGGTTAAGACCAAGGCTTCAGTGGATTACTAGCTGGTGTGGCATCATTGTATGGAGACAAGTGGCAATAAGGGAACAAGAGAGGTGTTGATGGTATTAAGATGGAGTTTAGATTAAAGAAGCTTCTTACTTTGCGCACTGCACATGCAAGTAGCAGCAAAGTGCATGTATTTTGCTCAGAAGAAAACACTTGTCATTTGCTATTAACTAGATCTACATAATTTCCACACTCTGTGTAATGTTCTCCCACACTCTCACATGCTCCCTGCATTGTCCAGTTTTCACTAGGCATAAATGGTGACATAAGGCATGACCTGTCCTCAAGCTGAGCTGTAAGCAATAGTGAGGGCCATCATCATAGAACATCATGCCTTTATCCATTCATTGATGTACATCTATTTGGTATTGGACAATCAGCATATATTTGTCTGTGTTACATGATTGAACATTGTAAGAAGCTTGTGAGAATGGTATGATCAAAGTTCTTCCTGGGCAGGTAACATGTCAATGCATTCAAACCAATCTTGGATCTCACAATACAGGAGTTCTGGCAAGTTAGTTTACCAAGTGCCTCGTATCAGGAGTTCTTCAAACATATGCATCATGTGGGTCATTTGCTTGTTCCTTGTCTGTTTAATTGATTATGTTATATAGCAAAATATGAAAGACCCAATTAATTAATATATTGGATATTGAATTTTCAGTGCACTGTAAGGTATCTTGCAGTATCTAACACAAGTACTTACATGGGAGACGATGGTATATGCCATCCTGGCCTAGAGCATAAATCTAGAGTATCAATATCAATTTCATGACTTAGGGTGGCTGGTTCATACTTAGTGTCAGTAAAGTGACACTTGAGTAAGGAAAATCAGAATGAACCAGAAAGCAGGGTGAGGTACTGTAGACAACAGAAGCATGGTAGGTCAAAGAGGTCTAGGTCCTCAAAATTGTATTGGCAGGAGGCATGCCTGGATCTGTGATGTTCTTTGTTAGAATTGGCACTTACAAAGAAGATTTGGTAGAGAATAGCGGTTTTGCTCCTGACAAGAGCTGGATGGGAATTTTTCGATGTTTGTACAATTTTGTTCCCAAGACCCATGGACATCAGAATCTGCAAGGGATGCCACTGGAATCCCACATAACAGCACATTGTTCCACATAATTGATGGTGGACAGCCATACAGGCAAAACCACTACAGAGATTGATGGTACCTGACGAGAAAAGAAATATTAGGAAGGCAACTTGACATCACCAATTATTTGCTCTTGAAATATAGTCAGGCAACAAGCGGTCACATTTCGGTGTACAAACAAGAGATGGAGATACATATACGGACTATTGAAGAGGATTGCTGCTGTCTACTCCTGAGCTACAAAAGGGTGTGTAATCTCCTCTGAGCCATTGACAGGACTGAGGAGGGTAATAGTGGGTCCCTAAAGGACTATGAGGTTTAGCAAGCGGGTGTGAGGTTCCAGCTCTGGGGACTTACGGTTTCTTTCCACCAATCATGATATGCTAGTGTTAAGGTTCCCATCCTAGTCGATATGTACATAATATCCATGGAGATACCACTGAGTAAATACACTGCATACCACATTGCATGTATTGTATATGCCACACATCATCATGAAAACAGAAGACACATAAAGATAATGAATAATAGGATAGCACTGATCCACCTAATGTGGGTTTCAGTGGAGGAGGTGAGGGAGGGGAGGAGAATGTTTACCTTGGTGGCGAATGGTCTTATCGAACATTCTGTGCTGCGTACTGTAGAAATATTTTTAAGCATTGGAAACTCAGGACAATCAATCCACAAACTTGTAAAAACATGATTGCACACAACACAATATTTGTCACACTATCAGCCATCCACCCATTCATATTGATTGGTGGTTTGTCGTGTTCCATCATCGTCGACGCAATAAGTAAGCATGATTGTTGTGGACAACCACTATGAAACTCTCAGTGTTGTCCTCAGTGACCTCATAGTTTATTGTCGATTTCACTGACATAAAGCAGTTAAATTCCACATGTCATGACGAAATAGGTAAGCATGGCATTCACTAACCAAATCTCAGTGTATTGATCGCTCATCTGAAAGTTCATCAATATCTGGAAATCTGAAAATGATGTATGTGATAAGTCTGGGTGCAGAACACGGGATATGACATGACCACAATACATAGGTGGTCAACATGCACGTCAGACAGCAAATCAGCATTTTATCCAATGGTTGGAATAAAATGATGTTTGATGCATTTGACATGTTTGATATGGCAGGTGGGAGCATCGACCAGATCAACGCTGATGAATACGACATTGAGTTTACATTGGAGAGCATGATAGAAACAAGGTGAAACCAGCAATGTGAGGCATTGTATAACAGGATACAAATGCTAGACTAAGATATTGAAATGTTTGGGCTATAGTACGCCTAGCTAAGGAGATCAAGGAGGAGGCAGCAAAGGCGGTTGATGAGTCCTTAGCATGGGACGACAATATTGGGACTGGTACAGATTTTGTGATGTGGTATATAATTGCTTAGGGGGAGAAGTGAACATGTAATTGTTTTTTTGTCTTGTTTTTTTGTTTTGTTTTTACATTAGATTTAGTGTGGTGGAGTTATTGACCCTATGTTGGACATGTTTTGTCATGTGCATCTTTCTCTTTATGGGACAAGGCAGGTGTATGTGCTGGCATTGTGTATGAAACTGACACCTACTGTGATTGTTTAATACTACTGAGATAGTATGCATCTAGCTTACTTATAAAAATACATATTGCCTCAAAATTGTTTGTTCACTGGTGACATTTCACCAATACTATATTCATACCTTCAGGAAGTAGCCATTGAAAAACAGAACAGAGAACCAGAGAACACATATAAACTCATTCCTACATGAGAAGAAGTAACAGCACAATACAAATAACTCCTCACAAGTGTTATAGCAAATGAATAGATACTCTGAGAAACAGAGGACACCACCTTAGTTCAGAAAGGGCTTATAAAGTAATAGGAAGTCAGCAATTGATCTATTGACTACAAGGGGCCGGTCTTATGGTACTTGTTAATAATGATAATTCTGAAGAACAGTTACCTCTGCATTATCATCTCAGATCAGTAAGAAATTTTACCTTCCAGAGCAGCAGTCATGTGCTTGACTGCTGAGACTTGGTGAAAGAAGACAACAACCCCAACTACACCTCAGCCTTAGGGCCAGATATTATACTCTGCTCTATCAAGTCCATAGGGAGAGCTGCTCCACCTATTACAATGCTAGCCAAAGCCAGACTCGCATCCTTGTATAAGGAGTTGTGTGGTAGACAGTTGGGACTAGCAAAACAGGCACCAATTCTATGAGATGATAGGACGGCCCCAACTCCAACTCCAACTCAGCCTTAAGGCCAGATACTCTGTCCTATAAAAGACAGAGGGGAAGCCATCCTGCCTACCACAACTCTGGCCAAAGCCAGACTTATATCCTCATATGAGGAGTTATATGATAGACAGTTGGGAGATGTGTAGAAAAAGGTCAATACCCCCAGAACCCATGAAGACATCAGTCCACTGAGATGAACATGCAAAACCAAGAGCCCACAGAAACCACAAAGGTGTCAGTTGACTTGGGAGGATGTGCAAAGCCAAGAAAGAAAACAGAATCAACAAAGGTGTCAGTCCACTTAGGAGGACATGCAAAGCCAAGAAAAAAAGAAAAAAGAAAAAAAGGTGTCAGTCTACTCAGGAGGGCATGCAAACCCAAGACAAAAAATAAAAGAAACAATGGTGTCAGTCCACTTAAGAGGACATGCAAATCTAGGAGAGAAGAGAACACAAAATAAAATTTGAAAAAGCACTCACTTGGGTACTACCCCGCTAGGGGCACCTTCCATTATGGGAAGATGGGCGCTAAGAGGTCAGAATAGAAAAGGAAATGTTATTTGAGGGAGGAATATGTGGAGAAATGGAAGAAGGAAATATGAGTAAATGAAGCTGTTCTTCCATTGAATGGAGGGACACGGTGGGTGGTTGGAAAGAGAGGAACAAAAAGGAAAGAAAGAATGAGGTGAACAAAAAATAAACCACAACCAAATACAAACAAATAAAACAAATACAAATCAACAAATGCAACACATCAGTGAAACACACCAAAGTCACAATGATCATGTGATCTGTAACCAAAGTACAGGACGTGCCTCAACAGTTGAGAACACCCTACTATTTAAATACAATTACATCAAATCAATGTATTAAATGACAGCGTGAATGAATATATCTGTAGGATCACAAGCACACTTACATATATATATATATGACATCACAAATATTAATATATCTATGTAGTTTCAAGAACCAATATGTGTACATTGATTGAGACAGCAGGTCTATTGATCTATTGAGATAAATTCAAGTACCACTAATTAGATGGAATTAAATATACATGTGCATATGTATAGCGCACAGGAAATTACAATGAAAGATCCAGTGTGGTTGCGGGTCAAAATGACAGTGGGCTGGTTAAAAATAAGAAAATTCAAGTGTACCACATGAATGCACCACAACAATGATGGGCATTGAAATCACAATGGGCAGGTGCGAAATAAAACAATAAAGTTTGAGGTGTGGTCTGTTCACAATGATTACACTGGTTTGGGCACAACAATGAGGTAAATCAGGCTCACAATTTGAGATGTGATGTGAAGTTCAATGCTCCATATTGTTCATTGTGTGTTGGACTTTATGGCCAGAAAGAAATTGCTAGCGGTGTCACCTATTCACATCCATGACCATTATGACTTTAGCCACTACTCCCCATCCAACATGCCCTTATTGAAAATAACCGCCAAAAAGTCCACTGCTTAAGAGGCTTTTCTCCTGGGATTATGCTTACTGTCCCTAACCAGGACTTTGTGACCACAACAACTCAGAACATGGAGATAGACCAGGATAGTTCTGAGCATAACAATGTGAGTATTCCGTCTTTCTACAAATGGCTCATCAAAAGACAATTCACATCACATAGTTTTGCATCATATGTCAGGATGGGTCCAATAGGCCAAACTTACTGATCTGTTGCAATGATTATCCGCAAATCACTTGTGTGAATTGCTTGGATATTCCAAGATTGTTCCAATGCACAGTCCAGGCTGAGAACATCATCTTCAGATGCCTCATGTGCCACATTGGATGGCAGAGAGACGACGAGAACCAAGAGCCATACTTCATGAGTAATTAACATAAGCTATCTTGGATTCTGATTGAATAGCATTGGTTGTACACGGTTTTTACAAGAGCAGGCTGTCGTCCTCTATGGTGCTTTTCCTGCATCTCAATATGGTCGATGATGATACTACCGGTGGACCTTTCAAACTAGCATATCAGTTCATTCAACTGTACTTTCCCTGAGTGGGGCTGCATTATGAAGAGGTGTTGTTTGACATTGCAATGCCCCAGAAGCTAACGGAGTATCTCAAAGACACATTCATATTGGTGCATGATCTTTAGAAACAGTGAATCTGGCCTCACATTGTCATTGTGATCACAAATCACACAGACAACGACAGTGGTGATCTGTTTACAGGTTATGTCAATGGAAAGTACATCTCCGCTGCAATAGATGAGGTAAGTACTATGAATGAGTCACACCTTAACTGCTGACTCATGTATTCTAGTTCCTCATGATCATCCTCAAGCTGTAGAAGCAATTGATCAGTGATACTGGGGAATCCTTCCTGTGGTTTTTCTCTTGCGGTGCTTTAATTAACAATGTGGATTCTTTCAACCTGCTGAGGAAATTTGTACTATTGTATATTCTTTCCTTGATTGACTTTCAATTATCAGTATCCAACAACTGACACCAACAACATCACTGTATCTCTGCAAGCATTGCTTTCATAGTACATCAGTTCCAGCCACATTTTTCTTACCACCTGCTACTTGTCTTCATGGAACTCATCCTCATCAAATGTGTCTCAATGATGTATGTGTTTGCTTACATGTTTGGCCAGTTCAACAAACTTAAACGCCACACAGATATTATTTTGATGCTGACCAATACACTCACCAAAGATATGAGTACGATGAAATATAGTTGGGCTAATGTAATAAGACATCCTAATGTTGGCCAATCACACTTACACCCCACTTTGGTAGGCCTTCTGCTTATAATATATAATGAAGCAGGTCAATCATGTAATGCCCATGAAAGATCAGAAGGATGTTAAACCTGGGTGTTCCTTTCCATTCATTACAACATTGTTTGAGGTGTACTGATGTTCACAGACAAACCCAACCATGTGCAGGACAACCAGGGAGAGCCACCAATGCAAACATACAGCAGGGTGCTATGAGTGGGCACAATGCTACTTCTAGTGAGTGAATTTCTCGACTCCTTTAAACAGCAATATATCCCACTATTATTGGATCCAGCAGATATGAATATGGAAGAAGACAATCATCCTGTATCTTCTGAACCATCTCATCAAAATGTGAAGGAGCCAAAGAGCACTACAGACCAGACTTCCCAGTGGGCCAGTGAGACATTCCTTGTTCAACTCAAGTTGTGTTTGAGATTATGTGAATACTTGAACTTTACAGATAAAGATGTGGAGAACATGACTTCTCCTCCTCCTAGTCCTCCTCCTCTTCCTCCACCACCACCTTAGGGGGATGAGGAAGATGGCCACATAAATGACTAAGACATCGATCTCAGTGAGCACAACTCATTATGGATTGTGGAACTAAACACCATTCTAAAACTCATTACCATCGCCTTTAGATGTTGAGATGACCGTCAAACATGACATTCTTAAGCAGGGCAAAACTATAGACCAACTGTGCAAATGACTGTGGCAAGAGTTCATGAGGCACAGGTTGATCGATCATTATAAAAACCAAATGAAGACCCTTCTTCTGTCACATTATGTGGTCCAAGTTGAGGTATACGCCAATAGCCTCAGACAGTGGAACATTAGGAATGGTGCTCTGCCTCATGAAGCCTAAAAAACTCTCATTCAGGGAATGCATCCACATTTATCTTCCACTGCTCCTGCTGTTCATAAGCCACTGCTGCTGCTGCTGCCTTCTGGGTGAAATCTTAATATTAGCGAGGAGCACGAAGCAGCCCTGCAATATGTTAAGGAGTTCCTGCAACACAGGTCTGTCGATGAGTACCAAGCACAGCTAGAGGCCCATTACTCATCCAACTATGATGCTGTTATTATGGAGCACATAGAATCTATGAGGGCTTTGGAAGGAATAAACGACTCCACCCCAGATACAGTGTTTCATGTCTTCATTCATGCCTTGATAGCTGTTGCAACAAGGCAAATGGCTAAACTGGCCTAGCACAATCTTTTGTGATGGCTTGTGCTCCTCAGCCCCGCATTCAACTGGTCGTCATGGACTCCTGAAGAGTACGTCAACTTATAATGTTCTGCTACAATACATATGCTTTTCTTGCGCACCTATCAATTTTTTGTTGTACATATACTAAAGGCAGCATGAGATATTTGTTGATCTCTTGTGTGGAAAGTATCAGTTCAAGTAAGCAGCCATATGACATTTAAATGAATCCTCATGGTTTGTCCCATGATGTGTAATAGCCTAGAGCAACACTTGGTCCACACAAACTAAAGAAGGGGTTCTAGTCTACAATGCAACACCATATGCTAATACACTGGCAGTTCTGGAGTGTTGCATTATGCAAGATTTGTTTTGAAATAATAATGATACAGTCAGCATTCTTACTATACATTTTGACACAGTAGAAATAAAAAAAATTGGATCAGTGGACAAATCCTGCACAAAAGTCTCTTAAAATTCTAATCTGCTATTCTTGTGGCATGACATTGACAGTCGAGATTATTGCTGGCCACAGGAAAACTGCCCACCCATCTTATAAGGCATGTTCATCACTTCTCAGATTCAGCATTATCTCAACAGAAATCACCATCCTCTGTTTTCAGGTACCATCTTCAGATCTGGAGGCTTGTGTGACTTTTTGCTCTGAGTGCAATTTGTATATGAAACCAGAACACGTCAAGTTATCAGCTTGTCATATCCCACATTCCGGACACGGACCTATCACACACATCATTTCCAGACATCCAGATCTGGCTGACTTCTATCTATATTCAGATCCGACCTGCATCTATCTTCTGTGCCTTATCCCTTTGTATATTCCTACTCCAGTTAGACTATAAATCATTTTCTGTACCTCGTTTCATTTCTGCCTTTATTTTCCTCTGTTCTCATTTCTGGCTTCATTTACTATTTTCCGACAGACTAGTGTTTGACTTTTCTATACACTCCGTCCACAGCCTCGCATAGCTTTGAACTGTGTGTCTTATTTCTCCAATAAGTCCTTAGTAGTATATAAACTCTGTAGAATCTCTGTACTTCCTTAGTTCAAATATTATCTTAGACTCTGCTCATTCCCTCCTCCATCCAACTTGAGTTCTCTCTTGTCGACCTCCGCTTGTCTTAGGATTGACTCCTATAGACTTGTCACCTCTGCCTCTACCTCTGGTAGTCCTCCATCATTTCCTTTCTAGTTTGGATAACATCTGGATTAGTCTTATCACCCGTTCCTGAACATCTGTCAGTTTTCCCGCACATCAGACATCGGACTCCGGACATCAACCAACAACCTCCGGACATCGTCCAGCAGCCTTCGGACATTGTTCAACAGCCTTCGGAAGTTGGGGGCACGTACTTAGGTAAGGGGCGCAGCA
The DNA here is from genome assembly GCF_016647785.1 of Suillus fuscotomentosus. Lineage (NCBI taxonomy): Eukaryota > Fungi > Basidiomycota > Agaricomycetes > Boletales > Suillaceae > Suillus > Suillus fuscotomentosus. Next base: position 480,884 of record NW_024539520.1, read on the forward strand.
CACGAGCTGAAGCCAAGCCCTTCAGATTCAATCCTTGAGCACATTCTTAACACAGCTCCTGGAGGACCACCTGTGCAGCTGATAATGAAACCAAGTGAAGGTCTGGCCTGTACAGCATCGGTTGAATGTACTTATTGCGTGAAAGATCTGGAGACAATGCAAAACCATGGTAGGAAAAAACATGCCTACAGCATTTTGGGAGAGGTCCTGTACTGTTCTTACCTTATGCAGCATATCTTTACTGGGATAAGAAACTCATATCTTAAGATCAGCCAGAACATAGTACCAGGCATTCAACCCAACTTGAAAGCCACTCTTCAGGCCAAGTTCTTACCTGCTCATGATGTACTCCTGGTTATTGCTCCTGATACTGAACAAGAGCGGACTCCCCTTGTTCAATGCATGGGTTGGGTCAAGTTCATGCCTAACATCTGCATGAATCCAGTTCAGAGACAGGCAGTGGATGCAATCAAGAAAAAACATTCTCCAGAGGAGCATGGTGGTCTTTTATCTCGTCTTGCTGGAGCCATCTAAGACCACATGACCAAAGCATCAAGGATCTTGGATTATCACCCTCACAAGTTAACACTTTTAAATGTCCTGTTGTACGGCAACACCATACCTCAAGACCAGTGAGGAGTCTTATATTAGCTCTTTTTGACTCACAATTGACAGCCACGGAATTCTTAGGAACAATCATTGGAGGCCTGTGTCAGATGGCAACCAAGAATATCCCAACTTTATGATACAGTTGATCCACAATATCATTCAAATTCACCTTGGATTCCCCCCATTGCAATTCTCATTTGCACTTTCACCTCAGCAGACAACTTGTCTTTGGTCAACACAGACCCAGCCCTATGTGTCACTGATCATTGGGCAAACTCAATTCAGAGAGCTGTCTGGTTGAGGGCTCTCTGTGTAGATGGAAATTTCACCGAAGCTGCCTATTTTACCCCAGACCTCGCAAAGCTCAAGTACCTTTGCAATGTGACCTCCCTCCTCGAAGTCCTCTTGGATAAAGACAAAGATACTGACTCTGTTCATGCTGACAATTATGAGTGAGCTTGCCTTCCAATTAATTTTGGCTCTGCTGACTGATGTTGTTCTTGCACTGCACTAAAGTTGTGTTGCTCAAATTCATGAGTGTGTCCTATGTCTCAGTCCTCGCACCACCTTTAACTTCATCTACGAGATGCAGCAGTATGCATCCTCACTCGCCTTTAATCAGGTGAAGGAACCAAATGTCCATGTTGATGCTGACATCAAATCCATCATCATTAGCACCCAAACCATGGAGATGGATAAACTGCAAGAAGGCATACAGGTGATCCTGCATGACTTCAAACAGCGCTGTTCTGCCCTCATGGACGAAAACATTGTGTTGAAGCATATGCCAGATCATGTCAAGTATGCCAAAACTATTGCTGCTGGCCTTCGATACCACAACTACTCCCACTCCAAAGACATGCCAGACAACATTCAGGTTTTTTTCATTCAGGTGGAACATTGTTCGTCCAATATATTTGCTAGGTACAAAAAACTGTATCACCTTCTACAGCTACACATCTGTCTTTGACAGTCTCCTGACCTCCCTCCTTGGACGAAAATTCAAGAGGGTCTTTATGGACGAATTTCACAACATCATCAATTGCCATCCCAATTATACCGGCAAATAGAAAGTTTTGGCTAAGCAATTTGGTAACATCAGTATGCAGATCATCCTCTTGTCGGCCACCATACCACCTCACCATCTGAAGCTCTTCATTAAGCCATTTGGCCTCAAGGCCAAGGACATCACCTAGATCAGGTCATTGACAAACCATTCAGAGATCAGAATCCATGTAGTCCCTGTCCATCCCATGGCAGCATATTAATCATTGGGCCACCTGGTTTCTGCTTTGAAAGGACATCTGGTTGATGAAGAACAGATGCTCATATTTTTCTACTCACAAAGCAACACAGAACACTTCACAACTCAACACAAGTGTGCAGTCTATCATAGCAACCTGTGGGAGCCTGAAAATACTAAAGCTTACAATCTCGACTTGTGAGACAGGAGAGAGTGGAAGATAATGGTCTACACCATAGATTTTGCCCAGGGCATAGATAGATCCAATGTCCAATTTCTGGTGATCTTTAGGCCACCATATGGACTCATAGTCAACAACCAGATGATGGGTCACACAGGTTGAGATAGAAAAGAATCTCATGTTTTCTTTGTCACTGACAAGAATACTATTGTAACCTTCTGTAGAGTGAGGACAGGGCAGGAGAACTGTCTGGAAGAGTTGTATGATGTAGTCTATGGTGAAGAATATTAATAATACTTCACTATAATTTGCATGGATGGCATAGATTTTGCAATCTGTTTCACTGAACAGCCTGACAGCATCCCTTGTGATATGTGTTCTTCTGACAGCCGCATGTAACAATTTGCCATGGAGGCCATTCAGGCTCCTTTGCAACCTATTTCTGTGCAGGACAGTTTCTCCAACAACCATGTCAATGTCTTGCAGACCTCCCCTCTTGCATTTGTACAAGTATTGGTGTTACATCAGACCTTCAAGGCTGTCATTGTAAATTTAACACTCAGTATCTCCTTGTCTTACATTGTATTCATCATGCCATACAGGAGCCTACACCTGCACCTGTTTAATTATCATTCAAAGGCAGTAGTGAGATGTATTACGACTCCAACTTGCAGATAACCTCATCTTAAGCTCTGATTCTTGATACCATGGAGGTCATTCACAAGCCTGTCAGTTGCACACTTAAACAGAACTCTGCTAAAGCTGATGGTCTACATTGTATAGCAGGCCTCCAAGTAAGAGAATAATAACCCCTTTATGGTATGACTCTATTTTATCTGCTGTCTGACCTGTCATCACTAATGTGTTTGTTTCACAGGCTGTATCTCGATCATGCCAATCCACTTCCTCCAGAGTAGTGTTGCTGTCTTCTTCATTCCTTCCCTCTGATTCGAGAGCCTTTGCAGATAGAGCAGGTTGAGTGAATCAAGCATCCTTGAGTCATCTTGCAGAGATCTCTTGCCTCAACAAGTACATACAGGTCTTGAAAGACCATTGCCTCCTTTACTTTGGAATGACCGCAAAGCTCGTCTTAGATGCTAACAACACCAATTGCCTTACACGAACTCCATGCCTATACATGAGTACTATGTCTTCAAAAAAATATTCACCTTTGCTCCCTTCACCTACTGCTTTCAATGCTGTTTGCCCCAGTCCAAAAACTATAATGGTGAGCAACCAGTTTTCATGTCAATCATGTCCAGGGACCGCCTCCACAATTCTAGGCCTAAGTAATAACAGAGCACCTGAGATCCAGGTCAACAAAAGAAAACAGGAAGAGTCAGCCTAGGCCCACCTCCAAGGTATCCTGAGTCCAGGCATTTCCATGTTTGTCAACACTGTAGACCAGCTTACTGTTCTCATAATCTGCATGTGTGTTTAACAGAACTAACAAATTAGTCTCTCTTCTGGCCTTTACAAAGGCCAGGGCATTGTGGACACAGGTACAGATATTAGGCAGGCAGGCAGGCAGCTCCAGTGACCAGTTCAATGGTGATACACTGCAACTGACATATATTTGATGTCAGTCATACATCAGCTTAGGTTAAGTGAAATAATACTTACCATGTTTTTGCAAGGCGAAAATTCTGCCTCCAACTGACAGCACAACAGAAGCTCCAAGTATTCACCAAGTTTTAAGGCAATAGTGTGAAACACCAGTAGGTGGGTGTGACTTCAGACAGTGGAGTAGACACCTTATGCAATCACTCAGTACTGTCAACAAATCAGAGTCACCTGCAAGCCCAGGATTCAGTTGTAACTGACTCACTGGCAGTATATTGGAACACCTGTGGCTCCAATATGGGGGACACCAAAATTCACCCGGGCCTAGATTGCTGACACAGGGGTGCAAATTTGACTTCGTGAAGTACAGGACATAAGGACAACCAGGATAGGCATATTCCTTCAACTCTCTAAAATCAGAGCAGTTGCTGCATTTAGTCATGGTTCCATCATCTTACATCAGTGAAAACACCCCCAGTGCCAGTGACTCAGACATGGAATGAGCTGCCCACAAGCTGGGAGGTCAAACTGCGGCCAACTAGATCTTGCCAGGTAAACAAGACACCCACCAGGCAACTCCTCTGCCCACCATTGCATCAGCATATAGGGGAACAACCGAAATATGACGATATCAAAACCTACCTCCAGTGTCAATGGCCTGACTTTGGCCATAAACAACGCACTGATTCCATGGAGACACAAGATAATTCATGTCAATATCTAATGAAGGAAGCATTAGCCACAGGTGTAATCAAGTCAAATCATTCTCTGCAGCCTACCCATTGCATCATCAGTATCTAGGAGAAAAGAATTGGTGAGTATTCCTGGTATTCACAGCAATCTGGACTGACTACATAATATTAGACGTGACCTGCCTTTCAAAGCCTAGCCCAGGGCCACAAGTAACTATTCTGTGGTGCCACCTCTAGTACCACCTCTTCCTCCTCTCCTGCCCCTTCCACCTTGTGCAACAGTGGATATTGCAGCTGTAGTCCTGTCACTGTGCCTCCCTGCTCTCCCACTGTCATCCTTATCATTATCACCTTCTTCTTCTTCTTTTTCTTTTTCCTCATTGCAGTCTTTGTCATTGTGATTATGGTCACTGGCTCCACTGTCATCTCTGTTATCATTGTCATCATCCTTCTCCTCCTGATCTTGGGCCTAGTCATTGACTGCATTGACATGAGCAGAGCTGGAGCATATGACATGGGAAGTGATTGCACTGGGACCACTGGGACCTGCATTGTTGAATGCTGTGCCTATGTTGATCCTATGACCATCTCCAGCATTAGTGCCAGGTGCAGGCTACCATTCCATCAGATCCACCATGATTCTGAACTTCTGTGGGATGATCAGGGTAATACTGAGGTTCACTTACACACTATTTGTAATGGTTATGGTTAACATTAAGGCATCCAGTAGTCTAGATCATTTTCAAAATATCTAAGTTCCAAGTTCTCAAAACTGTAAGCAATGAAATTATAATTATTTTCAACAACTAAATATAGCATATTTCTTCAATGTTGTTGTTTGGAAAAAATTGCCATTATTTCATTGAGAATCATGATGCTGCTCAGATCTAAGTTACAAGCTCAACTTATTAAAAACATGCTCAAGGGTTGGATCCAAAGGGCTTGGCTTCAGCTCATGCGCTGTGCCTCTTACCCGAGTATGTGCCCCTAACTTCCGAAGGTGTTAGATGATGTCCAATGCACAGGAATTCTGGTGGATGTTCGGGAACAAGCGATAAGACTATCCGGACGATGTCCGAACTAGAAAGAAAACAGTGGAGGACTACCAGAGGTAGAGGTGAAGGTGAGAAGTTTATAGGAGTTGATCTTAAGATTGATGGAGGATGATGAGAGGAGTGACTCAAGTTGGACAGAGGAGGGAATGAGCAGAGTCTAAGATAATATTCGAACTAAGGAACCACAGAGAATCTACAGGGTTTATATACTACTGAGGACTTAACGGAGAATCAGTCAGTGCAGTGCAAGGCTATGTGAGGCTATGGACAGAGCATATGGAACACTTAATACTAGTCTATCGGAAGAATTTAAATGAAGATGGAAATGAAGAAGTGATGGAAATTAAGTACAGCCAGTTATGGGTATAACCAGATATCCAGAGACAGGGGCCAACTGAGAAGTTTGAGAAGTTGTTAAAGTAACAAGGCAGTGCGAAAACCGCCTGACTCCCCAACTACGAGATTGTGCCAAGAATAGAGTTCTGAGAAGCCATGTGGGTGACTTTGGAGAATGAATTAGAGTTTTGAGAAGCCATATAGATGATTTATGGTTGTCATTTAGAGATTTTAGAACAAACCCTGACTTCTGGGTTATCATGTGGATATTTTATACAAAAATGATTCAATTTAGCATCGTCTCCTCTGGGCCATCATGGGTATCCTTAACATTGCATAAAATAGGGTCACAACTAGAATTCTGTAAACAGTTTTAAGCAGATCACAAGTTCTTTTCTGTCAATAAGGTCTCCCAGATGCATTAGACTCTGAAATTTCCAGTGTTTATCCAAGCCAAACCAATAGACCGAAATTTCCATTACTATATCCTTCCAGATATATTTCATGATCACTCTGGAAATTGTGAGTGCAGGTTTGGTAGTGTTCCTTAGCATTTTCTTCTTGTTGGTGCCAACAGCTACATATTTATGAGAATATATGACCATGGTGCATAGAGCAATGAGAGGCCTGGTAAATAATTCTGGTGATAGTAGTGAGACGATTGACACATGAAATATCACAGTGCATCACTTACTGGTGCAGCAAGATGCACGCAGCAGATAAATCACTATTCGCTCTAGTATTTCCAGGAAGTGTGCATGAACTTGATTTGTGAGGAAATGTCCGTTCTTTGCATCAATATAACAAGATAGCTCACTGTGATGCAAAAATTCCAGGTTCAGACAGCGGGCTCCTTTGGTGAATGACTCTGTAGGTGTATACACTGCATGATATTGTCCAAGTGATTATATACTGGTAGAGTGAGCCCTTAATGCTGATAGTACAGGCATACAATCTGATCAACTCACAATAAATCCCCCTCTTGAAGAGTGACCACCTCCATGTACCAATTAGCCTCATTTTCTGTTCAGTTGGCCAAAAGGTTTGTCAGCAGTAGGGAATGTTTGGTGGATTTAGTGCAAGAAACATTTGGATTTCTGAGGAAGGCCGGAATCCATTTTTTTTGCCCAGTACCAATTGCATAAAGGTGACTTCTCTGTCAGAATCATGGTGGAAAATAAGTCATAGTCTGATTTCATCCATGCACTATGCCATGATCAAGTTGCCTACAGGAAACTAAAGTTTAAAGAGTTCATGAAGAGAAAAAAGATGATTTTCCACAAAAAAATATTCTGTGTATATTTGAAAAACACAGAGAAGAAAATTAACATTATTTTAAGCTATTATTTCAAAGACAATACATGGAAAATACAACATTATCCTTAAAGGAACATGACCAATTTTTGCATAATGTTCCACACAGTGAAAAAATAAATTACTTTTTTCAATGTTTTGATAGAAAAAATGAGGGGAAATTTCTATCTTCTCAATCAATGTTTTTTGGATGTTTGGTAGAGAAGAATGGGAAAATGCCTGCAGTGAAAAAGACTGACTATGTATAGATATACACATAAACTGGAAGAACTCCTGATCTTCCAAGTAGTCTAAATTAAGTGGTGCTGCCTGAGGTGTTTATACCACTCAAATAATGATGCATTTGCCTTCACAAAGTGTCTTAGAGATAATATTGCACAACTGTGCTGGTCAGGATATCTAATTAGAGTGACGTATGTGAATGATGTATGATGACCGCTCTGGATTGGATTCTGGAAGTTCAGAAAAATACTATACAGTATCTACATCTTCTTAGCATATATTTGAGCCATCCTTCTAGATACATGGCAGTACAGTGGTGAATCTATTAGACCATTTTACAGTCTCCAAATATACTAATACTTTAACACCAATGATATCAGTTGCAACATCCTTAACATTGATTGGTGGTATCAAAAGGGTTGAAGGGACTGTGGGATTGTTTTGAGAGTGGAATAGGTCAGTGTAGGGAAATTCTATTATGACCGCCACATTATAGGTTAAAGGGAGAAGATCTGTGGCCACAGAGATATGACTGAACAGATGTGATTGTGCTGGAGGATTAACCAGGAGGATTACATGATCAGGAGTAAGGTCAGATGGACCTGCAATACTTTGACCCTCGTAAATGTTAGGGGGACCACTGGTGTCAAGTGAGACATCGGATGAAGACCTTAGCATCAGATGTAGAGGACCTACATTGCATATTGTAGCCCAGTATCTCTTGGCAGAAGGTTCTTCACCGCCAGTGGCATTTCCAGATAAAAACCCTGATGCACCCTGAGAGTGTGATGGATCAGTATTTAGTGTTACCGCATGGAGGCGCAGCTGTTGGAGCTCCTATTGTGCAAGCTTCTGTCTCACATACAATATTTGTTTGTGCTTGTTCTGTTGTAACCTAAGTCACTCGGCTTCAGCAGGGTCCTGTTTCCTGAATTGGTGTTAAGTTCTTTTGGTTTATGCAGCTTTGGTTTGGGAGGGTGCAGTGGTTTGATTCTGCATTAAGTATGGGCTGCGGATTAACTATAAGTTACATAACTATCAAGTGGCAGAAGTAGACCATGAGTTGGTGTTTGAGTGGTTGAATCCAAGGTCACCTTTTACTAATCTTTTGAGTAGTCTTCTGGCAGACAGTTAATACATAAATTGCATACTATATAGTGTACAACCACTGGTTGACACACCAAATCTAAACAGCCCTATCATGCACCACACATTTCAAAAATCACTGTTTAAAAATGCTAGAATAACAAAGAATACTATAAATCATATAATAGCCTACTATATTCTTTTTTGATCATGATATAGTATATGAGAGTCTAAGTTAAATGGCCAGGCAGGAATGTCACACAAAACCACTTCTTGACACACCTATGATGTGCATGTGGATGCTAACAAGAATATATAGATGACAACATATCTTCCTCCAGTCTCTCCAAAGGTCCTTTTATCATCACTTTTTAATACTCTCTGGTGGCTCTCCACTCCATGACAGCTGGCAGGCACTTTTTTAGGTTACTGGACTTGAAAAAAGCTCAACAACATCTTGTACTATTAGTGATGATTGCATATATTCTAGAGTCTATATTGTGTATATACAATGATCTATCTGATCTGTATTCCTGTTGGCAAGATACAAGAGTTCAATAATTGCGACTGCTGTCTCCAATGGGATCTAAGCATACCTTGTTGACCAAACTTATCAGGAGTTCATTGGAGCTCAGCTCTTATCGAATAGCCTTTGAATACCTGAATGGTTAGTGTTATGTAGAATAGGTGAATGTAATTGGGTCAATTTTCCTGAGTGCTGTACTTTAAGCATTATGACATAATGGCAACTATGTTAACATAATATTGAAGCAACCATATTGGTGATGCTGTGACTGGCCTGGCACTGATCTATATACTGAAAATACCACATTCATCAAGTATAACCCAGCCTTTAGCTCTGGTAATGTCTTACTGGATGTTGGTGGTATTGATCCTCAGTTCTCACATTCTTTGGCACAGGATTCTTATAGATGTATTGACTGAGTGATCTATGACTATCCTGCCCCCTTAGCTGCTGACCTCCTAGACAGTCCAATACTTTGCAGCTTTGTCTTTCATGAACAATCCGGCCATCTGGATACAAAGTGACTGGGCTTTGTTCCAGTAAGGCTTTATGAAAAGGTTTGGATGTTGAAGGCTGTTAGTGTTTCTAGACTGATTCCGGTAATCAATAAGCTATTATTTTGGCTTAGAATCTGACACAGAGGAATGGTCGTGGATTTTATGAAGTTTGAAATCTTTTGAGATATATTGATCTCATCAAATCCTAACTTTAGACATACATTTCAACAATATCACTCCATCTGAGGTAGTCTAGACCTTATGGTGGATCCCAGGCAAGTGGTTGATGTCTGGTTACCATATTTAAATTATTGAAAATCAGAATACGTGAGCAAGTGGGTGGTTTAGACAGCCTGACTTGGCTGCAGAACTACCTATCCTGCCTACAGATGCTGGAGTCAATTGTGCCAGTATGGCCTCCATCTAAAAAGATACTATGTGTTTCCATGAAATTCAATGTAATTATCGACCTTGACCAAATTGCATCCAGGATGGTCAACTCCCCAAGACCCCTGACCACATGCCTTTCTTGCACTGATTTCTCACAATTCTTTGAAGGCTGGATTCTCAAGCATAAAGGTGGTGACTGCAACTGTCATGTTTTCTTACTGGAACAAGTAGATCCATTGAATCTGTCACCAGACCATAGTCATTTCAGGTGGTTAAAGCAATTCTCTCTGAATAACACTAGACCAATCAAGCCTTCCTCCAAAGTATGATGCAGCCATTGATTTCTTCTGTCAATATTATAGACCTCAATGATTACTGGAAGAAAGCGGGTGTCACTGCAGGCATTTTCCCATTTTCCTCCACCAAACATCCAAAAAACATTGATTAAGAAGATAGAAATTTCCCCTCATTTTTCCTGTCAAAACATTAAAAAAAGTAATTTATGTTACAATAATGTTCTGTGTGTGGGACATGATGCAAAAATTAATCATGATACTTCAAGGATAATGCTGTATTTTGTATGTATTGTCTTTGAAATAACAGCTTAAAATAATGTTAATTTTCTTGTCTGTATTTTTCAAATATACACAGAATATTTGAAGAACACAGAGAAGAAAATTAATATTATTTCAAGCTCTTATTTCAAAGATAATAGATAAGAAATACAGCATTACTCTTGAAGGAACATGGTTGATTTTTGCATCATGTCCCATACACAAAACATTAGTGAAACATGAATTACTTTTTTTCAATGTTTTGATAGGAAAAATGAGGGGAAATTTCAATCTTCTCAATCAATGTTTTTTGGATGTTTGGTGGAGGAAAATGGGAAAATGCTTGCAGTGTGTGATGCCCAGAGAATAACACCCAGAATTCTATCACTACAGAGCCTACAATCAATCAATGGATAATTTTCTAGTGTTATGCTCATACTATCACATCATTTACATTCTAGCTTCCTCCAAACTGCACTGCTGATTTTTGCAACATGCAATGTATGCATTGTAATACTTGTCAGTTGGCGAACACTTTGATGACCAGACCAGAGAAAATTTTCATGGAGTGTCCATGTATTTGCATCATCTGCACAAGGCCTTTTTTGATGAGGTCTAGGACAAATTCTATTCCTCCACTAATGATGGCCATCCTATGGATGATGACCAGCCTATGGATGATGACCAACCTACAGACAATGATCTGCACCAGGAAATGCCCACATGTAACAAAATGATGTGTTTGTGCTTCTATTTACTCAATAAGCCTCTGGATACAGTCTGATCCCAAAAATCCTAGCTCTCAGCAGCCCTCTAATTAATTTCCAAACCACAAGAAACACAAGAGAAAGGACAAAGCAAAGTCCATCAAGTCCATGGCATCATCTAGGTGGGGATCACAGGTGGGCAATATTATTCCAGTATTTTATTTCCTCTGAACCACTACAGTAAGGTCAGCTTGCATCGCCAAATGTCTCAGGGTCTGGACCTGGACTGTTATCTGATAGAATGAAAATGCTACATTCGCACTCCATGAGGTGACTATACTTCCCAAAATACTCTGGGAAGATGTGTTGACCCCTCAGATTATGGCCAATGGGTCTATAGAAGAATACACCTCTGAGATATCACAGTGGGAGCAAATGGGAGATCAGAGTTGGACAGATTTCCAGGACAGAGTGACAATGAGGCCATAGTGACAGCTGAGTTTTAGATTACTGGGTCATATAACACCCACATGCATGTGGTGATGAATATTTTGTGGTACACCAATCAGCTTAGGAGGAAAATACCAGGAATTTAAGACCTTCAGTTGAACAGCACCAAATCATTGTCTGCCCATACTTCACCCTTCTAGTTGTATCTTTCTAAATAGAATTAGGTGGTTCACACATTTTCATATTACCAAATCTGAATGCCAGAATCACTGTATTATCAAGGCAGCAATTCAACCTTAGTATAAATCCACAACATGCTGGAGGATCTCATATATTTCTAAAAAGTTGAATGATAAGTTTGTCTTCTTGTAACTGATATCTCCAGGCAGATTGAAAAAGTTGTTTAATTTTGTCTGACCTCTTTGTTTTCTAGACATGCTGGATGAGACATTCTTCCATGGATGTGATAAAGGATGGTAAAATGCAGGGTGTGAGACTTCAGAAGCCATTGTGATCCATCTTATTTGACTAGGACTTTTGATTTGTCATTGTGTCTGATTGTTGTCAGCCACACTAACTTACTTATAAGTTTTGGCCTGACTTGTCCCACTAGCCTGGTGAACCATGACCATTAGTTCAAGTATTGCTATTGATTTAGCAATACAAAAGATATTAGACATTGAGTCATTGTGGTGAATAGTAAATGATCTGTATAACATAGTAGATACCTGGAGTGCTATTTATGTCAAAAAGCCACAAGGGTTTGGTCCAGGATGCTAGTAAACTGTGAAGACAGGTGGGCTAATGTAATGGTCAATGGAACACATTGTGTATAAATTTCAGCCCTCAAAAATAATATGTTGACTGTGTTTTAGACCAAGAAATCATTGAAATTAACTAGGTCAAAGATGTTTGCTATTAATAGTGAGCAAGGGAGGGGTGGATGCGATGAAATAAGGGTGGACTTAAGTGGCGAAGAATTAGGAAGTGGTATATAGCAGTATGAAGCAAGATGGACTACATTTATGTAGATATCATTTTATATTTATGGGAATGCTCTGAACTTACATGGAATATAACTTTGCAGACAATAATGAAAGATATCAGGGAGGCACTCCTTCCCAAAGGTGTCCCACCTTTCTGGTGGCAACATGGTGACATGAACAAAAGAGTTGAAGAAAAAGATCAAGAATCAAGGTCTCAGGATATACCTTAAGGAGGCATCCTCCCAAGGATGTCCCACTGGATATGAGACAGCGCAATGATATAGACAGAAAGCTGAAGAAAAGGCATAAGAATTAAGGTCTCAGGAGATACCTCAAGAAGGCACTCTCCCAAGAATGTCTCCCTTTGGGTTTAACTGCAGGTATTGGATTTTGGATTTTGACTGAAAAGAACTTATGATCTGCTTAAAACTATTTACAGTATTCTAGTGTTGACTTTATTGTATGCAATGTTAAGGATACCATCAATTTTTTAATGTTTTTCTGACTACGGCCTGGGTGATCTTTGAAAATATTCAAGTGATTGACCTTTGGACTGACTTGCTACTTGGATGATGGACTGACTCTTATGAACTTTGGACTGATATACCAGAATATAGATTGGCAGGAAAACTAGTGTGAACTTTGGACTGACCCTAATGTACCTTGCTCAGGCCAAAATTCTGAGCTTCTGAACAGTACCATCAGATCATTTTATTGGTTGAATATAGAAAAGGTGATACTCATACTACTTTAGAATATGTCTCAAGCAGTGGGTGTATCTTGAGCACATACTTAGTTGTGCACTGAATTGTGTCCAGACTTGTGAGTTTGCCCAGGTGGTATTAACTAGATCATGGAGTTGTTAACAAATAGGTCAGACGGGGATATGAGATCCAAAGTACCTGGTAAAGTAGATAAAAGTAGGGTGAGTTGGGTCAAAGGTAACAACAGTGTTGTATCTTGCATATGGAGCCTGAATGGTACCTGCCCGACATAAGGCATAGCACGTTTATTTAACAAACTCAATGACCCTCAAATATGATAAGAGTAAGCAAGCTTAAGGCTCCAAAATTCCGTAGACTATCAAGGGATAGAATAACAGCATGGATGGTCAAAGACTACTGGATAGAAGGTTGCCTCCAGATAAGAAGCAGCTAATCAAGCACGCTAAGTTGGCCATGGATAAGTTAAACACCACATAAACTTGGGATATCCTCTCACATGGGAAGCTGAGATAAAGCTCTAATTATAGATGAAGGCAAGGCTGAGGCTCCAATTGTGGATAGAGGCTGGGCTGAGCCTCCTAACTGGTCACAGGCCCATGTGACAACACAATCCATGTGCACAAAGTCTACTTGCTGTTGGACTTGCCAAATTTTATGCAAAATGGTTAAATCTATGCTATGCTACCGGTCAGAAGAATCCCTACATGACAATGATATCAAGTGAGCATGGAGATCACCTAGATCAAAGTTTCCAATTATCTCATATGCGTTCACAAGCATAAGACCTCAACTCCTGGGTAATTGCTTCCATCAAGAACACCACAGCATCCTATATCTGCCTCAAATAGATGAAAGGTCAATTTCACAGAACTGAAGACTTTGTCTGACAGATTAGACACATGTCAAAGCCTTGTACAAGGCTGATTGTAGCAAGCAATACGCACAGACCACATGCCCCTCCAGACAGTAAGTCACTAGAGTTGTACTAAGCAGTGATTGGCTAGTTGAAATGATTATGTTAGGACTTCAATGCTGATAGGATTTCCCAACATCTGTTAGTAATATAAATAGGATAATGCCAAAAGATCCATTAAATCACTCACACGGGACACATAAAGTATACTCAGATCAATCAAAGAAAGCTTTCAGCAATCACATTAGGTCTCATGTCCTATTTCATCACTGGAGGAGATTCCATCTGTACTTCTCATTAGGCTCAAAATTCTGGCTGAGAGTCTATCACAGGCAACTGGAACTCATATAAGACCCGGGCTCCTACTATATAAGTGTGTTAGCAGTATTATCAGAGGTTTCCACCTAAACCTACTGTAATACAGACCAGCATATAAACCATGGCCAGTTCAGATAATCCAGATGATGTGGGGTGAGTGTTGGAAGCACACCCAGACTTAATATTTCTTCTATTTCTTGAAGAGTCTGCTGTATTCATCTGAGGACTGGCTGGGGTAGAAATTAAAATCATAGCAGCGATGAGTGTTGGTTCCAGGTTTTCTTTACCCTAACACTTCATCGACTCAATTTCAATTTCCCACAAGCAGTGTCCCATACACACACTGCTGTTCATTCACCAAAGTCCTCCATACATGATCCAATACTTAAACAGTGATGACAACATTGAGATTCATTTACTCTTATCTCTTTCTACCCTACATTCATTCTGATCTTACACTGTGTTCTCTCAGCAGCAGATTACTATCAGCAATGATATGATCATTGATATCCACATTATATACCATTGTTTTCCCCTGCATATGACATGTCAGGCAACATTAAATCTGAGCTATCTAAAGATAGATACTGTGTGGCAGTCCACAATGTTATAGTTGCATATTTCTTGTGTCATAACACATTGTCTCAGGTACTTACATTATATGAGTAAGAAGTATGTCACAAAATGTCTATAATCTGGAGGTGTGGGGTGATATTATAGTTATGTAGCCTGTAAAATCAATTCAAAATGATATATCTAAGGATGAATATCTGCATATTGTTATCTAGGCCCTACCTACCAGTGAGTTGTCTTTTGATATTGCCACCCTTTCCTCCTTACTGATTACAGTCTGATTTAGTGTCTTTTGAACTACTCTACCTCAACTGCATTATTTTAGGCGATGACCCAAGCCATATTGTTCCAATTAACATTGCACAGATGTGGACTGTTGGTGACCTTAAAGATTTGATTAAAGATAAGAAGAAGTGATATTTTGACCATGTTAATGCTGACAGTCTCAAGCTATGGAAGGTGAGTGATCTGGTACTTGTAATCTGATCTTATGCTGAGACTTTGGAAGGTTAACCTGTCTTTTAATGACCCACTCAAGCATACTCTTGAGAGCCTTGAACTAGATCACGAGAAGTCATTGTCACCCATAGATGGAATGCTCAAGGTTTTTAACAGTTCTCCTCAATGTGAGGACCTGCATATTGTTATCTAACCACTACCTGCTAGTAAGCTACCTGGTGATATCACTCTGACTTGGCAGATGGGCTGACACTGCCTCCCAGATAGCTCCCATACTCATTTGCAACTATCACCTTCTACACTCCTGAACAGGATGTAGCAACTTCGTTTGGAGTACAGCCAAAAATTTCCTCAAAATGCTCCTTCCATTTAGGGGAAACCTTCTGAATTCAAAGGCATACAGAAAGATCAACAATGTACTTCTAGCGGCTTCACTCAAGTACTTTACAGCTTTGAATGCCTACCAGGTGGCTGGTACATGGTTGTGATGAAGATGATCACTGATGATTACTGTTGTCTTGGAGAACTTTCCGTTCCTTACTTGCATCATGATGCACTCACTGTAAGACTTCAATCTCTTCACCAAGATTAAAATGACATCCTCTATTGTGCACAACCATCACATGGACATATATTTGGTAGTAGCTGCACAATTGAGATTACTAATACATTGAATCTGATTAATGGATGTGCAAAATAGGTGTATACTATGTAGCACATAGACTTTAGGGTATTCTAAGGATAAATTTGTAACTATGTATTGGTTACAGCAAGGTTACAGCTAGTCAGAGGGCACAGAAATGGGCATTTCTCAATATCTCAAAAATGTGCAATTCCCAATATGGTAGCTTGAAAGCATATTCATCAGACCTCATATGACAAATAGTGCCAATAGTGTTAGAAATAGGAAAAATACACATCACAATCCAACTACATAACATATAGAAATTATAGCATTACACAATGACACAGAAAAATGATAAGAAACTATGAGTGCTTTCCATTTTCCGGGATAACAACAGCAAGAGTTGTTATGTTGAAATTTTGAGTTGAAGAGTACTTATTTTTAAAAAGTACTGTATATGTATTGTGGTAGTACTTGTAAGTAATTTGTTTCAGGCATGACTGGGTGTAAGTGCAAAGTAATGGCCTAGATGGACAACTTACTATGAAAAAGAGGAGAGTCGCTACTGATTAATGCAACAAGGAAAATGAGGACCGGTGTAGCACTCAGCCTTACACTAGGCTCATATTCAGCTATTATCCAATATGTATAAAATGCCCATTGCACATAAATCAGTATATATTTTATATAATACAATATTATATAGAATAGTGGTGTTGCGATGTATAGGCTATGACTAGCAGGTGTTACTCAATGATAAGGGGTGGGCCCTATATGAACATATATGGTAAAAACAGAAATAGGTTTCAAAGTTCAAAACTTTTTTCTCTTCTTAGGCTAGTGTCAATCTCCAGGAACCCTGGGACCATTATCAGTCTATTCCTACATCCTGAAAATACTGGGACCATCATTTACAGTATTGGTTTTGAGTTAAAAGTGACTGTAGTAAGATATATGACATAGGAGGGAGGAGGAGGACCTTTTATATCTTAATAACCTGATTTTTCTCGACAAAGCAGGCTTTACCTTCATATATAAGGACATTGAGAGTACTCTGGAAAAATGCTTCTAGAGGACAAGTAAGTCATGGGAAGCCTAGAAAAATTGATCTTTGAGAGGAGTATAAGGAAAACTCACATATTTTAATCAGGATGAACTCAAATCACTCTGGGACCATTTTCAATCAATTTATATGATCATAAAACAGTAGGAACATCTTTTTAGATACCAGTATTTACATAATATCAAGATATATGAGTTTTGGAAGGAAGGGGGACCCTGTATATCTCAACAACCTGATTTTTCCTGACAAAACTGGCTCTACCATTATGTTGAGAGGTATCAAGAGCCTTCAGGAAAAATAATTTTGGAGTCCTGGCAAGACATGTGAAGCCTAGAAAAATTGATCTTTAAGGGGGGGGTATCAGGCAAACTCACATATGTATCACATTCCATATTGGTTGAGAACACTCTGAAACTATGTCCAATCTATTTGTATGATCCTTAAACACTGGTTACATTATTTTTACATTATTATTAATATGAAATCATGCCTCTTGGTGAAGTAGGTAGGGGGAGGGGGTAGCATGACTCTCAAATCTAATTTTTTTTGGATCAAATTAGCATTGTCATCTCATTCAGATTAGTCAATAACCTCTACATCAAGTTTCATATGAAGTCAAACAAGTCACATGAAGACTGAAAAAATCAATCATTGAGTGCGGTAGCATGCCAGGGGTTTCACATTAATAGGACTCAATAACACTCAGACCAAGTTCCTAATAACACAAACAAAGTGTAAAAGACTGACATTTACAAGCAAAATAGAGTCTTCACTACAACATGGTGTCTATAAATGTCACCATATAAGGGTCCCACACATCCCAACTTCATATCTTCCTCAATCTAATCAGAGAGACAGGAAGCTTTGGACTGTACAAAAGTTCTCTTGCCTAATTTGCCATCGATTTAGCTATCATAGAGGATAGTAGAAGATGAAACCAGCTCCAGCAGGTGTTAGAATACTTAATTAATGCGAGTTGTAATGTAGCTATAAGCTGGCCTTGTCTTCTATCATCCTCCATGCAAGACACAGCCAACTCAATAGCAAATTGGTTAGTCTGTCTTGCCGCCTTGGAAACATATTTGACAATAGACAGATATCAAAACCACTATGAAAGTAAGTATTAATGCCAATTCCTGCCTTCTTAGTCACTCATCAAAGCATCCCACTGTCAGTGTTGCAAGGATGGATGAAATCAAAAGAGAAGGAGAAGGCCACTTTTTTATCTAGCTCAGCATACCATGATCATACCAAGTCTGAGAGTATATCCAGTGACTCAGAGGACAGCTCCACTTTATCTAAGTTGAGCTTATCAGAGCCTCCTCACAAGACCAGATACTGATAAGGTATGGGGTATTGTTTCTTTTTGTTGATTGCAAGTGAGGCTCGTATTAAACTTTTGTGATCAGTATCAACAGAAACTAATGACCATGAGACAACATGAGGGTTGCCTTCTATCTTCGATAACATAAATAGGTCTTCTAGATCTATGTCGTTATATGCAGTTCAGACCACTTACCTAAGCTGGCACTTGTTGCTTATCTTCTTCTATCATCCATCATCAAGGTCTGCTCAGACCAGGGTGTTATCTATAGCTGTGCAGGAAGCAGAGGGCAGGGGTGGCAGAGGGGACTCATGTAACATATTGTAATGCAGCCTGCTTGATGAGAGATAGGAGATAAGTGATGGCAAACATAATGTGGACAGCCCCCTTGACGAGAGATAGACAAAATGAATAGGGGTTTAAATATTATTGTAACAGTTCTCACATGAATTGCAAGAGTATCAAGACAGCGAAGGCTATATCGGGATGTGTGCATGTTGCTGCATACATTAGTGATCCGATAGCCTGTTGATACAGCACGTGTTCTTTGGATATTTCAGATTCGGTGTCTGGTGAATGATCTGTTGTCTCCTTTGTTAGAACTATTCCCATTTCCATTGGTGTCTGCAACATTTTCACAACCTTCATCCTGAACCTTGTAATTATAGTGTTAATGTATGCTTCTTGCAACAATGTTATGGTCCACACTGATCTATTGCACTCAATCTTGAGCCTAAGCAACCAGGTAAGTTCTCCCAGATCCATAATTTTGAAGTGTTTGCGGAGCTGATGTGTGAATTTCTCAATGTGTTCAAGGTGCTTCAAGGTGCCTGCCATGTCATCAATGGACGTGGTTATAACATTGTGCTCGTCCTTGATTTATTTGAAGTACACTGCTCAATCAATTTGTGAGCATATGAATCCAGCTTTGAGAAAGAACCTTTCTAACTCTTCTGACCATTCAAATCCAGCTCGTTTTAGTCCATACAAGCTATGCAAGAGCTTTAGAACTTTTCCTTCCTCTCCTGGGTTCAGATATCCTGGCAGCATATGCATGTATATGTCATTGTTGAGCTTCACTGGGTGTGGGATCTATCTTTTCTGCTGGAAAAACAGGAAACTTTTTGAAAGAAAAGGGCAAAATTTATCCCTAATTTAATCTGTCCAAAAGTTATGACACAAAGTTATAATGGTTTTCCAACTTACCTCTCACACAAATCATGAATAAATCAAAATTTTATTATCTCAATTTTCTCATTATATCTCACATTAAAATTGTAAAATAATGTTCACATGTGGCCAAACAAAATTCTGGACAAATTGGAAGCAACACGGGTTATGATGTGTCTCAAAAGTGTGTTTGAGAAAAATTGAATGGAAACACACAAATTTAGGTTGGAATTTGTCTGGTGGAAAAGAGCAGAAAAAATTAAGACTCCACAACCATTTCAATGTCTCCAGTGTTTGTCTGGCAGAAAAATCAGAACAACATTGTGACCAGCTGTCACAATAAGCATAAGATGTTTTCAACAGAAAAATAAGAAACAAATTGGGAACAGAATATTCCAATGTATTCAAAATTTGTCCATGTGAAAAAAGTTGAAACCATTGAAATGGAGAAATTTTGAATGTTATATGACATGAGTACTCGAATGGCCAATTGCCATTCGCCATTCACCAATTGTCAATCGCCAGACTAACTCAAAACTTTGTCAGACTATTGGAATAATTCAGGACATAGTCAAACTAATCAGGACTAACTCGGGACTTTCTCAGACTAACTCGAGACTTTCTCAGACTAATGCGGGACTTAGTCAGACTGACTGGGGACTTAGTCAGACTCACACGGGACTTAGTCAGACTATTGGAATAATTCGGGACTCAGTCAAACTAACTTGAGACTTTGTCTGACTAACGTGGGATGTGTCTGACTAACTCGAGACTTAGTCAGATGAACTTGAGGCTTTGTCAGACTAACTTGAGACTTAGTCAGACTATTGGAATAATTTGTGACTTAGTCAGACTAATCAGGACTAATGTGAGACTGTCTAACTAACTTGAGACTTAGTCAGACTAACTCGGGGACAAAGTCTCGAGTTAGTCTGACTAAGTCCCGAATTATTCCAATAGTCTGACTAAGTCCCCGTAGGAATATGGCGATAGTGTTGGGATTTAGGGACAGCGTACGACTGTTGATGGTGGGGTCTGACATTCTTGCCACCTTCTCGCTCTCTATTTTGACTTCCAAAAATGCAACCATAGCGCGTAGAAACTCTGTCCATGTTGGTTGACGTTATCAGCCAACCACTTGTCGAGGTTCAGGTACTCTCGGTGTGATGCCAGCGAAGCGACATCCAGGGCAAATGTAAAGAGCCGAACATCGAGCAAGCTCTCCAGAATCTGATCCCATTTATAGTCATCATGAGCACCTTGAGGCTCACTTTGGCTTACCTTGAGGTCCTGAGCTACGTCCAGGATCCTCAAGATATTGAGAGGATTTTCCTCATAGAAGTCGCAGAAGGCATCAGTCAGATAGGTCGGTTCGATCTGCCACAGACACATGAAGACCAGCTGGTGGTTAGGATGTCCGGCAAGGAACATGGCTAGAAGTTTCCAAGAGTATTCCACGCATATTTTGTTCCAGTTCGCATCCTTGACGCTATTTAAAAGAAGGATGTAAAGATAGAAGAATAACTTACTGGCACTTGCAATAGACCCATTTGTACCAGTTCAGCGCTTATCTTTAGTGCCTTGTCGAGCATATCCCTAACACATGAGCGAATGTCGGCGCTGTCCGAGTCCACAAGTCGTATGAGAACCTCGAAGACATCCAATGAATTCCAAGTGTGACTCTGTACATTAGCTGCAAGGGACTTGGTTGTGGGGCTTGCAATTGCGATGTCATCCACTGTAATGATCCTCCTGCCTGGCAAAGACACAAAATTGAAAGTATCCGCAGGTAATGAGAGCAACACATCAAGAAGTTTTAGTTGATATAATGAGTTGGACCATGTCCCCCAGAAACCAATCACAGCATGAGGATCAGCGTCACGTGGGCAGTTGAGCAGAATGGCGATCAGAAGCTTTAAGGTAGCAGTATCCACCCCATGACGGTCAGGTAGATCAAATGCCTTAATGACATTCGCCCAATTCAAGATAGTGTGCTAATCACGCACATCAGTAAATGCAAATCTCAATCAAAGTGACCCTTACAAAGCTGCTTAACGCCCTGACCAAAGCTCCGACATCACATAAAGTTGTACCCTCCACGGCCAATTGAGCCAAATTGGACATAATCTCCACCAATTGAGGGTCTCGAGGAGGATTAGCTTCTGAAATCCCAAATCGTTGAAGCAGAGCACAGACAGTATCTGGATCGCTGGTAATATCAGGACCCAGCTGAATCAGTGTCTGAACCAGGGAAGTCCCAGGAGGCAAGCTGTGCAGAAGGGTTCGGGTTAATAGTTGACTGAAGTGGTAAACACATTGTCCTGACCTTAACATTGAAAAAATGTGCTGCAGGATAGGAGCAACAATTTTGGGCCCATACTTTGCCTGTGTAGCAGCAATGAGCACTTGATGCTGCGTGGGATCCAGGATTAGGGTCTCGGAGGCGGACTCGGAAAGAAGATTTGACATGAGTTTCACAACTTGCTGAGGTGAAAGATTGGCATGGTCGAATGAGGGGTGCTGGTACATAGTATTGTAAATGTAAGGGAATTTTAAAGGGCTATATAAACATCAACAAGCCAGAGGTGTGTCGACAAGGTTGTGCAGGAGGTTTGCTATAATAAAAGTTCACGTTACACCTTGTTCAACACTTGAAAATGGTGAAAGGTTGTTACAATACGGTGAGTGCAGTTAGAGAACGAGGAGAAACAGATATGCACGACAGATAGTAGGAATAAAGGCAAAATGAATCTATGGTTGATAGATGGACCTCGCGACCTGCAATGTCTGTTGCGTGAAGGTTTCAACTAAACAGCAGGATGTCTTACGCTCTCAAGCAACATGGTAACTTCAGGTGTGACACGAATGAACTCCTTGTTCCAGAATTCATACTTCAAATTGTGGAGCAACTCAATGAAAGTGACCAAAGCACCCCAGGGATGAGGATGATGAACAATGAAGCGCTCCAGAAGGACACGAGTCATTACTTCACGAAAGCGATTGTCCTTCACTTCCACAAAGAGATGGAGAAGCAAAGAGCTGAACCAGTGGGTATGGGCATTGGGATATCACAGGTGGAGAACCATAGAGCTCAAGAGGTGGTGTTGTCCTAAATAACGCGTCAATCTATGTCATATGAACTAGTAGATTCGTTGGACTCGCCTTGAACATCTAAATTAGCAGCAAGATACTATAAAGCAACAACGCCAGGGTTGCTCGCGACAAATACAGACAAGCCACTCCTCGCCTTGGCCTGAGCAACTGACGATACTCCAATGTACATGACAAGGGAGTTTATCAATGACAGGTTGTACGATTTGGTTGAACTCTCTGGCACGCTGGGCAGCCTCAAGCGATCTTTGAGTGTTGTAAGGAATGAAGGGGTTCCACGATTAAGGAGGTATTGATTGAGGTTGTTGCAGAGATCAGCGCTTTTGAGACCTGAGGCAAAGTCTGATAGAATGGGTGGTATCGGTCCCATTTCAGGAATCAAGTCAAATTTGATGTTGCATAGATGGGGGTCAGGAAGGATGATAGACATAGGGAACATGCTGAGGATGATATTGCGAAGCTGGATGCAACATGGAGGGATGGCATCGCAGAGACCGAAGTAGTATTCGCTAAGGAATTCTGGGAAATCATGAAGAAGGATGAGGAGGAGTTGGAGGGAGCCGTGATACAGATCATGAGATGCAAGTTGGAGATCAGCCTCTTTTAAGAACGGAGCCAAAAAATTAAAGAGGAAAAGAAGGAGCTTGTGGAATGCAGACCAGCCCTAATGGAATCGAGTCAAAAAAGGTCCTCTAATATTGAATTATAATCTCACCTCCCAGTTTTCAGATAGCAGCAGTTTTGGCATGAAGAGTCAATGTGAAACAAGACAGAGCCAAGAGAATGCGAACCCAGGAAAGTAAGTGGGTTGCAGAGAACTGAAAGTGTCACTGCGATCCTGTGAGAGATGATAAAAATAACAACTGGAGAACGGTTTACCTGATGGCGATCAGCAGAGAGAAATAAGCTGAGCCTAGATGTTCTGCGATGGAGTGCAGGTCGCTAATGAGACTGGAGAAGAATCTGAAGAACGGCTTCTGTGGAAATCAAGATAGTCTCCGCAGCAACGGTATTGACATTCAAAAAGTATAAATGTATGTTAGCAGAAAGATCGGAGTGATGTATGGACTACACCTTTGGACAGCATTATAGAGGCATGAAATGAAAAGACAGTATGTGAAGGTATCAACAGGGTTGACAATTCAGATTCAAACTTTACATGTTGGCTTGTGTGGATGTGTCGATTACGGCATGCTCCCATGGAGGTCGCGATTGTGAGTAGGAAAGTAACTGAGTCGTTGAGTTATATTTTGGTTTCGGCTTGATAAATAATGAGGTTGATAATGGGAAAATACATGTAAGAGCAGTAGCTTGATTTGGTGAACAAATTGCTCTTGAACGAAGATTAGCATACACTGTGACATGCGGAAAAAAACATATGAGGGGTACAGACACAACAGTTGCCCCGTCACCGGTCACCTGCAAGCTCTCGATCTAAAATAAGAAGTGATGCAGAAGGTGGTCGAGATGCAGCACAAGCGACGAACTAGAAGCTGGAAGCCTGTAACGGTAAAGACAAGGAAACAAGGGAGCACGACCCCAATGAGGTTGCGGCTGACCCGGACTGGCGACAACCGTGAAACTTTTCGTGAAAACTCTTCTACTACTAGGTACGGGAATCATGACTCTGCACTATGATAGTATGATTCATATGAATCACTGAGTCCTGAAGCTTGAAGGCTTGAAGACCACAGAAGTGCCCATGCATGATGTTGTCTTGTGCTCGTTCAACTGTCTCTCCCGTTCACAGACTGGGCTACCCAGAAACCGGCTGCTAGTGCAACTTCTACGGAACATATTGTTGACAATCAGAATTTGATTCTAGTGGGGAATCCAGACACACCGGTGTCTTGGCCGCACTTGCCACAGTATACCAGCAACGACATCATTGCATCGCCAGGTGTTCAACCAAGCTTCTGAAGGAGTGCATATTCATACATGCAAACCCAGTCAGCAACGTCTATACATTATGCGAGTGATGTTTGCTATAAGGAATGCTTGATCACCTTTTAATTTATTGGGCGCCAATGCACGACTGTCATTGTCTGACCCCATATACTAGCCCAGAAGTAAATTATCATTAGATTCAAACCACCATCCCTAGCCTGAAAAATATGTAGTTACCATTAACTCAACTATCAACCAGATTGCTTCTGCGGTCCAGAAGTACCGCAGCTCCGCTCTAGTTCTTCGTTCCTAAGACGCGCTGTGGCAGCTTCTAGCGCCCTTATCCGATGTTCTTCTGTGGTATTGTTACCTTGAAGGTCTGTGCCTCCTAGAACATGAACAAGTGCCTTGGAGCTGCTTCGTAAGAACACGATACTGAACTTCGCTTGCAAGCTGAATCATGGAATTGACTTCGGCTTGTGTCTTCTTGCCTTTCTCAACTAGAGCCTGGAGCTCCGTGTCCATGGTATATTCTCCACGCAGAAAAGTGTTCATGAGATTTTCTTTGATCGGAAAACGTGCCTTGACAGACTTTTTACCTGTCCAGTCTTCCCTGTGGGTCTGACACTCCATGAAAATCTGAGGGATGATGTTCAGTGAGCTCCACAAATAAAGTCAAGCACACTGACCATTTTCACATCTGTATCACCATACCACCGGAGATGGATAGCTTCAGCACCCTCTGTCTTCTCCAGTCGACCAAGGTGAAGTTCAAGATCTTCATTGTCAAAGTATGTCAAAGTAATGGCTGCAATAAGCGTCAACAATACATCCTGTGATGATTCGGAATCAAAAATGTACCAGCATCCTTCTGTTCGAATTCCTTTTTGGCATTGAAGACTATAAAGAGAGATAAATCGAAACAAGTACCAAAATGCACTCCCACTAACCGAGAACGGGTAGATGTCGTAAAATGGCCAGTTTTAGTGGAACCAGGTTATCTGGATGCACCTAAAATTGACTAGTTAGTAAACATAAATGTGATAAGAAAAATATTTATTACCCAATACTTTGTCGTCTGATGTACAAAGGTGCTTTGGTTCCCGCCTGCACTTGAATCGCCCTGTACAGGATATCCTCAAGTGCGGACCAGGTCATAGAGCTTGGATAACTTGATGATCAAGATGTCCCAATTGTATTTATAGAAGGGCTCAAGATAGTGTTGAATAAATGTAGGTTTCAGCAGAAAATTTGTGATTTTAGATCAAGGATGACACATCAGGAAATTCAGAAAACGCACATCGTGTTTCTATGGCGATGACTGGTGAATTGGTATAAGGCAAGAGGCATGAATGGACGTACCTTTGAAATTTTAAGAAAACCAGTGATATCTAACTTAGTGTACAATGCCAAATCGTGAACATCTGCTATGAGGATAGTGACTTCTTCTTGAAGGCTGTGAAAGAGGTCTTCGAGTGAGGTATCAGATTGGTTATCGACCATCATCATCGTCTTCGGAGCCCTCGTCGGGTCCATAGTCCGAAGGGCATGCTCGATGCGATCCTGGGTCAGAGGAATGGGTGTGGAGTGCCTCGGAAGAAGATGGTGAAGATTCTTGAGCGATGAGTTTTTGAACGTCCTTTTCAGCATCCCGTATATGGTGAGATAACTCGGCGGTCTGGACAGCGTCAGCTGAAGCAGAGGAATGAACTGAGCTTTGATTATTTACCTTTTGTTTCAGGAAATCATAAAACTTTATCGGGCTCCTGTTTCAGCATGGCAGTGAAATCACGTTCATCTTTGTCGTCCCAGCTGTGAGAGGTGGTGCGAGACTACCCAGATAGAGCGGATGAGTGTGGCTCGAGCAGTTTGGAGAAGGATTTACCTTGAATTCATGTTTCAACAAATTGTAGTCGATGTAGAAGGGTCTCCATTCATCATAAAGGTTAGTCTGTCAGAACAAGATCATCTAGTTCGCTTCACCTAATTTACCATACACAAAAATGACACATCGTGATCTTCCTTCCAAACTTCATGATGTGCCTGTCAACAACTAGCTGGGAATAAGTGGAAATCCTTTAGAAAAGAGTGTTCTACAAGTCTGCGGCGGTAGCTCACCAACACGGAACAAGGAGAAGAAGTTTGGGTGTTAACATGTTAATTTCCACAATAGAAATAGAAGAGGGTAATTGAATTTCTAGAAAGAAAGGAACGTGGTGGGACAACAGCCCATCTAAAAAAGGAGTGTTTGATGTATGTAAGTACTCGTGTCTAAAGCAGCTGGGGTAAGCGCATACAATATGTACTGGGATTGGGTGGTCGTATATAGGATTGGTCTAGTACGGATTGAGCGTATGTCGTGGCGTGGCGTGGATGGGGTACAGGTCCCCTGGCGTAGCGGTAGCGTGGCAAAGGAAGTGTGGCAAAGAATGTATGCCAGGTAGAAGGGAGGGGGAGGGGAGGATGTGATACTGATAGAAATATACAGATAGAAGATAGGTGATATGACGGGCAATATCGATAATAAGTTCTGAAGGAATACCATTTTTAAAGGAAGGAAGAATGGCAAGGATGGAACAAAACAAAAACACAGGAAAAAAAAGAAGGAAAAACACGCAAGCGTGAAGATGGAGACAAGTAACAGTAAAAAAACAGATCAAAGAAGGAAAAAAGCATGACACTTTCAAACACCAGACATGAATCCCCGTCGTCAATCACCTCCCATACCCGCTCCTGCTCCTCGGCCGCCCCCAATTTGCAGTAAGTCCACCAACGCCAACACCCCCACCAGCACTCGTACCAGTGTTCTGACCAGTAACCCACCTAGGCGCCGAATCACTCCTTACCCTTTGATGTTGCTGCTGCTGCTTCTCACCACCACTCCCACCAACGTCCATATCCAATCCAAACTCAAATTCATATCCCCCTCAACATCATCTTCTCCCCCCATTAAAGCACTGCCAAGTCCAGAGACAGACCCTCCCACCATAGGAGAAACCATTGGAGATCCACCACCCATCGAAGACCCAACACTGCCCACACTAACGACACTCCCCGTCCTTCTCTGCCTCTTCTCCCTTCCTCCTCCCTCTCGCATGCCATGTGCATCTACATCAGGAGTGGGCGTCAGGGTGATACTAGGCTGGCACCCATGTCCGTGTCGACCAAAGGCAGAGAACTTGCTGGAGGTGGGAGAGGGGGTTGATGTGTGCAGGGCGTACTGGGGAATGCTGAGCATTGGGACTGATGGATCATGGCTGTGGCCATGACCCTGAGATGAGTGCGAATGGGAGGGGGAGTGTGCATGTGAGAGGGATGGAGAGGGGGCTGAGGTGATGTAGATGTTTGGGCTGTGATCACTTGGAATCGGGCTTGGAGGGACTGGAGAGGGGGAGGGGCTTGGGGCATTCAGGGTGTTGAGTTCTTGGATTAGCGTTGGTGATACTGCATGTAGGGTTAGTGACGAGTTGAGATTTAAAGGAAGAAACGCACCAGATCCGATCGTATCGCATAGGGTCCTTATGATCCCAGTCAATTTCTCCACTTTCCGTCGTTCACGGCACATCTCGGCACCTGCCCAATTCATCCAAGCTTCGCCTCCTCCACCCATCCCCATACTGAAACCAGGTGCCATGACATTCAACAAAAACCCCTCCTCACTTCCATCTTCATCATCATCTCCCCCAATACATAATTTCGGGGGGGGAGGTACTAGCAGATTGGGAGAGGGTGTTGGCTATGTGAGAAGGGACACGTCCGCCTAGACATGAGATCTCGCGCCAGAGGGCCTTGTTCTCATCTCGCATGTCATTTAGAAGACGAGCAACTTCACTGGGGAGTTCAACGCTAGGGGTTAGATTAAATTTAGTTGTGTGGTGGAGATTGAGCAGAGCTTACCGGCCACATTCGCAAGGATCAGGCTCAAGAGCCTTGCGTTTGATGGCATCCAAGAGGTCTGGGTGTGCGTGGAGGAATTTGGGATGGCTGAATTCCCAAGTTTGAGATGTTGTAGATGTGCGTTGGGCGTGTGGTGTCTGTTTTATGAAATGTTAGATGATGAAATGAGTGGACATAGGTACGGACTCCGTTGATTTTGTGAAAGCCATACATGTTGAGTTGGCGCACAAAGCTTGAGAACTGTGGAGATGTGAGTTGTTTAAATAGTGGTGAAAAGAAGACTGACATTGTTGTGTTTGAAATGAGAGCCAAGGATGCTCCTGCTGAATTCGCCTACATTTGAAACGACAAAACTAGAAAGATGGAATGAGACAGAAAGTGAGAGCGATGAATAGGACTGACCTTGTTCTGAGTTCAGTCCATGCAATGAAAAGCTGACTCTGTGGATTGTTGATCATCCTGTAGATGTTGAATGGCAGATATGAAGTAGTCAATTGAACGCACTGATAAAGCTTTGTTACAAAGTTGTTGGTGCCCATTGGTTTACCGATGACGCCTAGACTAGGACCTGTTGCACTAGATTTTTGGCCTTCATCGTCTGTGTCGGCTTGATCTGGCATTGAATAACCTGTTATGCCATCGGGATCATCGTATGTTGCATTTATATCAATCTGATTTGAAGGCTGTGAACTAGCCGGTGTGAGCAGACCTTGTGAGGAAGGTTCACTTATTGGAGGGGGTGACAAAGCTGTTGTTGTTATGATTGGATGTGGGAGTACGTGCCCTCTATAAGAATGAGAGTGTCCATGACTGTGATTAGTGGGTGGCGGAGGAGTGGTGTTTGTGAGACTTCGTTTATGTGGTACACTCTTTTCTACTGCCAATTCGCTTGATGAAGTAGAGTGAGATCCGGTGCTCGGACGACGCTGTGCTAGTAAGAGAGATGAGTTGTCTGTCGGTTCAAAATTGAATTGAAAGGTGGGAGGTTGTGGACTAAGATGAGCTGGACTGAAATTTGGAGGTGATACAGGAGTTATAGGAGATACACCATGATGAAGATGTGAAGATACTGAGAGGGAACTGAGGTTGAGCATTAAATTGCTGCTCGTAATAATTAAGGAGAAGTGGAACACGCCGAGTCTTAGTCAGCTGGTCAGCCCCTGGTATTCATATTTACCACAGAAGCTATGAACTCAGGGGTGAGACTGTATCTCTCCGGGTATCGGTATGAACTTGCAAAAGGGCGCCAAGGAGTGCGAGTTCCTGAAGGTTGTCTCATGACTCTGATAATATACACCAGTGGGATCAACATACTCACCCAATACCAGCTGTGAGATGCAGTTCAATCAATTTTGTTTGCAAATCATAGTAGACTTGTCGTCGGCAACACTTCTGGAATATATCAGGAATTGCCGACTGGGTTTAAATCATAGTCATTCTGTATATCAACTCTTCCCAACCTCAAGATTAACTTCTTTCTGACCTCTAGAGTACCATATATACCATGTTCATAGCATACTACTATAATTTAATGTCATGGGGATTACACGTATTTTCACACTTTATATACTTCAAAACATTGTCAAAACATAACATTTAGTAGCAATGTTTCGAGT
Organism: Suillus fuscotomentosus; assembly: GCF_016647785.1. NCBI lineage: Eukaryota > Fungi > Basidiomycota > Agaricomycetes > Boletales > Suillaceae > Suillus > Suillus fuscotomentosus. The sequence goes on from NW_024539520.1 coordinate 510,976, forward strand.
CGCGATTCCAGCATTTGTTTAGTAAGCTAAATTAGTTGTTCAATACAAGTACAGAGGATATGCAATTCCGGGCTTCTTGTCTGCTACTATCTCGACTTCCTATTCATAGATAGGATGGAGAACACAGAGAATAGAGGTGCTAGGGACATAACATCTAAGTTTATAGGTTCATTATATTCTGCAGAAATTAAAGGTGTCGGCTAGACGGAATGTCCAAAAGTGCAGCCTGTAGCGATGATGACCATGCCCCGAGTCACATGTTGACAAATGATCGTGAGTTTTGATCAGATGTCGAATATATTGTCACTCATGAGCCTGTGTGTCTGATAGGAAATTGTCGGGCAGCGCCATCGCCATTGGCAGATGAAGGCGCATGGTGAATTCTTCAACAGTTCCTCACTACCGACATGATGTACCCTCAGATGGAAAATGCATTTTCTGCATACCTTGGTGGTCGATACATCGTGGACGACTGGAAGGATGCTAGAGACACATTATTCTCTGGTGATGGCAATGACAGCATCGCCTTAGCAAACCTTTATGCATTAAAGGCCAAGCACATACCCCTACCATCGTCTTCATCAAGGGTAAACAGCTGCCTCTCAAGCACTCCCATTCAACAACCGTGTAAACATCCCCAAGTAAGTGTGTCATCATCTCTGACGACTGTTACTAAATAACAAATATAGTTGAGGACGGACTCAAGCACTCGTGTTCAACAACTGCATAAATGTCTCAAAGTAAGTGAGTTATTATTCTGACAAATTTATACTAAACAAATACAGCGGAATCCATACATCATTACTGAAGCAGATGAAAGTGAAAGAGAAGAGGTAGATGTTGAAGATGAGGTTGAGGTCAAAGATGCCCCTTCTGTGTGATTGCCAAAGGTTGCACACTTTTCTGGACCATCAGCTAAGGATAGGTTGGCTTCAGCATTCGATAACATTTTCGATAGGATCGGAGAGAGGCGATCCTTCTCATTAGAGACTCACTCTTGCAAGGCCGCTTCATTCTCCTGTGCAATTGAAGGCAGAATGTACCTCCTCCATGTTCAGAGTATGTTCATTCTTAATGATGTGTGACCTTACTTATTGTATGCCAGGAAATGGCGTAGATTACATCTCTGAACACCTTAGGAGTCAAGGATTTCCTGTTACGGTGTCGGCTTGGGCAGCAGGCCAGTTGTATGTTGTCGCAGATAGCCCTAAAGCTATCTCAACGTCGCTTCCAACCTCACATAGTTTTGCCGTTAAACAATACATTCAGATTTCAGACGAGGAGCATCAGGCAGTCGAACATTTAAGGTCCAAACTTCCCGACCCAGGGTGGGTGAGGATCAAATATGGAAAGTATAAGGGCGACATGGGATACATCTTTGATTCTGATCAATCCAATGGTTTTGTTACCATCTTGATCACTTTCTGGGACTTTCCCTATCCCATGCCTGGTCGTTCTGTGGCCCTACTAGACCGATCCCGCCTCCCTAATAATGATCAAGCCATTCGCAACATTATCCGCGATGGAAAAGTCGTGGGATGCTCTTATACAGGCGAACTATACTATATGGGACTCTTAGTGAAACAATTTCACTAGAAACAAACAGAGTATAGACTATCCGAAGATAGAGCCAGGGATATAGACTATTGGAATCGATCTGAAGTCTCAGAGATTGACAAGAGCTAAATAAACTCAAGTCCAGAGGACAGAAAGAGGACAAACTAAGATGATATTTGAACTGAGATACTATAGGACCTTTACAAGAGTTTATATACTAAGAGAATAATGGAAGGATCAATAAGTAAGGGTCCAAGGCTATGTATGAAGCATATGCAAAGTCTATCAAATGCGAGTCAGAAATGAAACATAGGTTAACAGATCAGTAAGCATACCGGTAGTAAGTATAACCAAGATACCGGGAACAGGAAATATCGAATAGGCTGTGTTTAACGTCATATGAACATGAGATGAATTAAGAAGCTTATCATAAATCGGACCGGAAGCAGATCTATACATTGGACCAGATCAGATCTAGGGTCTGAAGTCTGGAAGAGAAGCATGGATATATGGGATATGACAGTATCCCCCCCTTAGGGCCAATCCTTAGAGGCACAAGAACCATTGGTCTGGACCAGACGAAATTAACGTGAGATGATGGAGAAGTCGATGGGGAAAGTTTCTGAGTTCAGAATCAGACAGATATACTCAAGGCAGGGCATCCTAGATTGATTCTTCCTTTCCCATTTCATTTTTCACTCTGTATAACACTCTATCAGACATGTCTGGCAACACCTCTGGATCTCAGAACACCGCTAAGCAGAAACTGCAGCTTGGATGGAGGAAGAAGAGAATCAGAAGTGTCAGGAGGAGGAATGGAAACATCAGGAGGACTTGAAGAAGATTGAGCAGGCTGAAATCTGAATGGAAGTGGAAGCAGAGCAGAAAAGGCATAGCGAAATAGTAGCACAAATGGTGAGTTTCAGATGGGTATGATGACTTTTCCTAATGGATAAGAAGACTCATGCTATGGCTTCCGAAGGGAGCGGATCCTGCACGTGTTGTGCTACCAAGGGTTGAACTTGTCTGTGGACGGATGCAGCTAGTAATATTCTGGTGAGTTATCTGCATATTTTTGGATCCAAGTTTTTTTGATGTTCGGATAGATCAAGTCTTGCAACTCCTGTCAGAAGGACAAGGCCACATGGCCTGGAAAACCCAAAACTGTCAAGGTACCATATATGGAATATGACAAGAAAGTGATCTTTGTTGGCAAAACATGCATTCCAATGATCAGATAAGAAGGAATGTCCTGGTAGTCTATCATGCATAGCCTATGTTTAGTCCAATCAGAACTTTTTTTCTTACAGTTCCACCATCTGTTTCTCTGTCAAAGCGAGCATCTGCCTTGAGTCATTTATATGTATCTCATTATACTTGTAAATAATCCTCAGGCTCATCTCTAGAGATGCCACTATGCTAAGAGTCCACTATGGACTGCAGAGACAATGATACATCTGAAGTTTCTGGACATGTTGGAGTAGACCTCAGTGAGTGAGGCCATATCATTGGTAGTAGACTGATTAACCATAATGATGCAGTAAATGGAGTATTAAGAAATATCAAGCCTGTTCTCACTTTATGTTGAATCACCAAGTTGTTGAAGCAGCAAGAAATTAGTACTTAGGATCAAAGCAGTAGGTCATGGCTGCAGTCAATGATCTCCAAAAAATAAGAATCATAGTTACTGGTGTAGGTAATACAACACAGAGTGGGGCTATACAAAGATGGCTCCAAACTGTTATCTTTATGTTGTGGTCTTGCACTGCCTAGTCTGCTATACTTGGTGAGACAAGTGCATTTGACCTAGGGGTCTGCGGTCTGGGAATAGTTTTGGGAGTCAGTGAGTGATATGGGGTCAATAATCTGAGTGTGGGAAAAAATGTCTGAAGGTATAATTACAATGTCCAATGCAAGAGTGTCAGGTCCAATGTTTTCGGGTTTCAGATTATCGGGTTCGGGTTCGGGTTATCAGAAACTAATAGTGAGTGTCGGAACAGCGAGTGGTATGTGCAATAATAATGATGACAGATATGGACAGTGAAGGAACAATGATATTCACAATGTCAACTAAGAACTACGAAATATCGGATTTGACCCCTGATGTACTGTGGTGTGAAGAAGTTATAGTGACTGGCTAGCAAGTAAGCTAGAGCACTAATAAAATCCTACTGAGTGCAGGTGTGCTATATCGACCCAAGAGGATTGCTATGAAGCACTTCCTTCAAATAAAATGCGAAGAGAGTAGATGCGGAACATGAGAGAACGAGTGCGATTAAGGAAAGCGAAGACGACAGTGAGAGCGAAGGTGAGAACCTGAACCCGATAAAGGTGCAATGAGAAATGAGTGAGAGCGAGAGGTTTCTAGGTAAAGCACGATTCCGCGGGTAGCGGCTAGGTATGGATGAGGGTTATGGCTGAGGTATAACCAGATATAGAATGCTAAGTCTGAACCTGCTGAAGGTACAACAATTCAGATGGTGAGTCTGAACAATGTGTTGGGTCTTGCAGAACCTAGCTGCTATTAGACCCTAAAGGGTTTCTGGACCAGGCTCAAGGCTCAGAGTAGAGGAAATATCATAAAAACCTGCTGAGCACTCAGACTCATACTGGTAACTGGTGAAAAGATAACTTGCTTATGTAAGCTACAAAAGTGCCAACATAAGATAAGGTAAAAACAGTCTCTACAAGCCCAGCCAGAAATGAATCCCTACATCTCATGGGAACTTTAAATCATGACTGTCCCCAGTCATCTACCTATGTAAACCAAAGCTAAGCTAAACTTAAGAGAACTAACCTGGGGGTCCTCAAACACCTGTTGTTTCCTTGACGCGTATACCAGGTAAACTGCGCCAGTGAGTGAGGGTCAGGTAATGCAATAAAACGATAATCCCCAGACTTTGCTTTTCCGCTTTGTATAGCTTTGGACTTCGCATCTCAGTAGTATATAAACCCTGTAGAATCTATGTACATCCTGAGTTCGAATATTATCTTAGACTCTGCTCATTCCTTCCTCCGCCCGACTTGACACATAATTCAGTACTTTATTTTCGACTTAGTCGGACAGCCAATGGTTGAGAATAGACCCAGTTAGGTGGGCCGTCCAACGTGGGCCCATGTGTGCTTATGCACAGATGGGCCCACAGTGTGGAATAGCACCCATGCTAGCAGGTGGGCCAAGTGTTGATGCCATAGCATGAATGGGACAATTGTAATGGGCCACAAGGTACATGGGTCCAGTTATATATCTCGGAAGGGGGGTACGGATGGGCCTAGCTACTTATTCTTGGGGAAATTTGATGTCGGAAGAGCCAACAGGAAAATTTTGAGCCCATAATAGTATCAGGCATGGCTGGCGAATGGGCTCAGCTCGTATCGGAATAGCTTACGGATGAGCCCAGCTGGTTATTGACAGTATCGGAAGAGGGCACAAGTGAGCCTACCGGTTATTCCTGGGCCCATCACAATACTGGGAAGGGTTAGTGGATGGGCCAACTGGTTATTTTGGGCCCAGTAGATACCAATTCAGTGTGCGGATGGGTCAAATATGCAAGACCTGGCCCAGCACATAACAAATTCAGGTGCGGATCGGCTCAGTACACAAGCATCCGGAAGGGCCCAATCGGTCCTCACATTCAATATGCGGATCGGTCCGGCTGGTAAGGTTTAGGCCCAGTGCACCAATATCCGGAAGGCCCGAACTGGCCCAGCACATGCACATTCCCACAGATCGGGCCAGCCAAGGTGGGCCCCAATATGCGGGCAAGTCGGGTGGGCCTACCATGAAGGAATTCCCGGTAGTGATGGGCGAGCCATTAGTATATGGATGTGGTACTGATTTGGTAGGGGTCACGGATGGGCCCAGCAAGTTTTTTCGGCCCACCGGATATGCATATGATCCCACCTGGAGGGGCAACGTATAGTCTCATCTATTGTTCGGCCCAGTACATATGCCGGGTAGTCTTGGATGGGCCTACGGATGGGCCCAAGAGAATATTCATTTGATCTCGGAAGGGCCGACTAAGCTGAATATATGGCATGGGACTGCATTGTATTCGTGAAGGGCCAGCTAGTTATTTGGTCTGGCCCATGATAGGCATCTGATTTCGGAAGGGCTAACAGTTGCGCCCAGCAGGATATTCTTCGACCTAGTACATGTGCAAATAATCTCGGAGCGGCTTCCGGATAAGCCCAGTGCAAGTGTTGGATCTCGGAAGGGCTCGGCTAGAGAATTTGGGCCAAGTCAGTGCACTTTGTGTCAGAGACTAGTTTTACAGATGCAACTGGTGCAACAGAAACGAGTAATAAAATACAGGACAAAGTTCGATACGAATGCTGATCCAGATCCGACGTTGATATACATGTCGGAGGGATGCACCATACATGTACCGTCCGCGATGATGCACATCATTATAATGCTCAGAAAATCATCGGCCGTGATCATCGTGCCGTAGTCGGGAGTGTCAAAACTTTCATTGCCACTACCGCATGAATATCACAGCGTCATGTCATCATCATGAAGTAAAGCATATCCTCACTATGGAAGACAAGATATTGAATGAAACAACAATGCAGCTCATATCTACAAATCACATAAACCCAGAACTGAGCTACAGGAGATGGGGACCGTGAACAGCATAGTAAGGAAAGATGTAGCTAAAAGTACAGAATATATAGGGTATCATGATATAAAGAATCCCGGAAACTAGTCGATCCGAGATGTACCGGATAGGGTGTCATTGCTCTCTACTAGGCATCCGAGGCGTCAAGGTGTTGCTCCAGTGCGTCCAAGCGCTGGTGGATGATGGTCTCCACTGAATGAACTCTTACATCCAAGGTGTCCAGTCGCTCGTTGGTGGCCAGGAGATCAAATCTCCTGCCGAGGTCCTGAATGCTCTGCAGGATGTCCCTTGCAGTGGGCTCGGGATCGGCGCAGTTGGTTGGCGCAAACTGATCACCCCGTTCGGGCCGTTGGCTTGTGCTGTTGATCGCAAGCGTTTTGATTGGCACATCAGCCGGCAGGCCAGGTTGTTGCTCCACCTCTAAGAGTTATCTCAATGAGTTAACATCTTTCCATTTGGACGGAAAGCTCACCTTCGGCGATGTTAAGTATAACTGGAGATATCACGCGGGACTTCCGAATGCGCGTTCCGGAGTGTTCGGAAGAATTTGAGGAAGCAGCGGAAGCCTTTGCCTGGATTCTCTTCCTCACGCCGACGCCGTCGATCGCACAGGTGACCTTCATGAGGTCGCAATTTGCACACACAAGTCGCGTGCATCCGAACTTTTTGTCCAGAAGGACAACGCATGGTATGTCCATTTTCGTGCACTTGTCGCACTTCCGGGGATGGAAACGAATGGAATGCTTGAAATTTGTTAGGTTGTCCTGGTACAGATAGACACAACAACTTACCTGGAACAGAGTAGCAATACAATCATCTGAGCCCCATTCTGCAGGCTTGACAATGGGTCAGCATCAGCGCTACGGATAAGTGAGAATCACTTACCCGAATGTCTGAATCCCGGAAATCCTGGTCATTGCCTGGCGGACCAGCCTTGTCAGGAGCAACAGACGGTAATGCCTGGAGCGATAAGCCATTTGCTGCATCAACCAAGATCAACTGACATACCTTCGGTTTCACATCAATGATTGCGGTTGGCGCATCCGACATCAACTTCCTTTTCTTTTTCAGAGGCTCTTGGGGCGAGGAAGGTAACTTGGGGGTTTCGACCACAACGGCCCCATCCGTATCTTCATCGCCCGCCTTTCCCTTCTTGCTATCGCCGGCCGTGGAAAGTGCCTTCCAATGTTCCCTATCAGCTTTGGCCACATACAGGTGGCGGTATCTCAAGGGTGGATGTGCCGGATGAAGGAGAGGGGGTAGGTTCTTGAGCACTCGTGGGCGGGAAGGGCGTTTTGGTTGCGCTACCGGCTTGGCAACGAGATCCAGGTCCGTGCAGGATGGATTCTGACGTGCTCGTAAGCACGAAGATCATCTCAGTTCTGGTACAGGCTTGGCAATGAAATCTGGGTCTGCACGGGATGGCGTTGATGCAAGAGCTGAGGTTGTCAAGGGCGGGACGATGTGAGGTGGTGAGGTGGGAGAGGTGGTGATTGCGCTCGATGTCGCAAGTAGAGAAACATCAAGGGCAAAGGGTGGGCGATAGTCTACGGTCTTCTCGAATCGCGGGTGGTCCTTGATCCGTGGGTCGTCTTCTGCTACCGAAGTCCAATTGGGGACATTCTCAAAGGCACCGCCCTTTGAATACTGCCGGATAACGGTGGCGCAGGAGAGTAGCAGGGGAGAGAATGATGTCGCATTCCCCGCATAGAGTTTCAAGTCTTTGGCCTGTGTGAAATGGTCGGGTTGCAAAAAAATCTGAAGTCGGAGAGGAAATATAACTTACCACTCGCCTGGCGATCTCATCCGAGAGCCTTAAGGTTTCTGGGTCAGCTTCCTTTAACTTCATGCAACGCTTGATGAGCGACTGCACATCAGCCAGAGTTATCTCCAGGGCATCGTTGGCTGCTTCCTGAGGTATCATGACAAATTGTGAAGGGACGAAATTCGTTAACGGCAATGAAAGGGATGGAAGCAAGAGAATATGTTTGTGTGGGAAAATGGCTGGGTGTCATCCCAATCCGCCGGTTCTGGGTGTTTCCGAGACATGTGGTCACTCAGAAATCTTGTCCGGGTGTCACACTATTGTACAGAACAATTGTAGCTACCACTCTGGCATTCGGTCACTGCCATAGGTATATCCACACTGCAAATCCACAAAAAATTGTGTAGAGTCCGGCGATCTCATACACGGCATAGCACCCATTATGGGCGAGATGTGGATTCAGGGTTGTCGCGGCGGAGGTATTGTAGATCAAACCACATATTATTGTGATAACGGACAGTATTGGGGTGAGGATCTCACCGATACAGACTAGCACGCCGCCGCAACAAGCCTTAATCCACTTCTCACCCATAATGAATGCTATGCTGCATATGGGATATCCAGACAGCAGATTATGGTCAGGCGGCATATGCAGATCCGCCTTTCCTGATGTGGATGTGATGACGTAAGACAGCAGTTCTATTGTGCAACAATAATGTTACACCCGGTCCACATTTCAGAGCTTCCACAATTCGCGGAAATGGCCACAACCAACAGGTTGATATAAAAGTCGGCACTTGGACAATTTTCCAAACACCAAATTTTGCTCGTCCGTATCTACATTACCACATTGACTTCTATATCAACCATGACACCTTCCGAGGCAGCAAACGATGCCCTAAACGCCACTCTGGCAGCCGTGCAACCGCTCATGAAGCGTTGCATGAAGTTGAAGGAGGGCGATCCAGAGAGTTTGACACTATCGGATGACATCGCCAGGCGTGTGGTGAGTTTATTTCTTTTGGACTTTGGAATTCCTGGCAAGCTAAACCCCACGCAGGCCAAAGATCTAAGGATGCATGCTGGGGATGCAACATCATTCTCCCCGCAGCTACTCTCCTGTGCTGCCGTGATCCGGCAGTACTCCAAGGGCGGTACTTTTGAGTGCGTCCCCGACTGGACCTCTGTGTCAGACAATGACCCGAGGATCCAGAGCCACCCAAGGTTTGACAAGACCGTGGGCTACCGCAGTCCCTCTGAGATTGAGGTTTCTACCTCTTTTGAACCCGTAAATTTACCTGTGTCTGCCGTCCTCTCCCCAACAGATACTTTGACGCCGCAGTCCACGGTCTTGGCGGTCTTGCTGACTGCATCCATCGCAGATGGAGATCCAATCACCTCACCGGACACTCCACCCAGACCAACATCTCCCCCACCCAAGCCTGCGGATGCAACATCATCCGCTGACACTTCAGCACCTCCTGCTACTTCCTTCAAACACAATCTCTTTGTGGCTGGCACTCAGAAGAAATCTGCAAAGGTCGCGCCGCAGGTCGGCAAAAGTAAGAAGAGAAAAGCGGCAGACGACACTGACGAGGCGGTTACTGACACACCCGAGTTGCCTCCCCGGTCCTCGAAACCGAGGCAACAAAGGAAGAAGAAGTTCCGCTGGGATGAAGACCCAGAGAACGCTCCCACCGGAACGGTATATGCGATCCCAAAGGTATGTCAGTCGCATGAATTGTTGACCAAATTGTTAACTCCCTCAGCAGAAGGTATCGCTGCCTGTTGCCGCTAAGAAGGATGCCGACCCGGCAGTTCTGGACACTTCTGATGCGCCTGATGACAAAGGTTTCCAGGATGCAGACACCAGGGTATGTTATTTGCGCTTAACAAAGCTCTTCCACTCATTCATTTATGCAGCCTGCCCTATGGGGCCAGGATTCCCATATCGCTACCCCGTTGCAGGCAAGTCATTCAGCATATGACTGCCATAATATACTAACCATTGTACAGTATTCCGTCCGTCATCACCCCCGGAAGTGCGACAAGTGCAGGAAACTCGACATACCCTGCCTTGTCCTGCCGGACAAGAAGTTCGGATGCACGCGACTAGCTTGCGCCAACTGTGATCAGATGAAAATCACATGTGCAATCGATGGCGTGGGTGTTAGGGAGAGGTTGCAGGCGAAGACTGCTGTAGCAGCATCCAATCCTCCCAAGCACTCCGGAACGTGCATTCTGAAGTCCCGCGCCAAGACACCTGGCCGCTCATCTAGGAAGACAAACCTAGCGCCCCCGCCCCCTAGTTCCTCCAGCAGTGAACAAGAGGGTAATGGTAAGTTTTTGATTCAATCCGAGAAGCTTCCACTCATCTAGATTTCGCAGAGGCAGAGCAACAGCCAACGGATGTCCTGCCCGGAAATGCTCCAATGGCGCAACTTCCAACAACATCCGCAGCCGACCCAGTCCCACAGCCCGAACAGGACGCCCAGCCTGCGCCGGCCAATGCCATGGATGCTGAGCCAACAGCAAGACACATCTTGCAAAGCATCCAGGACCTCGGCAGGAGGTTAGATCTCTTCGCCACCAATGAGCGGGTGGAGGCATTGGAGGTAAGAGTTGCTTCAGCGGAGACCAACTTCAACCAACGGTTGAACGCATTGGAGCAATGGCTGAACATCTCAGATGCACGGCGGAGAGCGATGTCCGCATCTTAATGTCTCCCGATCTTACAATATGGCTATCCTTTGTGTCTTTTCCAGGTTCTTGTACATACTGGCTCCCGATATTCTGAGGATTTATGCCCCGTGTCATGCTCCCGTTGTTACCATATGACCAGCTTTGATATGTTCTAGGTTTATGTATATACCGGCTCCTGATATTCTATGCCCAATGCTATGCTCCTATTGTTACAATATTACCGACTGTTTTGTAATGTAAAGGTTCTTATGGATACACTAAGCCAATATTCATGAGCCCGGCCCATCCGAGATCAATGTTTGTGCTTTGGCAAATCAACTGGGCCCGACAAGGCCCAAGGGAATTCATTTGGTCTTGGAAGGGCCCACAAATCAAATTATACGGCATAGACTTTGCATTTGATTTCGGAAGGGCCAGCTGGTTATTTCTCTGGCCCAAGATAGGCTCATATGATTTCGGAAGGGCCCAGCTGGATGTTTCTTGGGCCCAGCACATATGCAAGTTATCTCGGAGGGGCTTCTAGATAAGCCCAGCAGGTTATTTCTTCGGCCCAGTGCTAGTGTTGGATCTCGGAAGAACTTAGGGAAGGACTCAGCCAGGTATTGTAGGCCTAGTCAGTTGCTATTAATTGTTCAACCCAGAACGTACACAAGCAGCTGGGGAAGGGGCATCTACAGAGTGTTGGTAATAATCTCGGAATGAGTGACAGATGGCCCCGGTAAATGAGTTTGTAAAGGACCTACGGATATGCCCAGCAAGTCAATGTTCATTGCTGTTTCAGGAAGGTCTGGTGAGAAATTTTTCAGGCTGTACAGTATCTTACCGATCTCCCCAAAGAGTAAAGCATTTGGTCTTGGAAACACTGCTGAGTGCCCGGTAGATGTGCATGTCATCTCGGAAGGGCCGATTGACATTACTTTGACACGATATAGGATTTGGGCTCAGAAGGTAGTATAGTGAGGTGTAGTCAATAGGGATGCATCTTGATATAGATCTCAGAGGGATACACCATACATGTAGCATCTGCAATGATGTGCCCTCTACCGCATGAACTATCTATACCGGAGTATCATGGCATTGACTGTCACAGGTTCATGTGATCATCATGAAGTAAAGTACATTCTCACTAGGGAAAACAATATGTAGCAACCAACAATGCGGCTCATATATACAAATTACATGGACCAAGACCCAGCCTACAGGAACATCGACCAGGAACAGCATAGTCAGGACAAAGTGGCTGAGTTATTGTATATATATATGGTAATGGTGACTTGCGTAACAGATCCGGGCATCACGAGATGTACCGGAGATGCTGACATGCTCTCTATTGGGCATCCGATGTGTTCCACCCGCTCATTGGTGGCCAGGAGATCAGATCTCCTGCCGAGGTCCTTGATGCCCTGCAGAATGTCCCTTGCAGTTGGTTCGGGACCGGCAAGGTTGGTCGGCGCAAGCTGATCATCCGGTTCCGGTCATTGGCTTCTGAGAAGAATTGGGAACATTTGCATGGGCACATCATCCGGCAGGCCAGGCTGTTGCTCCGCATCTGAGAGTCATCTCAATGAGTTCAACTTCTTCCGATTTGATGGCAAACTCACCTGCAACGAGGTTAAGTTTAACCCCAGAAGAACGGGAGGATTGCGCAAGTGTGTTCTGAGCCGGCATCTTGGAGATCACGCCAGATGTCGGAAAGCGCATTCCAGAATGTTCAGCAGAACTCGAGGAAGCCACGGATGCCTTTGCCTGCATTCTATATTCCATTTATGTATGGTAGAATCCTCCTTACTGAGACTTGTGAGAAGGCGTGTGCCATGGGCAATAATCGAATTGGCGAGCTACATTACAACAGATATTAATCTATGTCGCCGTTCTCCGAAAAATACAGACTGGTATCAAGCAAAGTGGACTTTTGGTGCTACAACAAATTATACATGAATCAAATGACCGTTAGCGACCCTTCACCAAATATACGGCGGCGCTTTGCAGCTGGCTCCCGAACATCTTGCTCAGGATGAAATAGATAATTCAGCATATCCAAATCATGCTCCGCCACAATCTTCTGCCCATCCCACGCACCGTCAGGCCGTTGAATATCCTCCCAATTGACATACATAGGATAATGCGTCTTCTGGATCGGTCTGGCCCAATCGAAATCGAGCAGCATGAAGTGTTTGTCGTCCCGCACAACGAAATTGGTATCTCGGAGGTCGCCATGAACGTAGCCGTCATTGTGATTGTGTAACTCCCGGATGAGAGTGGTGATGGTCTCCTTCAGCGGCTGACGGTCCGACACACTTATCTCACTGAGTAGTCGATATGAGCCAGGTCGTTGCGCAAGCAATCATTATCAATATCAAGGGCATCCATAACCACCAGATTCCAGCCGCCGGGTAAAGAATTGTAGGCAATAATTTTCGGGGCGTTCCCCTTGCTGGCACAGATTCATGGGCCTGAGGGGAATAGTGCCTGACAAACTTCATGCATATCTTGCTCCCAGCCACACCGCCGACAGTTTCCCCGAAGAAGATAAGTCGATCCCTGAGGATTTGAATCTCATCATATGAGAATTGCTGAATGAAACCGGTGGAAGTGGTATAACTCCGAGGGTAAGGACATTTAAGATATGGATCTTCGGGTGCGAGGGACGGGATTGGACGGGAGTATAGTTTGGTAAGTTTCTCGACGGCAATTTTGAGAGCCCCGAAAGTATGAGCTGCCATCACTTGCATGTGGAGGTCTGTTGAATGCCAAAACAAAGGAATGATAGGGACCAGGACATCGGACTGGACTTTTTCAGTGAAAACAGAGCCTGAAAAGCCGATGCATGCCCCTAGTTGTGATCAATAAACAGCTTTAGCAATTAATCTGGTGAAATGAACTAACTGAAGACGATGATATGGATGCATGGAATGAAAGACCGGAGCCTCGCCATCTCAATCTTCGAGTCTTCCATAAACTTGCGGTAGTACAGCATCGCCTCCATAAATGGTTCGGCAGCGCCGCTTCCGATCTCGTTCTTCCCCTCAATAATCATCAGCACAAACTGTCTGTTGGTAGACAAAAGATGTCCGTCCATTGTACATCCGGTCGAGCCAACCATAGAAGCATTCAGTATAATACCGTAGTCCCGGAGTACTTGCCGGAATGTATTCATCCGCGCGAGTTCATTGGGATAGAAGGAGGCCATCTTTTCCGACAGTTGCAAAACAACGTCATTATCACGGACGGTTGGTTGATGATTTTGACAATCATCCACGAACTCGGCAAAGATAGGCTCGAGAAGAGTAATGGGAACAGGGTCCGCGGCTCTGCGAGGACGATTGCAAAGGTACTCTTGCTGGTCCTGCTTCATAGAGAATGCGGATGGTTTTGCTCCGGCCGACGGACTACCCGCGCCCTTCTTGAGATAAGCGATTCGCCGATCAACAGCTGGAATTTGTCGTGCAATGGCAGGATGTTGTACGACGATATGAATGCATCCGCGCTCTATTCCATCCGCAAACACATTGGACAGTTCGGTTTCACCCATAAATGGCGAGTCGGATACCCGGACAGCCATACAGGATCTTCCAGAAGCAATGGTGGATAGGCCATTCCTGATGTAGATCAACTGCGGGTGCCAAGACGAAACCCGGAAATGCAGCACCGCACGTCGGTGACAGCACAAGAGGAAGGCAGGCGATGAAGATTTGGATGTGGCGGTTATCGCAGATGAACCCAAGTCACCTCCACTCTCGAGGTCCAGACAGAAGAGAAAGAAGAAGTTCCAATCGACTGACGAGGACAAAGTTCACACCGGAACTATCTTGGTAAAGGTATGTTTGATTATGTGTGTATATGAATCCTGAACTCACACGCGCTCCCACCGCCTAAGGCAGCGTCAGACAAGGATTTGAATCTGGCGGGTATAGACTCTGCGGCCGATGACAGAAATGTCCGGGAGGAAGAGACATGGGTGCGTTATCTGCTTCCCTGCTCAACATTAAGAATCAGCATTCATATTGAACTGTATCCGGTATTTTATTACCCCCGGGACATCTGTATATTCTCCCGGAAATATGCTACCGGACTAGTTGATCACCGTCCTTGGATTGAAAGCATTATCTAGGTTCGGACTCTTAGATATACTGCGCGGGTCGCCGATATTGCGGAGATTCTGTGATTTTACCCAGTTTGATGCTCCAGTACATATATTATTTCACCTATTCCTTTTTGAATGGTTTTTGTGCGTACTGCTTAGTCCCACCTAGTCACATACGCCTGGCTTCATGGTGATTGCATGAAGCTTGAACTTCCAATAGCATAATATACTGCAGTGTATATAGCTCATCTGGTTGTAGGCCGGGCATGATACAAGTTCTGGCATGCTGAGCTACGGAAAAACGATCGCGTCCAATTATAGCTCTGGGGGTGATAGGTAGCCAGCACGCTAACACATATATCATCTTTTTATCCGTATGCGCTCCTATATCAAACTGTTGGTATTGCTTCATCTTTGTAGTAACTAAGCCCATGTGAGTTGTGGCTACCGAATATAGTAGCCGACCGGATTACTTGGTACATACGTAGCCGCAGGTCATCATACCATCTTCCGATACCAGGCATCGCCACGACCTGATTGGATGTCTTGCGTATCATACGGAAGATGTTCATGATGACAATTGATAACCTGTTTGGCGATTCTGGGGAATGCTTGGGATGTAACTTCTAGATAATCATGTATGCTGATGTTTCCATGCATTTATCACATAACTGGATCCATTTGGCTCATGATCTACAAGGGTTTCCACATCATCCGTGAAATTGATTTCTTGAATTTCCGGAGAGGTCAATCTGCAAATGTCAATATATATATCTCTTCCGGTATCACATCAAAAGTTGCATTGCTCTGCTATTTTTATTGGCTCCAAGGCCCAATCACATCCTGGATCGCATCCATCTTCACCAGAGACCCATATCCGACGTTTTAAGCCAGCGTGCAAGCCCTTCCGAGAGCAACAGTTCACTAGTAGGGCCCATCCGTAAGATAGTGTAAATATGTGCTGGGTCATCAAATGACCAACTGTGCTTTGCCAAAACCGCATTACGCACAGAATCAATTGCTTGGCATGTCAGTTTTCCCTTGTAATGTTCACTGACCTCACAATAAAGGGCTGAGCCCATCCATCAAATGTTCCGAGATTATCCATCTTAGCTTGGTCGCCTCTCAGAGAGTAACATGCTTATAACACAGGCCGAAACATCACTTCCTGGCCCTTCTGAGATGAAACTCATCCTTGTTGGTCAACTGGACCTTTGCTGATTGAGCCTCACTGGGCCTAACAATGATTAGCTGAGCCCTCCCATCAGCATTACCGAGATCAAAGCATATGCTGATGGGCCCAAAAATAACTAGCTAAGCTCATCCGTAACCCTAGAGGAGCGATGAGCTGGCCCGCTCCCCACAGGTCCCTGTTGCGCAGCCCATCTGCCTGGGCAGATTTCCATGATTAATACATTCATACACAGCCGCCACAACCGAATTTTGTCTTGTCTTGCCCACCCGACGACACAAAACTCGACTTCTTGGGCCGAAAACAACATCCGTGACACCAGCTGGCCCATCCTGGAAGCACCCCTTTGATCATATGTTTGCCATATGATGCATCAATAAACATATTGTTCGGCAGAATCGTCTTGAAAGTAGGCTATTGTATGCCAAACATTCCTGACAAAGCAAACTTTCAATGTAGTGGAACATCTGATTCATCTATTGCAAACCTTCATACATCTCCTCACTGCTATCTTATAGAAATACAAGACAAATACAAGTACAGCATTAGGCTCCTTTAGTCATGAAATGCGCAGCCGGATGTGCCAACGATCTACTCGCCGGATGTGCCGGGAGGGGCGCTAGAGAATCGGGAGGATAAAGGAGAGGAGGCGAACGGAAGCGATGTTCCAGGTACAGCTGTAGATACAGATCTCCTGGCATTATCTAGCCGTCTGCTGTTGACACCAGGGGGCTGCCTCGCAATTTGCGAGGCAGCCTCCTCATCACCGCTGCCGGTATTGTGGAGTGACCACAATGGATATATGGCCTTATGTTGCTGCGATTGTGAGTCTCCAGGCTATGCTCTCACGAGGACGGTGTATCATCTGATCGTCTTTGTGCTTCCGAAGAGCCATGGCCAAATTGCCCAGAGATGATGATATCGCAGTCCAATGCTGATTCGAAGCGCTTAAACGTTTCTCCAGCACGGTCAACCTCACATCTAATCTCTCCTCCATCACACCTAACCTTGTGTCTAACGCGTCACCCGTTCATTTGTGGCAAGGAGATCAAACCGTCTACCGAGGTCATGTATACTATGCAGTATATCTCTGGCAGTTGGCTCGGGCTCGGGCTGATGTCTGAGTCTGCCTGACCCAACCGTAGGATCGGTGATCGGTTGGGCCGTTGCTGGGGGTAACACTGTCTCCAAAGGCTGCATGGCCAGGGATGCCAGTGGATCCGGATGTGGAGTCACACCCTCCATTGGTTGGTCCACATGTGAGTCTGAAATTTGATTGATTTTCGCTAGCCCGAAGCGTGCTATAGATGTGCTTACCGCCCGATAAATCCAACGGAACATCCTTTTGTCCGGCACGGGTGAATACACGAGCAGGTTTTTTCTTTCTTTTTGTGGTGGCAGCTTTAGCTTGAGTTTTGGTGGGGCGCGATTTGGGGGTGCGGATTTGAGTACGTTTGGGAGGAAGTGCTTCATCTCCCTTCGACTTTGCTTGCAACCTCTCCCGGACGCCAACACCGTCAATTGCGCAGGTTATCTTCATTTCATCGCAGTTGGCACAGGCAAGTCGCGTGAACCCATGTTTCTTGTCCGGCAGTACAATACAAGGTACATCCAATTTGACACATTTGTCACACTTTCGAGGGTGATAGCGAACGGAATACTGGGACGACATACATCACCTGATATTAGCATCCAGAGTATCAAGAACCCACCTCCGCCGCCGTTGCAATGGTGGAATCATGACCCCATCCAGTAGGCTAGAGAAATAAGCATTAAAATGAAATCACCGAGTAGATGACGACCTACCCGGGTGTCTGCATCCCAGAAACCTTTATCGACCGTGTCCGAGGGCGTTGGATTGACCAGTCCTGCAACTGCATTTGCCGTCGATGCCGACGATTTGTGCTGCAACATTCATGCTAAAGTCAGAAGTACAAACAGCAAAAGAAGGATGTAGCACCTTCCGGGTGACGAGTATGCTTCCGGTCAGGTGGTTCTCATCATCATCCGACATGAACTTCTTCTTCCTTTTCGGGGCAGATTGCCGGGATAATGGGCGTGGTGCTGGTCTACGCATCCCGTAAGTTTCATTTGTGGCATCATCTTCCGCTTGTATGTTCTTCCGCTTGGCCGGTTGTCGAACGGTCTTCGTTTGTGTCTTCATGTTTCCCGTCACACTAGGATCGTCCTTGCTTGGCGCAGCTGCGGTAGAAGGGTACATAGGAGTCAGCGGTTCCAAAGGTGCCGTTACTGTTCGCGGAGGAGTTGGCGGGACCTGGTCAAACAAGGCTGCCGGGGTAGATGCATGTGCATGTATGGCCGGGCTCAAGATATCCTTTGTGAGGGCAGGGTCTTGAACGTGAGCTATCGATCTGCCCTCCGGAGTGGCACCGAAGGGCAGTGTTGAGGAGGTAGCTTGCGCATCCGTCAAACCGGAAGCAACAGGTTCCGTGACCCCAAAACTAGTGACATGACGATAATTTACCGTCTTGTGGAATCTTGGATGATGCTTGATGCGTGGATCATTGTCGACGATGGTTGTCCAGTCCGGCAATGCTTGAAAGACGCCAGCCTTGGAATACTGCCGTACGACCGCTGCACATGACAGCAGCTGGGGGGAGAATGATGTCGCGTGGCCTGCGTAGAGTTTTAAGTCTTTTGCCTGTAACCAATTGTGTTAGTACCAACATTAACACCACATAAACGGCAGCGGACGTACCACACGTCTAGCGATCTCATCCGATAATGCCAACCCCGCCGCTGAATCGCCCTCCTTCAACTTCATACATCGCTTTATAAGCGATTGCACATCCTCTAATGTGTTATTCAGAGCAGCGTCTGCTTCGGAAGGTGTCATAGCACTAGATGCAAAATGTTGGTGAGTTGATAACAGCGCAACTCTCTGGGGAAGAGAAAAAGGAATGACTCAGAGAAATTTTACCCATATCAGGATCTATATGTCATATCCCATATATTCACGCTTCTCTTCCGGACTTCGGACCCTGAGATCCGGTCTGGTCCGATGTATAGATCCGCTTCCGATCCGATTTACGATAAGCTTTCTAATTCATTTCCTGTTTCATATAACGTTAAACACAGCCTATTCGGTATTTCCTCTTCCCGGTGTTTCGGTTATGCTTATTACCGGTATGATTACTGATCCGTTAACCTATGTCTCATTTCCGACTCGCGTTTGATAACCTTTGCACATGCTTCGTACATAGCCTCGGACCCTTGCTTACTGATACTTCCGTTATCCTCATAGTATATAAACTCGTGTATATGTCCTGTAGTACCTCAGTTCGAATATCATCTTAGTTTGTCCTCTTTCTGTCCTCCGGACTTGAGTTCTCCTTACTCTTGTCACTCTCCGAGACTTCGGATAGATTCCGATAGTCTATATCCTCGGCTCTACCTTCGGGTAGTCTTTACTCTGTTAGTTTCTAGTTCGGATACGTCCGGATTAGCCTTATACGCGTTTCCGATATCCGGAAGACTTCCGGATATACTACGAGACCCGTCCGGACCTTCGGACGCGTTATCGTTAGTACTTTGAAATAAGGGACAGTACTTGGGAAAGGGGCACAGCGTACGAGCTGAGGCCGAAGTCCTTCGGATCCGATCTTACGAGAGTACGACCTTAACAGTATATTCGAACTCACACCTTTCCAAGTACACTTACTCATATCATGGCTCCTACTAAAGTAAACCAAGCCGCTTTGCACGCTGTCGGACTTTCGTCCACCCGACGCGATCCGACATCCGTAGTTAACGCCTTCACCAGTTTCTCTCAGCGCCGTGTATCACGCGGTCCTGCTCAAAGTATTTCGCAACTCATGAATCGTCCGCATCCGGAAACCCCTACGCGCACTCCTGCCGGAGGTGATCCGGATGACGAAGGACCTCCGGACGATGAAGATACTCCTGGTGGAAACCCTCCGGATGACTTCGGAGGTGATCCGGATGATGAACCGGATGACAACGATGATGAATTTGACGGGTTAAACCCACAAGACCGTGTCATGCTTCGGCTTTCTCAAGCCATCGACAATCTCGCACGCAACAATCGTCGTCCGACCTCGTCCGAAGATTCTAAAGTCAAGATCCGTGAGCCCGATACTTTCGATGGCACTGAGCCTCGGAAGCTTCGTGCATTCTTCGTCCAATGCGAGCTCTACTTCCAAAGCAAACCCAAAGCCTTCCGTTCCGGACGGGCAAAAGTCAACTTCGCCCAATCCTACCTTAAGGGTATGGCACTCGAGTGGTTCGAACCGGATCTCCTAGCCGACGAGGACGATGATCGTCCGGATTGGATGGATGATTACTCCGCGTTCATGCTTGAACTCCAAACCAATTTCGGACCGCACGATCCGTCCGGAGATGCGGAAATGCAATTGGAGCAACTTCATATGCGTGACGGACAACGCATTAATAAATATGTTGTTGAATTTCAGCGTCTTGCTTCACAAGTCCGTGGCTGGGGTGACGGTGCCCTAAGACGCCAATTCTATAACGGACTTCCGGCTCGTATCAAAGACGAAATCAGTCGCATGGGTAAACCTTCCACCCTTTCCGAATACAAGATCCTTGCCCAGACTATCGACGCTCGATACTGGGAACGGAAGGGAGAAGTCGCCCGCGAAACTAAACCCACCACCTCCATTCCTCCTAAGCAAACCACGTCCGATCGGACGAATTCCAACTCGTCCGGACCTTCGAGGTACAAATCCGACAAACCCGCTACTTCCGCATCATCCTCCGTTTCTAAACCTCCGGACCTTACCTCCAAGTTAGGAAAGGACGGGAAGCTCACGTCCGAAGAACGTAAGAGACGGATGGATAACAAACTCTGTCTATTCTGCGGTGGACCCGGCCATTCGGCTCGGGAATGCACCAAGTCTACTTCGCGCGCTGCCAAAGGCCGCGCTGCAGTAGTAACTCCGGAAGACAAACCGGAGGCTTCGGATGAAGCAAAAAAATAGTCCGCAACCCTCCCGACTCCGCACGGGATGAGGGTTGCGTTGACTCTACCCGTGCAACGGAGCTACGTCTCAATGCTGTTTCTCTTTCCGATCCGAACTCTCTTTGTCCATACGTTTCTATTCCTACTTTTCCTGATATTTCTGATTTTCCTTCACTAATTGATTGTGGTTCCTCTCACTGTTTTATAGACTCTGATTTCGTCCGAAAAAATAAAATTCCTACATATCCGATATCTCCGCTTTCTCTCCGTTTGTTTGATGGTACTTGTAATAATATGATTTCTGAAGCTATAGATTTGCCTATCTGTTTTCCGTCCGGTGTAGTTACCTCCGATACGTTTTACGTTACTCCGTTGGATTCTTCTTGTTTTATCGTTCTTGGATATAGCTGGCTCACCCTACACAATCCGTTGATTGACTGGGTTTCGGGCAGCATCGATTTCCGAACGACTTCTCATGGAATGCCTTCGACACCTCCGACGTCGCTTCCGTCTCCGGATCCGCATCCTCCGATGGAAGATTTACCTCCTCCGACTACATCCGGAACCTCCGCTGATAAAACCATCCCCAACATTTCCTTGATCAATGCGGTTGCCTTTTGCCGGGCCTGCAAATTGGAAGGATCGGAACAGTTCAGCATCTACCTTCGTCCGACCGGTGTAGACCTCCGGTCCGCTTCCCTTTCATCCGATCCTCCGGACCTGTCCGGAATTCCTCCGGAATATCACGAATTCTCGGATGTGTTCGATAAGGGCAAAGCTAGCCAACTTCCTCCTCATCGTCCCTATGATCTCAAAATCGAGTTAGAGGAAGGAACTAGTCCGCCCCTCGGAACCATTTATTCTCTATCTGCAGTTGAGCTTGCAGCCCTCCGGAAGTTTCTTGATGAAAATATTTCCTCCGGACTCCTCCGTTCCTCATCCTCTTCTCACGGAGCTCCTGTCCTGTTTGTCAAGAAAAAGGATGGCTCCCTTCGCCTCTGTGTAGATTTCCGTGGACTTAACCAGATTACCAAGAAAGACCGATATCCGTTACCTCTCATTACCGACCTCCTAGACTCTCCGAGCCGCGCTAAAGTCTATACCAAAATCGACCTCCGATCCGCTTATCATCTCGTCCGGATAGCGGACGGAGACGAATGGAAGACCGCGTTCCGAACGCGTTATGGCTCATATGAATGGTTGGTAATGCCGGAAGGTCTCACTAACGCTCCGGCTGCATTCCAACGCTTTGTCAATAGCGTGTTTGCTGATATGCTGGATGTATGCGTTATCGTATATCTGGACGACATCCTCATCTATTCCCAAGACCTTGCATCCCATAAGGAACATGTCCGAGAAGTCCTTCTCCGTCTCCGAAAACATCGACTCTATGCTAAACCCGAAAAATGCGCGTTCCATACCACATCCGTTGAATACCTTGGTTACATCCTATCTCCGGACGGCTTGACCATGTCGTCCGAGAAGATCCAGTCCATCGTTGACTGGCCGGAACCTCGGAAAGTTAAGGATATTCAATCCTTCCTCGGATTCGCAAATTTCTATCGTCGATTCATTTTCAATTACTTGGACATCGTAGTTCCGCTCACCCGTCTTACCCGCAAGGGGGTTACTTGGGATTTTTCCGATGATTGTCGGAAGTCTTTTGAAACACTCAAGAAAGCTTTCACGTCCGCTCCGGTGCTTACGCACTGGATTCCGAATGTTCCGATAGTCGTAGAAACCGACGCCTCTGACTACGCTATAGCCGGAATACTTTCCATAGTATGTCCGGACTCAGAGCTTCGTCCGGTGGCATTTTATTCTCGGACGCTTACCGCTCCGGAACTCAACTACGACACTCACGATAAGGAACTTCTAGCCATCCATGAAGCTTTTCGGACGTGGCGACATTACCTTGAAGGCTCTGCCGAGCCGATAGACGTTGTCACGGACCATAAGAACCTTGAGTATTTCTCTACCACAAAACTCCTCTCTCGCCGTCAGGCCCGCTGGTCGGAATTCCTCCATCAGTTTAACCTAGTCATCCGTTTCCGTCCCGGAAAACTCGGAGCTAAACCGGATTCCCTTACTAGACGCTGGGACGTCTATCCCAAAGAGGGGGATAAGGACTACGCTCGAGTTAACCCTCACAATTTCCGTCCGGTATTCACTTCGGAACAGTTAGCTTCGTCCCTCCGAGCCTCAACTCTAGTAACTCCGGTTCTTAGGGCAGCCGTTCTGATTGATATCGACCAGCTCCGGAAAGACATCCTGACCGCACTTCCTAATGACCCTATCGCATCCGAACATCTTCCGGAACCTTCGGATCCGAGATGGACGGTGGACGATAGTGGTTTCCTCCGCTGCGACAACCGTATATATGTTCCGGAATCTAATAATCTCCGTCTTCGCGTCCTCCAGAATACTCATGATCATCCGTTGTCCGGACACTTCGGACAGAACCGGACGCTAGATATCATCCGACGCGAGTACACTTGGCCAGGAATCCGTACCTATGTCAAAGACTACGTCAAGTCTTGTACTTCCTGCGGCCGAGCTAAGGTTCCGAGACACAAACCTTACGGATTGCTCAAGCAGTTACCCATACCGGAAAAGCCTTGGAATTCTATATCCATGGATTTCATCGAGCACCTTCCGGACTCATCCGGCTTTACAGCCATCCTCGTCGTAATCGACCGTCTATCCAAACAAGCTATATTCATCCCTACCCACGACACCATTACCTCTCCGGATCTCGCTCGTCTATTCGTCCTCCACGTGTTTTCCAAGCACAGAGTTCCATCCCATGTCACTTCGGACCGAGGAACAGAATTCGTATCGCATTTCTTCCGGTCCTTAGGAAAAGCATTAGATATGGTCCTCCACTTCACGTCCGGATATCATCCGGAAGGAGACGGACAAACCAAACGAGCGAACCAAACCCTTGAACAATACCTCCGGATATACTGCAACTATCAGCAGGATAACTGGTCGGAACTACTTCCCTTGGCAGAATTCGCTTATAACAACGCTCCGAGTGCTACTACCGGAGTATCACCCTTCTTCGCCAATAAGGGATATCATCCGAACCTATCCGTTCATCCGGAACGTGACCTCTCATCCGCCCGCGCACGAGACTATGCAGTAGACCTTGACGAACTCCATCAGTTCCTCCGAGAAGAAATGGCCCACGCACAAGAAAGATATCAAGGACCTGCGGACGCCAAACGGAAACCTGCTCCGGATATGAAAATCGGAGATCCGGTCTTCGTCAAAGCAAAATACTTCCGATCCACCCGTCCGTCCAAGAAACTCTCGGAAAAGAACTTAGGTCCGTTCGAAATCATAGCTCGTCCGGGTACGCATTCTTTCACCATCCGACTTCCGGATTCCATGCACTCCGTACACCCAGTTTTCCATGTCTCGCAATTAGAACCAGCCACACTCAATACCATTCCTAATCGTATCCAATCGCCTCCGCCTCCGGTCGAAGTCGACGGAGAACCCGAATATGAGATATCCGAAGTTTTGGACTCAAAATTAGACCGTCGGAGAAGACAATGTCAACTCCTATACCTCGTCCGATGGTCCGGATATGAAGGAACGGACGAGGAGACTTCATGGTTACTTGCTACGGAGCTCGGTAACGCATCCGAACTAGTTTCGGACTTCCACGCTGCATATCCGAACAAACCCGGTCCTATTCAACTTTGAAGTACATAGTGTGCATACGAAATACAAGTACATTTAGAGAAGAAGCATAAACGGACCAGAAATTCCTACATCTCCATAGACCCATCCGCCTCTCCGGATCCGCCTGCATCACTTCCGGACGCCCTTTCCATCACCTCATCTTCCTCCTCCGGACCCGGAGACGTCCGAAATCCCTTCCGAATATGTCCGAACAACATGGCTTGAAATTCCCTCTGTTGCTGAAGGAACAGCTCAATTCCGGAGCTCATCCGGTCCGCTGCAGCCCTGCTGCCTTCCGCCGCCTGAATACTTCTCTCCAAAAGGGTGTTAGTCCTAGCCAGCTCCGCCACTATACTGTTGGCTGCGGCCACCCAAGCCTGATCATCGTATTCCGTCTCCATCTCCTCCGGATCTTCAGGAGTCGGACTCTTCTGACGTTTCTTACCTTTACCTTTCGGAGATGGAGATCCGGCAGCATGCTTCCTCTTCTTGCCCTTGGGCACCTTGACAGTTCCGGGTCGTCCGGGGCACGTAGCCTTGTCCTTCCGGCAGATATCGCAAGACTTGACCTATCCGGACGTCAAAACACTCGGATCCGAAAAAAAAAAAACACGGATTAACTCACCAGAGCATTGCTCTCCGCATCCGTCCAAAGGCAAGTCCGGCCTCTGTCGCTGCAACGCTTGCAGGATCCGTCCTTGTCAGCGGAAATGGCACGAGACTTTTCATCCGTCAGGCAAAGCCATCATAACCATCCGAAACTCACCATTTCCTCTACTATCTCCCTGCGCCGTTTGTTTTCTGCCTCCACCCGAATTTCGGACTCTCGAATCCTCTTAAGATCCTCCTGAATCTTCCGTTCCTCTTCACGCTTCCGCTCCGCCTCCTGACGCTTCCGAATCTCCTCCTCCTCCTTCCGAGCCGCAGCTTCAGCGTCCGCTAGTTGCTGTTGAAGCTCCAGCAGTTTCTGCTTAGCAGTCTTCTGAGATCCGGAGGTGTTGCCAGACATTTTCGATAGAGCGTTATAGAGAGTAAAAAGTGGGAAAGGAAGAATCATCCTGGGACGTCCGCCCTTGAGTATACCTGTCCGATTCCGAACTCAGACGCTTCTCCATCATCTCGCGATAATCTCGTCCGGTCCGGACCGATGGTTCTTGTGCCTCTAGGGATCGGCCCTAAGGGGGGGATACTGTCATATCCCATATATTCACGCTTCTCTTCCGGACTTCGGACCCTGAGATCCGGTCCGGTCCGATGTATAGATCCGCTTCCGATCCGATTTACGATAAGCTTTCTAATTCATTTCCTGTTTCATATAACGTTAAACACAGCCTATTCGGTATTTCCTCTTCCCGGTGTTTCGGTTATGCTTATTACCGGTATGATTACTGATCCGTTAACCTATGTCTCATTTCCGACTCGCGTTTGATAACCTTTGCACATGCTTCGTACATAGCCTCGGACCCTTGCTTACTGATACTTCCGTTATCCTCATAGTATATAAACTCGTGTATATGTCCTGTAGTACCTCAGTTCGAATATCATCTTAGTTTGTCCTCTTTCTGTCCTCCGGACTTGAGTTCTCCTTACTCTTGTCACTCTCCGAGACTTCGGATAGATTCCGATAGTCTATATCCTCGGCTCTACCTTCGGGTAGTCTTTACTCTGTTAGTTTCTAGTTCGGATACGTCCGGATTAGCCTTATACGCGTTTCCGATATCCGGAAGACTTCCGGATATACTACGAGACCCGTCCGGACCTTCGGACGCGTTATCGTTAGTACTTTGAAATAAGGGACAGTACTTGGGAAAGGGGCACAGCGTACGAGCTGAGGCCGAAGTCCTTCGGATCCGATCTTACGAGAGTACGACCTTAACACTATACCAATATGTCGGTGGTGGGTGTTTCCGAGAAACGCGTGGCCTACATAGAAGCATGGGTGTCTGGACCGATTTAATGTAATTATCACGTAATAGAAGGTTGTTATCGATCATTGTCCCACGTACTCAATTGCCGTACATATCACAGTATATCTTGGCGCATATTTATTATGTTCTCCGACTTCATTTTCACACATATGATCATGTCTGAGCTACATGTTCGTTGTGCCACTCCAACTATGTCAAATCCTGGCGACGAAGTGTCCTCATATGCTGATGACAAACTCTCCAGCATCGATTCTACCGAGTCTCAATATCGGTGTTCTACACCTACTGACTCCCTGGTACAGGACCGCCGCGCATTGGAGGAGGATCCAATCGATTGGTGGGGCACCTATGTCCCTTTAGAGTCATGGATTCCCCCCAAATCGGAGAGCATTCCGACATTTCAAGGAATCATCGGACTGGAATCATATCCGGTGTATAAATGCAAGTTCTACATAACCCCTATTCGGCCCGGTATTCTGAAAACATCCCCATTAAAGTATATAAGTTCCGTGCCGAGCTTCCCCATTATTATGAATATCGAAGTGATTCCATGGGAAAGAAAGAGAAAAGTAAGTCGTTTGCTGGATTGCTGGCATGGTTGAACAAACCTGGTCCGCAGAATACGAACTTTGTTTCAATGGTGACTTTGATGAAGTCACAAGCATGCTGTCCGGTGAGCATGGAAAATGCTTCATCCATTTATCTAACAAATTGAATTAGACATGTATGTAACTGAATTGCTTCGGACCCCAAACTTTTTAAGAGGCCAACATTCCCGAACAATCAAAGGTCCTGTTGGTCAGTTATCTGCACAAACTGGATTTTCCAGTGACTGAACTTATGAATAGAATTAGGAGGTGCAACATCGGAAGGTTAGCACGCTGACAGCCAGGATCAAGCGAACTTATGTTGATCAATCGGAAGATTCAGCTAAATCGCAGACATCACCAAATGCCATCAGTCCGGTGATGGATTCAACAATTCTCCAAGATCCTTATGATTGTGGATGGGACGATCCGACTGTCGATGGAGCTGCTGCCGTTCACGAGTTTTCCGCACCCGATTCATACAATTGCGGATGGGAGGATGGCACCACAGCGCCGGAAGAAGCTGCGAAGCCTGGAGATGGTGCGTTTGTTCAATAACTCATGAGAATAGACCATATTAATATGATTAGGAAATGCAATATCTGAAGGTTGGCACAACCTGGCTGCCAGGAATACGCTAACTTGTGTTGATAAAATAGAATGTATGCCAAATTCACAGACATCACCGCATCCCATGGATCCGGTGCCGGATTCCATGACTCTCATCGATGATCCCTATGATTGCGGATGGGATGGTGCTATTGCACCCTCAAATCAGTTATCGATGCCTGATCCTTATGATTGTGGATGGGAGGACCAAACTGCAGCTCCGAATGAAGTCATAATGCCGGGAGAAAGTTTGTTGGTTATGTACTTCTTCACACTTCTACTAACCAGGTTATAGGATCAGATAATGATGAACCGGAGGAAGGCGAGTACTATCTTGGCAGCCAACATTTGATTACTCAACCGCAAAGCAGACTGGGCTGCATTGTCAAATCTGATGAGAAATGAAGTTTTGCAGGAACCTATACCCGCAGATGATGTATACCAGTCCGAATGGGATGATCCGATGGTGAACAGGGCGGTATCGCTAAATGAGTCTGCCGCTGCAGACCCATACGATTGCGGATGGGAGGATAGTGTAGATACCGAAGCCTCAGCAATGAATGTCTCATCGGAAGAAAGTTAGTGGGCATTTTGTTGTTTCAATCCCAACTGACAGGTTCACAGGATTGAATCCAAGCCAGGATGAAGGTATAAATCAACCTTCCTGCCAGGAAGGCCGTGATTCAACAGATGATACGGCTCATTTGTCACACTCTATTGACAATGTTAGTCAACTGAGACATGCGGGAAATCGTTCATACGAGTCCGGGTGGGATGATCCGGTTGTCCAGGAGACGGCTCTCTCAAAGTCATCGACGGCCAATCCTTACGACTGCGGATGGGAGGATGATGCTTCGTTGCCAGAAAAAACAACAACAACGGGAGATAGCACCGATGATACATATGGATGTGGGCGGCAGGACTTTGCGATGACCACAACTGCCGAGATATTTCAGGATCCTTCCGATGAACATGGGGACTATAGTGCAAATCGGCACATTGTTCCCACCGATCGGTCTAGGTCGGATTCAATAAATTCATTCAAAGTGGATGACGTTGATATGGAAAACACACTTCCGGACATTCAAAAGGACAGCACCGAGGATCTTTACGATTGTGGGTGGGACGATCCAATGGATAACACAACTATCAAGGAGTAACCGGAAGTGTCTGAGATGAGAGAGGAAATTGATGTCATTGACCTGACATCGCCAGAGGGGAGAGAAGTTATAGACCTTACATCTTTACCTGCCACCTCAAGTAAGTCATATGTGACTTGCTGCATTCTTTGCTAATGTCCGATATATACAGGGCGGTCCTCTTCACCAGCCGATCCCAATGTGTTTGAGGAGGCTGAAGAGTCCATGCGTCGAGCTATCCAACGACTAAATAGCATAGGACATAATGACTGTGAGTATGTTGATCTTGCAGCTCCATCACGCCTGACCTACACGTGAGGCAGTCGATCGATATATACACAGCATTGTCACACCAGCGGTCACACGTGTGCCTGACCCTCGGCCGGCAATCACATTCATGGCAAATCGAAGTTTGTTTGGTGCATACGCGGATGCCAAAGATCGGGTGACCTGAACTCGGTGCAGATGTCATTAATATTCACCGTTTGCTCAACATTCACCGCCGGATAATGGACCCACTAGATGCCATGATCACCGGTATAGAGCAGCGGCAGCCTCAGCATGCATTGACTCAATTGCAGTATATAATTAGTCCAAATAACTTTCAATGTTGGTGTAAAATGAGCTAGTGAGCAATACAAGGGGGCCGGACATACAAAGAACTCGACCATCTAAGGCGCGGGTGTCATAACACTCCGAAATGCCTTAGGGCTTCACATAATCATTGTACCGAGAGTTCGGCTTCCGGGAGCGCTTGCCTGCAGCAAGTTGTGAAGTCTTACTCCTCGTCCGTTTGGAGGGTGACCCATCGGTAGCTTCTTCAACCCGTTTCTTCCTTGGCTTCTCCTTAGCCTCTATTGAAGCCACTTTATCCTGTTGAACTCCTTGACATCTTTTCCATTTAGCAGGAGATCCTTCCAAACATTCTTCGGCAGTCCTTTTCTGCCCTCGAGCTTTTGCGCCGACCACAGCATCTTTGCGCTCACGAGACGATCTACCGGCTTCCATTGGTAGATCTGCCATCCGCTGCCTTGGTGCAATGGCTTTGCGTGTCACGGCGGATGCTGAACGGTCAGGGTCAGGGCCCTTTTGCACATGCTTCGGAGGGCCGTCTCTTGGCTTCTCAACTGCTGCACCCTTCTTTGATGATCTCATATCAATAGCAGCGGCCTGGATCGGAAATGCACCCTTTTTGCCTCGTGCGGGTTCAACAGACTTTTCATGAATATTTTCCTCAACCTCGCTGTCGGAGTCGTTGCTACCGCGGATCAGGACTGGACGACCTCTAAGGCGTTTTGGCACAATCGCCGTTTGGCCACTAGGAATATCATCCTCCGATCCATTGGATTGTTCAGCAAGGGACTCGTCGCTGATTGTTTGTGCAGTCGTCAGATTCTTTGTTTGATGGCCTCTTCACCTTATGATTCTTTTGTGCACGACCTGAAGCGGCGGTTCCATGTCGGATGTTCAGTTTCCGGCTCTCGTCCAGGCCCTTTTTGTCTTCGCATTGATACCGGATTGTGATCGTCCTGCTGGAGACTGCTGCCGTGGACGTGCCTGCTTCCTTGGTGGATCTGACATCTCCTTGAGCTTTCTCTTATTCTTTCTCGCTGTTGTCACTGGTACTTCCATGTCTGCAGCTAGCACCATATCCTCTTTATCATTGTCCCACCAACCGATAAATTCCAATACGCGCTCTTCGCGCTCTTCCTGTCGGTTATACCAGAACTGTAGCAGTTCCGTGGCATGGATCTGCCTTAACTTTGAAGGCTCCGCGAGATTGTGTCCTTCCGGAAGGCACTCTGTTGGAATGATCTCGCCGCATCTAGGAATGACATACTTCCATGGGATTGAAATTTTTGGATCCCCACAACATTTTCCTTTTTAACAGTGAGATTACTTCCGATAGGCAAACAGCGACCTACTGTAATGCCAAGTCAAAAATGCGCGCACAACTGCTTTCTTTGTGTCCAGATCCATAGAATCACATGCAGGGAGCACGGGATATCCGTCGTCTCCAACATCAAGGATGTAAGTCTTGTCCTGTTGACCTTTTTTGCGAGTTGCAACTGCATCGCCATCCAAGTTACCATCTAATTTTCGTCAGTCTCTGCTACACAGAAGCCGGTTTAGGACTCTACCAAATGCGCTCTCTGCATATGAATCCCATTCTGGGAGGATGGCATCCCATTTGCGAGTCTTCATGAAAGAGTTGGCACCACCATATTCATTGTTATAGTCGTGACTGCCGGAAATGTGAGAAGCTACTGATTGCATCCATCGGATCACTCACCCGGCCACATGAATCTTACCCTCTTCATTTTTCCAAGCTGACACAACAAAGACCCTCATTCCCGCCTGGTTCCACATCTTGGTTGCGAAATGATGAATCATGTCATCACTTTTTTTCCTGGCAATGTCGGACTTGACATTGTCCGGAACACCCTGACGGTTCCATATATCAGCCGTCTCTTTGGCTTCTTTGAGTTCTTCTGGGGACAAGGATGCAATGAGGAGGTTGAGCTGCTTGGTGTAATGGTTGATCATTTCTTTCGTCCCTGGCTTAGCTCCAGTCTCGTCTTGTATTGTTTTTAATAGTTCTTTCTTCTGGAGGGTGTCTATAACACTTCTTTCGGTCCATCTCTGCCCCATCTTGATAGGGGGTTTAGCCGGCTTCTTCTTCATTCCTTGGTTTTGGAACCATGTCTCGTAGACCTACTGAACATCAAAGCTTATTTGGTGCTGAAAATGATACAATACTCACCGCTTTGCGATCTTTCAGCAGTTGTATACCCATCACTGGAGCCTTTGTCCGAGCCTCAGTTGCAGCTGCTTTCAAGACCTTGTTGCGGTGTAGAAACAACAATACAATGAGGAACAAGGATGCTCCTAACTGTATCTATAAAATGTTGTGAGGTCGCGCGTTACCTAGTCTGCTATTCTTGAGGAGACAAGTGCGTTCGACCCTAGGGGAAGCGAGTGCTGCGAAGATCTAGAGGTACGCGCTTCAGCGAAGCGTGAGAAAGCGCAAGTGCGCGCAAGGTACGAAGGCGCGGGAACGCGCGCGCGTATTAGCGCGAAGCGCGGGAAAGCGCGCGCGCGTAAGCGGAAATAAAAGAGACTAAGCTTAAGTGATGATATAAAGCAATATAAGAAAAGATAGATGCAAAGTGTAGACCAATAGACTTCTACTATGTACTGCTAAGTAAATAGTGGGTGATAACTAGTAAGTTCAAGGGAAAAGTAAGGTAAATAATAGTATGTACTGCTGGCGCTTATATAGCGCGCCTAAGCGCGCTCATGCGGAGCCGAAGCGCTACCGAGTAGGTATGTAAAAATATATATGAGTGAGAAACTATGATAAAAATAAAGGTGGAACTATGCTAATAAAGGAAATGGAAATATACGCACTAGGGAGCTTGGTGGACAGTGGATGGATGCATCTGGATGGCTGGCGCTATAGGGCGCGGGAACGCGCGCGCGCGTATACATCGTGAAGCGCGGGAATGGTGCGCGCATGGCGCGCGTTGCGCGGGAAAGCTGCGCGTCATATAGGAATCACTGTGGATGGTACACAGAGTGATGCTGCGAGTTGGTGCTGTATACTCCCTAGTGTAAAGCGCCATATCACACTATGAGATGCACGAGTCTCTACATCTCCCAGGGACTTAAATTCTGAGTGTCCCCACTCAGCGTGCGCATGGTGAGGATTTTGCGTGATAGTATGTGTGCGCGATGCCTGTATGATGCTTGGGTCGTTGGGCGATGAATGCGCAAGTGCAGGAATTATTGCGTGGATGTGCGTGAAGCGTGGGAAGTTGCGCGCATGGTACGCGCAAGGCGCGAGAATGTGCGCGCGCTATGCGTGAAGGCGCGGGAATGAAGCGTAGCATGGTGGATTGCGAGGGTGACTCTGATGTGAATAGTGTGCCATGGGTGTGGGGTGATGATGCAATTGGCGATATGGATGTGGTGTGCGAAGCGTGAGTGAGACGCGCATGTATAGCGTGAAGCGCGGGAAAGCGCGCGCGCACAAGGCGCGAGAATGCGCGTGAGTGTCGCATGTGTTGTATGCTGTGAGGACCTGTTGTGCAATGATCCTGGAGTCCAGTATGCGTGCGTGGGTGTGATGTGAAGTGGCGCGGTCCAAGAGCAATCCAATCCATGTCCAAACCAAGTCCTGCTAGGCGTGCTAAATATTAGATGCTAAAGAGTTTGAACAGTGTGAGTAAAACTATATGTGAAATGCAAAGGAAAAAACAGTAACTTTGCGGATGTCCTATCCGACTTGTCTTCTTCGTGCAACTGTCAACATCTACACCTTCCTATGAGCGAGGTGCGAGAAGTGCGCATGTGCGCGCGCGCGCGCGAGGCGTATGGGCGCGGGAGGTTTGCGCGTATGTGCGCGTGAGCATGGGAAGACTGCGCGCATATGTGCGCGTTCTAAGGTAAAAA
This sequence comes from Suillus fuscotomentosus, assembly GCF_016647785.1. Classification (NCBI taxonomy): domain Eukaryota; kingdom Fungi; phylum Basidiomycota; class Agaricomycetes; order Boletales; family Suillaceae; genus Suillus; species Suillus fuscotomentosus. The sequence continues at coordinate 544,273 of NW_024539520.1, forward strand.
GGGCATGGTGCCGTGTCATGCGTGCGAAGAGAAAATAATACTATTGAGCTAGGCGGGCACAATCTAAGGTTGTTTTCTTGTTTTTGGCGACTCCTATGTGCATATATATCAGTAAGTTATTAGTTCTTTGGATGGCGTTATAATGAGAGAAAATAAAATGAAAGAGCGCTGGATGAAACCCAGGGTAAAACGAATGGTATCCTATGAAACAGCGATGGTATACGTTGTTCTTTGATGCGCAGCTGAGGCGCTTGATCCTCCTCCTTGAGCGCGTGCGAGTGCGCGTAATAGCGCACTTCGCGTCTCTTGCGAGCTAACGCGTTACCCAAGGTAGGGTTGGAATGTGTGAGGCTGGCGCGCTTGGGTGGGCTTGTGACTGGCAGAATGAATTCCTGCACAACGCGCTGCAGGTTGAAGGCGCGCCAATGGGAGGCGCAGCAAGGGGTGTAGAGGCGCCCTACAAGCTGATAGGATGCGCGCGATGTGCGCGCCTTGGCGCAATTTCGCGCGAATTTGATTATATTGGCCGAACACGCGAGGAACGGCCATTTCTCTGCAAATTCATTAGCGAGAGACATGTATAGTGAAGAATTAGGCGCAAATGTTGCGCCAATGGGCTGTAAGGGTGGTATATCAAGGCGCAATAGGCGCATAGGTGAAGGAGAATAGTGCGCATCAAGGCGCGCAGGAACGAAATTGACATGGTAAGCAAAAGTGCGAAGAATGCGAATAAATGTGCGAAGTGCGAAGTTAAAGGTGATGATAGGGGGGTTAGGCGCATATGTATGTGTCAGGCGCGCGCCTATGTCGCGCCTGGATGTCTGATTGGAATATACCTTGTGTTGAATGACAGAAATGAAATTTAAAAGGGGAGAAGCGATAGAAATGCGGTAGCGTGAAAACTCTGCTAAATTTATGAGTGCACGAGGCACGGGAACGCGCGCGCATATTGCGCGATGCGCGTGATCATGGCGCGTGAACAAGGGGTGGTGAGAAGATGAAATTAAAGTGTTTGGAATCATCATATAGCTCCTTAAGAGCTTCAAACGTGAAAAGGACAAAAAGCGCGAAACAAGATGAGGGTAAATATACACTGCCTCTAGGCGCGCGCATTGCGCGTCCTTAGGCGCAATATGGTGCGCCTGAGACGCGCCAGGGTCGCCTGAGACATGCTCTGCTTGATGGTTAGGTGGTGTGATGCATGGATGTTTTACCGGCGCGCGGTAGTCACTAGAAGCAAAGAGCGCGATGTGCGCGTGATCGTTAGTGACAATTGGAATTACCAGAGACAAACTCTGGTTGATGCAAGATGCGACTTGAGCCTCCGGTGTGGCAGAAGGCTCCTCTATAGGCGCGCTAAGGCGCGATAGATATTTAGGGTCATCCCTGACCTCTGGTGATGCAAGCAGTGATGGTGATGGTGCGATTGGCGAGGTTTCTTCCGTAAGCGATGCAATAGCGAGGGGCGAGCATGTTTCTAGTGGTGCGTTAGTGTGCAATGGATGTTTAGAGTCATCCCTGACTTCTGGTGATTCGATAGCGGTAGGCGCGTGCGATGCGATAGCGATAGGCGCGCGCGATTCGAGCGATGGCGCGTTAGTGTGCAATGGATGTTTAGAGTCATCCCTGACTTCTGGCGAGGTGATAGCGATAGGCGCGCGTGTTTCAACTTGCGCGTTAGTGTGCAATAGATGATTATAGTCATCCCTGACTACTGATGCTGTGATTGGTGATGATGATGTGGATAATGATGGAGATTGTGAAGGAGATGGTGCTGATGATGAAGGTGAAGAGGCGCCTGCAGCGCGCTTTGCGAGCGCGCGCTCGAGTTCGTGATCTAAAGTGATGCATTCTGGTATACCTTTGTATGCTGGCGCAGTTGATGGTTGAGGTGCGCGTGATTCGCACGAAGGCGCGGGAAAGGCGCGCGCGCGAGGCGCGTGAATAGGAACTGGTGGCCTTTTGTCAAGTACAGCTTCTGAGGGTGCGCGATAGAAGAGTCCAGCTGTTGCATTAGCGCTAATGGTCGTATCCTGCGTTGCGCGACTCGCGTGGTATTGATCTTTGTACTTAGCCACTTTAGCTTGCACTGGCGCAGTTGCTGTGACTAAGGTGGCAATTGGTGCTACTATGGGCGCGCTAACTGGCGCGCTTGGCGCGGGAAAAGTGCGCGCAGGTAATAGGAACTGCGCAGCTGCGAAGACGTCCATGAATGGGTATGGGTCGTATGGGTGGTGGTCAGGGAACTTGATCATAAGGCGCAAGCGGATTTGCGCCTGAGCATCGCTAGGGATTCCTTCCATGAATAAGTGGTCGCGTTCGGCCTTTCCAATACGGTCTTCATCCATGAGTGGCTGCATAATCTTCCTGAATGCGCGCAGGTAATTGCTGAGTTCTGTGTAAGAAGGCATCGGTTCGTTAGCGTATTCGCGCGCGATGGCGCGCAAGTCTGCGAGCGCATAGCGTCTTTTACCATCCCATCCAGGATACATTACCTTCACCTCATCTAAAAAGGCGCTGTAATCATCTACTGCCGCTTCAGGCATGCCTCCCCATAGTTCTCGATCATCGCGCGCAAGGTAGCGGATAATACCTTTGATGCGGTCGAGTCCTTGGAGTCCTGCTTCATCAGCGAGCTGCTCATAGGTATCAATAAACTCGGCGAGGTTGTCTGTAGTGCCGTCGAACTTGGGCGCGTTTGCTGTGCCGCAGATGGGCAATCTATAAGGCATTGAGGTGTGAAAAGGCGCAGGCGCGCGCGAGGCATATAACAGGTGCGCGTGTAAGGCGCAGAGGCGTGGGAAAGCGCGCGCACAAGGCGCGAGAATGCGTAACTATAAATTGGTTAGCTTTTTGAATTTGCAAAGAAATTGACCTTATATGCGCGAATTGGTGTGAAGTGCGAAGATGCGCTGAACTAGATCTTGCTGACTGCTCCCCTCGCGGTGGGCTCCAGTTGTAGAAACAACAATACAATGAGGAACAAGGATGCTCCTAACTGTATCTATAAAATGTTGTGAGGTCGCGCGTTACCTAGTCTGCTATTCTTGAGGAGACAAGTGCGTTCGACCCTAGGGGAAGCGAGTGCTGCGAAGATCTAGAGGTACGCGCTTCAGCGAAGCGTGAGAAAGCGCAAGTGCGCGCAAGGTACGAAGGCGCGGGAACGCGCGCGCGTATTAGCGCGAAGCGCGGGAAAGCGCGCGCGCGTAAGCGGAAATAAAAGAGACTAAGCTTAAGTGATGATATAAAGCAATATAAGAAAAGATAGATGCAAAGTGTAGACCAATAGACTTCTACTATGTACTGCTAAGTAAATAGTGGGTGATAACTAGTAAGTTCAAGGGAAAAGTAAGGTAAATAATAGTATGTACTGCTGGCGCTTATATAGCGCGCCTAAGCGCGCTCATGCGGAGCCGAAGCGCTACCAAGTAGGTATGTAAAAATATATATGAGTGAGAAACTATGATAAAAATAAAGGTGGAACTATGCTAATAAAGGAAATGGAAATATACGCACTAGGGAGCTTGGTGGACAGTGGATGGATGCATCTGGATGGCTGGCGCTATAGGGCGCGGGAACGCGCGCGCGCGTATACATCGTGAAGCGCGGGAATGGTGCGCGCATGGCGCGCGTTGCGCGGGAAAGCTGCGCGTCATATAGGAATCACTGTGGATGGTACACAGAGTGATGCTGCGAGTTGGTGCTGTATACTCCCTAGTGTAAAGCGCCATATCACACTATGAGATGCACGAGTCTCTACAGCGGTCCGATACCTCAGCCGAGTCCCATTGCTCAATGTAGGACTGCAGGATAGCGACCTCATCTTCATTTAATGCAGGCTGTTTGTTAGATTCAGATTCAGAGCCAGAGTCGTGATCAGACATTATATACTACGGAGGATAGTGATAGGATGTACTGGGGTGTGATGGTGAGTGTGTGTTTGTTAAATGTTTGTAATAAGAGCATTTATGTGCCCTCCCTTCATTTCGGCTATTAAGCGAGCAGAGGTTGCTGCTGTAATTCTACTGTCCTATATTTCACACAACTTCATACCACGTTCATGGGTAAATCTAGGGTAAGGATATTGAGTCCTCTCAGAACAGTTCAGCTGGTCGAATGGAAAGTAAAAAAGACCAGTCGGGGCCAGAAAGGCAAATGGTGTCCGGTGAAACGACACCAGCCAAGTCAATCCGCACAGTCATCTCCAACAAAGTCTCCCACAAAACAAAGCTCCAGTACGATGCTCCCTCAGTACACACCCGACTTCACTTTCCATAATGCAGACTGGAGTGATCATGGCCCTATTGGTTCGCTTAACGTGTTGTTAGCAAAAAAAAAGACCAAGGTATGATACTCTGTGTTCTTCACCCGTTCAAAGCTGACCAGGATCTCAGAGCCCAAACGATTATCTCCGGGAATGGATGGCTCGGAAGGACGATTACCTTCGAGTCCTTCTAGAACGGGAGGCTCCGCCTTCGAACAAGTGTTGTTCGTTATGCAATGCAGATTCGGTGGTGTACCGGTGCCACGATTGCCTCGGTGATCCCATGTTTTGCATCAAATGCTGTCAAGATGAGCATAGACAATTGCCATTTCACAAAATAAGCAAATGGAACGGGAGCTTTTTCGAAGCGACATCATCGACGAAGATCGATATGGAATTTCATCTGGGGCATAGTGGGCTTCCGTGTCCGTGTCTCAAGGATATCCATGAATGGGAGGACTTAGAAGAGCCCACTTGCGAACTGTCCTCTGACTACTCAGCAACACTGGAGCTGCCATTTCTACATGCAAAAGAATGCACAACAGTTATTGACAAATCCAGAGTCCATTCGCTCCTCATCAGGTATTGTAAATGCCCAAATGCCGCTTCCCCGGACAGGCAGCTGTTTGCAATGGGCATGTTTCCGGCATCATTCAGTCGGCCCAAATCGGCATTCACATTTTCTGTACTGGATAGTTTTCTCCTCAACAACTTGGAATGCGGGACGTCTGCTATGAATTACTACTCTAAATTAAGGCGAATGACATCTAGCACATTTCCGCATCTAGTCCCTGTATGTCTGAGGTGCCGGTTGGTCATCATCGTATTAACTGACCTCCGGACAGGACCGGTATAGGGAATTAATGCGGGTTGGAAGGCAATGGCGTCAACTGAAACTTCTGAAATGGAATGGCTTTGCTCACGAGAGAAGACTTCCGGATCCAGGTGAACTTGCCCTATTTTGCCCCACCTGTCCGCAACCCGGTATCAATGCACCACAGCCAGCCGAAAGAGACAGCAACCATCCGGATTGGATATACGCCAGATCACTAGTGATGGATGGTAATTTTAAAGCAGAACATCTCCATCCTACTCGTCCGGAAGATGAAGTATGGTTGACCGATGGAAGGTGTTTCATGGTGACCAGAGAACAATACAAGATGCATCTTGCTGGTGCCAAAGAAAATGCGCACATGTCGGAATGTAACAACCATCGGGCTGTAAATCAAGCAAATGCTTCCCGACACAAACTGGAAGCTACAGGAATAGGTGGTTGCGCATGTGCTCGACATGGCTGTTTTGTCCCCTATTCTATTGTCGATTTTCAGAAAGGCGAAAGGTAAGATCACGCATGTCACTCATTATCATAAAACCTCACATCGGAGATTAGACACATGAACATGGACTACGCTCTATGTCACGCTTTGAGCCATAATACCGATGGACTCAGTCAAGCTTTGACATTTTATGACGTTAATTGCCAATATAACAAATTTTTGCGGCGCAGGGTAAATGACAGTTCACACTTGAGCATTCCGGCCGGTATGGAGATAGTTCCGGGAATAGGACTTTGGCATGTCCATGGTCATCAGGACAAATGCTATGTCCGGTATGCATCCACCTTCATCACAGGGGCAGCCAGGATCGACGGGGAGATCATGGAGACATTGTGGGCGCCCCTGAATATCATATCTCCCTCTGTGAGAGGGATGTCCACTCCCCATCGACAGGAATGTCTTGACTACCAAATGAACGACTCAAATTTTATGAAAATGATCAGAATGAGTTGAGATATATTCTTCCTTACATATCTAATACTAACGCTCTCCAGGTGGTTTCCTATGTCGGAAATATCGAGAAGCAGTGAAGGGAGTGTCCGAAAGCATGACGGCATTTGAGAAGCTGAATGAAACCGTGGATTCTGCCATGGTCGAAGCTTGGGTGGAACAAGATCGAGAAGCACAATTGCATCAAAGCACGGATCCATCGGCAATGGACATATTCGACGTCCAGCTGCAAAAGGGTGAGTCACGGCCGATATACGTCCGATCTGCACCATCAGTGATCAAATTTTTATAGCACCGACCAGGAAACAGCAAGAGTTGGCTTTACTGTCTTCTTGGACCGGTAACGGAGGAGGGCACGCAAAATGCGGTGTTGCTACGTGGATCGCATCCGGTATCACTATAGAAGAGCTGCAAATATCTCTCTTGATCGACATCCGGAGGTTGGGAAAACACTCCACCGAAATGCAGCTCCTGGAGATAGTGAGACGTCGTACAAAGCTGCAAAGTAGGATAGATGAATTTACAACCACGGCAGTCAATCATTTCGGAGAAGACTTTGATCTGGATGACGATATCAGAGATCTCGAGGTTGAATTTATAGATGACTCAGAGGGTGAAGGAGACGTGTTTACCGAGAGTGACCATGATTCCGACCATGTCCCTCAATGCAATTTCTTCCGTCCCGAGAAGGTGGTTATACCTCTCCCATCGAATATTGGCATCAAAAGGTGTACTGAGCTGGGCGTCATCCACCTTGTGGGTCAGGAAGTTGCACTTCGGGAAGGGCAGGCCAATGACACCCTGCAAGCAATCCAAGTTCTGCTAGCTGATAAGGCTGTGCTCTTCCGCGCCACAGTTCATCCGGCCAAATCCCAGGCAAAGTCAACCAGGGCGTGGACTCAGGTACATTCGGTGGAAAGGGTCATCAGACAGCAAACAATGATTTATTTGAAATGCCGGGCGCAACTCGGCAATCTACAAGCTCACAACCTCTTAGAGAAATATCTCCGGATGGAGAGAAGTCATCTCAAAGCTACTGCCGCTGTAGCCGATCCCAATGCTCAGGGACAAAGAAACTCCACGCTTCTGTGGTTCTGGTCTCTTGATGTTCAGGGAGATTCTGTCAGCAGCGATTGGATGAATGAATGTCTGTAACGGTTCACTTATTATGTTAACCCATCAATGACAGGGCACAGTTTACAGGGTTCATTGGCTTTGCACGAAAGCATTGCGTGATCGGTGGTCGGAAGAACTGCTACTGGTTGGCCATGAAATGGGTTGGACTGTGCAGTTCTTCCTGCACAAGGCACGCTCATGGTTATCACGCATCACCCACAACGGCGATCCACTCCCAGAAGGGCACAAATGTTATGCAATTCGGCAGGCCCACATGTACCACGACTTGGCCGAACATGCACGTGCAAGTTTTCTAAAGGCAAATCCAAAGTTCACAATAAATGCTTGATTGTTGAATGTATAGTATTATTAGTTGATCGTAGCATAAATAATATATGTCATTCAGGATGCATTAGATCTACCGGTCCGGGCACAATCATTTGAACAATGGAAATTGTTCATTGTGAATTACATTACCGGATGTGGATTTTGAATCTCCGACAACACATATAAACCAGGAGGTCAGGCCCGGTTGTATCTCCCTACTGTTGTTATCATATCAGAAATCATGACCGACCAGATTCCTGCACTCTCTGAGTCTCGTGTCGGCGCGTTGTCCATTTGGGATGCAGCCCATGTGTTCAAATACGCCACCTCCAGATTCACTGCGATCCATATCGCCCAGATGACAAAGCAGAACCCATCAAGCGCTTACCGGCATTCATTTATTCAACACCTGATTTGGGAAGTGGATGTAAGTTCATTTCCAATCCTGTGCGGACCACTTGACTAATCTGGAGTTCCAGCGGTTTGTGACGCCGTTTGTCGGCATGTGCGCAGCTATGAATATCAATACAAGTATGCCGACATATCTCAGAAATGTTCTCTGGCTTGCTGCTACCTACCAAACAGAAGGTGATTGCATCAATCTCTTTGAGAACTTCTGGAACTGTCCACATGACGATGCTGGCGATGCAATATCTGGCCATCGCATTGTTCCAAGATACCGGCACTGTTGTTGGACAGCCGCATTCCATTATTTGCCTATGCAAATGCCTCTGCGGTTCTCGGTAGCCGAGGTGAAGGACCTAACGGCTGAGCACTTCAAACAGCGGGTAAGTGATCCTGAATATACTTCAGTATAGATGCTGATTGTTATGCACAAATAATCAGCCTGCCTTGGGGTTGATGATGCCTGAACCGATCATCCACCCGCGCAGTGAGGACCCGCTGCTTCAACAACTTCAAGTGCTCCGGACTGAAGTCACCTGACTCGGTCTCGACCTTGGCCACCTCCTTGTCAGTAAGCTCGAGGCCACCGGAGCAGCTGTGGATGCAATGAATCGGCTGGAGCAGCCGGTAGACGAGGTCCGTGACACAATGGCAGCGTCCCATGCGGCCGTGGCCTTATTGGAGCAGGATTACAACAATGGTCGGATAGGAACATCCCCTCGTGGAGATCCATTCCCTGAGTTACATCCCTTTGTACGCTGACGCAGAGCCATTATGTAAATAGTCACGGAAGCGAATTTTATGTGTAGTAAAGTGATTCGTTTGTATGTAAATATTATGTAGCCTATCTCCGGCATCTATGAAAATGTTACAACGGGATGACACGCGCCGTTCCTATACCCCCGGATGCCTCGTGTTTGCTATCAATAATATTGAGGAGTGTGATATTTTACATCATAAAGACAACCGCAGGTTGGACATTATCTGTATAAGATGCTAGCTGTGCTTGCAGGACTTACCGTGCTTCCACCATGATATCCGATGAGTATTGGACTACCTACCATGAAAAACTGGCTGAGAGTGATCTACATACGCACACAACGTCATTCATTCCACGGGATTGGGCTCTGAATGCCGTCGACATAGCAAGTGAATGGGTAGAGCAGCAGTTCGCCGCGCATGTTGCCGGGAGACCTCTTGTTCCTACGCCTCCGGAACTCGATCCTGAAACTGTGCTTGCTTGCGGACACCTAGCCTTTGTGCTGGCGGAAGCATATCAACATCCCAGTGAGTTGAGGCATTGATTATTGCTACTCTGCTCTGACAGATGTAGTCAAATTGGATATCGATATCATTAGGTACAACGAGGCCTTGGCCAAACGGGAGTCAGGGTTGAATGACGCTTGTGAAGAAGCATTGTTGGCAAAGTTTCCTCCTGCCGAACGCATGTTCTTAGATAGCCCATCGGTGGTGATTGACGCTGGTTACCGGATCATTCTATGGTATCTCCCGGGTGCGTTGAATTGGTCTCTGCAGGTGGGCGGAGATTCGTTCAAAGATGACATGACACTGACCAAAGCACGTAAAGCGAGATATGTTCATTGCCACAGTCGGTATGGGGGACTTGTTGAGAAAAAGCATCACCACCGGAAATGAGTCAACCGGCAGGACAAGCAAATGGCGGACCAACAATTCCAACTTCCGCGCAGCCATGGAACCTGGTTTGATTCCCGGGTGCATCAATATTTCTCCCTGCTGGTTCCAACAGGGGCGGGAGGTGAGCACAAGTTTCGCTGTAATCACGTCATCCTGAATGACAGTAGTGTCAAGGCCCACCATCTCGGGATCCCGGGAAAAGGTTCATACCGGAAGTTTTGGGTACCCTTAAAGGCGATAGCAATCTCTCTTCAATTATGGATATGCAGCGGCCGGCTCTCCTGTCATCTGCTGCCCTTCGGGTGATGCATCCGCAATTATACTGGGCCTCGATGTCCACTCATGTTAAACTTGGGCTTTGGGCAGTGGAGCAAGGGCAAGATGAGATGTACCGCTGTTTGCAACATTGGGCGTCGGCATATACCGGTGCCGCTGTTGTATGCAACAGAGACACGCCGGGTCATCGTGATCCCAAATGCCCTCCGGAAGGATTTGACATTCTTACTTCTATCGGAAGCTATGACAACGCAGTCATGAATCTGACAAATTTAGGAATTGATCTAGCTTATAATCCGGGCGTCATGGTCAGCTATTCTGGCCGACTTGTGAGGCACGGCATCCAGGTTAGTGAGGGCGATAGAATTGTATGGGCCTGGTTTATGCGGGATAGCGTGCACAACCATGCTCGAACTCCCCGTACAGAGTATGCAAAGTACAATTTGGCCGACTTCGCTATGTACCACCTTGCCAGATACAATCAGGCTGATTTTGTTCGGTACCGGACATAATCGTACTGAATGTTTATGAATCCCTTTCGTGTACCCGCTATATCCGTATATTTTACAAATGTATAAATTTGAGGATATCACAATGTTGCCGACCATACGATTTCATCATTGGTTGGAATTCCGACATTGCCATTGTCATAGCTTCTGAGATGGTGCGGTCGGTATGCTTGGTTTGTCAAGCCAAGTTTGCCTCTGATTTATTTGAAATCATTACACCTCCTTCCTGTAATACATATATATATATCCGAGATCGTGATGATCTGCTTACACATGAGGGAACTTGAGCGGTTATTTGGCCCTCTCGGCCTTCATACATACATATGTACACACATGGTGATATAAATATATACTACATTTATTTGTTTCTCGGGATATGATATATTATCTACATGGGCAGGTCACTTTGCACAGTTTGCTATCAGGACATCCAGCTGTGTCATAATGTGGCGGTGGACATTGAGTAAATGGTGGACAGTTGCAATGTCCTCACCCAGTTCCGCCACTCTGTTTCTTGCCTCCATGTGAGCCCCGATACTGCCTTGAGTCCCGAAGGAGGTTGGTGTTACAAGTAACATCGGCTACATGGCCCCCCTATCATTTTTCCCCTTCGTCCTCGCCCTCGTATGCCTCCGGCTCGTACTTCTCTACCGACTATCCGTTGACCGGATCCTCGGGACCGTTCCCGTCCCTCATCCCCCTCCTATCGCACCAACGTGCGCACGTGCCTTCGGGCTATGACTCGTTCTGACTCGTGCCACCAATGTGGCTTTCCTTATCTTGTCTTATCTTTCCTCTGACTCATGCGTGCTGTGCATTGTATCATTTACCATTGGCTCGTTCCAACGTTTCTCGGTCTCATTCCGCATTCGACCTCACATCACTAATCAGGCTCTGCTACCAGCGTACCTATACCCTTTCCGTTTCCCCTTTGCCCTTACCTACAGTACGGTAGCCTTGCCCTTAACCCTTTCCACTTAGTATAAGTAGTCGGTCACTCTGTACTAGATTCCCTAACTTGAATCTACTCAATCTTCCCTCGAACATACTTCCCTCTGAAGCCCCCTCAGCTTCAGTCTCTAGTATCTTTTCTTATGTGCTCATCGCGCCTAAGTCTACCTCGATCGACTACTCATCGTTCGGACAAGACTGTCCTTACTTTGAGAACATCAGTGACTTTGAAGACATCCGTCTTAGAAGTCACGTGACACGCACGTCTCTGATATCTGCCGACTTGTCGTCGCCAGTCTCAGTCGCTACACCGGACCCTTCCGGTTATGTCACGAACGTTAGCGGACGACGCCCCTCTTAGGGCTCCGCATAACAGATCTATTTGAGTGCGTAACAGTCGGTATCAACATGGGGTCGAGGACATGCTTGGCAGTTGTTGCAATGCTGTTTGCATTGTGATGAACTACCGAAGATGTCAACGGCAGTCGCTCTACAATCTGAACACTTACTATTGTTAGGCCAAATGTCATGCAAGATTCGGATCGCAGACCTCATAGAGTGTTCTGCATGCTTGAAGACATTTGTTTCATTGTCTTCTAGCAACCTCGGCCAATGCTCTACAGAAAATCAGGCATTATGATACAATACATGTATGGAAGCATTTACCTGCTTGCTCACCGGAAGAGGCAAATGCATTCACTGCGTTACTGCCGGTGGCAGTTTGTCTGCTGACTTCCGGGGCAGCCCATCCACAGTCATACGGATCATCCCCTGCCGATCCTCCATCTTCGGATGCTACTATGCCAACATATTCCTCCGTCACATTTGAAGAGGCTTCTGTCGCATTCATATGGTTGTCCCATCCACAGTCGTAGGGATCCGCTGCCGGCTCACCCGATTGCAGGATGGCCTGGTCATCCATCGGATGATCCCACCCACAATCATAGGCATCTGCTGCCGGCTCACCCGATTGCAGGATGGCCTGATCACCCATCGGATGATCCCATCCGCAATCGTAGGCATCTTCTGCCGACTCACTCGATTGCAGGATGGCTTGATCATCCATAAGATGATCCCAACCGCAGTCATAAGCATCTTCCGCCGACCCACATGATTGCGGGATGCCTTGATCATCCATATGACGATCCCACCCACAGTCGTAGGGATCTTCCGCTGACTCGGCCGAACTAGGATCATCCCATCCGCAGTCATAGGAATCGCCATACCTTGTTCCGGGTGCTGTCTCCGCGTAGGTGGAACATTCCCCTCCGGGTAAAGTTACTTGCGGAGTCCGGGCAACATTTCCGGATGTTTGCCGGCATTCCATAGCATACATGTCTTGCACCATTTGTTGAGTGATGAAAGAACCTTTGGGCTAATGGGAGACTCACCGGCCAGCATACTCCCTATCTCGTCGAAGTGGCCGTTGAAACAAAGGTCGTATACTATGATGCATTGTCCGGTGAGTGAAAATCATTGCTCTCGAATGAACGAACTCACCTTGATCCCTTTGTGCGAACAAATCATTAAGCTTTTCGTGGTCGGTAAGAAACTCTTTTGTCAAGTCGTATTCTGTTGTTGCACCGTTGTTAGTATTCCGGCAAAGACAAAGCCGTTCTTACTTTTAAACTTCGGATAGTTTTCCAATCCGACAACTCCTTTCATCCTGGGTTTCCTCGACAATGCAGGAGGAGTCCACAACTCCAATGGGACGTAAGAGCCCAACCAGTCGATCAGACCCTTATCAGAAGCACGCCCTAGCGCTACCGGACCATCTTCGCTGGCATCGCTGCTGTAGGTAGAGCAGGTGGAGGCGATATCGCCAAGATATGGCTCTTCGGGAGTAAGAAACCTAACTTTTTTGAAGGTCATGATGGTCTGGTTCGATGAAGGGAGTCGATGATGATTGCAATACAAATCGACCGGTGCCACTGTGGTAACTCAATGTAGTGGAACAATGGTAGATGTGGCATACTATTACGTCATAATGAAATCCATGGGTCGTGCATCAACAGCACTCGGAAAGAGCCACAACTGACTCATGAATATAAATCCCGACCCGTGTGCAAGTTTTTCAAAGTCCACTTTTTGTTCCTTCCGTTATACCATAACACCCATTAACCTACAACATTTTATTTTTTTAATTTCATCATGACACCCGCTGATACAGCTAATGAAGCGCTGGATACTACGCTGGCGGCCATGCAATTGCTGATCAAGCGGTGCACGTTGTTGGAGTCTGGCTATCCAGAGGCCCTCAGAATCTCGGATGAGATTGCCAGACACGTGGTGAGTACTTTTTCTTGCTCGCACTTCATTATCTCATCGATATTAACACATTCGCCGTAGGCGAAAGACTTAAAACTTCATGGAGGGAATGCGACATCCTGTTCCCCGCAGCTACTGTCATGCGCTGCTGTTGTGCGAGAGTGCTCAAAGGCTGGCACTTTTCAGACAATGCCGGATTGGACATCCGTGATAGACAATGATCTGAGAATCAAGGGTCACCCGCGGTTCAACAAGACGCTAAACTACCGCTCTCGCGCAGCAGATGAGATTCCCATTCTTTTGGATTCTGAACCGGTGACATCGTCCGGAACTCATGCGGCCGTCCATTTTGCACCGTTGGCCATAGCGCCTCCACCCACCTTGTCTCCTCTTCCCATAGATAGGGCCTTTGTCAATAGTCCTTCACAGGCAATTGCACCGCCATCGCCTTCTCCCACCTCAATGGCGCTGGAACCTCTGACCCCGCTTCCCGTGTCCGCAGTTTCTATCCCCTCCAAATATAACCTATTTGTGCCAGGGACAAAGAACGCTAAGACAGCACCAAAGGCCGGAAACAGGAAGAAGAGGAAGGCAGAAGATAACAGCGCGGAAGAGGTGAAATTGGGGAACATACCGAATGCTCCATCTCGGTTGGGCAAGTCGAGTCAGAAGAGAAGCAAGCATGTATCGGGTGACGACCGGAATGAGCATACTGACATCACCTCTGTCATAGAGGTAAGTCCCGTTATCCTAGCTCAGGCACTGGTGACCCACCATTCTTATTGTTCCCTCTGATAAGAATGTGGCACTGGAACGTTCAGATTCGACCGAGATGGCCGATGAGAGAGGTTTCTGGGATGCAGAGACCAGGGTGTGTTAACTCCATTCCACCTACCACCGATTCTGACTTTGATATTGACAGCCCGTTGAATGGGGTAGGGATTCTGCTATCGCCACGGCAGCAGAGGTAAGCCAGTGAGTTTGTGCATACCAATCTTAGCTAAAACATGCAAAGTTTTCCGTTCATCACCACCCGCAGAAGTGTGATAAGTGTAGCAAATCGGGGGTGCCCTGTCTTGTCCTTCCGGACAAGAAATTTGGATGCATTCGACTTGCCTGCGCTAATTGTGATGAAATGAAGGTCACATGTGCAATCAACGGAGTTGGTGTCCGGGAGAGAATGCAAGCGAAAGCCAAGGCCATGGCAGCCGAGGCAGTTGCCAATCCTACCAGATGCTCCAAGTCGCGTGCTCCGAAGTCCCGAGTTATTAACAAGACGGTGGTTAATACTAGGTCCCAGAAGACGCCCATGCCGCCCAATCGGTCATTGTCTGTAGTTGAGGACGATATAGTAGAACATGAAGGTGAGTGTTGCCGTGGCACCAATGGTACAGAAAACTTAAGCAGCTTCAGATTTGGCCTTGGCGGGTGAGCCGAAGTACATGGATGTCACGCCGGCTCAAGCAGAGGTTCTGCCAATCCCAACAATGGGCTCATCCGTGTCCGTCGAGCCCCAAGGACAATCAGTAGCACTCGTGAATCCTGCGGAATGTGAGCCGACTGCAAGGGACATCCTGCAGAGCATTCAAGACCTGGGCAGGCGACTTGATGGTCTCGCTACTAATGACAGGGTTAATAATTTGGAAGAACGACTCGATTCGATGGAAGAGGTGGTTGGGCGGCGGTTGGACGTACTGGAGCGAAAACTCAGATACTCGGATTCGGAATGGAAAGCAACATCGTCATCGCTCGGACATTTAACCATGTCCCTTCGGGATCATATGGATGATCTGACCGCACACCGTCCTCGGATCGACACCACTGCGTATGCTCCCCCTCACCATGGGAATGTGCACCTTCCGGCTTGGCTAGCTAATCACGATGACGATCCTAACATCTCTGCTATCGGTAGACAGTGGACTCACACGTGGGATGCGTCCATTTTGACTGGTGTCCACGGCCATGTCGGGACTTCTGCATCTGCTGCACACATCGCCGAAACTCCGGATCCTGCAGTTTTGCCGGTTGATGCGGATGCATGCGTTGAGCTCTGCAGTGAACTTTCAACTATATCCAATTGATAGGTATCGGATCCTGACACTCATAATCGTATTACTGTCTTTACTTGTTTTCATTACATACCGTTGTTGCACCTGGCAACGCTCACCTTTTTAATATTGAAGTCAAGCGCCACTGGAAAGTGTCAAGGATATCATGCCGCAGAAAGATATGAGTTCTTAATAAGCACAGTATTGAATGGCACACGAGTGTTCCCTGGTCACCTTGTGCGAATCCAGGAGATACATAGATACACTGGAATGTGTTATGAATGGGTACATACCGTTCCTGCTTTATATTACACTTCGGCCATTCATGCACTCACCAGGCCCCGTATCAGCAACCGTTCATCACTACTTCCTGCTCCGAATGATAGCTATGCATAACACGTTCTCACTCGAATAGTACACAGGTTGAAGGATGTTTACCCCATCCACTACCCTTCCGCCACACTCTGGAAGAGGCGAGCTCGACGCAATTAGATTTACACTCATGTCCTGAATAACTGCTTTCAGCTGCCGCTCATCATATCTGATCGGCCCAACTGTTATTTTCTACCGGACCGATTGGACATCCGATGTGCCCATTTGTAACACCTTCCGGTATCAGATTTATCGATTTGTGTTCTATCCGTTACCTTATCCTAAACTATCGCAGATATATCCGGCCCCAAAATCGAGTTCCGTTATTCCTAACCCCTCCGGGAATCGTAGGTATGTTCATTTGAGCTACAAGATAACAAGCTGGCCCTTCTGTATGATCTTCTGGCCATACAACACTACCTGAACCCAATAGCGATCCCTTCTGTAATCAAATCTATATTTCCTTCGGCCAATTATAACTAGCTAGGCCATCCTTCAACCTTCCTAGATTCGAGATTCTCCTGTATCCTACATCACATGATAATGCGCCTATATATATTCATCTGACGCTGAGCCCTGCCGTCAGGTCTGCCAGTGCTGAATACATATTTCTTGCCCCCAACATCACTCCGTAAGTCCTTCCAAGCTTAATTGGGTATTCTACTGTGAGTATGAATAACTGGGATTAACTGTCAGCCATTCCAAGATCCGCATTCATACTGCCGCGTACAACTCACTGGGCTGGACTGGCAGTCCTGAAAATGCACATGAAACTGCCCTGCTGAGATCACCTTTGCATCAAGTTGGGTCGAAATAACTATAGGCCAACCGCATTCTTCCTATATTTTCTTGGGCCGAAAATAGTCAGCCAGTTGTTCCGAAATCATACACCCCATTGCCTTGGGCCGACACATGGCTGGCCCTTCCGACATGAAATACGCTCAACCGTCGGCCCATAGCAAGACTATATTGGCTGGAACATGATATGCTGGCCCTTCCGAGATTAAATGCACCCACCTATTGCCTTGGCCTGATGTATGGCTGGCCCTTCCGACATGAAATATGCTCAACCGTCGGCCCATAGCAAGACTATATTGGCCGGAACATTATATGCTGGCCCTTCCGAGATTAAATGCACCCACCTATTGCCTCGGCCTGATGTATGGCTGGCCCTTCCGACATGAAATATGCTCAACCGTCGGCCCATAGCAAGACTATATTGGCCGGAACATGATATGCTGGCCCTTGCGAGATTAAATGCACCCACCTATTGCCTCGGCCTGATGTATGGCTGGCCCTTCCGACATGAAATACGCTCAACCGTCGGCCCATAGCAAGACCATATTGGGCGAAACATGATCGGCTGGCCCTTTCGAGCTTAAATGAGCCCACCTATTCCCTTGGGCCGACATGTGGCCGGCCCTCCCGAGATTCAATACATGCACCTAACTGTCGGCCTGTAGCAAAATCATATAGGCCGAAAAATGATCGGCTGGCCCATCCGAGATCAAATGCGCCCATCGCCTTGGGCCGATGTTACTGACCCGAAATCATATGCATGCAACCGTCGGCCCCTGCGAGATCATATATGTATATATTATTTTGGGCCGAAAACAATTAGCCGACCTTTCCGAGATGACATGTGTGGGCCGAAGAAAAACTTGTTGGGCCTATCTGTCAGGCCTGGTACCTGTGTCCCATGATAATCGGCCCACTCATCCTATCAATCTCACCTGGCCCACCCGCCAATATGGGTGCTGAATTATGTGTGGGCTCATCCGTGCTCAGTCATGCATGGGCCCACGCTGGATGGCCCGCCTAACTGGGTTGATTCTCAACCTTTGGCTGTCCGACTAAGTTGGGAAATGTTACTGAAGGGGCTCACGGCATTACACGTCGGTTCTACCCTAGAATATTCACCTATTCGGCTGATTATCCTAAAAAGTCCGTCTCTGCACATTTCGCACTCAACTCTTACTAATCTCCCATTTGAATAGGGTATTGATAGCAACGGTCAGAAACCTGGGTTGTTGCCCATGCCCTCGCTGCCTCATACCTAAAGACCGAATCCAGAACATGGGACGGGCCATGGATAGATGACAACGCGAGACCTTAGCTCGCAATGATGCGAGCAGGGCTACAATGGTGAAAACCGCGCGCCAGTTAATTTATAAGCAGGATCGTGCAGTTGGCAGTGTGGCAGTCGAACATATACTGAAAGAACAGTCTTGGGTACCAACATTAGTAAGTCTACAATGTCCGTTTCCCATCAAAACCCCAATAACTTTGCCTCAGAACTCCTTCTCAGACCGCCTTGGTCCATTGGGCTTCAATATCTTCTCTGCATTGGTCGTGGATTTGTTGCACGAGTTTGAGATTGGTGTATGGAAGTCGTTGTTCATTCACCTGTTGCGCATAATTGTGGCGCACGACAAAAGTCTTGTTCATGTCTTAGACAAACGGTTCGCTGTGTCATCGCCGACTATCACTTCGAACCTAACCTCTGTCCCTAGATACAGGGACACTCCGACGTTCGGCCAAGCGACCATCTGCAAGTTTGCAGCCAACTCTTTGGAGATGAAGAGAATGGCGGCTCGCAATTTCGAAGATCTCCTCCAGGTATAACCTCCTTGATGACATCAGACAATTACTAACTGAAGTAATGAAGTGTTCTATCCCTGTCTTCAATGGGCTCCTCCCCGAACCCCACAACACGACCATTCTCACGCTGTTATTTAACATGGTGCATTGGCACGGACTAGCCAAGCTCCGTATGCATTCAGATCTAACTTTAGAAATCATGGACCAAGTCACAATGGCAGTCGGCCATCAATTCCGCAAATTCGATGCACGTGTTTGTCCTGGATACGATACCCGCGAACTGTGTCAGGAAGTCGAAGCCCATACTCGACGTGCAGCTGCGATGCAAAAGGGTAAGCAGGCTGCTCATAACCACCCTGCTAAGCCTTCGCACCACCCGAAGGTGTTTAATTTTCGGACATACAAGTTCCACACCTTGGGGGACTATGTCAACACAATCCGCCGCTATGGGACATGTGACTCCTATAGTACTGAACCGGTCAGTCCTGTGACATATGACTTCCAGGTGGCACTGACTAGCTTCCTAGGGTGAACTTGAACATCGTTTGCCGAAGGCTCGATACTGTCGTATGGATCGCAAACTATTTGTCAAACAGCTCACTCGGATTGAGCGCCGTCAAGCCCAAATTCGCCGAATTGGTGACAGAGTGACTGAACGCCCTCACATTGAAATTACAGAATTAGCCACAAGTCCATGTATCCATCACCATATTGGATTATCACAGAAGGCCCCTGTACATATTGGCTCATATCTACGTCTCCATCAAGGAGACCCAGCTATCACGGTATGTGTTGTGTCGGTATATTTGATATCTTACACACCACCTCTATAGAACTTCGTCCCAAAACTCAAGACACACTTGTTACGTCGGATCAACACGACTCTTGTCACGGGCTGGGAGAAGAAACAGATATTAATACGGTCATATTGAAGGACGACCGCATGTATCATCACAACATTGCGAGGTTTAACTACACTTCGTACAATGTCCGAAGAGCTCAAGATGTTATAAATCCACGGACCTCACACTGCAATGTGATGGTTCTCTGGACTGAGGACGAGGTGCCTGTGGAATATCACGGTCACCGATTCATATATGGTAAGGTTATTGGAATATATCACGTCAATGTAATCTACATTGGAGCCGGCTTCGTGGATTACACTCCAATTCGAATGGAGTTTCTATGGGTCCGATGGTACGAGCTCATGGATCAGGTGTCATCTTGGGACACAGCAACACTTGACCAAGTTAGCTTTCCCTTGTTGATGGACGAGCACTCATTTGACTTTCTCAATCCTACGGATGTCCTGAGGGGCAGCCACATCATCCCTGCTTTCAACAGCTGCAAGAGGCACCCTGATGGATCCGGAATGTCAGCATTAGCGGGGGACAAGCATGATTGGCGCGCGTATTATATTAATTGGTATGTGTGGTCACACGACTCTTTACATGTGATGGAAAAGGCTCATCATTCTTAAGGTTTGTAGATCGTGACATGCTCATGCGTTTCCATTATGGCCTTGGGGTTGGACACGTGTACTCTCACCATCGTTCCTCGCTTCCCGAATCACAAGGCAGCCCTATCGCAGAAGAGGTCAAGAGTGATACTGAAGATGCCACAGACAGGGAATTTGAAGACGATGAAGATGATTTGCGATGTTTTGATCAAGACTTTAGCACAAGTCAGGAATCACTAGAATCTGCTTTTGATGGGATGTACGGTAGCGACTTAGAATTAGATTATGAAAACTAGCGCGCATACCCATCCGATGGCGCATTTCAATATTTATTATTTTACACGTAAAAGACGATCAATGGCACTTGAGCAGTGCCATCGATTGTGAATTCTATCAATGATACTGATGGCACAGGTTTATTTTCCTCAATCACACTAATGGGCCAGCGACGACCTAATTTGGCACACTATAAGTATCAAGGGCGCCATTCTCTCTTCTCGAACAACATGTCCATGTCCCTATTTGTTCCACTTCACAGCGCACATGGTTTGAGCCACGACTACTATATCTACGACGTGTCGATTGACACGGTAATCCATTCCTCCGTAAGCTGTTTTCTTCTCATTGTTCACTGAATGAACCTAACTATCACTTCTTCCAGGGTGACCCATCGATGAGCGTGGACTTTGTAGGGTATCTAGTGGTGGGGTCGCTGCCAATGGTATATGCTCTATATGTAAGTACTGTATGAATGTCTTGAAGGTGTAATCTGATTATGGGTGTAGTGTCCGACACATGCCCGACTCAATGTAAAGTATTTTACCTTCTACACGCTGTAAAACTGACATCTATAAAGCTTAGAGAGCAGTTGTGTCTTGTGGGCTACATTGGGACGCCCATGCTGCATGCCTCACCATTCTTGAACCCCCGCACTGATGTTCCTTGCTACGTCTTGCTCGTATGTTGAACAGCGACTGCATCCCGCTTTCTTACTAATCAAATGTTTAGCTCGACTTCTCTGCCCCGCTGTTGAATTTGCCTTGTCTGATGGTGGTGAGCTGCGAGAACAGTGTGTATAGTCTATACCACTATGTAAGTTCACCTTGCAATAAAACTATATTTTACTTGACACGCTCTTAGGTTGATGAGACAAACCCTCTTGGTTGCACTGTCGTTCGTCTTGCACGCTACCCTACTGGGTACCATAAGATTACTGATGACGACCTGATTGCGTTCTCAGATATCTTTACTGCATCGGGCCAGGGGACGTCGATATACGTGCAGTCTCGGATCTGCTCCGAGTCCGCAAATGACATCGCAACAGGCCCAAGCAACGCCGTTGAATTCCAACAAAATGCAACCACACCCGCTGAACCTCAAGCAGCCAGTGCTACAGACCACAGCATCCAGAAGGTCATGAAGATGCACGACAATTGGCGACATCCACTTGCCCATCTTCGAGTCCTGATAAGGATTGCGATCTGCTGCGGGACAACAGAGAATCCCCACTTAATCGTCCAAAAGAACGAATGTAACCAGAGAACCGAGGTGATTCACCGACTCTGGCCCCTCTGTCTGATCAGGTCTAATGTCAATCCTTCGACCTTGGAAAAGGGTAGGAGGTCGTTTCCTTAATACCTGCTACACTTATTGATTCATTTCTAGTTATGTCCAGAACTACAAAGAAGCCTATTACTGAAGATGAAATATTGAAACTTGTATGTGTCCTCTTTGTTTCATTTACTTGTCTTATCACATAGCAGGCTTCTCCGTGGTTCTCACAATTCAACTACGATGTGAGGCGCAGGCTGAACGACACCCTTGACTCTCGCGCAGGCTTTGGCCTCGTGGATGGTGCATATGGTGATGTTTTGACGGATAAGATCTTGGAGTGCATTCGGATGTTCATCAGACCATTTGCACATGTGCTCCCACTTTCCGTGAGTTCTCCGACTTCCCATTCGTTGTCAAACTCTTATTTTCCTCGCAGGACAATGGATTTTATCAATTCTTGATTCACCAGATCGCTAAGGAGATCGTTCACCACGTCATCTTCCGTCCTACGGAGACATGCCAAGTTGAATTGACCATTGCCGATCTAGAACCTGAAAAGTTTCGCAATGCTCCACACCTACCGTGGGAGGCAATGGCGTTCTTCGCGTCATCTGTATGTGTACTAGTCTTCCGGTCTTTCTTTTGACTTCAATTGCTGCATCAGTGTTATGAGGTCTTACTGAAAAGACTCTCCCATCGCCCGAACTATCATGTTTTGCTGGCCACACATCTGTCTCCCAGTCAAGTTTTCATGGAATTAAAGGAGACGGTGTAGAAACAACAATACTGAGTGGAACAAATGATGCTCCTGACAGTATCTATAAAAAGTTGTGAGGTCGCGCGTTGCCTAGTCTGCGTTACTTGAGGAGACAAGTGCGTTCGACCCTAGGGGAAGCGAGCGCTGCGAAGATCTAGAGGTACGCGCTTCAGCGAAGCGCGAGAAAGCGCAGGTGCGCGCAAGGCGCGGGAACACGCGCGCGTATTAGCGCGAAGCGTGGGAAAGCGTGCGCGCGTATGCGGAAATGATAGATAGACTAGACTTAAGTGATAATATGATGCAAGAGATGTGAGAGCGCGAGATCTAAAGGAATAGGTTTCTACTATGTTCTCCTAAGTAGTAAGTAAGTAGTAATAGGTAAATGGGAGGTAAAGTAAGTTAGTATGTACTGCTGGCGCTTATATAGCGCGCCTAAGCGCGGTCATGCGGAGCTGAAGCGCTACCGAGTAGGTATGTAAAAATATATATATGTGAGAGTCCATGATAAAAATAAAGATGGAATAATATGCAATGAGAGAAATAGAAATATACGCACTAGGGAGCTTGGTGGACAGTGGATGGATGCTTCTGGATGGCTGGCGCTATAGGGTGCGCAAGCGCGGGAACGTGCGCGCGCGTATACATCGCATTGCGCGGGAAAGCTGCGCGTCATATAGGAATCACTGCAGATAGCACACAGAATGATGCTGCAAGTTCATGCTGTATACTCCTAGGTGAAAACTGCCATATCATGCCATGAGAGGCATGATTCTCTACAACGGGTCCGATGCTCTTGCAACAGCACAATGATCCTGACATCCAGACATTCAGACAAACTCTCAGGAATTTGTGTCTTTTAACGTGAGTTCACTCAGAATGTGCATTATGTCCTGCGACTAAGGTGCAATGTACAGCGAGATTGATGTCTATCGTATTTCCCGGCCAAAGGTTTCCCAAACAAAGGTTTCCTGGTCAAAGAAATAGTGTGTGCTCGTTGTGTAACTTAACAGTTGTATCTCCCATGTGTCCAATATTTCATCTGATCACTGCATTGTTAAATGTACATTAGTCTGTTTCTGCAAGCTTTTATGACATCATGACAGTCGCCACAGCAAGAACCAGCAAATCATCATTGCCCACCCAAAGGTTAGAATTACCCTATTCTGGTTGTCATACACTGCTTACAAACGATGGCCGCATAGCAAATTTTTTTAATTTGATCGCCATTGCTGCAACTACTTTAACCTCTTTTTGATTTACAGTTTGATCGCCATCGCTCAACTGTATAGATTGTGTAAGTATTCAACCCCCATGAGAATGTCCCCTTCCTGCTCCCTTCAACTTCAACATGTTAAGTAAGATTTGTCCAGGCGTTATTGATATGTGCCCAACAGCTCCAATATTTCACTTTCTCGATATTGAACAGACCGAGGAAGCTCTGCTGGGTTGGCTCCAGACCAAGGGCTGTGATGCTGTCAGTGCCCTCACATATATATTCTTGATTTTTTTCTTAACTTCACGTGTAGCTTCCAGAATCCCTCATGATCACAGCTTCCGTGGTGTTTGGCTTGGTCAATGCACATGATCTTATAACCCTGATTGACATGTGCCTCAAGGAGGTCTCAGTGCGCATGCAGCTCCAGCGAGAAGAGGGGAGTTGCATGGTATTCCTTTCACGAGAAGGACGGTGTCTGATGCAAGATCAAATGTATTGAGCTCAATTGGAGGTTTCATTGTTTAGCAACGCTATCGCTAACTTGTGCGAAGAACTAGAAATCAGAAATCACCCCAGTGAGCCATGCAGTTGCAGAGTCTGTCTGGCACTAAAAACGTGTTTTCTAGTTGATCGACAAAGGCCGGCTGCAGTCGACGTTGCCGTGTATGCTGGAGTGCGCTCAGTGCGTAGTTTGGTCCATGTCGATTACTTTCAACCTTCAAAGGCGACTGAAGAGAAATGTAATGCATGGCTTCTTGCATCCTCGCATTCTCAAGGTATTACTCAAGTCAATCCCGATACTATCCGCGTGCTTCTCGATTCTCCGAAAACTATAGAAGTTCCTCATCTTTCTGAACGCCTCTTAAGAGTAAGTGTTATTTGATCTATGAAAGTAAGGTGTTCTTGATATTGTACAGCCCGACGATCTGCTTTCGCTACCTCGGTTGTTGAAAACCTGGGTCGATAATGTCACATACCATGCGTATATGAACGCATCCTTTGCCGAATGTAAACCGGTACACACCATTGACAGGAAGAGCTTCAAAACAAAGGAGCAAAAATCCGTGGATGTACTTAAGTCTGATGTCCGTATTCTAGATCTAAAGAAGCAGCGCGCACAGGCCGAAGTGGACATGTTTTCCGAAGCCATGGAACGCCTGTCCGAGTTCAAGGGCATGTCAGATGGTAGGCATGTAAATCATTCTAGTTCATTCCTACTAATTTTGCCGTAGGTATATGCTCTGAGCCTATAATGTTTGACTCACATCTACCTGACAACTATCTCAATAATTGGTTTTCGGAGTCATCATTATCCTTCTCTTCCGATACTTCCGTGCTCTTGTGATCATGTGCTACCGGTTTGTAACAATCCCCTTCCTTCGCCGTCCACTTTCTCACCATTGTCTGGTATTCCGCAACATTACATATGTTGGCTGTATGTTAGTTTTGGTTTATTTTATTTTTGCTACTATCACTGTCTTTGATTACCATCTGCTTATATTATGCACTCTTGACTCTTGACAATGTGCTGAGATCTTCGACCTTAAGCACCTCTGACATCATTCAGTGTTATCTCCCTTTCCGAAATTTGGTGTTTCCTTCCGCCTCCTTCGCTGTGTGTAGCTGCCACTTGAAACGTATCATAGATTCCCTTGACGCCATGTTTCAAACTCGTATCTTATGTTGTCCGAGAATTATCATGGTATATGAAGATAATATTCTCGCTCAGGTTGGCATGTGATGTCATATTATAAGATCAATTGTAGTTTTTGCAGGTATGGCATGCAGCTGCTCAGCAACATAGAACAAGTGTGGTGTTATTATCTTTAGCTAGTGTACAGATGGTCACTTGTCATATTGATCTCTACTCCTAACATACATGTCAAGATGGTTTGTCCTCGGCAAACTTTGTATTCTTTTGTATATGTGACATATATGGCAAACCTTTGGATTCCTTTGCATATGTGACATATGGTTGTCACATGCATATCACAGTGGCATGTCTTTGGCAAACCTTTGGATTCCTTCACATATCTGATGCATGGTTGTCACATGCATATCACAGTGGCATGTCTTCAGGCACACTCTTGTATTCCTTCGCATATGTGATGCATGATTGTCACATGCATATCACAGTGGCATGTCCTCAGCAAACCTTTGTATTCCTTCGCATACGTGATGCATGGTTGTCACATGCATATCACAGTGGCATGTCCTCGGCAAACATTTGTATTCCTTCGCATACGTGATGCATGGTTGTCACATGCATATCACAGTGGCATGTCCTCGGCACACTCTTGTATTCCTTCGCATACGTGATGCATGGTTGTCACATGCATATCACAGTGGCATGTCTTCGGCACACTCTTGTATTCCTTCCCATATCTGATGCATGGTTGTCACATGCATATCATGGTGGCATGTCCTTGGCACACTTTTGTATTGTTTCACATATGTGATGTGTGGTTGTCACATGCATATCAAGGTGGCATGTTCTTAGCAAACTTTTGTATTCTGTCATACACACGATCCACAAAGATAATGATATGTAATCCTAGATCTAGATGTATCATAATGTGCTTCATTTGTCAGCACTACCTGGTCATATCAATTCAGGGTTGATTACCTGATGTGCAATGCTGTGGGGTGAGCTTTGCACTTGCGAAACCTCAGTGATATTGACTAGACTGAAACATGGTGCAAGTCATCATCATCGCTCGGTTGCATGCCATGTATCAAGGATCCAGAAATATCCTGATATTTCTCATTGTCACCTTCCTGGCTATCAACGCTTTCGATGCAGTGGTCAATATAATGTCAATGATGCATACTTCAGGGGGTGCGTGTAATTGTGAATGAAAATAAATGTGGATTGGGCTCATTGATGGTTACCAGAGAACCTCATTCTCTCTGGCACTTATCAGTGCAAGATCAACTATGCGGAAGATATCCCACTTCTTCTTTCTGTGGGTTGGATTCTCAGCACTGTATGGGAGGTCCTCGTGCTATGTCTTGCAGTCTGGGTTGTGGTAAGACACTTCCGTGAACTGCGACAACATTCGGCAGGAGGGATTATCGGGGACTGTTTCACAGTGTTGATGAAAACTCACGCAGTTTACTTTATGAGATAAGCTCATATTATAATTATTGCTCCTTTTTCCCACTGACATGTCGGACGTGGTAGCTTTGTTGCTGTTTCTTGTCTCCATCTCATTGCTGATTTTTATCCAACATTCTTCCGTGTATGTCAATCTTTCACTTGCCTATGCACCCTACCACAATTTATCGTTTCTACAGAGCTATTCCCTGACCCCTCAGATTATTTCTGGGGTGATTCAGATCTTGGATATTGTGCAGATGTTTGTGCTGGGACCGCGCCTGATCCTTGGTGTTCAGGGAATACCACGCCAAGCTCGTTGCCGATTCCGATGCAGCAACTGGTATGACCTCAATTGCTTTCCAGGAGCGCATGCAAATATCGACTGGTAGTGGTGTGTGATACTCAGGTGGAGTTAACGGTTGTCTGGTGCCCTCCAAAGAGCAGGGAAATTTGCTTTTATTTATTACCACTTTCTTGAAGGTATTGATCAAAGTTATTGGGTATTCCGAAGTAAGTTTCAAGGAGACATACAAAGTTTTCGTCGTATTATCTAGTCGAGTGATTTGTTATACGTGTTGATAATGTTTAAATAGATAAATATTGTTGGAGTACGAGACTGAGAGATCTGAGGCCAGGGGGAGATCAGAGTCAAGAGAGTCCGAAGGATCCGAGTGATAAGGGGAGAATGGTTCGAGCACACGCCAAAACGGACGAAGACGAGCGACGTATGACGTCGGCTCGCGTCCTAGTTTATTTTTCAGTCTCTCATTCATATATTCCAGTACCTGACCAACTTACTATAAGATTAGCAGCAGTACCGCAGGTGCATCTCAGTTTTCGTTCGAGACAACTGAGATGTACGTGCCAAGAAGTCCCTAGAGTTTACAAGGCGTCTAACGTTAGTTGTAGCTTGTCTTTGTCGTTCTAGGTAGATGCACCGTTATAGAGTTTTCGTTCGAGACAACTGAGATCTTGTCTTTGTCGTTCTAGACTCCTCGTGACCCTCTCGCTCGTAACGAACGCCTTTAAATATCTCTACTGGCACTAGCTGCCCGCTTGCACCAACCACTGGTCCTTTTTCTCTCTCTATACGACGACAATCATTCATATGATTGCTTAGGCAGCGCGCGAGAGAAAAGTCGAAGGACAGCGCACTGCTTCAATTCCTTAGCAATCCATACTCGATTTGTCTTCTTGCCTCATGCAATGTCCTATGAACTGCTACCTTGTTTTCAGCTGACCCACGACAAGTGGCCTACAGATGATGCATTCAAGGTGATCACAAGGTGCGCGAAGCACGTTCATGCATGCGTAGCTTAATGATGCGAAGTATACTTGATGAGTTTTGGGGAGGCTGAAATTGGCTAACGCTTGTGGAGGAGCTTGCCTTTCACTTCCGTTCGCCGAGTGGACATACGGATACAAATATAAGTGTTTTTAAGATTGTTACTGAAGCAAGTACTACTGGGGATACATGTACCCTATCATGCATTGTGATATGAAGCCCGTGCGTGTGATCCTTCAGCTGAGACCCGGCGCCTGTGTGGAGTCAGGGGAATTTGAAGGAATCCAGGGTGCTAACCGGACACGAAACATAAAACAACAACTTATTGACGTGGCTCAAAATGGCGACAAGGGACGCACCTAGGAACCGACATGCCCAGCACCAGTAATAGTGCAGGAGTCAAGTACCTGCTGCTTGAGGCCAGGCTGAGGACGTGATATGGAACGTGCGTGCGAGAACATTATAAGTTGTGGTGATTTGAGGGGAAGGGAATATTCGAAGAAATTTGAAATGTGCTGTATTGCAAATTGTTATATATAAGAATAGACTGGACAAGAATTTCAGTACGCACAAGTCGCTCTGAGCACGTTGGAGCGTGACCAGCACGAACAAGTCACCAGGTTGTTGGGTGCTATAGGTAGGCTTTGAAAGTGATAAGACTGGTTGCGGAGGACTGAGTAGGTGGTGTTGGTGACATTCGAGTCCGATAATTGCAAGTCAAAGATGTGATCATAGCATCCAGATGCGTGGAAGCCGAGAGTGATAAAACATTTCAAAACAAATTACGTCAATTAGACTTTAGAATGTGTGCAAATTGCAAATACCGTGCTTCGCCTATCAGACTGGAGTCTAGAGTCTCTAGTTCGCGCTCAGGCTGCTTGTCTGATTGTTCCCAAATGCCCATCCCCGCTTCAGCACCATAAACCAGCTATACGACCAGTTTGACATTCGCACGGTCCGCGACTGGGTACGCCAGCATCTCCAGTGTTTCAAGTTGAAGTACGTACTGGCATCACACCTTTTGAAAATCTCACAAAGACCACCTGATGAAATCATACAGCTTGTTCACAGCAAGTCTACATCCACAGTGAGTATCCCTTCTTTTTCAATTATGTTTCGCCAAGCAAACCCATATAGAACCTGCTTTGTATACTAATCGGTTAGCATGCAAGGGCTTTAACGCCACATGAATTCTCAAGTCTCGAATCTTGATCGTCAGTCGGAGTTCTGAGGTGTCGGTGCAGTCTCGGGCGTCGTTATAGTAGCTGGTTCATGCGAAATATAGACGGCGTTCAAATTTACATTCCCACTCAGGCTACCCTACGAATGTGCGAGTCAACAGAAGGGCATCAACTGCATGATGGATTCAGTGTGGCACGGTTTGGATCGGTCTTCATTGGAATAAGCGTTGATGTGCATTGGTAGCTGTATGACCCGGTGAGTTATTCCCTCAACTTCTTCAAATCACCAACTTTCTGATGGTGTGCCAACGGAATGTTATCGCCTTCAGCCATTGTGCATTCGAGCACCGTTTTCTCTCATCTTCTCTCTCAACGATCTTTTGATATAGGGGTGATGTTGTATCTTCATCATACATCAATCACAGAATCTCACATCTTTGGTGAAACGCAGTGCCACCGCACCAACTCCACGATACAAATCATACATTCTGAGCTCACCAATTCTGACATCCAAATGATACGGTAACTCAATTTTCGAGGCAGAGAGCGAGAGGGTGCACATGAAGCGACAGACCTAAGGGTGAGATGAGACATCGAGACCTATGCTCACTGGGGAGGTATTGGTAGCCAGAGTAGGGTGCGAATTTGCTTCTTCGTATGATTTGACGGCTGATTTTTCTGTTCCGGTGTCTTGCCGACGCAATGTCCATTTGCTGAGTGACATTTGATGAGCTGTTATGCTCCCCGGGCTTGTGCAAGAGAGGCGAATAGAGATGAGATGCTAGGCTTTCCGATGGTCACACCGTGATCAGTATGTATCAAACAGATGAAGGTAGTACTCGGTTGCATTAATGAACTGATGCAAGTGTAGCAAAATCATTTCGAGAATAGCATCGGAAACCAGGCGACAAGATCACGAAAAGTTCTTGATGTTGTTCAATCTTTTGCGGAGCTCAAGAGTTTCGCTCGTTCAGATGTTTTACGACCAACATCTACCATGACCCCCTAGATGCGTTTATCTTTCCTCATGCAGGGACATCCACTTCCACCAATCAAAGCAGCAATGGTCATCATCTCCCGATCTCGTTTCGCTGATCTACTTACCGGATGGTGGTATAACTAGCATGAACGCCATTGTCTTACGTCCACCAAGTTCGCCTCTCACCCACACCTATTCTCTACAATATGACCTACGTCTCAAATGATCCCACTTGGTGGTGGGCCATCGATGCATCTCGTTTGGCCAGCTATTGTGTAGGTTCGTGGAAAACCGGATGTTGAAGCTGACACAATCTAACCTTGGCTATGGTTTCGCAGTCGCCGCCTTTGTTGTAGTGATATATGATTGGGGTGAGCATGATAACATTAAAAGACTGCTGACGTCTTACGATTATTTTCAGCTCTCACATTTGGACAAGAGGTATGTTGATGGTATGACCGGAGCAGCCATCTCGCTGAGAATGGTTTTATAGGTGGAATTGATATGGGTGAGTAGAGTCTGGTGTCAGAGGAACACGCATGAAAATACACTTGATTCCAGAGACAACGATGGTCCGTAATGACAGTCATGTATCTCGGTGTATGTGGATTATTTGTCGCTGTTCCCATGCTGTGTTGACTTGAAAGTATCCTAGGCGCGTTACCTTGGAATCTTATTTTCTGCGTATGTTCGGAAGGCTACACAATCGGTGTTGTATTAATTGTCTGTCTCTCATAACCAGCTTGACCATTCTGTGTATGTCCCGTCAGCGCATTTGCTGCCTTTTGCTTCTTCTGACCAACGGCATACAGCAAGTGTTCCGACCATCTCGCTGACTGATACAGTGAGTCTGCACAGATGCCTATGACTATTCCCCTCCAATTAACTGTAGTGCCCTGTAGCAGTGGGTGTGATTCTTTGCTAACTTATTGGTTCACTAATGACTGCCACGCTATACTGCAACAGATGTGAGTCTGTTTGGAGTGTGCTACCCGAGGTCGATCACTGACTGGATTCGTCAGGCAGAATTGTATACACCGTATGGGATTGGACTGGTGTTGTGGTATTTGCGATGCTGTGGGGTGAGCTTTGCACTTGCGAAACCTCAGTGATATTGACTAGACTGAAACATGGTGCAAGTCATCATCGTCGCTCGGTTGCGTGCCATGTATCAAGGATCCAGAAATATCCAGATATTTCTCATTGTCACCTTCCTGGCTGTCACCATTTTCGACGGAGTAGTCGCCATAATGACAACAATGCATATTTCAGGGGGTGAGCTTAATTGTGAAGGAAAATAAATGTGCATTGAACTCATTGATGGTTACCAGAGGAACTTGTTCTCTCTGGCACTTATCAGTGCCAGATGCACTCTTCGAAAGATATCCCACTCCTGGATTCAATTACTTGGATCCTCAGCACTGTGTGGGAGGTCCTCGCGCTATGTCTCGCGGTCTGGATTGCGGTAAAACACTTCCGTGAACTGCGACAACATTCGGCAGGAGGCATTATCGAGGACTGTTTCACGGTGTTGATGAAAACTCATATACTTTACTTTGCGAGGTGAGCTCATATTGTGATTATTGTTCCTTATTCCCACTGACGTGTCGGACGTGGTAGCTTTGTTGCCGTTTCTTGTCTCCATCTCATTTTTGATTTTTATCCAACATTCTTCGCGGTATGTCAATCTTTCACTGGCATATGCACGCTACCACAATTGGTTTCTATAGGGCGATTCCACGGATGCTCAGATTATTGCTGGGTTTACGCAGATTTTGACAGTTGTGCAAACATCTGTGTTGGGACCGTGCCTGATCCTTGGCGTTCGGGAATACTACGCCAAGCTCGTTGCCAATTCTGACGCAGCAACTGGTATGACCTCAATCGCTTTCCAGGAGCGCGTGGAAATATCGACTGATAGTGGTGTGTGATAATCGGTGGAGTTAACGGTTGTCTGGTGCCCTCCAAAGAGCAGGGAAATTTGCTTTTATTTATTATCACTTTCTTGAAGGTATTTTTATTTGGTGTTCCAAAGTAGATTTCAAGAGACATAGAAAGTTTTTGTCGTATTATTTATTCAAGTGATTTGCTATGCGTGTTGATAATGTTTCAATCGATGAATATCTCTACTAGCACTACCTGCCCACGCAAACTTGTATCAACCACTGGTCCTTCTTTTCTCTGTTCGATGACAATCTGTCATATGATTACTCAAGCCACGCGCGAGAGGAAAGTTGAGGGACAGCGCACTGCTTCAGTTCCTTAGCAATCCACACTCGATTCGTCTTCTCACCTCATGCAATCTCCCTCCTACTATGAACTGCCACCTTGTTGTTTTTTCAGCTGACTCACGCCAACTAGCCTACAGATGATGCATTCCAGATGATTATAATGTGCGCGAAGCACGCTCATGCAGGCGTAGCTTAACGATGCGAGGTATACTTGATAAGTTTTGGGGAGGCTGAAATTGGTTAATGCTTGCAGAGGAGCTTTGCCTTTCACTTTTGTTCGCCAGTGGACATACGGATACAAATATAAACGTGTTTGGGATTGTTGCTGAAGCACTACAGTGGGATACATGTACCCTATTAAGTATTGTGATATGAAGGCCGTGATCCTTCAGCTGAGACCCAGCGCCTCTGTAGAGTCAGGGGATTTTGAAGGAATTCAGGGTGCTAACCAGACACAAAAAATAAAACAGCTTGTTCATGTGGTTCGAAACAGCGACAAGTGACACACCCAGGAACAGACACGTGAGCATCAGCATCAGCAATATAGTGCGGGATTCGAGCATCTGCTGGTTGAGGTCAGGCTGCGGAAGTGATAGCGAGGTCGAGGCGAATCTCTTGATGTAGCTGGTATGTGGCCAAGATGTTGTCGACGTTAAATTGATTTCGAACTTTGAGCATACGTGCAAGAAGTAGTGATACTAAGAGCAATACTTTAAGGGAATGTTCAAAGACATTTGGGGTGCGCTGTATTTTGTTATGTGAATAGATGTGGACGAGAATTCAGGCACGCACAAGTGATAAAACGTTTTAAACAAAGTAACAGAGTGACTCTGAGAAGAGCAGTTGAGTGTGACTGGCACGAACAACCCACAGGTTGGTGGGCGCTATAGGAAGTAATAGAAGTGGTTGCAGAGGGGTGGTGTTGGTGAGGGTCAAGGCTGAAAATTACAAGTCGAGGATGCGTGGAAGCTCACATTTTATCCACGCGTGTATGAATAACCAGAGTTGCGGCCTGCACCTGATGCGCGAGCTATCTACAACCAAGCTGTACATCAAACAACGCATATTAAAAGTCCTGCTCACCATCTTCTGGCAGGTCATCGCACTATGTCTCGGCAGTCTGGATTGATAAAGCACTTCCGTGAACTGCGACAACATTCGGCAGGAGGAATTATAAGGGACTGTTTCGTGGTGTTGATGGAAACTTGCGTGGTTTACTTTGCGAGGTATTTGGAAAGTGCGTGCGGGAGTGCTCCAGGTCATGGTGGTACTCTCAGAGATTTGAGGGCATCGAAGAAGGGAGTGTTCCATGGTCTTTGAAGTCCTGCATTGTGAATGAAGTGATGAGAAGATTGTATGCATGGGAGGCAAACACATACCATTCATACAATTTCAGGCATGCAGAATTCGGAGTGATAAAATATTTCAAACAAAGTAACAGAGGCAATCTGAGCACGTCGAATCTCGATCAGAACTTGGTGGCAAGGCTGCAATTTCAAACTCCGTGCTTCACCTGTCAAGCTTTCGATCGATCAGTCTACGCTCTCTAGTTCGCACCAAGGCTGCTTAAGCTTGTTCCCAAATGCCCATGCATCTGCAAAACGACTGAAATGAACGCTTAACTTACGCGCGTTACGAACACTTACGAACGCTTACGACTTCAGTAGCGAAGCCATGCGATTGGTGGAGATCTGACAACTCACTTAGTCGTGTCAAAATCACGAAATCGAGTCTTAGATTTAGTCTTAAATTATTTAGCGAATCTTATCTTTGCAAGATAGTCCAATCAATCAATCTAACATTGCGATGCACACCACAGGACGTCTAGACTCGAGGGAAACTACATGAAATCTGTGTGTAGCGTGTGGTACCATTCTTTGTCTGAAAAATTGTTAAGGTAGAAGGTATCATAGCTTTCCAAACACGTCAAGGAGTCAACAGCACGATTAGCTCTGTCCCCATAAACAGGAATGAGCTCGATTGCATGGGTAACATCGAGCAGAGGAATGATCATGCCAACCCGCACTTGTGTGCCATCAGGACCGGTCACAAAACGGCGCTTAACGCGGAACATCATGACTCCAACATCATCTTGAGGACGTGCGACGACTTCGAAGAGCTGTACATAGAGGAATATTTGGTCAAGTTCAGCAGGCAACGGTGGGCCTTTCTTTGACAAGCCAAACACCATGCGAACTTGAGCTACAATGGCGTCTAGTGAAGAAATGCGTGAATACAAAGATACTGACCGTAACTTCAAAACTCACCAAGATTTTCACCTTCTTCACCTTCACTGTGCATCTGCAGCAGGACAGCATCACAATTTCCACGAGGATAATTGGTAGATGGCGGATATGCTTGTACCTGCTGGCTCGGCATGACGAGACGTGGACGCAACGTCGAATGCAGCTGAATACGAAACTTGTTCCAGACGTTGAGCAGTCGGTTCTGGAAACGAGTTGCGAGCGTAGGGTTGACACTTTCAATGAAGGAGTGAAGCGTCAGAGGAAAGTCAGGAAGCTGGTATAATCGCGCCAAAAAAGGTGCTGTCTTGTTGGTGTGGTCACTGGATACAGTGATATGAAAGGCGACCCTGCTGTCTTCAGACAGCAGGCCTTTGAGGAAATGGTTGCGAACGGGACGTGGGCCTTGAAACCGAGACAGTTCTTCGGGAGCGACGCGCATGATCCAACCCAACATCGGGTCCATGTCAACGACTTCGTCGAATTCATTGACGATGAGGTTGTTGAGGGACATGTCGTTTGAGCGGAGGAGGGCATAGAGGTCGAACTGGCGTGCAGTCTCTTCCCGGTCCAGGAGACGGACGACTTGCTGAGTGAACGTTGCACGTTGGTGGCTGGTGCGCTCAAATGGATTCTTGCACTGTGTGATGAGCATGCGCTCACTGACATCAGCAGTAAATTGTATAATGGAGCCAAGCTGGGGGATGGCTCGAGCGAATGATGCTAAGAGCTCAAGTTTTGGAATTTCAAAATGCTCAATAGGACCCGATGTTCCTCGGCGAGCCTCGGCACGGAGAATTGCGTGTTTGAATTCGTGAAACTCTTGGAGGGAGGAGGTCATGTCAGTGATCGATGTTGGAGTGAAAGTTGGAGCCTGTGCTTTGTAGATGAAATCGACCATCGCGCGAACAGCGCGGACGAAATCAGGATCGACGACACCTGCAATTGTAGGTACAATTGTGCGTTGGATGTCCCGATGTTCCCGACCGGTCATCTGCGAGACATGGGAGACACCTTGCCCAAAGTGACGGGTTCCGATGCGTTTATGTTGCGAACGAAAGCGAGTATCGAGTTCATCAGCCCCAACAACTTCCTTACACCACTTGAGGATGTGATCAAAGAAAAATTTATGGCATGTGTGGAGAAGTTCAGGTGCAAGGAAAATAGCTGGATCAGCGAAGCGCCAGTCACGCCAGAAGGGAAGCTGCACCCCGCTGAGATGTGATGCTTTGGCTGCTTCTTGAAATTCCTGGACCTTCCAGGGATCGATACGCTGACCAAGTTCTTCAAGTGTCCTGAGTGTGCCCTGGCCGTCGCGAGGTTCATACAACTTTCCGTCCCCGAACTGTGACTGGATGGCTAGAGTGACTGGTGATGTATTCTTACTTACACATGAAACCATCTGTTGTTCGGGGAGGTCGGCGGTATATGCGACAAGGGGGGTAAATCCATAGCGTAAGAGACCCAATGGGTCCACCATACTTGCGCCTACAGCGGCTGCCTCCTTGAGATTCACGCAGACTATATCCATGCACCGATGCCACACACGGGCTTGCAAGAGTGAAGAGAACTCGGGGTTGCAAATGAACTGAGGAATGGGCATATACGCGATGCACGACCATGCGTGAGCCGTAGCCTTCATGCGAATGTCAGATCGGATGTTAGCGATAGTAAGGAACGTGGGATGCATCTCGAGACCTCCTGTGTGTCGAGTGACAGGAGTTTTGTCCGATGCAAGAACGATGGGCACAATGGTAGCACCTCGTGGAAGCTCGTCCTATGCATAAAAACTATCGTCAGAATTCGTATTCGAACATAAAAAATAATACAAGCCTGGATATCATGCGCACGCGAACTCGACATCCATTCACCATATTCCCGTTCTCCGTCAACAAATATCTCATATGGATCGAATTCCATGTCATTGGCAAAAATCGGATTGCCAAATATGTGCTTCGTTACCTCCAAAGCATCACGCCAGATAAGATGCACAGGATGCGTTGTAACATAACCATCTGTCTCGATTGTTGTGCAGCGCCACTGCGGTCCCTTTGGCAGGGCGTCCATAAAGGTTAGCAGTTGGGGCGCAGTTTTGAATGTGGGCTGTTGCCGTGTTTCTGACTTCACCTAATAGCGAGCTGTTAAAATTTAAAAGTTAATGTAAAGTTCACTGACCCATAATAACTTCAAAAAGCGACTTATTTGCCCCTGATTCAGATTCTCGATGAGAAATTTGGCGAGTTCCCATTCCTCCCTCCCAGAAAATGGGTAGTACACATTATGTTCGCGAGCGGACTCATAGTCATGAGCCTTCATGCACTCGAACGTATTTGGCCATTGAAACCCATAAATAGAGCCGGATTTCGTGTGATAGCGACCCATGCGTTCTTCACCTGGACCAGCAGGTTGGCGAAGTGCATGAGGGATGGGTACAGCATTGCATTGCGGATCATCTGTAAGGTGAGTGCAAAGTTCTTCCACCTTCACAAATGGCGTGGAACAGGTGGGACAAGGATACTGGCTAGTACCACTATATGATAGCCAGCTTGATCAGGACCATCGTGTAAGTTTGATATCAAAAATGTACTCTCCGGCCCTAAAAAACATCTCGTCAGAGGTAAAGCCCTCTTCTACATTGGATGCCATCGGAGCGTTCAACTTGAAGAACTTATTGATATCGCAGCCTTAAGAATCACCTTGACTGACCATCCACCGCCGTGTATTTGGAATTCTGTTAAGTCCTTCAAACTCCGAAACTCGCTGACAAGTCTGTTGACAGCACCGCAGCGAGAGGCTGAGTGAGAAAACATTCAGGTCAAATCCTCCAAGTCCATTGTTCATATCATGCTGGACACTTGTATTGCTACTATGCGCCCTACTAGCCCAACCAGCTCTGCAACTTTCGTCGAACATTCCTCTCCTGCTTATAGAGCAAGTCCCAAGGCTAAGCGTAAGTCTCGGTCTCTACGCAGGTCTCGGTCTCCCCTGGGGAACTACTCCTTACACTCTCCCCGGGGGAACTACACCTTACGGTCTCCCAAGGGGAGCTGCTCCTCATTTAACTCTGCTTTGTTTGACTCTGAGTCAGAGGGACATGATATCCCTATTGCAAGTTTTGTGTCCCTTGTAAGTCTTTTCCACATTTTTGCTGGTACTGATTGTATTGAACTCGATTAAACAGGCCCCAGAGATTCTGGGCGACACAAACATGCCGCCTGAGGATCTCAAAGTGGCTGTTGCTGCTCAGTATGCCACTTGTGAGAAGCTTCGCCACCTTATCATGACCAGGATCTGGCAGGTAGAAGAGGCGAGCAGGTGGACTAGTTTCTTGAACCAATCCATCAACAAGTTGAAGAAAGAACATGAAGCTGCAGAAGATGGGCTTCGACTCTGGATTGAAAACACGCAGAAAGAGTGCACAGAGGTTTCTGAACCATCCTCCAGCGTTACTACAAACCTCCTCAAAGCAAAGGAGTCCCTCAAGTTTGTGCAAGGTAAATACAACGATATGGAAGGACTACTTATCGCACACGGGGTCACCGACACAGACTTGATCATGGCTAACGACGGTGGCGAAGACTCCAAAAGCGGTCGGGACTAGGCAATCAGTTAAGTTCATTTCTTATCTTGGTCAAAAATGTCACTGATTCGTCGATTACCGCTCTAGATCAACGGTGTACCAGTTTTATGTATTCAAGAGTTTTGTAGTAATGTTCGATGTAGCCTCGTGACTGATTTCTCTTCTTCTTGTCACTATCGATACTATCTTGTCACCATCGATATCATTCCGCACTATCACATCTTTTTGCCTATTCTGTCCTTACCCCGCGTGAAACTGCGTCAAACATACTGATCATCATGCCACGAGGTTCGCAGCATGCAGATTTCGGTGCGTCTAATACATAAATGTCTGCATTCGTGATTACTGATTGATCTTTCTATTGAATTGGCTGCGCCATGAGGCCGATAGAACCCTGGGGCCAATTAAATAACCCCGGCTGTTAAGCACCTGGACTCAAGCGTACGTTTTTCTCATACGTTTTCCACCCACCCATCATCATGCCCCCAAAGGCCAGTGCAACTCGCAAGCACACGAAGATCACGAAAAAGTGTCCCTCGCGCAAGAATGCGAAGGTAAGTCTTATGGTACTACTACCTATGCATGCTACTAATATAATATTATTAGGCAATAAAAAAACCAGGGAAAAATTCGGGTTTAAACCCGTCTTTGAATTCAGATGCAAGCCAGATCAGTGTCCGTGTCGAACAACCTCAAGGTCCGGCATCATACCAGCAACTAATTTCGTTAATCGAATCCGAAGGCATGGACGAGGATGAGGACGACGAGGACGAGGATGATGAGATGGAGGAGGAAGATGATATGGAGGAAGTCAATATGGAGGAAGCCGATGAACATCTCGCACAACCAGGTCTGTCACACGACTACTACTCATCGTCCATGCAGCCAGCTCCACCGCCGGACTCCCGGCAGCTCCCTCGACAACATTTGGGCAACCAGGCCCGTCGCACGACTACCACCCACCGTTCATGCAGCCAGCTCCACCGCCGGACTCCCGGCAGCTCCCTCAGCAACATCTTGGGCAACCAGGCCCATCGCACGACTACCGCCCACCATTCATGCAGCCAGCTCCACCGCCGGACCCCCGGCAGATCCCTCGACAACATCTTGGGCAACCAGGCCCGTCGCACGACTACCGCCCACCGTTCATGCAGCCAGCTCCACCTCCGGACCCCCGGCAGATCCCTCGGCAACATCTTGGGCGACCAGGCCCGTCGCACGACTACCGCCCACCATTCATGCAGCCAGCTCCACCTCCGGACCCCCGGCAGCTCCCTCGGCAACATCTTGGGCAACCAGGCCCGTCGCACGACTACCGCCCACCGTTCATGCAGCCAGCTCCACCGCCGGACCCCCGGCAGATCCCTTGACAACATCTTGGGCAACCAGGCCCGTCGCACGACTACCGCCCACCGTTCATGCAGCCAGCTCCACCGCCAGACTCCCGGCAGCTCCAACAGCAACCAGCCCCTCATGCTCACACTTACGGGCTCCCACAGATGCCATTCGCACCACCGGAACTCGTGTCTCGTGAGGCACATCAATTTGATGTGCCCACACCGACAACCTTCAGGAATATCGGACACATGCAAGAGCCGCAGAGGGAGGA
This sequence comes from Suillus fuscotomentosus, assembly GCF_016647785.1. NCBI lineage: Eukaryota > Fungi > Basidiomycota > Agaricomycetes > Boletales > Suillaceae > Suillus > Suillus fuscotomentosus. Next base: position 584,047 of record NW_024539520.1, read on the forward strand.
AGAACGGACACGTTATCTGGGACGCTTACCCATCGACCTGCCCGGAATTCGGAAGGTATTCGTATACGATCCTTGCCGCCCACCCGAAGGCCACCGGGGACAACTGTTCCCAACCGGAGTTATCAGAGTGCGTCGCTCACTTGTATCATGATCGTGACTGACTCTCTTCTACAGGCTACAGGAGACATCACTGTTACTGCACCACTCCCGTCTCGCAGAGAGCTGCCTCCGGTGTCTACTCCTCCCTCGCCTATCACTAATTTGCCTGTGGCTGGCTCCGGGCCTGTGGCCAACAGTCCTGCACGCTCCCATCCCTATGCTCCCCAACGTCCAACTAATGAGCAGTTCAAGAAATTGATGGAAGCCGCGAAGTCTAATATGCGCCGCAAGGTGTTACTAGAGAACGCTATGCCCGAAATGGGCATCAACACGGCGATGGCGGAGGCAGCGCTGTCGGCAGCTCGCCAGGACTTCATGCCTGACGCGGAGGTTCCCAACTACGAAACCTGTCTTAAGAGCCTCCGAACCCTCACAACGACCATACGAACGGCCTTCAAAACGAGGGCGCGCCGCGAAGTCCCAGTCCATTATGATCTTAACCGTCCGTTGGACGCAAATGCGGAGATCGCGCACAGGAAACAATGCGTACCGATACTCGTTGAGAATCACGCGTACTTGTTTTTGGTGAGTTTTCTTTTTGTATCCTTCTTCTAATGACTTATCCTTTTTTTTCTCTAGCACGAAACGAATGATCCGGACTCGCTGGCCCCAGTCAATCATCCTGGCGTACACGCCGTCATCATTGCAGCTGTGTGGGAAACCGGCTTCCACACAGAGCTTGACATAGACGACGTGGACGCTCTCGACAATCTGATTTCACTCGGCGGCGCTGCAACACATTCAGTCCTCATGGAGCATCTCAACGGGAGACGTCAGACGGTGGAGTTTTCAGCATCTTTGTCATCTGGAGCAGAGTATTGTTTCATTCAACAACACAATCTCACCATTCGTAACGTTCCTGCAGTATATCACGCTTCCATTTCTTTAAAGAAAGATTTAGTTGAACGAGGTATATCTACTATCAGTACGGCTAGTATGTCTGATGATCTGTAGATATGTAGATAAGATTTGATTCCTTTGTGATAATCTTGCACTTTCATAAGATTCACTCAATATATATTGTTTTGGAAATATTTGGGTTGCTCGCTCGCGCAGAAACTTAAAAGACGCTAAGCGGTCGCCTAAAATCAAACACCGCTCATCGAGCGCATCCGACTTTTAGATGTGCTATCATAAACCAGCTGACGACTAGTGCGATATTGTGTGTTATTCACACGGTCCACGCCTGGGTACGCCAACATCCAAATCGAAGTAAGTACTTAGTCGTTAGCCATTGCATCCCACTCTTTCAAAGCCTAACCAAGGCCACCTGATGAAATCGTACAGCTGCTCGACTTTTGTTCACAGAACTCATCTACATTCACGGTGAGCGTCCCATCTTTTTTCGATTGTTTTTCGCTAAGCAAACTCATACAGAACCGGTTTCGTATAATCTGTTAGCATGCAAGCGCTCTCACGCCACAAGAAATCTCAAATCTCGAATATTGATCGTCAGTCGGTGTCGGTGTAGTCCCCGGCGTCGTTATAGTAGCTGGTTCATGCAAAATATAGAGAGTGTTTTAATCTACATTCCCACTCAGGCTACCCTATGGATGTGTGAGTCAACAGAAGGGCATCAACTGCATGACGGATTCGGTGTGGCACGGTTTGGATCGGTTTTCATTTGAATGACGGCCATCGATGCATATCGTTTGAGCAGCTATGTTTCAGGCGTGGAGAGCAGTCGGATGTTGAAGCTGACACAATCTAACCTTGGTTGTGGTTTTACAGTTGCCGCCTTTGTTGCAGTGACGTATGATTGGGGTGAGCATGATATCATTAAAAGACTGCTGACGTCTTACAATTATTTTCAGCACTTACATTTGGACAAGAGGTATGTCGATGGTTTGACGGGAGCAGCCATCTCGCTGAGGATGGTTTTATAGGTGGAATTGATCTGGGTGAGTAGAGTTTGGTGTAAGAGGAACACGCATGAAAATATACTTCATTCCAGAGACAACGATGGTCCCTAATGACAGTTCTGTATCTCGGTGTATGTAGCTTGTTGGTCGCGGTTGCCATGTTATGCTGACTTGGAAGTATCTTAGGTGCGCTACCTTGGATTCTTATACGCTACGTATGTTCAGAAGGCTACACGATCGGTGTTGTACTAATCGTCTATGTCTTATAACCAGCCTGGGCATCTTGAGTATGTCTCCTTAGTACATTCACTGTCTGTGTTTATTCTGACCAATGACATATAGTCGATGTTCCGACTATCTCATTGACAGATACTGTGAGTCTTCTGTACAGATGCTTGCCATTTCCCTCCAATTAACCGCGGTGCCCTGTAGCAGTGGGTGTGGTTCTTTGCTAACTTCTTGATTCACTAATGACTGCCATGCTATACTGCCACAGATGTGAGTCTGTTTGGAGTGTGCTACCCGAGGCCGATCACTGACCGGATTCGTCAGGCTGGATTATGTACACCGTATGGAATTGGATTGGTGTTGTGGTATTTGCGATGTTGTGGGGTGAGCTTTGCACTTGCGAAACCTCAGTGATATTGACTTGACTGAAACATGGTGCAAGTCATCATCATTGCTCGGTTGCATGCGATGTATCAAGGATCCAGAAAGATCCTGGTATTTCTCACTGTCACCTTCCTGACTGTCAACACTTTCGATGCAGTCTCTACCATAATGATAACGATGCATACTTCAGGGGGTGCGTTTAATTGTGAATCAAAATAAACGTGCATGAGACTCATTGATATCAGAGGAACTCATTCTCTCTGGCACTTATCAGTGCCAGATTGACTTTGCGGAGGATAACCCGCTTCTTGAATCTGTGGCTTGGACGCTCAGCACTGTATGGGAGGTCCTCGTGCTATGTCTCGCAGTCTGGATTGCGATAAAACACTTCCGTGAACTGCGACAACATTCGGCAGGAGGGATTATCGAGGACTGTTTCACGGTGTTGATCAAAACTCACGTCGTTTACTTTGCGAGGTGAGCTCATATTGTGATTATTGTTCCTTTTTCCACTGACGTGTCGGACATGGTAGCTTTGTTGCTGTTTCTTGTCTCCAACTCATTTCAACATTCTTCGCGGTATGTGAATCTTTCACTTGCCCATGCACGCTACCACAGCTTATTGTTTCTATAGGGCAATTTCCTGGCCTCTCAGATTATTTTGGGGTTTCTTCAGATTATTGAGGTCGTGCAGCTGTTTGTGTTGGGACCGCGCCTGATTCTTGGTGTTCGGGAATACTATGCTAAGCTCGTGGCTGATTCTGACGCAGCAACTGGTATGACCTCAATCGCTTTCCAGGAGCGCGTGGAAATATCGACTGGTAATGGTGTGTGATAATCAGTGGAGTTAATGGTTGTCTGGTGCCCTCCAAAGAGCAGGGAAATTTGTTTTTATTTATTGCCACTTTCTTGAAGGGATTGACTGAAGTCATTGGGTGTTCCGAAGTAGATGTCAAAGAGACACAGTTTTTCGTCGTATTATTTAGTCAAGTGATTTTCTATAAATGCTGGTAATGTTCAAATCGATGGATATATCTACTGGCACTAGCTGCCCACGCAAACTTGCATCAACCACTGGTCCTTCTTTCTCTGTCCGATGATAATCTGTGATATGATTGCTCAGGCAGCACAGGAGAGGAAAGTTGAGGGACAGCGCACAGCACACAGCTTCAGTTCCTCAGCAATTCATACTCGATTCATCTTCTCGCCTCATGCAATGTCCTATGAACTGCTACCTTGTTTTTTTTTCAGCTGACTCACACCAATTAGCCTACAGATGACGCATTCAAGGAGATTACAAGGTGCGCCAAGCATGTTCATGCATGCGTAGCTTAACGATGCGAGGTATACTTGATGAATTTTGGGGAGGCTGAAATTGATTAACGCTTGTGGAGGAGCTTGCCTTTCACTTTCGTTTGCCAAGGTGGATACACAGATACAAATATAAACGTGTTTAAGATTGTTGCTGAAGCACTACTGGGTGATACATGTACCCTATTAAGCATTGTGATATGAGGGCCGTGATTCTTTAGCTGAGACCCGGCGCCTCTGGGGAGTCAGGGGAATTTGAAGGAATCCAGGGTACTAACCGGACACGAAACATAAAACAACAACTTGTTGACGTGGCTCAAAACGGCGACAAGGGACGCACCTAGGAATGGACATGCGGGCGCCAGCACCAGCAATAGTGCAGGAGTCAAGTATCTGCTGTGGACGTGATAGTGAGATTGAGGTGAATTTTTCGATGTAGTATGCGGCCAAAATGCCTTCAATTCATCATCGAGATTCGACGTTAGATTGATTTAAAATTTGGAACGTGCGTGCGAGAACATTAATATTATAAGTTGTGGTGACACTGGGAGATTTGAGAGGAAGGGAAGATTCGAAGAAATTTGAGATATGCTGTATTGCAAATTGCTATAAGAATAGACTGGACGAGAATTTCAGTACACACAAATGATGGAATAGTTGAAACAAAATGACACAAGTCGCTCTGAGCACGTTGGAGCATGACTAGCACGAACAAGCCACCAAGTTGGCGAGTGCTATAGGTAGGCTTTGAAAGTGATGGGAGTGGTTGCAGGTGGACTGAGTAGGTAGTGTTGGTGAAAGTCGAGGCTGAAAATTTCAAGTCGAAGACATGATCACAGGATGCGTGGAACACGTCAATTACACTCATTTCCGAAAGTCTTGACTCTTGACTCACGTGTTTGTGGCGGTTCAAAAATAGTGAAAATGCTGAAAATTCATTTAAATCAGTTTCGAGTTTTGTAGGCCTCTGAATGGCTTCAAACACACCATCTTGCACCTATTTCCTACTCAGACTCGCTATGGTCAACCAGAGGATCAGTCCCGACCGAAAAAATGAGGCATTTGGAGGAAGGATGGGAAATCGAGCACATGCTGCTGTTCTTGAAAGCATAGAGCGTATAGAGCGATGGGAGGTAAGTCTTAGCATATTCTACACATTTTGGATGGATGCTGCCAGCAAGTGGCAAGCCCTTTCATCTAGGTCTTCTCAGGAACGAACTCGATGATTTTCCACAAAGCGATAACCACGCCGTTTCTTTGCACATTCAGTGACTACTGTTCGCGTTTTTAGATTGTATTCAGCTCCATACAACAAATACAGCTACTAGCTATTCCACTCTACATGTTATTGTTACAGACAGCCACTATGCCTATACCAGCTTGGAGCATTTCCTACATTTACAGCAAGGAAGCTGCAAGGTTCACGAAGGTCCTGGTCAGGGAATTGGCGCCACCCACTATGTCGGAGATCTCTGATGCTGTCGAAGCCACTTCTTCACTGGAGACAGCGTGAGCAACAGGATACATCGACAATTCGAATGGCAGTGACAGGTTTCTGGCTAGCAGCATGCAGAGTCCAGACTCCTTAACAGTTTAAATTGATCCGGAAACCAAGGGCGCACCCAGGATTGGTGTGTGAGAGTTAATACAGTACATATCCCAATAATGCACATCCCAGTCATGCATATCCTAGATAATGCATTGATTTTGGCAGGGTCCCATCGTGGGCGCAGCCATTATGCACTAAAAACTCCATACTGAATAATGCATGAACTTTCGAGGGTAATATGCATTGTCTGGGCACTATTGATGGAGGTTGCATTGTTCTATGTGTGAATATAAGCACCGAAATATGCTAGATAACATATCACAAAAGTCTTTACAATGTCTCAACCCATCACGTTAAAGCGCAAAGCTATCAATAAACCTACTCAGGAAACTGCTAAGCCTGCCAAGAGGCAGAAAGTGTCCAAGGATGCCCCTACAACGTCGGCTCAACCATCACCAGCAAAACACCTACGACAAAACCTTACTCTTGCTGATTGGATCACAGTCTATGGTTATGTTGATGAGCATCCCACTGCTAATCAATCAGATATTGTCAAGTATTTTGAGACTCTTCCTACTGGGGCGCTCATACTTATCTACCGCAGTCATAACAAGGTCACACGGTATCACAAACTGTGACATCCAGTGTCGTGCATATTCATGGTAATGCATGGCATTTTCAGCTTCCCGACCGTATGCATTATTGGGATATGTACTGTACATCGATGTAGATCATAATTTGCCTCCCACCGCTCTATACTTTTTGACAATACACCAGGAGCAACTATATGTGCTCGATTTCCCATCCTTCCTCCAAATGCCTCATTTTTTCGGTCGGGACTGATCCTCTGGTTGACCATAGCGAGTCTGAGTAGGAAATAGGTGCAAGATGGTGTGTTTGAAGCCATTCAGAGGCCTACAAAACTCGAAACTGATTTAAATGAATTTTCAGCATTTTCACTATTTTTGAACCGCCACAAACACGTGCATCAGGGAAAACCTCCCGCAAAGATTTTGTAAAATTTTCTGAAATTTTCTGACTTTCTGAAAATACATTAAAATATTCCAAGTCCCTCTACGGATGGGTGAAAATTTATGAAAATCCACACGAATACAACAAAATGATTATAATGTGATTAAATACTAGAATATCGCAAATCACAAGATATGAAAATGAGGAAATGAGACAAAACGTGTAACGCAAAGTCCCTGTGCTATCAGGAATGCCCTACTCATCCCATCGAAATCGATTTGCGCAAATGCTGCTTTCAACTCAGCAGATGCAAAGTCAACCAACTTCAGATCAAGTAGGGAAGAAAAAATCTGGTAGAACACAGTGAGATAGTGCTTGAACAGTTAGAAAAAGATGCACCACAGTAACCACAGCTGAGACCATGGAATTCGGGATCCGATGTTCATAGTAGCAATAATGGCATCGACTGCTGATAAATTTTTAGAAGTATAGTTATGATCAGAGTATTGCGGTGTATCGTAGCACACGTGTCGGAAGATCGGACAGTGGACATGAGTCAAGAGCTCATCCCGATTGGCTCGAGGACTATGAATAACGCAGTCGAGGTTGGCTTCCAACTTCCTGGAAGCGTGTCAATAATATTCATAGTCTCCAATCCGAGCACCATACCAGAAGGCTGCAGTAGGATTGCCACCGAACATAGGGCTAGCAGTGAGGCCCAAGACCATGGGATGTTCGTCCTGCTCAGTCGTCACACTAGAGCCATGGACCACGGGGAGGCGGGTAGGGAGGAACCAGGAATCAACCACATGACTCACCTGCACGCCTCAGAATGCAGTGGCCCGGCTCTGGCCTGAGCTGCGGCTCGAGTAGGGAATTTGCGATTCTGACAGTGAGCATGAGCGGGTCGCTGTGAAACCAGGATTCAACTACATGACTCACCCTCAGAATGCAGTTTTGAGCTATGTGTATGCTCCAAATTGAGCCTGTAGCTGGGAGAGATCAGGAAGGCCGGTTGGACCGCCAAAAAGAAGAGAAAAAAAGGAATCCTACATAGACACCTGGTTTGAATGACCACGCACAGATGAATGCGACAACAGAATTCAGACGCCCACTCGGAGCGAGACTTAGCTCTGTGGTGGTGATGCCTCTCACCTAGAGTCCCCAACAGTAACCGTAAGGGAGAATGAAAACATAAAGAAAACGACGTGACAGGGTGTGCAAGTGGTTGCCGCGGCTCATGTAAGTTGCAGAGTGAAACATGAATATTTGAATGAGTTCATTGAAATCAACCGTGGGAGCCCTGTGATTAGTAATTAAATCATTGGTGGTTCGATTTTCAATTTCTCAATTTACTTGTTGTCGCTGAGGCTAAGGCCCTTCGAGCGAGCTCTATGTAGCCAGCAGCAGACACCTCCGAATTCTCCCTCCCACCTGTTTAAATATGTCCCTGTTCTGCATTGCATGAACTCTACATTTTTGATATACTAGTAATTAGTTACATATCTCATGGCAGGTTCAACTAGAGCCCTGTAGATATCTTTTTCAGTGCATTCACTGACTGCGTTATGGATGTGACTATTTATCAACTATTTACAAGCTTTTACAAAAATTTGATGAAAGTTTGCCATAATTCTCGAGAATTGTTGTCACATTTTCAAAATTCCCGTGGGAGGTTTTCCCTGATGTGAGTCAAGAGTCAAGACTTTCGGAAATGAGTGTAGACTTTAGAACGCGTGGACAGGCTGCAAATTTCAAATACCGTCCTGTCAAGCTTGTCAAAATCGATCAGACTGGAGTCTAGACTCTCTAGTTCGCGCTCAGGCCGCTTGTCTGATTGGTCCCAAATGCCCATGCCCGCTTTAGCATCATAAACCAGCTATACCACTAGTTTGACATTCGCACGGTCCGCGACCGGGTACGCCAGCATCCCCAGTGCTCCAAATTTAAGTACGTACTGGCATCATACCTTTTAAAAATCTCACAGAGACCACCTGATGAAATCATACAGCTTGTTCACAGCAAGTCTACATCCACGGTGAGCATCCCTTCTTTTTTCAATTATCTTTCGTCAAGCAAACCCATATAGAACCTGCTTTGTATAATCGGTTAGCATGCAAGGGCTCTAACGCCACATGAATTCTCAAATCTTGATCGTCAGTCGGAGTTCTGAGGTGTCGGTGCAGTCTCGGGCGTCGTTATAGTAGCTGGTTCATGCGAAATATAGACAGCGTTCCAATCCACATTCCCACTCAGGCTACCCTACAAATGTGCGAGTCAACAGAAGGGCATCAACTGCATGATGGATTCAGTATGGCACGGTTTGGATCGGTTTTCATTTGAATGAGCGTTGATGGTGTGGATTGGTAGCTGTATGACCCGGTGAGTTATTCCCTCAACTTCTTCACATCTTCAACTTTCTGATGGTGTGCCAACGGAATGTTATCGCCTTCAGCCATTGTGCATCTAAGCATCATTTTCTCTTATCTCCTCTCTCAACGCTCTCTTGATATAGAGGTGTTGTTGTATCTTCATCATACATCAATCACGGAATCTCGCATCTCTGGTGAAACCTCCTACCACCGCACGGTCCGCACCAACTCCAGGATACAAATCAAACATTCTGGGCTCACAATTTCTGGTGTCCAGATGATACGGTAACTCAATTTTTGAGGCAGAGAGTGAGACAGTGCTCATGAAGCAACAGATGACCTAAGGGTGAGATGGGACATTGAGACGTATGCGCGCTGGGAGGTATTGATAGCTAGAGTAGGATGCGAATTTGCTTTGTGCGATTTGACGGCTGAGTTTTCTAGTCCAGTGTCATGCCGACGCAATGTGCATTTGCTGAGTGACCTTCGATGAGCTGTTATACTCCCCGGGCCTGTGCTGGCGAGGCGAAGAGAGATGCGATGTCAGGCTTCCCGATGGTCGCACCATGATCAGTATGTATCAAACAGATGAGTAATACTTAGGTGCATTAATGAACTGATGCACGTGTAGGAAAAACACCTCGAGGATAGCATCGGAAACAAGGCAACAAGATCATGAACAGCTCTTGATGTTGTTCGATCTTTTGCGGAGTTCAAGCGTTTCGGTTGTTCAAATGTTTTACGACCAACATCTACTATGATCCCCTGGATTGATTTATCCTTCCTCATGCAAATAAATATGCATTTTGACCAATCAAAACAGGAACGGTCATCATCTCCCGATCTCAAAATTTCGCTGATCTACATACCGGATGGTGGTATAACTAGCACGAACGCCATCGTCTTACGTCCACCAAGTTCGCCTCTCACCCACACCTATTCTCTACCAATATGACCTATGCCTCAAATGATCCCACTTGGTGGCCGACTATCAATGCATCTCGTGTTCAAAGCTATTTTGTAGGTTTGTGGAGAGCAGTCGAATGTTGAAGCTGACACAATCTAACCTTGGCTTTTATTTTGCAGTCGCCGCCTTTGTTGCAGTGATGTATGATTGGGGTGAGCATGATAACATTAAAAGACTGCTGACATCTTACGATTATTTTCAGCGCTCACATTTGGACAAGAGGTATGTCGATGGTATGACCGGAGCAGCCATCTTGCTGAGAAAGGCTTGATAGGTGGAATTGGTATGGGTGAGTAGAATCTGGTGTCAGAGAAACACACGTAAAAATACACTTGATTCCAGAGACAACGATGGTCCTTAATGACGGTTATGTATCTCGGTGTATGTGGCTTGATCGTCTCGGTTGCCATGCTGTGCTAACTTGAAAGTATCTTAGGCGCGTTACCTTGGAATCTTATTTGCTGTGTATGTTGAGAAGGCTACATGATTGGTGTTGTGCTAATCGTTTATCTCTCACAATCAGCCTGCACGTGCTGAGTACGTCTCCTTAGTACATTCGCTGTCTGCACTTCTTCTGACTAGCAGCATTCAGGCAGTATTCCGACCATCTGGCTGACAGATACAGTGAGTCTTCTGCACAGATACTTGTTATTCCGTCCAATTAACCGTGGTGCCCTGTAGCAGTGGGTGTGGTTCTTTGCTAACTTCTTAGTTCACTAATGACTGCCACACTATACTACCACAGATGTGAGTCTGTTTGGAGAGTGTGCTACCTGAGGCCGATCACTGACCGGATTCGTCAGGCTGGATTATGTACACCGTATGGAATTGGACTAATATTGTGATATTTGCGATGCTGTGGGGTGAGCTTTGCACTTGCGAGACCTCAGTAATATTGACTTGACTGAAACATGCCGCAAGTCATCATCATCGCTCGGTTGCATGCGATGTATCAAGGATCCAGAAAGACCCAGATATTTCTTACTGTCACCTTTCTGGCTATCAACACTTTCGATGCAGTGGCCCTCATAATGATTACGATGAATTCTTCAGGGGGTGTGTTTAATTGTGAATGACAATAAACCTGCATGAGACTCATTGAATTTGATACCAGAAGAACTCATTCTCTCCGGCACTTATCAGTGCCAGATTAACTATGCGAAAGATATCAAATTTATAATTTCCATTGCTTGGATACTCACCACCGTGTGGGAGGGCATCACGCTATGTCTCGCAGTCTGGATTGTGGTAAAACACTTTCGTGAATTGCAACAACATTCGGCAGGAGGGATTATCGAGGACTGTTTCACGGTGTTGATGAAAACTCACGTGGTTTACTTCGCGAGGTAAGCTCATTGTGATCATTGTTCCTTCTTTCCACTGAAGGGTCGGTCGTGCTAGCCTTGTTGCTGTTTCTTGTCTCCATCTCATTCTTGATTTCTATCCAAGATTCTGGACGGTATGTCAATCTTTCACTTGCCTACGTTACCACAATTTATCGTTTCTATAGGCCGATTCCCTGGATGCTCAGATTATTTATGGGTGTGTTCAGATTTTTGAAGTCGTGCAGATGTTTGTGTTGGGACCGCGCCTGATCCTTGGTGTTCGAGAATATCATGCTAAGCTCGTGGCCGATTCTGACGTAGCAACTGGTATGACCTCAGTCGCTTTCCAGGAGCGCGTGGAAATATCAACTGGCAGTGGTGTGTGATACTCGGTGGAGTTAACGGTTGTCTAGTGCCCTCCAAAGAGCAGGGGAATTTCCTTTTATTTAATCTCACTTTCTTGAAAGTATTGATCGAAGTTATTTGGTGTTCCAAAGTAGATTTCAAGGAGACATGCAAAGTTTCTCGTTGTATTATTTTGTCAAGTGATTTGCTACACATACTACGTACTGACAATATTTAAGTCAATATCCTGAATATCTGTACTAGCTCCCCGCACACACTTGCACCAACCACCGGACCTTATTTTCTCTTTGCGATGAAAACAATTCATATGATTGCTCAGGCAGCGTGCGAGAGGAAAATCGAGTGACAGCGCACTGCTTCAGTTCCTCAGTAATTCGTATTCGATTCATTTTTCCGTCTCATTCAATGTCCCACCCTTGTTTTCTCACCTGACTCACGCCAACTGACTCACAGATGATGATCCATTCAAGGTGATCATAAGGTGTGCGAAGCACGTTCATGCATGCGTAGCTTAATGATGCGAGGCATACTTGACTGGTTAATGCTTGCAGAGGAGCTTTGCTTTTCACTTTCGTTAGATGAGATACAGATATAAATATAAATGTGTCTAGGACTGTTGCTGAAGCACTACGTGGGGATACAAGTACTGTATTTGTGATATGAGGGCCGTGATCCTTCAGCTGAGACCCAGCGCCTCTGTGGAGTCGGGAGAATTTGAAGGGATCCAGGGTGCTAACTGGACACGAAACATAAAACAGCTTGTTGGCGTGGTTCGAAACAGCGACAAGCGACGCACCCAGGAACGGACATGCTGGTAGGGCGGGATTCGAGCATCTGCTGCTTAAGGTCAGGCTGCGGACGTGATAGCGAGGTCGAGGCGAATCTCTCGATGTAGCCGGTATGTGTCCAAGATGTTGTCTACGTTAGATTGATTGAGTATTTCGAATTTGGAACGGGTGTGCAATTGAGAAGTAGTGATACTGAGGGCATTACTTTAAGAAGGTAATCTTCGGAGACATTTGAAGTGCGCTGTATTTTGTTATGAGAATAGATGTAGACGAGAATTCATGCACGCACAAGTGATAAAATGTTTTAAACAAAGTGACAAAGTCGTTCTGAGCAGAACAGTTGGAGCGTAACTAGCACGAACAAGCCACCAGGTCGGTGGGCGCTATAGGTAGGTTTTGAAAGTAACAGAAGTGGTTTCGGAGGACTGAGTAGGTGGTTTCGAGGCTGAAAATTACAAGTCGAGGATGCGCGGAAGCTCACATTTTTCTATGCGTTTATGAATAACCAGAGTTGCGGCTTGCACTGATGCGCAAAATATCTACAACCAAGCTGTACGTCAAACAGCGCAAATTAAAAGTCCTGCTCACCATCTTCTGGCAGGTCATCGCGCTATGTCCCGCAGTCTGGATTGCGATAAAGCACATCCAAGAACTGCGACAACATTCGGCAGGAGGGATTATAAGGGACTGTTTCGTAGTGTTTGATGGAAACTCACGTGGTTTACTTTGCGAGGTATTTGGAAAGTGCGTGCGGGAGTGCTCCAGGTCATAGTGGTACTCTAAGAGATTTGAGGGTATCGAAGAAGGGAGTCACTTCCGTGGTCTTTGAAGTGTGCTGCATTGTGAATTAAGTGATGAGAAGATTGCATGCATGGGAGGCAAACACATACCATTCATACGATCTCAGGCACGCAGAATTCGAAGTGATAAAATATCTCAAACAAAGTAACAGAGACAATCTGAGCACGTCGATCAGAACTTGGTGGCAAGGCTGCAATTTCAAACTCCGTGCTTCGCCTGTCAAGCTTTCTATCGATCTGGACTGGAGTCTGACTCTAGTAATCACTCGGCGACTGATCGATGATCGATGATCCCTGGACAGAGGACTTGCGATGTAGGACTCGGAGGAAGGCGAACTTGCGTTGAGGCGTGTACTTCAACGTTGACCGTCCGGACTCCAGAGAAGTAAGTTGTGCCATTTCTCTTGTTTCGTTTCCCAAATACAAAACATTGACAGTGATATAAAGGAGGACTCCCAATCGTACCCGTTCATGTGATTATATTGTAAGCAAGCACTTTCTTGGGCTATACCGCTCCTTCCACCCATTCAAAACGTCCACTGCGGGATGCATGACGAATCTAGTAGCGACGTGGTACGTTAAGTTTGCATCAGTTTTCATCAGTCGCCCTAGGCCCTTACCATATTCCCGCATTTGCTACGCTCCCAGACTCAAGTCCTCAGAGGAAGGAGGCCAGGCAGAGACGCCGCTGATATTCATTTCAATTACATGGGCATCAATTTGCCATCAACTACACAATGAGCGTCAGAGCAAAAGTCGAGCTTCCTGCGGTGCGTCAGACTTTGTTTTCTCCCAGTGCTCCACTGTATTTGCATCAATTTATCATCCTGTACGCTCCCCGAAACAGGATGTCCACTATCTACCTCCCCGCCGAACTGCATCACCCCTCTGCACAACCTGTGCATCCTGAGATCCTCTTGCCACGCATTATCTGCGTTCTCGGATCTTGATCGTTCAACAGTCGGAGTTCTGAGATGTCGGTGTACTCTCGGGCATCGTTATGGTAGCTGGTTCATGCGAATATGGACAGCGTTCTAATCCACATTTTCATTTAGGCTACCCTGCAAAAGCGTCAGTCGTGACGAATGGGCATCAACTGCATGGTGGATTCAGTGTGGCACGTTTTGGATTGTTTTTCATCGGAATAAGGGTTGATGGTGTGCGATGGCAGCTATGTGACACGGTGAGCCGCCTTCAACCATTGTGCATTCAAGCATCTTTTTCTCTCATTTCGTCTCTCAACGCTCTCTTAGGGATGATATTGTATCTTCATCTCACATCAATCACCGAATCTCGACTAGGACGTCTCTGGTAAAACCTAATGCCTCTTACCACCGCACCAACTCCACGATCCAAATACAATATTCTGGGCTCACCATTTCGGCATCCAGATGATACGAGGGTGCGCATGAAGTGACAGATGGCCTGAGGACGAGATGAGACATTGAGATATGTGCTTGCAGGGAGGTTTCGATAGCCCAGGTAGGACACGAGCTCGTTTGCTTCGTATCGATCTCACTATTTTGGACGTGCTGGACGAATGCTCTAAGAGCTCACCGGCCACATGATGCAATAACGAAGCACTCGAATCTTGATCGACGTCTTCCGTTTTCTGCGGCAATTTCTACTTAGACCCATTGACTTACTGATGACATCCTGAGCTCATTCTCTCCGGCACTTGTCAGCGTCAGTTAGACGATCCGCATAATATCCCACTTCTGGCCTCCATTAATTGGATACTCGTTACTGTGTGGGAGGTCCTCGCACTATGTCTCGCCGTCTGGATTGCGGTAAAACACTTCCGTGAACTGCGACAACATTCGGCAGGAGGGATTATCGAGGACTGTTTCATGGTGTTGATGAAAACTCACGTGGTTTACTTTGCGAGGTAAGTTCATATTGTGATTATTGTTCTTCTTACCACTGAAGGGTCGGATGAGGTAGCTTTGTTGCCGTTTCTTACTTCCATCTCGTTCTTGATTTCCCTCCAAAATCATTCATAGTATGTCATTTCCCTTGCCTGTGCATGCTACCACAATTTATCATTTCTATAGGACAATTTCCTGGACGCTAGTATTATCTCTGAGCTTCTTCAGATTTTGGAGGTCGTGCAGATGTCTGTGCCGGGACCATGCCTGATCCTTGGTGTTTGGAAATACCACGCTAAGCTTGTGGCCGATTCTGACGCAGCAACTGGTATGACCTCAATCGTTTTCCAGGAACGAGTGCATATATCGACTGGCAGTGATGTTTGAGGTGAAGTTAACAGTTTTCTAGTGCTCTGCAAGGAGCAGGGGATTTCGTTCCTATTCATTCACACTTTCTTGAAGGTATTGATCTAAGTTATCTGGTGTTCTGATGTAGATTTCAAGGAGACATACAAAGTTTTCGTTGCATTAATATTATTAAGTCAAGTGATTCGCTATATGTGCTGGTAATGTTTAAATCGATGAATATCTCTATTGGCACTGGCTGTTCACTCGCACTTGCACCAACCACTGGTTCTTATTTTCCTCGTGCGATGACAACCATTCATATGATTGCTCAGGCAGCACGCGAGAGGAAAGTCGAGGGACAGCTTAGGGACAGCGCACAACTTTGATTCCTTAGCAATCCATATTCGATTCATCTTCTCGCCTCATTCAATGTCCCGTCCTTGTTTTCTCACCTGACTCACGCCAACTGGCTTACAGATGATGCAACGATCCATTTAAGGTGATTACAAGGTGCGTGAAGCACGTTTGTGCATGCGCAGCTCGATGATGCGAGGCACACTTGGTGAGTCTTGAGGAGGCTGAAGTTGGTTAATGCTTGCGGAGGAGCTTTGACTTTCACTTTTGTTGGATGGGTGGAAATACGGATACGGATACAGATGTGTTTAAGATTGTTGCTGAAGTACCACTTGGGGATACAAGTACCGCGTTGCACATTTGTGATATAAAGGATTCTTTAGCTGAGACCCAGCGCATCCGTGGAGTGAGGAATTTGAAGGAACCCAGTGCCAATGTCCGGGGATCGCATGTGAAATATAAAATTGCCTGCTGACATGGTTCAAAACGCTGACGAGACCCAGGAATGGACATGCATGATAGCAAGGTCGAGCCAGGAGATGTGAATCTTTCGATGTAGCTAGTATGCAGCTAAGATGTCATCGACGTTAGATTGATCTAGGATTGCAGATTTAGAACGTGCGTACGAGAATGTTATAGTTCGTGGTGATACTCTTGGAGATTTGAGGCATTACTTGAAGAAGGGGATGTCATGAATACCTGACACTATGGTATCTTTTCCGGGCCTGTAAAAAATGGGGTGAGGCCGCTTCGGTCATCAATTCGGAGCGGTCGTAGGGCGTCCTCGTTCCCGTTATCAACGATAATCCGGTCAGCATCTGTAACGTTGACCATGTTTTAATTGGTGGGCTCCGATGCTTGGAGTGATTATGATGGGTGTCGTGGATTACCCAGACGATGAGTATGCAGAAGAAGAAGAAGAAGAAGAAGAAGACAAAACACGAACCAAAGCCGGACACATTATGTGAAGGTATTATATTGTTCTTTTCCCACCTATAATGAAGCTTGAGCGCTTGAGCTTCATTTCACTTGGAACGTTGTTAGCTGAAATTTTCAGTGATATGATTCCGCGTTCCGCACCATATGATACGCTCCAGATCCAGTCATTAGCTAAGCGATAAGTCGTCGAGCGCATGTCACAAGGACAAAGGGACTGGCCCGGTAATAGGCCCGCACGATCATATCGACCAATTAGACTTGTACAAAGAAAATTAAACTCGATCAACGTTCTTCGCTAGTACACGTGTAATAGGTGTGTTTGCCTTTCTTCGGGTCGTCTCCAAATAGTATATGTTAACAAGTTGATGTGCCCGGAACTTCCGCAAGATCAGTCGCGACGTGAAACTTGCTGCTATCAACCTCTATGAGCATCAGTCGTCCTCCACGTTCCATTCGCCCTAGTGTTCTCAATTGCCATATTTGGTGCGAAGTATTTTAATTTCTGGTCTTTGCCTCGCGTCTGATAGTGCAAACCATTTTGCAAATTGCTGTAATTACCGCTCGTCGACTTTCACATCCACGTTGCAAATTGAAGATTCTGCACTAGGATTAGCATCCTTATGATACGACAGCCCGGTGATCATGCAACTGCCTCATCTACGTGGATTGCACAGATTTAACCCCTTAATCTCATTTCGCACTGGATAGCGGTATACATATATGATACTGCGAATGTTATTGACATACGTCTACAAAGTTTGCCTCTCATCCACACCCATTCTCTACCAATATGATTGTAGTCTCAAATGATCCCAGTTGGTGGCCGGCCATCAATACATATCGTTTGGACAGCTATTTTGTAGGTTCGTGGAGAGCAGTGGGATGTTGAAGCTGAGTCAATCTAACCTTGGCTGTGGTTTCGCAGTCGCCGCCTTTGTTGCAGTGATGTATGATTGGGGTGAGCCTGATAATATTATAAGACTGCTGACGTCTTACGATTATTTTCAGCACTCACATTTGGACAAGAGGTATGTTGATGGTATGACCGGAGCGGCCATCTCGCTGAGAACGCCTTTATAGGTGGAATTGATCTGGGTGAGTAGAGTCTGGTGTCAGAGGAACACATAAAAATACACTTGATTCCAGCGACAACGATGGTCCGTCATGACAGCTATGTATCTCGGCGTATGTAGCTTGTTTGTCGCAGTTGCTATGCTGTACTGACTTGAAAGTATCCTAGGCGCGTTACCTTGGAATCTTATCTGCTGTGTATGTTCAGATGGCTACACAATCGGTGTTGCGCTAATCGTCTATCTCTCATAACCAGCATGACCATTGTGGGTATGTCCCTTAGTACATTCACTGTCTTTGCTTCTTCTGAGCAACGGCTTTCAGGCAATACTCCGACCATCTCGCTGACAGATACAGTGAGTCTTCTGCACAGATGTCTATTACTATTCCCCTCTAATTAACTGTGGTGCCCTGTAGCAGTGGGTGTGGTTCTTTGCTAAATTCTTGGTTCACTAATGACTGCCGTGCTATACTGCCACAGATGTGAGTCTGTTTGGAGTGTGCTACCCGAGGCCGACACTGACCGGATTCGTCAGGCTGGATTATGTACACTGTATGTAATTGGATTGGTGTTGTGGTATTTGCGATGCTGTGGGGTGAGCTTTGCACTTGCGAAACCTCAGTGATATTGACTAGACTGAAACATGGTGCAAGTCATCATCATCGCTCGGTTGCATGCCATGTATCAAGGATCCAGAAATATCCTGATATTTCTCGTTGTCACCTTCCTGGCTATCAACGCTTTCGATGCAGTGGTCAATATAATGTCAACGATGCATGCTTCAGGGGGTGCGTTTAATTGTGAATGAAAATAAACGTGCATTGGGCTCATTGATGGTTACCAGAGGAACTCATTCTCTCTGGCACTTATCAGTGTCAGATTAACTATGCACGGGAAGATATCCTACTTCTTATATCTGTGGCTTGGATTCTCAGCACTGTATGGGAGGTCCTCGTGCTATGTCTCGCAGTCTGGATTGTGGTAAGACACTTCCGTGAACTGCGACAACATTCGGCAGGAGGGATTATCGGGGACTGTTTCACAGTGTTGATGAAAACTCACGCAGTTTACTTTATGAGGTAAGCTCATAGTATAATTATTGCTCCTTTTTCCCACTGACGTGTCGGACGTGGTAGCTTTGTTGCTGTTTCTTGTCTCCATCTCATTGTTAATTTTTATCCAACATTCTTTGCGGTATGTCAATCTTTCACTTGCCTATGCACCCTACCACAATTTATCGTTTCTACAGAGCTATTCCCTGACCCCTCAGATTATTTCTGGGGTGATTCAGATCTTGGATATTGTGCAGACGTTTGTGCTGGGACCGCGCCTGATCCTTGGTGTTCGGGAATACCACGCCAAGCTCGTTGCCGATTCCAATGCAGCAACTGGTATGACCTCAATTGCTTTCCAGGAGCGCGTGCAAATATCGACTGGTAGTGGTGTGTGATACTCGGTGGAGTTAACGGTTGTCTGGTGCCCTCCAAAGAGCAGGGAAATTTGCTTTTATTTATTACCACTTTCTTGAAGGTATTGATCAAAGTTATTGGGTATTCCGAAGTAAGTTTCAAGGAGACATACAAAGTTTTCGTTGTAGTATTTAGTCGAGTGATTTGTTATACGTGTTGAGAATGTTTAAATAGATAAATATCTCTACTGGCACTAGCTGCCCGCTTGCACCAACCACTGGTCCTTTTTTCTCTCTATGCAACGACAATCATTCATATGATTGCTTAGGCAGCGCGCGAGAGAAAAGTCGAAGGACAGCGCACTGCTTCAATTCCTTAGCAATCCATACTCGATTCGTCTTCGTGCCTCATGCGATGTCCTATGAACTGCTACCTTGTTTTCAGCTGACTCACGACAAGTGGCCTACAGATGATCCATTCAAGGTGATCACAAGGTGCGCGAAGCACGTTCATGCATGCGTAGCTTAATGATGCAAGGCATACTTGATGAGTTTTGGAGAGGCCAAGTTTGATAATGCTTGTGGAGGAGCTTGCCTTTCACGTTCGTTCGCCAAGGTAGACATACGGATACAAATGTAAACGTGTTTGAGGTTATTGCTGAAGCACTACTGGGGGATACATGTACCCTATTGAGCACTGTGATATGGAGGCCGTGATCCTTCAGCTGAGACCCGGCGCCTCTGTGGAGTCAGGGGAATTTAAAGGAATCCAGGGTGCTAACCGGACATGAAACAACTTGTTGACGTGGCTCAAAACGGCGACAAGGGACGCACCTAGGAATGGATATGCGGGCGCCAGCACCAGCAATAGTGCAGGAGCCAAGTATCTGCTGCTTGCAAGGTCAGGCTGTGGACGTGATAGTGAGATCGAGGTGAATTTTTCGACGTAGCTGGTATGCGGCCAAAATGACATTGATTCATCATCGAGATTCGACGTTAGGTTGATTTAGGCTTTGGAACGTGCGTGCGAGAACATATTATAAGTTGTGGTGACACCGGGAGATTTGAGAGGAAGGGAATATTCGAAGAAATTTGAAGTGTGCTGTATTGCAAATTGTTATAAGAATAGACTGGACGAGAATTTCAGTACGCACAAGTGATAGAATAGTTCAAACAAAATGACACGAGTCGCTCTGAGCACGTTGGAGCGTGACTAGCACGAACAAGCCACCAGGTTGGTGAGTGCTATAGGTAGGCTTTGAAAGCGATAGGACTGGTTGCGGAGGATTGAGTAGGTGGTGTTGGTGAAAGTCGAGTCCGACAATTGCAAGTCGAAGACGGATGCTTGGAAGCCGAGAGTGATAAAACATTTCAAAACAAAGCACGTCACAATTAGACTTTAGATACGCGCGTGAACAGGCTGCAAATTTCAAATACCGTGCTTGCTTGTCAAGATCGATCAGACTGGAGTCTAGACTTTCTAGTTCGCGCTGAGGCTGCTCGTCTGATATATTCTTGTTCCCAAATGCCCATACCCGCTTTAGCGTCATAATTCAGATGTACCACTAGTTTGACATTCTCAAAGTCCGCGACTGGGTACGCCAGCATCCCCAGTGTTCCAAATTGAAGTACGTACTGGCATCACACTTTTTAAAAATCTCACAAAGACCATCTGATGAAATCATACAGCTTGTTCACAGCAAATCTACGTCCACGGTGAGCATCCCATCTGTTTTCACTTATTTTTCGCCAAGCAAACCCTTATATATAGAACCGGCTTTGTATAATCGGTTGGCATGCAAGGGCTCTAACGCCACATGAATTCTCAAGTCTCCAATCCTGATCGTCAGTCGGAGTTCTGAGATGTCGGTGCAGTCCCGGGCGTCGTTGTAGTAGCTGGTTCATGCGAAATATAGACGGCGTTCCAATCCACATTCCCACTCAGGCTACCCTACGAATGTGTGAGTCACCAGAATGGCATCAAATGCATGATGGATTCAATGTGGCACATTTTGGATCGGTTTTTATTGGAATAAGCGTTGATGTGCATTGGTAGCTGTAGGACCCGGTGAGTTATTCCCTCAACTTCTTCAAATCACCAACTTTCTGATGGTGTGCCAACAGAATGTTATCGCCTTCAGCCATTGTGCATCTGAGCACCGTTTTCTCTCATCTTCTCTCTCAGCGCTCTTTCGATATAGGGGTGATGTTGTATCTTCATGATACATCAATCACAGAATCTCACATCTCTGGTGAAACGCAGTGCCACCGCACCGACTCCACGATACAAATCAAACATTCTGAGCTCACCAATTCTGACATCCAAATGATACGGTAACCCAATTGTCGAGGCAGAGAGCGAGAGGGTGCGCATGAAGCGACAGACCTAAGGTTGAGATGAGACATCGAGACCTATGCTCACTGGGGAGGTATTGGTAGCCGGAGTAGGGTGCGAATTTGCTTCTTCGTGCGATTTGACGGCTGATTTTTCTGTTCCGGTGTCTTGCCGACGCAATATCCATTTGCTGAGTGACCTTGGATGAGCTGTTATGCTCCCCGGGCTTGTGCAAGAGAGGCGAATAGAGATGAGATGCCAGGCTTTCCGATGGTCGCACCGTGATCAGTATGTATCAAACAGATGTAGTACTTGGTTGCATTAATGAACTGATGCACGTGTAGCAAAATCATTTCGAGAATAGCATCGGACACAAGGCGACAAGATCACGAACAGTTCTTGATGTTGTTCGATCTTTTGCGGAGTTCAAGTGTTTCGCTCGTTCAGATGTTTTACGACCAACATCTACTATGATCCCCTGGATTAATTTATCTTTCCTCATGCAACAATATCCGCTTCGACCAATCAAAGCGGGAACGGTCATCCTCTCCCGATCTCATTTCGCTGATCTAAGGACCGGACGGTGGTATAACTAGCACGAATGCCATCGTCATACATCCACCAAGTTCGCCTCTCACCCACACCCATTCTCTCCCAATATGACCTACGTCTCCAATGATCCCACTTGGTGGCCGATCATCGATGCATCTCGTTTGGCCAGCTATTTTATAGGTTCGTAGAAAGCCGGATGTTGAAGCTGAGTCAGTCTAACCTTGGCTATGGTTTCGCAGTGGCCGCCTTTGTTGCAGTGATGTATGATTGGGGTGAGCATGATAACATTAAAAGACTGCTGACGTCTTATGATTATTTTCAGCACTTACATTTGGACAAGAGGTATGTCGATGATATAACCGGAGCGGCCATCTCGCTGAGAATTGCTTTATAGGTGGAGCTCATCTGGGTGAGTAGAGTCTGGTGTCAGAAGAACACGCATGAAAATATACTTTATTCCAGAGACAACGATGGTCCCTAATGACGGTTATGTATCTCGGTGTATGTAGCTTGTTTGTCGTGGTTACCATGCTGTACTGACTTGCAAGTATCCCAGGTGCGTTACCTTGGAATCTTATACGCTCCGTATGTTCAGAAGGCTACACAATCTATGTTGTGCTAATCGTCTATCTCTTATAACCAGCCTGTCCATTCCATGTACGTCTTCTTAGTACATTCGCTGTCTTCGCTTCTGACCAACGACATATAGTCGATGTTCCGACTATCTCATTGACAGATACGGTGAGTCTTCTGCACAGATGCTTGCTATTCCTCTCTAATTAACCGTGATGCCCTGTAGCAGTGGGTGTGGTTCTTTGCCAAATTATTGGTTCACTAATGACTGCCATGCTATACTGCAACAGATGTGAGTCTGTTTGGAGTGTGCTACCCGAGGCCGATCACTGACCGGATTTGTCAGGCTGGATTATCTACATCGTATTTAATTGGACGAATGTTGTGGTATTTGCGATGCTGTGGGGTGAGCTTTGCACTTGCGATACCTCAGTGATATTCACTTGGCTGAAACATGCTGCAAGTCATCATCATCGCTCGGTTGTATGCCATGTATCAAGGATCCAGAAAGATCTTGATATTTCTCATGGTCACCTTCCTGGCTATCAACACTTTCAATGCAGTGGTCGCCATAATGGCAACAAGGCATACTTCAGGGGGTGGGTTTAATTGTGAATGAAAATAAACGTGCATTTCGCTCATTGATGGTTACCAGAGGAAGTCATTCTCTCCGGCACTTATCAGTGCCAGACTGACTTTGCGGAAGATATCCCACTTCTTATATCTGTGACTTGGATACTTGGAACTGTGTGGGAGGTCCTCGCACTATGTCTCGCAGTTTGGATTGCAGTACAACACTTCCGTGAACTGCGACAACATTCGGCAGGAGGGATTATTGAGGATTGTTTCATGGTGTTGATGAAAACTCACGCGATTTACTTTGCGAGGTAAGCTCATATTGTGATTATTGTCCCTTTTTTCCACTGACGGGTCGGACGTGGTAGCGTTGTTGCTGTTTCTTGTCTCCATCTCATTACTAATTTCAATCCAACATTCTTCATGGTATGTCAATCTTTCACTTGTTTATGCACGCTACCACAATTTATCGTTTCTATAGGGTATTTCCCTGGTTTCTCAGATTATTTCTGGGATTCTTGAGATTTCGGGGATCGTGCAGATGTTTGTATTGGGACCGCGCCTGATTCTTGGTATTCGAGAATACCACGCTAGGCTCGTGGCCGATTCTGACATAGCAACTGGTATGACCTCAATCGCTTTCCAGGAGCGCGTGGAAATATCAACTGGCAGTGGTGTGTGATACTCGGTGGAGTTAACGGTTGTCTAGTGCCCTCCAAAGAGCAGGCAAATTTGCTTGTATTTATTACCACTTTCTTGAAGATATTGATCGAAGTTATTTGATGTTCCAAAGTAGATTTCAAGGAGACATAAAGTTTTTGTCGTATTATTTAATCAAGTGATCTGCTATACGTACTGACAATGTTAAAATGAACATCCTGAATATCTATGCTGGCACCAGCTGTCCACCCACACTTGCACCAACCATTGGTTCTTCTTTCCTCTGTCTGATAATGATCGATCTGATCATTCACGCAATTGCTTAGGCAAATGAGGACGCGAGAGCCAAGTTGAGCAACAGTGCACAGTCTCAGTTCCTCAACAACATGTCCTTGATTTATCTTCTCGCCTTGCTCATTCAACGCCCTTCTCAGCTGACTCGTGCCAATTGGCTTAATTGTGTCTAGGATTGTTACAGAAGTGTTATCAGGGGATACATGTATCATCGTGATATAAAGGCCACAAGTGGTGAGTTTGAATGCTCCTGCGTGCTTTCTGTAGCGGAGACCCAGCCCCTCTGGGGAGTCAAGGGAATCCAGGATACTAACATCTGAGCATGGTATAACAAACACAAAATGGCTCGATGATGTGACGCACCTAGGAACGGACATGCAGGTACCAGCACCGGCGATAGTGCAGGAGTCGAGCATCTGTTGTTTGATTTCAAGTGGTGGATGTGACAGCGAGTTCGAGACAGGGAACGGTCGATCTCTCAAAGTAACTGGGTGGTGGTAGAGACTGCCTCTGGGATGTAGCAGGGCTTGAAAAGCGATTACATGGATGCGGCCAAGATGTCTTCAAAATGAAATCGACGATGGGGCCTTGATTTAGATTTGGAAAGTACGTGCGTTAGGTTGTGGTGGTACTCTGGGGTATCGAATTCGAAGGGAATGTTCCATGATCGATCTTTGAATTGTGTTGCATTGCGAATTGTCATAAGAACATGTGTGCACGGGAGGGAAATTACCATTCAGAAGACTTCAGGCACGCACGATCTGTGATAAAACCTTTCAAACAAAAGTAACAGAGGCAAACTGAGCACGAACGCAGGTAGGCTGTAAATTTCAAACTCCGTACTTCGCCTGTCAAATCGACGACGTTAATATTTATTAAATTCTCCACTGCTCTCAAAAGACATGCGACTGCATGGCTGCTGGTCACGAGTCTAGTTCGCGATCGGGTTGCTCATCTGATAGATTCTTGTTCCCAAATGACGATGCCCACTATAAATCATCATATATTATAAACCAGCTAACGACTAGTGCGATATTGTATATCATTGCACCTGGGTACGCCAGATCCCCAGAAATTAAAGCAAGTACTTATTCCTAGGCCTTAACCCTCAGCCGTGACATCCCGCTCTTTCAATGTCGAACCAAGGCCACCCGATGAAATCGTACAGCTGCTCGACTCTTATTCACGGCACATGTACACTCGCGGTGAGTGTCCCATCCTTTTTCGATCGTTTTTCGCTAAGCAAACCCATACAGAACCGGCTTTGTGTAATCCGTTAGCATGGAAAGGCTCTAACGCCACGAGAATCCTCAAGTCTCGAATGTTGATCATCAGTCAGGATTCTGAGGTGTCGGTGTTATCTCGGGCGTTGTCATAGTAGCTGGTTCATGCGAAATACAGACGGCGTTCCAATCCACATTTCCACTTAGGCTACCCTACGAAAGCGTGACTCAACAGAAGGGCATCAACTGCATGATGATTAAGTGTGGCATGTTTTGGATTGGTTTTTATTGGAATAAATATTGACGGTGTGCATTGGCAGCCGTATGTTTCGGTGAGTGATTCCCTCGACTTCTTCAAATCTCTAAATTTCTGATGATGTACCAACAGAATATCATCGCCTTCAGCCATTGCGCATCCGAGCTATCATTTTCTCTCATTTTCTCTCTCAATACTTCCTTGATATAGGGGTGGTGATGTATCTTCATCATACATCAATCACGGAATCTCAACCAGGAGGAAGTCCGGCGAAGCCTGATACCTCTTATTACCGTACCAACTCCACGGACCACGATACAAATCAAATATTCTGGGCTGACCATTTCTGGTATCCAGATCATACAATGGCCCAATTTCTGAGGCGGAGAGCGAGAGCGTGCGCATGAAGCGACAGATGACCTAGGGACGAGATGAGACAATGAAGCAGGGTGGTATCGGCACACAGGGTAAGATGCGAATTTGTTTGTGTTGTGTCAATCTCCGCTATTTTTGACGGCTGACTTTTCTGGCCTGGCGTCATGCTGACGCAAATGTGCATTTGTTGAGTGACCTTGAATGACTCGGAGGTGTTATGTCCCCGGGCCTGTGCTGGTGAGGCAATGTCAGGTTTTCCGATGGTCGCACCATGATCAGCATGTGCCAAACAGATGAAATAGTATTTAATTTCATTGATGGACTGATGCACGTGTAGCAAAAACATCTTGAGAATGGCATGAAAACCAAGGCGACAAGATCACGAACAGTTCTTGATGTTGTTCGATCTTTTGCGGAGTTCAAGTGTTTCGCTCGTTCAGATGTTTTACGACCAACATCTACTACGATCCCCTGGATTCATTTATCTTTCCTCATGCAAAATATCCAATTCGACCAATCAAAGCAGGAACGGTCATCATCTCCCAATCTCGTTTCGCCGATCTACTTACCGGATGGTGGTATAATTAGCACGAATGCCATCGTCTTACGTCCACCAAGTTCGCCTCTCACCCACGCCTATTCTCTACCAATATGACCGTAGTCTCCAATGATCCCACTTGGTGGTCGTCCATCAATGCATATAGTTTGAGCAGCTATTTTGTAGGTTCGTGGAGAGTAGTTGGATGTTGAAGCTGACACAATCTAACCTTGGCTTTTGTTTCACAGTCGCCGCCTTTGCTGCAGTGATGTATGATTGGTGTGAGCATGATAACATTAAAAGACTGCTGACGTCTTACGATTATTTTCAGCACTTACATTCGGACAAGAGGTATGTCGATGGTATGACCGGAGCAGCCATCTCGCTGAGAATGGCTTTATAGGTGGAATTGATCTGGGTGAGTAGAGTCTGGTGTAAGAGGAACACACGTAAAAATAAACTTGATTTCAGAGACAACGATGGTCCCTAATGACAGTTATGTATCTCAGTGTATGTAGCTTGTTTGTCGCGGTTGCTATGTTGTACTAACTTGAAAGTATCCTAGGCGCGTTACCTTGGAATGTTATACGCTGCGTATGTTCGGAAGGCTACAGATTTCTGTTGCGCTAATCGTCCTCTCTCATAACCAGCCTGGCCATTCTGGGTATGTCCCCTTAGTAAATTCACTGTCTTTGCTTCTTCTGACGAACGGCATTCAGTGTGTGTTCCGACCATCTCGCTGACAGATACAGTGAGTCTCCATACATATGCCTATTAATATTCCCCTTCAATTAACTGTGGCGCCTTGTAGCAGTGGGTGTGGTTCTTTACTGACTTATTGGTTTACTAATGACTGCCATGCTATACTGCAACAGATGTGAGTCTGTTTGGAGAGTGTGCTACCCGAGGCCAATCCCTGACTGGATTCGTCAGGCTATATTATGTTCACTATATGGAATTGGATAGGTGTTGTGGTATTTGCGCTGCTATGGGGTGAGCTTTGCACTTGCGATACCTCAATGAAATTGACTTGACTGAAACATGGTGCAAGTCATCATCATCACTCGGTTGCATGCCATGTATCAAGGATCCAGAAAGGTCCTGATATTTCTCGTTGTCACCTTCCTGGCTATCAACACTTTCGATGTAGTGGCCTCCATAATCACAACGATGCATACTTCAGGGGGTGCGTTTAATTGTGAATGAAAATAACCGTGCATGAGACTCATTGATACCAGAGGAACACATTCTCTCTGGCACTTATCAGTGCCAGACTAGTAACTATACGGGAGATCTCATACTTATAACTTCCATTGCTTGGATACTCGGAACTGTGTGGGAAGTCATCGCACTATGTCTCGCAGTCTGGATTGTGGTAAAACACTTCCGTGAATTGCGACAACATTCGACAGGAGGGATTATGGAGGACTGTTTCACGGTGTTGATGAAAACTCACGTGCTTTACTTTGCGAGGTAAGCTCATATTGTGATTATTGTTCCTTTTTCCACTGACGTATCGGACGTGGTAGCTTTGTTGCTGTTTCTTGCTTTGAGATGATTGTTAATTTTTCTCCAACATTATCAATGGTATGTCAATCTTTCACTCGGCTATGCACGCTACCGACAATTTATCGTTTCTATAGGCCATTTCCCTGGACGCTCAGATTATTTATGGGTTTCTTCAGATTTCGCAGGTCGTGCAGATGTTTGTGTTGGGACCGCGCCTGATTCTTGGTATTCGGGAATACCACGCCAAGCTCGTGGCCGATTCTGATGTAGCGACTGGTATGACCTCAATTGCTTTCCAGGAGCGCGTGCATATATCGACCGGCAGTGGTGTGTGATAGTCGGCGCAGTCGACGAGTGTCTAGTGCCCTCCAAAGAGCAGGGGAATTTGCTTTTATTCAATCTCACTTTCTTGCAGTATTGATCACAGTTATTTAGTGTTCCAAAGTAGATTTCAAGGAGACATACAAAGTTTTGTCGCATTATTTAGTCAAGTGATTTTCTATACGTGCTGATAATGTTTAAATCGATGAATATCTCTACCTGCACTAGCTGCCCACGCACACTTGCACCAACCACTGGTCCTTCTTTTCTGTGTGATGGCAATCGTTCATATGATTGCTTGGGCAGTGCGCGTGAGGACAGCCGAGTGACAGCGCACTGCTTCAGTTCCTCAGCAATTCATACTCGATTCATGTTCTTGCCTCATTTAATGTCCTACGGACTGCTACCTTGTTTTCTCAGCTGACTCACGCCAACTGGCCTACAGATGATGATCCATTTAAGGTGATCACAAAGTGTGCGGCGTCAGAAACACGCTCATGTATGCATAGCTTGATGATGCGAGGCATACTTGATGAGTCTTGAGGAGGCTGAAGTTGGTTAACGCTTATGGAGGAGCTTGCCTCTCTTCTTTGTTCGTCGAGGTGGAAATATGGATGTGATTATAGATGTGTTTAGGATTGTTGTTGAAACACTACTTGGAGATACAAGTACCGTGTTGAACATTTGTGATATGAAGGACACGGTTCCTCACTCGAGACCCAGCGCCTCTGTGGAGTCAAGGGAATTTGAAAGAATCCAAGGTGCTAACGTCTGTGAATAGCACACGAAACATAAAACAGCTTGTTGACGTGGTTCAAAATGGTGAGAAGTGACGCACCCAGGGATGCACCAGCACCGGCAATATCATAGTGCGGAAGTCGAGCATCTGCTCCTTGAGGTCAGGCTGCGGACGTGATAGCGAGGTCAAGGTGAATCTCTCGATGTAGCTGGTGTGTGGTCAAGATGTTTTCGACATTAGATTGATTGAGAATTTTGAACTTGGAACGTGCGTGCAAGAAGTGGTGATACTGAGGGCATTACTTTAAGGGAATGTTCAAAGACATTTGGAGTGCGCTGTATTGCAAATTGTTATAAGACTAGATGTGGACGAGAATTTAGGTACGCACAAGTGATAGAATACTATCTCAAACAATCACTACGCCGGCGGACGTGCAGGGTGGAGCTTGAAAGCTTGATGCGCCATAGAAGGTTAACATTAGTACGCAGTTTGCGAAGAGAACTTGTCGTGGTATGAGTGGTGCTTGAACCAGAATGCCAATGAGGCTCGAGTGATGGCACAGTTGGACAACCCAAATGAGCATCTGTGCCATGGGCCGTGCTTTGACTAATATTAGATGCTTGCAAGTGACTGCAGTGATTTCAGATAAAATTAAGTGCTCGGCGACGTGGCGTCCGAGTTGTTGCCGGTGCACCGGCACGTGATCGCGTCATTGGACCGTTAATTGGAGTAAGTATCATCATCACCTCATGTCCACCGCACAGTCTACACCTACATCCCCAACGGCCCATCGTGTGAAGTCAGCTCCTAGAGTGGTCTCGTCTCCGCTGAGACCAACGTCTCCTCAAAGCTCTTCAACCGTACTTCCGTCCAATTCTCGTCGATCCTCGCTTGGTGTCGGACAAACGCCTCGGACAAAAACACCTCCAGGGCCTCTTGCAAAGTCTCGTGCTAGAGATCTCTTGAGGAAGCACTATGGCCTCGGAGTAGGTCCACCACCACC
The DNA here is from genome assembly GCF_016647785.1 of Suillus fuscotomentosus. Lineage (NCBI taxonomy): Eukaryota > Fungi > Basidiomycota > Agaricomycetes > Boletales > Suillaceae > Suillus > Suillus fuscotomentosus. The sequence continues at coordinate 614,073 of NW_024539520.1, forward strand.
TATACCTGGAAGATCAGACGACCCCATGGATCTAGGTATGTTTTGAAAGTCATCAAGTTCTCAAGCTCGATTCTCACTATGCTACTGAAGATTCAGCAGCCTTTGACGCAAAATCGTACTACGAACAACTTATAACCGCATCATCTTTGTCGGCTCTGCTGAAGCGAGAGAATGACCTACTGACAGGTTCGTGTCGTCCAAGACCGTGTGAGACGTCTGCTCATGGACTCGGATGTTCAGAAATACGACAACTTGATGGCGATAGGCAGTCTCTGGTTTACAACCACCATCATGAGCTGATTGCAGCTAGTGATACAATAGCTGCGGTGTGTAAATTTCCAAGGTGCATCTTTGTATAGTCTCATTTTTCTGTAGATGAAGACACGGGCGGAGGGCTTGGACGCGGACCTTGACCTACTTAAAGCAGCGTTCTCAGAAATATCTCGCTTGGGTGCTAAAGTTTCCATTGAGGAACAGCCTCAGCATGCAGATGGGAACTCCGATTCATGAGTGCCTCCGCGGTCATCGCTGAGCGCTGAGGATACGGCCTCGGCCCCACAAATATACATGACGTAACAAAGGGTTTTTATTTATTTATACAGGATTCCCGCAAGCTCCAGGCTTGCAATGGTACAATATAACTATATGGAATAATGATACGCGAGTCCAGCATGTTCTCCCCATCAAGCCTTCACATGAAGTTCCACCTGCCAATTGGATCCCGATTCGTGGACAAGACTAGTGATCAAACAGTCTCTCCAAATACTGGGCAGCCCACGTGGCCTCCACTCAACCTTGTATTTCTCGTATCCTTTTTCCACATGTATCGATTTGCGCTGCATAGGCTGATCAGTACCAACAAAAAAGGTGAGCACACTTGGACGTACGTGGATATTCTGCACGAGGTCTTCAATGTACTTCGCCAACAACTTGAGCAACTTCTCTCTCTTGAGAGTTCCATTATCGGTGCAGATCCGCCTTTCTACAATTAATTGACTGTATCCAGGCCACTGCAACGGAAATTAGTCACTGCAAAAAAGTTGTCTGGTATTTCAACTTACCGTGATGAAAACCTTGATAAACCTATCTCCTATGCCACTAAACACCTGATCATGGCCTCCTTCCACCTCTGGCTTATCTTCGAGCTCGACCAGCTCGTCGACACGGAAGGCCATCCCTCCACCCTTCCTGTTAAATTTGATGGCAGCGTGCTGGGATCCAATCCTACACCACGATTTTGGGGACGCAGATGTGTCAGTGACAACGGGCTGCGGGAGCCGATGGAATCCTGAAGGAACGACGGTCTTGTACATCTTTTTGGGCGCAGCGGGTGGCATATTGGCCATGTATTTGGCGGGGTGCAAAACATTCCTCTCAGGGTATGGGTAAGGAGAGCGAGCAGACTTCGGACATTAGAAAGTAATAATGACAGGTATTTTACGTGGACTCACAGATGACCCTTCGTAACTGCCATTTAACGTATATGGGACAGCTGAATATGGCGAGATGGATGCCCCCTACAAATTCATAACAGGTAAATCGATTGCCAGTACCTCGACACGCGTCACTTACGGTAAATACGGGAGCTTGTGACCGAATATATTGGTGCGGTTGTCCATGTGCAGGGCCGAGGGCACCTGAGAGGTCCGGGTTTGACGATGTCTGGGCACGTATATACTGGGAGATGGGTATTCCCTACAAATTGTGAGATGAGTAAGGAGGATGACAAAAATCTGTAAGCATAGTCCTACATTATCGGAGGTACTAGCATTCGGCCGAACGGGGTGGTACGTCGACTGAGCCGGTGCAGGGTCAAGTGCACCGGAGAGTGTGGAGTAAGATGACGCTTGGGAAATTTGCCTAGCATCAGGGAATGCAAAAGGGTACGGGTAAGCCATGGTTTTACTTGGAGAAGATAGACGATGATAGTAACTTACCTGTCCTTGGCACCTATGCAGGTATTTTATAGCACTTGTCGTCAAAGCGCTACCTCCACATCCACCAGCATCCAGGGGAATCCACAAGCATCTACAGCAACTTTACAATGGCGTGCTGTGATCGTATATGCCAGGACTGTGGAATGTCGTGATAAGATTCAAAAGGAACAGTGGATCAACATCTCTGTGGGAGGTGGTAGAGTGGCGTCTTTATCATGGCATCTTGCACTGGAGGTACCGTGACTGCCACCCACAATCAGCAGGTGGTTGTCAACTTGCAGAAACGTGAGCGTTGCCATGATATACTTTATTTTCGAATGCTGTGACCTGCATCTTTGAAGCTGAAGGGAAAGAAAAAATAAGAAAACAAAGAAAGCTGCTCGTGCCCCATAAGGTAATCAATCCACCTGAATTTGTCGGAGTCACTGTGCGGAGCTCGGTAAACGACGGGGTCTCTTGAGACTCTTGAAGTAATTTGTGGTTGCGCAGCTTTTTGAATTCAGGTGACTGCAGTACTGCTTTCACTGCACAGTGCCATCGTACTTGTACACGCATTTCAGGTGTGGTGGCAAAGGTGATGGTGGCATCAAGAAGTATAGTCCATATGAAGAATCACTCACAAAGCACACCTTCCTATGTAAACGCCATTATCACAGTAGCCTGAGTAATGATGCTACTAATGGCAGGAGTTGAGACTCGACTGCAGGGTGTAGCTCCTCCGCAGACAGATATATCATTCTTGTAAATTGGCTGCATGTAATCCTGTAAAATCATAATCAGTTGGCAAGTCCCCCCTACCAATTGACTCTGAATCTGGCCAAAGTTGCGCGCTATTGGGCTGACGCCTAAGTATAGTGAGTTTCACAATCCAATCAACCAAAGAAATTTGTGGATATCCGGACAGTTCGAATGAGCACGGGTAAAACAGTCAATTTACCCGGCCCCCGTCTGCAAAATAAAATTTAGTGATCGCCGAGGCTCCCGGTCCACAGTCACTGTGTTCAAAGTCTACTAGAGCGCTCGCCGCTCAGGCAATTAATCTCCTTTAACCGGTCATCATGTGGTGGTCACAGCAATGCAATACTCTCCATCACCCGGCTACTAGCTTGAGTTTTACTGCAAAATGAGTTGCCCCCTTCCCCTTATTCATGCTTGCACGGGTACTCACTTGAACTTGAAAATAAACTTTCAAAGAAGTGCTTCAATTACATACTAATTGCTATTTTTAGACCAGACGTAACGGACGCCTGTGGCTGTGTTTATTGAATACTGTATGTACTAGTGAAGTTTGAACCGCAGTGACTTGTCACTGTACTTGCTGAAATTCGCTCCTACCTCTGCTTTCATGGCTTTCTCTCAGGTCGTCAGCGCACTCGACAGTCTCAAAGATCAAGCAAAAGACGCTATCTGGGCCCTTTCTTCATGTCTCTGCCAGCAATCAGCCAAAGTAAAAATTAATGGCCGAACGTGTCAGTCATACCCTTTACAACGAATCTAGAACATTCGTTTGCACTTGCTAACGTGGTTTTTATGATCTCAGTTAATATCATAAAAGTCCTCGGCGAAGGTGGATTCTCCTTTGTTTATCTGGCACAAGACGAGATTAGTGGGGTACGCGATCTCACGAGTTCGTTCCTCACAACATTTCACATATGCTTGGTGTACATCTAGCGGCAATTCGCCCTCAAAAAGATAAGATGTCCTACTGGATCGGAGGGCGTGAAGGAGGCTATGCGGGAGGTAGAGGCATACAGACGTTTCAAGTAAGTCAACTTAGTGACGGTTACCTTGCTGTCTTAAGTATGCTCTCAGACACCGAAACATCATCCGGATACTTGTGAGTGCCAACGGATCGTCTTCATGTAGCTCCTGAATAACTGCACAGGACTCTGCTGTCGTTCAAGATCCCGAAGGTGAAGGCAAGATTGTCTACCTCTTCCTGCCGTTGTATCAGGTATGTTCTAGGCGTGCTTTACTATGGAACACCTGTAGACCTTTTGGGATAAAGCGCGGGAACCTCCAAGATGCTATTAACCTCAACGTCGTGAATGGGAAGCACTTTCCTGAGCAAGATATGATTCGGCTGTTCAAGGGGACATGCGAAGCCGTGCGCGCTATGCACGATTACCACACAACTACTGGCTCCTCTTCCGCTCAACCTCAGCCTTCCTCGTCAAGTTCATCTTCGCGCGTGGAAGAGAACCACTCTGACGGAGAGGACGAGCTTTTCCCGCAACCGGAGGGCGACGGTGAGGGTGGCTACTCTTACGATAAGTCCGTAAACATGCCCCTGATGACAAAACATCGTGTCGAGGGGGATGGGGACGTGATATTCGACGGTGATGAGGAAGTTTCTGCAATTCAAACAGCTCGAAATGGCAATGTGCCTCAGGGGAAGAGCGAACACGTTCCATATGCCCACCGGGACTTGAAACCTGGGTCAAAATATTGTTGATATGTTGCAATTGCACCTCTGATATTTGCACCACAGGAACATCATGATCGCGGACGATGGAGTCACACCCATACTGATGGACTTTGGCAGTACTATAAAAGCAAGAATAAAGATAGATAGTCGATCACTGGCCCTTCTACAGCAGGTATATGCAGGTATATATCTATTATTGTATTTCATCTCACATTCATCTCACAGGATATTGCCGCGGAACAAAGCACCATGGCATACCGCGCTCCAGAACTTTTCGATGTGAAAACGGGCGTTACTCTTGACGAGAAAGTTGACATATGGGTAGATCTTCCTGTTGCCGTTCACGCATTCGCTAACCCTTCACAGTCACTTGGATGCACGCTCTTCGCTCTTGCATACTCACACTCGCCATTTGAAAATATCCAAACGACGGAGCAAGGCGGCTCGATTGCGATGGCTGTACTGAACGCTCAGTATAAGCACCCGAACTCAGCGTATTCACAAGGGCTGAAGGACTTGATTGATAGTATGCTGAAAGTTAATCCTAAAGACAGACCGAATATTCATCAGGTATGTGTTTTGTGTTTCTGGTAGGAGTATCAACGTTGCTGAAAGAATCCCTCTAGGTCATTACAATGACCGACAGAGTACTACAGTCGCTGTTGTAGAGCACTATACTATACCTTCATGACTGGGACCGTGTTGCTTTACTTGTTTATTTGGCAGCTCTATGCATATCTAACGGGATCATTGTGACGTGGACTGATCGATACAGATTGTCTGCCTACTCAAGAAGCCCTAGCTGTTGTCCGTTCTTTTTGACGAGGCGTCTTCGGTTTTCTGAGAGGTTTCTCCTGCAACCGTTTTGGAGATTGCGGTGGAGCAGAGGGGGTTGTGACTTGATCCTTTTGCACCTTGCGCTTTTTCTTTTGAGGTTCCGATAGCTTCTGGGGCGATGGCTCTGATTTTTCTGCGTTTTGAAGTTCAGAAACGGGTGGCTTCCGTTCTCTTTTCTTTACTGTCCTTTTGTCGCTCAGTGAGGCGTCGGACTTTTCTACGTCGTGAACTTTTGCACCGGTGGCTTTCTGCTCCCCTTTCTTCACCAACTTTTTGTCGCCATTCGCAGCTCCAGCTTTTTGCGACTTCTGCTTCTCAAGCGTCTTGCTTGCTGGTGACTCTTTCCCTGCTGCATCCTGGGATGATGAAACTTTTTCGGCGGCCTTTTTTGCCTTTGCCTTTGCACGAAGCTTATTGTGAAGGTTCCGCTTCTCTTTTATTGATGCTTGCTTCGCTGACTGAAAACCTAGCATTGAGAAAATCCACCTCGAAACATAGCATGATACACCACTCACTCTTTTGAGAGCGCGCTTCGACAATCCGGCATCAAGACGATTCTGAGTACCAGTAGGCTTCGACGCCTCCTTTTGTACCGTCCTTGCAATTTTCCAAGCGTCGCTCTGGGGATCACTTTTCGCTGCGAAGGTCTTGAAACGCTCGAAACGTCGTACATGAGCCTGCGGCAGCCTGAACTTCTGTCTTTTTTCAGTTGCATGTTCAGAGAAAGGGACATACAGTAGATGCTTTGTGGACTGTCGACATTTGAGTGCCCTTGATGACCTTGCCCTTGCATAATATACAAGCTCGGACATCTGGGTCGAGCGAGACGATATAGATGGGGTCCCTCAATGCTTCTGATAGCAAGATGGGAGTTTCTTCTTCATCATCGCTTGCATCATCTTCCTCCATTTCATCTCCATCTTCATATCCAGCTTCCTCCAGGTCCTCTTCGCCTGATTGAACGTCCGAGTGTTCGTCAGAGCCAGAATCCGAGTCTGATGCAGATTCATCCGAATCGGTGTCGTTGAACTCCATGAACCCCTTCATATCTTCATCAATTCCTAGTTCTTCCTCTTCTTCCAGCTTTTTGCGCTTCTTTTCGACTCGTTTGAACATGGTGATGAGTGACGAAGGGAACAATGAAATTCAATGAATTGATAGTATCGAACAAAGCTTGTGTTTGATCATCTGACCATTTCATTTTCGGCTTTAACTTTTTGCACAGCCACAAGTGCATTTTCTTCCGTATCCTTTCATGCATCGTCGCGCCGGCCAACTGCTTACAGACATCCGGTCCAATGTCCAGCCAACAAAATCATATTCGATACCTACGCCAATAAAGAACAATGATTCAAATACCTCCAATCGTCGATTTCGAAAGTTACCGCCCGGTGAACTCGCTGCAGCAGCCAAGCTAACGGATAAACTTGTCCGTGTTGCCGCTGGCACCAAATTCACTCCCAAACGTCCATGGAAGCACACGAAGACATTACGAGGCGACGAAATGCGTCTGCTGGAGATGGTGAAGCCGAAGCCACCCATGACAGAAACGCAAGCTATCTTCGCAAATGATGTAGAAGATGGAGACTCTGGGGCAGGACCAGGGGACGCTTCGTCAGTTTCTAATATAGAGGTTGGATCGCTTGTTGAGATTAGAAGGTGAGTTTATGCGTCATTTGTTTCTTTGTCCTCGATGACTTATGATATTGCAGGGGTTCTATATATGCACATGGTGTAGTCTTGGGCCATTCGTATATGAACGGTCGCATGTGGCATCTCTCCCTGATCAGTACAGGCGAAGTCATTCAGCATGTCGAGTCAGATGTGTACATCGAGGTCCCTCGCATAGCTGACAGGGACCTTGCCCTCCGCGCAGGCACCAGCGCAACCCCAATGGACCGCACAGAGACCTAATGCGCGAGTTGAAATCCTGAAGTACCTACGGGAGGCCGAGAGAGAAATAAACAAGGCATTCATGGTCATTGGAAGGAAGAACGCAGCGCTATATCCCCACGTGCGGGCGAAGCACCCAGACGAGTGGGGATCCGTCAGTCTTTCAGAGGCTGCGAAGCTGGTGTGCGATTATAGACCGGAGAGCTGGCCGACTCTTTTCGCAACGCATAAATATATCATGGGTCGCCCTATCGAATTTGTGCCGCACATGCAGTCTCAGAGACTTGCGCTCACGTACGATGTGCGGCCAGATAACCATGTTGTTAAACTGCAGAGAGTTGTGGATATGGTGCGGCAAAGGAGTCCGGAACTGGAGGCGTTTATCGAGAAAGCTCGCGGCCTCATTCTTACTGCCAGGGAGAAGGCTAACGAGTCTTGGGATGAGCCTCCGAGCAGAGTTGTCGTAAAGGATGTCACATTTTCCACAGACGATCGCACCATCCTTGATGTCTTGCACCTTGCATTACGCAGGACGCGTAACACTTGTATTGATCCCTTTTCCGGAGTGGTCACATCCATCATCAAGAGGATTGGTTTGCATGCTCATAAGATGGTGGACGACGTGTGTCTGCGGCAGTTCCTGATAGAGATGGGGGAGATGGCCCCTTGGGAGGATATCGTGACCCAGAGGAAGGAGCTGAATCTGGACCTGACTCTAGACGAGGAGTCGCAGCGTGCCAGAGATGAACACGCTCTTGTCCAAAGGAGCCTGTCTTTGCTGCGACCCTCGCGGGCGAAGGGAAAGCAACCATTAGGACCGGAAGACTTCTATGATCGTGATCCCGTCGAGCATCTGCGACACGACTTCGGAAGCTTACCAGTCTACGTGATTGACGACGTGAGCGCAGAAGAGCTGGACGATGGCTTGTCGGTGGAACCTGTTCTTAACGAGCCTGGTTCGGCTTGGATACACGTCCACATTGCAGACCCTACTGTTATCCTTCCACCGACTCATATCATCTCAGAGGCAGCACGTCGAATGGGCTCTTCCGCATACTTCATTCACAGGACATGGCCTATGCTACCTCCCTCCCTTACCCACGACCGACTAAGTTTGGGCTCGCATTCTCGGAAGGGAGAGCCTGAACCTGTCCTTACATTCAGCTTCAAGATAAACGCTGAAGGCAACATGGTCGACTACGATGTTAAAGCCGGTCTCATTCGCAACGTCAAAAGAGTCGACTATGATAGTGTGGATCGACTTCTTGGAAACGGAGGTGTTCAATTTGGCTACCCATTCGAAGCACCCCAGACCCCTGAAATTTCCCATGTACCTGTACTAGAATCAAAAGATGTGGAGAATATGCGTCTCATGGACAACTTGACGCGCAAGTTCCGACAGCGTAACCGCCAGACACTAAATCCATTCATATTCTCAGCTCCATCGGGTACTCTTGTGGCTAATGCAAAACCAATCCGCGGCGCTCCGACAACACCAGCTTGGAACGCTTCGTATTATCGTGGCTTCCCTAACCTTACCTATCAAGTGTACTCTCAGAAGACAATGGAGCGCGGCTCGCGGTTGCTTGTTGCCGACTGCATGAAAACAGCATCTCGCGTTGCCTCACGGTGGTTCGCCGCAAAGGGAGTGCCGATGTTGCGTCGCTCTGCACGGCCTCCGATAGCCCTCGAGGACAACAGAGACATTGAGAGGCTAATTGCGAGAATGGATGAGGATGGATTTGTGGATCACACGGAGTTGCTCCAGACGAAATTGCACATTCCACCTGTCGAGTATATCCTTAAGCCAGGCATGCATTGGTCCATGGGTATCCCAGAAGGGGAAGGTTATGTGCGTGTCACGTCACCGCTACGACGGTACAACGATCTAGTTGCGCACTGGCAGATCAAGGATGTACTGCTTCGGCCCAAGGCATCTACGCGTCCATTCACTCCCGGGTGGCTCACTACCTACGCCACCGAAGTACTTGAGTACGAAAAGCTTTGGAAGCATAGTGATCGGAGTCATCGCATGCAGTGGACACTCATGTACATCAAGCGCTTCCTTGACCACCCGAACCCTCCCAGTGATCGCGTCGACCCTCTGCAATCCCTCAGTGCATATATCACAGAGTCTGGCAGGAAGCGCGACTTGCTGACGAACGTATTTCAATGCCACATCCCATCACTTGGTCTACCAGCAACAATTATCACGCCTCGGACTACGGATATCCCGGTGGGGCAATATGTGAATGTGCGAGTCAAGGACATACAGGTCGGTTTGAAGGCGTTGTTCATGGTGGAGCTATGTGGTGCATAGCTTCTTTTTATCTAGATTTTTACACGTCATAATGCACCATAGCTTAATTAATTATCCACTGCATGATTTAACACACCTCATTCCATATTTCTCTCCGTCGGAAAGCAAGTCAGTTGTCCGGATATGATTGGTTCGGATGGTGGGATGACTAAGCCACGTAATGTGGTTCGACAACCTATTCTGGGAAGATAAAAACGCGCGCTGAAAAACAAGTCAGTCGCGTTCGTGAGACCCTGCCAGTGCTCCTTGGACAGCGCGGGAGCATTTACATTGCTTTGCATCCTTGACTTTGTTTCTTCATGTCGTTCGATTCGACCGCCCCAGCTACGGGCTACGTTGCAGCCGTTGTTGATGCTGTGCAGCAGTATCTCACCGCCTCTCCTGGTAGAACAGTTCTACTGGGAATCGTCTATACGCCAATAATCATCTTCGTGCTGAACATCCTTAAGCAGCTGGTGAGCATGTAGCAACTCCAGTTTGCGTGTCTACTGACGCAACGTCGCCAGGTTGTTCCCCGAGATCCTTCACTACCTCCAGAAGTGTTCCACTGGATCCCTTTCGTTGGGTCCTCCATCGCGTACGGCGATGACCCACTCAAATTTTTCTTCGAGTGTAGGGAAAAAGTACGGTCGTGTGATATCTCTCATGTCATGATTTTGTCTCATACTTTTCTTCAGTACGGCGATGTCTTCACATTCACTCTACTTGGACGCAAGGTGACCGTCGCACTTGGTGCTAAGGGAAACAACTTTGTCTTGGGTGGTAAATCGACTGCGTTTTCTGCAGAAGATGCTTACACAGTATGTGCGATTGTTGTGGTTTCGTAAATGCCTCTCAACCACAAACAGCACCTCACGACCCCCGTCTTCGGTAAAGATGTCGTATACGACGTCCCCAACGAAGTATTCATGGAGCAAAAGAAGTTTGTTAAAGTCGGCCTCTCAACTGAGAACTTCCGGGCGTACGTGGGCATGTTCGAGCAAGAAGTCGACAACTACATGCGCAGCGACCAAGCATTCATCATCTGGCAAATGGACGATATCAATGAATGGGGACGCTTCGATGTGACGGATGTCATGGCTCAAATCACTATTTTGACTGCCAGTCGTACTCTGCAAGGCAAGGAGGTCAGGAGTGGTTTGGACAAATCGTTTTCTGCGCTTTACAACGACCTGGATGGAGGCTTCACCCCGCTGAATTTTATGTTTCCTAACTTGCCTTTGGAATCTTATCGCCGTCGGGACAAGGCACACAAGAAAATGAGCGAATATTACACCGACATTATCCGCAAACGCAGGGAATCAGGTCACTCTGTAAGGCGTTTGCTTTGATGGGATCTAACCAATATTCACGATGTATCCTATAGGACGAACCTGACATGATCTCCGCCTTGATGGATCAGAAATACCGTGATGGCAGACCTCTCCGTGACCATGAAATCGCCCACATCATGATTGCCCTTCTCATGGCAGGACAGCACACTAGCTCTGCCTCCGGTTCATGGACGCTTCTTCACCTTGCTCAGAACGTCGAAGTCCAGTGAGCCTTGTTCGTTATTGGCAGCTGACATACTGATCGTCATCATAGGGAAGCGCTTTACCAGGAGCAAGTCGATCATTTCGGCAACCCGGATGGCTCTTTCCGTCCGATGACATATGAGGGCTTCCGCCAGCTTCCAGTCCTTGATTCCGTCATTCGTGAGACGCTTCGCATGCACCCGCCTATTCACAGCATCATGCGCTACTGTTCGTTCCGATGTCCCAGTTCCCGCGACTCTCGCTGCCCCTCCAAAGATGGTGTTTATGTTGTTCCAAAGGGCTACTACGTGCTTGCTTCTGCTGCCGTCAGCCAGGTTGACCCCCTTATCTGGGTTAACCCTACGAAGTGGGACCCAACACGGTGGAGTGACCCCGAGGGCGTTGCTGCTCAGGCTTTCAAGACTTACTCTGACGAGAATGGCGAGAAGATTGATTATGGTTTCGGTGCTGTAAGCAAGGGAACTGAGAGCCCGTACCAACCCTTCGGTGCCGGGAGGCATAGATGCATTGGCGAGCAGGTGGGCTTGATTATCTGCTTGCTGAGGTGTGTTTGGCTGATTTTTTCAATAGTTCGCATACCTGCAACTTGGAACTGTGATTTCCACCATCATCCGCAAAGTTGAGCTTCGGTTAGAGGATGGCATTACAGAGATCCCAGAACACAACTATCATGTTCGTCCATTCAGTTCATCATCACTCTCGAGTATTGTTAACAATCCTTCCATAGACCATGATCACAATGCCAAAGAAACCTCGGAATGTCTGTTACAGACGCAGGAGATTCGATTAAAGGATGTGCTCCGCTTCCCCTAGATACCTATCCTATACCTCTTCCGTATTTACTCTTGGATGCTCGGTGACTTGCATAAAATATACCTCTTCTACAAAAATGCTGGGGTAAAATAGTCAGCCCAGGAGACGAACTGGCAATGGTCACGTAGTCGTGATTGGGTGAACATCGGAATGCAATATTGTTGCGTTAGCTGTTGTCTCAGCCATCCCTTCTAGTCATGCATGTAGAGCTTGGCGATGCGTTCAAGTGCATGCCCAGGCGCACATACGATGAACCTCTGCACGTATATTAATTTTAGAGAACTGTCTGTATGTCTTCTCGAGTCCGTTGCAGAGAGCCTGCGCCGGACAAAGTGCTTGAGTTTGATGATGGCAGCACAGAGTTGCTGTCATGCGGTTTCTGATACAGACGCGCTGGGATGACCGAATCGGGGGAATCAAGAAGTCTGGGTGATTTTCACGAATCACGATTGCCCGAACATGGTACTGGTTGAAATCTACGTGAAATTGTTCAAGGACTCCAGTGCCGCGCATTAGAGAATCCGCTCCAATATTCAAGTTTGATTGCAAGAGACCAACAAGCCTAGCAGTAGGGCCAATACTGCCATCATACTGATCTATCGTCGGTCTCTTTGAATCCCTCCATAACCTGCCTCAAGGCATCTGTCATATGATAATATCGAAATATAGTTATGTCTCCTTGAAATATACTTAGAAACACGAAATAAACGAATACCATCACGAAAGTAGGAATTAATCAAAGCAAAATCCCTTGCTCTTGGTACAACACTAGACAGTCGTTAACTTTACTGAGCATTATACACTACTGCCAGTCGATATATGCACACGCTCCTGGAAAACGATTGAAGTCATACCAGTTGCTGCGTCGGCATCGGTCACGAGCTTAGCATGGTATTCTCGAATGCCAAGGATCAGCCATGGTCCTAGCACGAACATCTGCACGACCTCCAAAATCTGAAACAAGCCAGACAAAGTCTGATTTTCTAGGAAAGGTTGGCTCTATAGAAATGATAGATCGTGATCACATGTAGGGGTAAGTGAAAAATTGACATACCGTTGATGTTGGAGATAAATCAAGGATGAGGGCGAAACACGAAACAGCGACAAAGCTACCAAGTCCGACCCTTCAGTGGAAAAAAGGACAATAATCACAATATGAACTTACCTCGCAAAGTAAACCACGTGAGTTTTGATTAACACCGTAAGAGAGTCCCCGATAATCCCTCCTGTCGAATGTTGTTGCAGTTCACGGAAGTGTTTTACCGCAATCCAGACTGCGAGACATAGTGTGAGGACCTCCCACACAATGGAGAGTATCCACGTAGCAGAATACAGAACCAGGATATCTCCTGTGTAGCTAATCGTGCACTGGTAGGTGCCGGAGAGAATGAGTTCCTCTGGTATCCATCAATAAGCCCTATGCACGTTCGTTTTAATCTATAATCAAGCGTACCTCCCGAAATATGCATCATTGACATTACGGCTATCACTCCGTCAAAAGTGTTGATTGCCAGGAAGGTGACGACGAGAAATATCAGGATCTTTCTGTCTCGTTGATACATGGCATACAACCGAGTGATGATGATGACTTCCAGCATGTTTCAGTCAAGTGAATATTCCTGAGGTCTCACAAGCGCCAAGCTCACCCCACAGCATTGTACATACCAACACATTCATCCAATCCTGTACGACATATATAATGAAGCCTGACAAATCCAGTCAGTGGCCAGCCTCGGATAGTATACACTCCAAAGACTTACATCTGTGGAAGTATAGTGTGGTAGTCATTAACGAACCAAGAAGTTAGCAGCAAAGAATCAAACCCACTGCTACGAGGCACTACGGTTAATTGAAGGGGAATAGCAGGCATCTGTGCGGAAGACTCACTGTATCTGTCAGCGAGATGGTCGGAACACTCTCTATATGCCACTGGTCAGCAGAAGCGAAGACAGTGAATGTACTGAGGAGACATACCCAGGATGAACATGCTGATTATGAGACATAGATGATTAGCACGACATCGATTGTTTAGCCTTCCGAACATACGCAGTATATAAGATCCCAAGATAGCGCGCCTAGAATACTTTCGAGTTAGCACAACATGATAACTGCGACACACGAGCTACATACACTGAGGTACAGAACTGTCATTAGGGACCAGCGTTGCCTCTGTAAATAAGTGTATTGTCATGTGTGTTCCCTCTGACTCTACTCACCCAGATGAGTTCGACCTATAAAAGGTTCTGAGCGAGATGGCTGCTCCGGTCATGGTATCGACATACCTCTTGTCCAAATGTGAGTGCTGAAAATACTCGTAAAATATCAGTAATCCTTTAATATTATCGTGCTCACACCAATCATACGTCAGCCCAACAAAGGCGGCAACTGCGATACCGGAGTCAAGGGTAGATTGAGACATCCGAATCAGCGCTCATCGACGATCGTCAACACCCGATTGTTCTACACGAACCTGGAAAATAGCTGGCAAAACGATATACATCGATGGCTGACCACAAAGTGGGATCACTTGAGATTGTTGACATATTGGTATATAACCACCATCCAGCGCTTGGATCGCCAAAATGAGGTTGGAAGATGTTGATGATCCCTGCCTTGATCGACCAAAGATCCAGGGACTCAACGTAAATGTTGGACATGAAACATTTCGACGAGCGGAACCATTTACATGAATCGCTGATTGATAGATACATTAATGACATTCCTAGATTCAAACAGCGCTGAGAGAAGACGTGGAAAAAGAAGACTCGGGCGCGCTGATTACTGCATGAAGGCTGATTTGTTGTGTATGGACGATGGACAGGGTGGGTGGACTCGAACCAAGAGTCAGAGAAATGCTCTACCCGGAGCGTGTGTGTATGTGCTACTGACTAGTGTACGGTCAAATAGAGGGGTGTAAATTTACAGGCGTAAATTTACACCTGTAAATTAGCGTTAATCAGCATGTGAATCTCGAAGGGCATTTTGGGGGTGTAAATTTGGGTGAATTTGGAGTTTGCCAATCCGATGGGCGTCTCCGTGGTGAATCTGTGAATCTCGCAAAGTATCTGCACTAGGGCTAGGGCATAACATTCGCAACCATGAATTGTGAAACGAGAAATAAGCTACAGTTACTATCTCTTTATCTTCAAAATCTCCCCGAAACCATTCCTTTGATTCTAATGTGAGTAACATTTTTTCGCGTGTTAAGTTCTCAGTCTCATACTGACTACACAGAAACTAAAAACACCATACAAACCTCTCGTCAAGTGGCATGATATGGAATCCACTATCCTTGGCAAGCGGTCCGCTGAAGATTTGCCTCCTGCTGGTCGAATGCCTCCTCCACCTGAAGCAAGGACAGCACGGTGGACTCGGACTCGGACTCGGACTCAGCAGAGTTTGACAATGGCGCAGATTGGTTGGATGGTCCAGCTGCTCTTTCAGAGTTTAGGACAGTGGAGAAAGATTTGTTCGTGCTTGCGGCATCCAGCGGTATTGATTTGTGTGCACCAGTCGGGTTCTGCACCAACAAAGAAGGCCGCAAAAACCTTGTCTCCGTCCGTCCCTGACCCTTCTGCTTGGGACGAGTGGAAAGTTGAATAACTCACCTAATTCACTGTAATTCACAGTACATTTGACCTGATTCACCTGTAAAATAGCATTAATTTACAGACATGTTAATTTACGGTAATTCACAGTGGTGAATTTGAAGGCCTCTGGACGCACTGTAAATTTACCCTGTGAATTTCGGACAGTTCCAAATTGACCGTACACTACTACTGACAAGAACAACCTATGCTACCTGCTGAGTCATCACATGCAGGTCCCTTCATATGACTCATAAGTCGCGACCGTGAATTTGTCTCAGGTCTTATCTTGTTCTCCTCAATTTCTTAAAAAATCACTGCAGGCATATATTAATTAAAACATGGCTGATGCTCAGATAATTGGATCGTCGCTGACATTTGCATTAATTGCTTTGCATCTTGTCTTTATCTTTTCATGCTGTTCGATTCGACAGACCCGCCGGGCCCCCCCAGCCGCGGGCTACAACGCTACGTTGCAGCCGTCGTTGATGCTGTGCAGCAGTATGTCACCGCCTCTCCTGGTAGGACGGTTATTTTTGGACTCTTCTATACGTCAATTCCGAGTCTCATTGTCGTGCTGAGCACCCTTAAGTAACTTGTGAGCGTCTAACAACTTCTGTTTAACCTTGCCTTCTTCAAGTTTTGCCCTCAAATCTCCCAGATCTAGAGTACCACCACAACTTGCAACATTCTCGGCCCTAATTTCGATATCATCATTAAGCTTGCTGAAGACATCTTGGCCACATCCATCACTTTCCAAGTTCTGCTACGTCCCAGAAGCAGGTCTCTACCGCCAACCAACTACATCGACTCGGGATTCACCTCTCCCTGTCTCGATGTTACCATCACTTCCACAACATGCTCGATTCCTACACTATCACTTGTGCTGGTGCCTGCGTGTCCCTTTCTGGGTGTGCTGGCGTGACACTGATAAGTCGTTTTATGTTTGTTGTGCGATACTCAGATGTTACTAGTACCCTGGATATATTCAGATTCCCCCCATTCCCCCACTAGGCAATGCTCAGCAGCACTGCGTACGGTGGCGAGACGTAATCTGAGCTCTCTGCAGCGCACTCTCACATATTATGAAAGCTGATATCCCATTATGCTTCCGATACAATGAGAGGTGAGTACTGAGTCACGAGTTGTCCTCGAGGATGAGAAGCAAGAGCAAATAAAAACTTGCATCTCAACGTTCCGGCGACATCACCTACAAACATCTTTCGCTTCTCGACCTTCCTGTTCAGTACACTGCTTTCCTTCGTTAGTACAGTAGCAATACTAAGGACATTAATTGAAACATTGTCAATGTCAGGGCCTATAGCAAATGATTGAAATAAATACTATGACGAGAATATTGCCAGGCCTGCCAATGTCTCGTTAGAATCTACTTCGGGATACCAAATAACTATACAAGTGCTGCGACAAGGTTTGGATCGGAAACAACACAATTTCCTGCTTCCTGCAGACAACCAGACAACCATTAGCATCTCGTGAGTTATACACCACTGCCAGTTGATATGTGCACGCGCTCCTGGAAAGCGATTGAGGTCATGGCAGTTGCTGTGTCAGAATTGACCACGAGCTTAGCGTAGTGTTCTCGAACGCCAAGAATCAGACGTGGTCCCAGGACAGATATCCACATGACCGTCGAAATCTGAGCCAAGCCAGAATAAGTCTGAATTTCTTGGTTAGATAGATGCTATAGAAATGATGAACCGTGGTTACATGCAGAGGTAAGTGAAAGATTGACATACCATTGAGAATGTTGGAGGTAAACTATCAATGAAAAGGAAGCAAAAAGTAGCAAAAAAGCTATCATGTCCGACTCTTCAGTGGAAACAAGGAACATTAACCGCAACATGATCTCACCTTGCAGAGTAAACCACATGTGTTTTCATCAACACCGTAAAACAGTCCCCAATCATCCCTCCTGCCGAATATTGTCGCAGTTCACTGAAGTGTTTTACCGTAATCCAGACTGCGAGACACAGTGCAAGGACCTGCCACGAAATTGCGAGTAGCCAAGTAACAGACGTGAGAAGTGGGGTATTTTCTTTCGCAATATGGCACTGATAAGTGCCGGAGATAACACGTTCTCCTGGTATTCGTCAGTACATTTGTTTTCATCGATAATTGAGCATACCCCATGAAGTATGCATCGCTTTCATCATGATGACCACTCCAAAGAAAATGTTCAATGCCAGGAAGGTGACAATGAGAAATATCAGAATCTTTCTGGAGCGTTGATACATAACATATAACCGAGTGATGACAATGACTTGCAGCATGTCTCAGTTGAGTCGATATCACTGAGGTCTCACAAGTACCAAGCTCACCCCAAAGCATTTCAGCTGCAAAAACAGCCATCCAATCCTGTACGGCGTCTATAATAGAACCTGACGAATCCAGTGAGTGACCGGCCTCGAGTAGCACACACTCCAAAAAGACTCACATCTGTGGCAGTATAGCGTAGCATTCATTAGTGAACCAAGAAGTCAATAAAGAACCACACCCACCCCTACAGGGCACCACATTCAATTGAAAAATAATAGCAGGCATCTGTGCAGAAGACTCACTGTATCTGTCAGCGAGATGGTTGGAATATCGCCTGATGCCGTTGGTCAGAGGAAGCAAAGATGGTGAACGAACTAAGGAGACATACTCAGGATAGCCAGGCTGATTATGAGAGATGGATGATTAGCACGACACTGACTGTCTAGCTTTCCGAACATACGCAGCATATATGATTCCAAAGTAGCGCACCTAGGAAACTTTCAAGTCAGCACAACATGGCAACCACGACAGATAAACTTCGTACACCGAGATACAGAATTGTCATTAGGGACCATCGTTGCCTCTGTAATTAAGTGTATTTTCATGGTTGTTCCTCTGACACGAAACACTACTCACCCATATCAATTCGACCTATCAAACCATTTTCAGCGAGATGGCTGCCCCGGTCACAGCATTGACATACCTCTTGTCCGAATGTAAGTCCTGAAAATATTTGTAAGATATCAGCAGTCCTTTGATGTCATCATGCCCACCCCAATCATACATCACTGCAACAAAGGCGGCAACTATGAAACCGCCGTCAAGGTCAGATTGAGACATCAACTTCAACATCCAATTACCAACCTATAAAATAACTGGCGATACGACACGCTTTGACGAAAGGCCACAAAGCGGGATCATCTAAGACTATCATAGTCGTATTGGGAGAGAATGGGTGTGAATGAGAGACGAAGTGAGGGCGGCCAAAGTTGGTAGATGCATGACAATAACAATTCGTGGTATATATACTGCGTATACTACTATCCAGTGCTTGAGTAACCGAAATGAGATCAAGAGCTGTGCACTCCACGTAGATGTTGCAGTCGCGTGTGCTCCGCTTCCAAGCAATCCGCTAACGCAGTCATTGGACTTTCGTATCATGAGGACGCCAATAAAAATGGTAAGTGCAGAATCTTCGATTTGCAACGTGGGTGTGAAAGTCAATGACCGGCAACGTTCATTTGATTAATATTGTGGCTATGTCGAGTGCGATGAGTCTTACATAGAAATATGTTGAACTCTGAGATTTAGAGGTACAACAACTCATTACTAGTCGAAGAGCTTAGTAGTTGTTCTGAGGAGTTGACATGGGGAATGGGAAACGACGATATGGTGGCGGAGGAGTACATGCGGTAGTGTATGATATGGTGCGAAAGTCAAAAAGTGACATGAAGAACGTATGTGGCAACAAATCGGTGCTGTGATACTACTGGTATTGTGAAGGTCCCGCCTTTCTTACATAATAAGCATGATCCTAAGTAACGCGAGTACCTTGCGCTGATCCGGGTCTTGTCTTGCTCTTTTCTACTAATTTCTCCTACATATGTACTGATTATCCAGGTCATTGACGACATCCAGCATAATCACTGCAGACACATACAAATTAAAACACGGCTGATGTTACAGACGATTAGACTGTCGCTGACATTTGCATTGCTTTGTATCTTGTCTTTGTTTTGTCATGCTGTTCGATTCGACCACCCCAGCTGCGGGTTACGTTGTAGCCGTTGTTGATGCCGCGCAGCAGTATATCACCGCCTCTCCTGGTAAAGCAGTTGTACCTGGACTCTTCTATGCGAATATCACACCGACATTATCTGCAAATGCAGAAAATCCGGCCCAGGTGTTTGCTTTTGTGGGATCCAACCGATATTCACGATGCATCCTATAGGACGAGCCTGATACGATCTCCGTCTTGATGGATTAAAATACTGTGATGGCAAACCTCTCCGTGACCACAAAATCGCACCTATCATGATTGCCTTTCTCATGGCGGGACAGCACACCATCCCCACCTCCGTTTCATGGACGCTTCTTCACCTTGCTCAGAACATCGAAGTCCAGTGAGTCCCATTCGCTATCGCCAGCTCACACATGCTAATCGTCATCATAGGGAAACACTTCACCAGGAGAAAGTCGACCATTTCAACAATTCACATGGATTTTTCCGTTCGACGGACCATGAGGTCTTCTGCAAGCTTCCAGTCCCCGATTCCGTCATTCATAAGACGCCCCGCATGCACCCGCCTATTCACAGCATCATGCGCTACGTTCGTTCTGATTTCCTGATCTGCGGTTCTCGCTGCTCCCTCCAAAGATGATATTTATGTCGTCCCAAAGGGCTAGTACGCGCTTGTTTCTGCTGTCGTCAGCCAGGTCGACCCTCGTATCTTGGTTATGACCATAAAATATACCTCTTCTACAGAAACGCTGGGGTAAAATAGTCAGCCCAGGAGACTAACTGGCAATGGTTGCGGAGCGAATTGATTGTGTTCATGCATCCTATAACACATTTTCGACTTGCAATCTTCAGTCTCGACTCACCAATTTCACCACCTACTCAGTCCTCCATGCTCCCATCATTCCTGCCTATAGCACCAATCAGCCTGGTGGGTCTGCTCGTGCTAGTCACGCACCACCAATTGTTGTTGTTGTTGTTCTCAGCAACGATCAACTATCGCTCTCATGTTCTTATGAAAATTCGCAATATAGCGCCCTTCAAAGACCATGGAACCTTGCCCTCTTCAAGTTTTGCCCTCAAATCTCCCAGATATAGAGTACCGCCACAACTTGCAGCATTCTTGCTTTCCAAATTCAAAATTCAAAATCCTCAATCATGGCCATAACTTCGATGCTATTATCAAGCTTGGTGAAAGACATCTCGGCCACATCCATGTAATCACTTTCCAAGTTCTGCTACGTCACGGAGGCAGGTCTTTGTCGCCAATCAACTACATCGACTCGGGATTCACCATCACCTCCATAACATGCTCGATTCCCGCACTATCACTTGTGCTAGTGCCTGCACGGCCCTTTCTGAGTGTGCAATGGCGTAACACTGATAAGTCCGTTTTATGTTTGTTGTGCGATACTTAGTACCCTGGATATGTTCAGATTCCCCCATTCCCCCGCTAGGCAATGCTCAGCAGCACTGCGTACGATGGCGAGACGTCATCTGAGCTCTCTGCAGCACGTTCTCACATATGATGAAAGCCGATATCCCATTATGCTTCCGATAGGACGAGAGGTGAGTAATGCTTGAAATAAATACTGCCCTGTCAATGTCTCGTTGGAATCTACTTTTGGACACCAAACGACTATATAAGTACTGCGACGAAGCTTGTATTTGAGACAAAACACGAATTTTCCTGCTTCCTGCAGAGCACATGACAACCATCAGCATCCATGTGTTATACACCACTACCAGTCGATATGTGCGTGCTCGTGGAAAGCAATCGAGGTCATGGCAGTTACTGCATCAAAGTCGGCCACGAGCTTAGCGTGATATGCTCGAATCCCAAGGACCAGACGTGGTCCCAGCACAGACATCCGCATGACCATCAGAATTTCAGCCAAGCCAAAATAAGTCTAAATTGTGAATCAGATAAATCAGATAGAAACGATGAACCGTGGTTGCATGCAGAGGCAAGTGAAAGATTGACATACCCTTGCTAATGTTTGAGAAAAATACGCAATGAACAGGAACAAAATAGCAGCAACAAAGCTGCCATGTCCGACTCTTGAGTGAAAACAGGGAACATTAATCGCAATATGATCTTACCTCGCAGAGTAAAGCATGTGAGTTTTCATCAATACCATGAAACAGTCTCCAATAATCCCCCCTGCCGAATGCTGTTGCAGTTCACGAAAGTGTTTTGCCGCAATCCAGACTGCGAGACATAGTGCGAGGACCTCCCACACGACGTGGAGTATCAAGGAAATGAAAAATAGAAGTGGGATATCTTCTGCATGGGACAACCAGCACTGATAAGGGCTGGAGAGAATAAGTTGATCTAGTATTCATCAATGAGCCCCATGTACGTTTGTTGTCATCCACAATTAAGCATACCCCAAGTATGGATCGCTGTCATCATGATGACTACTCCTTCGAAAATGTTGACAGCCAGGAAGGTGACAATGAGAAATATCAGGATCTTTCTAGATCGTTGATACATGGCATGCAACCGAGTGATGATGATGACTTGCAGCATGTTTCAGTCAAGTCGATACCACCAAGGTCTCGCAAGTGCCAAACTCACCCCACAGCATCGCCAATATCACAACATCCATCCAATTCCATATAACATACATAATCGAGCCTGACGAATCCAGTCAGTGACCAACTTCGGGTAGTACACACTCCAAATGGACTCACATCTGTAGCCACATAGCGTGGCAGTCATTAGTGAACCAAGAAGTGGTAAAGAACCACACCCACTTCTATAGGGCACCACGGTTAATTGCAGGGGAATAGTATTAGGGATATGTGTAGAAGACTCACTGTATTTATCAGTGAGAACTTCGGAACAAAGACTGTATGCTGTTAATCAGAAGAAGCGAAGACAATGGATGTACTACTAAGGACACGTACTCAGGATGGACAGGCTGAATATGAGAGATGGACGATCAGCACGACACTGACTGTTTAGCTTTCCGAACATACACAGCATATACGATTCCAAGGTAGCGTACCTAGGATACTTTCAAGTCAGTGCAACATGGCAAGGGCGACAGACAAACTACATACACCGAGATACATGATTGTCATGAAGGGACCATCGTTGCCTCTGTAATCAAGTATTTGTATTTTTCATGGTCGTTCATCTGACAGGAAACTCTACTCACCCATATCAATTCGACCTATAATGCCATGTTTAGCGAGATGGCTGCTCCGGTCACAGCATTGACATACCTCCTGTCCGAATGTAAGTGCTGAAGATACTTGTAAGATATCGGCAGCCCTTCAATATCATCATGCTCACCCCAGTCATACGTCATCACAACAAGGGCAGCAACTGCGAACGGCAGCGAAGGTAGATTGAGACATCAGCTTCAACATCCGACTGCTCTCCACGAACCTGTAAAATAGCTGGAAGAACGATGTGCACTGATGGTCGGCCCCCAAGTGGGATCATTCAAGACTATGGTCATATTGGGAGAAAATGGGTGTGGATGAGAGGCGAGCTTGGTAGATGCATGACAATAACATTTGTGGTATATATCCTATCCAGCAGTGCTTGGGTAACCGAACTGAGATCAAGGGTGATATCTCCACGTAGGTATTGCAGTTGCGTGTGCTTTGCTTCTAAGCAATTCGATAATGCTCTCTTCCGCGGTCATTGGGCTTTCGTATCATGAGGACGCTAATCAAAATGCAGTAAGTGCAGAATTTTTAATTTGCAACGTGGGTGTGAAAGTCAACGTTCACTTGATTGTGAACGTGTCGGGTGCCAGAATCAGTTGTATTCATCATTATACAGAAAATTGCTGGACCGTATCCCAGCTTCATCAGTGTTAACTCTTCGCAGGCAGATGAGGTATTACTTGTCTAGCGACTCAGAAGAGCTCAGCGCTCAATACGGGACACGACGATTTGAACGGTAAATTAGCCAATGGTGCCGGAGGAGTGACATACGGTGGCATCATAAATCGGTGCAAAATAATATTTAGCGATGCTAATATGGAGAGTACGTTTTTTCATGCCGTTCGATTCGACTGTCCAGCTGCGGGTCACGTTGGGGGCCCTTGCAACCGTCATCGATCTGCGCAGCAGTATGTCACCGCCTCTCCTGGTAGAGCAGTTGTACCTGGACTCTTCTATGCGAATATCACACCGACATTAACTGCAAATGCAGAGAATCTTAAAATACTGTGATGGCAAACCTCTCCGTGACCACAAAATCGCACCTATCATGATTGCATTTCTCATGGCGGGACAGCACACCATCCCCACCTCCGTTTCATGGACGCTTCTTCACCTTGCTCAGAACATCGAAGTCCAGTGAGTCCCGTTCGCTATCGCCAGCTCACACATGCTAATCGTCATCATAGGGAAACACTTCACCAGGAGAAAGTCGACCATTTCAACAATTCACATGGATTTTTCCGTTCGACGGACCATGAGGTCTTCTGCAAGCTTCCAGTCCGATTCAGTCATTCATGAGACGCCCCACATGCACCCACCTATTCACAACATCATGCGCTACGTTCATTCTGATTTCCTGATCTGCGGTTCTCGCTGCTCCCTCCAAAGATGATATTTATGTCGTCCCAAAGGGCTAGTACGCGCTTGCTTCTGCTGTCGTCAGCCAGGTTGACCCCCGTATCTTGGTTAACCCTACGAAGTGGGACCCGACACAGTGGAGTGATCCACAGGGCCTTGCTACTCAGGCGTTCACGACTTGCTCTGAGGAGAATGGCGTGAAGATTGATTGTTGCTTTGGTGCTGTGAGCAAGGGAACTGTCTGTGTCAACCCTTTGGTGCTGCACTAGCGAGCAGGTGGGCTTGATTATCTTGAGGTGGACTGATCCTTTTCAATCTTGGAACCGTTATTTCCGACATCATTTACAAAGTTGAGGTTTTCCATCCACAATGATCACGATGCCAAAGAAACTTCGGAATTCTGTTACAGGCACAGGATATTTGTATATTTGATTAGAGCATGTGCTCCGCTTCCCCAGATACCTATACCATGTCTTCCGTATTTACTCTTGCATGCTCAGTGATTTGCATATAACGGAAACACTGGGGCAGATAGATCGGGGAGAATCGCAAGCGCAGTGCCCCGCGTTGCCAATCGAGCACCCGCCTCAGCATTTGGTTGCAAGAGGTCAACAGGCCAAGTAGAAAGAATGCTGCTATATTATACGATTGATTAAGTCGCGGGCAAGGTCTCTTTGAATCCTTCTGAACTCCACAACCTACCTCAAAGTGTCCGCCAGACGAGATCATATTATGCATTCATGCAGCGGGTTTGTCCATCCCTTCATAATGTGATGATCTTGATGCTGCACAAAATTGTGACGAATTCGGCCAGTATCACAGTACTGTACTACTCACCAACGATGGCCCTGGACAAGTCTGGTCCCCACCAATTGACGGAGAACGCCACAAATGATAGTATTATTGTAACGGCAGGTAGACATTTAGTACTACCCATATACGCTACAAGGTGGCCAGAGGTGAGTCACGAGTTGTCATCGAGGATGAGAATAAGAATGAATTGAAATTTGCACCCTCACGTTCCGAGTCGACGACATCGCCTATAAATATATCTCGCTCCTCGACTTTATATTGATTGGAACATCAATAAATAATTGTTGATGTCAGGACCTATAGCAAACGAATCGAATACATACTACGACAAAAGTATTGCCCAAGCCTGTTTCTTTTGAATCTACCTCGTGACACAAAATAACTACTTGAGCACCGCAACGAGGTTTTGAATGGAGATAAAAATAGATTTCGCTGCGTTCCCTGAAAAGCACTAGACAACTGTTAACTTCACCGAGCATTACACACTACTACCAGTCGATACATGCACACGCTCTTGGAAAGCGATTGAGGTCATGTGGGTTGCTGCGTCAGAGTCGGCCACGAGTTGAGCGTTAAATTCTCGAACGCTAAGGATCAGGCGTGGTCCCAGCACAAACATCTGCGCGACCTCGAAAATCTGAAGCAAGCCTAAAAAAGTCTGACTTTCTAGGGAAAATCGGTCCTATAGAAATGATGAATCGTGGTTGCATGAAGAGGTAAGTGAGAGATGGACATACCGTTGTCAAGGCTGTTGGAGATAAATCGACAATGATATCGAAGCAAGAAACAGCAACAAAGCTACCACGTCCGACCCTTCAGTGGAAAAAAAGGAATAATAATCACAATTTGAACTTACCTCGCAAAGTAAAGCACATGAGTCTTCATCAACACCGTGAAACAGTCCTCCATAACCCCTCCTGTCGAATGTTGTCGCAGCTCACGGAAGTGTTTTACCGCAATCCAGACTGCGAGACACAGCGCGAGGACCTCCCACACAAGGGAGAGTATCCAAGCAACAGAAGTCAGAATCAGGCTATGTTCCGCAACGCCGATTGCACACTGATAGGTGCCAGATAGAATGAGTTCCTCTGGTATTCATCAATGAACCCCATGCACGTTGGTTTTATCCACAATTAAACGTACCGCCTGAAGAATGCATCGTTGCTATTACGGCTGCCACTCCGTTGACAATGTTGACAGCCAGGAAGGTGACAGTGAGAAATATCAAGATCTTTCTGGATCGTTGATACATGGCATGTAACCGAGTGATGATAATGACTTGCAGCATGTTTCAGTCAAGTCAATATCACTGAGGTCTCGCAAGTGGCTCACCCCACAACACCAAAATTACCACAACACCCGTCCAATTCCATACGATGTACAAAATCCAGCCTGACAAATCCGGTCAGTGATCAGCCTCGGGTAGCACACTCCAAACAGACTCACATCTGTGAAAGTATAGCGTGGGAGTCATTAGTGAACCAAGAAATTGATAAAGAACCACACCCACTCCTACAAGGCACCACGGTTAAGTAAAAGGGAATAGTAGGTATCTGTGCAGCAGAAGACTCACTGCATCTGTCAGCGAGATGGTCGAAACACCGACTGTATGCCATTGGTCAGAAGAAGCAAAGACAGCGAATGAACTAGGGAGACATACGAAGCATGACCAGGCTGATTATGAGAGATGGACGATTAGCACGACATCAATTATTTACCCCTTCGAACATACGCAGCATATAAGATTCCAAGGTAGCGCACCTAAGATACTTTCAAGTCAGTGCAACTTGGAGACCACGACAAACGAGCCACATACACCGAGATACAGAACTGTCATTAGGGACCAGCGCTGCCTCTGTAATTAAGCGTATTTTCATGTGTTCCGAGTCGTCTGACATGAAACGCTACTCACCCAAACCAATTCGACCTATAAAACCATTCTCAGAGAGGTGGCTGCTTCGGTGATAACATTGTCATACCTCTAGTACGAATGTAAGTGCTTAGAGTACTTGTAAGATATCAGCAGTCCTTTAGTATCATCATGCTCACCCCAATCATGCGCCACAACAACAAAGGCGGCAACTGCGAAACCGCGGCCAAGGTTAGATTGAGTCAGCTTCAACATCTAAGTGGTTTCCACGAACCTGCAAAATAGCTGGAATAATGATATTCATTGATGGACGGCCACCAAATGGGATCATTCGAGACTATGGTCATATTGGGTGTGGGTGAGGTGAACTTGGTGAACTATGGCCATGACGATAGCATATATACTACCATCCAGTGCTTGTATCACCAAAATGAATTTGAGGAATGATGAATCATTTCGACGGGCGGAACACCTGACATGACACCATAAAAGATACATAGAAAGATGCCAAGGCTAGACTAAAAATAAACTCATGACAGACAGTATGAAGCAGAAGATAACTTACGTTCTACCCACGTGCGAGCACATATCTCAATGCCTTCCATCCCTTCTCCTCGTCCTCAGGCCATCTATTACTTCGAGCACGCCTTCTTTCTCTTTGCCTTGGTTATCAGGCTTTCGTATCACAAGGCCGCCAACCACGACGAGCGCAAATTTTTTGATCTGCATCGTGGAGTTGATGCAGTGCTGACAGGGCCCATCAGTATGCACAGCCAGACTCGTTGAAGTGGCCTAGTTGGGAATCCCCGATTGATGGATACAACTCGAATGTCATCCCTAGATTCAAGCAGCGCTGAGAGAGGACATGGATAAAGAAGACTCAGGCGCGCTGCCGCAGATGACTGCATCAAGCCTGACTTGTTGTTCTTCAGATTGTAGGGTAATTTCATAAAAGATGATTTATGAGTGCTGAGCCTCAGCAGGACCCTTAAGCTTTTAAGAAGTACCGAAGGTATGACATTCTGTTGGCACATGTTGGAAGAAAACGAGTGGAGTGAGTACATAGTTGTATCGCGATTGCCAATATTATGTAATGTACTGCTGATTCAAATGAAAACCGATGCAAAACTTGGTAGGGATTAGTCGCGACCCTTTGGAAAAGCTTGTTGTCTCGATGATTCTCGATAAGCATCAGCAGTCCGCAAGTACAACAAGATCCCCAAGGCTATTCAACAAGAGGAGTTTAATTGTGTCGACATAGCAGAGATGTTGGATGTGTAAAACAAAGGTTACATATTACTTACCTGTACATGGACAGCCCTTTCATTAATGGATAGCCTAATCCGCATCTTACTAGTAAGCATATGCACATCTCACAAGGATACCAATAAATAATAGGCGCGGAATCTGATACAAGACACACCACACTCAATTTGCAGCATGCGGTTGATAGGATGTGGCAGTGGATGCGCAATCCATGACTGATGATCTGAGCGCCGGTCAGTTGATTTTCAGATCAAGGCGGTTTATCATAGGGGTGAGACGGCAAGGGCAGTGCCATTCTGCACGCTACGCTAAATCCATCGCACAATCGGTGTATCTTGTATGCTGTTAGGATGGAAGGTGGGGACTAGATAGCATGCACCATTTGTTGCAATGTGGGTTAAGCTATTTGTGGGGAGGTGAGTTGGCGAGGTTCTGCAGATGTATGAAGACGGGCGGTTGATGCCAGTATGGTTGGTCGCTCGACTTTCCATTCAGTACACTGCTGAAATGCTTTCGTTAGTACAGTAGGGATATCCAAGATATTAGTTGAAGCATGAATAAATAATTGTTAATGCCAGAACCTATAGCGAATGATTCGAACACATACTACTACAAAAATACTGCACAAGCCCGTCTCCTTGAAATCTACTTAGTGAAATCAAATAACTATACAAGGACTGCGACGAAGCTTGTATTTGAGACAAAACACGAATTTTCCTGCTTCCTGCAGAGCACCAGACAACCATCAGCGTCTCGTGTGTCATACACCACTGCCAGTCGATATGTGCACGCGCTCCTGGAAAGCGACTGAGCTCATGACAGTTGCTGCGTCAGAATCAGCCACAAGTTTAGCGTTAAATTCTCGAACGCCAAGGATCAGGCGTGGTCCCATCACAAACATCTGCACGACGTCCAGAATCTGAATCAAGCCATAAAAAGTTAGACTTTCCATGGGATTTTGGAACTGTAGAAATTACGAATCGTGAGCATATGAAGAGGCAAGGCGAGAGATTGGCATACCGATGAAATTGTTGGAGATAAATTAACAATGAGCTGAAAGCAAGAAACACCAACAAAGCTACCACGTTCGACCGTTCAGTAGGGGAAAAAGAAACGATAATCACAATACGAGCTTACCTCGCAAAGTAAAGCACGTGAGTTTTCATCAACACCGCGAAACAGTCCTCCATAATCCCTCCTGCCGAATGTTGTGGCAGTTCACGGAAGTGTTTTACGGCAATCCAGGCTGCGAGACACAGCACGAGGACCTCCCACATAAGGGAGAGTATCCAAGCCACAGAATTCAGAATCAGGGTATTTGTTGTATATGTAATCGTGCACTGATAGGTGCCGGAGAGAATGAATTCCTCTGGTATTCATCATTGAGTCCCATTTACGTTTGTTTGGATCCACGATTAAGCATACCCTCTGAAGCGTGTATCGTCATCAGGACGGCGTTCACTCCGTCATAAATGTTGACGGCCAGGAGGGTGACGACGAGAAATATCAGGATCTTTCTGGATCCTTGATACATGGCATACAACCGAGTGATGATGATGACTTGCAGCATGGTTCAGTCGAGTCAATATCACTGAGGTTTCGCAAGTGCAAAGCTCACCCCACAGCATTGCAAATATCACAATACCCGTCCAATTCCGTACGACGTACATAATCCAGCCTGATGAATCCAGTCAGTGACCAACCTCGGGTGGCACACACTCCAAACAGACTCACATCTGTGGCAGGATAGCATGACTGTCATTAATGAACCAAGAAGTTAGTAAAGAACCACACTCACTCCTACAGAGAACCACGTTTAATCAGAGGGGAATAGCAGGCATCTGTGCAGAAGACTCACTGTATCCGTCAGTGGGATGGTCGGAACAATGACTGTATCCCGTTAGTCAGAAAAAAACGAAGACAGTGAAAGTACTAAGGAGACATACCCAGCAAGGTCATGCTGGTTATGCGATATAAACGATCAGTTCGACATTGATTGTTTAGCCTTTCGAACATACCCAGCAGATAAGATTCCGAGGTAGCGCGACTAGAATACTTTCAAGTCAGCATGACATGGAAACTGCAACAAACAAGCTACATACACAGAGATACAAGAATGTCATTAGGGACCACCGTTGCCTCTGTGATTAAGTGTAAGTATTTTGATGTGTGTTCCCTCTATTACGAGACTCTACTTACCCAGATTAATTCGACCTATAAAATGATTGTTAGCGAGATGGCTGCTCCGGTCGTAGGCATCGACATACCTCTTGTCCCAATGTAAGTGCTGAAAATACTTGTAAGATATCAGCAATGCTTTAATATTATCGTGCTCACCCCAATCATACGTCGCTCCGACAAAGGCGGCAACTAGTTAGATTGAGACATCGGCTTCAACATTCGACTGCTCTCTACGAACCTACAAAATAACTGTAAAAACAGTTCGCATTGATGATCGGCCACCAAGCAGGGTCATTTAAGACTATGGTCATATTGGTAGAGAATGGGTGTGGGTGAGAGGTGAATTTTGTGAGCGTATGGCGATAGCCTATATACCACCACCCGGTGCTTGAATCACCAAAATGAAATTGAGGAATATTAATAATGAGTCACTTCGACGGGCAGGTTCAACACTTTACACGCACCACAAAAGATACATTGCAGAGCAAATTCCATGTCGGGATGCCAAGGCTGAACTAAAAATAAACCATGACAAATAGCAGGGGATATACGAAGCAAACATCTTGCTCTGGGCCTCAGTTATCGGTCTTTCGTATCTGCCAACAATGATTAATGATGAGCGCAAAATGTCCGATCTACATCGTGGAGTTGGTGCACCGTGCTGTGCTGACAGGCCATCAGTTTGCACAGCCAAACTCGGAGATAGTGAGTCCCTGATCGATAGATACAACCCTTAGACTCGAGCAGCACTGAGGACATATAGAAAGAAAACTCAGGCGCGCTGATGACTGCATGAAGCCTGACTTGTTGTCCGTCAATATTTTGGGCCTATTTCGTAAATTTGATCAACGAGCCGCAGTAGCATGAACTCTTAAGTGTATGAGAACCAAATTCAGTCGGCAGTAACATCCTGTTGGCACAGGTTGCCATGCCATCAAAAAAGAATCACTGGAGCGAGTAGCTGTACAGTTGCCAATGTTGAGTGCACCGCTTTTTCAAATGAAAACCGATGCAAAACTTGGTCTTACAAAGGTAGGTCTAGGCGTGATGCGACCCTTCGTGATAGCTTGCTGTATCGATGAATCTCGATGAGTGTCAACAGTTCCCGAGCACGACAAGACATCCGGAGTTATTCAGTAAGAGAAGTTTGTGTTGATATGGCAGAGACGTTCGATGTATAAAAAAAGGGAGAACCAGACATATTACTTACCTGTACAACCCTTTCAATAAATAATCCACGTCTTGAGCATATGCACACCTTCTTTCCAGTCATCGGCCTATCATATCATTAGGATGGTAAGTGCGGAATCTAATAGAAGACACACCGTACTCAATTTGCAGCGTGCAGTTGATGGGATGTGGATGCATCAAACGTCACAGCCTGATTCATAGCCTTGATTAATGTGCGGTGAATACAATGCGATCCCTCGACTTTCCGTCCTGCCTCAGGTGTGATGAGTGCCGGCCAGCTGGGTTCTGGGTCAACCTAGGTTGCAATATCACAGTTGCAGACATTATTTACTGATTACATGATATTTTCCCGCGGCAGCCTTTATTTCGCCTCAACTTGAAATTCCGGTGTTTCAAGGTTTCCCTACATGATAATTGGGAGGCGTAAATCCATGATTAGAGCTCTGTCCTCATTGACTGAACTAACGCGAAGCTGGAGAGAAGCACCAAGGCTCCTTCCATCACTTGAGATATTAGTTATGCTTATGCAGTGTTTCAGGATCTGGGCACGTAGCTCATGCTCTGGAAAGAGACGATAACGCCAAGGGCCGCGATCAGAGCCATAGCCTTGCATTTATGCACGACGAAACACTTGAAGGGATGGCATGTTAAGGCATGCACGGTGTGCAGCATCCCTGGTAGAGTTATGGAGCTGTGTGAAATTTACGGCCCGTGAACCCATAATGATTCGAATTCCCCAGTCATTAGTCAGTATGGGTAGAGCCTTTGATCAAGCGGGCGTTGTCGCAGGTAGCATCATCATCAGGTTAAGGCCACACCAGCCCCCGTCTGCAAGAGGCAGGCAGATTGTCAGCCGCGCCAGTCCAACGCACAGAGCTATTGAGTTCAAAGATTTCGTCAGAATGAGTCGACCAGCGCGTCCTGATTACATCTCTGTACGTGCGGTGCTGCAGCAACTTCATCGCATACACTTCGATCGAGACTGACGGTGGTAAGATCAGGAATACCGAAGCACCTGTGACACATCAGTATGATGACCAAGGGCGTCTGATGAAATTAGTTTTCCATACGAATCAGCAGCAACATTGCAGTCTGCTGTTCAGTGCATCGTTCAGTCGGACAACATAAATTCAGGATCGGTGCTAAATATACATAGGAAGGGAATCATAGAATCAAATGGTACACTCGATATTGCAGCAATAAAATCATCGTTACGTGGAGCTGGAGGGATTGATGTTAGAAACTGCGAGGACAGATGCTAAAGATTAAAAACTCACGCGTTTCGGCAACTCGACCAGCGCGCCCCATGTGCCATGCAGCTCAAATCAAGCTCAGCGCCTCCTCTCGGAATCACCATTGCAGTGTCAGGAGAATAGAACAGGTGTCGGGAAGCGGGAGGTACCCAGAAAAGGAGCTCATGTCTGGGTCCCATGATCCATCCATCGGGCTGCAGCAAGAAAGGGGTTGAATTGGAATGATGATCAGAGGTGGGTTCGAGCAAGTGAGCTGGGTTGGGCAGGGCGTGTTTCAGGCAGGGCGAGAAGGAAATGGGGGGATGGTTACAAGTATTGGTTGGGGCGATACGGCTGTCTTGAGTGGGAGATGCGGTACTTCGATGCAGTGGAGATGCAGAGGGGTCCGGCTCTGTGGACGCGGGGGATGGCAGCACCTTCATAAGCCGCAAGGTTTTATCCTCCGAACCAGACGCGATGCGAGTACCATCCGGTGAGAATGAGACTGACAGAACCGCGCCAGTGTGCCCCTTCAAGGGCTCACCCAATGGCCGTCCCGTTGCTGCATTCCACAGCCGCACGGTCCTATCCTCCGAACCAGACGCGATATGAGTACCATCCAGTGAGAACGAGACTGACCGAACTGCGCCAGTGTGCCCCTTGAAGGGCTCACACAATGGCTGTCCTGTCGCTACATTCCACAGCCGCACGGTCTTATCTAATGAACCAGATGCGATGCGAGTACCATCCGGTGAGAACGAGATCGACCGAAGTGCGCCAGTGTGCCCCTTGAAGGGCTCACCCAATGGCCGTCCCGTCGCTGCATTCCATAGCCGCACAGTCTTATCCAATGAACCAGACGCAATGCGCGTACCATCCGATGAGAACGAGACTGAGTAAACCCAGCTAGTGTGCCCCTTCAAGGGCTCACCCAATGGCTGTCCTGTCGCTGCATTCCACAGCCGCACAGTCTTATCCAACGAACCAGACGCGATGCGAGTACCATCCGGTGAGAATGAGACTGACAGAACCGCGCCAGTGTGCCCCTTCAAGGGCTCACACAATGGCTGTCCCGTCGCTGCATTCCACAGCCGCACGGTCTTATCCGATGAACCAGACGCGATACGAGTACCATCCAGTGAGAACGAGACTGACAAAACCGTGTTAGTGTGCCCCCTGATTATGGCCTGAACAACCGTCCAGTTCAAATCGCGGCCGGATGCCAGACGAAGGCTATTCGGAAACTTAGCAGTACATGTGGTAGCCATCGTAGAGTTGACGGGTGAGAACGGGAGTGCTGATACATACAGATGAGGTGTGCTTCGCAAAATCATGCCGCCAAACACTTGCATGAATCTTTGTACATCCATCGTGGCGGACCGCAAATCTTCGTATCCAGAATGGTTCTGTATATATGTATAAGCTGTTCGTCCGACCCTGCCTCATAGGCATATGCTCACCTTCAGCCACTTGGCAACGAGTGGGAGCACAACTGCACCGCTGATTGCATTGAGAAGTCCGAGTGCTTCGATCCAGAACATCAGTCGCTCGTCGTCGAAGAGTGATCTTATTTCCTTCGCGAGCTCATCGTCAAAATCCGTTGTCTGAACATGTGTAGCCCAATATCGACAGGAATAGGACAAATGTGGGGAAATGTATGTTTTGACTCGTTCAGGCAGCTCCGTGTCTTGGGAATTAGGGAGGTAAGATGACTTCAAATTACAGATGTTGAAGCGAAGGCCATGTTCCATCACCCGTAGCGACGCAAATGCAAGGTCGCGCTGTACCTTGGACACTTCGACGTAAAAGGCTCCGCTGGATGATTTGTCTGTCAGGAAGTCGCGGAAAGATGCATGAAGGGGTCGGATGGGGGTAAATGGGTCGGTGGTGCCGCTGAAGAGGCCTCCCATATGCTTTATCACCACACCTACTTCATAATGGTCGTGGTCCTCCGGGAAATGGTGTCGCATAGCTTGCAGTGAAACTAGAGGAAGGGGTTCGACTGCGGCAAATATCTGTCCCATCACGGAACGAAATCTCGCTATTAGTTGCTGGTACTGAAATTTTGTATACTTATGCCTTGGGATAATTTCTTCTAAAAAAAGCCGATAAATATCATACAACAAGTTGTTCCGCTCCCCAGGACTGCGGTTCACGATAGTACTGAAGCAATCCATTGGGGATAGGCCAAAATATGGTTCCTTGATGTACGTGCACGCGAGACGCGCCCACTCGAAAAGTCCGTCGGATTTTGCAGTGAGGACTGTAAGATGTGTGTCCTGAAATTCTGATAGCTCTTTCAGCTCCTTAGATACGAAGGCCTGAATCGCAACATGAGGTGACAACCGTAAAATATGATCGACGCCTTCGAACCCCTTTTCGATATCGGGAAGCGGGCGAGAGGTGACAAGAATCCGAAAGTTCGAAGGAAGTTCTGTGATTTGGGGAACCTTCTTGTTCTCAAGTTTACCGGAAAGTATGCGGAGAAGGTCCTGCCGCGTCTCTATTCCGCCGCTCTCGTCCAGTGCATCTATCACGATCAAGACAGGCCCCACGCTTGATGCAGGGAACTTCTCCAGCGGTCCCATGAGAAGCTCGCGCCACTGCTGGATAATGTCTGTAGTGTTCTTGAGCGAGGTAGCATTCTCGACTGCATCCGCTAACGCTCGTCTGATCCCTGGATCGTGATCAGCGAGATCGCGCGCGATGGTGGAGAAAATCTTTTCATGGCGACGATCTCCTTCTCTGTGCCGATCAAAACAAAAACATGAACAGAGACCTCCCGTTTCCTTGAACCAGTGGGCAATCGTGTGCGCGATGGCTGATATGCTCTTGCCTGCAGGGCCGGATAGCCACATTACACGCGGAACAGAATCTTCGCTGTTGTTGATCCACTTGGTGATTTGGGAGAGAATGTCCGTGCGAGTGCCTGACAGACATTGCTTCGCAGTGACTACTCCTGCGTCCCCTGCATAAATCATGCCGCTGAGATCGAGTGTTTCACCTTTAAGGGTATGAGTCAATGCAAAGACGAAAGCACGTCAGACTCCTTACCCGTACGTTGGACGAAGACGGCCACGTCCCGATCGACTTGGTCCCGGAATTGCTGCATAAGGTGGTCCAAAGTGCCGCAGTACCGTTTGATGATGTCGCTAGTTTCCGACAAAACGTTTTTCCCGAGTCTCTTCCCTGTGATGAAAGTATGAGATTCATGCACGAAGTGCCATAGCTTGGCGACGCACAGAAGCTTTTTGTTTCCGAGTAGTCCCTGATGAAACGGGCACACTCATAAGTCTGCTGAACGATTGAACCAACGGTACCGCGCATCGATTCAATCTTGCGAGGATTGTCATCTCGAGTCATGATGCGATAAACTTCGGCCAATTTCTTGAGAAGACTATAGATCGATTGGTCGCGCTCTGCTTGAGCGACTATAATCTAGGGAGAGTTATGACTTCTGAGCAGGAGACCGCACTCTGGGAGAAACCAAACATACTTTGGATGCAGCAGACAGCACGCCCAACGCCATCTTTGCGTAAGGATGTATCTATACAACTTGATGAGTTCACGTCGAATAGACAAGAATAGCTCATACATCTGCGATCTCCTCAGGGACACCATCGATAATCTTTAGGGGTTGGAGATATGTCGTCTCAAAATCACTCGTGGCATCGAGACCCGCTGGGGCATTGTCGGCGACGGATGCCACAAAAGTCACATGTTTCCCGAGTAATACCATGCTTTGTGCACTATCACAGGCACCCTGAAGTTCAGCGTCAACTAACTGAGTATCAGGACCTTCCTCCTTGCCAGAAGAAACAGCCTGAACCTGCGGGACCGCCGAAATTAGAGAAGACAGTCGAAGTATCTGACGAAAATACCTGTGAAGCAGGCTCTCCAGGCAGCCCTTGGTTCACGAAGTCACTGGGAATCTCAGATGTGACGAGATGTTTGTTGTTGGAAGAAGAATAGAGGCACCTCTAAGAAAACCGAAGGACGGATCGCTTCTTGGGCCTACACTGGCAAGCATCAGCAAAACACCAAATTTAGCACAGCTACCGTGGCAGCTTACAGCAGCGTAGTGATGTGCAGCGATGGTCATAGCAACCTACAGCCTTATATAGTAGTACTACTAACTACTAATACTAGTAGTAGCAGTACTAACTATTTTCGATCTATCATTCTCGTCGGCTTTCACTGGGGAGCACCAGTACCCCACCGCTTGACGGAGAATGGTACTATGAACCATTTTAGATTGTCTATTCCACTGTACAAAGGTACGGACTCACCCTCATACTCGATATCTTTCCCTTGTCCCCTACTAGATTTCCCAACTACTCAAGTACAACTCTGGCTATCCATAAATAGCTGAAGGCGATAACATTTCGTTGGCACACCATCATAAAGTTGAAGATTTGAAGAAGTTGAGGGAATAACTCACCGGGTCATACAGCTTCCACTGCACACCATCAACGCTCATTCAAATGAAACCCGATCCAATCCGTGCCACACTGGATCCATCATGCAATTGATGCCCTCCTGTTGATCCACACATCCATAGGGTAGTCTGAGTGGGAATGTAGATTGAACGTGCTGTCTATATTTTGCATGAACCAGCTACTATACCGACGCCGGAGACTACACCGACACCGACTGACGATCAATATTCGAGACTTGAGATTTCTTGTGGCGTTGAAGCCCATGCATGCTAACAGATTATACAAAGCCGGTTCTGTATGGGTTTGCTTAGCGAAAAACAATGGAAAAAGGATGGGACGCTCACCGTGAATGTAGATGTGCTGTGAACAAACGTAGAGCAGCTGTACGATTTCATCAGGTGGCCTTGGTTAGGCTTTGAAATAGTGGGATGCCATGGCTAAGGAGTCAGGACTGAGTACTTACTTCGATTTGGATGTTGGCGTACCCGAGTGTGGACCGTATGAATAACATACAATATCGCACTAGTCGTCAGCTGGTTTATGATGGCATGGGTATTTGGGAACAAGCTTGAGCAGCCTTAGTGCGAACTAGAGAGCGTAGAGTCCAGTCCAGTGATCGATCGAAAGCCTCTAGTGACCACTGACAGACGAAGCACGGAGTTTGAAATTGCAGCCGTTCTGATCGACGTGCTCAGATTGCCTCTGTTACTTTGTTTGAGATATGTTATCACTTCAAAGACCATGGGGCACTCCCTTCTTCGATACCCTCAAATCTCTTAGAGTACCACTACGACCCAGAGTACTCCCGCACGCACTTTCCAAATACCTCGCAAAGTAAACCACGTGAGTTCCATCAACACCATGAAACAGTCCCTTATAATCCCTCCTGCCAAATGTTGTCGCAGTTCGCGGAAGTGCTTTATCGCAATCCAGACTGCAAAACATGGTGTGACGACCTGCCAGGAGAAGGTGAGTAGGACTTTTAATTTGCGCTGTTTGATGTACAGTTTGGTTGTAGTTAGCTTGCGCATCGGTGCAGGCCGCAACTCTGGTTCATAAACGCGTGGAAAAATGTGAGCTTCCACACATCCTCGACTTGTAACCTTCAGCCTCGAACCTCACCGACACCACCTACTCAGTCATCCGCAACCACTTCTGTTACTTTCAAAACCTACCTATAGTGCCCACCGACCTGGTGGTTTGTTCGTACTAGTCACGCCCCAACTGTTCTGCTCAGAACGACTGGTGCTTTGTTTGAAACGCTTTATCACTTGTGCGTACCTGAATTCTCGTCTACATCTATTCTCATAACAAAATACAGCGCACTTCAAATGTCTTCGAATATCCACTTCTCAAATTAATGCCCTTAGTATCACTACTTCTTGCATGCACGTTCGAAATTCGAAATTCGACAACATCTTCAATGGCCACATACTTCCTGCATCAAAAGATTAAGCTCGACCTCGCTATCATGTCCGCAGCCTGTCCTCAAGCAACAGATGCTCGATTCCTGCACTATCAACAGTGCTAGTGCCTGCATGTCCATTCCTGGGTGCGTATCTTTCACCGTTTTGAAGCACGTCAACAAGCTGTGTTGTGTTTCGTGTGCTATTCACAGACGTTAGCACCCTGGATTCCTTCAAATTCCCCCCGACTCCACAGAGGCGCTGGGTCTCGGCTGAAGGATCACGGCCTTCATGTCACAAATACAGCACTTGTATCCTCAAGTAGTGCTTCCTGGTCGGTGATCTCCATTCCCAGCGTTTAGTGCAATCATACCAGCATCTATCATACTCCAGCCCTAGACAACATGGAAATACACGTGCAGCATGGCCTGAACCCTCAACCTCTTCTCTCTCAGCCAAACTCCATCCACAGTCTGACTCATTCTACCCACCCCCCGCCTTCTCCTACTGCTCATTCCGAACTTACCTCAATTTCAGATGCTGCGTGTTATTCATCGTTTGTTTCGTCCCACAATCACACGGAGTGGCCTAGAAGAATGATATATCAAACTTGAAGGTGAGTCCCTCCGAACTACCTTCGTATCAGTCATCACCCTGACACACTATCTACAGTCATCAACGGAAAGAATATTTCTTCCGGGCACATTCCCGCTGGCATCTACATATCCGCCGATGTCAACTCCCGGAGGCGTTGGAAATCAGCTATCAGTGTCTTATCGTCTGATAAATCTGTAGCTTGGGGAAATTCTGTCACTTTGTAAAGCTCATGCAGACTTTTCGACGCTGTGCAAGAACTGATCTTTGGTTTATAGATCATCACATGCCTCACCTGCGTTGTCAGTGGAGATCAGAGCATCTTATGGGCTTGGTCGAATGCTTGGCAGTGGTGAGGTCGTTGGGAGACTTTCAATGTCATGGGACGAGCTACTCAATCATGGACATGAGCCATTTGGTGAGTGATTCGCTTCTTATTCATGCACATAGACTAATGTCCTGTAGATTCAGCCTTCCCACTTGTGCGTGGTGTTCACCCTTCCATCGAGTTGCAGGCCGCTATCGTACATGCTGGCGACGATCAAGACGACGCACTGTTTGGTGTGAGTGGCGCTGGTATCTGTCCTTTAGCTTTTGCTGACAGAACGCAAACTGCACTCCCTCGTAGACTGCAAGATTGCTCGAGACACAGATGCGGGCCACATACAATTTACGGCATACATGACGAGCAAGACAGTCTCGCACCTGAACAACGTTGTAGAGCATTTTCAGTTGGTTCTGGACCAGCGTCCAGTTAGCCATCCAGATCATGCAACGGCTCTCACCAACCTCGCGTGGGCCCGCCTCTTGGGCTACATCCGAAATGATCTCAAAGACATCGATGCCACCACTTCCCTCTTCCGCGACGCCCTTGCATTGCGTCCGCAGCACCATCTCGATCATCCCTTATCTCTATATAATCTTACCGAAGCACTGACTTGGCACTACATCAAGAAACGTACTGCTGCCGACATCCACGAAGCCGCCCAACACTATCATAAACTACTGCCTCTCTGTCCAGAGGACACCTACCTTCCTAACATCGCGGCAGGCAATGGCGTCAATTATGTGATCGACGAATGCAACGATCTTCCAACAGACACATCAATGAAGGCATCCACCTTCGAAGAGTCGTCCTAGAGCTCTGTCCTCTGGGCCATCAACTCCGTCCCAGAGCCCTCAATGAGCTTGATCATCGATGCTGCCGTGCTGATCAATCAGCACTGCAGTATTGATGATCTTGACACGAGCATACAACTTGGTCGTAAGGCCGTGTCTCTGTGCCTCGAGGTACATGCTGACCGTGATACCTACCTGAACAACTTGGCCTCTTCACTCACGTCACGCTTCCATCATCAAGGCAAACCTAATGACCTCAATGAGGCTATCCCTTTGCATGAAGAGGTGCTGCACTGCTGGGCACCAATATCGCGTTTACTCATTAAACATCCTAGGGCTTGCCCTCATCGCCCGTTTCAACAAACGTGGCGACATTGATGACATCACCTGAGCTATCAGCCTCTATCGCGAGGCACTGACGTTGCACCCACCTAGGCATCCATGTCATGACACCACGCTCAACAACCTTGCCGCCGCGCTCGACACTAGATATCGCAAATCGCACGTTAGTGAGGACCTTAACGAGGCTATTGGTTTGTATCGCGAATCCATTCGGTTAAGAAGGCTTGACCTTCCACAGCGCCATGTAACTCTTCACAATTTGAGCTCGGTGCTCTGTTCTCGTTTCACGCAAACTCAGAAGAATGAAGATGTCGAGGAGGACATTACTCTTTGCCAACAGTCATTGTCAGCTTTGTCTTCACTGCACCAGGACAGGTATTTCAGCTACATGAGGCTGCAGGAAGCCTATTTGTCTCGTTACCGGATTCTACACGACCTTGCTGATTTGTCACTCGCTGTAGAGAACTTCAGACTAGCATCAGGACATGCCACACAAGGCTTTCCGGAATGTATCAATGCAGCTTTGCGGTGGGTTAACCTGCCAGACGCATCACCTTCGCTTTTTGGCCCAATGCTTAAGTTAACCGAAGCAATGTTGAAGTACGTGAGGAGGATGTCGAGGGCCTTGCCGCATGATCAACAAAGCCCGCAATCACCAATCCGCCTATCCAGTGGTCCGTATCAGACGTCCACAACTCATTCATATACTACACAATGCCATCATTCAATTTCGATGTTTAACCTCCCATTCTTGACTCATGCCAACTGGCTTACATGCGCGCACTACTGTCCGTGCCTGCGCTCATGAAGCCTGAAAAAGCATGATACCTATATATGCTACAAGACGGCTACACCATATTACAAAGTCAATATCCCACAGTGCTTCCGATACGACGAGAGGTGGGTCACGAATTGTCCTCAAAGATGAGAAGCAGGAGCAAATAGAAACTTGTATATGACGTTCTGGCGACATCGCCTATAAACATCTCTCGCTCTTCGACTTTCCCGTTCTGGGCGCTGCTTTCCTTCGTTGGTACAGTAGAGAAATCCAGGACATTGGTTGAAGCATTGTCGATGTCAAGACCTATAGTAAACGAATCGAATAAATACTGCGACGAAAATATCGCCTAAACCTACGTTTCCTTGACATATATTTTGTGACACTAAATAACTACTTGAGCACCACAACGAGGCTCGGAATAGAAACAAAACAAAAATAAATAAATTCCCGTGCTCCCTGCAAGCACTAGACGTCGACAATGGTTTGCGTCAACTTCACCGAGCATTACACACTACTGCCGGTCAATATATGCACACGCTCTTGGAAGGCGATTGAGGTCATGCCGGTTGCTGCGTCGGAGTCAGCCACGAGTTTAGCGTGATATTCTCGGACGCCAAGGATCAGGCGTGGTCCTAGCACGAACATCTGCACGACCTCCAAAATCTGAGACATGCCAGACAAAGTCTGATCTTCTAGGAGATATTGGCTCTATATAAATGATAGATCGTGGTCACATGTAGAGGTGAGTGAAAGATTAACATACCCTTGATGATGTTTGAAAGAATTCAATGATGAGCTGGAAGCAAGAGACAGCAACAAAGCTATCATGTCCAACCCTTCAGTGGAAACAAGGACAATAATCACAATACGTAATTACCTCGCAAAGTAAAGCACATGAGTTTTCATCAACACCGTAAAACAGTCCCCGATAATCCCTCCTGCCGCTCGTAATCGCAGTTCACGGAAGTGTTTTACCGCAATCCAGACTGCGAGACATAGTGTGAGTACCTCCCAAACAATGCAGAGTATCCAAGTAACAGAATCCAGGACTAGGATATCTCCTGAAGAGCCAATTGTGCACTGGTAGGTGCCGGAGAGAATGAGTTCCTCTGGTATCTATCAATGAGCCCTATGCACGTTCGTTTTCATTTAGAATTCAGCGTACCTCCTGAAGTATGCATCGTTGACATTACGATTGCCACTCCATCAAAAGTGTCGATCGCCAGGCAGGTGACAACGAGAAATATCAGTATCTTTCTGGATTGTTGATACATGGCATGCAACCGAGTGATGATGATGACTTGTAACATGTTTCAGTCATTCCAATATCACTAAGGTCTCGCAAGTGCAAAGCTCACCCCACAGCATCATAAATACCACAACACCCGTCCAATTGAATATAGTGTACATCATCCAGCCTGACAAATCGGATCAGTGACCAGGCTCAGGTAGCACACAACTCCAAACAGACTCACATCTTTGGTAGTATAGCGTGGAAGCCATTAGTGGACTGAGAAGTCAGTAAAGAATCACACCCACTGCTGCAGTCAATCTGAGGAGAATGGCAGACATCTATACAGAAGGCTCACTGTATCTGTCAGCGAGATGGTCGGAACATTGCCTGAATGTCGTTGGTCAGAAGAAGAGAAAACAGTGAATGTACTAAGGAGACATACCAACCATGAACAGACTGATTATAAGAGATAGACGATTAGCACAACGTCAAATATTTAGTCTTCCGAACATACGCAGCAGATAGGATTCCAAGGTAGCGCACCTAGGATACTTTCAAGTCAGCACAAAATGGCAACTAGCCTACGACAAACAAGCTACATACACTGAGATACATCACTGTCATGAGCGACCACCGTTGTCTCTGTAATCAAGTGTACTTTCACGCATGTTCCTTTGACATGAGACTGTACTCACCCAGACCAATTCGACCTACAAAAGTATTATTAGCAAGACGGGTTCCGGTGATAGTATTGACATACCTCTTGTCCAAATGTTAGTGCTGAAAAACTCTTGTAAGCTATCAGAACTCCTTTAATGTTATCATGCTCACCACAATCATATGTTACTGCAACGAAGGCGGCAACTGCAAAACCGTAGTCAAGCTCAGAT
This sequence comes from Suillus fuscotomentosus, assembly GCF_016647785.1. Classification (NCBI taxonomy): domain Eukaryota; kingdom Fungi; phylum Basidiomycota; class Agaricomycetes; order Boletales; family Suillaceae; genus Suillus; species Suillus fuscotomentosus. The sequence goes on from NW_024539520.1 coordinate 657,344, forward strand.
TGAGACATCAGCTTCGACATCTGACTGCTCTCCACGAACCTGCAAAATAACTGGAAAAACGACACGCATTGATGGTCGGCCACCAAGTGGGATCATTGGAAACTATGGCCATATTGGTGGAGAATGGGTGTGGATGAGAGACGAACTTGGTAGACGTATGGTGATAGCATATAACCACCATCCAGCGCTTGGATCACCAAAATGAGGTTGAAAGATAATGACTATCCCTGCCTTGATCGACCAAAGATCCAGGGACTCAACGTAAATGTTGGACATGAAACATTTCGACGAGGGAACCTTTTACATAACATCGTAAAAGATAGCAATTGTATCGGCATGCCAAGACCAGATCAAAGATAGACCACGACAAATAGTAGGGGAGCAAACACATAACTCACATCCTACCCGTGTATAAGTACATATCTCAATGCCTCCTATCCCTTCTCCTCCCCCTCGGGCCATCTGTCGCTTCGTGCGCACCTTCTTTCTCTCTGGCTCGGCTATCGGGCTTTTGTATCATCAGGTTGCCAAGAATGATTAGTGCAGAATCTTCGATCCGCATCGCACATCAGGGTGAACGATATTTAAAAGAGGTTTATATGTTGTACAAAATGTGAAAAAAATATTTGATATTTAAACTAACATAAAGATGGGTGCACAACTTCAAATTTTGGTGGTGTTTTGTGTGTCATCCAAAATATCAAATATTCACGACCATATTCCCACAGACAATATGTCAACAAATATAATAAATATAATCAGATTTTCCATGTCTGCTTCAATTTAAAGTTTGCTTCTTACATAAAACTTTGGAGAAAACTTGAAGTTTTGCCAAAGCTTGACATTTAAATCGAGTTTTAATGTCATGTCATCTGTAAAACTTCAAATTTTCTCCAAAGTTTTACATGGAAATTGAACTTTAAGTTGAAGCAGACATGAAAAATCTGATTATATTTCTTATGTTTGTTGACATATTGTCTGTGGGAATATGGTTGTGAATATTTGATATTTTGGATTACACACAAAACACCACCAAAATTTGAAGTCGTGCACCCATCTTTATGTTAGTTTAAATATTAAATATTGTCTTCACATTTTGTACAACATATAAACCTCTTTTAAATATCGTTCACCCCGATGTGTCGTGGAGTGCGGACATCAGTTTGCGCAGCCAGAGATAGCCTAGTTGGGAATCGCTGATTGATAGATACAATGACATTCCTAGATTCAAACAGCGCTGAGAGAAGACATGAAAAAAGAAGACTCGGGCGCGCTGATTACTGCATGAAGCCTGATTTGTTGTGCATGGGCTTATTTCGTAAAAGTTGATGGACGAGCCTCACTGTAGCGTTGGCTTTTGTGTGCAATAACTTGAAGTGCCGGTATGTTGGCACAGATTGGCACGTCATTAGAAAAGAACGAGTTAAGAGAGTATAGCTCCATTACTACAACCGGGATCCAGAAGCTTTCAACTTATGCTATAAAAGATTGATGATCTGAACGCCGTTCAGCCGAGTTCCTACTATTACAGGAGTGAGAACGATATTACAGTAAGGGCAGTGACACTCTGATGTAAACGCACGCTATGCTTAATCCATCGTGTATCTTGTATGCTGTTAGGATGGAAGGTAGCGAATAAATAACTGGCATTGTTTCTTGTATGGGGTTGTAAATGATACTGTGTTGGGTTTGTGCAAGAGCGCTGAGCCTAGTTTCGCCGTCAATCATCCATTGGAAACCTGTTCAGTATGCTCCGCGGTCTGGAGGGGCGAACCCAAGAATGAAGAAACTATTTGTGGGGAGGCGAGTTGGCGAGGTTCAGTATCGTGGTAGATTAGTAGATGGGGAAATGGATGCTCTGTAGATGTATGAAGACGAGTAGTTGATGGTATGGTTGGTTGGTGGTCACATGGGATTAGTCGGTAGTCCTCGATGGGAGATTGATTGACTCTCGTCCAATATTTGTGCATCTCGAATATGAGCGTGGTTGAATCCTTGAGCAGCACGTTTGGTGATTGGGAGCGGCGAAGAAGTAAACAAATGATGACTCATCACATAACAGCGAGAAACCGTACCTCTTCGTGCACCCACAGAAGGTATTGTACCTAGCTGTCACTTTGACTCTGACTGTGTTCCCCTCACGCTTCCTGGATTCCTGCCTGCGACAACACCATCATTCAACCTCCCAAATCCCTACCACCGAGATCGACGGATGATCTTGGTGTTCTTCGTCCTCGAGGTGTTAAAGGGTGGGCGTAGCTATTTTGACGCGGTGCTGCCGCGCCTGCCGCGGTCGTGACGCGGCCGTGACGCGGCGTGACGCGCATGTGACGCGGCACTGACGAGCCTTGACGCGGCCACTGACGCGCCATTCCTATACTCTATATTCAACTTCCAGATCAAGTTGGATGAGTTCACGACCATTCTTTTGTTATTTTATTTGCCTCAGAGCCATGTACAACTAGGTATACATAAGCCAATGATTATTTTCTTTTCCTCCCTCTCTGGACCCTTCGAGCCTGTGGAGCACATCGACGTTTAACGGGCGGACATTCTTCGGCCGGCAGAGAAGGAACTACAGCTTCGGATAGCTCGTCTGCAGACTCCAAAGATGTAGCATCAGAGTTATCACTGAATAAGGGGCCGCACTGTCAATCACATAAGTTAGATATCTATCGAACGGAGCAGGTAGTGTCTTCCTCACTTCAAGTTCGCTCTCACTATAATCTCTTGCAGAAACCCATTCATCAGGAATTCCGAGATACACATTCAATCGCCTGTGATGTTGGCCACCATCCAAACCCCACTGCTGGTTGCCTGCAGGTCCTGCTTCTTCGGAATCCTCGAACATCCTTGCTTCTAGTGCGGTCAGACAATCGAGGTCGACGTCAGCCACAAAGCTATTGGTAGGATAGCTTATCATGAGATCAGCCCAAGCCGTGTTCAACAGCATGCTATCGTTCCATTCTTTGTTTCGAGCTTCGATGCGTAATAAAATAAATTTATTATTGCCTATGGACAATTACAGTGTACGACATCTAATTCTGTCAGGATGAAAAGAAACACTGTTAGAATATCAATTATTATGACAGATGTAAAGTAAAATATACCTAAGTTATACGGACAGTGTGACAGTTGAGGTGGTGAGGTTTGACGCGGCATGTGGAGGTGGTGAGGTCTGACGCGGCATGAATGAAGTTTGACGCGGCAGTGACGCGGCGTGACGCGCGGGTGACGCGGCAGTGACGAGGTCTGACGCGGCAGTGACGAGGTTTGACGCGGCGTGACGCGCCTGTGACGCGGCACTGACGCGGCATGGAGGAGGTTTGACGCGGCAACTGACGCGGCACAACTTGTTTGACGCGGCACTGACGCGCATGTGACGCGGCAACTGATGCGGTATGTGCTATGGTTGACGCGGCACTGTAGTAGGCCTTGACGCGGCATAGAGTGTGGATGTTGATATTAGTACAGAGACTGGGAAGATATTTGGGAGAACTTGTCGTGGTGTGAGTAGTGCTTGACGCAGCCTAAACGAGGCTTCTGACATGCCATGGTTGGGGCCCAGTGAAAACGGGCTCTGATGGGAAAGGTCCAGAGATGTTGAGATGTGATTTTTGCGGTGGTCGAAAATAAAAACAGATATGATCATATGTCATTGGCAGTGTGAAACTTATATCACATTGCGAATAAGATGGGGCAAACTCGTAGATGTTCATTTATGTTTTTCTTCATGTGAACATTTTTTGAACATATTTGAACATATGCATTGTCTGTCTCGCAATATCCTCGAATAGTACCATATATGATTGTATATGTGCACACCAGTTGCTTTGCGAATGTGCTCGGATAGGACGACAAATGATATACATTGCACTGGGTATCAATATACTCGAAATGTGATACTAATAGAAAGCAGGAATCGCTGAATGCACTGAAAACACGGCTAGAATGTGTGTAGACAGTATCAAGAAAGCAAAGGGAAATCATAAGAATATGGGAGGAGTCCATGTGAGATAAGTCCGTGTGTGACGAGTCCATGTAAGAGTTTGAAGTCTGCGTGAGGAGTACGAGTTGAGCTGAAATGATCAGGATCTAGTATATCGTTCCATTGTAAGCGGTCTTGTTCCAGGATTTATTAGCAACCTGTGGTAGATTAGACCAAACCTTCAAGCAATACAACTACTTACCAATGACGCTGACTCGTCATCATATGCCTATCGTACCAAACAAATCAAAGCATGCATGCCTGGAATAAAGTAGCGACGCACCTTTCGCTGAGCTGGTGTGAGATCTCCATAGTAAGAACAAAATTCCTTGGTCGTTCCATTTGTCTTCAATGTCTTGAGCCATCGTTGGGCACACAAGTTGCTAAAACAAAAAATCAGCATAGAGATCAATAGACTGTTGTCAGGTAGGGACACTTACCGTCCATTTTTAGTACTGCTTGGACACATCTTACCCTTGGCACCGCTTTTCGTAGATCCCGTTGCAGCCTTTGAAACATTAACATTGTCGGCAATGGGGAGACTAGCGTGATTTTGAGTGGTCGACTCAGAATTAGCACCATTGGGTGCAGAAGGGAGTGGGGGAGGAGCGGGTCCAAGAGGAAGAGGTGGCAACTGAACTTTTGACGCTGCGAGAGCAAGTGCTGCCCTGATGGCAAGTTAGTCAAGAATCTGGTGTAATAACAGTGTCAACTCACAGTGGATTTGCAATTACAACATTGATACATGTTGGTGCATCGATAAGCTTAGAAGGGACATTTTCTTTATCATGCAAGTCCAGGCCCGCCTCAGGAGCAAGCAGTGCAGGAGCAGTTGACAGAAGTTCGGGTGGTGAGTCTGGTGCCAGAGATCCTATTGTTAGAGAGGCTAGTGTCAGAGGGGCCAGTGCTATTGGAGAGGGTCTCGGAGAGTCTGGTGTCGGAGCATCTGGTGTCGGAGAGGTCGGTCCCATCAGAGAGTGTGGAGAGTCTGGTGCTGAAGGGTCTGGTGTCCTGAGAGGTCGGTGCCATCAGAGAGGGTGTTGGAGAGTCTGGTGTCAGAGGGTCTGGTATTGGAGAGGAATGGGAAGGTAGAGGCAAAATCGCCAAAGACTGAGTACTCGGAGTTGATGATGACAGTATATTGGTGGTGGATATCTGTGGTAGAATCATATCAAGAGGCTCTGAATTAACTAGGACATGTTGTCAGTATAACACATAGAAAGAAAAAAAAACTCACCTTTCATCTTCTTTTGAGGGACTTCGGACTTGATGGAGAATTTTGCCTTCTTACGCTTTTTACCGTTTGAGTTTGAGCTTCGTGAGTTACCAGTGTTTCCATTATCGCTTTCGTCGTCGTCGTCGTCCTCATTGCCATGATTCCTCGACTTCCAGTTTCTGTAATCAGTAAGATAGGTTCTATGCCAAGCAGAGTATGATGTACTGGCAAGATACTCCAATTTCCATCCACCATCGGCAAACTTTAGCAAGGGGTAGGCATCCTCCATCAGGGTGTGAATGAGCTTTCGTCCAGAGGCAGATAAAACACCCCATGTCTTCGGGGCGAGTTTGCGATTAGTTAGTTCACACCAACCAGCGCGGAGGGCTTTACGGATACCCTTGACCATAGTTGTGGCAATCGGACCACCATTTTCGTCTTCGAGGTAGCCTAGCTTTCCGCGGTCAGAGAGTCGGCCCATGGAAGTATCGAGCCATTCAATGTAGTCTATCTGGGTCCAAAAATGAATTTTTGGATGTGTTTGAGGCGTGGGGTGATTAGTGTCATTGCTGCCTAGCTGGGCAGAGAATGTAGGATCGAGCGTAAGGGGGTTTCCAGACTGCTGGAGTGCATTGGCAAGCTGTTGAAAATTTGCTCTATAATATATAATTAAATCAAAAGGTTTAGACCAGATAACACAGGACAACACTCACTGCAATGTATCACGCTCAGTAGTCAGCTTGATGACCTGAATCTCCAGTGCCTTGCAGCGATCATGCAAGGCTGTCATTTGCTGATTATCATGCATATATGCGCCCTGAAATGTATTTTGACGAGACAATAAGTGAGCCAAATAAGCATACTGCTCTAGTACTAGTAGTACTCACTTGATGAAATTGATAATTGCATTGCAATGGTGCTGGTGCTGAATCTGTAAATGGGTCACTGGGTGGCATACCTGGAGATAGCCGGGACGGAGTATAAGGCTCGCCCCATCCGAGTCGTCGACTCTGTAAACCAGGGCCGTAGAAATTTCTGTCACTGGAACTTGAGTCGCCTTGAAGTGAAAACATGCTGAATGTTGAGGACAACGCTAACAGAGAATGTATGTATTGACTGAGCCTGATAATATAATTTGGTCCTCCGCTGGAATTCTCCGATAAGATGTTGATTTGTCTAAGTCCCAAGTTAAGTTGGTTACTTTCATATTGCTTTTATTAAATACCCCTGCCTGTTACAAATGCCGTTAGACGTATCCTCTGTCAGCATGCTCGAGGATGTTGCTATCATTGACATTAACAATGTCTCTCCGTCTTGGAATACATACTGCTTTAATCTTAACATTAACACTCCAGGGATGAAGGTATTTTTTTCTCGTGACTCGTATCATCGATGTACATTTTATATATGTTACACAGAAAATTGTCCTTCGATTCAAGGAACCTGTCACTGTCCCTCAGCTTGTCCCAGACACCAAAGACTCAGAGATCCTCTCTTCAGGTGTATCCAAAACAGAGGAAGGCTTGCTCAAGACGGAGGCTAAAGAGGCCAGAATCGAGGGGGGGCCAAAAATCAAATCCGAGGATGATGATTTTGACTGCATTCCTCAGTGTGTTGCTTGCTGTGTATATTTGTGACTGACATCTGAATTTTTAGCACCACTCTCATAGGACTTGTATTGTATCACCATGTCGCACCCTTACCAGACAAGCTCAAAACCCAAACCCGGACCCAACAGATCACTTCGCACCTTGGCAATACATTGTGCGCCCCTTCGATGCAAAGAATATTCCCATCGAGGCCAACAAATGAGATCGTGCTGTGCAGGAATGCAAACGTAAAGAACTTGAAGAGATTGAGATATTCGAGTGTGCTATGAAGCGTCGTAGAGTCTGATGTTTTTGTTGTTGCTTGTGAAGAACTCATTGTGCGATTATTATTGTAGCTCATTGTCGTAATTTCTTGCTCGTTGCTCGATGTCTAGAACTCCAATCATTGTAGATCATTGTCTTTACTTCTTGTTCAACATCTGGAACTCGAATAGAAGCTTTCATTGACGCAGAACTCCCATAATGTATCAATAATGTCAATCTAACAACTACTCGATATTAGCATCTTCATCATCCTCTGCATCATCTCCAAGAGTTTCATGTGAAGCCCCAAAATTTGCGATGTCTAACCCTGGTTTTTCTAGCATGAAAAAGCGGTCCTCGGTAATGCCTGAAGGCAGTCTTGGTTCATGTGGGATCATGGCGACAACGCTCATGATTTCCTTGACATTGACAACAGAGACTTCGTCGAGGAGTGTGCATGAAACGACTGTCTGAGATGAGAGCCGTAAAAGTGGATCATCAGGGGGAGAGTACATTTGAACGACAGCGATGTCAATGAAGTGGTAACTGGCGTTGTCATCCACATCGTCTGTGTCTGGTTCGGCAACTGCTAGTCTCGTATAGTACAGAACTTCCGCAAATCGTATCTGCCTATTGATTAATAGCTGCAAGAAATCAAATTATATTAGAATGTGATGTACGACTGTAGTAAAAAAACTGTACTTTGACATTACGGGACATCCGCGTCTTGTCGAGTGACCTCAGCTTCTCCCTCCAGGCAGAGCGCGCAATTTGGCCGTTTGGTAATAGAAGTCGTGACCATTTTTTGATGCGAGGGAGTGGGTGATTGGGTTCAAGGAACTCAGATATAGCCTGTGCCTCTTCTCCAACAGGGAGCTTTGCATACCTATCTCTCTTTCGAAGCAAAGCATACCCATCTCCTAGATCAGCAGCAGTGTCTGAAAGACGTTTGCAAGGTTCGTTGAGATCAGGCATTGTAGATAGGAGTGTGTTGACCATACACCGTCGTAGTCCCTGCTGCAACAAGTTTGCATATGGTTGAGAAGGTTGCCGGATTTCCTGACCAAGGTTCCCAATGGTACGTTCCATCATCCATTGGGCATAGCAGATCGGGGGGCCCCTTTGAACTGTTTCTGTCACGAGGTGACTGGTCTGGTGGGTACATGGGCGCACAAAATGTAAACGGTCCTCTCTAAGCTGATAATAGAGGGTCTCAAACTCTTGCTCCCAAGTACCAAGGAGAATGAATGTGTCAGCAAGATCTTCTGCTGTGAGACTATGCTGGCTCATAATTTGAAACCCGCGCACGAGCTTGGTGTAATTGAGCCAGTAGGGCTCAGGCAGAATGTTGTAGAGCAGCACAGGACCAAGGCCAAAGGTATATAGGTGAAACTCCCATGTCTTGTAGTCAGTGTTGACCTTCTCGGCGATATTCCGAGGTTTCCGATCAAATGAGCCTGGAAGATATGGCCCTGCGTCCTCCACAGCCTTTCCGTGTGCAATCCAGCCATCTCCATCACACAAGACGGCCCAGTCCCAGGTGTTGATGTTGTCGGTTGGTGCACAGTCCATTGTGCTGCGCCATAGCGCAAGAAGAAGATCACTCAGGTTGCCTGCAAGATGCATTATGTCAGTCGTCATGCATAGCAGAACACCGAGGCAGCGCTGGGGACTGAGACCAAGGATTAATGGGGGTTTCGTTAGTCCAGTGTCTGTCTTCTTGAGTTCGTATTGGCGTTGGCTTGGGGCAGTCATGATAAGCTCAAGATTTTTGGCATAGTCATCAGCACCACCGAGTGGGATGGTGAATACATCTATATCAGCGTGGTCACTTCCTGCGACACAGCGATCACATGGTTTCAGAAGTGCTGGATAGTAATGAGTGCCGCAAGTTTTGCACCTCCCTCTCAGTCCACAATACATGTGACATCTGTTCTTCCCGCTGTGCCCTACCATCCCGTCCCAATACACAAGCCCTGGGCCATCTGCTGTCGTGAAAATGAGATGGAGGTCTGATTTGATGATGTCGTTATGAGAGGCATCCCAGATAGTGAGAGATTCACGTTGGAGTGTGGCGAGATGATGCATTCCAACAACAATAAACGAGTCAACATTTTTAGGTTTATTCGGCCCTGGTATAAAGCCACCAGGGCGAACGTGAACTTTTCTGTAGCGCTTGTCAGGAGACAGATTGAGAACAACCCATATATAAATCCAACAATCAGATGTCTTGCTCTCATACAGCTGCGCACTGTCAAGTGAGACCATCAATACGATGTCATCCCGTTTGATCTCGCCATCAAGCACAGCACCTAGAATATCAAACCCCATGGCTATGTCGACGACAACAGGAACCTCTCCTGTCTGCCTCAGACCATTTAGAACCTCCTGAGTTCGCTCCCAAAGGTATCGCATATGACGTGCACTATCTGGGTCATGATACAGAGCTTGTAGCTGGGGACCAAGCGGGATAGTGACAAATGTCTGCGCTGCAACTTTCGTTCATCCATTACTTGCTCGTAACTTTGCTTGATCCCATCGATATGAGCTGCACATTGGACAGCTCTCCAGATGGGCGAATGGGCTTGTGAATGCTAAACATGACTCTGGGCACATGTCATGATCAATCGATTCAACACCAGTGTGCTGGTGAATAAGCTTCTCGACGTTGTAGAAACTGAGGATCTCTTCAGTACCATTAGCACCCTCAAAATTGCGCATGGTGGCTCTCCGCATTCAATTGTACGCCTCTTGAGAGCCATGTTCAAGTGCTAGGTACATAGAGATGCTCTGGCGCACACCAGGGCTGTCGATAATGATGGGCCCTTGAGGCGGATTCCGCAGTCTATCCAGAACATCATCACTGAGCTTGGCAAGTGGATCATCCAAAGATGCATTCTTGAGTGCCAGAACAAACTCCATAGAGTCCTTCATTTTCTGGAGCACAGCACGCTGTGCTAAGTTGTCAACATCAATGTTTGACTGTGGCCTACGGGCTAGTATCAACTTAATTGGGGGGGGGCTCATGGTCTGGAGGGAGAGGAGGGTCGTCGTCTGGAGGGAGAGGAGGTTCGTCGTCTGGAGGGAGAGGAGGGTCGTTATCTGGAGGGAGAGGAGGTTCGTTGTCTGGAGGGAGAGGAAGTTCATCGTCTGGAGGGAGAGGAGGTTCGTTGTCTGGAGGGAGAGGAAGTTCGTCGTCTGGAGGGATCTTTAAAATGATAATCAGATATTTGTTTGTTTGAATATAAAGACATACCACTTGTTCAGGCTGCACAGTCTTGGCCCGCTTGCGTCGACCTACAAAGTGTTGAGAATCTGCACTCTCACGTGCTCGTTTCGCAAGTTCTCTCAAGGTGGCAGCACGACGAGCACTGTCTGACTCCAGACCACCAGTGCTAGGTGGATGTCTGGAACTGCCTGAGGCTTGTGCAGGAGGATCTGGAATAGTTAGCGCTTCCAATCCAAATGCCTTCACAGTGTGCATCTTCTGCTTTTCTTCTTCAGTGGTTGCCTCATTGAGATGTCGGTACCAGGACGTGTACGAGACTTCGTGAGGCTGCCCGTGATTATACTTAGTGCAGACGCAAAAAAAACGAGCGCCAGCCTGGTCGATATCCATTCTAGTTCTAAGTTAGATAGGCAAATAAGTTATAACCAGATACTAATACATATGATACTCACCTGAAAGCGTAGACAAAACATTGTTTACGACACAACAATGCGAAGGCACAACGTTGCATTATTGTGCGTTGTGATACGAAGTCTGTGTTTGATGTGACCTTACAATGCAAAGTTGTAAAAAGATAACGATAAGCAAAGTGCGATGTAAAGGAGATCTACTAGTACGTAGTATATCACAAAGAAGCACTTTTCAGCACAGTACAAAACAGGTAATTCGTATTTCAACATCTCTGGACCTTTCCCATCAGAGCCCGTTTTCACTGGGGTTGGGGCTTGACGTGGTGGTGCAGGGTATAGAGAGTGGATCAAACTTGGCAGGGTGAGGTCGAAGCTTGACGCAGTGAGACAACATTTGACACTGCATCTGAAAACCAACATAGATGAATGGATTAGAGGTAATGCAACAATATAGGACTGGTAAGCCTTATTAAGCTTGGTGAATATGTGTCTCGCCAAGTTTAATTAGGCTCGGATGTAGTCAAACTCCAACACCAGCATTAAGTCCTGCCCCAAAGGCCCTTTTTACCTTCTATCCCTATCAGCCAGCCCACCCAAAAGAGTAAGTGGTCCTCGGCTATATGTCCTGCCCTCTCTCACTGTCGGCACTGTCCGTAACATCCCCAATTTATCCGAATCTCGCCCAACAATGGCTTCCCACGCCCCGCTGTTCTTACTTCCACACCATCGACGTCGCTGGGCGGTATAGCCAATGATCGTCAGCAATATAAGTGGCTGGGCACTACTCTAGCCATTGCTCTAGCCCTTCTGCAAGCTTACTCTCTCGAAATACTTCCTGGATCTTGTCCTATCGACCTGCCTGTCGTGTATGCTGTCCTCATTCCTTCCCCCGTCAGAGGGCGCTCAGACCATGCTATCACTTATGTCCTGTGGGGCGGGTTCTTCCAGGCTCAAAGGCCTCTCTAAATCTGTCATCTCCCACCATTTCAGAGGATGGAATCACCAGTCTCGTGTGTTGATGGCTGGCAGGCAAACCCAGTGCCTCGAGGCAGCCGCAGTAAGTCGCCAGGCTCATATTCAAGGTACATACTGTAGAACATTTCCTCGCTGTTTCTCACTCATCATTTCCGCACAGAAATGTCGGCTGAGGACTGCGAGATGGTTGAGGACATGATGGACGACTATGGTGTGAATATTGAGCCGTTACCCTATGATTTTCCCTACTGTTCTCGCTCTCTTCTCGCTGTTTCTGCGCCAAGAGTGAGATAACCATGTTCTTTCGATGTGATTACCCTACTGGAGTTTATGATGTTACCACCCACTTATGTTCTTTTGCGAAGTTAATAAAATCAAGCAAAACATATGTTATCACTACTACGTGTCTGAAGGTTGACTTGTCAAAGTAAGGAGTGAAAAGATTCGAAACAATTGAAGTTGAGAACATAGAGCGGCATACATTCAGTAGCATAGTCTAAATATTCAAAACAATTGAAGGTGAGAACATAGCGCGGCATGCATTCAATAGAGTAGTTTAAATATACGAGGCAAAAGTATCAGGACGTAGAGCTGAATATATCACAGTTAGAGAAGTTAAACACAGGAAAGTCAAGACCACGGCCAACAGATGATGGCACAATGGTTGATGGGCCATCCTGGGGTATGGGGCCAAAGATTTGGTCTAGCTTAGCCAATGCAGCTTCACAGTCGAAGGGAGGGCCATTGGAGGTAGAGTCATTGAAGATAGAATCGTCAAAAGGTGGAATGTCGAAGTTAGAATGTGAAAGAGCAAGAGCGTCGAATTCGTTGCTGGACTGAGTACTGCCAGGTACATGAGGGGTAGGGGTGGTGTTGGAAGTGCTATCAGACGGCTGATGAGGAGTGTCCTCTTCCTCTTCCTTGTCATTTTCCTTGTCAGTGTCTTCGATAGTTTCTACACTCTTGTACTTCTTGCGGCTAGTCGAGTTTCCATCAGTGGCTGCTGGCCTCTTACGTTTCTTGCCTTTGTCAGATCGAATCCGTCGGCGAGTATCTTCGATCTCACCACTCTCGAGCTTCTTGTTATGCTCTAGATGGATTTTCTCAAAATCTTCGTCAGTCAAAGTCTTCCAACGTGTGGTACCCAACTCCCACTTCCGAAGGAGCATCTCAAGCTCAGGGAGGGTGCTAGATACCTTGCTGAGGTTCGCAAACGGAACACTTTCGGGCCACCCATCTATGACAACTTGGTAATGTTGAACAACATTCCGAAAATAATAAGCCCATTGCATCTTGGCATCGGAGTCGCCAGTGACCTCTCCTATAATACAGTGTAAGTGAATGTACCAGAAAAGAGGAGGAGGAACTTATGAAGAGTGCGGTTGATAATGTCGTGGATGGACAAGCATATGTCAGAGACACGTTGTTTGTGATTTTTAGCAGCCCCTGGATGTAAATTAACATAGAGCGAGAAGAACAAAGAGCCACAGCCACGAACCTCTCATGCCTTGGACAGCAAAACCTTCCATTTTATTAATCAAATCTTGATTGTCGATACTCATCACAGACTGCATGAAGTGTTGTACACCTTCTGTTGCAAAGGTTATGCCTCGGAGGGGGAGATCGGTTGACCCATGCGTCACATATAGAATAATTTCTGCACCTGTGCGACAGTTCAAGCTATTGAGCTAGTTATTAAAATTACCATTAGTGAGACTACAAGATGAAAAACAGTAGGGGACACGTACTTCATTTTCAACGGCCTTTAGAGTTTGAGTAATATCGTTGATCTTCGACTTGGTGGAGGTGCGGAAACCAGTCATCTTTGTCAACTTCTGTTCGGCATACTCCTTGACCAGGTCTTGTTGTTCTTCCTTTGAGAGCGTATAGTACTCGGCCTTATGCTCATGAACAAGCTGCTCGAGTGCGCGTCTGCCTTGGTCACCTGTAGCAGATACAATTAGTGAATGAATAGTGAGGGAGAAACTGAACTAACGATTCTCACTGTTTTGGTTTTTTTTCCAACAGAACGCATTCCACGCATTCAGCTTGGAGCGCCTAGAGTGAAGTATTCCATGACCAATGTACAAGTCATTCTGCACGCGGCGAACACTTTTATGGTGGGCTGAAGCGATGGTCTTCGTAGCATCGTCAATCTGATTCCAAGTGTCATCAAGTGCAACCTTGAACTGATGGGACTTGGTCCGTCGGTTGGCGTTAAGCATGCTGCGTGCTTCCTTACTCAAAACGACCTTGGGACGGATGCGAGGCTGCATCTGAATGCGCCTCAGGGCATTCTTGTTGTTCTTGTTGGTGTACAAAGATTGAGATGACATTGTCTATAGAAAAACAACAAAGGGAAGTTAGTGATCAGAAGTCCAGCTTGTGTTCGAATATTTAACACATGGAGACATTGACTTGTCCCCCCGATCCACGATTTATGGTTGGGCCACATCGAAATGACATGTTGCAAAATAAGATTCCGGCATAATCTACAAGATGATAAACAATCTAAAGAGGTAAAGCATGCATAAAAACACTAGAATACCAAGGCATTTTAAAATCACCGAGAGAATGGAACATTGACGCTAGCAGCCAGTTACTTTAGCACTAGCACTATGCAGGCATAGATTTGAATTGTGAACCTTAACAATCTCAGGGTTGAACGGCACACCTTGAAGGTCCGCAAGCAGTGCCCTTGACAAGAGTGCAGCTTGTTCATAAGGCAGGTCCCATGCCTGAGCCCTCAAGATGGACTCCCAATGACTGCTGTGCACAGTTTGGATTAGCAGACGTAGCTTGGGTAAGACCTCATCACCCAATTTGAAGCGATCTAGAATGGCGTCTGTATTGGGTCCGATACTAATGAGTGGTGGATTAAAACTCGTGGCATCACGAGCGAGTTCCCGCTGAGCCGAAAAGGTTGGGCCAGGGTCTCTATCGGCAACAAATACTTCTGCTTGCCGGCGTTGGCGAATCTGCGAACGTGGAGTTAGATTACTGGTCTTGGTGGCAACACTTGCTGCCCATTCAACACCCTCACGAATCACTGCAGACAGCAGCTTCTTTGAGTCTGCGTGAGCAAGAGACAAAGTTTGCAAGTTCTTCACAAAGGTCTTGGGTGCTTGCGCAGAGCACATGATATGGGCACTGGTGGCAACAAGAGGTGCAGGGAGATACTGTGGTCCATCGGTACTAATGTTAGTTGCGGGGACTTCAGAACTAATCAATAATTGAAAAAACAACAACAGAGGGACTTACAGTGCTTCGGCGGTTTGATATTTTCTATGTTGCAGCGCTTGGTGAAGCGCTGCAGATGAGGTACTGCGAACTCTTGAGAGAATGATTGCACTAATACAGCAACATCTCCCCCTATCTGCTGAGGTACTTCTTGCAACTCCTGAGGTGTGATGTACAGGTCGACACCAATTTGTTTGGGAGATATTGTCGGGCCTGCTTCAGAGCCTGGACATCGAACAAGCAAAGATATGCCACCATCGAGACGGTCCTGCATTGCAATCTAAAACATATAAGATTTAGCTGGGAAAATAATAACTTTACTCACCGCATCAAATACATCCTGTAGTGTTGCATCAATTAGTTCTTTGCAAGAGAGAGTTCTCCCTGAGTTCGGCTGTTGAGCAGTAGTAGAATGGAATGCGATGTAGGATGGATGAAGTCCACCAGGTGTCTTGGTTTGATAGTGAGTACCATCAACGTGTGCGTTGTGCCTAAGCAATGCCCTGGCAGCAGCCTGGCGTTCGTTGTTGCTGAAACCCTGCACAAATGTCGAAGAGTGTAGCATAGCAAGATCAGGCATGGTGAAACGGCATGAGCTCATTGCAGACTCTATGGTAGTGGGAGAAGACCTGAGAGTGCTACTAGCGGATACAAAGATTTGTAGATGAATATAAATGGGCTAAAGGTGTTAGATAATGCAGATTGAGTAACATTGCAAAATATTAAACTGTGAAGACTCTACCTTGGAATTCGCAAATGGCCTCATTTTTGAATATGTCATAGCATGAACAATCATGAACAGACCAAGATGTCTAAGTTGAAGGATAAGACAGGAAGGGCTTGTAGCATCAATGATGGGTGGAGGACATGCGGCAAGTTGCAATGTGCAAGGCGTTACTGGTACTGCTGATTTGGGAAGTTGGATTCAAACTTCAAATCTCACTGCCTGAGATCAATCAGTTATTCTTCAAAGGCATTCAAAGGCATTCAAAATGTCTTTGAATGTCTATGAAGAACCTTTGGACCAATGTCAATCCAAGTCTTGCATTTACAAAGAGAGATCACGCAAGATTTACATTTACTACTGCTTGATTTGAATTATGGCAATCATACTATGTGAAAGGGGTTGATCATGCCAGTGTCAATCATACTGGCATGCATGCGGAAGCACAGCTACTCTATATATCATTTGAGATGGCCGCTCTATTGGTTCATGACACACTCGTACTGTGCGGTAGTACTGGGAGTCGTTAAAGTATGCTGGGTGTATTGGTTCATGACACACTCGTACTGTGTGGCAGTACTGGGAGTCATTGAAGTATATTCAACTATAATAACTACATGTAAAAAGCAGTCAACTAAACACGTCAGTCAATGATGGAATGTAAAAAATCGGCCATATCCTCCGTTGTCATGTCATGCTCCTTGCGATCAATAGCATCCATGTCAGTATAGTCAGAGCTGATGATCGCACCAATGTCATCAACATTCTGCGTTGCTGCTGTGAGATAAATTAGCTTGAAATTGTGCGATGAGAGAGACACTTGCCTGACTCTGGATGATTGTTGAGAGTTGTCGAAGTATGCTGGGCGGCAGTCGTTGAAACATGGACATCGATGTCATCAACATTCTGCATTCCTGCTGTAAGATGAATTAGCTTGAAATTCGTGCAATTAAAGAAAAACTTGCCTGAATCTGCATGGTCGTCAAGAGTCGTTGAAGTATGTTGTGCGGCAGTTGTTGGAATACGGACACCTACACCCCTAACACCTGAGAATCCATGGAGGCTCTCGATATGATCTAAGCGATAGGAATGTACTGCATTGATAGCAGCACATGAACGCCAATGGTGCTGCAGCTCGCGAGCAAGTCTTGGATCCGAAATGAGTAGATCCTGGATGACAGCAGTTGTTTGAATTTCTTCAGTGTGAATGGCAGTGCGTAAGCGGCGAATTTCAACATTAAGTCGCATAACTTCTTCATGAGCTCGAGATAATTTGAAATACTTAGTAGTCGCTTCGCGATGGGCTGGTTTTGCCCAATTGTTGGTCCGAATATCAGTGCGTGAATGGCGTAAAAGATCAAACTCGCCAAGAAAGCTGTAGTCAGCAATATCTTTCCATGAAATCTTCGGACGCAGGGGATTTAGAGCAACTGCCTGGATATTGTAGCGATTGATTGCATTTCGGATAGCCTCAGAACACTGTTGCAGGGCCTTGCTGATCTGCTGACGTAGCTTATACCCTATAAAAATATGTCAACAGATTTTTAATCGCAACTCGCAACTCACCTGTCCCTGACAACGACAGTTTAGAAAGCTCGAATAATCGCATGACTACTAGGCACTCCAACTCATTGAGTGCAGTGCAATACTTTCCAAGACGTGCCTTCATCTTAAATTGGCTGTATTCTGGCCCGCCTATCTCCCATCATGCTTCCACAGCTAGCTGTATTTCTACATGTGCCACTAGCGCTTCAGCATGCTGTAATTTTGCATATGAGGAGTCAACACAGACACGAGCTTGGGCGAGTGCTTGATTGATCTTCTCCAAGCTGCCAGCACATCAGGAAAAAGGGTTATTGCTATAATAGCTCATATAGCACTATATATGAATATATAGTGTCTATAGACATCATAGCATCTAAAGCAATCCCCCCCTCTATAGAGAGGACATATAGTCACATATAGTTAACTTGTGTACCCAGTAGCACATATATTCAACTGCCAAAATTTGGAGGCACCTTGATTTTTTTCCCCTAGTTCACTATATTTGCATTTATATTCTAGTCAAAACACCAAAAAAGGAAAAATTCAAGTAATATTTCAAGTAACTACTACAACAGATGTAAACTACTAACTACAAAAGAGGCAAAATGCAAAAATTAAGAGAGGAGGAGGAGGAGAAGGGCAGAAGGCTACTAGTATAAGAGGGAGTCAGACAGAGAGGAAAGATAGGAAAATTAAAAGGGACTTACTAAATAGCCAAAAATGCGAAAATTGGAGAGGATGAGCCTATAGTAGGAGGAGGAGGAGGAGGAGGGGCTAGAAGGGGTGTCAGAGAGGGAAGAAGAAGAGGAGGAGGAGGAGGAGGAGGAGGAGGAGGAGGAGGAGGAGGAGGAGGAGGAGGAGGAGGAGGAGGAGGAGGAGGAGGAGGAGACTCACCAAATACTCAAAAGTGCGAAAATGAGGAGCTAGAAAAAGGGGTGTCAGAGAGGGAAGAGGAAGAAGAGGAGGAGGAGACTCACCAAATACTCAAAAGTGCGAAAATGAGGAGCTAGAAGAAGGGGTATCAGAGAGGGAAGAGGAAGAAGAGAAAAAGACTTACCAAATACCCAAAAATGCGAAAATTATTGAGTGGTGGGAGGAGGAGGAGGAGGGAAGGAAGGAGCTAGGAGGAGAGGGTCAGAGAGGGAAGGAAAAGAAGAAAAAAAGACTTACCAAATACCCAAAAATGCGAAAATTATGGAGTAGAAGGAGAATGAGGAGGTGGGAAAGGAAGGAAAAGGTGGGAAAAGACTTGTGGTTGACCGCACTTTTGCTTATATAAGCTGTGCCAAACAAAGCCACATCACAAGACTTAGTGAATTTTGACTTGGTGAATTTTCGCATTTTGCTGACTTGACCGTGGGAACATTTTCTGATGAAAATCAAAGTTATAGCCCTTGTCAAGGAAAGTCTATCCATAGTCTTATGACATCAATAGGTTAAGATCCTAGTGAGTTATAAGCAAAATACTCGAAAGTGGACAGTTCAAGAAAGCACTTTGACCGTGGGAACATTTTCCGATGAAAATCAAAATTATAGCCCTTGTCAAGGAAAGTCTAGCCATAGTCTTATGACATCAATAGATTAAGATCCTAGTGAGTTATAAGCAAAATACTCGAAAGTGGATGGTTCAAGAAAGCACTTTGACCGTGGGAACTTTTTCCGACGAAAAGCTGACTACAGTCAACTATAATCAACTATAGTCACTGATTTAGATACATTAAATGAGCAAATATCCTTTTTCCTAAAGAGTCTAACTATAATATCATTCAAGTTGCAACTATAGCATACATATATTCAAATATAGCTCATTGTGGCTCTATTTGAATATAAAGCCAAAAATGGCAAATCCCTTTTTCCTGATGCAGTGATGCCGGTAAGGGCATTATTGGCTGTGTGGCGCGCTGAGTCCCAATTGGTCCTAATATTTTCAAGTTAGATACATTTACATAGCAAAATAACACATAGTACTAACCTTCGTTCGGCTAGTTCATCGAGCGCTTCAACATAGCGTATACAGATCTGGTCTCTTGCAGGTAGCTGCTTCAAGCTATCAAGATAGGCGTGTTCTTCCTGGAGGTAGCAAGGGAAGTCTTCATCAACAATATTCAGTTTGGCTTTGATGGCAGTCAACTCAGCAGTGAGGATTTGAACCGATTTAAGAGCTTCTCGATAGTGGTTCCACAGAAAGTTGCCTAACGGACATTAAATAACTTCATCATCGAGGAACAAGGTTGGAAAGAGCTTACTAAGAGTGGCATATTTATCATCGTTCCAAAACTGTAAAGTGTTGTTCGATCATCTGGTGCTGGTGGAACGTGCTTGCATGTCGGGTGCCACGAGCAAGTGCATTTGATGCTGAAAATATATATTCGCAGCCCTCTCCTTTGCTGTGTCCAGTTCCCGTAATATATACTGGATGCCAATCAAGCTGACATTTCCAATTGTGAGCATGCCTGTGGAAGGCACCGACCATGAGACGAAAGCCAAGCTGGTGCGCTTGTGGCCCCAGAGAACTATTACCTAGTGTTTTTGTAAATGCACATCCAATATCATAAGCACAAGCTCTGTTCTTGCCATAGACAGCAAGGAGCTTATCGAGAATGGCCAGCGGATATTTCGACCTAATATATCAGTAAAGCTTAGTTGACAAGTAAAAATAAACCTACAATTCTCCGCTTCGGATCATGTCGCAAGCTAGAAGTACGAAGCGATGACGACATGCAGCTATGAAAATGCCTGATTCATCAAATACCGAGAACATCTTCTTGCATACTTCGGGGCCGGCGTTTTTCCACCAATCTGCACAGCTGAATGAACCAGGGTTGATTTCAACTGCCAGATCATCCTCCCAATTACTGCCTTCTTCTGGCGCCACCTATACATCATATTCAGAGGGTTATCAAGCAATCGATGAACACGTACCGCTCATGGTTGGACTTCACCATTAAACTTGTTTACAGTCCCAGGATCGATCCAAAAATCAGAGCGAGCCTTATGAGAGTCTAGTCGTGCACTCATCCCATATATTGTAGAGTCCCACCTCTTCAGACTGTTGTTGCCGTCGATTGACACGAGCCAGTCGAATTCCAGTTTAGGCTCGTCCTCGAGTACATAGAAACATGCTGGGCATGAGTTGAGAAGGCGCCAATGCGGAGTATTGCATTTGAGGGCTGTGCAAAGACGCTGATCAACACGATGAAGAATTTCAACATATGCATCAAAAGCAGCTGATAGTTGCATGGTGAGGTAAGAGCGGTAAGGGATCTGTGAGAGCAACTTTATTAAAAGTTACATAATTACTGAGGCATGTACTTACATCATGAAGAAAGCAGAGCGTTTTGCACTGTGCTTGAAAACTAAATGTTGGACACACTCGGTGTGTCTGGCGGTATGCAGCTAGAGTTCGCAGAGATATGGCGACACTCGGATGCAATGGTGCACAACCGATATAACCATGGTATATTAACGTTTCGTTGGGATATTTATGAAAAGGTTGTGATTGAAGAGACGAACACTTTCGCTCTGTGTACAAATAAATTAATAATCACAAACAAGGACGTCTATACATACTAAAGATGTCAATGAGCTCAATATCGCTCAATGAAACATGTTGAGTGTCGTCCAAAATGTCTGAAGGTGATGGTGCACGTGTTTCGTCAAGGTGGGGCATGCCATTGCCAGAGTCTCGGTAGCGGTAGTCTAGATATGCCTCCACCAGGAGATCCATTTGAACGTTCCAGTGATTTGTTTGATTTTCGATGCGGTCTGTGCGAGTGCGAGGGTCTACATAGTGGCTAGAATTGAGTGTTGTTAATGTGATCACGCAGATAGTGAAGGAATAACACTTACAATCCGCTGATGCCAGCAATTTCATGCGCAAGACCTTCAAAAGCCTCATATTCGCCTCCCTCGTGACTCAAGTCCAAACCCTCTTCGCCCGGGGGTGCTGTGTAGGGTAACAGCTCGATATTCACACCATAGTCGTCCATCATGTCCTCAACCATCTCGCAGTCCTCAGCCGACATTTCTGCACGGAAATGATGAGTGAGAAACAGCGAGGAAATGTTCTACAGTATGTACCTTGAATATGAGCCTGGCGACTTACTGCGGCTGCCTCGAGGCACTGGGTTTGCCTGCCAGCCATCAACACACGAGACTGGTGATTCCATCCTCTGAAATGGTGGGAGATGACAGATTTAGAGAGGCCTTTGAGCCTGGAAGAACCCGCCCCACAGGACATAAGTGATAGCATGGTCTGAGCGCCCTCTGACGGGGGAAGGAATGAGGACAGCATACACGACAGGCAGGTCGATAGGACAAGATCCGGGAAGTATTTCGAGAGAGTAAGCTTGCAGAAGGGCTAGAGCAATGGCTAGAGTAGTGCCCAGCCACTTATATTGCTGACGATCATTGGCTATACCGCCCAGCGATGTCGACGGTGTGGAAGTAAGAACAGAGGGGCGTGGGAAGCCGTTGTTGGGCGAGATTCGGATAAATTGGGGATGTTATGGACAGTGCCGACAGTGAGAGAGGGCAGGACATATAGCCGAGGACCGCTTACTCTTTTGGGTGGGCTGGCTGGTAGGGATAGAAGGTAAAAAGGGCCTTTGGGGCAGGACTTAATGCTGGTGTTGGAGTTTGACTACATCCGAGCCTAATTAAACTTGGCGAGACACATATTCACCAAGCTTAATAAGGCTTACTTATTGGGAAAGCCAGGTGGCCACGTCAGTGCCGCGTCACAGGCGCGTCACAACCGCGGCAGGCACGGCAGGGCCACGTCAATTTCACCTGGCCCTTAAAGGGTCCTACTTGGTGGAATCATCGGATGACCGTGACACAGCATGAGTATCAGTGAATTGACGAGTCCTTGAAATGGTGGGGGGTTAAGAGTCTCAGATGCATCAATGAGATCTAGAAGCAGGAGTGAATTGAAACTTGCATCTAACGTTCCAGGCGGCAAACATCTCTCACTCCTCGACTTTCCCATTCTGTACACTACTTTCCTTCGTTGGTACAGTAGAGATATCCAGGACATTGGTTGAAATATTGTCAATGTCAAGACATATATATATAGCAAATGACTCGAATAAATACTACGACGAAAATATTGCCTAAACCTGTCTCTTTGACACCTATTCTGTGACACTAAATAACCACTTGAGCACCTCAACGAGGCTTGGAATAGAAACAAAACAAAAACAAATTTCCTGTGCTCCCTGCAAGCACTAGACGTCGACAATGGTTCGCGTCAACTTCACCGAGCATTACACACTACTGCCGGTCGATATATGCACACGCTCTTGGAAGGCGATTGAGGTCATGCCGGTTGCTGCGTCGGAGTCAGCCACGAGTTTGGCATTATATTCTCGAATGCCAAGGATCAGGCGTGGTCCTAGCACGAACATCTGCACGACCTCCAAAATCTGAGACATGCCAGACAAAGTCTGATATTCCAGGAGGGATTGGCTCTATAGAAATGATAGCCAGTGGTTACATGCACGTGTAGAGGTAAGTGAAAGATCGACATACCGTTGATAATGTTGCAGAGAAAATCATAGAGAGTTCGAAGCAAGAGACAGCAACAAAGCTATCATGTCCGACCCTTCAGTGGAAAAAAGGACAATAATCACAATATGAACTTACCTCGCAAAGTAAAGCACATGAGTTTTCATCAACACCGTAAAACAGTCCCCGATAATCCCTCCTGCCGAACGTAATCGCAGTTCACGGAAGTGCTTCACCGCAATCCAGACTGCGAGACATAGTGCGAGGACCTCCCATACAACGGAGAGTATCCAAACAGCAGAAGACAGAGCTGTGAGATCTCCTGTATAGCTAATCGCGCACTGGTAGGTGCCGAAGAGAATGGATACCTCTGGTATCCAACAATGAGCCCTATGCACGTTCGTTTCCATCCATAATTAAACGCACCTCCTGAAGTATGCATCGTTGTCATTGTGGCGGCCACTGCACCAAAAGTGTTGACAGCCAGGAAGGCGACAACGAGAAATATTAGGATCTTTCTGGATCTTTGATACATGGCATGCAACCGAGTGATGATGATGACTTGTAACATGTTTCAGTCAAGTCGATATCACTGATGTCTCGCAAGCGCAAAGCTCACCCCACAGCAACGCAGATACCACAACACTCGTCCAAACCCATATCATGTACATCATCCAGCCTGACAAATCCGGTCAGTCACCAGTCTCAGGTAGCACACACACTCAATAGACTCACATCTTTGGTAGTATAGCGTGGCAGCCATTAGTGGACTGAGAAGTCAGCAAAGAACTGCACTCACTGCTACAGAATACCGCGGTTAATTTGATGGGAATGGCAGGGATTTATACAGAAGACTCACTATATCTGTCAGCGAGATGGTCGGAACACCGCCTGAATGCCGTTGGTCAGAAGAAGAGAAGACTGTGAATGTGCTAAGGATACATACCAGCCATGTACAGACTCATTATAAGAGATAGACGATTAGCACAACACCAGATGTTTAGCCTTCCGAACATACGCAGCAGATAGGATCCCAAGGTAGCGTACCTAGTAGGATACTTTCAAGTCAGCACAAAATGGCAACTACAACAAACGAGCTACATACACTGAGGTACATAACTGTCATGAGCGACCACCGCTGTCTCTGTAATTAAGTGTACTTTCATGTATGCTCCTCTGGAATAAGACCGTACTCACCCACACCAATTCGACCTGCAAAAAAATTATTAGCAAGACGGGTTCCGGTGATGGTATTGAAATACCTCTTGTCCAAATGTTAGTGCTGAAAAATACTTGTGAGACATCATTAGTTCTTTAATGTTATCATGCTCACCCCAATCATATGTTACTGCAATGAAAGCGGCAACTGCAAAACCGAAGCCAAGGTCAGATTGAGACATCAGCTTCGACATGCGACTGCTCTCTACGAACCTCCAAAATAGCTGGCAAAACGATATACATCGATGGTCAGCCACCAAGTGGGATCATTTGAGACTATAGTCATATTGTTAGAGAGTGGGTGAGAGGTGGACTTGGTAAACGTATAGCGGTGACATTCGCGCTATATGTAGGTATGCCAAGTACTATCCGCGCTCGCTATATTTTGGCAACCGAAGTATCATCAAGGTAAATATTTGTGCACTCCAGTTGCAGCTGCGGTTCTTGCATTCTTTATATATAGAAAATTGATGAATTTGTTCCTTGCCTAGAGTGTTACATTATAACTCTTCGCAAGCAGACGAGTACGAAATTCGGAGGTACAATAACTCGTTAGCATGGGATAACGCGAAGAAAGGAACGGTACAAACTTGAGCTTGATCAGTAGTTGTTCTGAGGTGTTGACATGGACGCAATAGATAGGCTAGATTCCACTTTGGCAGAAGCAGGGCCGTGTTGGCACCAAATGTGAACACATTTCGTAACACAAATATCACCGATTTCTGGCCATGCTATGGCGATGAATCAGTACTTGATTGATCTGATTCTGAGAAGTATAGCGCTGGCGATGCTGTATTGTCATGGTAAAGTCCCACTTTCGGTCCTTCGGATTCATGAGTGACGCGATCACGTGCATGTGGTCACTGTCTTTACTGTTCTTAAATTTACAGTGTACACCCAGTATAATCACTGCAAACCTCATTCAATTAAAACATGACCGATGTTACAGACGACTGGATTGTCGCTGACAACGAAGACGAAGATGATTTACGACCTCTACAAATTGCTGATCAAAGCAGCCCCTTGAGCGGAACTCCGTTTCTACAGGCCCGGAAAACATACTACAGCGTTAGGAATTCTTTAAGCTTCATGTCCTACACCGCATGCTAACTGGACACGGATTTGCAGCGTCAACAATTCACACTGCTTCGTTCATTACCAGTCAAGCACAGACTCCCCAGCGAGGACGCCAGCCTCTCGGCACAAGTAATGTGTCTCTGTTTACACCACTTCCAGGCTACCAAGACTCTGAACTACCAAATTCTTCTCCGTTACTTCCTCGTGGCGCTGGAATACCTATATCGAAGTCTAAACCGCGCCCACGTCCTGTGCCACGAAAGTCTCGAGCTACGAGCACCATATATGACGACTTATTAAAGACGATGAACTTCGTTCCTCTGGCTCACTCATCGGCTCTGCATCTGCAATCCAATCCAGTGCCTTAGCTGCAGACAGCATCCGCCCTCCAACCACACCATCTGCAGTTTCAGATCTCATCGATGAAGTCGATCCTGTGTTTAGCATTGCCGACCGAGCCAAGACGCGCACTCGAAAGACTCGGGTCAAGAAGCCGACTTACGTGCCTGTCAACCATGATGTGATAGAGTTAACTTCCGACTCCGATCTCGACGAACTATCACTCAAGCCTCCACGGAAGCGGCAGAAATCCCAAGACAAGCCCGTCAAGCCCAAGCCCAGACCCAGGCCTAAACCGAAGCCTCAAGCTAGGATATCGCCTTCACTCAAGGTTCCTGAAGAAAGCATCGTCGATACTCAGCCGCGTAACACTGTGGTTCTTCCTGCACCGCAAGAGCCAGTGCTTCCGTCTCAACTATCTTTTACAACATCGCGCCTCCCGTCTTCTATTCCTGCTTTACCCGATCTGTCTTCTCCGCCCTCTTCTCCACCCCAGATAACTCATAAACGGAAGAAGGTTTCCCCGCTTCAGTCAGAGGTTCATGGCGAAGAGATGGATGTAGACGTCCCCGATACTTCGTCGTCCCAGAAATCGACAATTCGCACACACTCGAAGACGAAAATAGGGACGCAGACATCGTTACTGCGAGCAAGGGCAATAAAAAGGACACAAAGTTGTCTTCTCGGGCGAAAAGGAAGACAAAAGGTCGGAAGCAGGCTGACAGAGTCGAACCCGACATCTTGCGCACAAATCCCCCACGGATGAGCCAGCTGCAGGTAATAATTGCCTCAAAGACGACGATTTCGTTGAGGAAGAGGAACCGAAAGTTACATCGAAGAAGAAGGCACTATCGAAACCCACCTCCGCTGCAAAATCGAAATCGAAACCCAAGGCAAAAGGCAAAAGGAAAGCGGTTCTCTCGGAAAGTGAACATGAGGACGACGGCAACGATCCTCCTGGTTCAAAGCTCCCTAACCAAAGCAACCATTTGCCCGAGGACAAAGACTCTCGAGACGACGGTTCCAAGGATTCTGAAACCATTGTAATTCCTGAGGTAACCAAGGCACTACATCTCCATACTCTTTGATGTCCTTACTTACGTTCTACCTAGAAGATTTGATTACTCATTGAACACTCTCGGCCCACCTTCACCTGCCAGACGCGTCTCCTTCGCTTTTTGGAATGCTTAAATTAACCGAAGCAATGTTGAAGTACGTGAGGAGCATGTCGAGGACCTTGCCGCATGATCAACAAAGCCCGCAATCACCACTCTGCCTATCCAGTGGTCTGTATCAGATCTTCACAACTCATTCATGTACTATAGCATGCTATTATTCAATTTCGACGTTCAACCTCCCATTCTTGACTCACGCCAACGGGCTTACACGCGCGCACTACTGTCCGTGCCTGCGCTCATGAAGCCTGAAAAAGCATGATACCTGTATATGCTACAAGACGGCCACACCATATTACGAAAGTCAATATTCCATAGTGCTTCCGATACGACGACAGGTGGGTCACGAGTTGTCCTCGAAGATGAGAAGCAGGAGCAAATAGAAACTTGCATGTAACGTTCCGGCGACATCGCCCATAAACATCTCTCGCTCCTCGACTTTCCCGTTCTGCACATTCCTTTCCTTCGTTGGTACAGTAGAGATATCCAGGACATTGGTTGGAACCTTGTCAATGCCAAGACTTACAGCAAATGATCGAATAAATACTGCGACGAAAATATTGTCTAAACCTGTCTCCTTGACATCTATTTTGTGAAACTAAATAACAACTTGAGTACCGCAACGAGGCTTGGAATAGAAACAAAAAACTAATTTCCCGTGCTCCCTGCAAGCACTCAACAACGCGGTTCGCGTCAACTTCAGCGAGAATTACACACTACTGCTAGTTGATATATGCACACGCTCTTGGAAAGCCATTGGGGTCATGCGGGATGCTGCGTCAGAGTCAGCCACTAGCTTAGCATTATGTTCTCGGACGCCAAGGATCAGGCGTGGTCCTAGCATAGACATCTGCACGACTGAGAAAATCTGAACCAAGCCATATAAAGTGTCACTTTCTACAAAATTTTGGTCCTATAAAAATAATGAATCGTGGTTGCATGCAGAGTTAAATGAAAGATTAACATACCGTTGATAACGTTGGAGAGAAATATAGGATGAGCTGGAAGCAAGAAGCAGCAACAAAACTAGCATGTCCGATCCTTCAGTAGAAAAAAGGACAATAATCACTATATGAACTTACCTCGCAAAGTAAAGCACATGAGTTTTCATCAACACCACGAAACTGTCCCTGATAATTCCTGCTGTCGAATGTTGTCGCAGTTCACGGAAGTGTTTTGCCGCAATCCAGACTGCGAGACATAGCGTGAGGACCTCCCAAACAATGAAGAGTATCCAAGCAACGGAACCCAGAACTAGGGTATCTCCTAAAGAGGCAATAGTGCATTGGTAGGTGCCGAAGAGAATGAGTTCCTCTGGTATCCATCAATGAGCCCTATGCATGTTCATTTTCATCCATAATGAAGCGTACCTCCTGAAGTACGCATCGTTGACAATACGGCTGCCACTCCTTCAAAAGTGTGGATCGCCAGGAATGTGACAACGAGAAATGTCAGAATTTTTCGGGCTCGTTGATACATAGCATGCAACCGAGTAATGATGATAACTTGCAGCGCGTTTCAGTCATTCCAATATCAGTGCGGTCCCGCAAGTGCAAAACTCACCCCATAGCATCGCAAATACCACAATACCTGTCCAACCCCATATGATGTACATCATCCAGCCTGACAAATCCGATCAGTGACCAGTCTCAGGTAGCACATAGTCCAAACAGACTCACATCTTTGGTAGTATAGCGTGGCAGCCATTAGTAGACTGAGAAGTCAGCAAAGAACCGCACCCACCGCTGCAGAACATCACGGTTAATTTGAGGAAAATGGCAGGCATTTATATAGAAGACTCACTGTATCTGTCAGCGAGATGGTCGGAACACTGCCTGAATGCCGTTAGTCAGAAGAAGAGAAGACTATGAATGTACTAAGGGGACATACCAACCAGGTACAGACTGATTATGAGAGATAGATGATTAGCACAACACCAGATGTTTAGTCTTCCGAACATACGCAGCAGATAGGATTCCAAGGTAGCGCACCTAGGATACTTTCAAGTCAGCACAAAATAGCAACTAGCCTACGACAAACAAGCTACATACACTGAGATACATCACTGTCATGAGCGACCACCGTTGTCTCTGTAATTAAGCGTACTTTCATATATGTTCCTCTGACATGAGACTGTACTCACCCAGACCAATTCGACCTACAAAAGGATTATTAGCAAGACGGGTTCCGGTGATAGTATTGACATACCTCTTGTCCAAATGTTAGTACTGCAAAACACTTGTAAGATATCAGTAATCCTGTAATGTTATCATGCCCACCCCAATCATATGTTACTCCAACGAAGGCGGCAACTGCAAACCGCAGCCAAGATCAGATTGAGACATCAGCTTCGACATCTGACTGCTCTCCACGAACCTGAAAAATAGCTGCAAACACGATACCCACTGATGGCTGGCCACAAAGTGGGATCATTGGAGACTGTGATCATATTGGTAGAGAATGGGTGTGGATGAGAGACGAACTTGGTAGACGTATGGTGATAGCATATAACCACCATCCAGCGCTTGTATTGCCAAAATGAGGTTGAAAGATAATGATCATCCCTGCCTTGATCGACCAAAGATCCAGGAACTCAACGTAAATGTTGAACATGAAACATTTCGACAAGCGGAACCCTTCACATAACATCGTAAAAGTTAGCAAATTGTATCGGCAATGCTGCCAAGACCAAACCATAGTGTACTACCCGGTACCTAAGTTCCCACCAGACTCACATTTGTCGAGTTCAGGACTGTACACCACAATCTGAGAAAAACTAAGTATGTAGTATTATTGTTAGGCATCTAAATAGACACTTCCCCTGCAACATTTGTTTATTCTCGCAATGTTGAACACGCTCAATGACTTAGAACATGCAGTGTTTAGATGGCAGTAGGTTTCCCAATGTGACAGCGTGTGACTAACCGTCGTCTTGCAACACTAGGGCCAAGACTGTCGTCCGCTCAACCGTGTTGGATGTTAGTACAAACCAGGTGTCATGTCTAGCAGCTCGGCTTTGAGCCGTGGGCCGGCCAAAGCCGAGCCTGATTAGGCCGAGCTGAGCTGGGATGGCCTTACCACGGCCTCGGGCTCGGCTTGGGATGTTGAAAAGCTGGAGCCGTGGCTTTGATGTCTAGTACAGCCTCATCGCCTTTCCATATCACTGGTGCTCAATTCTCGTCAAGTAGCATTATCAACCCGCTGAATATATTCAATAGGTATCGCCGTCAATTTCAACGAGCCGAAAATGAATATAGAGTCTGCTGAAATATGGATTGGTAAGTTACATTTGTGTAAGCACGCTAGCTTACTCGAGTTCTCATAATCAGTACATATACCGTCGCTGATACTGAAGGCTAAGCTTTCAGTACTTAACCCTTTGGTGTAGCGGTTATGCGCGGGCGGCGGGCTGACCATGTTACAATTTGCCAGTTGCACTCGAAGCAGGAAATCGGGGTTTGCAACGCAAGTTTTCTCCACCCATGTAAGTGCTCAACTCCAATGCGTGCTCTCACCGAGTTACTACTGTGCTGTTGTACCGTAGGGTGCTTTCTCATGGAGATACATCTTCCTTGCATATACAATCCATAAAAAAATCAACATTGTCGTCGACCTTGCCGCAAATACAACAAGTGAAGTAAGGATCTGTGTCTGACATCGAAACCATCTAAATCATAAATTGGCAGGCTGAACAATCTGTCTCATACGGCCAAAGCCTTGAGCTTCGGCCTACCACTTCTGAAATGTTTTGGAAGTGTCCTCGGTGAGTCAGGATGATCATAAAGTGCCGTTCTTGAGTTGACACTCCCAAGGTTCCGAATTCGGGTGATAGGAAAGGTATCTGACTTTCTCTGATTTCAGGCTAGTGTTGACAACGTGCTTTTAATAGAGACTCGTGAGTGACGCTAACTGGTATCTATCCTTTAGCTTTTGACAGAACGCAAACTGCAGTCTCTCGTAGACTGCAAGATTGCTCGAGACACAGATGCGGACCACATACAATTTAACACATACGTGACGAGCAAGACAGTCTCTCACCTGAACAACGCTGTAGAGCATTTTCAGTTGATTCTGGACCACTATCCAGTCAGCCATCCAGATCATGCAACAGCTCTCACCAACCTCGCGTAGGCCCGCCTGTTAGGCTACATCCGAAATGATCTCGAAGACATCGATGCCACCACTTCCCTCTTCCGCGACGCCCTTGCATTGCGTCCGCAGCACCATCCCGATCATCCCTTATCTCCATATAATCTTACCGAAGCGCTGGCTTGGCACCATATCAAGAAAAGTACTGCTACCGACATCCGCGAAGCCGCCCAACTTTATCATGAACTACTGCCTCTCTGTCCAGAGGAACCTACCTTTCTGACATCGCGGCAGGCAATGGCGTCAATTATGTGATCGACGAATGCAACGATCTCCCAACAGACGCATCCGATGAAGGCATCCACCTTCGAAGAGTCGTCCTAGAGCTCTGTCCTCTGGAACGGAGTTCCAGAGCCCTCAACGAACTTGATCATCGATGCTGCCGTGTTGATCAATCAGCACGACAGTATCGATGATCTTGACACGAGCATACAACTCGGTCGTAAGGCCGTGTCTCTGTGCCTCGAGGGACATGCTAACCGCGATACCTACCTGAACAACTTGGCCTCTTCACTCACGTCACGCTTCCATCATCAAGGTTAAACTAATGACCTCAATGAGGCTATGTCTTTGCATGAAGAGGTGCTGCACTGTTGGGCACCAATATCGTGTTTACTCATTAAACACCCTAGGGCTCGCTCTCATCGCCCGTTTCAACAAACGTGGCGACATTGATGGCATCACCTGAGCTATTAGCCTCTATCGCGAGGCACTGACGTTGCACCCACTTAGGCATCCATGTCGTGACACCACGCTCAACAACCTTGCCGTCGCGCTCGACACTATCGCAAATCGCATGTTAGTGAGGATTCTAACGAGGCCATTGGTTTGTATCGCGAACCCATTCGGTTGAGAAGGCTTGACCTTCCACAGCGCTGTGTAACTCTTCACAATTTGAGCTCGGTGCTCTGTTCTCGTTCACGCAAACTCAGAAGAATGAAGGTGTCGAGGAGAACATTACTCTTTGCCAACAGTCATTGTCAGCTTGGTCTTCACTGCACCCGGACAGGTATTTCAGCTACATGAGGCTCCAGGAAGCCTATTTGTCTCGTTACCGGATTCTACACGACCCTGCTGATTTGTCACTCGCTGTAGAGAACTTCAGACTAGCATCAGGACATGCCACACAAGGCTTTCTGGAACGTATCAAGGCAGCTTTGCGCTGGGTTAACCTGCCAGACGCATCTCTTTCGCTTTTTGGCCCAATACTTACGTTAACTGAAGCAATGTTAAAGTCCGTGAGGAGGATGTCGAGGGCCTTGCCGCATGATCAACAAAGCCCGCAATCGCCACTCCGCCTATCCAGTGGTCTGTATCAGACGTTCACAACTCATTCATGTACTACACCATGTCAGTATTCAATTTCGACGTTCAACCTCCCATTCTTGACTCACGCCAACTAGCTTACATGCTTGTACTACTGTCCATGTCTGTGTGCTCATGAAGCCTGATAAAGCATGATACCTATTTATGCTACAGGATCGTCGCACCATATACCCCATAGTGCCCTCCGATACGCCGAAAGGTCACAAGTTGTCCTCGAAGATGAGAAGCACGAGCAAATAGAAACTTGCATCTAACGTTCTGGTGACATCGCCTATAAACATCTCTCGCTCCTCGACTTTCCCGTTCTGGGCACTGCTTTCCTTCGTTGGTACAGTAGATATATTCAGGACATTGGTTGAAACATTGTCAATGTCAAAACCTATAGCAAATGATTCGAATAAATACTACGACAAAAATATTGCCCAAACCTATGTCTCCTTGACATATATTTTGTGACACTAAATAACTGTTTGAGCACTGCAACGAGGCTTGGAATAGCAACAAAAAACTAATTTACCGTGCTCCCTGCAAGCACTAGGCAACGGTTCGCGTCAACTTCACCGCACCACTGCCAGTCGATATATGCGCACGCTCTTGGAAAGCGATTGAGGTCATGCCAGTTGCTGCGTTGGAGTCAACGAGTTTAGCATTATATTCTCGAACGCCAAGGATCAGCCGTGGTCCTAGCATGAACATCTGCACGACCTCCGAAATATGAGACAAGCCAGACAAAGTCTGATATTCTAGGAGATATTGGCTCTATAGAAATGATAGATAGTGGTCACATGCAGAGGTAAGTGAAAGATTGACATACCGTTGATGATGTTGGAGACAAATCAATGATGAGAGCGAAACACGAAACAACGACAAAGCTGCCAAGTCCGACCCTTCAGTGAGAAAGAAACGATAATCACGATATGAACTTACCTCGCAAAGTAAACCACGTGAGTTTTCATCAACACCGTAAAACAGTCCCCGATAATCCCTCCTGCCGAATGTAATCGCAGTTCACGGAAGTGCTTTACCGTAATCCAGACTGCGAGACATAGCGCAAGGACCTCCCAAACAATGGCGAGTATCCAAGTAACAGAACCCAGAACTAGGGTATCTCCTGTATAGCTCATCGTGCACTGGTAGGTGCCCGAGAGAATGAGTTCCTCTGGTGTTCGTCAATGAGCCCTATGCACGTTCGTTTTCATCGATAATTAAGCGTACCTCCTGAAGTATGCACCGTTGATATTACGACTATCACTCCATCAAAGGTGATGATTGCCAGGAAGGTGACAACGAGAAGTATCAGGATTTTTCTGGCTCGTTGATACATGGCATGCAACCGAGTGATGATGATGACTTGCGGCATGTTTCAGTCATTCCAATATCACCGAGGTCGCACAAGTGTAAAGCTCACCCCACAGCATCGCAAATACCACAAGACCCGTCCAAACCCATATAGTGTACATCATCCAGCCTGACAAATCCGATGAGTGACTAGTCTCAGGTAGTACATACTCCAAACAGACTCACATCTTTGGTAGTATAGCGTGGCAGCCATTAGTGGATTGAGAAGTCAGCAAAGAACCACACCCACTGCTGCAGGACACCACGGTTGATTTGAGGGGAATGGCAGGCATTTATACAGAAGACTCACTGTATCTGTCAGCGAGATGGTCGAAAGATTGCCTGAATGCCGTTGGTCAGAAGAGAAGACTGTGAATATACTAAGGAGACATACCAACCATGGACAGACTGATGATAAGAGATAGACGATTAGCACAACACCAAATGTTAAGCCTTCCGAACATACGCAGCAGATAGGATTCCAAGGTAGCGCACCTAGGATACTTTCAAGTCAGCACAGAATGGCAATTACTACAAACAAGCTACATACACTGAGATACAGCACTGTCATTAGGGACCAGCGTTGCCTCTGTAAATAAGTGCATTTTCATGCGTGTTCCCTCTGCCATGAGACTCTACTCACCCAGATGAGGTCAACCTATAAAAGGATTCTTAGCGAGATGGCTGCTCCGGTCATGGCATCGACATACCTCTTGTCCGAATGTGAGCGCTGAAAATACTTGTAAGATATCAGTAATCCTTTAATAATATCGTGCTCACCCCAATCATACGTCACCCCAACAAAGGCGGCAACTGCGATACCGGAGCCAAGGTTACATTGAGTCAGACCTCAGCTTCAACATCCGACTGCTCTCCACGAACCTCCAAAATAGCTGGATATACGATACGCATAGATGGTCGGCCACCAAATGGGATCATTTGAGACTATGGCCATATTGTTAGAGAATGGGTGTGGTGTGGGTGAGAGGTGAACTTGATCAAGGTAATATAGCGGTGACATCCGCACTATATGTATGTATACCACCATCCGTGCTCACTATAGTTTGGTAACCGAAATATCAATAAGATCACGGTAAATAGTGCACTAGCCGTATACTAAATGTTGCAGTTAGCGGTTCTTGTATTCCTTATATATATAGAATTTTGTTCCCTGGAAGCTCCGTCTGCACGTGAGCGCTAGGTGCTAAGTCTGTTTATCTGCGAAAATTTACGATTACCTAATGTAAACGCTGTAAAGCAGATTCCTCCCAAGATTCCTCCGCTACCCAACAAGGGTATGTCACGGTCACACAACGCCGAGCAACCTGAAGATACCTACTTCTCGACATAAGTAAAACTTACATAAAGTTCAAGAAAGTCCCCCTTGTGGTCATTCGGAGTTCATAATTTATCCATAGTGACGCGATCACGTGCATGCCGCGTGTAGGCTTTAATTCATGTCTTACTCTTCTTAACTACATACTCATCGACGACACCCAGTATAATCGCTGCAAACATCTATCAATTCAATGGCCGATATTACAGACGACTGGGTTGTTGCTGACAGCGAAGACGAAGATGCTTTACGACCTCTTCAAATTGCTGACCGAAGCGGCCTCTTGAGCGGAACCCCGTTTTCTACAGGCCCGGAGATGATACTACAGCGTTAGGAATTCTTCAAGCTTCATGTCGTATACCGTATGCTAACTGGACACGGATTTTCAGCGTCAACAATTCAGACTGCTTCGTTTATTACCAGTCAAGCACAGACTCCCCAGCGAGGACGTGAACCTCTCGACACAAGTAATGTGTCTCTGTTTACACCACCTCCAGGGTACCAAGACTCTGAACCACCAAATACTTCTCCGTTACTTCCTCGTGGCGCTGGAACACCTGTACCGAAGTCTAAACCGCGCCCACGTCCTGTGCCGCGAAAGTCTCGGACTACGAGTACCATATACGACGACTTCATCAAAGACGATGAACTTCGTTCCTCTGGCTCACTCATCGGCTCTGCATCTGCAATCCAATCCAGTGCCTTGGCTGCAGACAGCATCCGCCCTCCAACCACACCATCTGCGGTTTCAGATCTCATCGAGGACGTCGATCCTGTGTT
The DNA here is from genome assembly GCF_016647785.1 of Suillus fuscotomentosus. Classification (NCBI taxonomy): domain Eukaryota; kingdom Fungi; phylum Basidiomycota; class Agaricomycetes; order Boletales; family Suillaceae; genus Suillus; species Suillus fuscotomentosus. The sequence continues at coordinate 692,770 of NW_024539520.1, forward strand.
TAGCATTGCCGACCGAGCCAAGACGCGCACTCGAAAGACTCAGGTCAAGAAGCCGACTTACGTGCCTGTCAACTATGATGTGATAGAGTTAACATCCGACTCCGACCTCGACGAACTATCACTGAAGCCTCCACGGAAGCGGCAGAAATCCCAAGACAAGCCGGCCAAGCCCAAGCCGAGACCCAGGCCTAAACCGAAGCCTAAAGCTAGGACATCGCCTTCACTGAGGTTCCTGAAGAAAGCATCGTCGATACTCAGCCGAGCGACGTTGTAGTTCTTCCTGCACCGCAAGAGCCAGCGCTTCCGTCTCAACTATCTTTTACAACATCACGCCTCCCGTCTTCTATTCCTGCTTTACCCGATCTGTCTTCTCCGCCCTCTTCTCCACCCCAGATAACTCGTAAACGGAAGAAGGTTTCCCCGCTTCAGTCAGAGGTTCATGGCGAAGAGATGGATGTAGACGTCCCCGATACTACGTCGTCCTCTATATAGCACCTCCTCTATTCTCTGCACCATTGTCGTCCTGTCGTCCCAGAAATCGACGATTCGCACACACTTGAAGACGAAAACGGGGACGCAGACATCGTTTCTGCGAGCAAGGGTAAGAAAAAGGACACAAAGTTGTCTTCTCGGGCGAAGGGGAAGAAAAAAGGTCGGAAGCAGGCTGACAGAGTCGAACCCGACGATCTTGCGCATAAGATCCCCCACGGATGAGCCAGCTGCAGGCAATAACTTGCCTCGAAGACGACGATTTCGTTGAGGAAGAGGAACCGAAAGTTACATCGAAGAAGAAGGTACTATCGAAACCCACCTCCGCTGCAAAATCGAAATCGAAACCCAAGGCAAAAGGCAGAAGGAAAGCGGTTCTCTCGGAAAGTGAACATGAGGACGACGGCAGCGACCCTCCTCGTTCAAAGTCCCCTAACCAAAGCAGCCATTTGCCCGAGGACAAAGACTCTCGAGACGACGGTTCCAAGGATTCTGAAACCATTGTAATTCCTGAGGTAACCAAGGCACTACATCTCCATACTCTTTGATGTCCTTACTTACGTTCTACCTAGAAGGTTCCCTCGAACAGCGTAGCTGCTCCACCAAAGCAGACTCCGTCTGTCACTCTCCAGTCACGCGCCTTCAGCATCAAACCCAAGTCGACCCCAATGTCAGAAGCTCATCCGGCGTGTCAACTCACAACCAAATTCACCGTTCTCAAACGGCCCTTCCTATTCGCCATTGGTGAAGTCATCGCGAACGATGCTTTCACGGATTGCACCACTCCACCCCAACCGACGGACCCCTCCACCACCATTACCGAGACCTCCCCCGCCGAAGAAGAGCAAGAAGCAAATAGAGATGGAAGAGCGTATCGAGGAGGAGTTGTCAGAGACTGTTGAGGGGTGGTCGTGTATGACCGACGAGGAGAGGAGAAACTTGCGGAGAGCGCGAATTGATGCTGAGTTGGGTTATGAATGATTGGGAGTCGCGCCAGTGTGTTTTTATTCCTTATCATGCCGTTTACTTTTTATTACTATGTATTGTGCAACTTCATGGAGAGCTTGTATATTAACCGATGGCCGGAGACTCATCGTGGTCCTAACTCGCCATACAATTGTCCAATAGCGATGGGCGCCCTGTCACAGTGTGAATAGTGAGGCGGGCACAGTCTCAAGATCTCACCGACACCATTGGTCAACTCGTATCCCTGTCATTTTATTTGAAATATTTATTACTTCTACAGGTGTGCTTCCTATAAATAACAGCAGCTATAGCCCTCCGTGCATATACGTTCTTGTGAAAATTCGTGCCCGGTTCAGATATCATGAAACCTTCCCTTTCTCAATATATTCAAATCCCCCAGAGTATCACGACCCGGAGCACTCAAACTTTTCAAATCCGGAAATCTAATTCAAGGCCCCAGCTTCTGTGTCATTTTGAAGAGGTCTCTTCCGCCAGCTAGCCACGGGGGATTTACTTCTTCATGTGTCGGATTCGCTATCATATTTACAACCTATGTAGCATCAAGCAGCGGATGTTCGACTCTTGGACTATTAGTCTATTGCTGGTCCTGGTGCCTACATATCCGTTCCCGGTCCGTCGCTGTCGCCGTTCGGAACCACGTCAACAAACTGTTTGATGGTTAGTGTGCTATTTCCAGACGTTACTGTAACACTGTGGATTTCTTTAGATTCCCCTGACTCCATAGAGGCACTAGGTCCTAGCTGAAGCATCATAGCACAATGTCTATTAGCGTACATGTATCACCCAGTAGTGTTTCAGTGACAATCCGAGACAGTTAATATCCATACTCGTATTTCCGCCTCGTCGAATAAAAGTGAAAGGTGAACTCCTCCACAAGCATCAACCTCATCAAGTGTGCCTCGCATCATCAAGCTACGCATGCACGACCGTGCTTCGCGCACCTTGGAATCGTCTTGATCGGATCTTTCGTAAGCCAGTCGGCGTAAGTCAGGTGAAAAGACAGGAGTGGGACGTCGAATGAGGCAAGAAGATGAATCGAGGACGGATTACACACTACTGCCAGTCGATATGTCCCCACGCTCCTGGAAAGCGATTGTGTGCATGACAATATATGTGTCGGGATTGGCCACGAGCTTAGCGCCATACTCTCGAACACTAAGGATAAGCCGTGGTCCCAGCACAAATAACTGCATGGTCTGCAAAATCTGAAGCAACCCATAAAACGTCTGGATTCCCAGACGAATTTTGGAACTATAGAAATGATGAATCGTTGTAGCATGTATAGGTGAGTGAAAGATCAACATACCGTTGAGAATGTTGGAGAGAAATCAAGAATGAGTACGAAACATGAAACAGCGACAAAGCTACCAAGTCCGATCATTCAGCGGAAAAAGGGAACAACAACCACAATATAAGCTTACCTCGCAAAGTAAAGCACATGAGTCTTCATCAACACCGTAAAACAGTGCCCCATAATCCCTCCTGCCGAATGTCGTCGCAGTTCACGGAAGTGTTTTACCGCAATCCAGACTGCGAGGCACAGTGCGAAGACCTCCCACACAGTTGCGAGTATCCAAGCAACAGAATTCAAAAGTTGAAAATCTCCCGTAAAGGTAATCCAGCACTGATAAGAGCCGGAAAAAATGACTTCCTCTGATATCCATCAGTGAGCCCCATGCACGTTCGTTTTCATCTATAATTAAGCGTACCTCCTGAAGCATGCACCATTGCTATTACAGCTGTCACTCCATCGAAAATGTTGACGACCAGGATGTTGAGAACGAGAAATAACAGGATCTTTCTGGATCGTTGATACATGGCATGCAGCCGAGTGACGATGATGACTTGTTGTGTTTCAGTCAATATCACTGAGGTCTCGCAAGTGCCAAGCTTACCGCACAGCATCGCAAATGCCACAACACCCGTCCAATTCCATAGGACGTACACGACCCAGCCTGATGAATCCAGTCAGTGATCAACTCAGGTAGCACACTTCAAACAGACTCACATCTGTGGCAGCATAGCGTGGCAGTCAGTAGGAAACCAAGTAGTTATTAAATAACCACACCCACTCCTACAGGGAAGCGCAGTTAATTGGAGGGGAATAGCAGGCATCTGTGCAGAAGACTCACTTTATCTGTCAGCGAGAGGGTCGGAATATGGACTGTATACTGTTTGTCAGAAGAAGCGAAGACAGTAGATGTACTAGGGAGACATACACAGGATGGTCAGGCTGATTTTGAGAGATAGACGATCAACACAGCATTGATTGTTTAACTTTCCGAACATACGCAGCATACACAATTCCAAGGTAGCGCACCTAGGACACTTTCAAGTCAGCACAGCACGACAAACACGACAAACAAGCTACATACACCGAGATACAAAACTGCCATCAGGGACCAACGTTGCCTCTGTAATGAAGCGTATATTCATGGTCGTTCCTCTGACATGAGACTCTACTCACCCAGACCAATTCAACCTATAAAAGGATTCTTAGCAAGACAGCTGCTCCGCTCATAGTATTGACATACCTCTTGTCCGAATGTAAGTGCTGAAAATACTTGTAAGATATCAGCACTTCTTTAATGTTATAATGCTCACCCCAATCATACGTCACTACAACAAAGGCGGCAACTGCGAAACCGCAGCCAACGTTAAATTGAGACATCATCTTCAGAATACGACTACTCTCCACTGACCTGAAAAATAGCTGGAAAAACGATATGCATTGATGGTCGGCCACAAAGTGGAATCATTTGAGACTATGGTCATATTGGTAGAGAATGGGAGTGAGGGTGAAATGTGAACTTGGTAGACGTAGGGTGATAGTTTATATACCACCGTCCAGTGCTTGGGTCACCAAAATGAAATTGAGGGGTGATAACCATTCCTGCGTTGATTACGCAAAGATTCAGGGGCTAGCGCTCAACGTAAAGATTAGTCATGAAACATTTCGATGGGCGGAACGCTCGACATACTAACACAACGAAAAATAGAAGACAAATTGTGTCGGCATGCCAAGGCCATACCAGAAATAAACCGTCAAAAGTAGGGAAGAGGCAGTCGAAGTAAACTCACGTTCTCGTGCGCGAGCATAGTACCATCTCAATGTTGACCATTTCTGCTCCTCGTTCTTGGGCTATCTGTCTCTTCGTGCGTACATTATTGCTCTCTGCATCGGTTATCGGGCTCTCATATTATAAGGTTGCCAACAATGATGGATGCAGAACCTTCAATCTGCATCGGAAATTGGTGCGGTGCTGACGGGCATCACTTTGTCTAGCCAGAGATAGTCTAATTGAAAAACACTATCAGATTGACAGATAGCAGTGTCATTCCTAGATCTAAACAACGATAAGAAAGGACACGGAGAAAAGAAGACTTGGGCGCACTGATATGACCGTGACTGCATAAAACCTGATTTGTTGTTCTTCAAACTGTACTGACTCGTATCATGAGAACGTCCGGGAAATGGACAGTCTGGAGGTTAGTCTGTCACAAACTCCGGGGGTATGGAATTGTCGCGTCCAAGTCTGAGTCCGAGGGCCATGCATAATGTCAGCTGCTCCGAGGTTCGGCTCGGAATTTCTTACTTACACGCGATCACGTGCATGTATATGTGTCAAGTTGATTTGTTGCTTCTTCTACATATAGTGCATACGTCGGTAATGTATAAATCTCATCTTGTATCGAGTTTTGGCAGCTCCCATCGTATGTGGTATGCGGGTAGACGCTCAGAAAATTGTATAATGTACCATGTATAGCCTTCGAAGGTCCGATATACACTATGGTCTGTACCGAGTAGGACTACTGCTGAGTTGCCGGAAGTTGATGCATGACAATGTTGTAAGATGATCATTGTCACTGACAGCGAAGACGAAGATGCTTTACGAACTCTCCAAATTGCTTCAAACCAAAGCGGCCTCTTGAGGTTTGAGCGAAACCCCGTTTTCTACAGGCCCGGAAAAGATACCACAGCGTCAGGAATTCTCCAAGCTTGATGGGCTGTACCGCAGGCTGGCTGATCATGATTCTGTAGCGTCATTCTCCCTATTGATTTTCAATCAATGTTTTGTCCTAATTTCCAGTGCAAAGCTGACATTTGCCTGCAGGCCTGATGACGAAGACTCGATGCGACAGCCTCAAGGAATTTGAAATCATTGTAATCCCTGAATTATCAATTTCCATATATATTCCTACTCACATTCTATCAGAAGATTCCTCCCCAAAGCGTAGCTGGCAGCTGCCTATCAAAGCAGACCACTCTCCAGCCGCGTGCCTTCACCATCTCAACTCCAATATCACTGACTCAGAGCTCAGCTGGCACGTCAACTCACAACCAGATCCACCATCGCTTCTTGGACCTGAACCAAGTGGCACCTCGATTAGGACCCTGGAACAACCTAGTCAACAATCGCGCTCACCAGCGTCCCCAACGCCCAACAGGCGTCCCACTCTCAGAGTGGATACTAATCTTTACAGCTACCCTCAACAATCCCGCCGTTCACTTCTGCTGTCAATACCATGCCAGGTACAAGCAGTCATAGAAGCATCAGCGCTGGACATACCTCGCCAGTTCCTCGTGTCACCTCCCCAGCCTATGGACTCAACACGCGCCGAACAGTCAGATCCCTCGCCACTCAGGAGTCCATCGAACTGCAGGTAAACAAGGTCATGGACTCCAACAGCGGCAAAACATTCCTTGAATCGAAACTGCTCTGCCACGTTGATCAACCTTTTACTCTAGAACATTTAATTTCGGTCCTATTTCAAATCACGCAAATGTCAAATACTACTCCGGCTCCGGTGATTGCCACTACTCGGGCTGTGGCATTCATTCTGAAAGAACATGCGGCAAGCGAATTAGCCAGCTTAGTCGCCAAACAGGTCACCGACAACATGACATCTAAGCTCGTCGACCATGTTATCGCCGCCATCTCACCCCAAGTTGCACTGGTCCATTCCGCCTCCCAATCACTCACCTCGACTCTAGATGACGCAACAAACCTACACAGATCCATAGAACGGGAACGCACCGAGAAAGAAGATAACATCAAGACAGCCGCAGACCGCATAGAGGACGCAGCTGACGCCCTTTATGACTCAGTAGAAACCTATCAGAAAGCCCTCAAGACTCTAGCTCCCTCTCTTGACGCTACGCAGGAGAAAATTAACCTCTTCTTCACACAGATGACCAAAACTCCCACTCAGCAACCAACGACAGTGCCATCTTACAGCGCAGTGGTCGCCACCAACCTGGACCCAACGATCGACAAGGCCATTGGCCGCGCAGCGATCAAAGCCAGGCAGATTCTTCTAGACCCAAAACCGGATAGCTCACTCTTCCCCGCCAGCACGCCCACCCCCGAAATCGCACAGAAACTCAATGACGCACTAGACAAGATCAGAGACGAATCAACCCCACAGGGCAAAGTTAGAGCAGTCTCGACACTCAAAAACGGAGGCCTCATAGTGGAACTCGAATCGGAATCATTAGCATCCTGGCTCAACGGACCAATTGGTAAAAAGGCACTGGAAAGTCACCTCGACATCGACGTATCGTTCCGTTATCGTTCTTACCCTATTGTGCTAGAATACTTATCAATCCAGTCACAGATCGAAACCGAAGGATTCCTCCGCCAGGTCGAGCAAGACAATGAATTACCCCCCGCCTCCCTGACCAGCATAAGATGGATCAAACCAGCCACGAAACGCACCCCTCAACAAACCAAAGCATTTGCGCTGCTTCACGTCGCTGACATCAACACAGCCAACGACATCCTACGCGATGGCCTTTGCATAGCGAACGAACGCATCAATGTTCGCAAGGACAAGAAAGAACCTATGCGCTGCGCCAAGTGTCAGAGGTATAATCATATAGCGAAGAATTGCACATCCACAGTCGACGTCTGTGGCACCTGTGGAGAAAACCACCGCACCTCCTCCTGCAACTCCTACCGCACCACCCGCTGTGTCAATTGTCACAGTCAGCAACACACGAGTTGGAGTCGTTCTTGCCCGGAATTCGCAAAACGGTGTCAAGACCTCGATGAGAAATACCCTGAAAACTGGATGCCTTACTTCCCTACCGAGAACGCTTGGACCCAAATCACTCGCCCACCGAAACCACCCAGATCCACCCCAAGTCCTCGGCCTACTGAAAGACATGCGCAAGGTACAAAGTCGACTCAACTCCGCCAGTCCACCATCAACTTCCAACAACAACGCCCTCGTCACACCTCCCCACAGCCGCCTCAAGACCCATCCATACACTCCATCATCACCCACTCCCAGCCGGGTCCCCTTTTCATCCCCGATAGTACACCCTCCTCTTCTCTTTTCTAATGACTGAACAACCTAACCCTACTAACGCTTATCTTCGCGTCTGGCAGCAGAATCTCAATAACTCTATGGTTGCCCAAGCATCCTTACTCAATAACGACTCCATCTCCGAATGGGATGTTATAAGTATTCAAGAGCCTCACATTAATTTTCTTCGCAACACAAATGCTAATCATAAATGGCGCGCCCTCTACCCAACGCAACATTTCTCTCACCCCCAGCAGCGCACTCGCGCCATTACCTTAATCAGCTCGAAACTAGACACTAGCTCTTGGAAACAGATACTGTTCCCCTCTTCAGACGTTGTGGTTATGCAGATCTCCAGTCCCTCTGGCCTATGCACCATCTTCAATATCTACAACGAAGGCAACTCACAGCGCACGCTCAACACCCTCGATGAATTCCTGGAACTCAACTTCGATACCCTCTGCCCCTCAGACAACGACCATATGCTATGGCTTGGCGACTTCAACAGACACCATCCGCTATGGGAGGAACACCGGAATCGCCATCTTTTCAATTATAATACAGCTGGACCGCTAATAGACCTCATCGCCAACTACAGTATGCTCCAACTGCTTCCTTGCGGCATCCCTACCCTACAATCGACCTCCACGGGTAACTGGACAAGGCCAGACAACGTTTTCGGCACCGAGCAACTGGCCGAAGTCGTCATTAGCTGCAACACGGACCCAGGCCAGCGTGGACCACGCACCGATCATGTACCTATCCAACTGGTGCTTGACCTCCGCGCTGCAAAGACTAACGACACCCCGAGCAAGAACTGGAAGGATACGGATTGGGATGACTTCAACAAACAATTAGCGGGACTCTTAGAGGCGTCTCCGCCGAGGCCAACGGCCTCGGCGGAGGAGTTCCAACAAGCAGCAAAGACCCTTACCGATGCTATCACCAGGACCATCGAGGAATGCGTCCCCCAGTCTAAGCCATCCCCTCACTCTAAACGGTGGTGGACTCGTGAACTGACTAATATGCATCAACAGGTAAATGATCTCAGTCATCAAGCTTATCAACTCCGGGGCTTGCCCAATCACCCATGTCACGGGAACCTCAAAACCCTCAAGAAACGCTACGCGGAACGAATCGAAACGACAAAGAAACAACATTGGCTCGACTGGCTCGAGATCATTGACGGTACCGACCTTTGGACCGCAAATCGCTATGTCTCATCCGAGCCGAGAGATGGAAGCAAAGCTAGGATACCGACGCTCGAGACCAAGAACCCAGACGGCACCTTCAACGAAGCTAGCACCAACCATGAGAAGAGTCTACTAATCGCTAAGTCTTTCTTTCCTTCACCCCCAGCTGACAACCTGCCCCCAGAAGACACCATCTACCCCGACCCAGTTGAGCCTCACACACCATTCACGAGGGACGAAATATTGCGCGCAACCTCGAAACTCAACGGCCTCAAAGCCCCTGGACCGGACGGCATACGCAACATAGTCTATAAGCAATGTTCAACGCTACTGACTCCCTATTTCGTCTATCTCTTCAACGCAGCCATCACGCATCAAACATACTTCGAATCCTGGCGTCAGTTCACTACGGTTGTTCTGCGGAAACCTGGAAAAGCCGACTACTCTGTGCCCAAAGCCTATCGCCCCATTGCCCTGCTCAGCACAATGGGCAAACTGCTCACAGCAGTGGTCGCAGAACGACTCACTTACATATTAGAGAAACATCAACTCCTCCCTCACACCCACTTCGGAGGACGACCAGGACGTTCAACTACGGATTCTCTCCACCTCCTCGAGACGACCGTGAAAAACGCGTGGCGATCCCACAAGGTGGCATCAGCCTTGTTCCTCGACATCGAAGGAGCGTTCCCAAACGCAGTCACCAAACGCCTTATTCACAATATGCGCATGCGGCGCATTCCAGGTGATATAGTTAATTTTACTGAACGGGTACTGATGAATCGCAAAACCCAGCTCAAGTTCGACGATTACACTTCCGAATGGATCCCCATTGACAATGGCATTGGTCAAGGGGACCCCTTGTCAATGATCCTATATATCATTTACAGTTCGGACTTGGTCGACATCGCCAAGAAGCGCCGAGGAAACGACTCCCTTAAGGAACTCACACTAGCTTTCGTTGATGACACTGCACTAATTGCCATTGGTCGAGATTTTGAGTCCACGCACGCTATCCTCTCTGACATGTTAGAGCGCCCCGACGGGGCATATGACTGGTCACGAGCGCACAATTCGAAGTTCGAAACTAACAAATTTGCTTTAATAGATTTCTCTATGAATCGCCAACGCGAGCGTCCCAACATGAACATCCAAGGCACCATCATTCGACCCACACCAACTCACCGCTTTCTAGGAGCGATAGTAGACCAGGAGCTGAGGTGGTCAGCACAGATAGACAACGCAGTCGCAAAAGGGACAGCATATATTCTCCAGCTACGTAGACTTTCTTCCGCTGCTAAGGGTATCCCACTACGTTTAATGCAACAGCTCTATCAGGCCGTAGCAGTGCCCAAAATGCTCTACGCAGCCGATCTATGGTTCAATCCTGCATTTTGCGATGGCTCAGACGCCCTGCAAAGAGGATCCATCGGTGTAGCCAAACGGCTCAATTCAGTTCAACGCTTGGCAGCCCTAGCAATCACTGGCGCCATGCGCACGACTCCTACAGACCTTCTCGAAGCCCACGCGAACATCCTACCTATGTCCTTACTCCTCCAGAACGCCTGTCATCGAGCGATAGTCCGCATCGCCACCCTCCCCAGCTCCCATCCATTACATGCACCAGTACGACGCGCCGCTAACCGATATGTAGGCTCCCACCGTTCCTCCCTCCACATCCTCACCCACCGTTTCTCCATCATTCCCCGCAACATCGAATCCCTCAATCCAGCTCGCAAACCCCCCCAGCACTCGAACGTCCACAAAGTCCAAATTGCCGACTCTAAGCAGCAAGCCATCGAAAACCATGCTCGACTCACCGACTCCATCCAAATTTACAGCGACGGCTCTGGCCATGAAGGCAAGATAGGTGCTGCCGCGGTCCTATTCAGAGCAGGCCAAAGGCCAAGAACCCTCCGGTACCATCTTGGAACAGAAGAAGAGCACACCGTCTTTGAAGCAGAGGCCGTCGGGCTGAATCTGGCAGCCGAGTTGTTAGCCACAGAGGAAGACCCCACCTTCCCCATATCCATCCTTGTCGACAGTCAGGCCGCAATACAATCCGGTGAAACGTTCCATTCGCGCCCAGGATCCTATTTGACCGATTTGTTCTGTAATAGATTAGCAGATATTAAGAAAGAACATCGAGACTTCCACGTCACAGTCCGTTGGATCCCAGGCCACAATGACGTGCATGGTAACGAAGAAGCGGATAAACACGCCAAAAAGGCGGCGGAAAGCCGCCTTAATGACAGCCCCATCGCGAACCTACCCAACTTCCTTCGTTACGGCTCAATGCCACTTAGCATATCAGCACTCAAAGCCGCACATAAAGCTCACACACACGCTCGCTGGACAAGGCTATGGCATAAATCTCCTCGATTCAACCGAACTAACTACATTGACCCCAATCTGTTACAGTGTTCCTTTATCAAGCTAACTGCGTCGTTCCCCAAGCGTCTGGCGGGAGTCTACATGGCCCTGCGCACCCAACATGCCCCACTGAAACATCACCTGCACCGCATAGGCAAGGCCCCCTCACCGTCCTGTCCACACTGCCCGAACACAGACGAGACTGTGTCCCACCTTCTTCTCGACTGCCCCTCATATCGCCAAGACCGTCATGATCTAGTAACAGCGCTCGGAAGAAAAGCATCCTCCCTACCCTTCCTCTTATCCGACCCCCTAGCCACGCAACCTCTAGTTCGTTTCCTCAACGCAACACAACGATTCCGCAAGACATTTGGTGAGATCCCACTACCTCGTCCCCCTCCAGACCAACACGATTAGTTCCATTACAGATACATCGTCATCGAAAGGCACACGCACCCAAAATCTCCCTTCCCCGCCTCCTCTCCTCCTCAAGCTTTCTCTCTCCACCCACCCTATCTCTCCTGTACCCACACCTCAATATCGCCCAACTGTAATATCTTGTACCATCCATCCTGTACCATCCTGTAAACACCACCATACCACCCTACTCACCTACACGAAATCACCTGCTCAAGAAGCGGTATCAGCCAAACAAGTCTCCCAACAGCCGAGCAGCACTCCGGCATTATTAACCCACATGTTTGCATCCCTCCCGATTTCTGTACCCGTCGCCCTCGGCGACAGAGTACGCGTTCGTCCATATACACGATAGCATTACATTCACACGCACAGAACAAAGTCATCCCATCAACAAGATGGCGCGTCTAAAACGGCCGGCGGGAACGGCGGACTGATGGGGGTACGCCCCACATCAGGGCATTCGCGCATCTGGAGATGCGAAAGGGACACTGGGGGTCCCCTAGACTAGACCGTAATGTCCTACATAGATGTACATCTGCAAAGGACAAAAATTTGGATTTAAAAAAAAAAAAAAAAAACCAGATCCACCGTTCCCCTTATATTCGTCATTGGTGAAGTCTTCGTGAATGATATTTTCGCAGATTGCACCGCTCCACCCCCAACCGACGGACCTCTAATACCATTACCGAGACCCCCCCCCCCGGCTAAGAAGAGCAAGAAGCAAATAGAGATGGAGGTGCACATTCAGGAGGAGCTGTCGAAGACTTTTGAGGGGTGGTCGTGCGTGACTGACGAGGAGAGGGACTTGCCGAGAGTGCGAATTGGTGCGGAGTTGGGTTATAGCTTATGAATATTGTGCATTTTTATGTAATACGTGTTCCTTATGATGCCGGTTACTTTTTTATTGTAGAGCTTGTATTAACCCTTGCTCTCGAGACGTTCAATATGGATCCCTCGCTCGAGACTCACGATACTAGCCATGCAGTTGTCTAATAGCGACGGGCAGTGTGGCGGCGTGTCAGCCTGAGTATGGGCAGTTGTTATCTAAACTCCGCTTGGCCTAGGATGATCGATGATCCCAGACTCCACAGACCTGGAGTCCGCCCAAACCGGGCAATGTCATTCACCTTACAGTTCGGTTCCACTACGGGCCAGCGAGGTGAAGACACTGCCAATTCTATACGTATCCCAGGAACACTGCGACCAAAAAGTCAGGCTACCTCCTCTGCATCACTTTCAAATAACTCGGAGGTCAGTGGAGTCTAAATGCAAAACCGTGTGGGGAGAAACTGGGGATGAGTCCGGATGATCGTTGATCGGCGAGAGAACAGTCTTGGTTAGTTGGTTATTTCTTCCTATCATCACCGTTATAAGCGGTTGCATTGCTACTAGTACGTGCCTATTGTGAGTGCTCGCGAGAGTCTGTCTACTACCGCTCTTTACTGATGCCGACTCCTCGGCCATGGAGCCTAGCCAGGTACAGCATACGTACAAGCCATCCGGGTCTTATCTTCTCCCATTTCTGTGCCAATGGGGCTCGGGTGATGATTATCCCAGTAGCTGAGTTCAAAGAATGATGGCATCATCACCAACTACGCACTTGATGGTTTGTTACTGCACAGCTTCGCAATACAGCCTGCCTGTGTTTGGCATCGATGCGAAAACCCTGTGTTGACATTTAGCAGACAAGTGAGTTGTCTATTTTCTCCACTTGAATCTGCCCTACATTGCATTTCTCAATATATACTAGTAGGTGATATCTCGACAGACTTTACGCGCGTCCTATGCCCAGGGAAACCGTCAGTGGCTCAGCGAAGTGGTAAGACTGCTTATACTTGTCGACGATGATTGGAACGGCAGGAATTCTCGATATGCTTATACTTTGGCGTGATCATATCACGGGTGACGAGGGTCGCCGAGGCCCCGTCCGATGAATCGCGCAAATAGACTATAAAATTCTCGCGAATATTTGGTATCTTGGGACAAGTTACCACGCTCACATCTACCAACAGTTGAATTTTTTTTTTACGGCGGAGTGCTTTTGACAGGGTTTCGCAACCAGCTTTGATTCCATCAAAGCGCTGAAACGGCTTCCCCTTTCTACTTGACTCCATGTGACATTACGTGCTTCTGTCAATTATGACAGTGCCTAAGCTATTATGGCCTATAAAAGCACTGCATGATGGTATATTATCCAGTACTGAGTGAGCACAGCGTGATCGTACACATCCACTATCTTGACGTTCGTTACTCCCTCCTACCATCCTTGAGCAGTATGACTTTAGTCTCAGACGATCCCGTTTGGTGGCCCTCCATTAATTCATATCGTATCGCTAGCTATTTTATAGGTTCGTGAAACCCAATCAGGTAGCAACTTCTCGATCTAACCTTTTGCAGTTGCCGCCTCTGCCGGGGTGATGTACGATTGGGGTGAGTAAGATAGCATTGAAGAACCACTAATGTCCTCATCGCATTCTTAGTATTGACATTCGGACATGAGGTACGTTATACCATTACCGGAGCAGCCATGTCGCTAAGAATGGTTTGATAGGTTGAACTGATTTGGGTGAGCAGAATCCCACATCCTAAAAACCAATATTTGATTTGCGGCAGAAGCAACACTGGTCCCTCATGACCGGTCTGTACCTCAGTGTATGTAGCTTGTATTATCCCTTGTGGTTGGCAGGCCAGCTGTACTGACTGGAAATTTTCTAGGCACGCTATCTTGGATTAGTATACGCAGCGTATGTTTAGAATGCTAAGTAATCGGCGTTGTGCTAATTCACCATATCTTATCAGCATCGGCTTGCTGAGTATGTCTCCTCATATACACCGTCATATTTATTTCGCCTGATCAATGGCGTACAGTATATGTTCCTACAATATCTTTGACAGATGCGGTGAGTGTTTCGCGCCAATACCGGTCTTTCCCGTCTAATCAGCTGCATTGTCATATAGGGGTAAGTGCTTTACCATCTCCTTGGTTCCGTATAATGACTTCCATAGTTGTGAGTTTGCGTAGAGTATTGAGTCTTCCGAGGCTAATCACGAACTGAATTTTCCAGGCCATATCATATATGTTGTATCAAATTCGATGATCACAGTCGTGAATGCAATACTAGGCGGTGAGTTAGCATTTCCCTGGTGATATTGACTTGGCTGAAATGCTATGCAAGTTATCATGGTCGCTCGGTTGCATGCCATGTATCAGCGCAGAAAGATGCTGATATTTCTCTCCGTCGTCCTCCTGGCTGTCACCATCGGCAATGGAGTGGCCATAACCATAATAACGATGCGCATGTCAGAGGGTAAGCTATAATTACGGATGAAAGACTTGATATCCTAGGCTCACTAACGGATAACAGAGGAACTTGTTCTCTCCGGCACCTACCAGTGCTTTGTTAACTTTGTGGACAACACAAGTCTTGCTTATTCCATGTATTGGATGTTCATCACTGCATGGGAGGTCCTCGCACTGTGTCTCGCAATCTGGATTGCTGTAAAACACTTCCATGAACTGCAACGACCATCGACCGGATGGGTCATCAGGGACTGTCTCATGGCATTAACGAAGAGTCATGTGGTCTACTTCGTGAGGTGAGTTCATAATGTAAATGGATTTCTTTTTCCCGCTAAAGTCCTGCATGTGCTAGCTTCGTTGCTGTCTCTTGTTTCAATTTCGGTTATTTGTCTCCAGCTGTCTCAGCGGTATGCCGATCTGTCTGACCTCTGCATATAACCGCTGTTCATCATTTTCATAGGACCCATTTACACTCGCGAGTCAGATTTATCCGGGTCTTACTCAGATTTTCTT
The DNA here is from genome assembly GCF_016647785.1 of Suillus fuscotomentosus. Taxonomy (NCBI): domain Eukaryota; kingdom Fungi; phylum Basidiomycota; class Agaricomycetes; order Boletales; family Suillaceae; genus Suillus; species Suillus fuscotomentosus. The sequence continues at coordinate 708,358 of NW_024539520.1, forward strand.
GCTCGTCCAGTTGTTTGTGCTGGGACCGCGCTTGATACTCAGTGTTCGAAAATACCACGCTAAGAGCATGGCCAGCTCTGATACAGCAAGTGGCGTGACTTCAGTTTATTTTCAGGAGCTCGCGCATGTGTCGACTAGCAGTAGTGTGTAGCATAGGAAATGAGTGCGCTGTTATTTATATTTGTCGGGTACTCTGCAGAGCATTAGTTTTTAAGTTTCGTGGCAATACTTATACATAATATATTTCGCGATTTGGACAGTCGAGGACGAAAACACCTTGTGTTCGTCTATCGCGTGCACAGCTGAGGCAATTTTAAATTCAACGGCCTGCTGTACGAAAAATCGCCTACAAAATTCTGCCAATTCGTCAAGAAACGCGAACCTCCTAGGTAATTGACAGAGTGTAAGTGTTTTGGATGTGATTTGTCCTAGATGCAAGTGATGATTGTGTGAGTCGAAGTCTCTGTTTTTGCCCCATCTGCAACGTATAGGATAAGTAGTGTTGGTCTAAATACATTTCTCCATTTTACGCCTGGCAGTAACAAGTCGATCGTCCATTACTCAGCGTAGCGCTACATGAGATCCGTTTATGGCACCGCTTACCTTCAGCAATCATGCCCGGGATGCCGTGGCGTGTCCTGCATGGATGAGGGAGTGGGTCACACCCCCAATAAAGCATGCCAATATCTTTGGTTGAGTCAATGCGTCTTGTTCTTCTTCAAAATTATTCTCTGAGACACCCCTTTCCTCGACAGTCTTGATGAGGAAGGTTTGGTACGCGACACAAATCTAAGAAAATGAGCAGTACCTGTCAAGCGAACTCTAAACTCACTTCTCGACATCTAGATGTTCGATGAAACGATAGCCTTCGCGGCGTTCTCAAGGAGTAAACAAGAATGTGTGGGCGATTCGATGAATAAGCGTCAGATCGCCAACCGACGCCTGGCTTCTTGCTGAATCTAAGGTCGCACGCATCAAAATTCTTTGAGACCAGAAACAGAAGCGAGCGGGCGCTTCTGACTATAACAAAACCCCTCGTCGATGCCATCGAACTTCCAGATGATGTGGAAGCCCTTGATTTGAGGGGCAAGAGATGCGCGAGTCAACGGACGGAAGTCGCATAAAAACTTTGAAGAATGCTAGTGAGCGAGTCCGACTCCTGAACCTATCTCAGGCTATCACGAAACAACCATGCTCCAGCCTGGCTCAGGTCCAGAGGTAATATCTTCAAGTTCGTGGTCATGAGTCCTTCAATTCCTCCGGGAATTCGTATGCAGAATGACGTAACATTCGATATTCGTCCCGTCTATATATCAAGCAACTTTGTGAAAACCTCACTCCAGCTGGCCGCTGGCGTGACAAGGTGCTGATTCTGAAACTGATCGTGAGCGGCGTCTCTGAAATTCATAGCCGCAGTTTGTGCACCAAAATTTTCACGTGCTAACTCAAAATTTTCACATAAATCTCACTTCTGGAAGGCGCGTTCAAGTATCAGAATCTATCGTGAGCGACGGACCGTTGACTTAATTGACCTTCATGTCTTCTAGCATATAACCCATTTAATGACGGCTTCGAAGATGCTTGAAACGTCCTCGATTCCCTTGGCCTTCCATTCTCTCATCTGTCTAACTCAGCTCTGTCAACGCAAGGCTTAGGCGACGTGTATGCTCAAGACCATCTTACGTCTCTCACATCCTCTTATTCTCATCATCTTTCCGCGATTTCTCTCTCTGAGCTCTTTTGCAAGAGCCATCGCATCTATCGCCTTCTCAATGCTCAGACACACTGGTACCAAGGTTCTAGATTGCGTGCGCCTTCATCATCTGCACGGTCCCAAGGATGCATTCTTCACACAATTTTCGATGCCCATTTGGCCATACCCGTCTATTATCTCTTTATTGATTGTACCATCGGAGGTGTTCATAGGGATCGTACAGAAGGGGAAGACGAATGGGATGGGAAGACGACGATAAGAAAATTGCCGTTGCCTCTCAGTGCATGAAACAATGGTCCTTGGATGTTGGATATCGGATGGAGGTAACACACGAGGGATGTGTTGGCGATGTGCTGGCAGCTATTGTTACCGGCCTGGGGTCGGGGCTAATAATGACGCGAACTGCGAAGGACCAAAAGTGTTTACCATGACATAGATGCATCACCAGCGCTATATATATCATTGTCTAACAAAAGGTGATATGACCGATCAATCAGATCAATCAAGTACTGATGCATCGCCACAGCATATGTGGCCAGAAATCAGTGATATTCGTGTTATGAATGTGTTCAGTGTTCAAACGTTCAAACGTTCATATTTGGTGCCAGTGTAACACTGCTTCTAGCTGCCAAAGATGGAATCTATCTACTAATATCGGAGTCGTCGCGTCTACCTCAACACCTCAGAACAACTACTAAGTTCAAGCTTGTACCGTTCCTTTCTCCTCCGAATTTCGTACTCGTCTGCTTGCGAAGAATTATGTAACACTCTAGGCACAGCCCAACCTAGCCACAGACGGAGCTTCCAGGGAACAAAGTTCATCAATTTTCTATACAAGCTTGAACCGCAGCCGCAACTGGACTGCACAAATAGTTATCTTGATCTTATTGATATTTCGGTTACCAAACTATAGCGAGCACAGATAGTGGTATACCGCGAATGTCACCGCTATAGGTTTACCAAGTTCACCTCTCACCCTACACCCATTCTCTAACAATATGGCCATAGTCTCCAATGATCCCACTTGGTGGCCGACCATCGATGTATATCGTCTTGCCAGCTATTTGGGAGGTTCGTGGAGAGCAGTCGGAAGTTAAAGCTGATGTCTCGATCTGACCTTGGCTACGATTTTGCAGTTGCCGCCTTCGTTGGAGTAACATATGATTGGGGTGAGCATGATAACATTAAAGGGTAGTGATATCTTACAAGTATTTTTCAGCACCTAACATTTGGACAAGAGGTATGCCAATACCATCACCGGAACCCGTCTTGCTAATAATCCTTTTGTAGGTCGAATTGGTCTGGGTGAGTACGGTCTCATGTCAGAGGAACATACACGAAAGTACACTTAATTACAGAGACAACGGTGGTCGCTCATGACAGTGCTGTATCTCAGTGTATGTAGCTTGTTTGTCGTGGTTGCCACTTTTTGCTGACTTGAAAGTATCCCAGGTGCGCTACCTTGGAATCCTATCTGCTGCGTATGTTCGGAAGGCTAAACATTGGCGTTGTGCTATTAATCGTCTATGCTCTTATAATCAGTCTGTACATGGTTGGTATGTCTCCTTAGTACATCTAATGTCTTCTCTTCTTCTGACCAACGGCATCAGTCAGCGTTCCGACCATCTCGCTGACAGACGCAGTGAGTCTTCTGCACAAATGCCTGCCATTCCCCTCAAATGAACCGCGGTGTTCTGTAGCAGTGGGTGTGGTTCTTTGTTGACTTCTCAGTCCACTCATGGCTGCCACGCTATACTACCAAAGGTGTGAGTCTGTTTGGAGTGTGCTACCTAAGACTGGTCACTGACCGGATTTGTTAGGCTGGATGATGTACTATACACGGGAGTTGATGGCTGTTGTGGTATTTATGATGCTGTGGGGTGAGCTTTGCACTTGCAAGACCTCAGTGATATTGGAATGACTGAAACACGCCGCAAGTCATCATCATCACTCGGTTGCATGCCATGTATCAATGAGACAGAAAGATCCTGATATTTCTCGTTGTCACCTTCCTGGCGATCAACACTTTTTATGGAGTGACAGCCGTAATGTCAATGATGCATACTTCAGGAGGTACGTTTGATTGAAAACGAACGTGCATAGGGCTCATTGATGGATGCCAGAGGAATTCATTCTCTCCGGCACCTATCAGTGCACGATTACCTATACAGGATATACCCCAATTCTGAATTCTGTTGCTTGGATACTCTCCATTGTTTGGGAGGTCCTCACACTATGTTTCGCAGTCTGGATTGCGGTCAAGCACTTCCGTGAGCTGCGATTACATTCGGCAGGAGGAATTATCGGGGACTGTTTTGCGGTGTTGATGAAAACTCATGTGCTTTACTTTGCGAGGTAAGTTCATATTATGATTATGGTCCTTTTTTTCCACTGAAGGGTTGCACATGATAGCTTTGTCGCTGTTTCGTGTTTCGCCCTCATCCTTGATTTCTCTCCAATGTTATCAATGGTATGTCAATCTTTCACTTACCTCTACATGTGACCATGATCGATAATTTCTATAGAGCCAACATCAGACTTTGTTTGGCTTGTTTCAGATTTTCGTGGTCGTTGTATTCGTGCTAGGACCACGGCTGATCCTTGACCTTCGAGAATATAATGCTGAACTCGTGGCTGACCCCGACGCAGCAACCGGCATGACCTCAATCGCTTTCCAAGAGCGCGTGCATATATCGACTGGCAGTGGTGTGTAATTTTCGGTGAAGTTGACGAGAACCACTGTCTAGTGCTTGCAGGGGTCGCGGAAATTTTGTCTTTTGTTTCTATTCCGAGGCTCGTTGCGGTGCTCAAGTACTTATTTAGTGTCTGCTTGTAAACCGACTTACTTTACCTCGGAATAGGCGATTCATTCACATATCGATTTGAATCCTCCTCTTTTCGTTAGTCATACACAACGACCTCTCAACAATCTTGTTTTACCTCTTTGATCATACGCCTTCCGGTTCTTGTTCGTCAGCAGCGGTACAACTTCGGCAAGGGTGGATGGACATATCAGGAGTATTGTGATTCATGACTGAATTTTGCAACATTGTTCAGTTCGTGTTCAAACGTCGAATTTTCCATACCTCACGAACTAATGTATGTCTTGCCCTGTCTCGTACTTACGAATATACAACGATGTGCTCAGCTCGCGGTGGGATGTCATGGATATACGACAGGCTGCTACATCACATAGGTTTGTTACATTCAACGAGTGACATGCATGACAAATGGTCCTACTCCAAATAATAGAATGAACTTAGCTAATCAGTCCTTGTTGTGAGTTGGCTTCGCAAGGTGAAAATTTGTTCCATGCCAAATTACTGGTAGACATTGCTCCACAAGGTAGGTCTTATAGGTGGCATCTTATTCCACGTCAAATTGCCAATAGACCCGCTTCACGAAGTAGATTTTGGGTGGCAATCGGCTGGAATTACAGGCACATCATTTCAAAAGGGGATTTCAGGTGGACTTAGTACTTCGACATTGCCATAAAGGACAAGATTCAGCACATACATACAAGGCGCCTTCCTACGTTCCCTTCAGATATGAATCCCATATCCTCACGAACAAATTTTTCCCTTTTGTACTCGTCGTCGTTGCTGCTTTGATGGCCTCGATATCTGCCACTGACGTTGTCAGTGAAAAATGTCCTATCGTCTGCTTTCTTCCTAGCCAGTGCTCGGGCTGCGCTGATGGGGCGCTGTGTGTAAGTATGAGTGAGTTATATCTGACCCAACAACTTACCTGCGTGGTAGGTCTTCTTTGTGTGCTACTACTAGTGCGGCAGTGAGTCACGTTTCTGTTTTCACGTCTGTCCAGTATAGTTGATGACACGACAGGTGAAGCGATTGGGTGCTCAATCATTGGGGTGGGATAAGGGCTCTGGGAGAGGTTAGAGACCAGTGATTCGAGCGAGGGTTCTGTGGTCACGAAGAAGAGTATTGTCGATGCCTACAGGCAGGTTAGGATTTAATGGTCGTTGTTAATTGAATACGCTCCCGCAGGTTCTGCCGAAATTTCTTCCATGTGACAACAGTTCTGCCAAATCGTTGAGAATCGTGCCCATCAGCATATGCAGGATATAAAAGCCGGTCGTCGTCCTACGGTGTTCCCTCATCCTCAGAGATATCATTCGAGATTCCCCTCAGAAGATCCCATATCACCTCACACAGAAAATGTGTTTCTCCCTACTCGCCGTTGTCGTTTCTTTGACAGCATCTATGTCCGTCAGCGCATGTGCGACCGAGGGAATATCATGCAAAGGAGTGGACGAATGCTATTATCAGTTTTTTTTGTGTGAGCAGGTCGCTGTGCAACAAGGATTCAACCACATGATTCACCTGTGCCCCTCAGAATAACAACCTTGTCTGCCAGCAGCTTAGCCTGCTGGAAATTACGCCGGAAGCCTGAGCGGCACGTCGCGACAGTGAGTGGCGGCAGAGGCGAGGTTTGGGGTGATCATGCAGCAGGGATGATATTCACTTTCTTTGAAGAAGTTGCCGAAGGTTGAGGAGTCCTGTGCATCAGAGTCTTTGCAAGATTGTACGGATCCGGTTCTCTATGGGCTTGCTTAGCGGGAAAAAACAGTTAAAAAGGGATGCTCACCGCAGAACTAGATTTGCTCAATTGGGCTCAGTTCGACTTGAAAAGACCGGGATGCCACAACACCTAACTACTCAAGTGGGAATACTAGGATGCTGACATGAAGGGACGGGATCGGGTGGAATATGCTGGTGTTCTGAGGCGACAGTCAGTACTAGTTGTAGCGTGCCTGCAGCCAGTTACCACCAACTACTGCCAGTGTGGGAATTAAACGTGGCCGTCATCGATTCGCCCTCCCTCCGAGTCAGTCTCGCTGTTTGGACTCTCCGGGTGGGTCGCATTTCTCGAGCACCATATCGGTGTATACACCAAAGGTCAGGCCGGTCAGGCCTGTTCTAGTCCTCCACTTCGCATCCAAACATGTACCATCTTTGTTCATCGCTTTTTTTCTCACTGTCTCCATTCCTTGATCATTCTTTCTATGTACAACTAACCTCCTCTTTTATATAACCGCCCCTTTCCCCCTTCTTTGTACGACTGCCTTCGTCGCTACAGACGTGAATCGCGTCATAATTACAGAGACGATGTTCATCACTGGCGAGCAACCCACGAGGTCAACTTGGGCGCCGTTTAAAACGTGTGTTAGATCAATGATCTGTATAGGCACGGTATTATCGATGAGCTGAGACTGAACCCTGTAATGTCACCGACGCCTTGAAGACCGCACCATCACATTGCCGAAATCACAGGCAGTTCTCTGATCTCTTACGACGTTGGACATCCCGCGTGAGTCACTGCTTTGGGATTTATCAATTTTTAGCGTGATCCCATTGACATCCCTGGATGCCCTTTGTTCTTATACGTGGATTCATGCTGAAATACTTTCTTCGATCAATCAGATATCATTCATTACAGCTATCTTCACACCGATAGACCTGAATCCCAAAAAATCATCTAGCCACTTTTGTAAGTCATCATCACAACCTAGGGAGTACTCTAATAGTACGACTGTCATCATACACAGAAACCGTCGACATATATACTACTATCACTAACTATAGGCAACCTTCGTTGTCACGCAATGAAGCACTCGCCGTGCAAGACACTACAATGCTGTCAAAGGTAAGTTGTTAGATACTTCACTTAATTTCTGCAACCCTGGCACTATAGTGAGATCACTGCCTCCTCATTTCCATCAAAAAATATGCGCAAACATATTTCACATACTAGTATGTATACTTATGTGTCAATCCATGCTTATTCATGCCGCGTGTAGATATGGCAACCCACTGCTCTGATCACTGCGCGCGCGGTTCGGTTGAGTTTGTACTGGCCCACACAATCCCCATAAGTCGGGACTTACAAGCGCTAGATGGTCATTGGTGGTATATCAAGCACGATCATTATGCGTCCACTAAGATCTTCACCCCCTCACTTCCAATCCTCTCATAGTATGACCGTAGTCTCGAATGATCCCACCTGGTGGCCATTCGTCAATTCATATCGTGTTTCCAGCTATTTCATAGGTTCGTGGAGAGTTAGCTGTATGATGTCCGTGATGATTCAATTATCTTTGGGTGCGATGTTGCAGTTGCCGCCTGTGTCGGGGTAATGTACGATTGGGGTGAGCAAGGCCAGGTGTGGAAGAACCACTAACATCCTTACTGTGGTGTTTCCAGCACTCGCGTTCGGACAGGAGGTAGGTTCGTCCATTACTATGGCAGCCATCGAGCTCAGAATGTTTTATAGGTTGAACTAATCTTGGTGAGCGAACTCCCGCATCAGAAGAACAACAACAAGATACCCTGACTAATTCGCGGCAGAAGCAACGCTGGTCTCTGATGACCGTTCTGTATGTCACTGTATGTAGCTTGTATTTCAAGTGTGCTTAGCAAGTTGAGCTGATTTCAAAGCATCCTAGGTGCGCTATAGTGGAATACTTTATGCTGTGTATGTTAGGAAGGTTAAGCAATTGGTGTTGTGCTTATTACCCATCTCTCACGAACAGGACCAGCATATGGTGTATGTGTCCTCCCATTCACTGTATTTCTTTCTTCTGATCGACAGCATACAGTTGCTGTTCCAACATTTTCGACGACAGATACAGTAAGTATTCCACGCTGATTCCTTCCATTCCCATCAAAACAGTTGAACTACCGTGTAGGGGTGAGTGAAATTCTCGAACAACTGGTTGGTTCGATATAACATTTTCACAGTTGTGAGTCTATTTCAAGCTTGTGATCGACAACTAATGTTGCTGGATTATCAGGCCTTATGATAAACAATGCACTTGTTTGGATGAATGATGTTGTAAATATAGTGCTAGGCGGTGCGCTATACCCCTTCCTGATATTAACTTGAATGAAACATCATGCAAGTCATCATGATCTCTCGGTTACATGCAATGTATCAGCAATCTAGAAGAGTGCTGACATTTCTCGTTGTCATCTTTCTGGCCATCAGAATTGCCAACGCAGTGATAGCCGCAATAATAACGACGAATATTTCAGGGGGTAAGCTCCAATTATGTATGAAATGTTCAAGTGCATCAGGCTCATCGACAAATACTAGAGGAACTTGTTCTTTCTGGCGCCTATCAGTGCACGATCAGTGGCTATACAGGAGATTTCCTCTTTCTGGCTTCCATAACTTGGATACTTGCCACTGTATGGGAGGTCCTCGCACTGTGTTTTGCAGTCTGGATTGCTGTCAAGCACTTCTGTGAACTGCGACGATACTCAACAAGCAGTATTATCGGGGACTGTTACACGGTGTTAATGCAAACTCACATTAGTTACTTTGCGGGGTGAGCTCATGTTGTGAATATGGTTCTTTTTTTTGCTGATGTTCTGTACGTGCAAGCTTTGTTGCACTTTCTGCTTTGCAACTGAGTCATTTTTCTCCATCGCTCTGGACGGTATGTTAATCTGTCACTGACCTCTGCATACGGTCACGATTCATCGTTTCTATAGAGCGGATATTCCTTGGAAAATCAGATTTATACTGGTTTCTTTCAAATCTTACAACCCGTGCAGATATATGTGCTGGGACCACGCCTCATTCTTAGCATTCGCGAATATCATGCTAAGCTTGTGGTCGACTCTGATGCAGCAACTGCTATGACGTCACTTGCTTTCGAGGAACGCGTCCATGTGGAAACTAGCTATAGCGTGTAGTATGGGATATGCTCGATGTGGTTTACAATCAGCGGGTAGTCTGTATGCAGCAGGTTATATCTTAATTTATTCCCAAGTTTCGTCGTGGTACTTATTTCATGTAGCAAAATATATTTGAAAGAAACATATCCCTAGACAATGTTGCCGCTGGCGTCAGCTGCCTGCCTACACTCGTACCACATGGCATGCTGAAACGTCTAATAGATTTACCTGAAAACAGTCATTCCCTTTCATTGGTGCGGCGATATTGATTCCTGACTTATAGATTTGTTAGAATAAGCAAGTTAAACGCTGGGCGACATTACATACCCAAAGGACCAGGTCAGTAAGCCCGAGGTAAGTTGTCAGATACCCTGTAATAATGGACGAATTTGCGTCATCATTCCATCTTACCTCCATTCCCTTCGAGAACACTTGACGAGCTGCAAGGGAGTAGCAATATGCCGATCGTGATATTCCCATTCTCCTTCTCCTTCAGTTGGCAGGCCTCAGATGGTACGACGGACGCAAGAATGATAGTCGAGTTCTCTCAATTTACTGTTGAGAACCGCTCGAGTAGCGCAATACTGGAAGTGGTTAGGTATGAAGGAGACGCACGCAGGGAGGTAAGGCTGTCCGAGTGATATCGCAAGATCAGCCTTTGGGATACATGTTTCCTTGTAGCGAGTTCGACTTGAAAGAGACTATTGAGCGGAATTCGACGGACTCGAGAGTTGAAGGCGTCGTCGAAGCAATCGTCGGGTAAGATATCTGGGAGTTCCAGAGCTAGGAAAGATTGAATGGAAGCAAGAGACAGGCTCACCATATGCGAGCAGGCGGGGAGTTTCCACACAGCAGTGCGGGCGGAGAATCATTGGAAAATCTACGTGTATCCGAGTCACCTTTCTAGTGATTCTAAAAGACGCACCATGAGCACGGAGGAGCTTCCTGGCGACCTGTATTGACAATACAGTATTAGAGGGTCTGAGAGTTCGATGATTCTGCCAAGAAATTATCTAATGTGCAGGGATCGACCTAGCTCGCCGGATGATGAGATGCAAAGTTCACAACGTGGTTCATCGTCTGAGGCCCCCGGAATAACCCGGGGCCACACATTCAGTCTTTTACTGTCCCGCTCAATTCCCGCCCATCATTTACACCGAAACAAAAAGCTATACTCAATAGTTCCTTTTGATCAGGTGTGCATATAGCATACTGGCGGCTATTTCAAGTCATCATATGTAGGTGATTATAGTCAGTCATACTTCTGTTTTAAGCTACTCAAAGAGATCAATTCACAAGCAGGATCCCGCCCTCCCAGCAGCTTCACCTGCTTGCATCCACCCCGAGCGAGTTAGCATTCGGTCCAGCACAATCCATTAGACCACGCAGCCGTACACGCTACATGGGCATCCAAATCTCGGCTTTGCAGCTAGTGCCTTATCATTCCTGCTGTAATCTGAATATGCGGTGCTGTCTATATATATTCCGACAGATATCAATCACAGGTTGAGGCTGAGTCTGATACATTACCATCGCATCGGCTCAGTGCGGCGCGTTTTCCGTCAGATTCGAACCAATACTCACCACTGTCATTTGGCATAGTTATGATATGGTTAATGCTCGATGCATGAGGCAGAGAAGGAGAATGTGTTTTAGACGCTGAAGACAAATCAGAGCAGGGAGAGGGGTGATCGGAGGGGTGAGTGGCGTTCAAGCTGTTCTCATTTTTCCACTCGGATCTCATGTCCGGTGTTATACCCACAGTATGTGACCTTGTTTAAACCTTCGAGTGCTGATCAGCTTATCGAGTATTATCGAGACGGCAGCTTCGATGGTCACATCATACCTAGGCCTGTGTTAGATGGATGAAATCTCGCTGATATTATGCAGGTGTAGCAATTATATCTCGAGACTGGCATCGCAGAAGAATGTTGCTGGAATCATGAACAGTTCTTTGAGAAACACGCTGCTTGTTTCGTAACCAACATCTACTTTACGTGATTCTCCTTTCGACTCGATATCGTGAGGTGACACTAGCGGCTCCATCAATCACAGCAGTGATATCATCTTTCGTTTCGGCAATAAAAGCACGCGGTTGCTATCGTCCTCAATTCGCTACTTATCTACTCCCCCGTTCTCGAGCAGTATGACCCTAGTCTCAGATGATCCCATTTGGTGGCCAAGCATCAATGCAGCTCTTATTAGCAGCTATTTTATAGGTTCGTAGCGAGCTAGTCGGGTCATAACAGTGACGTTTGAACTCACCTTGCTTTCGCAGTTTTTGGCTGTGCTGGGTTAATATACGATTGGGGTAAGCAAGTTAGTATTGACGAACTGCTGATATTCTCATCCCATTTCTAGTATTGACATTCGGACATGAAGTATGTTGTTATTACCGGAGCAGCCATCTCGCTAAGAATTGCTTTGCAGGTTGAGCTGGTCTGGGTAAGCAAGGTTCCGCATCATGACAAAAATAGGATTGATTTGCGGCAGAGGCAACGGTGGTCTCTCATGACTGGCCTGTATCTCAGTGTATGTAGCTTCAGCGTGGTTTGAAAATTGGGCTGACTTGACAACCAACTAGACGCGCTATCTCGGAATAATATATGCTGTGTAGGTTTGGAATGCTAAGTAATTGGCGCTGTGCTGACTAGTCATGTATCACATCAGCAATATGTTGTTGTGTACGTCACCTTGGCCTCATACACGTGTTTGCATCTTCTGATTGATGGCGTATACTAGTTAATGTTCCGACAATCCCAATCACAGATGCAGTAAGTATCCTCCACCAATGCTTGTCATGTCCTTCCAATTAACAGTATTTCCATGTAGGAGTGAGTTATTCTTGATCAACTTGTGGGTCCAAGATAATGATCGCCACAGGTGTGAGTTTGGGTAGAGTATGCGGTCCCCAGGGGTCAATCACTGATTGGATTTGCCAGGCCGTATTTTATTTTTCGTACAGAACTGGTTGGATCTGGCTGTAGTGGCAATACTAGGCGGTGAGCTTGTAATACCTTGGTGATATTGACTTCACTGCAACGTTAAGCAAGTCATCATGATCACTCGGTTACATGCCATGTATCAGTGCAGAAATATGCTGATATTTCTCTTCATCATCTTACTGGGTATCACCATTGCCAAGTGTTTGGCCAACGCGATGTCTCTGAGGCAATTGACGTCTGGTAAGCTATAATTACGGATGAAAGACTTAATCCATCAGACTCATTAATGAATACCAGATCTGTATGTTCTCTCTGGCACCTATCAGTGCATTTTTTATGAAGGGGACAATGCAACCTTCTATTTTCCCATTTATTGGGCGTTCACCACCCTATGGGAGGTCCTCGCAATGGGTCTCGCCATCTGGATTGCCGTGAAACGTTTTCGGGAACTGCGACGGATATCAGCAGGAGGGTTTATCGGGGATTGTTTCACAGTGTTGATGCAAAGTCACTTGGTTTACTTTGCCAGGTGAGTTCATAATGCGAACGTGGCCATCTTTCGCTGCTGAAATTCTACATGTGTTAGCTTTGTTGCTGTATCTTGCATCTCTTTCAGTTCTCTGGCTCCGGCGATCTCGATGGTATGTCGATCTGTCACTCATCTCTGCATGCGACCATAGTTCATGATTTCTATAGGACAACCCATGGTCCCTGCGGGTTGAGATGTATTATGGTTTTCTTCAAGTTGTTTCATTAGTCCAGTCGTTTGTGCTGGGGCCTCGCCTGATCCTGAGCATTCGGAAATATCACGCCAAGCTCGTGGCCGACTCCGATGCGGCAACCGGCATGAGTTCAATCGCTTTCCAGGAGCACGTGCATGTGTCAACTAGCAGCAGTGTCTAGCATGAGAAACGCTCGACGTGATTCACATATGTTGGGTACTCGGCTGGGGGCGGCGGACTTCTTTCTTTTTGTTACAAGTCGTGGTACTTATTTAATCTATTGATTGGTGTTCTGAAATAGGTTTGAAGAGAAATAGGTCGGTCCATCCGATATCCTGTAACGTTGCCGAAATAGAGCCAAGCTGTCTGCGAACTTTTGGTTTCAACGCGTGCATTTCGCTTCTTGTTTTCTGTGCTGCGAAACGTTTGTGCCCTCATCGCAATCATCATCGTTTGCTTTCCTACCCCTTGTCTATATTCTATTCATTGCGTGTTAGCACAATTCAGCGGCTCGCTAGTGACCACTTGGAAGATATTTGACTTATTTGTAGCCCATCAATATCATTAGGACTGGTCAATTCTAGAAGCTCGTGTTCACTTGGGAACTGAATATAGCGACCAAAGTTATTTAAGTCTTGAGCGCTTCGTTTCTGCCTCTGTAAATTTTCCCAAGCACGAAGAAGGCCAGATGTGTCTGGCTCATAGTCTATCGCACTGTTAACAATGATCAGTGTCAAAGTGGGGTCCGGCATCAACAGCAGAAGTAGCCACCACATGATGGGTATGTTGTGTCACAACGGACGGACATGGACAACATTCTACCCCAGTTGGCAATTACGATCACCGGAAAGTACTGCCGGCACACACCACGCAGTCCCGGAACCAATCAGTCACCGCCACAAGTCCCATAACGAAGACAAGCCAATAGCGCACAGGTCGCTGCGGTTTCCTCCTCGTCGACGCAAAGTTCAGATTGTGCTCTAAAATTTGCACTCAACGATCAAAAGCTGCAGGACCGACACTGTCAGAGTACCGGCATGCTAAGAAGATCGAAAAAGAGACGCTCGCCGATACACATAACGAAAGTCTTGGTCAATGATATATTGGAGATTTCTTTGCACTTCCGCCAAGGGATAGCATTAAAGAAAGTACGAAGGGCCGTCGAAGGCTTGTGACTGTCCTGTGGAAGATCGAGCGAGCCGTTCATAGACTTCCTCATCAAAATCCGGAGTGAAAAGCTCCTTATGAGGGCCTTGCTTTCATTGCTGTACATGGTGCGTATTGTTCACCGTTGAAAATTGACGTTGACGTTGAACATGGAACGTATGACAGTTGAAGTTGACGTGACGTTGACGTTCAACATGGAACGTATGAAACGCTGAACTGGAACGTTGAACTGGGATAACGCGTGATTTCGAAACTCACCGGCTAAGAGCCAGCATCCCGGTTCCAAACAAGGGCCGTCGATGAATCTTGCCGAGTGAAGGCGGACTGGGGAGATGGCAGAACATATCCAAGTAGGCCGGCTTTACATGATGAATACCGAGACCGATTTCACGGTCTCCAGTGGCGTCAGCTACGATCTTGTCCAGAATCCATAGAACATATTTGTAATGGGGGGATGGGGACTGTGGAGAATGCATTCGACGGGGGTGTTAACGAGGGACTAGTGCCGGCAGTCACGGAATGGAGTGGCTATCTAGAGACACATCAACGTAGCACACCTGGAATGCGACTGGCAAAACATGGTTTTACCAAGTTCTGCCCACGAGTCACGTCACTTGACCTCATTTGGATCTACTAAAGGTCCCGCTAAAAGTAGCGACGCCAAATTTCTTGTACTGTACACATCCTGCAGGACTGCTAGGCTGTACTACATATATCGGGTAGTGATCATGCATCATGCGCCGCCTTGTTGTTTCTCATTGCTGCTGTCAGGAGAGACTGACGCTGAAATCAGAGATTCGCTATTACTCTTATTGGTCTGGCGCATATCCGAGTCCTGGTCATTCAAAACACAAAAGTTGAAGCAAAGTCAAGTTGCGCACTTCACTTCAAAGCCTGTACTACTGTGTAACCATGATTGGTTGGCACAAGTAGGGAGTCCCGGGTAAATAAGGGAAACAAGGGAAACCAAGGTATTGTGACGTACCTCCCAGCGCATATCTATTGATTGGTGCCCTCGCCACCGTAATGCCACGTTTCAAGATCTCACCTCCCTTTAAATGTACCACATAGCCTACTACACACGGCGAGGTCCAGAAAACGGTTGATCCTTTCAACACTGCCCAGGCAAAGTTCGTCCGCGGACTCGTATTCCTTATAAATACCCCACAAACCATCATTTAATCACCGTGAATTTCACGTCCCCTTATACACCAACTCAACGTCAGTCCATCTTGATGCCAGTCCCGCAATGGACAATCACAGACTTCACTTATCGGGAGTCGTGGTGGAAGAATCGTGGTACGAGCTTCGTTAAGCGCATACAAATTAATAATGTCCTTGACTACCCAGCCATCCTGATACTAAACATCTGTTTGATATTACCCCTCTTATCATCGACCCTTAATGGCTTTGACTCATCCATGATGAATAGTGAGTCACAACATTTCTTACCATGATTGTGAACTGTTGACTTACGCTCCCTTAGATTTGCAAATCTTGCCCGGTTGGCAAGAGTACTTCCATAAACCGCACGGCATGAAGTTAGGTGCGCAGCTGCTCGCTTTACTGTAACGGTTCTATTTACGGTCGTTAGGACTCATCAACTCCGCACACAGTATCGGCATCCTCAGCGTAAACCGTAGCACTGTTCGCATCGCTACAAAGCTCATACTGGTTCTTAGGGAACTCCATTTTCTCCTTACGTGTCCGACCTATTAGGACGGCGAGCAGCTATGTTTATCGGGGCAGCCATCATGCTAGCTGGCGTTCTTACCCAAGCCTCATGTACGACCATCCAAGTCTTCCTTGGCGCCCGTGTGCTTAGTATGATGCCCAATCAAAAGTCTACTCATTTACTCATCTTCAATTCCTCAGTCGGCTTAGGAATGGCTTTTTCCATTAATGCTGCTCCCTTACTCATCAGCGAACTTAGCTATCCAACGCATGTGCGCAAAATCATCTCGTATCTCATTCTTCAACTCTAATTATATTTAAGCGCGGAAAATTAACCTCTCTCTACAATTCGTTGTGGTACTCTGGCAGCGTTATTTGTAAGTGAGATCCGGCGTCACACATTTGGTCTCTCACATGTCTGTCAGCGGCTTGGATCTGCCTAGGAAGTTATGATGAATCGGGGACGTCAGCGTGGTCATGGAGGGTCCCTTCATTCGTTCAAGCAGCTATTCCTATCATTCAGATGTCGCTAATATGGTAAGACCGTTAGATCATACCCTGCTCAAAGTGACTCAGTGCCTTCAGGCTTATCCCAGAGAGTCCTCGGTTTTTAATGGCCAAAGGCTTGGTGAGCATTCACGAGGATACCTTCCGCCAATTAGATCATACAACGTTCATCGTTTATTTTCAGGAATCGCAAGCTGCACGTGTCCTCGCTCAGTGCCATGCAAATGGGGGAGACGAACGCAACCCTCTAGTAGCTTTCGAGCTGGCTCAAATCCGACATGCTTTGAACCTCGAACGAGAGTACGCCTCCGGCAAATCCTACCTGAGATGCTTCTCGACACCCGGCAACAGACAGCGCATGTTTACCATCATATGGATCGCAGTATTCTCGCAGTGGAGGTTTGATCGGTTTCGTTCTGGTTTGACTATTGTCGTTGATCTTCGTCTCAGCGGTAATGGTCTGGTGTCGTATTACTTCAACACAGTCTTGGATAAAGTGTACGTTTTCGAGGATTTCTAGATGGTACATAGCCTGACAGACGTTTTAACAGCGGGATCACCCAGACTAGAACGAAAGCAGCCATTAACGGCGGTTTACAGGTTCATCCATGGTCTCTCAGAAGCGAAACTCAAAATTGATGCGCATTTCATGCGTTCAGATCTTCAATTTAGCTAGTGCGCTGGTGGGCGTAATGATAGTGGACAAAGTAGGGAGAAGGAAGACTTTCTTGATTTCAAACATTGGCATGCTGACGGGTCAGTACTATTCCGTGACGCTGAATCGAAGGCTTATCATCTGTCCAGCTTTCGCTATGTGGACGGTCACGACCGCTCTTTTCTGCGAGTCCGGAGATGTGGCAGCTGCGAGAGGCATGTTCAACACCTTGCATATATGCTGGTAAAGCTAATGATCAAGCTTGAATAGCTACTGTACCGCTCATTTTCATATACTTTTTCTTCTACGACTTGGCGTACACTTCGATGCTGGTGTTGTATACGCTCGAGATCCTGCCTTATAACATCCGTGCCAAAGGGTTTGCAATCATGGTCGGTCGCTTTCGTCCCTTCTCTGAACGCTGCCTGACGTTGCATACAGAACATCGTTCTCTATTCGACCAATGCTTTCAACTCGCTCGTCAATCCAGTGGCACTGGAAACCATAGGATGGAAATATGCAAGTCATCAGATCTTATTCATGCGATTGATCGACCGACCTTTTTCGTACAGTACCTCTTTTACTGCGGATGGCTTATCTTGGAACTCCTATTCGCGATGGTGTATATCATCGACACGAGAGGTGATTGTTATCTCTTCGACTCGTCGAGCTCTCATAAACTGTTTTTGCTCTCTTCAGCTCGCACTCTTGAAGAAACCGCCGCTTTGTTCGACGGCGTCAAAGTCCGTCGGGGTATCATGGAGCGGACAGGTGAAACTGCCATGAATCTGCCTCCATACCCCAGACTTCAGGACAGTCCCGAAGCAGGGCAGACCTGGAGGAGTTCTGCTTCGCCATCGCATTTCGAAGCTCAAACCGGAGAATCTGTTGTTGGGTTTGCCAGATAAATTTATGATTACAGTGTCACGATTATTGTATGTAGTAAGCGCGCTCAAATGCTGCAGAGTTGTGTGTATTTTTGGAGTTGGCTGATTGGGGTGTTCAGACAGAAAGCGGGGCGTGTTGTTCTTATTGGGTTTCTAGGTCGTTTTGTCGATGTTGTACACCTTGAGGATTATGTTTCCCTCTCCTTCGCCACCTCTGGTACGACATGACGCCTCCCTACTAAGTCCAGGCGCTGTTTGACTGCTCACGGATCATTACTGCCAACTAATACACAGATCGACTAGATATGGGAAAATTTCTCGTTACATTGCCTTGTCCGTCATTACGTGCTCTCACAAACCAGCAATCGCGAGTTACGCAGTCAGCTCTTCAGTAAATAGTTCGCTCGTGGACTGGATGTTAGGTATAGAATAGAATACAACGTATGATACAATGTACACTCGCTGTCGCGTCTAAATTGTATCTGAAATCTCCATGATGGATATATTCCTTCGGTCATCGTCGGTACTAAGGTCTACAAGTACTGATGTTAGTAAGTGCGATAACTGGAAAGGACTATGAAGAGACTTACCCCTCTCGACACTTCTGCCAGTGTTGTCCATGTTCCATGCGGCTCAAATCAAGTTCAGCACCTCTAGGTATCACCAATGCAGTCTGAGGGCTATAAAATGGGTGACGAGAACTGAATGGCACCCAGAATAACAGCCGATGTTTGGGCCCAACCATCCACCCACTGTCATGATCCAGCAAAAAGTGAGTCGAGCTGCAGTCGTCATGGGATGCTCCCTCCATTAGCTCAGAGGTGTTGCGCAGCGCATGGATGGAGTTGGGCGAGAAGCAAATGAAGTGATTGCTGCAAGTGTTCAATGTCATGGTAGTGGCGGCCTCGATATTGCGATGTTCATTTGACAATGATGGATGATCTGACTCAGTGCACTGTTGTGACTGCTGCATCGTCTTGGCATCCCACAGCCGAACTGTGTTATCGTCTGAACCACTGACGATGCGAGTGCCGTCCGGCGAGAACGAGACCGAGCGAACATAATCAGTGTGCCCCCGCAAGGGCTCACTGACTGGCTGACCGGTCACAGCATCCCACAGCCGAACTGTGTTATCGTCTGAACCACTGACGATGCGAGTGCCGTCCGGCGAGAACGAGACCGAGCGAACATAATCAGTGTGCCCCCGCAAGGGCTCACCGACTGGCTGACCGGTCGCAGCATCCCACAGCCGAACTGTGTTATCCTCTGAACCACTGACGATGCGAGTGCCGTCCGGCGAGAACGAGACCGAGCGAACATAATGAGTGTGCCCCCGCAAGGGCTCACCGACTGGCTGACCGGTCGCAGCATCCCACAGCCGAACTGTGTTATCGTCTGAACCACTGACGATGCAAGTGCCGTCCGGCGAGAACGAGACCGAGCGAACATAATGAGTGTGCCCCCGCAAGGGCTCACCGACTGGCTGACCGGTCGCAGCATCCCACAGCCGAACTGTCTTATCCGAAGAACCACTGACGATGCAAGTGCCGTCCGGCGAGAACGAGACCGAGCGAACATAATGAGTGTGCCCCCGCAAGGGCTCACCGACTGGCTGACCGGTCGCAGCATCCCACAGCCGAACTGTCTTATCCGAAGAACCACTGACAATGCGAGTGCCGTCCGGCGAGAACGAGACCGAGCGAACATAATCAGTGTGCCCCCGCAAGGGCTCACCGACTGGCTGACCGGTCGCAGCATCCCACAGCCGAACTGTCTTATCCTCTGAACCACTGACGATGCAAGTGCCGTCCGGCGAGAACGAGACCGAGCGAACATAATCAGTGTGCCCCCGCAAGGGCTCACCGACTGGCTGACCGGTCGCAGCATCCCACAGCCGAACTGTGTTATCGTCTGAACCACTGACGATGCGAGTGCCGTCCGGCGAGAACGAGACCGAGGTAACATAATCAGTGTGCCCCCGCAAGGGCTCACCGACTGGCTGACCGGTCGCAGCATCCCACAGCCGAACTGTGTTATCCTCTGAACCACTGACGATGCGAGTGCCGTCCGGCGAGAACGAGACCGAGCGAACATAATCAGTGTGCCCCCGCAAGGGCTCACCGACTGGCTGACCGGTCGCAGCATCCCACAGCCGAACTGTGTTATCGTCTGAACCACTGACGATGCAAGTGCCGTCCGGCGAGAACGAGACCGAGGTAACATAATGAGTGTGCCCCCGCAAGGGCTCACCGACTGGCTGACCGGTCGCAGCATCCCACAGCCGAACTGTCTTATCGTCTGAACCACTGACGATGCGAGTGCCGTCCGGCGAGAACGAGACCGAGCGAACATAATGAGTGTGCCCCCGCAAGGGCTCACCGACTGGCTGACCGGTCGCAGCATCCCACAGCCGAACTGTCTTATCCGAAGAACCACTGACGATGCGAGTGCCGTCCGGCGAGAACGAGACCGAGGTAACATAATGAGTGTGCCCCCGCAAGGGCTCACCGACTGGCTGACCGGTCGCAGCATCCCACAGCCGAACTGTCTTATCCGAAGAACCACTGACGATGCGAGTGCCGTCCGGCGAGAACGAGACCGAGGTAACATAATGAGTGTGCCCCCGCAAGGGCTCACCGACTGGCTGACCGGTCGCAGCATCCCACAGCCGAACTGTCTTATCCGAAGAACCACTGACGATGCGAGTGCCGTCCGGCGAGAACGAGACCGAGCGAACATAATGAGTGTGCCCACTGAGCACGGTCTGAACAGCCGGCCAGTTCATATCACGTCCAGATGCTATGCGAAGACTATTCGGAAATCGTGCAGAAAGCATTCTTGATAGCGGAGAGTTGGCAGGCAAGAATGGGAGTGCCGATACATACAGATGCGGTGTGCTGTGTAAAATCATGCTGCCGAAGACTTGAATGAATCTCTGGACATCTGTTGCAGTCGATGAGACATCTTTGAATTCGGAATGGCCCTGATGTTGCGCGTCAGCTCTTGATCTGACACTCCATAGTAATGTACTCACCTTTAGCCACTGATGAATGAGCGAAAGGGAAGAAACCGCACCACTAAGGGCACCGATCAGAGCAAGTAATTCGAGCCAGAAAAACAGCCGTTCGTGGTCGAAGAACAATTTCACTTCTTTGGCGAGCTCCTTGTCGAACGCTGTGGTTCGTACATGCGACGTCCAGAGTCGAGAGCAATATGACAGATGTGGAGGGATACATTTTTCGACTCGTTGTTGTAGTCCAGGATCCTCACTATTAGGTAGATACGATGACTTTAAATCACAGATATTGAAGCGCAGGCCGTGTTCCATCACTCGGAGCGATGCAAATGCAAGGTTATGTTGAGCCTTTGATAAGTCGATGAAAAACTCCCCGCTGGATGGTTCATCTGTCAAGAAATCGCGGAAGGACGCGTGAAGGGGTCGGATTGGGGAATCTGTATTGGTGGTACCGCTGAGGAGGGAGCCCATGCTTTTTACAACAACCTCCACGTCAAAATTGTCCTCTTGAGTTGGAAAATAGCGCCTCATGGCGTTCAGGGAATTTATAGAAAGGGGTTCTGCTGTGGCTAGTATTTGTCCCACCACCGAGCGGAATCTCGCTAGCGCTGTCGAACGTGATTTCTGTGAATGCTGGATATGGGTAGATGTATCCTTGGGCATGACATTCGTTAAAATGAGGCCGTACATGCTGTACAACAGCATGCTTCTCTCAGCAGGATCGCGTGACACCACAGCGTTGTAGCAGTCATTTGGAAGTAGGCCCACATGGGAGCCTTTGATGTACTCGCAGGCAAGACGCGCCCATTCGAAAAGTCCGTCAGCTTTTTCAGCGAGGACCGCGAACTGTCCGTGCTGGAAATCTAGCTTCTCCAACTCCTTGGATACGTAAGTACGGATGTCGCGCTTTGCGTCTGCTGTTGGGATGTCATCCATGGACACCTGTCGAATGTGCTCAACGCCACGAAACTCGTCTTTGATGTCACCGAGCGGGCGAGAGGTGACGATGAAGCGGAAGTTGTGTGGGAGATTCGTGATTTTGGGAACGTCGGGGTTTTGATGTGTGCCAGCTAAAATGCGGAGGAGGTCTCTCCGCGTCTCTGCTCCGCCGCTCTCGTCTAGCGCATCGATCATGATCACAATGGGTCCCGCGGTGGACCCAGATGACTTCTCCAGCGGTTCGATCAGAAGCTTCTGCCACTGCTGAGTGATATCCGCCGTATTCTTCAGCGAATTCGAGGTCTGAACTGCATCTGCTAATGCCCGCCTCATCTCCGGGTCATGGTCAGCCAGGTCGCGCGCGATCGTGGAAAAGATCTTTTCGTGGCGACGGTCTGCTTCTCGCTGACGGTCAAAAGAGTAGCACGAACCGAGCCCCCCCACGTCGTTGAAACACTTAGCAATGGTGTGGCCGATGGCTGACTTTCCCGTACCTGCAGGGCCGGATAACCACAGCACGCGTGGAACGTTGTCCTCAGTGCTGTTGACCCATTTCATAATTTGGGAAAGGATTTCTGTGCGCGTCCCTTGGAGACATTGTTTCCTGGTATCCAGGCCTGCGCCGGCTGCATAAGTCATACCACTGAGATCCAGTATGTCTCCTGAAAAGGTATGAGTATATGTCAAATCACAAGCACGTCTGAACGCGTACCCATACGGTGGATATGTATGGCTACGTCGTGAGCCACTTGGTCCCGGAAATCTTTGCATGAGCGTATCCAACACGCCACTGTACTGTTGGATCGTATCGTTTGTTTCTGACACGACGTTCTTTCCGAGTCTCTTCCCTGTGATATCAATAGAAACTTGAGACGGTGCAAAGCGTAACAGCTTCTTAAGACTCACAAAAGTTCTTGGTCTCCGAATATTTTTGGATAAATTGAGCACAGTCGAAGGTCTGTTGGGAGATCTGTCCGAGGATAATGCGCATCGACGAGATTTGGCTAAGCATCTGATCTTGTGTTATAAAGCTGTAAACTTGACACAACTTCTCGAGAAGTTTGAGTACCGCTGCATCGCGGTCTGCTTGAGCTAGAATAATCTGCGTGAATGATTGCTGAGCGATGTAAGATAGGAAGAGACAAAAATAAAACGTACTTTAGCTGCACAAGACAACACGCCCAGCGCCATCTTTGCATATGGATGTAACTGTGGAACGGGATTAGTTCGATTCAAATAGAGAAGAAGGCGCATACATCCGCGATCTCTCCGATAACAGCGTCGAATATCTTGAGGGGTTTGAGATATGTGTCTCCGAACTTGCCTGCGGTATCGAGATCCTCTTGTGCATCCTTGCCAGCAGACGCCACAGTTATCGCATGTCCCGAAAGTGAATGCATATGCTCTGTAGTAACTTGTGCATGCCGAAGTACTGATTGGACATCATCCTCCACTTTCACACCGGACGGACCAGCCTGAGCCTGTGCGACCACCGAAATTTAGGGAAAGCACAGAAACTAAAGGATAAGTATGGGAACTCACCTCGATATTCGGGGTCGATGAAGCACTTTCCTCGTGACAGGTATTTGGGGGAGCAGAACTATGGCTGCGGGAATCCTTCGAGCGCTTGTTGTAATGTTAGTCGTATTCTAGGACACTCGTTACACATGCTCGTGGACTCACCCTCCTTAACTTTTTCGCATCTTCCTTCAGCTTCTTCAGAAACTGGCCGATTTTACTACGGGGTCTATGCTAGATGAAGGATGCGTTGATGTCAGTGTTTGGAGTGGAGTGAACTAAGTGATCCTCGTACCGAGGTTTCACCAGCTGTTGCTTTGCTAGATGTCTGGGTTGCTTGGGTCGAATCCCTAGATGAATGACCGCCTCTGCTCATCGTGAATGGTGGTTGAGTCGAAGCAAGACGAGGGTTATATAATTGAAACCATTGCTGCTGCCTCAAGGAAGCCTGGAGGCAGTTGCGAGCCGTAAGGCCTAAGCCATAAATAACCATTTGAATTTCGACCGCGCATGACCGTCGGCTGTGGATGTCGATGAAGCTTATATGTGTGCACAGTGCAGGTCGGGGACAAGTCGACAATGGATGACTGATGAAGTATATACTTCAATTTTCGATGAGTGCAAGCATAGTATTCCTTACAAATAATACCCTACGACGGTACGACCCATTTAATCACCACGTCCCCTCACACGTGTACTAAATATGCCATGCGCGCGCACAGTGCTTGATCGGACCATCAAACGGGTTGTATATATCGATGCCAAAATGGTAACCGTAGATCCGAATTGCCCATCAGTCCTTCACAAATAGAAATATCCTAGTTCTGGTAAACACTGAAGATACGGCGCAGATTTTATAAAGAGGAAGAAGAGCTGGACGTGAGTATGATCATATCTTCGTGTTGATGGCATCGACGAGCGCGAGGCCAGACTCGTCTGAATTTGAAAATACAAGGTCCGATTCACGGCAGTTACCCTACGAGGCTACGACCCATCGTTTAATCATCCTGACTTTTACGTCCCCTTACACGTGTTCACCTCAATGCCAGTCTCGCAATAGACGATCGCAGGCTTCCGAACTTATCGAGATTCGTGGTACGAGCTTCGTTGAGCACATACAAATTAATAATGTCCTTGACCGCCCAGCCGCATCCGAGTCTGTTTAATATTACTGCTCTTGTCATCAACCCTTGATGGATTTGATTCGTCCATGAAAAATTGTAAGTCATGCAACATTTCTTTTTATGATCGTGGACTGTTGACTTGCGCTACCTTAGATCTGCAGATCATGGCAAGAGTACTTCCTGTAAACCGCAGGGCATGAAGTTAGGTACGTGGCTGCTCGCTTGACTGTAACAATTGTATTGACTCATCAACTCCGCACGTAGTATTGGCATCCTCAACGTTAATCGTAGCACCGTAGGTCGCATCGCTACAAAGCTCATGCTGGTTCTTAGGGAACTCCATTTTCTCCTTACGTGTCTGACCTATTAGGATGGTGAGCCACCCAAGCCTCAAACTTATGCCATGCTCAAAGTAGCTCAGCGCCTTCAGGTTCATCCCAGAGGTTTCTGATAGCTAGAGGCTTGGTGAGTATTCGCGAGGATATCTCCCATTAAGTAATTCATAGTACATTCGTCTATTTCTTTCCAGGAATCGCAAGCTGCGCGTGTCCTCGCTCAGTGCCATTCAAACGGGGGAGACGAACGCAACCCTCTAGTGGCTTTTGAGTTGGCTCATGATTTGAACCTCGAACCAGAGATTCGCTTCTGCCTGAGGTGCTTCTCGACTCCCGGCAACAGACAGCGCATGTTTGCCATCATATGGATCGCCGCGGCATTCTCGCAGTGGAGGTTTGATCAGTCCCATTCTAGTTTGATGATTGCCATTGACGTTCGCCTCAGCAGTAATGATCTGGCGTCGTATTGCATCAATACGGTATTGGATAGGGTGTACGTTTTCGAGTATTCCAGATAGTACATCGCCTGACAAACTTTTCGACAGCGGGATCACCCAGACTAAAACGAAAGCAGCCATTAACGGCGGTCTGCAGGTTCATCCATGGTCTTCCAGAAGCGAGACTCAAAATCGATGCGCATTTCACGCGCGTTCATATTTTCAATCAAGCTAGTGCGCTCGCTGGTGGGCACTGGTCATGATGACAGTGGATAAACCAGTGAGGAGGAAAGTTTCAAACATCGGAATGCTGACCGGTCAGTACTGTTTTGTGACGCTGAATTGTCAGAATTGAAGGCTTATCATCTGTCCAGCTTTCTCTATTTGGACAGTCACGACTGAGAATGTGGCAGCTGCGAGAGGCATGATCGTCACCTTGCATGTACGCTGGTGCAAGCTAATGATCGATCGATCAAGCTCGAACAGCTACCGTGCCGCTCATTTTGATATACTTCGATGCTTGTGTTATATACGTTCGAGATCCTGCTTTATAATATTCGTGGCAAATGTTGACGCACATGTACGCTTTCCCGCATTCCCAATATGTCACCCTTCTCGCTTCTTGCTATGTACAGTACAGTACCTTTGCCACCTAGCCATAGATCTTCCATAGACCCATACGTACGTATCTACTTCGCGCCTCTTCCCACCGCAGCGTTGTTCCATTAACATCCGTCGAGTCTTTGTTAGCTTCGCATCGTAAAGTGTTTACAATCATGATCGATCTGATCAGTCGCTTTCGTTCCGTCTCTGGACGCTGCGTCAATGCTTTTAACTCACTCTGGAAACCATAGGATGCAAATACGTAAGTCATCAGATCTTCGATCCAGCTTTTTTCGTACAGTGCCTCAAGGCCTCATTTACTGCGGATGTCTTATCTGGGAACTCCTATTCACGATGGTGATTGCTCTCCCTTCGACTCGTCGGGCTCTCGTGAACTTTTGTCTTGTTTTCCTCAGCTTACACTCTCGAAGAAACCGCTGCTTTGATCGACGACGTTAAAGTTTGTCGAGGTTATCATGGATCCAGCGGACTGGTGAAGCTGCCATTAATTTGACTACATAACCCTTTCAGGACAGTCCCACCCGGAGTTCTGTTTCGCCATCGCATTGCGAAGCTCAAACTGAAGAATCCGCTGCATAGTTGTGTGTATTCGGAGTTGGCTGATTAGGGCAAATAGACAGAAGAGCGGTGCATTATTCTCATTGGGTTTCTAGGTCATTTTCTCGATGTTTGTTCACCTTGGGGCTCATTCCCTCTCTCTGGCTACGACATGAGGCCTCCCTACCTAAGTACAGGCGCTTGCAGACTGCTCATGGATCATCACCGCAATCTAATGTAATGCAGATCGACTAGATATATGTTTGTACGTTTCCTATATATTTCCTTCAATCGATCGAAACAGAAAAGCTCGTGCTATATCTCGCAACCTATCGTCTAAACGGCCGCTCCACATGTCCGTCACTTTGAATTAATAGAAGGAATTCTCTCGCTCTCTGCAGAGCGCCCAACAAGTGTGATTTATAACAAACATTTCCCATTATACACTGCTGCTAGTTGGCACGTGCACGCGCTCCTGAAAAGCAATTGAAGTCATGATACTTGCCGTGTCAGAGTCGGTCACGAGCTTAGCGTTGAATTCTCGGATACTGAGAATCAGCCGCGGTCCCAGCACAAATATCTGGATGAACGTGAAAATTTGAAGAAAGCCAAGATAAATCTGCGTTTTCAAGGAGAATTGATCCTATAGAAATAATGAATCATGTTCACAAATGTCACCAGCAGATCGGCATACCGATGAGAGCGTTGGAGACAAAAGACCGATCTGGAAGCAAGAAACAACGAAAAAACTAGCGCATGCAGAATTTCAGCAGAAAATAAAACCGGAATCATATTATGAGCTCACCTTGCAAAGTAAATGACGTGAAATTTCATCAACACAGTGAAACAGTCCTCGATAATCCCTCCAGTAGAATGTCGTCGCAGTTCACGAAAGTGTATTACAGCAATCCGAATTGCGAGATACAGTGCGAGAACCTCCCACACAATAGCGAATATCCAAGTGATGGAACTCAGAAGTGCGGTATCGTCGGCATTGTTGATCATGCATTGATAGGTGCCGGAGAGAATGAATGCCTCTGGTATTCATCAATGAGTATCATGCGCACTTTGATCGGCGAGTAAGCGTACCCATCGAAGTATGCTTGATCCCTATTGCGGTGACCGCTCCGTTGAAAATGTTGTCAGCCAGGAAGATGACGACGAGAAATATTAGCATCTTTCGGGATCGTTGATACATGGCATATAGTCGAGCGATCATGATGACTTGGAAGATGATTCAGTGAAATCGATATCACTGAGGTGTTGCAACTGCAAAGCTTACCGCAAAGTACCGGAAATGCCACAACAATTGTCAAATCCTGCACGATATACAAATTCCGGCCTGAAGAATTCAGTTAGAGATCAACCTCGCGTGAATCACACACTCCAGATAGCCTCACATCTGTGGTGGTCATTGAAGCGAACCAATGAGCTGATCACGACTCACACTCACCCCTACAGAGCGCTGCGGTTAATTGGGAGGGGATAGAGGATATCGGCCCGTACAGAAGACTCACTGCATCTGTTACCGAAATTGTTGGAACACTAACTTCATGCCGCCGGTCAGAAGAGATGAACGTAGTGGGTGTGAAGAGACATACACAGCATAGTGATGCTGATTGTGAGAGATGGATCATCAGAACAAGGTCAGTTACTGAGCCTTCTCAACATACACGGCATATAACATTCCAATATAGCGCACCTATGATACTTTCGACTCAGCATAACTTTTTAACCACACCTGTAATGCAGGCTACGTACATTGAGATACAGAAAGGTCATAAGGGACCAGCGTTGCCTCTGTCGCGAATCAATCATTGTTCTTCTGGTGCGTGACTGTGCTCACCCAGACAAGCTCGATCTATAAAACCAACTTTAGCTAGATGGCTGCTCTGTTCATGAAATATGCCCACCTCTTGTGCAAGTGTCAGGGCTAGAATTACCATGAGTATGAGCGCGTTTGTGAAAGATTATCTTGCTCACCCCAATCGTATATCACCCCAGCGCAAACAGCAACTGCGTAACCATAGACCATAGACAATTAGATCGAGACACCGCCGTGATCGTTCGACTAGCTCTCCACAAACCTATAAAATAGCTGCCAATGCGAGTTGCATTGATGAGTGGCCACCAACTGGGATCATTCGAGATTATCATAGCGTTAGAAGGTGGGTGCGAGGAAGTGGAAAACTTGTTGGATGAATGATGAAGACGTTCGTACTAAATATGCCATGCACTGGCAGTGCTTGGATCACCCAAACGGGACGCCAAAATGGTAACCGTAGGTCCGAATTGATGCAGTCACATTGCAGTGAACTTGTCAAAAGGCCCATCAGTTTTTGCATCACGAATAGAAATATCGATCTTGATGCTGTCACATGACTAAGTGAACGTGGCACTTTTTCCTTGAGTGATGTCACCACTCAAGGAAAAAGCACCTGGGTTGCCCTATTAATAAGCCTTATTATACTTGGTAGTTACGTGTCTCGCCAACTATAATTAGGCTTGGTTTCATCAAATCCCTACACCAGCGTTAAATAGTGCCCCAGCTCCTCAAAATACCTTCAAAAAAACTATGTACACCTCACTATGGTGGGCGCGTGCGCGCGCATAGGCTATATTCGGTAAGCATCCCGCCCCGCCTTAATTGCGTCATATTCCTATTTTAATTCGGCACGCTCGGCAACGCCTACTACGCTTCCTAATTCGAACCAAGGGGCCCTTCTCACGCTTCCTAGCTCTCCTCATCACTGTGCTCATCGTCCCTGCCGTTCCCTGCCTCCATCGTGCCCCCATTGTTCCGCCTTTGTCGTCGTCGTCAACCTCCTTCGTTCCTGCCGTTTCCCACCTCCCTTGTGCCTTCTCAACCTCCTTCGTACCTTCGTCGTCGTCGTCCTTCGTACCTGCCGTTTCCCAACTCCCTCGTGCTTTCGTCGTTGCCCTCCTTTGTGCCTTCATCGTTGTCGTCCTTCGTACCTGCCATTTCCCAACTCCCTCGTGCTTTCGTCGTCGCCCTCCTTTGTGCCTTCGTCGTTGCCCTCCTTCGTATCTGCTGTTTCCCGCCTCCCTCGTGCTTTCGTTGTCGCCCTCCTTTGTGCCTTTGTCGTTGCCCTCCTTCATACCTGCCGTTTCCCGCCTCCCTCGTACTTTCGTCGTCGCCCTCCTTTGTAGCTTTGTTGTTCTCCTTTGTCCCTTTGTAGTTTGTCGCACCTCATTGCACTGGGTTATGTCATATTCTACTTGCACTGTGATATTGTAGATCAAACTAAGATGTCATTGCACTTTTATAAAAACAAACTAAGTCTATCACGAGCGATTCCATCAAGAAATGAGTTATAGCGCAGGAATAATGAAACTAGGGACATTGCTCAAAGGGGACAGGATGGCTGAGTCTGGGATATTGTTATGGTACTGGGGTGCTGCTCGAAGGGGAAAGGATGATTGAGTCTGGGGGAATTGACATTACTGGGTGCTCGGCAGTACACCCACTCGTGTTAGAGTTCGAGTTGGCGTTTGGAGTGGTGTTGACATCCTCCGAACCATCTGGTGTCTGTCCAGCTGTACACCTAGTCGTATTAGAGTTCGAGTTGGCGTTCGGAGTGGTGCTGACATCCTTTGAACCATCTGGTGTCTGTCCAGCAGTACACCCAGTTGTATTAGAGTTCGAGTTGGCGTTCGGAGTGGTGCTGACATCCTCCGAACCGTCTGGTGTCCGTCCAGCAGTACACCCGGTCGTATTAGAGTTCGAGTTGGCGTTCGGAGTGGTGTTGACATCCTCCGAACCGTCTGGTGTCCGTCCATGACTCTGGGTATCTTCGTCGTCACTGGACTCAATGGTCTCCGCACTCTTGTGCTTCTTGCTACATCTGGGGTCAGCTATCGCATGTCGTACTCGCTTCTTACCCTTGTCGGACCGTGTCCTGCGGCGGGACTCGATAATGTCACCACTGTCAATTTTTTCATTGCGCTCGCGACGGAGTTGCTCGAGTTCCTCGTCATTCAACACTTCCCACCTCGTATCGCCCGACTTCCAACAGTCTAAAAGAGTATGGAGGTCCGGAAGCGCGTTGGTCACACTGCTGAGGTTTGTGAATGGGATATGCTCCGGCCATCCTTTGATGGCGACCTGATAGCGGTTGACCACGTTACGAAAGTAGTCTGCCCACTGCATCCTGGCATTGCTTTCTCCGGTCACCTTCCCTATGAATAAAATGAATTCTGTGCTGTCAAAAGATGGGAAAGACTTACTCAATTTCTGGGTGATGATTGCTCGAATGTCTCCGCGAACCTTAGAGACCTCTTTTTGATGGTTGCTTGCGGCACCTAGTACAAATAGAAATTAACTTGAGAATGTAATAACAACGGAAAAACTGTACCTTGTATCCCTTGGATAGCGAAACCTTCCATCTTGCTGAGGAAGTCCTGAGTATCGATGCCGATGACAGAGTCCATAAAGTGATTGACACCCGGCGTTGTGAAGGTGATTGCACGGAGAGGTAGATCAGTAGTACCGCGCGTCATATACAACATGACCTCGGCACCAGTGCGAGAATTTAAACTATTGAGCTAGTAACGAGACACTTAGTAACATTGTATTGCAATTCGAGGGTGCGTACCTCGTTTTCTACCGCCTTCAGGGTTTGAGTGATGTCGTTGATCTTCGACTTCGTTGAGACACGTAACCCAGAGACCTTGGTCTCCTTCTGGTCGGCGAATTCCTGGAGCAACTCTTGTTGTTCTTCCTGTGTGAGAGCGTGGTATTCATCCTTGTGGTCGCGGACCAGTGACTGGAGTGCTTCCTTTCCGTGGCCATTGCCTGTTAATTCAACATTGAGTCATGAAAATGCATATGATACAAATCAACAGACTTACAGTTCTCTTTCTTCGCTTCCTGAGATTTCTTCCAGCAAAATGCGTTCCAAACGCTGGGCTTTGAATGCTTCGAACGGAGTGATCCCCGACCCATGTATAAATCGTGCTGTACATGACGGAAGCTCTTGCGATGGGTAGCAGCAATGGTTGTTGTAACATCGTCAATTTGGCCCCATGCAAGATCAAGCGCATCCTTGAATTGACGCGACTTCTTGGTTCGCTGAAACTTGAGTGCCGCGCGAGCTTCTTTGCTGAGGGTGACCTTAGGACGACTACGAGGTGGTGCTTGAATGCGCTTCGCACGCTTCGCAGCATAGAAGGACTGGGAGACCATCACCCACAGAAGGATGGCAAAAATCAGCAAAGGGCCTTTGTAGTTGAATACGAATATTTTATACACACCAATGCATTTATTTTTTCTAACCCACGGCAAAAAAACAGGACACATGGCTTATAACTAAGACTCAAAAGGGGAAAGTGATCTACAGCCAAAATAATAAGATGCCGAAAAAGTATAGGCCGCATAAGAAAATCAATATACCAATAAGCTTCAAAATGGACATGAGGACAGATGACGGCTGCTATGGACATTCAATTGAGTTAGTATGACAGCAGCAGCCAAAATAATATCACTGACCTTTACAACATCAGGGCTACGTGGCATGCCCTGAAGGTCAGCCAGGAGCGCCCTAGACAGAATGGAAGCATGTTCGTACGAGAGATCCCATTTTGGAGACCTGAACACTGCCTCCCATCGGCTGCTACGCACAGTTTGAACTAGAACACGGAGCTTAGGTAAAACTTCATCCCCCAACTTAATCCAATCCAGAGCGGCGTCAGTATTCGGTCCAATACTAATGAGTGGCGGTCCACATGCAGTATCCTGCTCCAGTCTTGGTACCGAAAAAATCGGGCCATCATTAGTTACCTTGCCAGGTGTGAAAATTTCCGCGTGCCTGCGTCGGTGAACTCGTGTGTGTTGGGTGGTCAGCTGTGGCGAAATGTTCTCGCCAATACCTTCGCTCATTTCTGCACCCCCGCGGATAGCTGCAGAAGGAGCATCGTGCACCGCAGTTGCTTTCAATTCTTGCGTGAAGGTATGGGCCGGTTGAGCAGAACATTGTATATGCGCTCCAGTAGCAACCACTGGGCCAGGTAGATACTGTGGGCCCTTGACATTGATATGAGCCGCAGAAACTGTTGAATTTGAGTCAGTTGTGTGAACAGTGAAGCTGAAAATGATCTACTACTTACAGCATGGTGGCGGTTGGATGTTTTCGATGACACAACGTTGATTGAACCGCTCGAGGTGTGGCATTGCAAACTCCTGGGCAAATACCTGCACCCAGACGGCAAGGTCTCCGCCAATTCGCTCGGGAGTTTCTTGTAGTTCGCGGGGCGTAATGTAGAGGTCGACAGGGAGGTTTTCGGGTGAAGAGACTGCTTCAGACCCAGCGCATCGAATGAGGACAGAAATTCCGCCATCAAGGCGATCTTGCATACTCAGCTGGGAAACAAGTGAGACATAAATAAGATGCGGACACTGACTTGAATGACTCATGGCGTCGAAGACGTCTTGCAGTGATGCCTCCAGAAGCTCCTCGTGGGTAAGGGATTTTTCACTGGTTCGTTTAGCAGTGCTGCTAAAGGCAAAGTACGACGGGTGAAGGCCACCAGGCAGTCTAGCCTGATAGTGTGTCCCGTCAATGTGAACGTCGTGTCTCAGTAAAGCCCTGGCGGCCGCTTGACGTTCGTTATTGCTGAATCCTTGAGCGAACATTGAGTTGTGTAGATTGGCAAGACTGGGGATGGCGAATTTTTTAGTGGCTGATTCCGTGGTTTGACTTGAGGGCTGAACAGAGGTGATAGACGCAGTGGCTCTGAGGCTAGAGATTGGAGTGACCATTATGGAACCGGTGATGTAGTCTGTAGTTGTGAAGCAAGGTTAAAAGCACAGATAAGCGCCAAAACGTAAAATGTAATACTCACTTTTGCAGGCCATGCAATTCTGGAATGAGTTCCAGAAGCACAGATCAAGCATGAAATAGCAGTGGTCGTAAACCATGAAGAAAATGAAAGGCTGGCGACTTCAAGTTGCTGCTATAGAATTCAGCTGAATACATGTGTTCAGCAGAATATTGCGTTGTCCGTGATTTGACACTCAATACAGCACGTGAGCTCACTTTGCAAGATCGGATATCACACAACTACATAGTACAAAATAGTATACAATGCATATTCATACAGGAATGACAAAGGACTATGCTATGAACGGCATGACACTTCAGATAGCCGCATAATCCTCCGAGTCAGGCAAAGAGTCTCCCTAACATTCAAGAAAGCCTACCAGGGGTCGCCAAACTAGCCTATCTGAATATCATTGTGATGAGGTCACCACAGGAGAAAGCTTGAGATTGCCAACTAACCTATCCAAACATCATCGGCATTCAAGTTGGTCCACCTATCCGAACATCATCGGCATTCAAGTTGGATCAAGGTGAGATCGCCAACTCACCTATCCAAACATCATCGACATTCAAGTTGGATCAAGGAATCGCGACGAGGTCACCATGCAGAAAGCTCGGGGTCGCCAACTAACCTATCCGAACATCATAGGTATTCAAGTTGTTCAATTCTTTCTTATATCACCCACACAATCACTTATACAATCGTCTACCTACTCTTTCTTATATCACCGATCAAACCAGAAAACTTCTCATATATGTAGTCCTATGCGGTACATGAAAAAAAACAATTACAAAGCAGAGATGGTGTCAGTCGTTTATTGAGTACAAAAAATCAGCCATGTCTTCGGTGACCACTTCGTGCTCTTCACGGTCAAGGGCTTCAATATCATGGAATTCCGACGCAGAAGAATCAGGATTCTCTGCTTGTGCTGTGGCGAGAATTAATGCGATATAGGTAGTTAAAGATCCACACTCACCGGAACTAGCACCGTTGGTATTGACTGGTCTGCTGAACGCAGGATTCGCAAGGCGAGTTCCAATGCCACTAATACCAGAGAATCCAAATAGTCTCTCAATCTGATCTAACCGATATGTGTGCACAGCGTTGATAGCCGCCCGTGAGCGCCACTGGCGTTTCAACTCGGCAGCAAGCAAAGGGTTAGCTACAAGAAGTTCGTCGATAACGGCAGACGTGTCAATGGTTTCATCGTGGATAGCAGTTCGGAGCCGGCGAATTTCAATATTGAGTCGAATAATTTCTTCGCAAGCTCGGCAGAGCTTGAAGTACTTTGTAGTCGCCTCACGGTGAGCTGGCCTTGCCCAATCCTTGTCTTGGATGTCAGTACGAGAGTCACGCAGAAGGTCAAACTCGCCAAGGAAACTGTATTCGGCAATGTCTTTCCATGCGATCGTTTGTCTCGGTGGGATGAGGGAAGCAGCCTGGATATTGTAGCGATTGATCGCGTTGCGAATAGTGTCCGAGCGCCGCTGTAAAGCTTTACTAATCTGTTGACGTAGTTTGTATCCTAAACAATTTGTAAACGAATCAGTCATAGTACAAGCGCTTACTAGTAGTGGAAATCTCAAACCTGTGCCCGATAACGAGAGCTTTGAGAGTTCAAACAATCTCATGACGACCAAATGTTCGAGTTCATCCAATGCAGTACGATACTTGCCGAGTGTCGCTTCCTCCTTGAAACGTTTGTATTCGTCACCGCCAATCAACCATCTCTCATCGACAGATAAGAGTGTTTCGCAATGAGCAACAAGCCCCTCGGCATGCTGTAATTTGGCGTATGAAGAATTAACTCGGATGCGAGCTTGCTTCAGGGCGTCATGCATCTGTTCCAAGCTGCCAATATGTACTCCATTAAGAGCGTTATTGCCAGATTCACGGGCGAGATCCCATTCAGCTCTATTAAAATTCATATCAGGGGATGGGTGGTAGTTAGTAGTCGATGGCACGATACCTTCTTTCAGCGAGTTCGTCTAGTACTTCAACGTAACGTATAGAGAGTCGATCTCGTGGAGCTGGCTGCTTCAGACCATCCAGATATATGCGTTCCTGATCAAAGAATCCAGGGAAGTCGTTGTCGCTAAGGCGTAGCTCGGCCTTGATAGTTTCTAGCTCGGCTGTCAGCAACCGAACAGATTTCAACGCTTCGCGATAATGAGTCCACAAATAATTACCTGACACTGCGGCATCAGTATTACAATTACAGCTTGATTTTTTGACTTACTAAGTGCAGCATACTTATCGGCATCCCAAAAAGCGAAATGTTCCTCGATGGCTTGGTGGCGATGAAAACGGTTAGCATGCCTTGTGCTACGCGCAAGCTCGTTAGATGCAGAGAAGATATGCTCACAACCCTCGCCCTCAGTATGGCCAGTTCCAGAGATATACATTGGGTGCCAGTCAAGCTGACACCTTCGATTGTGCGCATGGCCATGGAAGGCGCCAACCATCATCCGAAAGCCGAGATCGTGTGCACGAGGGCCCAACGTACTATTAGCTAACGTCTTCGAGAATGCGCAACCGATATCGTACGCGCAACCTCCATTTTTTCCATATACCGTAAGGAGTTTGTCGATGATCGCTATCAGATATTTCGCACTGCCAGAATACATTAGTAATATAAAAATTAGATCAAAATGCGGTCTTACAGTTCTCCGCTTCGGATCATATCACACGCGAGAAGCACAAAGCGATGGCGGCATGAAGCGATAAAAATACCTGACTCTTGGAATACGGCAAACATCTTCTTACGTGAGTCTGGGCCAGCGTTTCTCCATCGATTGACGCATGTGAATGCTCCCGGATGATCCGGGTCTGTAGGCTCATCCTCCCAGTCGTCATCATTCCTCAAGTCTGTCTAAAAGATAATGTTAGAACATAGTTGTATACATAGTAAACACTTACTTGTCGGGATTTGACTTCATTCTCAAACTTGTCAACAGCGTCAGCATGAATCCAATAATCCGAACGAGCTGTGCGAGAATCAGATCGGGCGGTGGTACCATAGATGGACGAGTCCCATCGCTTCAGGCTATTGTTACCGTCAATTGATACCAGCCATTCAAAATCGAGGGCAGGTTCATCGTCGAGCTTGTAAAAGCATGCAGGGCATGTGTTTAACATACGCCAGTTGACGGTATCCCGTTTGAGCGCCTGACGCAGACGCTGGTTGATGCGATGGAGGATTTCTAGAAAAACGTCATAGGCTGCCGAGAATTGCATTTTTAAGTATGGCCGATATGGAATCTACAAACTCAACATAAATAAACGAACCTCAATGTGAGGAATGTACGTACATCGTGAAGGTAACATAAAGTCTTGCATTGTGATGTTGACCTAGTACTGAATACAATGTTGCCATATAGAGACTTACATTTGGTGTCTCAAGACCAGCATACTCGAGCGCAACGGAGTATATGCAACTGGCAAACCTTGAACCACCCCCTTCGTACGCTAGCAACCTCATCCCACTCTTCATCGACATCAATCAACCCCCCAAAGCCTATCAGGGCTTTCCCTCGCGATTGGATGGGCACATAGCGACAGTGCGTGAGTGTACGGTACAGCAACACAACGTGATCAATGTCATGATGTGTTGGCCCTTGGTGTGTGCCACTGTGTATGGCGGATGTTTTCAAGCTTAGGTTTTGTCAATACTTGAACAACTCAACGATCTGACACGGGTCTACAAACCTAAAGCTCACGCCTCCAGTCATCGAGATCCATGGATTCACTTGGAAAGTGCCCTCCTTGTCAGTGCTGTCCCCTCAAGCAGGTGCCGATAACGTATCCTCTTCTAGATGCGAGCATCACCGTATCGTTCGGTTAAGATGATGATGCATGGAGACAATGGAGAGGGCTCATACATGGTGCATGTGTGGAGATTCACCGACAGATATCGATTTTGTACTATACAATGAATCCGTGCTTAGCATATAGAAGTGGGTCAAATATCTCGGTTCGTCTATTTCAATTTTCTATCTGTCACTATCGTAAATCACTTACACATGGCACCCTAGTTCTGTCTCTTCGCGTTGTCCCACGTTCACGAATTGCCGTACCTCTGAATCTCTCACTCAACTGCTTGCCAAGAGTTCACACTATGCATAGCCCAACTTCTCTAGCCGCTACAGATGACCCTGTAACTAGATCTTAGGAATACACGGATTCATGGCACTCTACGGTTCCACAATCAAGTGAACGTTGCGGACGACGGTCATCGACCTTCACACCCACGTTGCAAATTGAAGATTCTGCACTAACCATTTTGGCATCCTTACGATACGAAAGCCCAATGACTGAGGAAGAGAGTGTCAAGTTTTCAGCTCCCGCAACTGTAATTTCTACGTGGAGTGTACAGATGTCACTTTTTGATATGTCCAAGCACTGGATAGTGGTATACGTATATATAGCGCGAATCTCATCGTCATACGTCCACCCAGTTCGCCTCTCACCTACACTCATTCTCTACCAACATGACCATAGTTTCAGATGAGCCCACTTGGTGGCCGATCATCGATGCCAATCGTTTTTTAAGTTATTTTTTAGGTTCGTGGAGAGCAGTTAGATGTTGAAGCTACTTGATCTAATCTTGGCTGCGATTTCGCAGTTGTCGCCTTTGTTGGAGTGACATATGATTGGGGTAAGCATGATAATATTGCAGCACTAGTGTTGATGTCTTACGAGTATTTTTAGCACTTACCTTCGGGCAAGAGGTATGTCCATGCTATGACTGGAGCAGCTCTCACTAAGAAACCTTTTGTAGGTTGAATTGGTCTGGGTGAGTAAAGTCTCATGTCAGAGGAACAATTATGCAAATAAACTTAATTACAGAGACAACGCTGGTCCCTTATGACAGTTTTGTATCTCGGCGTATGTAGCTCGTTTGTCATGGTTGTCATGTCGTGCTGACTCGAAAGTATTTTAGGTCCGCTACCTTGGAATCTTACATGCTGCGTATGTTTACAAGGCTAAACAATCGATGTTGTATTAATCGTCTATATCTTATAGGCTGAACATGCTGAGTACGTTTCCTTGATATATTCGCTGTCTTTTTTCTTCTGACTAACGGCATACAGCCAGTATTCCGACCATCTGGCTGACAGATACAGTGAGTCATCTGCACAGATGCCTACTATTCAGCCCCAGTTAACCGTGGTGCCCTGTAGGGGTAAGCGCGGTTCTTTATTAACTTCTTGGTTCTCTAATGACTGTCACGTCATACTTCCACAGATGTAAGTGTGTTTAGAGTGTGCTACCCAAGGCCGATCACTGACTGGATTTACCAGGCTGGATTGTGTACGTCGTATGGAATTGGACGGGTGTTGTGGTGTTTGCGATGCTGTGGGGTGAGCCTGGGACCTGTGAGACCTCGGTGATATTTTTCTGACTGAAACATGTCGCCAGTTATCATCATCACTCGGTTGTATGCCATGTATCAGCGATCCAGAAAGATACTGATATCTCTCATTGGCACCTTCCTGGCTGTCAACATTTTTGACGGAGTGGTAACCGTAATGACAGCGAAGCATATTTCAGGAGGTACGCTTGATCACGATGAAAATACACGTGTGTGGGGCTCAATGATGAATACAAGAGGAACGCGATCTCTCTGGCACTTATCAGTGCTCGTTTGCCTATGCACAAGATACCCCACTTCTGTCGTCCATTACTTGGATACTCGGCATCGTGTGGGAGGTACTCGCACTA
This sequence comes from Suillus fuscotomentosus, assembly GCF_016647785.1. Classification (NCBI taxonomy): domain Eukaryota; kingdom Fungi; phylum Basidiomycota; class Agaricomycetes; order Boletales; family Suillaceae; genus Suillus; species Suillus fuscotomentosus. The sequence continues at coordinate 747,426 of NW_024539520.1, forward strand.
TGTCTCGCAATCTGGATTGCGGTCAAACACTTCCGTGAACTGCGAAAACATTCGGCAGGAGGAATTATCGGAGACTGTTTCACGGTGTTAATGAAAACTCACATGGTTTACTTTGCTAGGCAAGCTTATATTGCGATTCTTGTTTCTTTTTCACTGAAGGGTCGAACGTCCTAGCTTTGTTGCCGTTTCTTGCTTCGAGCTTGTTCTTGATTTCTCTCCAACACTCTCAACGGTATGTCGATCTTTCACTTACGACCTCTCCATGCTACCATTGTTCATCGTTTCAATAGGAAAATACTTTGAACACTCTGCTTTACGCTGGGTTTCTTCAGATTTTGGAGATCGTGCAGTTTGTGCTAGGACCACGTCTGATTCTTAGTGTTCGAGAATATCACGCCAAGCTCGTGACCGATTCGGACGCAGCAACTGGTATGGCCTCAATCGCTTTCCAGGAACGCGTGCATATATCGACTGGCAGTAGTGTGTAACTATTGGTGAAGTTTCCGGCTGTCTGGCGCTCTACGAAGAGCAGGGGAATTTTCTTTTATTTAGTCTCACTTTTGTGATGGTATCGATCTAAATTATCTGTGTTCCAAAGTAGATTCCAAGGAGACATACAAAAATTTTGTCGTAGAATTTACCTGAGTGGTTTGCTATGTGTTCTCAATCAGATATCTCTGCTGGCACTAGCTGCCCATCTACACTTGCACCAAGCACTGGTTCTTCCTTTCTCCGTGTGATGGCATTCATTCCTATGGTTCCTTGGGTGAATGAGCATGCGAGAGCCAAGTCGAACAACGGTACACTGCTTCAGTTCCTCAGCAATCCGCCCTCGATTCATCATCAACTCATTCAACATCTCACTCTTGAGAGAGATCTACTCGAAATCCTCTTGTATAGCCTATTTCTATCAAGTAATAACTTATATAAATAAGTACCACAACAAAACCTGGAATAAATAAATAAAGATATACCATTCCCTGCAGACTTATCCGCCGATTGCAAAACGATCATATCGAGAATGGTCTACACTACACGCTACTGCTAGTTTCCACATGGACACGTTCCTCGAAAGTAACTGAAGTCATATCACTTGCTGTATCATAGTCGGCCACGAGTTTTGCATAATATTCTCGAACACCAAGGATGAGGCGTGGTCCCAGCACAGACATCTGCGCCATCTCGAAAATTGAAACGAAACCATAATAAATCTCGATACCTAGGGACAATTCACCCTATAGAATTGATTAATCATGTGTGCACAGAGGTCGGTGACCGACATACCGCTGAGAACGTCGGAGAGAAAAAACCAGCCATCTGGAAGCAAGAGATAACCAAAAAACTAGCGCATACAAAATTTCAGCAGAACAAGAGAACCACATTCACATTATGAGCTTACCTTGCAAAGTAACTAATGTGAGTCTGCATCAAGACCGTGAAACAGTCCCCGATAATACCTTTTGTCGAGTGTTGTCGCAATTCACGTAAGTGCTTCACAGTAATCCAGACCGCGAGACACAGAGCGAGGACCTCCCAAACAGTGCTAAGTATCCAAGTCACGGAAAGCAAAAGTAGGACATTCCCAGAACTGTAGCCAAGGTTGCACTGATAGGTACCGGAGAGAACAAATTCCTCTGGTATTTGTCAATGACTCTGATTAAACATTTCATGCATAATTAAAACCTACCTCCCGAAAACCCCATCATCGACATTGTGATCATCACTACGTTGGGGATGGCGGTGGCCAGAAAGATGACAACCAGAAATATCAGCACCTTTCTGGATTGCTGATACATGGCATGTAACCGAGCGATCATGATGACTTGATGATATTTCAGTCAAGTCAATATCACGGAGGTGTATAGCTCACCGCCCAGTATTACAGTTACAACTGCAGACATCCAATTATGTGCCTTGAATATGATAAGGCCTGACGAATCCAGCAGCATTAGTTATCAGCTTTGGATGATCACAGGCTCGAAATAAACTCACAGCTGTGGAAGTCATTATATTGAAACAAAGAGTTGTTCGAGAATCTCACTCACGCCTACACGGTATTTCAGTTGTTTGGACGGTAATGGAAGGCATCAGTATGGAATACTCACTGCATCTGTCGTCCAAATTGTTGGAACACTAACTGTATGCGGCCCGTCAGAAGAAAGAAAGAAACTCTACGGGAGGAGACATACTCAACACGGTGAGGCTAAATTTAGAGATGGATGATGAGTGCAACACCAATGGCTTAGATGTCGAAACGTACACACTATATCCTATTCCAACATATCGCGTCTAGGATATGTCTGGGTTAGTACAACTTGCTAACCACGCATGAAAATACAAGCTACATACAGTGAGATACAAAACGGTCATCATGGACCACCGTTGCCTCTGCCACGAGTTAGTTGTCATAGTTTCACATCGTTATTTTGATGTGAGAGTCCGCTCACCCAGATCAACTCCACCTATAAAAGTGTTGTCAGCGAGATGGCTGCTCCTGTAACAGTGTCTACCTACCTCTTGTCCAAACATAAGTCCTAGAAATCACATTATATCAGTGGTCTTTTCATACTTAATATTGCTCACCCCAATCGTATATTACCGCGGCACAGGAGGCAACTGCGATACCACAGCCAAGGTTAATCCAGTCATCACGGTCATCATGCGGCTGACTCTCCACGAACCTACAAAATAGCTGCTAATGATATTCGCGTTGACAACTGGCCACCAACTAGGATCGTTCGAGAATAGGGTCATACTATTAGAGGATGGGTGTGAGCAAGCAGGGATGGTGGACGTATAATGAGTGGATTCGTGCTTGATATACCACCATCCACTGTTGACATCGCCGAAGTGAGATTTGAGGGATGATGTCTGATTGATTGAAGTAAGTGTTTCAGCATGAATATAAGCAGAAAAGGGATCTACATCCAGGGATATATTGATGAGATCAAATGATAGAGCAGAGCCTCACGTGGAATGCTCAGACGCCACAAGCGATCGAATGTTCGTGATTTGGCAACAAAGTTCGAGGTATCCTTGCTACAGCACAGGGATTCCACCTCAGTCTGTCAATGATATCATCTCATTGTTCTAACAGAGCACTGAACAGCGCCCAACTGACAGATTGCCCTCGTAACAGACATTTTCTCTCAAGGTCAGCAAAGTTTTTCTGACCTTGAAAAAAATCTGATCTAGGTACGAGCGAAAATTTTCTTCTGATTCATGTACAGGCTGATTAGTGCAAATGCGGCCAAAGGTACAAACACGCATTGTATCCAATTCCTTGTCGTAAAACACGATCAACGTGTGTAGCGACGAGGGCAGTCGCACAAAGAAAGTGGCAGGTTGTACAAGGAAGGAAAGATCGGGAAGGAACGGAAGCAAAATACTGGCGACCGATGATGGAGCCTAGCTGTTCATACTCATGTGCGAAGATGATAGCATCCAATATAGCCTCCTTTGCCACGAGAAAGCGGGAGAAGAGAGAACGGACAAAAGACACAAATGTCAATTGCATTCGTCTGTGAATATCTGGTCGTTCTTGATGGTCTATCGCATGGACTGGCTTGGGCGAGAGGGTAATGACACGTGTGCGTCACTGAGCAAGGTCTTGCATGGGGGCTAGGCCTAATGGAGTGAACGTTTGAATCCTGCTTAATTAAGTGATTGAGATACACATGTGAGGGTAGCTATACGTACCGCAAGGAGGACTGCACTGGCCCCATACAAAGCCCCGTTCACGGTTTGTCATGCGCCCTATGCAAATGCGCGAACCACTACAGTGAAAAGGATAGAAATGAACAGTGCAAATAGTATTTAGATGGGAGCACGGCACTGGCTGCTGCTGCAAGGACTTTGAGCATCACCGCGAACTCTAGATCCTTAGTATACTACAGTGTTAGTTGAATTGGAATTCGATCAAATACTGCTTTCGGCACTGCTGTTGCAAATTCGCGGAGTCTGAAAAAACCACCAAGCGTACGATTCGGAAGTCGGGACGCATCAAAAAGACTCTTCCACGCCAGATTGTGTTGACGATCGATGATGTAACGCAGGCGCATGCTACCATCTCCGGAGGATTAACCTCCGGAGCTTCTTTACTTTACCTTTTCCAGTCGTTATCATCCTTTACCTTTTCTAGTCCTTATCATCTCTTGGCACCTTCTGCACCATATGTCGTCCTCGCCGGTACTGATGTCACCGGCAGCTTCCCTCGCTTAGGTTCCCTTACTTATATGTTCTTGTCCCCGTAGTTTCACCTCAGCGTCGTTTATCACGTCCCGCTGAGGTATGCCTTCTTGCTCACTAGTACTTGACCCTTGCTGACATACCCTAGACTTGTCCTAGGTAGATTCAATGTTAGTGTTGTTTATCACATCCCGCTGAGACTTGTCCTAGCTTTGTACAGGTTATGAGCCCTGAGCTCTAGCAAAGCTCAGACACCCACAAAGTTGACGACTCTCGCATTAACATATAACGTTCCCGCTGCAGGTCTGCACCAAACTCCTCGAACTACCCCCAGTACCTCATCGTCATGGGGAAGTACGACTTCATCATCGAACTAACCGGCGCAGATGATTATCCTTCCTGGCGTCGTGCAGTGACCCTCGCTCTTCAAGGGGACGGACTATGGAACCACTGTAGTTCCGGTACCGACCCTAATAATTACACAGAATTCGCCACAGTCATGCCCTCTCCGGCAGTCGCTGGGTCTCCTACCGCCACTGAAAAACAGAACATTATTGACTGGATCAAGGAGGACGCGCAGGCGAAAGGTATTGTCTGTAGGAAACTCTCAGCTGTTGTTCAAGGTCTCCTCAATGAGTCCTGGACCATGAGAGAACAATGGAATACCTTAGCGACTCATTTTGGACGTCTAGACATCACGTCTCAATTTGAACTTCACGCACAGCTGTTTGCTGAAAAACTCAAGGACCTAGACGATACACCACATTATATTAGTGCATTTGAGAATGCTAGGCGCTGCTTCACAGAGATGGGTGTTATAGTCACCGAGGACGAGCTGGTGTTCCTTCTACTCCATGGCCTTCCACACACTCCTGACTGGCTCATATTCAAGCATATGACTATGAATCTGTACAGCACTCCCTTGACAACATCTTCCACCTCCTCTGCCTCCGCTACCGCCTCCACTACCACCACCACTACCACCACTAAGATGACCTTTTCGGCTGTAGTCACATCCTTATCCGAGGAGGCTAACTGTCTGTGAGGAGAACAGAAGCTTGCTGGACCTGGTTCAGAGTACGCGAATGCCACGTCATTCAGGAACTTCGACAGTGGGAAGACTAACCCCAAGACCAGGATCTGCATTCATAGGTCTAATCCCAAGGGGGTGAGTTGCAACAACCCACTGTGCACTGGGCAGCCACATTCCTTCACACACGATCGGGAGCACTGTTTTCAGTTGGGAGGAGGAATGGAGGGCCAGGGAGGCAACAGAAATCATGAGAGGAAGCCGAGTACCAAGAAACCTGAGGTCTCCGCCGTGACCAGTGAGAGCAATGCCACTTCATCTAACCCAGCACCAGCAGCACCACCTTTGTACTCCAGCAGCACTGCTGCTGCTGTCTGTGACCTATCGTGTGCTATACTGGAGGAAATCCCATTTGACGATCCCGAATCTTACCCAAGCTTCGATGATGTCGCCTGCATATCCGGTCAGATGCTATCTACCATCTTGGACTCCGGCACTATGTCAAATCTCATCATTGATCGCTCTTACTTCTGGACTTACTCGGAAAACTCCACTGTTACCGTTAAGACTGCTAATCATGGCAAACTCACAACATCAGGGTGCGGTGACTGCATCACAGAATTGACGCTTGGAAAAAGAACTTTCCATATCATGTTCACGGACTGCCTGCATGCACCTGGGGCAATGATTAATTTGCTCTCAGTCGGACATATGCTGAAAAAGAAGTGGTCCTGTGCCTTTGAACACTCTCCAGTTCGCTGTCAGCTCAAGTATCATGGTGAGCTCTTGGGAGAACTTCCGATGGTCAGGAATCTGTTCTTCATTGACCTCAAGCTCATTCACCAGGATGAGTCCCCTCCTGCACTTCACACTTGAGAACTCTCAGCATTCGCTCGCTCACTGCTGTCCGTGGACTTATGGCATGCTTGGATGGGTCACCCAGGAGGAGATGCTGTCAAGCGTCTTAAGCACACAGGTACTGGAGTAATGTTTGAAACATCGGCTCCCCTTCAACGGTGCAAGCCTTGTATCATGGCGAAGCACCCTCATAAGCCTTATCCACCTTCCTTGGAGCCATGCACCAGTCACATGCTGGACCTGGTGCACTCTGACTTATGCAGTCCTTTTGTCATATCCCGTATTCCGGACCTACATCCGATAATATTCCCACACTTCATACGGACCTTCGGATGTGCTATCCATGTCTCCAGTACCCATCTGGATCCCTGCACCTCTGCACATCCACATCTGCATGTCCACATCCAGATCCCTTATCCTTCGCAGCTAGCCTGCATCATTCATCCTTGTCCCATTGCCCTAATGCCACATCCTATATATCCACGCATCTCGTCCGGACCATATCCGATCCGGTCCGATCCGATGTATAGATCCGTTTCCTATCCAATATACGATAAGCTTCATAATTCATTTCCTGTGCATATAACATTAACACAGCCTATCCGGTATTCCTTGTTACCGGTACCTCGGTTATATCTATTACCGGTATGCTTACTGATCCATTAACCTATGTTCATTTCCGACTCGCATTTGTTAACCTTTGCATATGCTTCGTACATAGCCTCAGACTCTGCTTATTGATCCTTCCTGTTATTTCTCTTAGTATATAAACTCGTGTATATGTCTTGTAGTACCTCAGTTTGAATATCATATTAGTCCTCACACTAGTCTTCACTCTAAGTCCTCATATCAGTTCTAGTCTTCCAACTTAGTTGATATCCATCTCAGGCCTAGGGAGTTTCTCCCTAGGCCAGAGCTCCGCTCCTCTGCTCCTCCACTCATCCGAAGTTCCGGAAGTTCGTCCGGAACTTTCCCGCGGTCCTCCGGACCTATTCTGCTTCGGACTTTGTCCTTGCAGCCTTTCCTCTGTTTGCTTCTACTTAGGACCAGTCCTGAGTAGCCATTACACGTATCTGTATTAGGACGAAACCCCATTGTAATTTCCGGAAGTTCCTCCGGAACTTTCCCGCACTCATCCGGAAGTTACTTGCACCCGTCCGGAAAGTCCTTCCAAAGTTTCCTGTGCCTTCGGATTTCCTTCGGACGTCTTCAGATGTCTTCGGACTTTCCTTGGACACCAATCTGAAATTAAGGGCACATACTCGGGTAAGGGGCACAGCGCATGAGCTGAAGCCAAGCCCCTCAGAATCAGTCCTACCCTTTGTGCATGCTCTTAACACCTTTCCCCATCGCTACACCTCACGGCAAACTGCATTTCGTAATCTTCCTCGATGACCATACCAACCTGCTTAATCTTCAGCTTCTTGCAATGAAGGATCAGGTGCTGGAGGCTTGGAGGATCGTTAAGGCATGCTGGGAGAACCATTCGGGTTGTACTGTGCGAATCTTCCGCTCAGACAATGGAGGTGAGTTCCTTAGTAAGGCTTTCGTGAAGGACCTTCAGGACTCCGGGATTGAGCAACAGCTCTCCGCACCCTACGCTCATCAACAGAACAGAAAGGCAGAGCGTGCAATTCGCACAATCGAGGGTCGCCTCTTTGCAATGTTGGAAACAGCGGGCCTCCCTGCGAACCTTTGGGGAGAGGCGGCACTCACGACATGCTACTTGTGGAACAGAAGTGCCTCGAGCACCCTACCTTCGGACATCACTCCTTATGAGATGGTGAATGGCCAAAAGCCTGATCTTTCTTACCTCCGGGTGTTTGGCTCCAAGTGCTTCGCATGCATTCCCACCGAGCTGCAGACCAAACTCGGTCCTCACTCACGTCGTGCCATTTTTGTAGGCTACTACGAAGGTACAAAAGGCTATTGTCTATGCGACAGCAATGGGTCCTTCTTTACTGCTCATGATGTCATTTTTGACGAGCGCTTCCCCACTATAGGTCCCGAGTCTCGGGACTCTGATTCCGAGGATGAGGTTCCCACGACTCATCTATGTGCTTCACTGCTTGGTGCTTCTTGATGGCAGGTCAACGATGAACTTGTAGCGAGAATCGAGTTGTCTAGGAATGTTAGGTTTGTTTGTTGCGGTGTCTGGGCGAAAGCCCGAAGGGCTCTCCGGTCTAAAGCATGAGTTCGTCCTGCGGTCAAAGGTGAGCTGTGTTCCTGCAAATTAGGAGTTCAACGACACATACAGCGAAGCTTTAGCCAGAATTTTTAGGAGAAGAACTCACGATTGCTCTACCGAATCGGCGGCATCGTATAACGCGTGAACGGCTCCAAAACTGGAGAAGCTTGAATGTAGGGGGCAAGTATTGACGCGTGTTCTCGCAGGTATATTGTGAAAGTGTCACTGGACCACCTTCCCATGGTCTTCACGACTTCGAATGGTATCCCTCGAAGGAGGTACTCCAACGTTCCACCTATGCGGAGTCCATGACCTTTCAGGTCTGGAAGTTTTGCTGCTGCAGCCGATATTCCAAGTCTCTTGGTGAATTCTTTCTTTGAGAGCAGCCGCAGACCTTTGGGGTGTTTCCAGGCGAAAAGGTGCGCCTTTCCTTCTGCTGGGTTCACTCTGAAATGGTTGTCTAATGCCGCTCTTGGGTTTGTTGGGCCTTCTTGCGCAGCCCAGCATGCTACCTCTCCCTCTATTGGTGAAGTCTTCATGCTTGGCAGGTGGAACTTTGTCACCAGCAGGCCATTACGATCTGTGGACTCCGAAACACCGGTTTTTGGTATGTGTTTCTTGGGGTCATACTCTCTAATGGCGCCTACAGTAAACTCTCCTAGCCTCACTACCGCGTAGAATGTGGTAGTGAGGCACGCGAAAATGGCGGCGTCGAGGGGAGCATCTAGGTTTAGTTGATTGCGGATGGCGGATAGGGAGTCTATCGTGAAAGGTAGTCGTTTTGGTTGCTTGGATCCGGCTGGTGCTGATGCTGCTGCTCCATCTAGGACCGCCTTGAGTTCTTTGGGGGGAATCTGCCATTCCCTACCATGAAGAAGGTGCCATGCCCTTAACCCTGCTGCGTAATTGGCTAACGCTGATCCGGAGTAGGATCTAGCGCAGCTACACAGGAAATCGAGGAGTAGGTTGCGCGCTATAGGGCAGCGCTTGCCCTCCTCGACGTTGTTTGAGTCGCAGAAGACATGGAAAACGAGGAGGCCGGCTCCGTAGGTTTCTTTTGTCGATTGAGCCCATGCTGATCCAATGACTTCTAGAATGCGCTCTAATTGTGCATCTGAGATTTCGTGGTTAGGTACATTTGAACTATATACTGAATTTTGCCTAGTACTGCGTCCTGCCGGTACCCAAAGCCTCAAGCGGTCTCGGGCTAGGCAATGTGGGCACAGAGTAGACAGATTTGGGGTCAGGTTCGGCTTGTAACGGGATGGTGAGGATGTGGACGATGTGTTAGTTATTGGCAGAGTTGCTGCAAAACGTGAGTCTTTCGTATTGCTACTCTTCTCGAAGCGCTCTTCTTCGGCTCTGCTGCTCCCTGCTCTTTCCTCCGCTTGCTGTCTAACAAGCTCTCGGTTGATGAATTTTGCAGCTGGGGCGGAGTAGTGCCCTTCGTGCAATAGGTGGAGCTCTGTGGCAGATAGAGGTTCTGCAGCGTTGACGAGGAAACTGTTAAGTTCTGCTGGAAGGCAGATTGGGGGAAGAAGAAGCTGTGTTGGGCCGAATATCCCCCTGGATGGGTTGTCTGCGGGGTTATGAGTGCTTGCGACGTAAGTAGTGATGACGTTGAAAGGGTAGGGTAGATTGTGAATGAACTCGTTGATCCTTCAGAAGACTCCATTGACAGCGCGATTTCTGTGTCTACGGTTCCACCAACCTTCAATGACTCCCATGTTGTCCCCGTGCACGAGGACGCGTTTGCCAATGCTTGGCATAAGGGCGATAGTGTATACGAGGAGCTCGAATGCGACGGCTTCTGCCCAGCCAATGTCTCTCTTTCCATCTCGAGTTTTCCAGCCGGGTACTAGTCTCCACGCTCTCCAACGTTCTCCAATGACTACCCCGATCCCTATTCTGGAGCTTGCATCTGAAAATGCCAGGGGGTTTGCTAGTTTGCTTGAGGGATGGATGGGGCGAGAGACGCCACCTGATTGCAAGAGTAAAGACCACTAAATGAGATCTTTTTCGACGTTCTCTCCTGCTCGATGCGGAAGGAATGGTTTTTTCCCACAGTGAGCTATCATCTCCTCAAGGCCGGTTAGGTATGCTCGGCCTCGGGGAGCTGCTGTGCAAGCATGCAGCAACTTTCCGTATAATTTTTGCACGTCTTGCAAGACGTGCGCGTGACGCTTACGCCATTCGTGAATGGCTGCTAGATACTTGTCCACCTTAGGTGGACTTAGTGAAACAACTCTTAGCTCGATGTTCCAAAGGAATCCTATGTACGTCGTGAATATGTTGAACAGCTGGTCTTTCAACCGTTCCCAAATTAAACCTAAGTCTTCGGATAATTCATCGATGTCTTGCATACAATAACCAAAGAGTTCATTGTGCTTGGATCTTGGTGACCGGTGCGAACGATCCTGCAAAGGTTTAGAACAATCTTCACTTAGTTCTTCTAGAATTTTGGTCTCAGGGACACATGTCACCGAACCAGAGGCAGCTGCCTGATTGTCACATGCCTTCTTGAGCGAATACTTTGTTCCATTCTTTCCTGAAGTCATTGTATTGCTCTAAGTATTCGCATCTGATCCGGAGAAAGAGATGATCATCGACCCATTTGTCTAGAGGGCCGATGCCATTGTTTCGGAAGATCTCGGCTCCGGCATCAGCGACGTGGCCATACACTCCTGTGGAAGGTGCAGCTCTGAACGCTGCGCAGGTATCCATGCAGAACTGGTCCTCTGAAATGCGTACGACGCCCGCTGGCCATTGGGACGGGTGGAGCGGAACTGTTCAATACACTTCTGCAATGTCACGCGTTGCGGCTTCAGATCCTGGGGGAAGATTTGCGATCAGCCGATAGACCACCGAAAATTTTCCCCAAATAGCGGGGAAATTGTTAGCGTTGATGCAGGAGTTTACTGATGGATTAGGGAATGATTTGTTTGTGGAGTGCGGAAAGGAGAAATTTTGAATGAGTCTGAACTTGCCTGGTTTCCCTGGTTTGGGAATGATAGACATAGGCGAGGACTGAAAAGGGCCTATAAGGCCTTCTAACGATGTGGCTGAGAAAGGTCCAATGTATCGTTCCTTGAACAATTCTTTCCGTATGATGCTGTCAAACTCGTTTGAAAACTCGAAAACAGAATCTTTATTTGGCGGAGCTTGTACATTTGAGATGGAGGGAAAATCTACTTTGAAGCCTAATCTAAGGCCTTCTGGTACTTTGGAAAACTGATCCAGGGCTTCTGCATTGCGCAGTTCCTGTTCCCAGGCTTCAGCCTTATATGGCGTCAGAGGTGCTAACTTTCTGCGCTCTAGGACATTTCTGGGCGCCATGAGTGTTGGCTCTGCACCCCGAGCAAACATGGTGAGTGTCGTGTTTGGGGGTGGAGCACCCTTCCTCTCACTGCCAACCTGTGCAGACTTGCTTCCCATCCTTTGTCCAAAGGCCCTTGCAGATCTGTTCGGAGAAAGTATCGAAACATTTGTCCCAGGTTTGCGTGGCTGTGCATTCAACCATGCGATGCGGGTGTCTCCCCAAGCATACTGTGCAGCATGGTAATGTCCCTGCAGCGGCTGGAGGGTGGGAAACTCGCACCTTTTTGCTGCTGCCCGGTGAGTCTTCGGCATGCGCAAAAGGCCGCTTCTGCGATGATGCGTATGGTTGGGGTTGTCCCGCAGCTTGATGCCACGGGGCGCTATGATTGGCTGCAGCAAAGGCTGACGCTGCTCGCTGCAGGTTTCGGTTTGCATTTGAAGCGGCGCGCGATGCACAGTCATGATGACGTGAGGTGATGATCACCGATGTCGCAGCGGTTGCGAGATACGCAGATTGTACGGAGCGTGATGTCCGACAAGTTTTGGATGTGATATCCACGCGCGATGCATACGAGTGACAATGATAGTCAATGTGTGAGAAAGGTTGGTCCCACGTGTCGGCACATGATGGCCAACAGGTGAGACGATGAGTAGATTGGAAAATTTGAATAGGTGAAGTGGCCGAGAAAAGGGTGGTATGATTAATGAAGAACGATGAGTTCTGGTTCTGTGAGAAATAAATGACGAGCAAACTGACCTGAATGGCCGCTGAGGTTTCTCTCTCCCTTTTCTCGTTGAAAAGTTCCTCCCTCGCCTCGAACAGCAAGTCCTGGTTGATCTCTTCGAGACTCCAGCTCTGAGATGATCCGATGGTGAGGTGCCAGCATCGTCGCTGCTGTGATTGGTAGAGGAGCAATGCTTTCTGTTTGAGGGTGTCTGCGACGTGACGCCAGTGGTGCGACTGAAGCGCAGACCAGAACTGGACGTGCATCAGAATTCGGTCCTCTGGCCAGTCATATACTTTCATCATGGAGATCATGTGGGGGGCAGCTTCGTTGAATTCCTCCCAAGTAAGATTCTCATCCTTGACTACCGGAGCAGCTTTGGGATCTTTCACTGCTGCGGCTGGTACCCACGAATGTAGGCCGTCCGTGGATGGAATCATGACTAACGCATCCGGCTCCGCTATCAGGTTGGATGCTTTGGCCTCGTCCAGGCCTCTGTTGGTGAAGTAATGAAGCTCGCAGTAATCGCCAGCTTTCAGCTTGCGTGTCGCGTATTGGGCAGGAAGTATGGTTGGATCGGATGGGACCTTACCACGCACGAGCGGTGCGTACTTGTTTTTATTTTTCTTCCTTTCTTCTAGGCGAGCTGCTTCCTGCTCCTCTCTGAGCTGTTGCAGGCGCTCTTCTTCTTCGTCTTCTTCCCTCTGACGGGTGAGCCTCGCTTGACGTTGCTTGAGTGCCCAACATTCCTTATCAGCATTGTTGTTGATGGTCCATAGCGCTGCTAGCAAACAAGCGGCTTGCTCCGCAGTAATGCCGTCTTCGACTAATTGCTGACGCGCTTCTTGATATTCATCCAAAGCAAAGTCTGGCCTTATGGCTTCATTGGGGTCTTCGGACGGCATATGGGAACAGGCACTAGGCCCGAGAAGCAAAAGAAATAGAATAGAATGCTAACATTTAGAATAAACAGAGGGTGCTGCGAGGTGGGCAGAAGCAAGAAGTGCTGCGCCACCTCGCTTGTTCGCACGTAGACTCAAATCTCTGCTGACCTCGTGCCTCGGTCAGCTTAGATAATCACCTTCCTCCTGCTTTACCCTCTGTCGCCACTCCAATCACTCAGCCTTCGCAGCACCCTTCACCACTTCCCCTTGTACCTGCCCGGCGTTCTGGCAGGGCCAAAGTACTTACACCGGCTGGATGCACCTACGCAGAGGAGATGACGGCCACTAAGGATCGTATTGCGCGCTTACGCAACTCATGGGCAGCGCACATGGCAGAGTCTGCTCACTCGAGTGAAGGGGTGAGGGAGATGGCAAATATAGATGAAGGAAAAGATGCAGGAATAGACGCAGGAATAGAGGAGAACTTAGTGGATATAGAGCCGAATGTCGACATTCCCGAAGTCTACGCTAACGTCATGATTGAAGAGCACGCACATATCACCATCCGCAGTGACCGCAAATGAGACCCCAACAGCCCTGGGTACAACATGCAAATTCCCCCAGCTACGTACGACGAAGCCATATTGCGCACTGATTGCGACGACTGGCTGGCGGCTATGTGAAAAGAGCTTCGCATTATGGACGAAATGCACGTCTATGAGCTCGCTCCCCTCCCCAGCGGTCGCAAAGCAATAGGCAACCATTGGGTTCTCGAATTCAAAGAAGACAACAAGGGAGGATCAGCATTCAAAGCATGCCTTGTCGCTCAAGGGTTTTCACAGATACCGGGAGTGGACTACGGTGCAACATTCATGCCAGTACTAAAAACCTGTGTCCCTACGCCTCATCGCTGCTCCCACCTGCAAAAACGACTGGGAGCTCCACTCATTTGACACAACTCGAGCCTTCCTCTGGGGCGTACTCAAGGAGGACATAGACATATACATGCGCCAACCTAGAGGCTTTGAAGAGGGCGACTGGAGGGTGCAGGTTTGGCAGATGCTCCGCACTATATACAGCTTGAAGCAGTCTGCAATGGAGTGGTACGAGCAGGTCAGAGCAGTCATGGGAGAGTTGGGCTTCTCACGTTGTGAGGTCGACTATGCAGTCTTCATCTTCGACAGTCATGCAACTGGCACTCACATTGTCTGTATAATCGGATTCCACGTGGATGACGGTATGGGAATGTCAAACTCACCATCATTCCTGACATAGGTGAAGCAGCAGATTCACAAGCGTTTTGGGATAAAGGACATGGGCCCAGTCACTAAGTTTCTCGGCATACAGTTCGAATGTAACCGAGGCTCCCATCAACTCTGGCTGCACCAGGGTGAGTATATCACATATCTGCTAGAGGAATACGGCATGCTCGATTGCAATCCTGTCCGTCTCCCTCTCGACTCTCACCACCCGTTCGGCAAGCCTGATGACACCCATGACGCAGTACTCAACATCCTCACCCAATTCCGCAAACTCGTGGGTGAATTGCTCTTCCTTGCAGTCTGCATCCGCCCAGACATATCCTACGCCGTGAACTCACTCGCACAGCACAATTCCAATGCTACTCCTGCACACTATGCAGCTGCAAAGCAGCTCCTGCGATATCTCTCTGGCACCATCAACCTCTGTCTGCACTACAGGGGTGCCAATGTTGATGACGACCTTCACACCTACTGTGATGCCGACTGGGCCAGCTCTCCCATAGATTGCCTGTCTATTTCAGGATATATTTGGTTTTACGCTGGGGGTGTCATAGCTCACGTCTCAAAGAAGCAGACAACACACGCACTGTTGTCAACTGAAGCTGAGTACATGGCTGCCATGCATGTCATTCAGGAAGGCTTGTGGATTAAATCCCTCCTTGTCGCTCTCCACATTAACATCCCGTTCCCCATCATCATCCATATGGACAACACGGGCACGATTTCATTGTCAGCAGAGGCTAGGAACCACATCCGCTTGAAACATATTGATGTGCGGTATCATTTTATTCGCAAGCATGTTGAACGAGGCACATTCCTGCTGACATGGGTCTCATCGCACAAAAACATGGCAGATATCTTGACGAAAGCACTCCTGCGTCCACTCTTCGAAAAACACATGCCCGGTGTAGAGACTCGTGCGCCTCAATGCTGAGTATGGGACCCTTACCCATACATTCCTATATGATCCAGCTCTAATCCAAAGGGCCAGTCTCATGCGCACTTGTGCGCCTTAGGTACACTCGCGCGCACTCAGGCGCGCCTTACCTGCGCACACGCTATGCGCAATTTGTGCGCGTGTTCGTGCGCCTCCTCCTGGGTCTTCGCGCTACTGTCCATCCATTCATCCCATGTCCTTACTGATTTGCTGGTGCGTTATTTCTATCTCATTCATTGAACTAACGAAATCTTCGGTCCGATGTTCGCGCTACATATAGAAAGACTATTTAAACTTAGTTATAATTAGAGTTGATATGGTTACTCGGTTCGGAAGCGCGCCGCATAGCGAAATCTTCCTTCTTAAATACAGAGGGATTCTTTTTGGTTCTGGTACTTACTTTCTCCTTATCTCGGGGTACTGGAAAGTGTATAGATCACCTCCCTGCTTGAAATCAGATCATATCCTTCTATCAACTATCATCTGAGCATCCATTCCTCATTAAGGATCTTTTCCCTTAACGCTCTTAGCGTGCCATCGCTTCGTGTGTGCACATTCTCAAACCTCCCGCTCACGCGCGCCTTCGCCTCGCTTATGCGTGCCTTCGCGCGCGTTACCTTCTCGCGCCTGTTAGTGCCTGCCTAGCTCATAGAGTTTCCCTCCATTTTTATTCCGAGGAACTTCTCTCAGTGGTTGTCCTTTGGGTTGAGTCGTTGTCTCGTATCCTGGTCTTGCTGTAGAGCACCCATTAGTTTTAAGTGTCTTCACCTATAGCCAAGATTCCTCTTCTACACCGGCCTCCAACTGGTGTCTCAGTGAGGGGGTGTGTTGACGATCAATGATGTAACGCAGGTGCATGCTACCATCTCCGGAGGATGAACCTCCGGAGCTTCTTTACTTTACCTTTTCCAGTCGTTATCATCCTTTACCTTTTCTAGTCCTTATCATCTCTTGGCACCTTCTGCACCATATGTCGTCCTCACCGGTACTGATGTCACCGGCAGCTTCCCTCGCTTAGATTCCCTTACTTATATGTTCTTGTCCCCGTAGTTTCACCTCAGCGTCGTTTATCACGTCCCGCTGAGGTATGCCTTCTTGCTCACTAGTACTTGACCCTTGCTGACATACCCTAGACTTGTCCTAGGTAGATTCAATGTTAGTGTTGTTTATCACGTCCCGCTGAGACTTGTCCTAACTTCATACAGATTGTTGGCAGTACAAGGTGGTGGCAATCTGCTGGCATTGCAGATAGAGTCAACTGTTTGATGAGGAATTTCAGGTGGTTCCTTCGCAGCTTCGCCAACATTCAGCACATAAAGCAAGGTGTCTTCCTGTCCCCTTCAGATTTATTTGATCCTCATTTATACAATGCATTTCTTCTGTGTGCTTGCTGTTGTTGCTGATTTAAAGGCATTTAAAAGTGTGTTCTTTCTCATTTGTATTTGATCCATTGTTGATCTCGAGAACCACTTTCATAGATCTACAAATGCGGGAACGAGGTATGCCTCACCCAGGTAGTACCGCTTAGACCAGGAAGATAATCCTCCTTGCGAACGGTCAGGATGTGGTCAGAGGATGAAAGTCATTCACCATGTTTCCTTCATGGACTGACTGGGTCACGATATTCAAGTTCTGATGTCTACCAAGCTTAACGATGCCGCAGTCATGGATGCTGCTCTTCATCTAATTGCAAGACATAAAACATGCCCTCAGCTGCAGATATCGGAGCACTCAGCACGGTGGAAACCATGAAGCTGGAAAACATTATATAAGGTTGACTTAATCGTGGAAGCCCAGGCTTTTGAGCACCAGAAATCAATCGCTGCATTCGTCAAGGGTGGGTCATTGGTGTCATGGATCATCTGATGTTGTATTTATTTTTGCAACAGGCATGGTGGTCGAGTCGTCACCCATCATTCTGATATGCAAATGAAATACAACATTGACACTGTCAATGAATACATTATAAAGCGTATACCTATCCTGGTCTGCAACTTTGCTTCCGATCCCAGTTTTATCGTTGTCTGTTCCTTTGATATCGACAAGCCTAGTGCTGATATTGATGAGCTCAAATGTGGTTCTATCCTCACAGACATCCTACGGGTTAGAGCAAGAATTCAAGCTTCATCCAGGGATTCTACCAAAAGACACTCAGGGCTGGAACCGTGCAAGCCTGTTTCCAGCAAGATTGTCTCCCTGTACGCCGAAAACAATTGCTTGCAGTTTGACTAAGATTGACCCTATGCTATGCAGAGCGGATCGTCCCGTCGGTCAAGTGCTGGGTGCGATTGTAAGCCTCCAAAAGTCGATACTGGTGAGCATCCTCATTTTTGATATGCTTTCGTGTTCTGACAGAATCTAGAGTTTGAGATCATTTTGTTCTTTTTCTGCCATTTGCTGGGCATTCATCGAGGGTTCACCTGACTTCACTCGTGTGTGCTGAGGTTGGAGAGGAGGTCGCGCTTTCAAGAAGCATCGAGAAGTATCGATGACTTGTAGGCAAGTGTTTCTGTTGACTTAGTAGACTGAATCGCCACCTACTTGAAGTGGAGGTGCAGTGGCAGCAGCCGGTGCTTGCAAAAACTGGGCTTGAGAAGCGCCATTAGAATGTTGTGTGGTACTGCTCTTGGTAGGACGTGGGGTGCTTGTGGCAGGATGAACTAGATGATGCCGTTCTTGGTGCTGAGGACAGAGAGGGTGCCGCGGATACTGAAGAGGATTATGGTGACTATGCTGAGTATTAGAATGCATTGGAAGGACTTGTCTTTCAGCCGTGTGAGGGAAGAAATATATTACATTACTATTGTATTGATAATTCTTGCATACATTAGTACATGTGCGAGTGACGTGGTTATAACATTACTTTGTCATCTGGGAGCCTTACAATGCCTGGCACAACGCCTGTAAGGCCTGTACATATATTACAGTGACCTATCTCCATATAATACGAGGGAACGGATGTGCATAATATCCCGTATGATACGGGCCAGCGGACCATGGGCTCATGATAAAAATATCCTTGACTATGACAGATGGGCCGGGAGGCAAATTATTCCCGATGGAGGCGGGTGGGCCCATGCAGGGAATATATAGAGTAGATGAGTGGGCCGATGTACATGAATATTAGGTAGACGGGTGGGCCGAGGTAGTTGGATATTATGCAGATGGGTGTATTAAGGTAGATGTGTATGAGAGAGATGGGTAGGTACTTGTTATCACATTCACGGGTGGGCCCAGACACATATTAAATTAGACGGGTGGGCTGAGGGTGTTATAAAATATTGTATTATACGGGTGGGCCCAGACGCATATTAATTAGACCGGTGGGCCGAGGGTGTTGTATGGGATGTTGTATTAGACGGGTGGATCAAGGGTGGTATAAAATATAGATGGGTGGGCCCATGTGTATCATAATTGTAGACATGATGGAGCTGAGGTAGTTGTACATCAACTAAATCAGAGGAGGTAATAAATCAAAGTTACCAAGTTCCCGGAGCATCAGGTGATCTCCTGACATGGCAGTGCGAAGCTTGTGTTGCCCTATGAGACGCCAAGTTCCAACCACCAGAATTTGAGTCAACTGTACCGAGTTCCGAGTTCCGGGACCCAGAACTCAACACATAATTTAGTTAATACTTTTGATGGTGCACAGGTTGTCTTGCAGAATGTGGAATCCGGGGTGCGAAGCTTGTGTTGCCCTATGAGAAGCCAAGTTCCGACCACCAGAATTGGAGTCAACTGTACTGAGTTCCGAGTTCTGTTATGCACTCAAATAGATCTGTTATGTAGAGCCCTAAGAGGGGCGTCGTCCGCTAATGTTCGTGATGTAACCAGAAGGGTCTGGTGTAGCGACTGAGACTGGCGATGTCGAGTCGGCAGATATCAGAGGCACGCGTGTCACGTGACTTCCAAGACGGATGTCTTCAAGTCACTGACATTCTCAAAGTAAGGACAGTCTTGTCCGAACGATGAGTAGTCGATCGAGGTAGACTTAGGCGCGATGAGCACCTAAGAAAAGATACTAGAGACTGAAGCTGAGGGGGCTTCAGAGGGAAGTATGTTCGAGGGAAGATTGAGTAGATTCAAGTTAGGGAATCTAGTACAGAGTGACCGACTACTTATACTAAGTGGAAAGGGTTAAGGGCAAGGCTACCATACTGTAGGTAAGGGCAAAGGGGAAACGGAAAGGGTATAGGTACGCTGGTAGCAGAGCCTGATTAGTGATGTGAGGTCGAATGCGGAATGAGACCGAGAAACGTTGGAACGAGCCAACAGTAAGTGATACAATGCGCAGCACGCATGAGTCAGAGGGAAGATAAGACAAGATAAGGAAAGCCACATTGGTGGCACGAGTCAGAACAAGTCATAGCCCGAAGGCATGTGCGCACGTTGGTGCGATAGAAGGGGGATGAGGGATGGGAACGGTCCCGAGGATCCGGTCAACGGATAGTCGGTAGAGAAGTATGAGCCGGAGGCATACGAGGGCGAGGACGAAGGGGAAAAATGATAGGGGGGCCATGTAGCCGATGTTACTTGTAACAAGTTCCGAGTTCCAGGACCCGGAACTCAACACATAATTTAGTTAATACTTTCCATGTTAAATGGCCAACCGAAATTGAGATGTTTCTGAAGAGAGCAGCAGGTGCTCTCTTGACATGGCCTCTGATGGTGCTTAGGTTGTCTTGCAGAATGTGGAATCCGGGGTGCGAAGTTTGTGTTGCCCTACAAGAAGCCAAGTTCCGACCACCAACATGTGAGTCAACCGTACTCAGAGGAGGTAATAAATCAAAGTTACCAAGTTCCTGGAGCAGCAGGTGATCTCCTGACATGGCTGTATGAAGCTTGTGTTGCCCTACGAGACGCCAAATTCCGACCACCCAAATATGGGTCAACCGTACCGACTTCCGAGTTCCGGGACCCGGGAGTCAACAAATGAATATCTGATGACCAGCGAGTCAACCTTACTCAGAGGAGGTAATAAATCAAGGTTACCGAGTTCCCGGAGCTGCAGGTGATCTCCTGATATGGCTGTGCGAAGCTTGTGTTGCCCTACGAGACGCCAAATTCCGACCACCCAAATATGGGTCAACCATACCGACTTCTGAGTTCCAGGACCCGGGAGTCAACAAATGAATATCTGATGACCAGCACACTTCCAATCAGGTAGTATTTCATTGAGCAATGGATAATAATACATCTTTGACAGCCAAAATTATCCAAGGCTCCCTTATCTGATCCTCTCTATCTCCACCCCCTATAACACCAAAGTCCGGACATCCAGCATTCAGCGTCTGATTTCCCAAGATTAACATCCAGCATGAACGGTTCTTCCCCTTCCCCTCCTGATAGCATAAACATCTGGCACACTTGGGCCCTGACTGTGACTTATGAAGCAGGGGAATATACTGAACAGAAATTCAAGGCAGAGAAGACTGGAGGAGGCCCAGCCATACCTTCCCCCAACCTAGACACTGATCTGGTGATGGCATGCGATCGCTTGGCTGATGTACTCATAAAGGCATCTAAAAATCCCAGTGGGTCTTCCTGCAGATTCGAAAAATTCATTTTATCATTCAAATTCATGCATGACAGTTCAGATGCAGATGGATATTGCAAGATATAGCAAATTGATCTCCCCAAAGGACACCGGGCATAATGAACATAGAGAGGCGAGGTTGCTTGAGAGGTGTCCTCCTGGCCATGAAGGCAAAAGGTTGGTTGACGAACCTGCCACAATTGTTGATGCATCCGGTGCCATCATTGCATGGTACCTCCCAGATGCCCTGACTGACACCACCCAGGTGTGTAATATACATTGTTACTCAATAGATATTGAATATTAATGGAACCTACAGAAGGAAATCAGGGAGGCCACCGATTTGCTCGCTCCAAGCCTCGAAAAAAGTGTAAGGGCTGATGGCAATTGGCGAACTAATCAAAAGTTGTTCAACCAGGGCTCGGAAGATGTTGGACCAACTCCCAGATGCATCAATCTATCTCCGGCATGGTTTCAACAGGGACACGAGGTAGGATCTGATGGGATGGTGATTCCGGCAGTCATACTCACCAATCCCAAAGAATGTGTCAGATCCGGAGGTATCTGCATCATTGAAGGGACCTTCCTGCGAGAATATCCTCAAACCCATTGCAAGGCCAGCAGCCTTCGCGTCCATGGCACTCAGAGTCATGCATCCTGAGCAGTACTGGGCAGGGTTGAGAACCTTGTCAAACCTTGGAAATATAGCAGTAAGCAAGGATCTGCCACAGATGCCGGAGGCCCTGCAGTACTGGGCATCCGTGTTTAACACCCTCTCCATCATTTCCAATCAGGAAACCCCCCATCATCGAGACCACATGTCCATTGCTGAATGCTTCGACATTCTCACCACCGTGGGGAACTATTCTAATGCTCGGATGACAATGCCAAACCTTCAGCTGGAGTTCAAGTACAATTCCGGCTGTATGATTGCGTTTTCCGGAAGGATTGTGAGACATGGAGTTTATGATGTGGAAGGGGATCGGATTGCTTGGGCATGGTATATGAGGGATGCTGTTCACATTTACACTGGTGTTCCATCATGTGGATGGGCTAGTGTGGATGGTGCATACAGCGTGTGAAAGATCAAACAAAGAGCAAGCATTGTGACCTATATACATTCCAACAAATGAATACCATGTACCAATTGTGATCCGGACCTCAATACTCAATTTTGAGCATTTCCAAAGTGATATGTGGGACTGAATAATTTGGATGCAAGCCTCGGTATTCAATAATTGGAACTCGGGACTTGACATGTGGGAGTCCCGAGTGCCGGGGTACTGAGTCCCAACACCCGGACCTCAGCACGTGATATTTGAGACTGGGGGAAGATGTATAAATACGCTTGAATTAACATTTGTTATTGCCATACACATTTGACAAAACCCTGAACCCCGACATTGTGGACTCCGGACTCGACACTGTTCTGAATACAGAGTCCCGGATGCCCAGGTCCCGAGTCCCGAATTTCGGAGGTCAGGGTTCAGCGACCCGGAGCTTGGCAACTGTGTTGGGTGTCAGGGCATCCGGGGCATTGGAGATAGCATTTGTCAGTATTTTGCGTTTCATGGTTCATGTTTCTTGGTTAAGGAATCAGGCGTCAGGGACTCAGTATTGAGAACAGTGTTGAGTCCCATGTCACGAGCTCCGAGTCCCGAGTCCTGGACGCCCAGGTCCTGAGTTCCGAATTTCGGAGGTCAGGGTTCGGCGACCCGGAGCTTGGCAACTGCTGGGTGTGGGTTTCGGGACTCGGGACTCGGGACTCAGAGCTTGTGACCTGGGACTTGACACTGTTCTGAATACCAAGTCCCTGGTCCCCAATTCCATATTCACCCAACATGAACCATGAAACGCAAAATACTGACACATGCTATCTCCAATGGTCTGGATACCCTGACACCCAACACAGTTGCCGAGCTCCGGGTCTCTGAACCCTGACCTCTGAAATTCAGGACTCGGGACCTGGGCGTCCGGGACTCGGATGTGAGATTTTTGAATGCATAAAATATGTTACATCTTGTATACAATGAAGACTGAATGGGACTACACTCCTTTGCCTTTTCTCAATTTCTCTAACATATCAGTGTACATCTTCACCTCTCCCATCTTGGCTTTGATGCCCTGATCTTGCTCCTCCATCCATGCTTCCATGCGTTCTTTGATGAACCTCAGTCCCATGAGTGGTGGAGTCGAAGTG
Organism: Suillus fuscotomentosus; assembly: GCF_016647785.1. Lineage (NCBI taxonomy): Eukaryota > Fungi > Basidiomycota > Agaricomycetes > Boletales > Suillaceae > Suillus > Suillus fuscotomentosus. The sequence goes on from NW_024539520.1 coordinate 770,552, forward strand.
TTTTTCAACTTCTCTGGAAGAACCAAAGCATCATCCTCAACATTAAGCTGAAACAGATAAGTCATCAATCAAGGTAATTCAGCTAACATCTTACCGCCCAATACTGGTAGTGAGAGACGCAGGAAGCCATTATTTCATCCCACTGCCATGGTTGATCAGGGATTGTGGTGTTTCCCATCCACCATGGACATGTATATGCAAACACAATCCGGGACGGATGTCCTGCAATTGGCTCATCATGAAATGAAAGGAGGTGGAATGAAAAGACATCGTCCAGAACTGTGTTCCAGGTTAGCATGGGATACAACTTAAGGATATAAGCGACAGGGACCGGAACCACCGACACGATATTCTGTGAAGCAGAGTACTGCAGGAGTGGTGTGACAAAAGTCTGCTCACATTCTTAGCATTGACCAACAAAGTCATCAGGGCAGTGGTGACATACATTCATCTCCCATTGCAGCCCAGCTTTAAAATACTTGATCCGGTCAAAAGATAGACCATTGTTGGCAGCTTCCGTCTGATATTGAGAGATGCATGCACGGACGCGAGATCCAGCCATTGCCAATGTGCAGGAAATAGTTGCAAGACTCAGCTTCAGGGGTCGGTAATGGCTTCCGGCATTCAGAGTGCCAGAAGTGGATGCATGAGATGCAGACATGGCTGATACAGGACTATGGTGCTGGCAATACAAGTGAAAGATGGTGAAGATGTGAAGATAAGAATCACTGATGGATGGATACGAAATTCAAACTCCAACATGGGCTGACCTGGACAATTCCTGGGCCTCAATTATGTATGTGGAAAAAGGGACTTCATGAGAAAACAATGTTCATTCATCTCCAGCCTCTATCAACACATTTTGTAGGTCTTGAAAAGCTGCCTGCGCATCCTGTGCAAGCAATGAATACATTTGGGATTGCCTTCCGGCGTAGCATCCATGACCCGGAAGTCGTTTCTCCAATGATTCCTGCATGTGCTCGCCCCATTGGGTTGTTTTCCACAAAAAGAATTTACATGTCCAATCCATCTCCAATTTGACCAATAGCATTTCCTCCCTCCATCGATCCCTTAGTGCCTTTGCCCTCAGCCAATGGACTCGGTAAACTTGGCATGGGTCCAGTCAGGTAACCGCGGGATATGACATGCAAGCAGAAACTCACATTCCTCATTCCACGATTGATCAGGACCCCCGAGGTCGACTTCAACAGACCAAAACCAAGCCAAAGATTCATTTCATTGACCTCGGGCATTTGGGTCTCCCACTGCAGTGCTGATTTTGAGTTGCTCACAAAGCAGGGGTTTGTATTTCTGAAGCTGGTCTTGCCCCGGCTCAAGTTTCATCATTTGCTTCCTTGTCTTTGTATATATGCTGGCATGGAGGGAGACTGCCTGCTGCACCGACATCACCTGGGACCAAGCTCGAGTTTTCAGGGCCTGGGATTTGGCCTGCCTAATGGTTGTTCGGAACAGGATGGCCTTGTTGCAAAGGTAAATGCGGAGATTGTGAAGGGCATCATTGGCCTGCCCTTCACGAAGCGACATCTCCTGGGGAATCAGATCCTCTGCCATGCATTGTCTGCATCTATCAACCCCCAGGTTCGATGGCAATGGGATTACAGTGAGCTCGGGAGAGTTTGTCCATGTATGAGATGTCTCTGTGAAAACCTGCCGGGTCATCATCAAGATCATCTAGAATGTCTACGTCCAAGTCCTCAGGTTCATCATCTGCATCAAATCCCTCCCCGAGATATGTTAGAGCAGACCGAGCAAATCCATCTATCTGGCCTTGGAGCCGATCTCATTGATGGGTGATGTCTAATCTCTGTGTCTCAGTGGATCTTCTTCCGATCCTTCGGACCTCGATGAGCAATGCAATCTGAGCCTCTTCAATTGCTAACCCTGTTGATATCCATGTCGCCACAGATCTGCGAGAGGGTGCTGCATTGCGGGCGTTACCCTCCTCTAACAATCTAAGCTCGATCTCCTTTTTGCTAGGTGCTGAGTGCAATATTAATTCAGACCTCAATGGAGACAATGGAACTCAACTTACCCTTTTTGATATTGATCTCATATTCATCCATGGCTGAAGGATCATTCAATCTGCTTGACTGAGCTATCCTCTCCCTGGCTAACCATTCTGTCTTCAAATGTGAGGGTGCTGCTTCATCGAGTCTGTTGAATGCCTTTCCACTTTCTAAGATACCATTCCTAGCCAGTTTGTATTTCCGGCATAGAGTCCTTTTCATGCGAATCATCTTGCAGAAATTGGAGTCATTCATCTGATAATCAAGGCATTCCTTTCGGTGGGGAGATGACATTCCCTGAGCAGCAGGGGAGATCAGATTGAGCCGTGCCCATAGCATCTCCATGATCTCTCCATCAATCCGACCAATGCCTTCAATAAAGTTAGAAGCATATCGGACATAGCAGCTGTCCCTGATGGCCATGAACGTGCCACAACCTAATTCCGGGAATGATGGTTAGTTGTGGTGCCATTTCTAGAAATCGACTTCGATCCACCCGAACCCGAAAGTGTTTGTTGTATTGACAATTAATATCATAGAAGGTGACAGCCCTGGTGATACCTTCCATGTTGTGCTGGGAAGCCTCGCAAAGGGCGTAGTCCATGTTCATTTGTCTGCAAGTGACCCCCCATGGTTAACTCGTGAATGGGGAATGGTGGATGTGGCTTGCCTTTCGCCTTTCTGAAAATCCACCATGGAGTGAGGGACAAAGCAACCGTGTCTGGCACAGGCAACTCCCCCGATACCGGTGGACTCCAGCTTGTGCCTAGCAGCATTAGCTTGATTTACTGCCCGGTGATTGTTGCAGCTTGATTTTTCCACTGTGTCAGCAGCCTCTGCCAGGTGCATTTTATACCTGTCCTTTCCTACCATGAATCCAAGCCCATCGGACAGCCAAACTTCATCGAATGGCTTAATGAGATGCAGATGTTCGGCTTTGAAATTTCCGTCCATCACAAATGACCGGGTGTATTTCCAGCTTGGATCCCTAGTATTATTATGGAGGCCACATAGGTTGAGAATAGGACTCACTCATCAAGAGATTCATCCTCTGACAACAGCACATTAATCCCAGGCTGAGGACATGCCGGGCAAAATAATGCAAGTTCTCCTATGCTCGGGTTATCAGAACGATGGCCGAAGCCATGCCATTTCATTGTCTTCAACTGCCTCCACTGTCGAGCGACCCTCATGAGCTCTCTGTATCGGTCCTTGCAATGTGCTTTGTCAATATGATGTCCAGTAGATCATGAGGGTAAAGCATTACCGGAACAAGGTGTGGAAACATGCTGGAGGTCATTCGCCGGAGCTTGCTGTAATATTTCATCACGGAGGTGCCGCATTCAAGGCTGTCCAGTAGCAAATCATTGAGCACTCTGAAGGTGAACACAGTCTTTGGCCTGTTAAAAGATGCAGGGAAAAATCTGTGTCAAAACATTTGAATGTCTGGACTCATGGCATTCAGACATTCACAGCATCGAACCTCCAGGTGATGAACTCTGGACTTGTCCACAATGACCATGGTGTTTTCCTTTGGCTGGAACTCGGGTCCGGACACAAATGGCAGATCTTCAGGCTTGAGCAGGTCTTCGGGTTCATCTTCTTCAAACAAATTCCACCGATCGGTGACCACCGGACATTGTTTGCCATCATGGCCAAGGTATATAATGAGTCCCACATGAGCTAGACAACTCCGCTCGAAGAATCGCCCATTCTATTGACTGATCCAGTGGAAAGGATTGCTACAATGTTGACTCCTGCAACAGCCCATGCAATAGAGTGGCTCACCAAGACAATATTGACATTTGTACACCCCATCCTGTTGGCAGATGATGCATCTCCTGTCTTCTGGTGGAGCTTCTCGATCGAGGAGGTGATGTAGATATGATTCCTGCCTTGGCAGCCATTGCCTGAGGTAGTCATTTTGACTCTGTATTTTTGAATGCTTAGCCATAGTTTGAATGACACTCCAACATTGTACATAAACTTGCCATGGTTTTTGGGAGTTGCAAAGGCTCAAATGAGCCTTGGTCCTCCTCGTAAGTATTGTCAGGAAAGTCTTCCCAAGGAGGCGGTGCCTCAACAGGCTGAATTGTTGGTGATTCTGGGGGAGAGTTAGGCATGGACCTGTAGGCATGTCGCCTCGTGCTTGCAAGTGGGACCTTGACCCAAGTCTTCCTACCTTTGCTGCCCCTTGCTTCCACCCTGTGAGATTTTTGCACTGGGGTGCATCTACCTATCTTCATCTTGTTTATTAATGTTGCAAGCAAGGCATCAGCTCAGGTGTAATGAATTGTTATTGCAATATGATGTGGTGCAGTCCTGTTGGCTCATTACAAATTCATTTCCATTAATGGCTCAGGGTCCAATATGGGCCGATTAACCATCATTAGGCTTTGCTCAAAGTTCAACTTCGCACAATTCATTAATACTTCCACCTTGCAAATCCTTAGCCATTTCTGCATTCTGATTCACTATGGCAAGAACAGGTCATTCCACCAACACGACTTCCGGAAGACACAGGATGCGTCAACCACAGTCTCAGAAGCTCACGGACAAGGAGATTTTGGAGTTGAAGAACTACCTTCCTGAGTGGACTGCTGCCAAAAGGAGTGAGAAGCGAGCGATTTTCACTGCCATAGCAAGGGCGGCCAGGTTGTTTGCTCCTAAGTTGGACCAAAAACAATGGAAAAAGAGGAAGCAGGTGAGGCTTCTTTGTTGTGTTGAAAAACTAAATTTTTAATGTCACATTCTTTCATCAACTCTTAGGTGTACAAGACTTGGTTGTTCAACAACAAGAAAAAGAAGGAAAGGAAGGACATGATCAAGTATGGGAGGAAATGGATGCCCAGGATGGTGATCTACCAGCAGAAACGTGAAAAGGTGCTGAAGAGGATTGAGGACAAGTCCGGGGTAAAGCCAGGAGATCCTGGTATGTTCAAACATTATCAGGCGGCGGTGAAGAGAGTCATGGCTGAATTGGACGATGACAAGTTGGAGAAGGCGAAAGAAACAGCCGAAGAGTGGTCCAACAACTGTCCGCCTCCAGAGATACAAGCACAAGTGGCTTGTAAGAAGGGTCCGGCATATATGGAGCACTTTTCGAACGAGATGTGGAGGCAATGTGGGATGAGAGTGTTTGTGATGTTGGCTTGGAAGAATGAAAAGGGCAAGGTGCTGTTTGGGATGTGAGTACATTTATCCATTGATGGAGATCTTTCGTCTCAAAATATTCATGCAGGCATGATGATAATGAGGCCTTAGGAGATGGGGACAGCTTCATGAAGACGAAGGACTGAGAGGACATTGAGCCAGTGTGGCAGGAGTACGTGCAGGAACAGTTCGGTGAGTGTTTGAACCATGTATACCAGATTGAACATGTTGAGCATCACGATGATAGGCGCCGGGGCACGGGATGGAGGACATCAGGTCAAGGGAGGTCCAAAGCGAATTCGAAAACCAGCCTTCGAACTCAAAATGGATGGGGAGGGTATGCCACTCCTTCCGGACATCACCGACACCAAACTTGAGGAGAAGAAGGCCATAGTGAGGGCCTTTCTTACATCGCACTATCGTGAGTTTGTCGTCGCATCACCTGACAAATTGTTCAATGCATGGATAAAGGGATATGCTCCAGGAAGGACAAGGTGGTTGTGCCATGGAGTGCCATTGTACAAAGTCAGGATGACTTCGTGGCCCGGACATATCTTCTGGCGGATGTTGACTTGAAGCACTGGGTGCAGGATCTATCTTTTCTGCCGGAAAAACTGTAAACTTGTTGAAGGAAAAGGTCAAAATTTATCTGTCATGTAATCTGCCTAAAAATGATGAAACAAAATCATAATGTTCTTGTAAATTTCCAACGGAGAAAACTGTAAACAAATTAAAATTTTGTGGTTTCAATTTCTTCATGATATATCAGGTGAAAATTTTAGAATAATGTTCACCTTTGTCACAGAACACAATACTATACAAATAGAAGCAACATGGTGTATGATTTGTTTTGAAAAAGTATATCAGAAAAAATGAATGGAGAAATCAAAACTTTTTGTATGATGTGTTTCATGGAAAACACAGACAAAATCAGGACCACAGAACCATTTGAATTGTTCCAAACATTGTCAGAAAAGAAAATGAAAACAAGATTGTAACCTTCTGTCACGATGAATAAATCATGAATGTGGTTTCCAATATGTCCAGAGTTTGTGTGCAATCAAAATAAGGAAAAATTGAGATAAATATTAAGAACAGAAGGTGTGTGAATGATAAATGGTCCATTGACTGGTCAGATTTGCAATGTCCAATATCAATGTCCAAATTCAATGTCTGAGTCCAGTGTCAAATGTCCAAGTCCAATGTCTCATGTCTGAGTCCAATGCCCAATGTCCAATGTCCAATATCCCAGTGCAATGTTCTGAATCAGATTTCAATGTCCAAGTCAAATGTCCAATGTCTGAGTGCAATGCCCAATTTCTGAGGTCAATGTCCAATGTCTGAGTTCAATGCCCAATGTCCAAATCCAATGTCCAAGGTCAATGTCCAATGTCCGAGGTCACTGTTCAATGTCAGAGTTCAATTCCCAATGTCCAAATCCAATGTCCGACGTTGATGTCCAATGTCCTAGGTCAATGTCCAATGTCAAAATCCAATGTTCGAGGGCAATGTCCAATGTCCGAGTTCAATGCCCAATGTCCAAATCCAATGTCTGAGTTTAATGCCCAATGTCCAAATCCAATGTCCTAGGTCTCTGTTCAATGTCCGAGGTCAATGCCCAATGTCCAAATCCAATGTCCGAGGTCAATGTCCAATGTCCAAATCCAATGTCCAATGTCTGAGTTCAATGTCCAATGTCCAAGTTAAATGCCCAATGTCCAAATCCAATGTTCAATGTCCGAGGTCAATGTCCAATGTCCGATGTAGAGACTCGTGTGTCTCATGGTCTGATATGACAGCTTTACACTAGGAAGTACATAGCATGAACTTGTAGTGTCACTCTGTGCGCTACCCGCAGCTATCTCTATATGAGGCACAGCTTTCCCGCGCAACGCGCGCCATGCGCGCACCATTCCCGCGCTTCATGATGTATGCGCGCGCGCGCGCGCGTTCCCGCGCTTGCGCGCCCTATAGTGCCAGCCATTCAGATGCATCCATCCACTGTCCACCAAGCTCCCTAGTACGTATATTTCCATTTCCTTTATTAGCATAGTTCCACCTTTATTTTTATCATAGTTTCTCACTCATATATATTTTTACATACCTACTCGGTAGCGCTTCGGCTCCGCATGACTGCGCTTAGGCGCGCTATATAAGCGCCAGCAGTACATACTACACTTTACCTTACTTTACCTCCCCATTACTTATTACTACTTACTTACTACTTAGCAGAACATAGTAGAACTCTATCTGTTTACACCTCGCATCTCTCTTCTCTTATCTAGTATCATATCATCGCTTAAGTCTAACCTCTCTGTTGTTTCTGCATACGCACGCGCACGTGTTCCCGCGCCTTGCGCGCACCTGCTCTTTCTCGCGCTTCGCTTCAGCGCGTACCTGTAGATCTTCGCTGCACTCGCTTCCCCTTTAGGGTCGAATGCACTTGCCATCTCAAGTATCGCAGACTAGGCAACGCACGACCTACAACTTTTTAGATACAGTCAGGAGCATTTCTTTGTTCCTCTCAGTATTGTTGTTTCTACACCAAGTTCAATGCCCAATGTCCAAGGTCATTGCCCAATTTCCAAATCCAATGTCCGAGGTCAATGTGCAATGTCTGAGGTCCATGTCCAATGTCCGAGTTCAATGCCCAATGTTCATATCCAATGGCCAAGGTCAATCTCCAATATCCTAGTTCAATGCCCAATGTCTGAGTTCAATCTCCAATGTCTGAGGTCCATCTCCAATATCCTAGTTCAATGCCCAATGTCTGAGTTCAATCTCCAATGTCTGAGGTCCCTCTCCAATATCCTAGTTCAATGCCCAAAGTCCAAATCCAATGTCCGAGGTCAATATCTGATGTCCATTGGGCATTGAACTTGGACATTGGACAGAGACCTAGGACATTGGATTTGGACATTGGGCATTAAACTCAGACGTTGGATTTGGACATTGGGCATTGAACTCGGACATTGGACATTGGATTTGGACATTGGATATTGACCCACCTCGGACATTGGATTGGGACATTGAACATTGACCTTAGACATTGGATTGGGACATTGGGCATTGAACTCGGACATTGGACATTGCCCTCGAACATTGGATTTTGACATTGGACATTGACCTAGGACATTGGACATCAACGTCGGACATTGGATTTGGACATTGGACATTGGATTTGGACATTGGGAATTGAACTCTGACATTGAACAGTGACCTTGGACATTGGACATTGACCTTGGACATTGGACTTGGACATTTGACACTGGACTCAGACATAATTTGGACATTGATATTGGACATTGCAAATCTGACCAGTCAATGGACCATTTATCATTCACACACCCTCTGTTCTTAATATTTATCTCAATTTTTCCTTATTTTGTATTGCACACAAAATCTGGACATACCGGAAACCACATTCATGATTTATTCATCATGACAGAAGGTTACAATCTTGTTTTCATTTTCTTTTCTGACAATGTTTGGAACAATTCAAATGGTTCTGTGGTCCTGATTTTGTCTGTGTTTTTCCATGAACACATCATACAAAAAGTTTTGATTTCTCCATTCATTTTTTCTGATATACTTTTTCAAAACAAATCATACACCATGTTGCTTCTATTTGTATAGTATTGTGTTCTGTGACAAAGGTGAACATTATTCTAAAATTTTCACCTGATGTATCATGAAGAAATTGAAACCACAAAATTTTAATTTGTTTACAGTTTTCTCCGTTGGAAATTTACAAGAACATTATGATTTTGTTTCATCATTTTTAGGCAGATTACATGACAGATAAATTTTGACCTTTTCCTTCAACAAGTTTACAGTTTTTCCGGCAGAAAAGATAGATCCCGCACCCAGTGAAGGAACCTTCGAAGCTGCAAATTTGGGACACCACTACCTTGCTCCATTTCTGGTGCACTCAGCAGGAAACAGGCGAAGGTCCCACATTTCTGTTCAAAGCATGGAAGAACAAAGATGGGGACATGATACCATGTGTCATATCTGGCAACTCACCCTCTCCTCAGACTCGTATAGTGAGAAGGCAGCCAAGGGTTACCATCCGAAGGCCTCGGGAGTCATCGACAGAAGCTGAGAGTGATAAGGAGAGTGCTATCCATCATACGGAGCATGATGTGGATGATGACCTGGCTGACGGGAGACCTCCGCTGAAGAAACACAGGATGGGAGGTCCTACACCCAGAGGGCCGGCAGTCCCACGTGCAATTCCAAAGCCTCGCTCGGCCAAGCCGGCCAAAAAAGGTGCATTACTGACATCACAAATGGGAGACCTCCTTGCTGGGTTAACTGAAGATGCGATGGGCGAGGTTAGAGATGATGTTGAAATGGAAGAGAGTATCATGCTGCCGGCACAGAAAAGGAGGCAGGGCACTTGAGTCACTGTTGAACCATCCACAAGGACGACCCGGAGTAAGTTGCAAATGCCAGTAGACAGTACACCTAGAGTAACCAGAGCACGGGGACGCACTTAATGTACATATATGTTCCTGCCCTCATGTGTAATGTCATATGTGCTATTATGTATATGTCAAAGTACTAACGACCTAATTGTAAATCACAAATCACAAATCTCGAGTACCAAGGCCCGAGTATCGAACCCCAAGTACCGAACCCCGAACGCCAGGCACCGAGTACCAAGTACCAAGGCCCGAGTACCGAGCACTGAGTACCGAGCACCGAGTACCAAGCACCGAAAACCAGGCAGCGAGTACTGGGTAGGTAGAGTATACAAGTACCAAGGACTACCTACTGAGTAGGTACAGTATACAAGTACCAAGTATTAAGTACTTAGCAGGTAAAGTATACTGCAATGTGTCTACTATCAGACATTGATCAATATTTACATGTTACTTGAGTCCTCAAAGGCCTCAATGATGGTATCTAATACCTTCAGCATTTCGGAGGTTGATTCCCTTACCCTTTGCATCCTCCAGAGGTCAGCATCTGCTTTCTGCAGCTTGTTGCATGTTTCAGCCCATGCCATCCTGAATGGTCTGTCAGCCTCAAAAATTTGTGCTACTGTAGGGGCAGGAAGATCTTCATGACACTGTTGGTAATCACCCAGGCGATCTACAATTGATTGAACTTGCAGGATATTAGCAGAGATAAATAATCAAATGTTGCATACTTACTTTCAGCTCGATCATAAGATCCAATTGGCATGAACTCCTGAACCATGGCACGCAGTGCTTCATTGTTGAGTTCCGGCTCAGGCAATTGATGTTTGGCAGTTTCTGAAATAGCTTGGGAGATAACATGAGTAAAGAACATGAAATGATATGACTATACCTACAAGGTATGGGTGCCTCTGGTACAACCGAAGTGGCCGGATGAGGCTCCGGAGTCGATTCATTCACTGGGGAAATGCCATGAAAGGTGAACATGAAATAGAAAGAATGACCCCACCAGCCATAGGAAAATCGGGTACAACTGGAGCATCATCAGACAAAATCAAGGTATCCTCCAGACCAAGATACAAGTCCGGGTCATTGTAAAGGGCCAGTCCATCCGCCAGAGCCGGAGATGATGGATCTGGAAGTATGTGATGAATTTGCACATGTGGAATATGTACATTTGAATTGGAAAACATACCAGGAATCACATTCAATACATCCAAACCACCGGATGACCCGGAATCAGAGTCTAACTCATCATCCAGCCCAAGGTATATATCATCTAATGGATCTAAACCATGTCAGATCAATTGACTGAAATCAGAAAAAACAAAACATACCAAGGAACATCCAGGACTGGGAGGACTCATCCACATCCATTGAAGTGAATTCAGTGACCGGAGGGTCATGAAATCTGACCCCAGGTTGAGAACTCATGATATCTGATGAGCTGATGAACTGATGAACTGATTGATAACTGATAATGTCGAAGTTCAACAGATGGCCAGCGATTGCTGAAAGTTGAACCATGACCAAACAAACACAAACAATGAACGATTTTCAACATTGTCCTTCAATTGTATTGTTTCTTTGAAACTTCATTCTAGTGATAACAGATTTCACCCTGCTTTTAACATTCTCACATCTGTCAACTCCATCCAAATGTCTACTCAAGTTCAATCTTCCTTGGCCGACCTCAAGGCATCCACTGCTCAACTTGTGGGCATCATTGCCGGCGCCCGGCACATCCCGGCTGGCTCAGTGGACATCCACCTTGCTCTGACAAAGCAGGTCACCACTCTTTTGGTATGTTGAACTCATTAAATTAGTGTAACATTAATGTTTCTAATGTCCGGGTAGGCTGACATCATCCGGGCCTACGAGAAAGGGGAATACATCCCTGGAATTGTGGCATCCTGCTCTAAGGAGCTGATGAGGGTGCGTTCCATGACTCCCCGGGCATTGCCCAACTGGTACAGCATTGGCCATGATGACCCCCGGGTGGCTAGACACGTCTGGCGCAAGCAAGTCCGTGCCTGGGAGGCGTTGGGTGACAATTCCTGTGATCTCCCTGTTGTCCCTAACATTTCCACTGGCCCACTGACTGTCAACCTTCCGTCTCCACCTGTCCCTTCACCTGCACCTGTCCCTTCCCCCACCCCCGTCATTCCCTCACCTCCAGTCATCGCCGGACCTTCCGGCAAGACGACCCCCAAGGTCCGGGACAAAGGAAAAGGTAAGGCCACCTCCGTCGACCTGGAGCCAGAAGTTGGGGGGAGCAACAAAAGGAAGTCTCCAATGATTTCCAGACACTCCTCCCAACCTCCAAAGTTGGCGATGAAGGCACGCAAGCGTGTCAAGTCAAGTCAACTCCTGAAGTCGAAGCCGTTTGTGGAGTCAGAAGATGATGAAGACCCAATTGTTCAGGTATGTGTTCTGGCGTATTTGTGACATGCTCTCAATTTGTTGCAGCCGATTTCGTGTGGAGTGCCGGAGGTCGTCCTTCCCCAGCGCACCATTGTGGTAAGGAAGCCCCAGTCGCCTCGGTCACCTGGTTCCCCCAAGAAGCAATCATTTGGGCCTGCTTCGGTAAGTTTGCATTTTTCATTTGGACCTTAAATATATGCTCATGTGTCCACAGCTGACTGCCGGCAGTCGTCCGGAGGTTACGGTGAGTTGTTTGGACTTGTCCGGACCTCTCATGTATAGTTCCCACTCATTCCCATTACATTAGAAATCTCCCATCAGTCGTCCGGAGGCTCGGGTAAGTCTTAGAAGTTGTCCAGAAACTCATATGTGTATTAACCATCGGTCAGGCAACCTCCAGCAGTCGTCCGGAAGTTGAGGAGGAGTCCTCTGATGACACTTCCGGTGCTTCGGATGGTGACCTGCCGGCCAATACCACATTTGATATCACCATTCCCGGCCCAGTGAGTACTCCAATTAATTCCCCTTCGTCCATCTACTAATGGATACCACAGAACAACCCCTGCCATTATTGTGTCAAGGAGAATTGGCCCTGTGCGACTCGTTTGGACAAGAGGACCAGTCTCCCCTGCTTGTCTTGCATCCGCTGCTCCACCAAGAAGATCAAATGCAACCCTGCATCTCTGGGATCCTCACCCAAACGGATCCGAGGGAAGTCTACCACCGGCCAGACGTGTTCCAAGACACCTGCCCCTGCTCCATCCAATGCTCTGTCTCCCTCCTAGTCAAGGGCCCGAACTCGTAGTCAATCTCATTGCCTGTCCTGACCTCCGGCCATCCCTGCTGCAACTACACCCCAGGTGCAGTCACATGGTTGCAGCAAGACCATCACCATCAAGAAGACACCTGCACCTACACCTGTCCCTGCACCTGTCCTGCACCTGCACCAGCTGGTAAGTCACCCAAACCCTTGATAACCGGCTGACCTAATTTTTTACTTAGCAGTCAGGTCTTCCAGCATTGCAGTGCCTCGTGCAGCACTCAATGTTCCCATGCTGGATCTCCATTCCATGGCAATCACGATTCTTGAGGCTTGGGTGCAGGAGCAGGACACTAAGATTGATACCCTGCAATGCCTCCATGAGAGCCTCCAGCGCACGGTGATCGACTGGCACCCTTCATTTTCACTTCCGGACACACTGGCCGATGGATCAATGTTGCTTGATCAAGGAGGTCCCCCCCGTCCATGTCACCCCTCCCCTCTGCACTTTCCAACCTCATTGATTTGGACATTTCAGTGATGGAACCCACACCCTTGATGCCTGAGCATGGATCTGCTATGGTAGGTCCATGGTTGAGCCCACCCAAGTTCAGCCTGAGGGTCCACAATCCTCCAGCAAAATTGTGCTCCCAGATGAACCAGGCAACCTCTTGCCAGAATCCTCCGGCGATATTGTGGTCCCTAATGAACCAGGTAACCTCCTGCCAGAATATGCTTCTTCTGATGAGGAGATGGATGTTGAGGGAAAGGTTGATCTTCCTGGTGAGGAGGTTGAAATGGCTACATAATTGCTCAGTGATAGATGTACATAAATCTTTTTCAATGCATGTTACCTATGCCACAATTGAATGATTCAATGATCAGTCCTGATATCCAGAACTCGAAACTGTAGATTGAGGTAGATATCACCCGAAACCCGAACACCCGAATGTCAAATTCTCAGTGCCAAACCCTGAGTCCCGGGTGCCAGGTGCCGAGTCCCAAAATTTGGAACTCAGGATTTGACATTTGAGATGAACAACATCTCTCAGACAATGTTTAAATCAACCTACATATATCTGTAAACATTTTACTAACCCCCAATCCCCAAACCGAGATGTATCAACCCCCAAACCCCAAAACCCAAGACTGCCGGGTCTCAGGTTTCGGGGTTCGGGGGTCCCAGAACTCGGAACTCAGGAAATTTGGGGAGATCAATAAAATTTGATTTACAATCGAGTTTATTGACAAACACATTGACTTACCCATGTTTGAAATATATTTTGTTTACACATACCGAGTTCCAAGTTCTGGACCCCCGAAACCCGAGACCTGGCAGTCTCGGGGTCCGGAACTCAGAACTTGTGGAAATTTGGGGAGATCAATAAAATTTGATTTACAATTGAGTTGATTGACAAACACATTGACTTACCCATGTTTGAAATATATTTTGTTCTACATACCGAATTCCGAGTTCCGGACCCCCGAATCCTGAAACCCGAGACCCGGCAGTCTCAGGGTTCGGGGGTCCAGAACTCGGAACTCGGTATGTAGAACAAAATATATTTCAAACATGGGTAAGTCAACATGTTTGTCAATCAATTCAATTGTAAATCAAATTTTATTGATCTCCCCAAAGTTCCCCAAGTTCCGAGTTCCCGGACCCCCGAACCCCGAAACCTGAGACCTGACAGTCTTGGGTTTCGGGATTCGGGGGTTGGTACATCTCGGTTTGGGGTTTGGCACTGAAAATTTGACATATATATTTTTGTGAGTGTTGTGCTTCTGGTGTCCATGCTTATAAATAGGATATGTTGCACACCAGGGTTCAGGTGTGGGGTTTTTCCACTTCAGTCCTCAATTATTGGTCAATGCCACACATGGTCGATTCATGTTTTTGTGCTTAGGGGTTTATATTTGGTGGTCAACAGTAGGTATATGTGCTCATAGTGTACATGTATCCTACAGGTTTGATTCGCTGGTGGCTACATCAGCTGTATGTCTTGATGGAACATATCTAGGCTCACCCATATATGTACCCATCTATGTACAATTCCCCCACATCAGCCCACCCATCTATGCATTATCCCCCACCTCAGCCCACCCGTCTATTTAATACATCCTATGTTGGCCCACCCGTCTATATAATACATCCTACATTGGCCCACCCATCGATATAATTATACCCCACCTCGGCCCACCTGTCTATGTAATAAATATTTTATCGCATCCTCGGCCCACCTGTCTATGTAATAAATATTTTATCGCATCCTCGGCCCACCTGTCTATTTGATATCCCTTTCATCGGCCCACCCATATATGTAATACTTTTCATGTTGGCCCACTTGTATATGTAATACACCCCACATCAGCCCACCCATCTATGTAATATTCCCCTACCTCAGCCCACCCATATATGTAATACACCCCCGTCAGCCCACCCGTCTATATAACAATATTTGCCTTACATCTCTCTTCAGCCCAGCTGTCTATAATATCCTACTCTACATATTACCCAGATGGGCCCACCCATCTCCATGAATGATCATATTCCCCCAGCCCATCCATCAACATCAAGGATATATATATCATTGGCATACATGGGCCCACCTGTCTCCATCGGATATAATATGTGTCCCGGCCCATCTGTCATCATTGAGAATATACACAACATGGGCCCATGATCTGCTAGCCCGTCTCATACGGGATATTATGGAGGTCGGGTGGCCCATATAATATGGAATTTGTCACTGAAGGGGCTCAGGAGATGAACTGGACATCCTTGGTCCAAATAATGATATATTGTTGTGACAGTGCTGGTGCCTTATATGTATCTACAAGCGATGACGAATCTCACTACTGCTACACGGGATACTGAGACTGCACCATCCAATACCTATGGCGCTAGGATGGTGTGGTGTTTTTCTTTGTAATACCTATGGCGCTTCTGTGGCAAGGTTTTTTTTAACTAAAACTGGAAGTTATCATGCTCACTGTTCTGCAGCTGGGTAAAGGGGCTTCCGGTGCGCAAGGCGACGATACAAAAACTCTAAAGTCTGCTGTCCTTGAATGGCTTGTGCCAAGAGGACAAGTAGTCATACCGCCCCTCTCCCGAAACATCAAGTCAGATCGCGGGTTTAATCATGAAGTCACCGGTGCATTGCTCTGCCTGGCAGGCCTTGACTGGTCGAATGTAGTGTAAGTCTTTCTATCGCTCAATAAACTATCCTCACTTTACAACTCAAAACCAAGCTGAGTCTGAAGAGCGGTGACCAGTGGCCTATGTTCTTATATGCCGAGTATAACTATGATCCTGAAGATCCATGGAAGGGTTTACTGAGGAGCAAGATACTAATATTCGTAAGTTTATGCTGTCAGTAATGAACATCTCACTCAGTTATTTCCCTTGATAGGGTTTTAAACATGTTTTTACGTCCCCAAGCTCGGTGGATAGGGAACCAAAAGCTATGCATTCCAGCAATGCTTACCTCCATGGCATGAAGTCTGTTACCAAAGGATCCCTAGCCTACATTGCTACACAGGTATGTAGGAAAATCAATAAACTAAGCTTTTTCCTGCTGATTGTGCATTTAGGTTCGGTTTTCGTTGAGTTCACCGTTTGTATTTTCATGTACCGACACCGTTACGGACTCCAAAAATTTCTATCACAGCATTCTCGACCTGTTGGAGGATCCCGATGAAAGTGATGAAGTTGTTGACCTTATGACGTGGTGGACGCAGTTTGTGATTCATTTAATCAATTATAAATGCTTGAAATTAACACATTGCATAGCCATATCTTTCCTAACTCCTCATCTTCGCAGCACAGTATTAGCGAAAACAGCGCGCTGTCGAAAATCCGGGCGAAACATGCTGCCTTGCGAGAATGAGCCAATGCTGACACTACATGATCTATTTATTTTGTACTGTACTGTCTGTAAAGCATGTTAACCTATAATTTGATTGATGAATTCTCCACCATTGGCACGAACATGAGTCTATTGCAAGGAACGTAAGGATATGTGTTGGTCAAAAACAAAGCAGTCCATGTAGCAGTAGAGCTATCTGGTAGTAGCTCACCATTGTGCGATGACATAACAGCCCAATATCACACCCTGCCACATAGTAAGCAATTGCAGATCCCACCATCATAAGCTGTCTATGTAGTCATATATATGTGTGGTAGTAGCTCAACATCTTGCCATAATGTGGCAGCCCAGTATCACACTCTGCCACATAGTAAGCAATTGCAGACCCCACCATCAAAAGCTGTCTATGTAGTCATATACATGTGGTAGCAGCTCAGCATCATGTCATGACATGGTAGCCCAATATCACACTCTGACATACAGTGAGCAATTGCAGATCCCACCATCATAAGCTGTCTATGTAGTCATATATACATGTGGTAGCAGCTCAGCATCTTGTCATAACATGGTAGCCCAATATCCCACTCTGACACATAGTAAGCAATTGCAGATCCCACCATCATAAGCTGTCTATCTAAAGCTAGATATGCTTGTTAGAAAATTAGCACATTGATAGACCACGGTGTAGCACTCGAGCTTGCGCTAGGCTGGTATTCAGCTATTCCACGCATCATGTCAAATGTTCGTTGCTCAATATTCACTTCCCAATGCAACCTGACACATACCCGCTGAACCCGACACTTTGACCAGCGGACCCGATGCATCGGCCACGTCGGACCCGACATTTTTCCTGCGCTCTTGTCCTATCCGTGTCTTGTCTCATAAGCTAGCCCCACTAGGTGTGTAGTTGATTATTTCGCACATTACTCACGTCGTAGCCAGCGCTATTACATGTTTTCCCATAGTCCGCAGCGCCTCGTGTTTATTTACATGTACATCGGACCCGAAATTCTTCGGCCTCTACTTTCGCCTATAGGGTTCCGGGTTTCTACATACTTATATATATTGGTACCCACATAGCATATTCATCATCCAAGTAGTAGGGAGCCGTTTCCCGACGCTTTGAGGTCAAACCCGATATTTCGTAGTTCTTAATTGACATTGCGAATATTACCGCTCTTTCTATCCGAAACTCCCGTCATTATCGATATTCCGCATACCGCTTGCTATACCCAACAATCATTTCCCTGACCCGACGCTAACCCGCCGAACCCGCACCCGAAACCCACTAACCCGCTGTAGAGAATCATGCCTCTCATGGCGTGATATGGCAGTTTCCACTAGGGAGTATACAGCACCAACTCGCAGCACCACTCTGTGTACTGTCCACAGCGATTCCTATATGAGGCGCAGCTTTCCCGCACAACGCGCGCCATGCGCGCATAACTTCCCGCGCTTCACGATGTATACGCGCGCGCGCTTTCCCGCGCTTGCACGCCCTTTAGCGCCAGCCATCCAGATGCATCCATCCACTGTCCACCATGTTCTCTAGTGCGTATATTTCTATTTCTCTCATTGCATATTATTCCATCTTTATTTTTATCATGGACTCTCACATATATATATTTTTACATACCTACTCGGTAGCGCTTCGGCTCCGCATGACTGCGCTTAGGCACGCTATATAAGCGCCAGCAGTACTTACCTTTCACACCTTACTTTTCACCCAACTTTACCTAGTACTTACTACTTAGAAAGTCGCAGTAGAAATCTATTCATTAGCACAACACATCTCACATCCTTTATCTTGCTTATATCTTCACATAAATCTCCGCTGCACCTGCTTCCCCTTTAGGGTCGAATGCACTTGCCATCTCAAGTATCGCAGACTAGGCAACGCACGACCTACAACTTTTTAGATACAGTCAGGAGCATTTCTTTGTTCCTCTCAGTATTGTTGTTTCTACACCGCTAAACCCGAAAACATCGGCCGACGCTTTGGCATCGGACTCGTAATTATACCTTCAGATTCTGTTTCTCGTGCTCGGACTTTTGACTGTTTATCGATTGACTATAGACTTATTCCAATACCAAACCCCTCGGGTCGAACACACTTGTCTAGCAAGTATAGCAGACTAGGCTGTGCAAGACCACTACAACATTTTTATAGTGCTGACACTTACTTCGTATAGTATCTAGCATTGTTGTATCTTTACAACAGTAAGCCAATGTCATGCCCAATCACAGCGCTATTGATGGCAGCTTCTGCCATTAGAGGCTGCCTATCTAAAGCTAGATATGCTTGTTAGAAAATTAGCACATTGATAGACCACGGTAAGCCAATGTCATGCCCAATCACACCGCTATTGATGGCAGCTTCTGCCATCGGAGGCTGCCTATCTAAAGCTAGATATGCTTGATGGGAAAATGGCACATTGATAGAGTATGATAATCTAGCATCATTTCCTGACACATTGTCAATGATTATATATATTGTCATTGGAAGCTACCCATGTAAGATTAGATACATCTGACAATGATACACCAGTGTGTCAGTAGATCACAACCCAGTACCACAGGCCTATCAATATCATAGCTTTGGCAAATTTCACCTATGTAGGCTGCCTATCTATTCCTTTATCATGTGACCTACAATTATGATACATATTATTAATATTATACATTAAATAAGGCTAGATAAATCTTTGTCAAAGTCTGGTCGATTGCCTGATGTAGTCATAATCAGGATCTTCTGAGAATGAGAGAGAGCACGAGTAGATGAGGATATTTGCAAATGCAGGAGGAATTCCCTCACATAAATCTGCAATGGCGGTATCTACTTTGTGCTCGAGTATAAAGGAGTCAGAAAGCTTCTCATGGTCACTATTTAACCATGGTAGGGAGCCACGCAAGAAATATATCAGCATATAGGCAAGTGATTCAAGATCATCACAGCGACCTAGCTCCAATCCCAAGTGATTGTTGATTGAAGCGAAGGCAGGGGTGCCTGTGAGATGTTGACCTCGATGAAATGGGATGTGGGATGTGGTTGAGGAATTCCAGTATCTCTTCGTGATACCAAGATCAATAATATAAACAGTTTTTTCCAAAATATCTATCATAGTGTTTTGCAGTTTGACATTGCCATGAACATAACCGTGTGAGTGAATGTACTCCAGGCGCGACAGCTATAAAATGGGTCAGTATCTACAGCACAACACATTTGAACCAAAGTACCAGCTGGTCCCCTAAGTTTACAACAGTTTGAAGTCTGAATTTTTGGTTGCACATGAGGAAAAGATCATGCAGCGAGTGACCAAGGAGGTCAAGAGCCAAGGCATAGTGTGTTGACTCCCTGCCAAACCAAAGGATGCGGGGGATCCCAACTCCACCTTCAAGTTGCTTGAGAATGTGGTGTTCGTGCTCGAGAGAAGGTGGATTATTGGTGACTGGTTCAAGTTTGATGGCAATGATATCATTGTTAAGGAAGTTTTGTGCACGGTAGACGACAGCTAGTGTATATTTGAAACCCTGAATATCAATCAATTGACTGTTGATGTCATATGAACGCACCATATGAACCTGATCCCAAAATATTTTCCGGCCTGAATCTACCATCAATGCGTAATGGAGCCTTACTCATGCTATGCAACAGCTAAATGTTGCAGACTTTACAGTGAGAATTCAGCAGAGTGGCTTCCACGTGACTTGAGCCGACTGCAGTCAACTTGAGCTGGCTTGAGTCGACATTTTTTAATTAATGGCTCGTAGCCAGTTCGTGCAGCTCGTAAGTTGAACCAAACTGCACAATGTGGTTCAACTGATGAGTTTAACCAAATGGCAAGTGTAGCCGGTAAAAGCCGAGTCCGAGCCAGGCCGAGCCGAGCTGTGACATAACTAACTACAGCAGGTGATATATCACGATTCATGTTTTACTACTGACCTGCCAGTGATATATCACCTCCTAGCGCGCAGATACATCTGCGTGCCAGGAGGTGATATATCATAATCTCAGAAACGGGCCCACTGTAGGTTGATGTATCACCCACTGTGACTGATGGTATCAGTGATGTATCATAGAATTCAATATATTGATCTTCATGGTAGGTAATATATCACCCTCTGTGACTGATGTATTGTCGTCTTACAGTTTCACTCAAAGACCAGGATGTATCATGTACCTTCTACAATGATAGGTAATTGATAGATCATAATGACACTATCGCCTGACGTGACACCTTCCTAAGTCCAGGCGCTTTCTGACTGCTCACGGATCACCACTGCCAACTAATGCAACACAGATCGACTAGATACGGGAGAATTTCTCGTTACATTGCCTTGTCCGTCGTTACGTGCTCTCACAAGCCAGCAATCATGAGAGTCACGCAGTCAGCTCTTCAATAAATGGTTCGCTCGTGGACTGGATGTTAGGTATAGAATAGAATACAATGTATGATACACTGTACAATTGCTGTCGCGTCTAAATTGTATCTGAAATCTCCTTCTTCGGTCATCGTGGATACTAAGGTCTACAAGTATTGATATTAGCAAGTGCGACAACTGGAAAGGACTATAAAGAGACTCACCCGTCTCGACACCTCTGCCAATGTTGTCCATGTGCCATGCGGCTCAAATCAAGCTCAGCACCTCCTCTAGGTATCACCAATGCAGTCTGAGGGCTATAAAATGGGTGGCGAGAAGCGGGTGGCACCCAGAATAACAGCCGATCTTTGGGCCCAACTATCCACCCACTGTCACGATCCAGTAAAAAGCGGGTCGAGCCACAGTCATCATGGGATGCTCCCTCCATTAGCTCTGAGGTGTTGCGCAGCGCATGGATGGAGTTCGGGGAGAAGCAAATGAAGTGATTGTCCCAAGTGTTCAATGTCATGGTAGTGGTGGCCTCGATATTGTGATGTTCATTTGACAATGATGGATGATCTGCCTGGGTGCACTGTTGTGAGTGCTGGATCGTCTTGACATCCCACAACCAAACAGTGGTGTCAGATGAAGCACTGATGATGCGAGTGCGGTCCGGTGAGAACAAGACTGAGGAAACATAATTAGTGTGCCCCCGCAAGGGCTCACCGACTGGCTGACCGGTCGCAGCATCCCACAGACGAACTGTCCTATCCTGTGAACCACTGACGATGTGAGTGCCATCCGACGAGAATGAGACCGAGAAAACTCGACCAGTGTGCCCCCGCAGGGGCTCACCAACTGGCTGACCGGTCGCAGCATCCCACAGCCGAACTGTCTTATCCTCTGAACCACTGGCGATGTGAGTGCCGTCCGGCGAGAACGAGACCGAGCGAACACAATGAGTGTGCCCCCACAAGGGCCCACCAACTGGCTGACCAGTCGCAGCATCCCATAGCCGAACTGTCTTATCACTTGAGCCACTGACGATGCAAGTGCCGTCCAGCGAGAATGAGACCGAGCGAACATAATGTGTGTGCCCCCGCAAGGGCTCACCGACTGGCTGACCAGTTGCAGCATCCCACAGCCGAACTGTGTTGTCGTCTGAACCACTGATGATGCGAGTGCCATCCGGCGAGAACGAGACTGAGCGAACGTAATCAGTGTGCCCCCGCAAGGGCTCACCAACTGGCTGACCGGTAGCAGCATCCCACAGCCGAACTGTGTTATCGTCTGAACCACTGACGATGCGAGTGCCATCCAGCGAGAACGAGACTGAGCGAACGTAATCAGTGTGCCCCCGCAAGGGCTCACCAACTGGCTGACCGGTCGCAGCATCCCACAGCCGAACTGTCTTATCTTCTGAACCACTGACGATGCGAGTGCCGTCCGGCGATAAGGAGACCGAGAAAACATAATGAGTATGCCCCCACAAGGGCTCACTGACTGGCTGACCAGTTGCAGCATCCCACAGTCGAACTGTGCTATCGTCTGAACCACTGACAATGCGAGTGCCGTCCGGCGAGAATGAGATTGAGCAAACATAATCAGTGTGCCCCCACAAGGGCTCACCAACTGGCTGACCGGTCGCAGAATCCCACAGCCGAACTGTCTTATCCTCGGAACCACTGACGATGCGAGTGCCATCCGGCGAGAACGAGACTGAGCGAACATAATGAGTGTGCCCCCGCAAGGGCCCACCAACTGGCTGACCAGTTGCAGCATCCCACAGCCGAACTGTCTTATCACTTGAGCCACTGACGATGCGAGTGC
This sequence comes from Suillus fuscotomentosus, assembly GCF_016647785.1. Taxonomy (NCBI): domain Eukaryota; kingdom Fungi; phylum Basidiomycota; class Agaricomycetes; order Boletales; family Suillaceae; genus Suillus; species Suillus fuscotomentosus. Next base: position 793,404 of record NW_024539520.1, read on the forward strand.
CGTCCGGCGAGAACGAGACCGAGCGAACATAATGAGTGTGCCCCCGCAAGGGCTCACTGACTGGCTGACCAGTTGCAGCATCCCACAGCCGAACTGTGTTGTCATCGGAACCACTGACAATGCGAGTGCCATCCGGTGAGAATGAGACCAAGCGAATGTAATCGGTGTGCCCCTGCAAGGGCTCACCAACTGGCTGACCAGTTGCAGAATCCCACAGCCGAACTGTGTTATCCTCTGAACCACTGACAATGTGAGTGCCGTCTGGTGAGAATGAGACCGAGCGAACATGAGCAGTGTGCCCCCGCAAGGGCTCACCAACTGGCTGACCAGTCACAGCATCCCACAGCCGAACTGTGTTATCATCTGAGCCACTGACAATACGAGTGCCATCCGGTGAGAATGAGACCGAGCGAATATAATGAGTGTGCCCCCGCAAGGGCTCACCAACTGGCTGACCAGTCGCAGCATCCCACAGCCGAACTGTCTTATCCTGCGAACCACTGACAATGCGAGTGCCATCCGGTGAGAACGAGACCGATAAAACCCAACCAGTGTGCCCACTGAGTACGGTCTGAACAGCCGGCCAGTTCATAGCACGGCCAGATGCTATGCGAAGAATATTTGGGAATCCTGCAGAAAGCATATTCCATAGCGGAGATTTGGCAGGCAAGAACGGGAGTGCTGATACATACAGATGCGGTGTGCTGTGTAGAATCATGCTGCCGAAGACTTGAATGAATCTCTGGACATCTGTAGTAGTCGATGAGACATCTTTGAATTCGGAATGGCCCTGATGTCGAGCATCAGCGCTTTATCTGACACTCTGTAGTAATGTACTCACCTTTAGCCACTGAGGAATGAGTGAAAGGGCAGAAACGGCACCACTAAGAGCACCGATCAGAGCAAGTAATTCGAGCCATAAAAACAGCCGTTCGTGGTCGAAGAACAATTTCGCTTCTTTGGCAAGCTCCTTGTCGAACGCTGTGGTTCGTACGTGCGACGTCCAGAATCGAGAGGAATATGACAGATGTGGGGGGATACATTTTTCGACTCGTTGTTGTAATCCAGGATCTTTACTATTAGGTAGATACGATGACTTTAAATCACAGATGTTGAAGCGCAGGCCATGTTCCATCACTCGAAGCGACGCAAATGCAAGGTTATGTTGAGCCTTCGATAAGTCGATAAAAAACTCCCCGCTGGATGGTTCATCTGTCAAGAAATCGCGGAAGGATGCGTGAAGGGGTCGGATTGGGGAATCTGTATTGGTGGTACCGCTGAGGAGGGAGCCCATGCTTTTTACAACAACCTCCACGTCGAAATCGTCCTCTCGAGTTGGAAAATAGCGCCTCATGGCGTTCAGGGAAGTTAAAGGAAGGGGTTCTGCTGTGGCTAGTATTTGTCCCATCACCGAGCGGAATCTCGCTAGCGCTGTCGAATGCGATTTCTGTGAATGCTGGATATGGCTGGATGTATCCTTGGGCATGATATTTGTTAAAATGAGGCCGTACATGCTGTGCAACAGCATGCTTCTCTCAGCAGGATCGCATGATACTACGGCGTTGTAGCAATCGTGTGGAGATAGTCCTACGTGGGACTCTTTGATGTACTCGCAGGCAAGACGCGCCCACTCGAAAAGTCCGTCAGCTTTTTCAGCGAGGACCGCGAACTCTCCGTGCTGGAAATCTAGCTCCTCCAACTCCTTGGATACGTAAGCATGGATGTCGCGCTTTGCGTCTGCTGTTGGGATGTCATCCATGGACACCTGTCGAATATGCCCAACGCCACGAAACGCGTCTTTGATGTCACCGAGCGGGCGAGAGGTGACGATGAAGCGGAAGTTGTGTGGGAGATTTGTGATTTTGGGAACGTCGGGGTTCTGATGTTTGCCAGCTAGAATGCGGAGGAGGTCTCTCCGCGTCTCTGCTCCGCCGCTCTCATCCAGCGCATCAATCATGATCACAATGGGGCCCGCGGTGGACCCAGATGACTTCTCCAGCGGTTCGATCAGAAGCTTTTGCCACTGCTGGGTGATATCTGCTGTATTCTTCAGCGAGTTTGAGTCCTGAACTGCATCTACTAATGCCCGCCTCATCTCCGGGTCACGGTCAGCCAGGTCGCGCGCGATCGTGGAAAAGATCTTTTCGTGGCGACGATCTGCTTCTCGCTGACGGTCAAAAGAGTAGCATGAACCGAGCCCTCCCACGTTGTTGAACCACTTAGCGATGGTGTGGCCGATGGCCGACTTTCCGTACCTGCAGGGCCGGATAACCACAGCACGCGTGGAACATTGTCCCCAGTGCTGTTGACCCGTTCTGTAATCTGGGAAAGGATTGCTGTGCGCGTCCCTTGGAGACATTGTTTCCTGGTATCCAGGCCTGCGCCAGCTGCATAAGTTATACCACTGAGATCCAATATTTCTCCTGAAAAGGTATGAGTAGATGTTAAATCACCAACACGTTCAAACACTTACCCGTACGGTGGATGTGTATAGCTACGTCGTGAGCGACTTGGTCCCGGAAGTTTTGCATGAGCGTATCCAACACGTCACTGTACTGTTGGATTGTATCTTCTGTTTCTGACATGACATTCTTTCCGAGTCTCTTCCCTGTGATATCAATAGAAACTTGAGACGGTGCAGAGTGTGACAGCTTCTTAAGACTCACAAAAGTTCTTGGTCTCAGAATATTTTTGGATAAATTGAGCGCATTCGAAGGTCTGTTGAGAGATCTGTCCGAGGATAATGCGCATCGACGAGATTTGGCCAAGCATTCGATCTTGTGTTATAAAGTCATAAACTTGACACAACTTCTCGAGAAGTGTGAGTACCGCTGCGTCGAGGTCTGTTTGAGCTAGAATAATCTGCACGAATGATTGCTGAGTGATGTAAGATAGGAAGGGATGAAAAGAAAACGTACTTTAGCTGCACAAGACAACACGCCCAGCGCCATCTTTGCATATGGATGTAACTGTGGAATAGCATTAGTTCGGTTCCAATATAGTAGAAGGCCCATACATCCGCGATCTCTCCAATAACAGCGTCGAATATCTTGAGGGGTTTGAGATGTGTGTCCCCGAACTTGCCTGCGGTATGGAGATCCTCTTGTGCTTCCTTGCCAGGAGACGCCGCAGTTATCGCACGTCCCGAAAGTAAATGCATATGATCCATAGCATCTTGTGCACCCCAAAGTACTGATTGGACATCATCCTTCACTTTTACACCGGACGGACCAGCCTGAGCCTGCGCGACCACCGAAATTTAGAGGAAGCAGAGAAACTAAAGGATAAGTATGGGAACTCACCTCGATATTCGGGGTCGGTGAAACAGGTTCATCATGACTGACATTCGGGGGAGCAGGACTCTGGCTGCAGGAATCCTTTGAGCGCTTGTTGCAATGTTAGTCGTATTCTAGGATACTCGCTACACATGCTTGTAGACTCACCCTCCTCAACATTTTCGCTTCTTCTTTGAGCTTCTTCAGAAACCGACCGATTTTACTACGGGGTCTATGCTAGACGAAGGATATGTCGATGTCAGTGTTTGGAGTGGAGCGATGTGATCCTCTTAAGCCACATACAGAGCTTCCAGGAGCTGTTGCTTGACTAGGTGTGTGGTTTTCTCGAGCCGAATCTCTCGATGAATGATTGTCTTTGCTCATCATGAATAATGGTTGAGTTGAAGCAAGAGGAGGGTTCCACGTTATTCATTGTTGCATGCGCAACTTGAGGAAGCCTGGAGGCAGGGGCGAGCCGTGAGACTGAAGCTATAAATAACCAATTGAATTTCGACCGCATTCAAATCATTCTGCGGTCGCTTTACGACGACGTGCATGACCATCGACTGTGGATGAAGTTATGGAAAGCCGGAGCACCGTGCTCGTTTTGCCAGCGACTTTGGTCACATGCAGTTGAGAGACCCCAAACACTGCGTGCAAATAATACTTCGATATAAGCATGTCAAAACAAAACGTGAATCTACAAGTGACTGTTGACTGAAATTCGCACATTCAAGCGGCCATGGTGAGGGGGTTAGGGTTATTCCGTATAAGGCGATCCGTTCTGGAACGGATCGCCTTATACGGAATAACCCTAACCCCACCATGGCCGCTTGAACTTCGGTGGCTTGTATATTAGTATGATTTGTACAATACATGTGCTGTCACATCTTGGTGTTAAAATTGATCGCGGAGAAACAATCCATGTTTAGACTATGACGACAGAACAAGAAATTCAACCAATCTACTATGCAGAGTCCATATCCGCCTCTGTTCCCATCTCCATATCAGCTGTCCCCAATTCCATTCCAGCTGTTCCTATCTCCATCTCCGTCCCTATCTCTGCTGCTTTATAAAGTTCTAGCTTAAAGCCGCTCCATTTACAATAATTATTGCAATTGTGCTTCTGCTCGAATGCACTGACTGCACGTTCAATATTGCCATCCCCAAAGACATCCTTGCCATTGCTGACTAAGCTACAGTCCCTGAATGAGTGATACATCATTGCAAAGTGAAAGAAAAAATCACATACGGATGAGTAAGAACTTGAGGGTCGGACAAAATCTCGGATCCACCTGCAGCGCAGCAGTCAGCCTAGAAGGTCATGTACGATACCACACAATGTTGGATACCTTGATAATCGGAGATGAAAGCGAGACCGCCAGTTTTGGCGTATTGTATATGTTGTGTGCAAGCTAAAAATGCAGCAATTTCGTAGCCAACCTCATATGGGTCAAGCATTGGGTTGCAATCCATATTATGGATATATTTGAGGAAGTCGTCAGGGATCAACTCTTCAACAAGGTACCCAGCCCGAGGCATCCGAGTCGGCGACTTCGATTTATGGCCAGGTTGTACTTGATCATGTGATAATGCGAGACCAGCCTCAACAAAGCGCATGCGAGGGATGTGGAAGGGTGGAGGTTCAGACGAGTTCGAAATACAATGGTCAATGTACTCATATGAAAATGTTAGCAATGCACGTGCCCAGTAAAGCACATTTGCCTCTTTGAATAGCTTTGGAAGCTCATCGCTTATCGTATAACGTCCAATCGAGAATCTCATCGGGTTTTTGCTGCTGCCCGGAGGGTAATTCTTGTAAAAGGGTCGCTTGACTGCAACCTTTTGGCGTGGACGTGAACCTAGGAGAGTTTCGGGGGCTGAGAACAGTGTCAAGAAACCTGGATGGGCTGTTTTGAAGCCTCCGGCGCCGAGCATATCATCTGTGGAAGTCTGAATTGTAAGCTGGCCGCTATGGCCCAATTCGGTATCCATGCGGAAGGCAGCGTGAAGCTCCGGGTCCTCTAAAATGACTGATAGTGGGCGTGTTGGGACAGGGAAGAATTCAATGGTCTCGTGCTGGATAGTGAGCACTACAAGTGACGTTTAGAGAAGGACTTGAGAGTGAGGTCATGCTTACTTTGTTCGACGTTTATGTTTGCAGTCCCACCAGACTTCAAAACTTCCCTTAGGTGTTCTCGATCTGGAGAATGGAAAGCAACCTTAGCAGGCGCTGCTTTCTTGAGGGGAGGTGAGGATGGGATACTAGTGATCTCACGGAGAAACCGCCGCTTGACTGGCACTTGGGATGACACTTCAGACGGCGCTTCAGATGATGGTGCTTCAGATGATGAGACGGTCAATGAATCAGCTGCTGCGCTCAAATGGACATTCTCTTTCACAGAAGGTGTGGAGAGTAACTCGGGCCGTGAATGCGTGCTAAATCGTTCCTAAGGATATAGGATTTCATGTCAGTAAGTACCTATTTGTCATTGTCAGATGAGTACGAACCTCTTCAGCTTTATCAAGCCATGTCTCGTAGTTCTCCCACTGAGACATGGGTACAACAACGTACAATAAGAATTGTTTTGGCTTGAATGTCATAGCGCGTGAGCCTTTGCGAGTTGCATGCATACACTGAGAGTAAAAATAAGGTTGACGAGGTGGATGGGTTGATAAATCAACCCATCCACCATCCCGAATGACGAATTGGTCTTGGCGCCATGGAAAGCCTCCTGCAAAAGCTTGTATCTTTGGCCAGATGGTGTCCAGAGCGAGTGCAATGAGTCCTGGTGCATCAATGCGTGCGTCAACGTCTTTCTTGCCCTCGCATATGTTCTGAAATTGAAAGCTGTCAGTACAGTAGCATTCTGATTCTATGGTACGTACTCCAAATGGTATGCCATGGGCGCCCTTCCTCCTATTTCCACCTTCTCGTACAGCCGAGACTTCTAAGCTAATAGTCTCTGCTGGGGGAACAGCATATGCTTGCTTGGCCCAGCGTTCTCGTTCAGCGCCATACTGTGCATGGTTTGCTGAGTAGCCAGGCTGGCCAGTGTTGGTACTGCCCCAGCTGGAAGGAACGGCTATATCTGGCCCAGCACGACCATAAGAGGCACTAGTGGCAACTACACGCGGTGGCTGCTGAATGGCCCCAACCGACGCTGAGAATCACGTTAGTAAAGGTAAAAAGGATGCAAGTATAAGGACGAACCTGGTTTCCATGCGGCATTGATGTTTTGCCGGATAACTTGAGCATCAGGACACTGAACAGTGGGCCTTATGGATGTTGCTGCTTTGCCTTGATAGTGTCGGTGACAAGCTGCGCACACAAAGCGCCCGCGTTGGCCAGTGACTATTGTAGCAATGTAGAAACATGGATCTCCCTTATGAATTTTTGCAGCACATGTAGAGTGTTCACAGATGCGGTCTTCGTTGGCGAATGCGTCTTCAGTGAACTGTGACACAACTTCGTAAGAGGCCATGATGAATAGGATGAGATTTCAATGCGGGACATGACAAGTTATATACTGTAATAAACAGGCATACTAGATCATCTGGATGTCCTGTATGCGACCAAAGTGAGAGCACCAAGAACGAAGTGAAAGCACCAAGAAAAGTGAGAGCACCCACCAAGTAGGCCAGTAGGCCGTTTCCATCATCTCAATATGCTCCGTCTCAGTATGCTCCGTCTTGATATGCTGATATGCTGTATGAACCTGCCAAAGTGAGAGTGCCAAGAACGAAGTGAATGAGAGCACCAACCAAGTAGGAGACCATAAGCCTCATCTTGAAGAGCGCCGGTTGTTGTATAAACCGTCTGAATGTGCTGCACCGAATGAGAGCACCAACCAAGTAGGAGACCATAAGCCTCATCTTGAAGAGCGCCGGTTGTTGTATAAACTGTCTGAACGTGCTGCACCAAATTAGAAATTAGGTTGATCAGACCAAGTGTGAACATCGAGAACACCATGAACTTCACCTCAATCTTGAAGAGTGCCGGTTTTAGAGAGAATCACCTTGTTGCAAAACATTCAGCGAAACCATCCTGAAGGGGATTGTACAAAGAAAAGAAGAGAGGATACTCGCCTTGAGATGTTGAGACATGATTGCTGTGAGTAGACGGCTTCTTGCTTTTGACTTAACTGGGGTGCAAATGCGGCTATGAAAGGAGGTGACTAGAGATAGTGGTTCAGTGTGCAATGCTGGTGAACGTTTCTCTAGTCCGCGGAGTCATGTGTATTCAAAATGGGTATGCATGTTGTAGGATGGAGAGACTGAACTCATTTATGGTTGAAGGACCACTGGTATCATCTGCAATGCTGGTGAACGTTTCTCCAGCCAGTCCGCAGAGTCATAATGGGTATGCTTGGCGCAACCACTTCGATTCGTATTGAGCATCACTGACGTAGCCACTTGATAGAATCACGGAGTATATAACAGAATATTGTAAATTGCGACTGTCTTGCATCTCCACCATGCCTAACCAGTATAAACCCACGCGTGAGTCCACTTACTTTACACCCTGACTTTAATCTTGACACAAATCCTAGCGCCCTTAGATGAGCTCACGCCTCACATCCTGCGCTATTGGAAGACACGTCTCAATGATAAAGAGATCGTTCTGGCCTTACAGAAACATTTTGATACAGAACGCTATGGTATTGGGTGCGTAATAGTTATGATAAGCTAACTCTACCACTCATTTTTTATCTTAGGCTTACAAAGTTTCGCCAAATTCGTGTGGATATGGGCCTCGAACGCTCGCGTCGGCAGGGTCACACTATAGAGACCATCCGCGAAGCTGTCATGGAACTTCGGCAGATGTTCCCTCATGCTGGAACACGAGAAATGATTGGTCTACTCTTTCACGAAAAGAACATGAGCGTAGCTAAGTAATTCTCCCAATTCATTGTGTTGTCAGAGACTTATAGACTACACTAGGTCCGTCATGATGTCGTACTTTGCTGCGTATGAGCCTGAATTAGTACGGCAACGTAAAGCAAGGCGACTGAAACGGAAGCGCTTCTGGGCGGCTGGCGTCAATGATCTCTTTGCCGTTGACCAGCATGACAAGTGGCTGAGGTTTGGGCTCGGTCTCCACACTGGAGTTGAACTGTTTTCAGGGCGGATCATGTGGATTAGAGTATGGCACTCCAACCGAAATCCGCAGTTAATCCTTAGCTACTACCTTGACACAATCACAGAACTTGGTCGTAAGTTTCAGATATACCTCTTGTAAATGCTTCACTGACACAACTGCCAGACATGCCACTAATCACTCAATCCGATTTAGGCACCGAAAATTATGGCATTGCCAATGCACAGACGCTTCTTCGCCAGCGCTATGACCCAACCCTGCAAGGAACTCTGCAGCATCGTTGGATGCGTACAAAGAAAAACGTAATGCCGGAGATCACTTGGTCACAACTCCGGCGCAGGTTCACTCCTGGTTTTGAGACCTTGCTGGACGAAGGTGTCATTGAAGGCTGGTATGATTCAGGGAATACCCTTCACATGTTCGTAGCACTTGTCTTACAGTTTTATGTACTCATAATGTCTTGCCATTCGTCTAGGATGGTCTTTCGTTGGGTTTTTATACCCTGGTTGCAGCAGGAGCTGAATGCTTACAGGGATCGAGTGAACAATACTGCCAAGCGGCGTGACCGCAACAAGGTAATTTATTCATACCCGTCTTGTGACAATGCGCACTTATGATTTCTCTAGATACTCCCACATGGCGTCCCGAATCTTATCTATGATTCTCCTGAAGATTTCGGAGCTTTGGATTTCAAGGTATTTTATTTACATTAGTGACGCTGTGTGAAGGCTTACTATGCCAACTAGGTTTCTATAGATCACGAGGGCATCGACTACGTTCGTAATTTCTACATCAATGCTTCGAATCCAGTGTTTGATATTGTCCCACCTATGCTTGGTGACTTTATCGAACATTGCTATGATGCAATGGGACGCCCTGCAGTCACTCGGTTATCAGTTTGGGATGTGTACAGGAACATACTGTCTGCTGTACAGCTTGCAGAGAATCCGCATCCCAACTTACTACTGACGGAAAACGAAGATGCTCACGCTAGTGCATTGCAATTGATTGGTGGCCATGCCGATTTACCTTTTAATGAGGAAATGGATGGCATGTACTACATGGGTGGTGTGCGTGGAGGATTGGGCCTAGGTACTTCGTGAATCTCCTTCAATAAACAATATACTGACGAGAGCAAAGGTGATTCTCACATCCATGACTTAGATGCTCTAGCCGAGCTTGATGAACCCAATGTTCCATCAGATAACGGTCCTATAGAAAATGGTGTTGATCACACAGCCTTGATAGTTTGGCAATTTTCAAGTGACGAGTCGGATAATGATGGCATAGTGGATGAATGGTGACATTTGATTGTGTTAGTGTACCTCGTAATTACTTGAATTATTCATGCAAATACTTGACTCTGGCTCCAAGGCGTGTCAGGTGTCCTGTAGAAACTTGTTGCCTTATTAGGCAATGCACGTGAGCAAATTCAGTCACAAAATGAGCACGGTGCTCCGGCTTTCCATATGAAGTGGATGACTATGACGAAATACATACTTCAATTTCAACGAGTGCAAGCGAGCAGTAGTACGGCTCAAATTCATTCAATCGAGATTCGAGAAGTACGAGCTTGAGAAGAAATTGCAAGCAGGTGACCCAATAATTCAAATTGCGCTCGAGATAGAAGTCTTAGAGTTGGCGAAACCACCGCGTGTTGACCACACGTGCCAGCAGTCACTGGACGGCCATCGTTTACATAATCATCGTGACTTTAACGTCCCCTTACACGTGTCCACCTCAATGCCAGTCTGGTATTACCGCTCTTATCATCAACCCTTGATGAATTTGATCCGTTCATGATAAAATAGTAAGTCATACAACATTTCTCATCATGATCGTGGACTGTTGACTTGCGCTACCTTAGATCGGCAGATCTTGCCCGGATGGCAAGAGTACTTGCATAAACTGCAGGACATGAAGTTAGGTACGTAGCTGCTCGCTCTACTGTAACAATTCTATTGACGGTCGGGAAGTACTCATCAACTCCGCACGTGGTATTGGCATCCTCAACGTTAATCGTAGCACCATATTCGCATCGCTACAAACCTCATGCTGGTTCTTGGGGAACTCCATTTTCTCCTTACGTGTCTGACCTATTAGGACGGCAAGACACCCAAGCCTCAAGCTCATGCCATGCTCAAATTAGCTCAGCGCCTTCAGGTTCATCCCAGAGATTTCTGATAGCTAGAGGCTTGGTGAGTCTCCCATCAAGTCAATCATAAGACATTCATTTATTTCTTTCCAGGAATCACAAGCTGCGCGTGTCCTCTCTCAGTGCCGTTCAAATGGGGGAGACGAACGCAACCCTCTAGTGGCTTTTGATTTGGCTCCAATCCGACATGCTTTGAACCTCGAACGAGAGTTCGCTTCTGCCTAAGGTGCTTCTCGACTCCCGGCAACAGACAGCGCATGTTTGCCATCGTGTGGATCGCCGCAGCATTTCTCGCAGTGGAGGTTTGATCAGTCCCGTTCTATTTTGAAGATTGCCATTGACGTCCGCCTCAGAAGTAATTATCTGGTGTCGTATTGCATCAACACGGTCTTGGATAGGGTGTACGTTTTCGAGGATTCCAGATGGTACATAACCTGACAAACGTTTCAACAGCGGTATCACCCAGACTAGAATGAAAGTAGCCATTGACGATGGTCTACAGATTCATCCATGGTCTTTCAGAAGCGAAACTCAAAATGGATGCACATTTCACGCGTTTAGATTTTCAATTTACCTAGTGCGCTCGCTGGTGGGGACTGGGCAGGATGATGGTGGATAAACTAGGGAGGAGGAAAGTTTCTCAAACATCGGAATGCCAACAGGTCAGTACTGTTTTGCGACACTGGATCGTCAAAATTGAAGGCTTATCATCTGTCCAGCTTTCTCTTCTATGTGGACGGTCACGACTGTTCTTTTTAGCCAGTCTGGGAACGTGGCAGCATGTTCGTCACCTTGCATGTATGCTGGTGCAAGCTAATGATCGATCGATCAAGCTCCAACAGCTACCGTGCCGCTCATTTTGATATACTTTTTATCTACAACTTTAAAGTGTATACTTCGATGCTTGTGTTATATACGCTCGAGATCCTGCTTTATAATATTCGTGGCAAATGTTGACACACAGGTACGCTTCCCGCATTCCCAATATGTCGTTCTTCTCGCTTCTTGCTATGTATCGTGACGGTGCTTGCGCACCAGTCCCCGACTCCTGATTCCAACCTGCTCGTTCTCAAAATGACATGCACCGCAACGTGTCATCGTATTTCAAGTCGTGGACATCGATTTATTCACGACAACTTAATTTATCTCACGTTAAGGGCATGTATCAAATCCAGTACTGTAACCGTACGTACCAGCAACACAAAACAGAGTGTGGTTCAGATACATGAGTGCAGTAAATGTTACATATGCAAGATGATGCGTACCGTAAGAACCACGAGGTGGTACATCATAGGTGCAAAGTAGGACACTCTGTGGCCCGCAACATCCGAGAAGAGAAAGCACACTGATCAATCCGCTTTCGACTGGCCATCTGGAGTGATCAAAGCCGACCCGACCAAGAATGTGCACAACAGTTTCGATGACCTTGATAACAACAATCAGAAACAACATAAGATAAACAAGGCAAAGGACGCTCAGTATGCCATAGGCTACCCAACCGCCTGCGCCTATTGAAATCTGAACGAGCTGTTAGCATTGGACTTCACGGAGACAGGCAGCCTTACTGTTAGGGTCAAAATAACTAGCGGCACCGCAACCATGAAGGAAGTGATGAGGCAAAGGACAACAAAAAAAGTTTGAGAGGCCTCACCACACGCGTGACAGTTGGATAACCTACAAAAGGCTTGTCCAACCTCGCATGGTGTACTGAACCTTGCTCACCTACAAAAGGCCGGCGAGGACAGTAGGGGATGGGCCGCAACAAACAATCCGCACCACACAATGCCCAGTTAAACTTTTGACAGCCTCATATGGAGGAAGAGCCATGTCATATCCTCCATATTCATTGACCGCATCAGTTAACCAAAACGGAGGCAGAGCCAAGTCATAGCCACCATTGGTTCTGAGTATGCTGTAGTTAAGGTTGCAAGGTCGGGTACAGAGAAATTAGACGTATCGATGTGGCAATGACCCTCCTCTACTAACGTGGGAGTTGGGGACGCTGTCACATGACTGAGAGAACGTGGCACTTTTTCCTTGAGTGATGTCACCACTCAAGGAAAAAGTGCCATGTGGCTTGCATCATGTGACTTCCAATTCAGAAAAAATACTTGTAAAATGTAAATAGCTTATTTATTCGAGTTTGAAATTTGAAGTGCGAAGAAGCACCGAGTCTTATGGCCTCGTGTGTTTCTGACATGACTAAGTGAGCGCGGCAGTCCTGCCTTGCATAGAGGAGAAAAGAAGACCTGGACGTGCCAACGTTATGACAGTATGATTATATCTTCGTGTTCACTTATTGATGGCGATGCTAGATATCGACGAGCACGTCATTTTCCGTTCGTCTGAATTTGAAACTACAAGGCCCGATTCACAGAAGTTGTGACCTAATTTGAATGCAAAGCGGTGACATTTGCAATTTTGCATATCTCAGATACCCATCATGTGTATGCAGATTGATTTGGTGCTACGCACAATGTTGTGTTTTACATCAGAGCCACACTACGCTAAATGTACTTGTGACATCATAGCTCGATGGCCGCAGCAAAGAATAACGAGGAGCAGGAGAATTAGGTATGGAGAGGTGTACTCTGAGAGCAGCCCGAGTGAGTCACTTCATTTGGATCTCCCCTACTTTTCGTTTCCGACTTTTTTCACTTTCATCCCAACAGAATGTGACCTTGGACAAGCTGTTTTACTCCTCAGTCCGGGTGAGCAAAAACAGAGACAGAGCTGACCGGTATTCATGCATTCAAAGTAAGGATGTATCCCATTCCTCTAATTCTTGTTTCGGCAGTAAAGCGCTGCATGGTGGAACATTTAGCACAGACGAACACCACCCATCACCAGGTTCGCATTCGTTTTCTAACAACATGATCCTAGTATCAAATGATTCCATTCGGTGGCCGTTTACGCTCGACTCAAATGACCAGTTATGTTGTTGGTTCGTAGAGAACCATTGGACGATTCATGACTATGTGATGATCTAGACTATAGTAGCCCTGCGCTTTTGCAGCAGCCTTCTCTTTGGGGTTGAGGTATGATTGGGGTGAGCAAGATAGTATTCAAGTGTCACTGGTATGCTTATGGTGCGTTTGCATTGACTTTTGGGCGAGAGGTAGGTCGGTATCATTACTGGAGCAATCATCTCGCTAATCGCGTATTTACAGGTCGAACTAGTCTGAGGTAAACAGAGTCTCGCATCAGAAAACAAACGGTAATACGATTAATGCGCGACAGAGGTAACATTGGTCATTCATGACTGTTCTGTATCTCAGTGTACGTATCTCGTGTTGCAAGTGTGGTTGAGACGCTGTACTGACTTGACAATATTCTAGATCCGCTATGCCGGTATACCGCATGCGATGTACGTTTGGATGGCTAAACAATTGATGCTGTGTTGATTAGCTGACTCGCATACTCAGCATCAAGACCCAGTGTATGTCTACTCACACACACTCCATATGTTTCCTCTGATCGACGACATGTAGTATCTCTTCCGAGAATTTTGGTAACAGAATTAGTGAGTATTCTTCACCGTTCTCTATCATTCATATCCAATCAATTGCACTCCCCTGCAGGCGTGAGTGAGTTACCGAGCCTCCTGGTTCGATATAGTGATCGCCATAGCTGTGAGTTTGTTTAAAGTTATCATGCGAGGCTGTTAACCAACATCGCTTGATTTTTTAGGTCGTATGGTGTTCGATGCACTCAGTCGGATGAATGTTACCATGACTTTAGTATTGGGTGGTGAGCTACGCAGCTGCATTACCTTGACTGGACTGACACAACGTGCAAGTCATGATGATCGCTCAGTTGCATGCCTTGCATCAATCCAGATATCTCTCAGTGTTATCTTCCTGGCTGTCAACATCGCTGACAGAGTGATCGCCGCAATGGTCATGAGTCGTGTTTCGTCAGGTAAGCTTTAATTTTGGTAAATGGTGGACTAGAATGCGCAAGGCTCGTTCGCAAACATAGAGGTGTTCATTCTCTTCGGCATCACTCAATACGCTTCTGACTTCCAAGGAATCTACTTCTGGCTTTGATGACTTGGATTCTCCCCGCTTTATGGGAGGTCCTCGCACTATGCCTCACAGTCCAGATTGCTTTCAAACGCTCCGTAAGCTGCAGCGACCATTGACAAGATGGCTTAATGCCAGAGACTGTTTTGAAAACTTATGTCTTTACTTTCAGTTTTGTTGCCATTTCCGGCTTCATCCTCCCTTTACATTTCGAACGGCCATAGCGGTATGTCAATGTGACACTGACTTTCGCATGCGACCATCGTTCATCATCACTACAGGACACAATCGTTGCGGAACGTTAGATTTATTTTCGTTTTGCTCAAGCTTCATAGTCACGTTCTGGAACCACGCCTGCTTCTTGATGTTCAAAAATATCACGCAAAGCTCGTGGTCCACCCCAAAACAGGTCCTTGCACGACTTCAATTGGTGCATGTGTCGACCAGCATCAGCGTGTGGCATGGAAAACGCTTGCTGTTTTTGCCGCACGCCGTATTCTTTCAGAACGGGAGCGAACTCGCTTTTCTTTCAAATATTTCATTGTGATACTTATAAGTATAAACTATTCATTGTAAACTTGGTAGAGAACCTATAGGTCTGGGTATATCGTACAGCGTAAGCAAGGTTTCTGTTAAGCATCGTAACATTGCGCTAAGCTATCCGAATCAAGAGTAGATTTTGAAGGTACGAACAAGAAAGATTAGTTCTCCCAAATGTTGTTAAGAACTGCGAGTGGCCGTGAGACACATTGGAGGCTACAGCGGAGGGTCTTGTGAGAATGCGAGAGACGGGAGGAATGCTGCTGGAGAAGAAGTATGTGGCACAAGCAGGTAAATTATATGCCAGTCAAGCGATACAGTCAAAGGACTCATGCCGTCTAGTAGCAGGACTGACCAGGGACAGATCAATTCCGAAATATCGGAGGCATCGTAGAGGCGAGTGATGCTTTGCCAAAGGGTGATTTTAACGATTTCAAGTTAGTCTAATTGACGGTCGGACATACATTCGTCGAGCACTGGAACTGTCATACTGGTAATCTGCTTGCTTCATTTTGTCATCGGAGCTGGTGGACAAATACAATCGAGTCAACTATTCAGGCAAGGACAGGTGGGATATCTTAGACATGGTAAGGATTTGAATGGGATTCAATCTTTGGTCTCTTCGCAGCGAGAAGGGGAGCCTAAGGATGAGGGAAAAGACTGTTGATGTGAATGATACAAGGCGCGATACAATGATAAAAACCTTTTGACATGCATATCGTTTCAGTGCACGTGGTAGCCCTGGGCCACGGCTCCGAGAATATATCAAGGTTTGATGAAAGACTCTAGGTTGCGTCATCGAAACAATCATTGCAACGTTGAGTACCTGATCAACGCTACAATTAATAATGTTAAGGTAAATCACTGGGCCGGTCACCACAACGACAACACGAAGCCTGATGGCAGTAGGGTACATAGTAAGTGTCCAGGTGTGCAGTGAACGGAGGTGACATGCAACATCCCATCGCATCTTCCCGAATCCCGTCGGATACACTGTTTATCCAAGCTTTTCCGATTCCGAAAACATCGCATCCTTCCGGACCAACTTGGACACATTTACTTCACAACATGGCTGTCAAAACGCGCGCGGTCGACGCCGTAGTATTGTCCTATAATTAACTCAAAGTTCGCTTGCATATGTGTCTTCCTACTATCGAGTGAGTGTTCGAAATACATGGACAATTCCTGTCGTTCAAGAATGTTAATGAATTGTCGTCTGATAAATAAGTCGTATGTTGACCTAGTACTACTGAACACAATGTTGCCATATAGGGACTTACATTCGGCGTCTCAAGACCAGCATGCTCGAGCGCAAAAGAGTATATGCAACTGGCAAAACTTGAACCACCCCCTTCTTACGCTAGCAACCTCAACCTACTCTTCCCCCAAAGTCTATCAGGGCTTTCCCTCGCGATTGGATGGGCACATAGCGACAGTGCGTGAGTGTACGGTACAGCAACACAACGTGATCAATGTCATGATGTGTTGGCCCTTGGTGTGTGCCACTGTGTATGGCGGATGTTTTCAAGGTTAAGTTTTGTCAAGACTCGAACAACTCAACGATCTGACACGGGTCTACAAACCTAAAGCTCATGCCTCCAGTCATCGAGATCCATGGATTCACTTGAAAAGTGCCCTCCTTGTCAGTGCTGTCCCCTCAAGCAGGTGCCGATAATGTATCCTCTTCTAGATGCGAGCATCACCATATCGTTCGGTTAAGATGATGATGCGTGGAGACATTGGAGAGGGCTCATACATGGTGCATGTGTGGAGATTCAGCGACAGATGTCGATTTTGTACGATACGATGAGTCCGTGCTTAGCATATAGAAGTGGGTCAAATATCTCGGTTCGTCTATCTCAATTTTCTATCTGCCACTATCGTAAACCACTCACACATGGCACATTAGTTCTGTCTCTTCGCGTTGTCCCACGTTCACAAATTGCCGTACCTCCGAATCTCTCATTCAACTACTTGCCAAGAGTTCACACTCTATGCATAGCCCAACCTCTCTAGCCGCCACAGATGACCCTGTAACTAAATCTTAGGAATACACGGATTCATCATCTCTACAGTTCCACAATCAAGTGAACGTTGCGGACGACGGTCATTGACCTTCACACCCACGTTGCAAATTGAAGGTTCTGCACTAACCATTTTGGCATCCTTACGATACGAAAGCCCAATGGCTAAGGAACAGAGCGAGAAGTTCGAGTTTTCAGTCACGCGACTGCAACGTCTACGTGGAGTGCACAGATGCTCACCCCTTGATCTCATTTCGTTTACTCAAGCACTGGAGAGTGGTATACGTATATATAGCGCGAATGTTACTGTCATACATCTATCAAATTCGCCTCTCACCCACACTCATCCTCTACCAATATGACCATGGTCTCAAATAATCCCACTTGGTGGCCAGTCATCAATGCATATCGTCTTTCCAGCTATTTTACAGGTTCGTAGAGAGCAATCGTATTCTGAAGCTGGTGTCTCAATTTAACCTTGGCTGTGTAGTTGCTGCCTTTGTTATAGTGACGTATGATTGGGGTGAGCATGATGACATTAAAGGACTGCTGATATCTTACAAGTATTTTCAGCCGTTACATTTGGACAAGAGGTATGGCAATGTTGTGACTGGAGCAGCTATCTCGCTAAGAATGACTTTACAGGTTGAATTGGTTTGGGTGAGCAGAGACTCGTGTCAGAGGAACAATCATGAAAATACACTTAATTACAGAGGCAACGTTGGTCCCTAATGACAGTGCTATATCTCAGCGTATGTAGCTTGTTTGTCGTGGTTGCCATGTTGTATTGACTTGAAAGTATGCTAGGTGCGCTACCTTGGAATCTTATATGCTGCGTATGTTCGGATGCTAAACAATCGGTGTTGTGCTAATTGTTTCTCTCATAATCAGCCTGGCCATCCTGTGTATGTCTCCTTAGTATATTCAATGTCCTTGCTTCTTCTGACCAACGACATACAGGCGATGTTCCGACCATCTCGCTGACAGATACAGTGAGTCTTCTGCACAGATGCCTGCTATTCACCTTCAATTAACCGCAGTGCCCTGTAGCAGTGGGTTTGGTTTTTTACTACTAACTTCTTGGTTCGTTAATGACTACCGCACTATACTTCCACAGATGTAAGTCTTTGGAGTGTGTGCTATCCGAGGCCGATCACTGACTGGATTTGTCAGGCTGGATTGTGTCCGTCATATTGAATGTGACGGGTGTTATGGTATTCGCAATGCTTTGTGGTGAGCTTGGGACTTGTGAGATCTCAGTGATGCTGACTTGACTGAAACATGCTACAAGTCATCATGATCACCCGGTTGCATGCCATGTATCAACGATCCAGAAAGATCCTGATATTTCTCATTATTACCTTCCTGGCTGTGAACGTTTTCAGCGGAGTGGCAACTGTATTGTCAGCGATGGATACTTCGGGGGGTACGCTTAATCGTGGATGAAAATACACGTGCATGGGGCTCAATAAAATACCAGAGGAACTCAATCTCTCCGGCACCTATCAGTGCTCATTTATCTTTGTTCAAGATATGCGACTTCTGTCTTCCATTACTTGGATACTTGGCACTGTGTGGGAGTTCCTCGCACTATGTCTCGCAGTCTGGATTGCGGTAAAACACTTCCGTGAACTGCGACTACATTCGGCAGGAGGGATTATCGGGGACTGTTTCACGGTGTTGATGAGAACTCATATGGTTTACTTCGTGAGGTAAGCTCATTGTGGTTATTGTTCCTTTTTTCCACTGAAGGGTTGGACGTGGTAGCTTTGTTCCTGTTTCTTGCTTAGAGCTCATTATTTATTTCTCTCCAACACTCTCAATGGTACGTCAATCTTTCACTTACCTCTGTATGCTACCATGGTTTATCGTTTCTATAGTATTATTCCATGGACATTGTGCTTTACTCTGGGTTTCTTCAGATTTTAACAGTCATGCAGATTTTTGTGCTGGGACCACGCCTGATCCTTGGTGTTCGAGAATATCATGCCAAGCTCGTGGCCGATTCGGACGCAGCAACTGGTATGGCCTCAATCGCTTTCCAGGAGCGCGTGCATATATCGACTGGCAGCAGTGTGTAATTCTCGGTGAAGTTAATAACTGTCTGGTGCTCTACGAAGAGGAGGGGAATTTGCTTTTATTTAGTCTCACTTTTGTGATGGTATCGATCTAAATTATTTGTGTTCCAAAGTAGATTTCAAGGAGACATACAAAATTTTTGTCGTGGCATTGCATTTAGTCAAGTGATGTTCTGATAATGTCTCAATCAATGTTCTGGATATGACTACTCAGTACTGGCACTGACTGCCCATCCACACTTGCACCAACTACTGGTCTGTCTTTTCTCCGTGCGATGGCAATAATTCCTACGATTGCATCGGCGAATGGGCGTACGAGAGCCAAGTCGAGCGACAGCGCACTACTTCAGTCCCTCAGCAATCCGTCCTCGATTCATCATGCCTCTTGCCTCATTCAATATCCCACTCTTGTCTTCTCACCTGACTCACGCCAACTGGCTTACAGAAGATTTACTCAATGTATGTATGTAGAGCAGATCGTCTCGTCAGTCAAGTGCTGGGTACGATTGTAAGCTTCCAAAAGTCGATACTGGTGAGCATCCTCGTTTTCCATATGCTTTCGCGTTCCGACAGAATCCAGAACTTGAGATCATTTTGTTGTTTCTCTGCCGGTTTCTGGGCCTTCGTCGAAGGTTCAACTGACTTTACTCACATGTACTGAGGTTGGAGAGAAGGTCGTACCTTTGAGACGTATCGAGAAGCATTGGGGGCCTGTAGGTAAGTGTTTCTGTCGACTTAGTAGGCTAATTCGCTGCCTACTTGATGTTCGGAGCCAATTGATCTACATATGTATTTGACGAGAAAACGGAAGGAATACACTACTGATGATCATGAGTATACTCAGTAGGAGCGCAAAGAAATTGTAAGAAATGATAAAGAACATCTTTTAGAGACGAAGAAATAAACAGGGCAGATTAATGATAACCGTCAGTATACTCAGAAGAGGAACAGCACATGGAGAGCCAAAAACGAGTCCAGCATCCAGCGTGTCTGATGATGACATGAGGATTGGTATTTGGAGTTGTGTTAGTGACCACGAGAGGTGCGGTGACAGTGGAGACAGCAGCTTGTGCTTGAGACGCGCCATTAGAGTGTTGTGTGGTATTGCTATTGGGAGGAAGTGAGGCCCTCGCGGCAGAGTTCCCAGGTTTCAATGGAGGTATTTTCATCCGTCTTTCTCTTGCTGATGCATTCCTCTGCGTTGTATGAGATGAGGTTTGAATATTTGAGGAGACAAACAACATACACGTTTGCCCTTGGCATATGGAACATTGACTACTCCTGAGGCACGCTCGCAAAGCTCGATATCTTCACCGGTTGGTCTTCCGGAGAGACGAACCCAGTGGAAAGGGCGGGGTCGCGAAGACGTATCGTGGACATCGGTGTAGAATAAAGAGAAAAGTCGGTCCCGAAGTGTGCTTGGATGCGATGCGTGCTGAGAACATGCAAGTCAGGAAAAACAGTACTGAATTAAATGTTAAAGACGTACCTGCGCCCGATCTGGTAAGTCGTCAAAAAAACCATGAGGCACCCGGCGCTGGGGGACGATGATTGGCTGACGGACTGGACGTGGTGTAGCATCAGCCTAGAAGATAGGTTCAATTGCGATAGGATCTCAGCAAATAAGATTTGATCATAAAAAGTGTCACGTACAGCAAGGACCGGCTTGTCCAACAGAAGTTCGCTAAGGCCAGCTTCTTTTAGTATCCCAGAAACATCCCAAGTGTAGGCATTGTTATCGTCGCAGCCAGTGGCTAGTAGCTTTCCATCTACCGAAAATGACACAGAAAGCACGTGAGATGGATGTTGGAGGGGCGAACCGATGGGCTGGTTGTTGTCCAGGTTCCATAATCGTGCTGTCTTGTCCCAGGATGCACTTGCGAGGATGCGGCCATTCGGAGATATTGCAATGGAATCGACAGGATCAGTACTGTGCTCACCCAACACTGCGATCTGTTTCCAAGTTGTAGTACTCCATGTCCTAATCGAGGAATGGTATGACCCTGATATAAGTGTTTTTCCATCAGGAGTCCAAGCCAGGCACAACACCGAACCAGCTCTTTCAAGTGTTTTAAGAGTAGCGACAAGCTTGCCTATCTTAGCATCCCAAATTTTGAGACTGTCCAGAACCTGTTCGGAATCATCGGATCCGCCAGTTGCCAACATGGTCATGTCTGGCGAGTAGACGACTGCCCGCATGTGTTCGTGCCCTGTCTTGATTGGTGCGAGGTTAGTCTCTCTGCTCTCTACATCCCATTGTATTGCAGTCCCGTCGGAGGATCCGCTCAAGACTCGCTGACCGTCTCCACTCCAGCAGACAGAACTCACTGGCTTATTGCCCATCCATCTCACGACGACTTTGCCTGTGTCCATGTCCCACAACCTCACTCCGCCATCCATACTCCCGCTGACCGCTTTCTTCCCGTCCGGAGACATCGCTGTGGTCCATACCCCACTGTCTCCATCCCGCCAGTCGTCTCCTATCTGTTTCCCACTCTTCAAGTCCCATACCCGCAGCGAGCCGTCGAATGAACAGGTCATTATCTGTTGTCCGCCTGGTAGATGTATGACACTGTAGACAGAATGGGTATGTCCCTCAAATTTCTGGCGAGGCATTATCGATATTATCCTCGAGGTCTCCTGTCTCTCAACGAAGGGTGAAGACATCTAGGCGGAGCTCCGTTTCAGCTTTCAAATCTGGCAAAGACCAAAATCATCACTTACAACGATATGTTTCTCAGCAAGTCACGATGCGTTGATAACAAGACACAATAAGCCTTAGGCCAAAATTGCACTGAAGGTTTTGAGCGGGCACGTCCTCGTGTTCGCTTCACAGCTCCTAGGTGGGCACAGGGAAAATGCTGCGCCACTGCTGCGACTGTCTGCGGTATCTGCCGCGATGATCCAAATTTACGCTAAGCAGCAAATTGAAGACCGACAAGGACAACAGGGCTTGATCCAGTACATTTCATACATATGGGAGGGTAGCATATACGTACCGTGAGGACTGCATTGGCATACAAATCCGCGTTCACGGTTTGTCATGCGCCCTATGGAAATGCGCGAACCACTCCAATGAAAAGGATAGAAATGAACGGTGCAAATAGTATTTAGATTGGAGCACGGCATTGACTGCCGCTGCAACAACTTTCAGCATCACTAGAAAACAGTTCGCATCACCCGCTCTGACGAGGTCCTTAAGAGTGTTGAATTGGATTTCGATCGGATGTGGGTACTGCTTTCGGCCCCGGTGTTGCAGATCCGCGGAGTCTAAAAAAACCACCAAGCGTACGACTCGGGACGCATTAAAAAGACTGTTGATTTGACGGCATCAATATCTGCTATGCCTTCAGATCTGTCACGGTTGACGCTGATATCTACCAGTGACGAATATCAACATATGTGTCAGTGAGACGTGGATGCCTTTTGCTCGTTCTCGCTTCGAAGGTGCTCGTTACATCCAACTTGAAGCCTCCAATGTTCTGGTATGCCTGGGACAGGATAACACTTATTTTCACGCGCTCACTTTAGATGACACCTGTGTTCCAAACGCAACTCAGTCAGAATTACAAGCAACCACCCCTTCACAGTGGGAAGCTTGCTGGAAGTTAACGTTGATATGTATCATGCGCCTTATGGTGTGCGTATACTAATTTCGTGTTCCATGTGGCCGGTGTGGTGGAGGTGAGTTGCTCGAGAGAGCATCGCACTCTTTAGATGCTACTTGAAAGCTTACGAGGACATCCCAAAGATTGATATGGATATCACGAATGAAATGAAAACAGGTGCGCAAGCAGCTTGCGTTTGTCCATGGAACCGTGCAAGCCTGTTTCCAGCAAGATTGTCTCCCTGTACGCCGAAAACAATCACTTGCAGTTTGCAGTTCCGGAAGGATTGATTGGTAAGATTGACCCTACTACGCTATGCAGAGCGGACCGTCTCATCGATCAAGTGCTGGGTGCGATTGTAACCTTCCAAAAGTCTACTGGTGAGCATCCTCGTTTTCGATATCCTTTCACATTCTGACAGAACCTAGAGCTTGAAATCATCTTGTTCCTTCTCTGCCGTTTGCTGGGCATTTGTCGAAGGTTCACCCGACTTCACTTACGTGTGCTGAGGTTGGAGAGGAGGTCGCGCTTTCGAGAAGCATCGAGAAGTATCGAGGGCTTGTAGGCAAATGTTTCTATCGACTTAGTAGACTGATTCGCTACCTACTTGATGTTCGGAGCCAATTGATCTACATATGTATTTGAAGAGAAAACGGAAGGAATACACTACTGATGATCATGGGTATACTCAGTAGAAGCGCAACGAAATTGTAAGAAATGACAAAGGACATCTTTTAGAGACGAATAAATAAACAGGGCAGATTAATGATGACCATCAGTATACTCAGAAGAGGAACAGCATATAGAGACCCAAAAACGAGTCCAGCGTCCAGCGTGTCTGATTATGATATGAGGATTGGTGTTTGAAGTTGTGTTAGTGACGACGGGAGGTGCAGTGGCAGCAGCCGGTGCTTGCGAAGACTGGGCTTGAGCTTGAGATGTGCCATTACAATGTTGTGTGGTATTGCTATTGGAACCATGGGGCACCTGGCGCTGGGGGACGATGATTGGCTGACGGACTGGACATGATGTAGTAGCATCAGCCTAGTAGAAGGAATAGGTTCAATTGCGATAGGATAGGACCTGATGACACACAGCAAGAACCAACTTGTCCAACAGAAGTTCACTAAGGCCAGCTTCTTTTAGTATCCCAGAAATGTCCCATATATACGCATTATGGTCGAAGCAGCCAGTAGCTAGCAGCTTTCCATCTGCCAAAAATGACACAGATTGCAAGTAGTGCCAATGTAGAACCTGGACTCGGAGGGGCGGACCGACAGGCAGGTTGTTGTCCAGGTTCCATAATCTCGTTGTGCTGTCATGTGATACACTTGCGAGGATGCGGCCATTCGGAGATATTGCAATGGATGTGATAGCAGAAGTGTGCCCATGCAACACTGCGATCTGTTTCCAAGTTGTGGTGCTGCATGTCCTAATCGAAGAATTGTATGACCCGGATATAAGGGGCCTTAGGATTTTGCCGCATCACTGCCGCATCCGTGCCGCACCCTACACAACAAGAGCTAGTTCGGTAACCCAAGGTAAAGTAAATTTGCCAACTTCAAGGATGATGTAAGGTCGGCACAGTAGCTTCCGGTTTGGAGACCGACATCGGAGCTTGAACTTCCTTTGATCCCATGTCTAGCTATCACACACCCCAGCATACGACTCAAGATCTATGCAATCGGAACAACATCTGGGCTAGTGTCATATCGATAGTGTTATCAGCTCAAGTCCACATCCTCTCCATGGCTCAGGAGTCATCTCATACTACTACAGAGAGGGCTGTTTGGACCGACACAGAGGTTGATCAGTTTCTCCTCTACCTATCCAACAATCGGGACAAGAT
Organism: Suillus fuscotomentosus; assembly: GCF_016647785.1. Classification (NCBI taxonomy): domain Eukaryota; kingdom Fungi; phylum Basidiomycota; class Agaricomycetes; order Boletales; family Suillaceae; genus Suillus; species Suillus fuscotomentosus. The sequence goes on from NW_024539520.1 coordinate 818,059, forward strand.
CGGTGATGCTGGCAACTTCAAAGATGTGACGTACAATGGCGCTGCAGAGGCTATTGCTGAGTACCTGGAGCATGGTCCAGCGAAGAGTGGGGCAATGTGTAAGACAAAATGGGCGTCAGTAAGTCCTATCAATATATAATTTATTTATAGACTTGATAATAGATTGTGTAGTTAAAGCAGACTTTCAATGCTATTCAGAAGTATCGCCAGCAGTCTGGTGTCCACTGGGACAATATTAGAGGGGCAAATGTCGAGGGTGAGGCTTCAACCTCAGTATGGAATGAATATGTTTCCAAGAAGGTACGTCAAGTTCACTAATGCTATTTCATGCGTCTCACTGTTTGATAATAGGGAAATTCAGTCATGCGCCCTTTTCGTGCATCGGGATGGAGACACTACGAGCAAATGGACGGCATAATACCACGAGGCAGTGGCGCCCGAGGGCGCACAGGGTACCAACCCAATATAGCTCTCCCCCCTCCCTTAAGCTCAAGCTCCAGTCCTAGCGTACCCGCAGGTGAACACAATACCATGATTGGTCCCATTATTGCCACATCTAGTGCTGGTGTTGCTGGTCCTAGCACCGCCCCTGCAGCAGCTGCCCTCACTTCTACACCTGCTTCTCCATCCTTCATGCCTCCTCCTACTTCTCCGTCCTTCATGCCTCCTCCTGCTTCTCCGTCCTTCATGCCTCCTCCTGGCAAACGTTCTCACACCGACATGGAGCTGACCGCCTCATCTGCATCTACCTCAGTTTCTCAAATGCAAATGCCGCCTCCCTCCGAGTCGAGCTCTATCAAAAGAGCGAAGACAGTATCAGGCCGCGCATCAGGCCGTGGATCAGGAGGCCATGCACAGACTCAGGGCGGTTCCACCAAGAACACTAACACGTTGGACACCAAGATATCGAAGGCCACCACAGCTGTAGCCGTGATGGGATTCCAGAGCTCTGTCAATCGCTTGACAGATGTAATTGCTGAGCGCATGGTCTATCCTGAGGATCGGGTAATGGACCAGCGCTCGAGGGCCATGCAGATGTTGCAGGTTGAGGATGCAGAGTTGCCGTTCGCAGAGCGGCTTATAATACAACAGGTTTTTTCTATGGACCCTGCAGCTACTGACATATACACACAGACTGCTGACAAGGAGATGCGCCGTGCTTTTATTCTTTCCACAGCCCAGCGGTTGGGACTTCAACTTCCTGCGCCTGGTAGTTAGTATACTCATGTAAAATGCGCTATTGACACAACATATGATGATAATGCAGTAGTTGAAGCATGGTAATGCAAACATCTTGTGCTTTGATGGCGGCGGATACATGAGAGTCGTGCTACAGTGCTACATATCATTGTCAGAATCTTCAAAGGAGTCATCTAGCAGGCCCCGCTGCTGCAAAACAGTCTGATAATCTTCCCACATGCAGCGCGCAATACGATTGCGCACTTCCTTCATGCCTCCCGCTCCGTCAAACTCCTCCTCATCATCGGGGATCCCTTGGTGCTCCGGGTTGTCGTAATCGAAGTGTTCATTGTCGTCGTCCGGGAGCACGTTGTCGTCAGGGTTGTGAGTCGATATGAAATTGTGAATCACGCATAGCGCAGCAGGTATACGTGCCTGGATGGTCATAGGATATTCAGGTGAGAGCAACAGAATACGAAAACGGCGTTTTAACACGCCAAAGATCCGCTCAATCACATTTCGAGCGGATGAGTGTCGCAGATTGAAGAGCTCTTCTTTGGTTGTTGGTCTGCAAACATAGAATAGTTATTAAAAAACCTAAAATATAAAATAAATAAAACATACCTAAGATTAGCACGTCCCCATTCAGCCAAATGATAACGGACACTGCGGTAGGGGACTAAGAGCTCGTCACACAAAGGGAATCCCGCATCCGCTAAGAAATATTTGCCGGGAGGGATATACAAACTGCCTGAACGAGCCTCGTCATAGAGGCGTGCGTCTGTGGCGGATCCCTCCCAGCCAGTGAGAGCGTAGGAGAATTTGAGGTTGAAGGTGCAGGCGAATAGACAGTTTTGAGAAATAAAACCTTTGCGATTACGATACGAGGGGCGATCAGATGATGAGGGGCGAGCATGGATGTGGCTGCCGTCGATCGCACCGATAGCGTCCTTGAAGTAAGGCCAGAATTTTGGATTGTTACGGATGTTGCTGGAGATGTCATCGGTGTCGTTGGGAGAACATACGTATGTTGTGTAGAACGGGGGGGACGCAAAGATAAACAAGATCTTCCGGAAATACCTGGAATTATTTGTGAGCTCATCATAAATAACATTAAAAACAAACTTACTTTGAGATGGTGTCGTTTGACCGTTGAAAACGCTCCCCGACATGACGGATCGTTAGCCCTGTAACGCACGTATATAGAAAGATGGCAAGTTGCTCTTCGAGCGAAACGTGGCGTGAGCTAGCATAACCCAAAACACGAAGTTCGGCTATGAGCGCGTGAAAGACATCTGCATGCATGCCAAGTTCGCATCGCATACGATCCGGGTGACCAGTGATGAGTTCCATGACCCATTCTTCACCTGAGAGGGCCGATGTGTGGTATGCCTCAGGTACAGAGTCCTGAAGCAATGAGTGCGTAGCAGTCAGAAGGACACTGACGAGTAGTGCAATGTGACGTAGGATTCGCATATGATTCTGCCGACGGCCTGCAGCTGGCGGCTGAACAGCCTGGGCTTGAGCGAGTTGTTGGAGCAAGGGGTCAATGGTATCCATAATCTATCCCTAAAGCAATGAGCGCGATGGATAACAAGTCCTACTAATATTGATATCATAAGGTTGAAACTCAGCTATCGGCACCTACTGTGCCGGCCTTACATCATCCTTGAAGTTGGCAAATTTACTTTACCTTGGGTTACCGAACTAGCTCCAAGTGTCTTATATGCGTATATAATATGTCTACGTCGTCCACAAAGGTCTTAAATATAATTTATGATTAAGAAATACCATAGTACATGTTTTTGTGTAAGAATTATCGTGGTATCATAGTGAATATAGTACTTTATGGGTGCGGTAGTGACGCGGTAGGGTGCGGCAGGGTGCGGCAATTCTGAGATTTTGTGGCTGTGGGATGCGGAGGGTTTTTCACGCAGATTCCCCTCTAGGTTTTCTAGGCAATTCTGAGATTTGGTGGCTATGCACTACCGCCGCACCGCACCAACGCATCCTTCTTACCAAGTATACCGCGACTGCCGTAGATGCTCCTCCCGAGTTCGATGAGTGGGCTCTCAGTGGTCTAACCAAGGAGAAATATGTACGTGTGCACCCTCATCATATGATATATGGACTAACAATCATGCATCTCCCACACGAATTGATAGATATCATGCATCCAGTCATAGGCGAGCACAACAGCATGCTCATCCTCGCGCACATCAAATACTTCCATTCACCTTCCTTGGCCGTGGCCGTGGCCGCGGTTTGGGCTTTTTGGTATGTTTCTCTTTCTTAACAACTTCGGGCTCACTTCCTTCGCTAAAGTTCGGCCCACACTGTTGGTTGGCAGTGTTTTAATGCAACCTTCCACTGCAAATATGAAAATGACGCACATCCAGTTCTCCTTCAAATTCTGGTGCATACGGATCTCGGTCACCATGATTCCAGTGCTCGGGGAGACCCTCATATGGATTCCAACGGTCTTGGTGCGTGCCAGCGTCTTTTCCCCATTGTTCATTCCCTGCAGCACCTGCGGCCAACGAGAGTTCGAACATTCGCTGTTCGAGTATGCCAAGGCACTCCAGATCAACATCGACATCCATCGCAGACGGATCATAGCTAAGTTGGAGGTCAAGCCAGGCCGCCTGGAGTATCGCATTTGCTTCCTCTTCGGGAGTAGGAACTGACTTGGAGTCCACGTCAAGTGCTGCTGAGCGACGTTCAGTCAAAATATGTTCGGCCATCTCCTGGAGTCGATTCTTCTTCCGTTTTGCGATTACAATAGTGCACGCATGCGCATAGGTAGCACAGTTTAGCCAATTAACAATTTGTTTTGATGCACCAGGGATGCGATGGTAGACCCAGTTCGCAATCTGAGCACAGTCTGTAAGAGACAGATCACCACAATATGGCACAGTAGTCTGCTTGCGACCCGTTTTCTCTGATAGGTCGGCAAGATACCCAAGCACTGGGACTGCGTTGCGCATCTTCACAGGATCAGGTTGCTCCAAAATATTCGTGAGGAGTTGACTGTGAGGAGCCAATGCTTCGTCGATATTAACACTGTAGGGAATGTGTCTAAAGTTCGCGATGACGTCTTCGTGCTGGGGAACCTCGTGCGCATGTGTCCATCTGCCAAGCTGTGATTTGGATGTCAAACGGTCTGCTATTGAATCTCAAGAGGTTTACACACCCGAATCATTCGGCGACGTTTATGATCTCCATAGAGCGCATCAACTAAGTCTGCCTCACCAACTTCAAGTGGAGGTTGAGTGCCGGGTTTAAAAAAACAATGCCTCCACCATTTGACTGTATACAATGCCTTTCCTCCAACCTGTCGACACGACTTGATCCTGACAGGGTACCAGTATTTTCCGTGGCGTGCTAATGCTCCCTTTCCTGGTCTGTACGCAGTAAATGAGTTCATGCTATCACTTGCACATCCTCATCAGTGAGGATTACATTTTGCCGTTCGTACTCTTGAGTCATTGTTTCAAATAGTGCTCGGAAATGATGGCGGTAGTGTGCTTCAGTACCACCATTTGACCACGTCATCACACCTGGCACCCAGCATTGGAGAGTATCACTGAAGACGGAGCTGATAATCAAGAGATCGTTGCGCTCAGCCCAAAATCCATGGGCAGCATCAGATATGATACCATTACTGTGATTCTTGACAAGAAACGACAACATGATGGGCGACTGTGTGATGACAACTGCGACTGGCTCGAAGGTGTGGTAAATCACGAAATCCGGATGCTGGCGTTGAAACTCTGTGAAACCTGCAATAATATCCTTCCCTCGGCTCTTAGTGAATACCTTTTTCCTCTCGTGATTCACCCTGGCCGTGTTCAGAAGCACCGGAGATATGGTTGCAACTGACTCCTGCGGTCCATTGATGCCCGGGCGGCCCATCACAAGCTTCGTCGCACCCATGCGGGGGTGCTCCTCAATGATTTGCCGGAAGTGAGATGATTCCATTTTCGTCAGATGCAGTCGTCGTGGTGGGCGAATGTGGTGGTGAAAGCCTCGATGAACGAAGCACACACCCTCTGAAAATTTGAAAAGATCATAAATAATACCACAATCAGTATGGACGAGCATGGCACCACAAGAGCATGATGCCTCAAGCTGTTTGGCAATGAGTTTCTTGGTCGTAGTAGGACGGACGACAATGGCACACGATCCACCCTTGGATTCATGGTTGGCGCATACAATGACGCCATTGCAGCGTCGACGAGTACGCACACCTTCCTGCCATTCTAAGGCATCAAGCGAGCCTCTATGTTGCTTTCGAGGTGCACCTAGACCCTCGCAAGCCCAGTGGACATGGAAGTCATTGACCTCAGGTCGTTTGGCATCTTCGCGTGAGTAAATTCGTGTGATGGGGCCATCAGGCCAGACGTCCCATTCGATATCGCCACTAGTAGGTGCCTGGGTCTGTGTTTTAAGTGCGTGTGGTTGGTGGACAGCAGAGGCGCGTGCAGTTGAATCAGTCGAGTCAATACCTTGGATGGATTAATCACAGCTCCAGCCTTGAACGTGCCGAAAAGTTGGTACTTACTAGTAGCAGGTGACTTTTGTAGGTTTTGTCTAGGTGGCTCGTCAATCGTGCGCGTAGTTGAACTGCTGACCTGAGCAGGGATTGGCCAAATTTTATGAGGCTGATCTTGCACAGGTTGTGGAGGCGCTGGCGGGTGTTGCAAAGGTGGAGTAGGGTGAACATCTAGGATATATTGCTGCGAGGCAGGCTGTGAAGTCACTGGTGGGTGTTGCAGGGGTGGTGTAGTGTGAACACCCGAGGTATAGTGCTGTGAGTGATGTTCTGATTCAAAGACACGGACAGAAACTGGAGGTACCGAGTCAAGGCTTGGCGCAGTGAAAGAGAAAGGCCAAAAAATACTCACCATCGACACGGAAATGTTCATTGGGTGTAGCAGTGCGAGGTTGCGTAGTCACAGTTTCTGTGTGACTGAAACCTGAGACCGGAGAACGTCAGGACGCCAGCCTCTGAGTGGTTATTAGGTCACTTACTTTTCTTGACCTGAGAGGGGCTATGGGACACTCCCGCAGTATCAAGCTGCGAGGCGTCACACTTGCATGGACTCCTGGGCTGAAATAAGTTACTGATAAAGCTCTGGCAGGTGTTATCATGATGCAATCGGCACAATTCAAGAATTAAACTTGACATCAACATACCGGAATCATTCTCATTCAGGCGAGCATGGAGTTAGAAGCAGGATGGGACAACGAGCGTGATATTATGAGCATAAGAAGGGACATGGTATCAAAAAAATATGCTAGCCCAATATTAGTGGCTGTGCCGCATAGTGTGTTGCGACATGCGTCTGACTCGCAGGTCTGAGTTGTATATAACAGATTGTAACTAGCTGCCTGTCGAGAGTGACAGGTCATTGTAATGTGGGTGCTCTAGAATCTGTATAGTCTGAATGTCATCGTCTCGCACTATATATTACTAGGACTCACTGCTGCCGCACCCACTACCGCATCTGTGCCGCAACACGTCCAACACATCCTCTAAATTCAACCTCTCAAAGGCATGTCCAAGAGGCGCATAGTTGATGAATTCGACGAGGAATGCTGCTAGGTCAATTGGCTTGTGTATGATTAGAGTAGTTGTCGGAAATGAGCGTTGAATGTTGGTTTCGGTGTGATGCGTTAGTGGTGCGGCAAGTTGCGGCAGTGATGCGCTGAGCCCGGATATAAGTGTTTTTCCATCTGGAGTCCAAGCCAGGCACCACAGCACATCAGCTGTTTCAAAAGTGGCGACAAACTTGCATGTCTTGACATCCCAAATTTTGGCATGACGCTGTCCGAGTCCGCTAGTTGCAAACATGCTCATGTCTGGCGAGTAGACGACTGCCAACACGTATTCGTGCCCTGTCTTGATGGGTGCGAGGTTTGCCTCTCCGCTCTCTAGTACATCCCATTGTCTTGCAGTCCCATCTTCAGATCCGCTCAAGACTCGCTGACTATCTCCACTCCAGCAAACAGTTCTCACTCTCTTTGTATGCCCCATCCATGTCACGATGACTTTGCCTGTGTCCATATCCCACAACCTCACTCCGCCATCCTCACTCCCGCTGACCACTCTCTTCCCATCCGGAGACAACGCTATGGTGTACACTGGACCGTCACCGTCCCGCCAGTCGTCTCCTATCTGTTTCCCACTCTTCAAGTCCCATACCCGCAGCGAGCCGTCCCTTGAACAAGTCATTATCCGTTGTCCGCCCGCTAGATGTATGGCACCCCAGACATCTTTGGTATGTCCCTCAAATTTCTGACGAAGCATTGTGCTCGAGGTCTCCTGTCTTTCAACGATAGCTGAAGACATCTAGACGGAGCTTCGTTTCAGCCTTCATCCCACAAAGTTTAGAATCACCACTTACAACGATATGTCCCTCAGCAGGTCACGACGTGTTGACAGCAAGACATAACGAGCGTCAGTGCACTGGAAGTTTAAACTGCGACGTCCTCGTGTTCGCCTCACACCTTCTAGCAGGCTGTGCAACTCAAGCGCCCAAGCCTCGTTTCTGATCAACCTCGCCGTCCTAACTCCCATGTTCATTGTCGGTCCATACACCAAATTGCGCCTCACTACCTTTGCTGTGTCTTGCAGATGATACTGTCCTCCCGTATTCTTTTCGATCTCGTCATGGACGCTGCTCTACTAATCGCAGTAACCGAAACATACTACCCTCGGCCACAGATACCGGAGTATTTGGCCATGGTTGAATGAAGCTGGAAAGCATCAATATTTCTCAGAACAAGGTCGACTTGATCAAGCTCTTGAGCAACAAACGCAATTGCTGCATTCATTAAGGGTGAGTCTTTTGTAGCATGGATCATCCATTGTTATATCAATTCTCCTAACAGGCACGGTGGCCCAGCCGTCGCTCAGCGTCCCGGTACGCAACTGGAATACAACATCGACGCTATCAACGAAATCATTGCAAAGCGTCTACCTATCCCAGTCCACGACTTTGCTTTCGATCCTGGTTTCATCCGTTCCTTCGATGTCAACAAGCCTAGTGCTGAGGTCCACGAACTCAGAGGTGGTGTTGCTAGTGGTTCTATCCTCACGGGCCAGGGCAACAAGTCAAGTTTTGTCCGGTGATCGTAACGAAACGCACTCAGGGCCGGAACCGTGCAAGCACGTTTCCAGCAGGATCGTCTTTCTGCACGCTGAAAACAATTGCTTGCAGTTTGGTCTTCACGCCTCTCGCTTCACATCATCTTTACACGCGTCATTTTCACCATGGTGCTCTCGTTCTCACCGCATTTGTTGTAGATGGCACGATTACGTTGTTGTAGAGTGAACGCAATGAAATATATATTTCGTCCCACTCTGTTTTCTCAGGTTTTTAGTCCACTTTGAATGTGCTCGATGCAACGGGAACTTGAACGACCACAGATGACCGCAACAACGATATCTGTCAGTTCAGCTTCTTCCACTACTAGTATGAGGAAGCACCAATGCTATACACTTCAACACAGTCCAGTAAGATCGGCAATGCTGCCTTGTCCGACATTACATGCTCTCAAAAGCCTATAATCATAGCAATCATGAGAGGCACGCAGTCAGCTCTGCAATAAGTCATTCGCTCGGACAACCCTGGACTTGGACTGCATATTGAGTATCATAGTGTAGAATAGAATACAACGTATGATACACTGTACACTCGGCGCTTTCACATCTAAATTTTATCTGGAATGTCCTTGATGGATCCACTACTTCGGTCATCGTCGATACTAAGGTCTACAAGTGCTGATGTTAGTAAGTGCGACAACCGGAAAGGACTGTGAAGAGACTCACCCCTCTCGACACTTCTGCCAATGTTGTCCATGTGCCATGAGGCTCAAATCAAGCTCAGGACCTCCTCTAGGTATCACCAATGCAGTCTGAGGGTTATAAAATGGGTGGCGAGAAGCGGGTGGCACCCAGAATAAGAGCCGATGTTTGGGCCCAATCATCCACCCACTGGGACGATCCAGTAAAAAGCGGGTCGAGCTGCGGCCATCAAGGGATGCTCCCTCCATTAGCTCAGAAGTGTTGCGCAGCGCATGGATGGAGCTGGGCGAGAAGCAAATGAAGTGATTGTTCCAAGTGTTAAATGTCATGGTAGTGGTAGCCTCGATATCGCAATGTTCATTTGACAATGATGTATGATCTGACTCGGTGCACTGTCCTGATTGCTGCATCCTCCTGGCATCCCACAGCCGAACAATATTATCCTCTGAAGCACTGATGATGCGAGTGCTGTCCGGCGAGAACGAGACTGAGGAAACTGTATCAGTGTGCCCCCGCAAGGGCTCGTCGACTGGCTGACCCGTTGCAGCATTCCACAGCCGAACGGTGTGATCCCAAGAACCACTGACGATGCAAGTGCCATCTGGCGAGAACGAGACTGAGGAAACTGTATTAGTGTGCCCCCGCAAGGGCTCGCCGACTGGCTGACCCGTTGCAGCATTCCACAGCCGAACAGTGTGATCCCAAGAACCACTGACGATGCAAGTGCCGTCTGGCGAGAACGAGACTGAGGAAACATCACTAGTGTGCCCCCACAAGGGCTCACCAACTGGCTGACCCGTTGCAGCATCCCACAGCCTAATAGTCCTATCCCCTGAACCGCTGACGATGCGAGTGCCATCTGGCGAGAACGAGACCGAGAGAACATAACCAATGTGCCCCCGCAAGGGCTCACCGACTGGCTGACCGGTCTCAGCATTCCACAGCCGAACGGTGTTATCTCTTGAACCACTGACAATGCGAGTGCCGTCCAGTGAGAACGAGACCGAGCGAACATAACCAGTATGCCCCCGCAAGGGCTCACCGACTGGCTGACCCGTCGCAGCATCCCACAGCCTAATAGTCCCATCCCCTGAACCACTGACGATGCGAGTGCCACCCGGCGAGAATGAGACTGAGCGAACATAATCAGTGTGCCCCCGCAAGGGTTCACCGATCGGCTGACCAGTCACAGCATCCCACAGCCGAACAGTGTGATCCTGTGAACCACTGACAATGCGAGTGCCGTCCGGTGAGAATGAAATCGAGTAAACTGAGTTAGTGTACCCCTGCAAGGGCTCATGGATTGGCTGACCCGTCGCAGCATCATGCAGCCAAACTGTCCTATCTATTGAAGCACTGACCATGCGAGTGCCGTCTGGCGAGAACGAGACCGAGGAAACCATATCAGTGTGCCCCCGCAAGGGCTCACCAACTGGCAGACCTGTCACAGCATCCCACAGCCGAACGGTGTGATCCCAAGAACCACTGATGATGCGAGCGCTGTCCGGCGAGAACGAGGCCGAGGAAATTAAGTTAGTGTGCCCCCGCAAGGGCTCACCAACTGGCTGACCTGTTGCAGCATCCCACAGCCTGATAGTCCTATCCCCTGAACCACTGACGATGCGAGTGCCGTCCGGCGAGAATGAGACTGAGAAAACTGAGTTTGTGTGCCCTCGCAAGGGCTCGCCGACTGGCTGACCCGTTGCAGCATTCCACAGCCGAACAGTGTGATCCCGAGAACCACTGACGACGCGAGTGCCGTCCGGCGAGAATGAGACTGAGGAAACTGTATCAGTGTGCCCCTGCAAGGGCTCGCCGACTGGCTGACCCGTCGCAGCATCCCACAGCCAAACTGTGTTATCCTGTGAACCACTGACAATGCGAGTGCCGTCCGGCGAGAACGAGACCGAGGAAACATAAGCAGTGTGCCCCCGCAAGGGCTCACCGACTGGCTGACCCGTTGCAGCATCCCACAGCCGAACTGTCTTATCCCTTGAACCACTGACGATGTGAGTGCCGTCCGGCGAGAACGAGACTGAAGAAACTGTATCAGTGTGCCCCTGCAAGGGCTCACCAACTGGCTGACCTGTCGCAGCATCCCACAGCCGAACGGTGTTATCCCAAGAACCACTGACGATGCGAGCGCTGTCCGGCGAGAACGAGGCCGAGGAAACTGGATGAGAGTGCCCACTGAGCACCATCTGAAGAGCCCACCAATTCATATCACGTCCAGATGCTACACGAAGAACGTTGGGATATTGCGCAGAAAGCATTCTCGATAGCGGAGAGTTGGCAGGCAAGAATGGGAGTGCCGATACATACAGATGCGGTGTGCTGTGTAAGATCATGCTGCCGAAGACTTGAATGAATCTCTGGACATCCGTTGCAGTCGACGAGACATCTTTGAATTCCGAATGTCCCTGGTGTTGCACGTCAGCATTTTATCTGACAATCTGTAGCAATGTACTCACCCTTAGCCACTGATGAATGAGCAAAAGGGCACGAACTGCACCACTAAGAGCACTGATCAGGGCGAGTGACTCGAGCCAGAAAAACACCCGCTCGTGGCCGAAGAACAATTTTACTTCTTTCGCAAGCTCCTTGTCGAACGCTGTGGTTCGTACGTGCAACGTCCAGAATCGAGAGGAGTATGACAGATCTGGGGGAATGCAGTCTTTGATTCGTTCTTGCAGTCCGGGATCTTCACTATTAGGCAGATACGACGACTTTAAATTGCAGATATTGAAGCGCAGGCCGTGTTCCAGCACTCGAAGCGACGCGAATGCAAGGTTATGTTGAGCCTTTGACAGGTCGATGAAAAACTCTCCACTGGATTGTTCGTCAGTCAAGAAATCGCGGAAAGATGCGTGAATGGGTCGGATTGGGGAATCTGGATTGGTGGTACCGCTGAGGAGGGAGCCCATGCTTTTTACAACAACTTCCACATCGAAATCATCCTCTCGGGTTGGAAAATAGCGCCTCATGGCGTTCAGGGAAGCTAAAGGAAGGGGTTCCATTGTGGCTAGTATTTGTCCCATCACCGAGCGGAATCTCGCTAGCGCTGTTGAGCGCGATTTCTGTGAATGCTGGACGGGCATGGCTTTCGTTAAAATAAGGTCGTACATGTTGTGCAACAGCATGCTTCTCTCAGTAGGATCGCGTGACACCACAGCGTTGTAGCAATCATTTGGAGATAGTCCTACGTGGGGCTCTTTGATGTACTCGCAGGCAAGACGCGCCCACTCGAAAAGTCCGTCAGCTTTCTCAGCGAGGATCCCGAACTCTCTGTCCTGGAACTCTAGCTCCTCCAGTTCCTTGGATACGTAAGCATGGATGTCGCGCTTTGCGGCTGCTATTGAAATGTCATCCATGGACATCTGTCGAATATGCTCAATGCCACGAAACTCGTCTTTGATGTCACCGAGCGGCCGAGAGGTGACGATGAAGCGTAAGTTGTGTGGGAGGTCTGTGATTTTGGAAACGCCGGGGCTTTGATGTTTGCCAGCTAGAATGCGGAGGAGGTCTCTTCGCGTCTCTGCTCCGCCGCTCTCGTCCAGCGCATCGATCATAATCACGATGGGTCCCGCAGTTGACCCAGATGACTTCCCTAGCGGTTCAATAAAAAGCTTCTGCCACTGCTGTGTGATATCCGCTGTGTTCTTCAGCGAATTCGAGGTCTGGACTGCATCTGCTAATGCCCGCCTCATCTCCGGGTCACGGTCAGCCAGGTCTCGCGCGATCGTGGAAAATATCTTTTCGTGGCGACGGTCCGCTTCTCGCTGATGGTCAAAAGAGTAGCACGAACCGAGCCCTCCCACGTCGTTGAACCACTTAGCGATGGTATGGCCTATGGCCGACTTTCCCTTGCCTGCAGGGCCGGATAACCACAGCACGCGTGGAACGTCGTCCCCAGTGCTGTTGACCCATTCCGTAATTTGGGAAAGGATTTCTGTGCGCGTCCCTTGGAGGCATTGTTTCCTGGTATCTAGGCCTGCGCCAGCTGCATAAGTCATACCACTGAGATCTAGTATTTCCCCTGAAAAGGTATAAATATATGTCAGATCACAAGCACGTCCGAGCGCTCACCCGTACGGTGGACGTATATAGCCACGTCGTGAGCCACTTGGTCCCGGAAATTTTGCATGAGCTTATCCAACACATCGTTGTACTGCTGGATCGTATTTTTCGTTTCTGAAACGACGTTTTTTCTGAGTCTCTTCCCTGTGATAACGGCAGATATTTGAGACACTGCAAAGCGTAACAGTTCGTTGAGACTCACAAAAGTTCTTGGTGTCCGAATAATTTTTAATAAATTGAGCATATTCAAGGGTCTGTCGAGATATCTGTCCCAGGATAACGTGCATGGACGAGATTTGGCCAAGCATTTGTTCTTGTGTGATAAAGCTGTAGACTTCATGCAACTTTTCGAGAAGTTTGAGTATCGCTACATCGCGATCCGCTTGAGCTAGAATTATCTGCACGCACGGTTGATGAGTGGCAAGAAATAGGCCGAGAGAGAAAGAAAACGTACTTTTGCTGCACAAGACAGCACGCCCAGTGCCATCTTTGCATATGGATGTATCTGTGGAACGGCATTAGTTCGGTTCTGATAGAGAAGGGGGGCCATACATCCGAGATCTCTCCGACAACAGCGTCGAATATCCTGAGCGGTTGAAGATATGTGTCCTCGAACTTGTCTGCGATATGGAGATCCTCTTGTGCATCCTTGCCAGCAGACGCCACAGTTTTCGCATGCCGTGAAAGTGAATGCATATGCTCCGTAGCACCTTGTGCATCCCGAATTGCTGATGGGATATCAGCCTCCACTCCTGCATCAGACGGAGCAGCCTGAGCCTGCGCGACCACCGAGACTAAGAGCAAGCACAGAAACTAAAGGATAAGTATGGGAACCCACCTCGATATTCTGGGTCGATGAAGCACGCTCCTCACGACAGGCATTTGGGGGAGCAGGGCTATGGCTGCGGGAATCCTTCGAGCGCTTGTTGCAATGTTAGTCATATCCCAGGACACTCATTACACATGCTCGTAGACTCACCCTCTTTAACTTTTTCGCATCCTCCTTGAGCTTCTTCAGGAACCGACCGATTTTACTACGGGGTCGATGCTAGACGAAGGATGCGTGAATGTCAGTGTTTGGAGTGGAGTGATGTGATCCTCTTAAGCCACGTACAGAGCTTCCGGGAGCTGTTACTTGACTAGGTGTGTGGGTTTCTCGAGTTGAAACCCTCGATGAATGATCGTCTTTGCTCATTGTTGGTGGTTGAGGCAAAGTAAGGGTCGGACCTGAGTCCGACACCATTGCCAAAGTTATCGCACGCCTCCCTCGAGGCAGTGTTGCGAGCGCTAAAGGACAGTAAGCACCCGGATTTCGACCGCATCTGAATCTCTCTGCGGCATGCGCGTTGAATCTGATAGGCTGTGGACCCAGCTTATATGTGCACACGCCGGTGCAGGTCGAGTAAAATGGATGATTGTGACGAAGTTTAAACTCTATTAGCCAGACTTGAGATCGTGAGATTTTACTTCGAATGCGAGCCTCAGCTTTTCCATGGCTAAAATCAGGTTTGATCTATATGACTCGGAAGAGTATCCGAGCTTCAAGCTCCAAGGGAGAGCAGGAGTGGATAAGTGACATGCAAAGCCTCCGAAGCCGTACTGTCACGCTCACGTCAAGAGGATTTACAAATAACATCATGGTACGTGTTCGAATTCACTCAACCGGGAAGTACGAGCTTGAGAAGGTAAGCGACACTAGGTAAACCAATCGACGTCATGGTTGTTGCAACGACAAGCTGTAAAGTCTTAGTTCAACCGGTACCTGACCACGTGACCTAATATTTTACTACTAGTAACACTTGCTACTACTGTAACTTAGACCAGGTCCATAACACACCTGTACCATAGTGCTACCCGCAAGGGACAATCGACACCACATAACCATGTCAGACTGGGGTAAAAACAAGAATTCGTTCAATCATATCTCCTACAACGCTCACCACGATCAAGCACAGAATCCGATGATGCTCCTGCCCCTGCTGCGGCATCGATCGCGACCAAGATAGCCGTGAAGAGTAAATGGGAGGGTGAAGACGAAGAGGAATCATCTCCAGTCGTACGTCGTTACCATCTCCTCCCTTATTCATCTCACCGATCTTACCAGAGCGATTGGGACGCATCCTCGGATGAATCCTCAGACGACGATAAACCAGCAGCAGCACCCGTAGCACCCCCAAAAAAGAAGGGCACGGTGAAACAGAAGATAGCAGAGAAAGAAGCTGCGAAAGCTGCGCGAGTGGGAAATGATGATGTGGAGTATGATGAAGACTCTGTCCTTGATCCGCGCGACAAGGCGAGGTTGGATAGGGAGCGGGAGATTAAAGCTGATTTGGATAATGCTGCTGCGCTTTTTGGTGCTGCTGGCCTCGGAGGTGGGTTTTAGGCTCGGAGTTGAATTCGGGTTGTTGGTTTGGGCGTTTTCAGCTGATCCCTCCGCGCCTGTGTTTGCAGGCACCTCATCATCCGATCTAGACGCGCTGACTTCCGCCGATCCCCGCACAAAAGAGGATTTCCAGGATTTCTCAGCAAGAATCATCGAATTCATCGTTAAGCAACATGAGACCAAGCCTTTGTACGCGTCATTCGTGGAGCATCATGTCCGAGAACTCTGTCAGCCTTTGAAGGACGTGGAGATCAGGAAAGCTGCGAGCGGGCTTACGACGCTTGCTAATGAGAAGCAGAAAGAGCAGAGAGACAAAACGAGTGGGAAGAAGAAAGTCAAAGCTGCTGCAAAGCCTGTCCTAGGTTCGGCGAAAGTCGCCAACAAGTGAGCATATTGTTTTGATCAGTCGTTGCGATCGCTGATTGGCTTTAGATTTGATACGGGGGTGTATGATGAAGCGCTGGATGATTTCGGTACCAACCAAGATGATTTCATGTAGAACAGTACCTGGCATCTACTACATTACGTTTGAGTAGATTTTTGTCTTTTTAGTATGAGCTGATATATCAAAGCTCAGTCGTCCTCGTCTCCTTCGTCTTCGCTCGCTTCGTCATCGTCGACGAGACCTACTAACCCTCCACCTTCTTTTTCCTTCAGAACGCGCCCGGCTTCGCTGAGCTTCGAAGCGAATGCTCTCCGTGCACCAGAGTTGGCGCCGACGTCCCATATCTGTAGCTTCGCTCTAGAGCCTGCTGCAGCAATCGTAAGGGGGTCGTCTGGTGAAAACACCGCTGTGAAGACTTTGCCCTAATATCGCGAATCAGCACATGATATTGATGCGACGACGGAATCAAATAAAATACTGACCACTTCCATATCTCTTGACGCAACCATGCTCACAGCAGGCTTGCCTCCAGCGGTCTGGTCTACGTTCCACACTTTGACGAGTTTGTCCGTCCCTCCCGTGCATATACAACCCCGTAGCAATGGGCTAACGTCAAGAGCCGAGACGGCACCATCATGAGCAGAGAGCGTAAACCGTGCTGGTGAAGGGGATTTCATATCCGTAGGAAGCGCCCGAGCATCAAAGTTGAGCACGAGGCCATTTTCTAACGAGACCTAAAAACCCATCAACGATTAAAACATTTGACAACGAATCAAGATTGACACTCACGTAAAACGCATGCGTTTCCCAAGGATCCCATCGCAAAGCCTCAACATCGGCCCCAAGCACAGCTCCAACACCTGTGTCCGGTGCCCTAGAATCAAACACCCGAACCGTCCTATCATAACTTCCAGACAAAAGCACTGTCGGTTCTTTCTCGTTCCATTGCACAGCTTGCACCTTATCCTTGTGCACCCCGAAGCTCCTTATCGCTCCCTCCCCATCCACGATCGGACGGGACAAATCCCATAGCTTCACTGTACGATCCGCAGATGCGCTCGCTAGCATGTGCCGATGACTGCGGTTCCATGAGAGCCCGAGGACTGCGTCGACGTGGTATGCGTTCGATGAGGGACGGTGTTTTGTCTTTTTGCGCTTCTTTTTACCTGTGCCCGCTGGGACGGGTACATGTGCGGCTGTCTGATCAGGTCTGCCAAGGATCATGTCGGGGTACATGCTTTCCACGACATCTAGTGACCATATTTCGATTTCAGGATCGAGCGTGCCGACTGCGATGTAGTTTCCGAATTTTGGTGGGGCGTCAGTTTCCATTTCTGAGGATGTAGGTGGGAAGTCAAGCCATTCGAGGCAGAGGGGGAAGTTTGGGAGCATGAGGTCGTGATGGACGTAGAGGTTGTCTTGGGATTCGTCGTAGACGTAGATCTCGAGTTGGGAGACATCGTCTTCGGTTTTTGCGGTGACTAGGAGGTTGTCTGTTGGGAGGATTTCGAGTTCTGAACGCTCATCATCTTCAACATCCTGTATAGCGTTAGATGCAAATACGAGAAAGGTCAAACAACCGCACGTCTTTGAGTGTGATGTATGGATCGTCCTGGTTATCCCTATAGAATGTAAGTCCTTTAATATTGCTAAATGGACCCGTGCCTGTTAAACATCAGCATCACTGAATAGACCGTGTCCACAGACGTACCATCTTCTTTGACATCGTCATCGTCATATTCATCCAACTTATACTGCGCAAGATCATCCCCCTTTTCAGGCACATCGACCTGTACATCCCCGTCCACCTCCATCGACGCATCCTCCTCGCTTTACAATACCATCAGCAAACATCACAAGGAGTAAAAACAAAAACACGCACTCGACCCATGCATCTTCATCACCATCCTCATCCGCATCATCCGCCTCAGCACCTTCCGCGCCCTTGCCCATACTCTTAGCAGCATTGTGCGCACGCTCCATCTCTATCCGGGCATCCTCAAGCTCGATACGTGCGAGTGTACTGACGCGCTCGAGTTCCTTCTCATCGAGGACGTATTTGGAGGGCTGGTGGGCTGAAATGCCTCGTTTTACCCTGGAATTTGCGTTAGATATGTGGGATGTGCAAGAAGGGGATTTGTTACCATGATACACAGGAGATGAGGTTGCTCATCGTTTGTGATGATGAGCAGCGAATCTAATTTTTTGTGATCGTGGTCACGTGATTATTTCAATTTCGCCCCTTGCGGCGGTACTTTTCATGCCAGTACTGTACTACCGTACCTGCAGTATGTACAGTCACTGATTGGCGTACAACTTGTTACCTTCGCTAAGATTCTATGATCAAAAGACACGTACAGCGCGTATCACGAGGTGAGTACCTTGAATATCATGACAACATCATTTTATCTACAATTATTTGCAAACCTTGTGACTTCCGCCCACAAACACAATCATTGGTGTGATAAACGAGCACTCGCTATTGGCTGCGGAGAAAACTCAGGCGTTCATTTACCCATGGTGCCATTATAATCGACAGAGCCTTTGGCAGGTATCTCAATCTGTCCTGCGATTTTCAAATGAGTCACGATCTATGTCAGTATATTCGTCATTTGTGGTCCCTTTCTGACTTCATTCGCAGTCTCTGGTAGTTCTCGATCATCGGAAGGAACTTGGGAGAGACTGTGTCAAGTCGCTGTCAAGGGTGCCGAATATGACTCCCCTGAACGCCAGCCACATCCAAGGTGTTTGGAAGGGACCCGAGTGACCCTTCTTGACGACATTTACCAATCATTAGACAACCCGGAGAGGAGTCGACTCATTTGGCTACATGGCATGGCGGGGGTCGGAAAGTCTGCAGTTGCATTTTCTGTCGCTGAAAGGATGAGAGGTCTGAAAGTCACAGAGCAGACGAAGACCGAGACACGGCTGGCGGGCACGTTCTTCTTCTCACGTAAAAAACCTAATCGCTCTACAACTGGGTATTTTTTTGCAACGCTTGCCTATCAGCTTGCCTGCAATTTTCCCAGCGTGCGGGAGGACTTGAACCGAGCCATTCACGACAATCCCGCTCTTCTAGACCCCAACAAATCTCTTCGCGACCAGATGGAAGGACTTTTTCTGAGACCTCTGCGGGGGCTTCAATTCAGACTGCGCAATTGTCTGCCTTCTACGTTCGTTATCGATGCCCTTGATGAATGTGTATCCAAACCCGAGCTCACGGATCTCATCTCCTTGCTTGACCAAGCACTCCGTGAACCAAACTTACCTGTGATCCACATCCTGCTAACTAGTCGCTCGGAAACCCATATCTGCAATGTCATCCAAAAAACAGAAGTGCGTTCACTGGCGTCCAAGATACCAGCCGGAATCTCCGGGGAGGGCATGGGTACCGTGATCATCTCGTTAGATGGTGCGATAGATGTCGACAAGGACATACGCAGGTTCTTGGAGCATTCCTTCATAGAGCTTGGAAGTCATCCTGGTTTTCCGCAGCCAACGGCAGATGAACTTGCACAACTGGCGAGCCGGGCGGGTAGGCGTTTCATTGTGGCGTTCACGATGATGAAATTCATCGAACACGGATACCAGGATCCCCGCGATCGACTTCAGGTCATGCTCAGGTTCACGAGCGAGCTGCTACCAGGAAAGGAGGTGTACGAGTTATACAACCGTATCCTCGCCACATGCGCCAACCCCGTACGGGCATACCTGCACTTGTCTGTCGTTGCCGCCCTTGCAGACCCTCTCCCTATCCGACAAATATCGGAACTTCTGGGTCCTGGCGAGGGTAGGGATGTAGAGAAAACACTGGCGCAGCTACGATCCGTCATCGACATTCCTACCGATAGCAGTCTCCCGGTGAATATCTACCACTCGTCGGTTCGTGACTACATTTCCGACCCTTCAAACTGTAACTTGATCGAGGTGCAACGTATCAAACACTCTCACTCCATACTTGCATGTTCCTCTTTCCGCTTAATGATGCGAGAAATTCCATTAAGCACGGCTTTCCAAAATGTGCTATTAGAATTAAACAAGCAAAGCAAAGCTATGCGACCGCACGACCCAAAAGCCCTAAAGCGCTCGTTAGCCTTCATTGTCGAGCCACCCGAGCCACTACATGCTCTGATAGGTCTGCTATGGACTCGGGGATATCGACGTTCAGCGTTACAATCTTGGACAATGAGTCGGGACGGGCTTGCCTGGCTGCAGACCCTCGGAGGAAATGACTGGCTGCGGACTCAGGAGGGGAAGGACTGGCTAAAGACAGAATGGGGACAGGACTGGCTACAGACCAGGTGGGGCAATGATTGGTTGAGGAGTCATGGAGGCGAGGACTGGTTACAGACCCAGTGGGGAAAGGAGTGGTTGCAGACCCAGTCGGGGGAATATTGGCTGCAGACCTTGGGGGGCAAACTCTGGTTGCAAACTAAAAGCGGGCACGACTGGTTGCATACTAGGAACGCGCAAGGCTCCCTGCAGTCCCATAAGCAAGACTGCTCATTAACCCACGAACAAGAGTGGCTCCTAACCCTCGAGCAAGAGTGGCTGCAGACTGAGCCGCTGCAAGGTCAAAGCGTGGAGGACTGGCTGCAGACCCTGGAGGGAAACTGGCTGCAGAGCCTAGAACGGGACTGGCTGCAGCATACACAAGAAGGTCAAGAGTGGCTGTGGAATGAGAGGGAAGACTGGTTGCATCAGTGGGCAAAAGACTGGCTAAAGACTCAGGGGGGGAAGGACTGGCTGCGGACTCAGGATGGTCAATATTGGTTACAGACTCAGGATGGGCAAGATTGGTTACAGACTCAGGATGGGCAAGATTGGCTATGTAGCCACGGAGGACGAGAGTGGCTGCAGGCCCATACAGAGCGAGACCAGTTGCAGATTACGAGTGACTTGTCACAGACCGAACTGCATACAGAGAGCCTGCAAGAGTGGCTGCAGACCCAGGACGGGCAAAGATGGCTACAGACTGAGAGCGTGGTGGACTGGTTGCAGACCTTCGAAGTACACGAGTGGTTGCAGACACACAGCGGGCAAGGTTGGCTGCAGACCAGGAGCGGGCAGCAGTGGCTACAGACCGAGAGCGGGGAGAATTGGCTGCAGACCAGCAAAGGAGAAGAGTGGCTGCGGACTCACCATGGGCGAGGCTTGGCTGCAAACCGAGAGCGGACGGGACTGGCTGCAGACCCGAAGCGGACAAGACTGGCTGCAGACACCCGATGGTCGCACTTGGCAGACGACCCTTGCGGCATCTGTCTGGCTGACAATTGAAGAATTCTCCATTACATTTGAAGCAATAAACGAGCACATGATCGACCCGGAAATCCATTTACTGCCAGCTTTTCAGGTTATCCAGCAGTTCAAAAGCTTACCGGATTTCTTGATGTTTCCGGCGTTCCTAGCATTAAGGCATCAAAGTCATTCCAGTCCTGCATTATTACTACCGCCAATTTTTTGTCTCCCGGACATGGATATTTTCCGTGCTATGGAGGCCTTTGTGAATTTCGCAAAGGAAGCACGAGAACGGAGTCAATCGGCTTCCGACGCTCTCAAGTACGCATGCCAAAACTGGGCATTCCATCTCTCGCGAGTTAACGTTCATCTATGGAATGATGATGAGCTGAACTGCAAATTCAAGCTTTTTTGGAATCGTCATCTCCTCTCGTGGCTCGAAAGGCAGTGGTGCTTGAAGGGGCTTCTGTCTTGCCTCCTCATCCTAGCGGAAGGACAGAAACATGCAAAGGTGTGTGGTTACATTGATTCGTACAAATTGCGCATATAGTAATATGTCGCCTTCAGGCTCAAGGAATATCTCAGCCAAGTGTTTGAACTTGTCAGCGTACCTGTGATTCTTTTCAGTGAACTTTCAGCCCGTAGTCGAACCTCGTCAGAAGGAAGATTGTCCGTACAATAATATAATCTTTGTTTACAAGCGTATTGACTTTCTTCAGCAAGCAAAAATTTATCGCTGGGTTATCATTTGCGTCAGGAGGCTGGCTGTGCCAATCTGGGGGTTTGGGCAAGCTTGCCAGGTTGACGTCTGGATTCTACGCTTTCTGGAATCGTCATCTTGTCTCCTGGCTCGACATGCAGTGCCAGTGGTGTTCGAAGGGTCTGAGGTCCTGCCCTATCGCAAGCCGATCTTCAGACCACACAAGTGCTGTGTCAACATCGGTCGGCCCGCTGAATGTGTCTTGATCTAAACAGTGAATCATCGCTGCTCAATGGAGTAATACAATCTCCTTCGAGTTGCTCTGGCACGCGGCGCCTCAATGAACAAGTTCTATTCCTCGTATGTTGGCAGCTGTTTCCTTGCTCGGCTAGCCGTCTTCCATGGCACGGGCCATCGGACTGATGAGCTACAGATATTGGATATACGATCACACGTAGAAAATTCGAAAGTTTTTGCTATATTGTAGGAAGGGAAAATGCGGTCTTATAGAACAGTGTACGAGATAAAGAAAACAGGTATGGTACAAATAGCCGGTATAGTCTGTTCTGAGGTGTTCGGATGGGCGTCTATGTCGATTTGATATGAAACAACCCCTCCGCACTCCTTCCGTCGGCACTGGGCGCTTGAGCATGCTGATTGTGCGAGGCACGCCTAAATGCAACTGTTGAGTCAGAATGGTTGAGTATATATAGCACAGCGCAGTATAACTACAGACCATACCATCAGTTCCACATGCCCTGAGCATACAGACCCAGTATATCGCTAGCCAGTGTCGGACTATTCGATGAAACATCATGCATAGTGTAAGTCTTATCCTTCTGTAAGCTGTTGAGGATGCCGATAATCTCCTTTCCAAGGAAGTTTAGGAAGACAACATCGATAGGTGTGTCGGCCGTCACATTAGGGGAGATTGAGCCAACATAGAATGGAACATCGTAGTTGGGCAACGGGGTGTGCAGTGTATCGTCTGCATTATCAGCGTCGGGGCATGACTAAACGAGTGTTATGAGCATAGAACAAGCGCGGCATGGAACCCTTACATCTCTCGTGACATAACCAAATGGTGCTTGTCCACCCCCTCCAGGACGGCCGTCTATCTCCTCCAACCTGACACTGTCCGCAGTATCATCGATTCGATTTCAGGATCGAGCGTACCGACTGCAATATAGTTTCCGAATTTTGGTGGGGCGTCAGTCTCCATTTCTGAGGATGTAGGTGGGAAGTCTAGCCATTCGAGGCAGAGGGGGAAGTTTGGGAGCATGAGGTCGTGGTGGACGTAGAGATTGTCTTGAGATTCGTCGTAAACGTAGATCTCGAGTTGAGAAACATCGTCTTCGGTTTTGCGGTGACTAGGAGGTTGTCTGTTGGGAGGATTTCGAGTTCTGAACGTTCATCATCTTCAACATCCTGTATAGCGTTAGATGTAAATAAGAGAGAGGTAAAACAACCGCACGTCTTTGAGTGTGATGTATGGATCGTCTTGGTTATCCCTATAAAATATAAGTCCTTTAATATTGCTAAATGGACCCGTGCCTGTTAAACATCAGCATCACTGAATGGACCGTGTCCACAGACGTACCATCTTCTTTGACATCATATTCATCCAACTTATACTGCGCAAGACCATCCCCCTTTTCAAGCACACCAACCTGTACATCCCCGTCCACCTCCATCGACGCATCCTCCTCGCTTTACAATACCATCAGCAAACATCATAAGGAGTAAAAACAAAATCACGCACTCGACCCATGAATCTTCATCACCATCCTCATCCTCATCCGCATCATCTGCCTCAGCACCTTCCGCGCCCTTGCCCATGATATTAGCAGCATTGTGCGCGCGCTCCATTTCTATCCGCGCATCCTCAAGCTCGATACGTGCAAGTGTACTGACGCGCTCGAGTTCCTTCTCATCGAGGACGTATTTGGAGGGCTGGTGAGCTGAAATGCCTCGTTTTACCCTGGAATTTGTGTTAGATATATGGGATGTGCGAGACGGAGATTGGTTACCATGATACACAGGAGATGAGGTTGCTCATCGTTTGTGATGATGAGCAGCGAATCTAATTTTTTGTGATCATAGTCACGTGATCTTTAAAACGATTTGAATTCAAGGCATTACGGTTCAACGTTGAACTTTCAACAGTTAACCTTACCATTATAGAATTTTATCAGAGCACCTTTAGGCTCTCACTAGGCTATGGATTCATTGGAAGCGGAGCAAAATGGACCATCAAGTGCCAGTGGATCTGTTTTTCAGTGACTTTGCTGCGCGTCTATCTAGACGTGGGTGACCTAGCTGCCAAGAATGTACAGCAATCATACAGCAACCGGACGAGTGCTTGCATGCTGCCACCAACACCACCACCACCATCACGCCTGGAACCGATTAAAATATTCTACTAGTCGATCTCAATCGACAAGCAGCTTTTACACCCCTGATCAATTTGTTGCCCAGCTGAACCATATTGTTCCCTGTTTTAATCTTTTCGTACCAATCTACCCCACCCCAGTTCAATACATCTTCGTATGTCGTTTATCGATATCACCGTTCTTCCTATGGCTTCTAACCGCAGTGCATAACTCGACAGTACTTCCTTAGTTATTTCGTCTTGTCAACCTTTGTTAGTGAGTCAGGGAGTCCCATCTCCTTCCCTTATCTCGATAACTGACTTCTTTCATAGTGCCTCAATTGTTTGAAGGAACTTGGGAGAAGCTGTCCCAAGTGGCTGTTAAGGGTGCTGAATATGACTCCCGCGAACGCCAACCCCATCCCAAGTGTTTAGAAGGAACTCGGGTGGAACTTCTCAACTACATCCACAGATTATCAGACACAAAAGAGGGGAGTAGACTCATTTGGCTGCATGGCACGGCAGGTGTCGGAAAGTCTGCAGTTGCGTTTACTGTAGCCGAAAAGATGCGAAATCTAAAAGTCACAGAACGGACGAAAATCGAGAAGCGGCTCGCGGGCACGTTCTTTTTCTCCCGCAAGCACACCGAACGCTGCACGACTGGATACTTTTTTGCGACGCTCGCATACCAGCTTGCCTGCAATTTTCCCAGCGTCCGGGAGGACTTGAACAGAATCATCCGCGAAAATCCCGCTCTTCTAGATGCCAACAAGTCTCTTCGTGATCAGATGGAGGGACTCTTTCTGAAACCTTTACGAAAGCTTCAAATCAGACTGCGGGAGTGTCCGCCTTCAATGTTCATTATTGATGCACTTGATGAATGCGTGTCCGAAACTGAGGCCGCAGATTTCATCTCCCTACTCGCCAACGCTCTTCGAGAACCCGATTTACCCATAATCCATATCCTACTCACGAGTCGCTCAGAATCGTATATCCGCGAAGCCATTCAAGTTGAAGACGCTCACCCACTGGTGTGCGAGATACCAGTGGAAATTTCTGGAGAGGGTGTTGCTGCAATCATCTCATTAGACGGCGCAGATGTTGACGATGACATCTATATCTTCCTGGAGCATTCCTTCAGAAAGCTGCGAAGCCGGTATTCAAATTTCCCCCAGCCAACATCACGTGAACTTGCACGATTGGCTAGTCGAGCAGGGAGACGTTTTATTGTGGCGTCTACGATGATGAAATTTATCGATGATGGATATCATGATCCCCGAGATCGGCTCCATCTCATGCTGGAGTTTACTAGCGAGTTGCTCCCAGGAACGGAAGTTTACAAATTGTATGACCGTATTCTCGCCACATGTACCAACCCCGCGCGAGCATACTTGCACTTGTCTGTTGTTGCCTCCCTTGCAGATCCTTTGTCAATCTCACAAATCTCGGAGCTTCTTGGCCCTGGTGAGGGCAGGGATGTCGAGACAGTATTGGTGCAGTTACGGTCGGTGATGGATATTCCTACTGAGAGCAGTCTCCCCGTGAATATCCATCATTCCTCAGTCCGTGACTATGTTTCCGACCCCTCAAACTGCAGCCTCCCTGACGTGCGACCCATCACTTCACCGCACGCCCTACTCGCTTATTCCTCTCTTCACTTGATGATGCAAGACGTCCCAAGCACGGCCCTCCTGAATGCGCTCTCAAAATTCAAGAAGCAGAGCCGAGCCGAGCATTCCCACGATTCAGACGCCCGGACCTTAACTCGCTCACTGTCCTTCATTGTCCAGCCACCTGAGCCACTGCAAGTTCTTATGGGTCTGCTATGGCTTCAGGGAGATCGCAGTTTCTACTGCCGATCCTGGCTAGAGACCCTAGATGGTCATGAGTGGCTGCACGCTCAATGTGTGCACAACTGGTCGCAGAACCATGGGAGAAAGGATTGGCTGCGGACGCAGGAGGGCATGGACTGGCTGCAGACTCAGGGTGGGCGAGATTGGCTACAGACTCGAGGCGGGAAATTCTGGCTGAAGACTCGAGGCGGGCAATCCTGGCTGCAGACCCAAGGCGGACAAGACTGGTTGCAGACCCATAGTGGTCAGTTCTGGCTGCGGAGCACATGCGGACAAGACTGGCTGAGGACGCGGGAGGCAGGACACTGGTTGCAGATCCAGGGTGGGCGAAATTGGCTGCAGACCCGTGCCGGGCGGCAGTGGCTACAAACCCAGAGCGGACAATGGTGGTTACAGGCTCAGCAGCAAGACTGGTTGCAGACACAGGGGGGCCAAGACTGGTTGGAGAGCCAGGAGGGGCGGAACTGGTTGGATGAGAGCCAGAGCGGACAAGATTGGCTCCATACGCGGGGCGGACAAGAGTGGCTTCATACCCGGAGTGGGAAAGAGTGGCTTCATACCCGGAGCGGGCAAGAGTGGCTGCATGCCCAGATCAGGCGAGATTATCCGCAGATTAGACAAGGCATGCGACAGATGCTAAATCGAGGTTCGCTGCGAACCGCGATGCGGAGCGAGCAACCCTGGCGGAATTTTCAGGTCCAGGAGTGGCTGAAGACCCAGCGCGGCCGAGATTGGCTGCAGATTTGTGGTGGGAAATACTGGATGGAGACTCGGAATGGGCGAGACTGGCTAGAGACCAAGAGCGGGCGAGACTGGCTTCGAAGTCGAGGCGGACAGAACTGGCTGCAGACCAGGCACAGCAGAGACTGGATGCAGACCGAGACCGGGAAGGACTGGATGTGGTCCGAAAGCGGGGAAGATTGGATGCAGTCTGAGAGCGGGGAAGAATGGCTGCAATCCGAGAGCGGGGAAATTTGGCTACAGTCTGATAGCGGGGAAGACTGGCTGCAGTCTGGGAGAGGAGGAAACTGGCTACAGTCTGAGCACGGGCAAGACTGGCTGCAGTCTGAGCGCGGGGAATACTGGCCGCAGAACGAGAGCGGGCAATATTGGCTGCAGACTCGGAGCGGACAATACTGGCTGCAGACTGTGCGCGGACGAGACTGGTTACAGACTCGGGGCGGGCAACATTGGCTGCAGACGCCCCATGGTCGAGCATGGCAGTCCACACCTTCGGCATCCGTCTGGGTGACAATGGAAGAGTTCTCGAGCACATTGGAAGCAATCAGCAGATACATGATTGATCCAAAATTGTCTCTACTGCCGGCTTTTCAAGTCATTCAGCAATTCAAGAGCTTGCCGGATTTCCTGATGCTTCCGGTGTTCCTGGCGTTGAGACACCAGCATCATTACAACTCAGCATCATCGTATGGTCGTGGTCCAGATATAATCCGTGCCATGAAGGCTTTTGTAAATTTCGCAAAAGGAGCACAGGAAAATAGTCGATCAGCGTCCGATGCACTCCAGTACGCATGCCAAAACTGGCCCGTCCATCTATCGCGAGCTCCCAATCCATGGGATGCTACATTGAACCATATGTTCGAAGCTTTCTGGAATCGTCATCTTGTCTCTTGGCTCGAAAGGCAGTGGTATTTGAAGGGTCTGAGGTCCTGCCTTGTCGTTTTAGCAGAAGGGCAGAAACTTGCAGAGGTATGCGTACTTCCAATGATTCTTGACTCTCGGCAGCTGACCCACGCTTGTAGGAACATCTCATCTAAGTTCCTGAATCGTTTCAATCACGAATCTTGAAGTTGTCCATTTTGATGTGATATGTCAGTCCCGTGGATAAGGCCACTCACCTATTGTTCTATGTAGACCCAAACGAGTCTCTAATATCATGACGAGATGGGTGTATTCTTATTTAGTGCCAGAAAATAAAATGCGATAATTGATTTGCACAATTGTGTTGCGCATTCTCCATGGCCATTCAAGTCATCAGTCGAGGCTGGTGCCGATCATAGTCAATCCTACTCCCCGCATTTCATGCTTTGATAGTAGGTAAGTATATGCCGACATGCATGAGCATAGCACCATCCTGATATTCTCGAATGTCGTCGAAGTTGACCTCCAGGATCAGTAGGCCTGGGCGATGATTTCGTGAATGATCACGCCAATTGTGCGAAGCATACCTCTTATTTAGAATGTAGCTGTCGAATCAGAATGTTTGAGCAAGCAGGTTAACGATACTAGTACAGCACACTTTAACTACAGGTCATATCATCAGTTCCACATGCCCTGAGCATACAGGCCCAGTATATCGCTAGCCAGCGTCGGACTATACGATGAAACATCATGCATAGTGTAAGTCTTATCCTTCTGTAATTTGTTGAGGATGCCGATAATCTCCTTTCCAAGGAAGTTTAGGAAGACAATATCAATAGGTGTGTCGGCCGTCACGTTAGGGGGGTTTGAGCCAACATAGAATGGAACATCGTAGTTGGGCAACGGGGTGTGCAGTGTATCGTCTGCATTATCAGCGTCGGGGCATGACTAAACGAGTGTTATGAGCATAGAACAAGCGCGGTATGGAACCCTTACATCTCTCGTGACATAACCAAATGATGCTTGTCCACCCCCTCCAGGACGGCCGTCTATCTCCTCCAACCTGGCACTGTCCGGAGTGTCATCGATTTCATGGCTGGAAAATATAGCTTGGGTTTCATCTCGTTTCCGTTGTATCGCCGCCGGTTTGTTCATAGCGGGGAGCAATTGGTTTGCGATCCCAGATGTAACATTAGCAATGTATAGGAACGAATCCTGATACGGCATGATCGTTAGTTGATCGTTCTTGGTGAACGATCCTTTCAAGAGGTCGAACCGTAGAGCCCATGAATCGATTATAATGATGTTTGGAATGGAATCGCGAGTATTGTTAATAGCGAGTGCGTATGGAACAGCCTAATGAGCGCGTCAATACCTGCGCAATTTACTTCACTACAAACTCGGCACTTACATCTTCGATGAAGAGAGATACAAGAGACCCGTTGGAAGGATAAGGGTTACTAGCGCACAATGGTTGAGCTTGAGCGATAATACTACACAATGGGCACCCACTAAGACAAGGTATAATCTTGCTGAGCTGTTCCGTACAGGTGGGATAAGTTAAAGCGAGCCGCAAGCTCCTCTAGGCCACGGGTGATCGATCGTCCGTGGAAGGTATCAAATGTTCGGTTTGAGGTTCGAGTGTGGTACTAAGTAGGAGTCATGCGCAAGATTAGGCTAGCGGGGGAAACCCAAAAGTTCGGTAAAATACCTCGTAGGTCACACGGTTCTGGTCAAGATATCTCCTTGTGAAAGTAACCTTGTCACTGTTGTGCTTGGCAGCATCGAGGTCTGCGCCTAATTTTCTGGTGTTAGGTGTCTGAGATACAGTATTGTTATAAAATCGTACTCATCCAGCCTAGAAGATCATGTCAGACGATATTCCTTACTCATATTTGCAATTTACGCACCGATTGTTTCCATGTAGCGTCCGCTTTCGATACCCATGGATCGACCATCGTACTGTCGACAATCACGGATGTGGGTATGTCCTAGATCTACAATGAGCATGTCATTTGGAATGATCAAGATGGCGGCCTCCACCTCCAAATATTAGTATGGGTGTTAGAGGGTGTACAGCCCGTACAGCGTTGATAACAGTAGGCCCTGGATGAACGTTTCATTGGATTATCGTTTGACAAACATCTCAATGGCATACAGCTATCATTGGAAACAGGCATATGTCTGCAGTCGCATTAATGGAATATTTCCTTCGGCAACAAGGAATTTGCCTACCCGATAAGCACGAACGCGTCAGGCTCTTCTGCAATGGCCTCAACGAACTACAAACAGACATTAGGACGCCATGTCTCAATCACTCAAACGCATTGAATAACGTACCCACTGCTCCTTGACCATATCACCGACAGCTTGCACAGTCGTGTTCACATCGTTCCCAGTAAAATCGAATATGACTCCAAGAGAAGTGATACGACGGCCTCTGCCGTGTCAAATGAGTAAGAGTCCCCCCTCAAAGTTAACATGATCACTTACTTCCGTGTAGTGAACTTGGTGTAGCGGTCTGCAAGAATAAACGTTAACAGCAGCAACAATCATTTTGAATCCGAACTCACTGCCTACTGGGACACTCTCAGGCTTGCCGTCTGAATTGAAAACAGTGATGTTGACGTTAGAGGTCAAGTACCGCCCAGCGAGGTGAGGGACAAAGTTGGTATACCTGCAGAGCATTTGGGGCATTTTGGTAAGCCGTTTCCGAGTTTGCGAAGATGTTTGTGGGACATTCGTCCATAGAACAAGTATTGAGGAGTGATACAGACAGTCAGTAGTGTGAGCATACCAAACACAGTTAATGGGGAATAGAAAAGACGCATCATATAATGCGGGACGTGACAAAAGAAGAAGAAAAGCAAAATTTGTGTCAAGTTAAAGAAGATTCGTTCAAAATGGTTATAACGCACATATCGTACGTATCCGCATAACCATACAATTCGTGGCTATAAAAGGGAGATTGAGGAGACGAATTAGGAGAGGACTCGGACTACAAATTCAACACCTACTTTCCGATGGTCATGAGATCGTAGGGGAGGCGCTCGATGAACTTGTTCGACTATGAATGGCGCATCCGACATGTCAGCATTAGTTATATATATCACCCGTGAATAGAACGGACCTCGTGTGCGTCGACATCACCGGGAGGATATCCATCAGAAAGACCGGTCCCTGGGAAACGCGAGTTGGATCGTGTTTCAGATGATGAGTGGTTGCACATACCGTCATGTAGATCACCTGAGTCTATCAAAAGAAGGTCGACATCCTTATGCTGCGATAGGAATTATACGTGATGAGCACACGAGTTCAGATTGATGGACGAACGAGGGCGATTTGCTTCATGTGAGTCACAAAGCTAGCAAAGTCTCCGAGATCCCCACTAGAATTCGCACGAGGTGGGTGAGTGACGGTGGCTCAAGGTAGTTGCGCTGTGAACACCAACCTGTAGTATGGTTCAGCCCAGGACGACTTCTGGTGCCCGAGTAGCCAACCATGCGTGTCGGTGGTGTGGATGACGTTCAAGTCCCCCCAGACAAGAGGACGGTATGGAGGTGTGAGTGGAACCTGCGGGTACTCACGCCTTTCCAAATGTTGATGAGCATGGCTGTCGCGAGCGTGCAAGTGATCGTCCGCGCAAGCAGCACTACGGAGTGCAAGACCCAGGAGAATAGCAGGAGTTAACTTGAAAATCATACCCGAGACCCCTGAAAATGAAGCTCAAAATATCACTGCCTTTATACCACGAACTGACCTCGGATATGAATGATGCTTTCTGACATTTTGACGCGCCGGGGCCCCTCCCCTCAATTGCCTAACCTTCAAACAGCTGGTCTGCCAATCATGGATATCAAATGGACAACATGCCCCGGCAGGGACAGAAGTGCGATGATGGTGATGGAGGAACTTCAGTGTTCAAAGTCGACTCGTTCACAGAAATTTGAGAAACCAAATCCCACTGTCGGCCGCTCGGCTAACAGAGCTATTTCAAATGACGGACGCAGTGTTTGGGAAGTTCGAAGGATTTGTTATTTATAATTTGGTTCGGTCTCTTGAAGGATGCCGGATTAACTTTTGAACCTTTAGCCTTGCTTTAGTCCATCTGCATCTATGACGAACACTTACCTTGACTCTTGCTTCAAAGATTACGGTATAAAGCATCGTTCAGAGAATAATTATCCGAATCTACATCACTCAATCCGGAACAACGTGATCCCCTTGCAATTGCTCACGCCCGCGGTGCCTTAATGAACAACTTCAGTCTCCTCGTGTTGTCCTCGTGTTCTGGCATCCTGTCTCCTTGCTCGGCTCACCAAGGTACGGACCATCGGACTCGTAGATGCCGATATATCATGAGCGCATATAGAAAACTTGAAGATTGGGGAGAATTTCTGTATTTATATAACTAAGACCAATGGTCAGACGCGGCGCTCTGCGGGGTGTATCAAAATTAATACGAATAGCTGACGAGGTTCGTGTTTGTGATATAGGTTTGCTGACATTTTGGAATATACACAGTTGATAGAATTCTGAAATGTCGAATCACTCAACTTGAGGCTCCCGCGGAGTAAAACCATCGCCGTCGCTCGGTCATCCACATTCAAGCACAAACGTGTATGATCTTGGCTGTCGCGAGTACGTCTTCCTCTTAGAGACGCGGCACATGGGTTATTAAGGATGAGTACATCGGCCTTCTACCTGCGATCCAGCTGCATGAGAATACAAGTTTCAAACAAGAGAATACCCACACTCTATGTTTTTATCGAGGATGAAATATTTAATCACAAGCCGACTCGCACCCGTGTCAAGGT
The DNA here is from genome assembly GCF_016647785.1 of Suillus fuscotomentosus. Taxonomy (NCBI): domain Eukaryota; kingdom Fungi; phylum Basidiomycota; class Agaricomycetes; order Boletales; family Suillaceae; genus Suillus; species Suillus fuscotomentosus. The sequence goes on from NW_024539520.1 coordinate 850,477, forward strand.
TCGTCGAGGTTGTATTTGAAGAGGTCTTGTATACAAACAAATCCGATATCTGGAGTTTGGGTTGATCAGGCGGACCAAATTCAAATCCCAGGAAATAGATCGCACACCATGCATCCAAACGCCCAAATGTCGACTTTCTCATTCCACGGGCCATTGAGAGTGGTTTAGAGCGCAAGCAGAGATCTCGTCGGTTGTGTGAACATGTGCAGGTTGCGCTATTGGATGCCACATGTCAGTCCTCCTACATGCCCTGAAAAACAGATCATTTTCACCGTTCCCGAAAATCTGTAACAATGGAGTTGTGCATCATGGCCTCAAGCGAACTTAGAGAGGGACTGAGAGACGACAACGACTCGGAATGGAGGTAAGAAGGGTGGGAATAAACTTTAAAGTCCCTAGGAACGACACACCTAACCAGTTTGTTTCATCTGCCCCGGAACACAGGAAACAATCCACCACTACCTTTTTGATTGTCCTCAATACAGACAGGAACGTCACTTCTTCGCCAATGCCCCCCGTCGCGATGCCACCTCGATCTCCTACATCCCTCACATCCGAAAAGGCCATCCCACACCTCAGCAGTTCGGGACGCTTCAAGCCGACCTTCGGTGAGCTGTAGATACTATTTGCCAACTAATTGACCCACACAAATAATTATACTCCACTACAAAAGGGTGGTCGCGTCTCACCGCGTCGCTGTCGGCACCAACGGAAGACTAGTAGACTCATTGGAATAGAAGAACCGAACCGCAACGTTACAACGCACGTTCAGCCATCACCCGCGAGCTCTAACTAATTTAAACTAACACTTCTTCGCCGCAGTTCTCCTTTTGTCCTTACTTGCATCCTCTGATGCAAGAAAAAAAAAACTTTAAAGTCCGATTTACATAGCATCACCAGGGCTATGATCACCTTCGATGCGATACGTTCCACTCACTTTTTGACTTCTCGCACTGCATATGACACATGAGGCCTCAGTATTGTTTCCTAACAACTTGAGCTCTTTCAAGTTGCCAGTGCACGAGTAACAGGTGTGTAGCCTTCGCTCGTACTAATGCTTTCTTCGCGGCGTTGCCTTATGTTAACAAGCTTTGTACCTCGTACTTGTCTGCCTACAAAGAGTTAACAATCTAGGCATAGCCAGCAACCTCTGTAGCTGCACCCCCTGAACTCGCCCGAGCTCGAACAAAGCTCAACGATTTTCTATATAAGGAACTATGGCACCGGGTGACCGAGTCGATCATTGATCAAGTGATCGTCAACTTTCACACCCACGTTGCAATATTAAAGATTCTGCACTTACCACTCATTAATCATCCTTATCGCATAGCCTACCACAGCCCGAAGAGGACGCGAATTGCCTGGAAGCGGAGCTTACGCAACTGCAACATCTATGCGGAATGCACAATACCTCTATCCCATTTTGGTTATCTAGAAAGCACTGGATAGTGGTATACGTATATATGGCGTGAATGTTATTGTCATACGTCTGTCTACCAAGTCCGCCTCTCACCCACATCCATTCTCTCCCAATATGACCATAGTCTTACATAATCCCACTTGGTGGCCGGTCATCAATGCATATCGTTTTTCCAGCTATTTTTCAGGTTCGTGGAGAGCAGTCGGATTCTGAAGATGACGTCTCAATTTAACGTTGGCTGCGGTTTCGCAGTTGCCGCCTTTGTTATAGTGACGTATGATTGGGGTGAGCATGATAACAAAAAAGGACTGCTGATATCTTACAAGTGTTTTTCAGCACTTACATTCGCACAAGAGGTATGTCGATACTATGACCGGAGTAGCCAGCCATCCCGCTAAGAATCCTTCCATAGGTTGAACTGGTCTGGGTGAGTAGAGTCTCATGTCGGAGGAACAACCATGAAGATACGCTTAATTACAGAGGCAACGTTGGTCCTTGATGACAGTTCTGTATCTCGGTGTATGTAGCCTGTTTGTCGTGATTGTGATGCAGTGCTGACTTGAAAGTATCCTAGGTGCGCTACCTTGGAATTGTATATGCTGCGTATGTTCGGAAAGTTAAACAATCAATGCTGTGTTGATCGTCTGTCTCATAATCAGCCTGGCCATCCTATGTATATCTCCCTAGTACATCCACTGTCTTCGCTTCTTCTGACAAACGGTATACAGCCCATATTCCGACCCTCTCACTAACAAATATAGTGAGTCTTCTGCGCAGATGTCTGCTATTTCCCTCCAATTAATGTTCCCTGTAGGAGTGGGTGTGGTTTCTCCTAACTATTTGGTTCTCTACTGACTGCCATGCTATATTGCCACAGATGTGAGTCTGTTTGGAGTGTGCTACCTGAGGTTGATCCCTGACTGGATTCGTCAGGCTGGATTGTCTACGTCCTATGGAATTGGACGGGTGTTGTGGAATTTGCGATGCTGTGTGGTGAGCCTGGCACTTGTAAGACCTCAGTGATATTGACTGGAACACGCTGCAAGTCATCATCGTCACTCGGCTGCATGCCATGTATCAACGATCCAGAAAGATCCTAATATTTCTCATTGTCAGCATCCTGGTCTTCAACATTTTCGATGGAGTGGTAGCTGTAATGGCAATGGTACATGCTTCAGGGGGTACGCTAAATCGTGGATGAAAAATAACGTGCATGGGGCTCACTGATGAATATCAGAGGAAATTGTCTTTTCCGGCGCTCATCAGTGCTGGATTACCCTCACGGGAGATATCCGACTTCTGAATTCTGTTACTTGGATACTCGGAACTGTGTGGGAGGTCCTCGCGCTATGTCTCGCAGTCTGGATTGCGGTAAAACACTTCCGTGAACTGCGACGACATTCGGCAGGAGGGTTTATCAGGGACTGTTTCACGGTGTTGATAAAAACTCATGTGCTTTACTTTGCGAGGTAAGCTTATATTGTCATTATTATTCCTTTTTTCCACTGAAGGGTCGGACTTGGTAGCTGTGTCGCTGTTTTGTGCTTCAACCTCGTTCTTGATTTCTCTCCAACATTCTCAAAGGTATGTCGATCTTCGACTTCTATACATGCTACTATGTTTCATCATTTCTATAGTTCCACAAATCTCTGAGAATCCAGACTTTTTATGGGTTGCTTCAGATTTTGGCGATCATGCAGTTGTTTGTGCTGGGACCACGACTGATCCTTGATGTTCGAGAATTTAACGCTAAACTCGTGGTTGACTCCGACGCAGCAACCGACATGATCTCTATCGTTTTCCAAGAGCGTGTGCATATATCGACTAGCAGTAGTGTGTAATGCTTAGTGAAGTTGGCGCGGACGGTTGTCTGGTGCTTGCAGGGAGCACGGGAAATTTGTTTTTTTGGTCTCTTTTCCAAGCCTTGTTGCGGTGCTCAAGTAATTATTTGGTGTCATGAAGTAGATTTCAAGGAGACAGGTTTGGGCAGTATTCTCTTCATATTATGTGTTCGAATCATTCGTTGTAGGTCCTGGCATTAACAATTATTTGAACCAATATCCTTGATATCCCTACTGTACTAACGAAGGAAAGGAGTGTACTGAACGGCAAAGCGGAGGAGCAATATATGCTTATAGGCTGTGAATGCGACTTTGTTTTGGTTTATTTATTACTACGTTGGCTTAGTGCGGGTGCCGGGTAATGTAGCTTGCCGGAATGACCCGGCACCAAACGTCCAGCTGAGCGGTAGCGTTATTCGCTTGCGGTAGTCGTTCTTTTCCTCCTTCACCAACGTCGAGTTCGTCGTACCGTTCGTACATCCTCACTCGCACATATACCAATCCTTCTTTAGACCCACCCGCCACTCCCTCATAATTTTGCCCGCTACCTGTTACTTAATCAGCCAATAGTTCATCCCATGTCAATAATATTAAACTCGTAGCTCAGCTCAAATTGTCGAAACGACAAAAGGGTGGTCATGTCTCACCGCCTCGCTATCGGCACCAACAGAAAACTAGTAGACTCATTGGAATAGAAGAACCGAACTGTAACGTTACAACGCACGTTCAGCCATCACTCGCGAGCTCTGACTAACACTTCCTCACCTCAGTTGTTGCCCCACCCTCTGATGCAAAAAAAAACTTTCAAGTCCGATTTACATAGCATCACCAGGGCTATGATCACCTTTAGGCTTTGATGCGATACGTTCCACTCACTTTTTTTTTGACTTCTCGCACTGCATATGACACATGAGGCCTAGGCCTCAGTATTGTTTCCTAACAACCTGAGCTCTTTGCTAGTGTACGAGTAATAGGTGTGTAGCCTACACTCGTACTAATGCTTTCTTCGCGTCGTTTTCCGTTAACAAGCTGTTGTACCTCGTACTTGTGTACCTACAAAGAGTTGACAATCTAGGCATAGCCAGCAACCTCTGGTTGCACCACCTAAACTCGCCCGAGCTGGAACAGTTTAATGATTTTCTATATAAGGAACTATGGCACCGGGCGACCGAGTCGATCATTGCTCAAGTGATCGTCAACTTTCACACCCACGTTGCAAAATTAAAGATTCTGCACTTACCGCTCATTAATCATCCTTATCGCATAGCCTGAGCCTACCACAGCCCGATGACCGAAAAAGAGGACGCGAATTGCCTGGAAGTGGAGCCTACGCAACTGCAACATTTATGCGGAGTGCGCAACTACCTCGATCCCATTTCGGTTATCTAGGAAGCACTGGATAGTGGTATACGTATATATAGCGTGAATGCTATTGTCATACGTCTACCAAGTCCGCCTCTCACCCACATCCATTCTCTCCCAATATGACCATAGTCTTAAATGATCCCACTTGGTGGCCGACCATCAGTGCATATCGTTTTTCCAGCTGTTTTTCAGGTTCGTGGAGGGCAGTTAGATGTCATGGTTAAAGCTCAATCTAACCTTGATGGTGGTTTCGCAGTTGCGGCATTTGTTGTAGTGACGTATGATTGAGGTGAGCATGATGATATTCAAGGACTGCTGATATCCTACAACTTGAAGTATTTTCAGCACTTACATTCGGACAAGAGGTATGTCGATCCTATGCCCAGAGCAGCCTTCCCTCTAAGAATGCTTTTATAGGTCGAATTGATCTGGGTGAGTGGAGTCTCACGTCACAGGGACAACCATGAAAATACACTTAATCACAGAAGCAACGCTGGTCCCTAATGACAGTCCTGTATATCAGTGTATGTAGCTTGCCTGTTACGGTTGTCATGTTGTGCTGACTAGAGAGTATCTTAGGTGCGCTACCTTGGAATCTTATATGCTGCGTATGTTTGGAAGGCTAAATAATCGATGTCGCACTAATTGTATATCTCTCATAATCAGCTTGGCCATTCCAAGTATGTTTCCTTGGTACATTCATTATCTTCGCTTCGTCTGACCAGCTGCGGCATACAGTTTATCTTCCCACCATCCCGCTGACAGACACAGTGAGTCTTCTGCGCAGATGCCTGCTATATCTCTCCAATTAACCGTGGTGCACTGTAGGGGTGGGTGTAGTTCTTTCCTAACTTCCTAGTTCTCTAATGACGGCCACACAATACTTCCACTGCGGCACAGATGTGAGTCTGTTTGGAGTGCGTGCTAGTGCTAGTCACTGAATGGATCCCTCAGGCTTGATTGTGTATGAGCTATGGAGTTCGATGACTGTCCTGGTATTTGCAATGCTATGGGGTGAGCTTGGCACTTGCGAGACCTCAGTGATATTGACTTGACTGGAACATGCTGCAAGTCATCAGCGTCGCTCGGTTGTATGCCATGTATCAAGGATCCAGAACGATCCTGATACTTCTCATTGTCACCCTCCTGATTGTCAACATTTTCGATGTAGTGGCAGGTGTACTGGAAAGCCTACATGTTTCAGGGGGTACGCTTAATTATGAATGAAAAATAACGTGCATGGGGCTCACTGATGAATACCAGAGGAATCCATTCTCTCCGGCACTTATCAGTGCTCGATCAATTCTGGGGAAGATGTCCCATTTCTGAATTACATTTCTTGGATAGTCTCCATTTCGTGGGAGGTTCTCGCACTGTCTCTCGCAGTTTGGATTGCGGTAAAACACTTCCGTGAACTGCGACGACATTCGGCAGGAGGGATTATCAGGGACTGTATCACGGTGTTGATGAAAACTCACGTTGTTACTTTGCGAGGTAAGCTCATATTGTGATTATTGTTCCTTCTTTTCCACTGAAGTCGGACATGGTAGCTTTGTTGCCGTTGCTTGCATTTGCATCATTCTTGATTTCTCTTCAATATCCTCAGCGGTATGTCAATCTTTCACTTACTTCTGCATGCGACCACGATTCATCATTTCTATAGGACCAGATTTCCCTGGGAACTCAGACTTTTAGTGGCTTACTTCAGATTTTGGAAGTCGCACAGATGTTTGTGCTGGGACCACGACTGATCCTTGGCATTCGAGAATTTAACGCTAAACTCGTGGCTGACTCCGACGCAGCAACAGGCATGATCTCAATCGTTTTCCAAGAGCGTGTGCAGATAACGACTAGCAGTAGTGTGTAATGCTCGTTGAAGTTGACGCGGATGGTTGTCTGGTGCTTGCAGGGAGCACGGTAATTTTTTTTCTCTATTTCAAACCTTGTTGCGGTGCTCAAGTACTTATTTGGTGTCATGACGTAGATTTCAAGGAGACGGGTTTGGGCAGTATTCCGAGTCTCTTTATATTATGTGTTCGAATTATTTGTTGTAGGCCCTGATATTAACAATCATCTCAACCAATATCCTGGTGTACTAACGAAGGAAAGGAGTGTACTGAACGGGAAAGCGGAGGAGCGAGCTATGCTTGTAGGCGATGTCGCCGGAACGTTAGTGTGCAAGTTCCAATTCGCTCTTGCTTCTCATCCCGGATGACAACTTGTGACTCACTGGTACTCACCTTTGGCCGCCTTGTAGTATATGTATATAGGCAGTACTAAACTTCTACCTGGTTGTATTCATCACGATTTTGTGCAGCATCAGGATTATCACGTCGTGTGGGAATGTACAGGCCCGCTGCATGGACGCATATTGTTATCTGGTCTGGCGGATGTTTTGAGGCAGTGCGTGTCAGACAAACACATCAACATAATAACGCGTCGTATATGCAACACGATCACTGGGAGGAATATTGAGACTAGGTAAGATATGGATACCACTAGAGAGCGGAACACTCATGTGAGACCAGTTGAACAGGATGTGTTTGATGATGTGCTTAGCACACCTCTCGTTTAACATGCGACTGTCAATTCAGAATGGTGGGGTGAGGAGGTTAACTATACTAGTACAGCGTACTACAACTACAGACTATACCATCAGTTCCACATGGCCTGAGCATACAGGCCCAGTATATCGCTAGTCAGCGTCGGACTATACGATAAAACGTCATACATCGTATAAGTCTTATCCTTCTGTATGCTGTTGAGGATGCCGATCATCTCCTTTCCAAGGGAGTTTAGGAAGACAACATCAATAGGTGTGTCGGCCGTCACGTTTGGGGGGTTTGAGCCAGAGTAGAGTGGAACCGGGTAGTGGGGCAACGGGATGTGCAGTGTATCGTCTGCATTATCAGCGTCGGGGCATGACTAAACAAACAAGTGTCATGAGCATCGAACAAGCACGGCATTGAACCCTTACATCTCTCGTGACATAACCAAATGATGCTTGTCCACCCGCTCCAGGACGGACGTCTATCTCCTCCAACGAGGCACTGTCCCGAGTATCATCGACTTCATAACTGGAAAATACAGCTTGGGTTTCATCTCGTTTCCGCTGTATCGCCATCAGCTTGTTCATGGCGGGGAGCAGTTGGTTTGCGATCCCAGATGTAACATTGGCAATGTATAAAAACGAATCCTGATACGGCATGATCGTTAGTTGATCGTTCTTGGTGAACGATCCCTTCAAGAGGTCGAACCGTAGAGCCCATGAATCGATGATAATTATGTTTGGAATGGAAGCGCGAGTATTGTTAATAGCGAGTGCGTATGGGATAGCCTAATGAGCGCGTCAATACCTGCACAATTTACTTCACTACAAACTTGGCACTTACATTTTCGACGAAGAAGGATACAAGAGACCCGTTGGAAGGATAAGGGTTACTAGCGCACAATAATTGAGCTGGTGGTTTGAGTGATAATATTACATAATGGGCACCCACTAAGTCAAGGTATAATCTTGGCCAGCTGTTCCGTACAGGTAGGACAAGTTAAAGCGGGCCGCAAGCTCCTGTAGGCCATGAGTGATCGATCGTCCGTGGATGGTATCAAATGTTCGGTTTGAGCTTCGAGTGTGGTACTAAGTAGGAGTCATGCGCAAGATTAGGCTAGCGGGAGAAACCCAAAAGTTCGATATAATACCTCGTAGGTCACGCGGTTCTGGTCAAGATATCTCCTTGTGAAGGTAACGTTGTCACGGTTGTCCTTGGCAGCATCGAGGTCTGCGCCTAATTTTCTGGTGTTAGGTGTCTGAGGTACAGTATTGTAATAACATCGTACTCATCCAGCCTGGAAGATCATGTCAGACGATATTCCTTACTCATCTTTGCAATTTACGCACCGATTGTTTCCATGTAGCGTCCGCTTTCGATACCCATGGATCGACCATCGTACTGTCGACAATCACGGATGTGGGTATGTCCTAGATCTACAATGAGCATGTCATTTGGAATGATCAAGATGGCGGCCTCCACCTCCAAATATTAGTATGGGTGTTAGAGGGTGTACAGCCCGTACAGCGTTGACAACAGTAGGCCCTGGATGAACGTTTCATTGGATTATCGTTTGACAAACATCTCAATGGCATACAGCTATCATTGGAAACAGGCATATGTCTGCAGTCGCATTAATGGAATATTTCCTTCGACAACAGGGAATTTGCCTACCCGATAAGCACGAACGCGTCAGGCTCTTCTGCAATGGCCTCAACGAACTACAAACAGACATTAGGACGCCATGTCTCAATCACTCAAACGCATTGAATAACGTACCCACTGCTCCTTGACCATATCACCGACAGCTTGCACAGTCGTGTTCACATCGTTCCCAGTAAAATCGAATATGACTCCAAGAGAAGTGATACGACGGCCTCTGCCGTGTCAAATGAGTAAGAGTCCCTCCTCGAAGTTAACATGATCACTTACTTCCTTGTGGTGAACTTGGTGTAACGCTCTGCAGGGATAAACGTTAGCAGCAGCAACAATCAGTTTGAATCCGAACTCACTGCCTACTGGGACACTCTCAGGCTTGCCGTCTGAATTGAAAACAGTGATATTGACGTTAGAGGTCAAGTACCGCCCAGCGAGGTGAGGGACAAAGTTGGTATACCTACAGAGCATTTGGGGCATTTTGGTAAGCCGTTTCCGAATTTGGGAAGATGTTCGTGTGGCATTCCATAGAACAGGTATTGAAGAGTGATGCAGACAGTCAGTAGTGTGAGCATACCAAACACAGTTTAATAAGGAATAGAACAGACGTATCATGTCATGCGGGATGTGTCAACAAGTCAGCAAAGATATGGCAGAGATAACAAGTTGCGCCAAATCATCAAAAACGTGACAAAAGAAAAAAAAGCAAATTTGTGTCAGTTAAAGAAGATTCGTTCGAAATGCTTATAACGCACATATCATACGTATCCGCATAAACATACAATTCGTGGCTATAAAAGGGTGATCGAGGAGGGGAATTAGGAGAGAACTTGGACTACAAACGCAACACCCACTTTCCAATGGTCATGAGATCGTAGGGGAGGCGCTCAACGAACTTGTTTGACTATCGATGGCGCATCCGACATGTCAGCATCAGTTATATATCACTCATGAATAGAACGGACCTCGTGTGCGTCGACATCACCGGGAGGATATCCATCAGAAAGACCGGTCCCTGGAAGACGTGAGTTGGATCGTGCTTCAGATGATGAGTGATTGCACATGCCGTCATGTAGATCACCTGTATCTATCAAAAGAAGGTCGACATCCTTATGCTGCGATAGGAATTATACATAATCAGTGCACGAGTTCAGATTGATGGACGAACGAGGGCGATTTGCTTCATGTGAGTCACAAAACTAGCAAAGTCTCCGAGATCCCCACTAGTAGAATTCGCACGAGGTGGGTGAGTGACGGTGGCTCGAGGTAGTTCGCTGTGAACACCAACCTGTAGTATGGTTCAGCCCAGGACGTCTTCTGGTGCCCGAGTAGCCAACCATGCGTGTCGGTGGTGTGGATTACGTTCAAGTCTCCCCAGACAAGAGGACGGTATGGAGGTGTGAGTGGAACCTGCGGGTACTCACGCCTTTCCAAATGTTGATGAGTATGGCCGTCGCGAGCGTGCAAGTGATCTCCCGCGCAAGCAGTGCTACAAAGTGCAAGACCCAGGAGAATAGCGGGAGTTAACTTGGAAATCATACCGAAGACCCCTGCTTAGGTCGAGCTCAAAATATCACTGTCTTTATACCACAACATTCTCGGAACCGACCTCGGATTGGACATCCTTTTTGATTGGCGCCGCCCCAATCATTGCCTAACGTTTAGCCTTCGAACAGCTGGTGTGCATCATGAGTATCAAATGGATAACGTGCTTCGGCAGGAGCTGAAGTGCCATGATGATGGAGTTTTGATGTTCAAAGTCGACTCGTCCACAGAAATTTGACAAAGCAAATCCCACATGCAGGGAAACGTTACTCGGGTAACATGTTCATACGAGTTATTGGGCGCAGTGTTTAAATGATCAACGGCTGACTACGCTCTGATGCCGTGATATTCGGTTCGGTCTCTTGAAGCTTGCCGGATGAACAGAATGATTCCTTTATTAGCCCCTCCCAATCCCGAGATACTATCTATCACGAACACTTAGCTTAACTAGACTTTCTTCGAAGATTACGGTCCAAAGCATCCATCCGAGAAGAATTATCTGAATCTACTACATCACTCAATGGAACAATGTGATCCCCTTCCTTCCTCGCGCCCACGGTGCCTCAATGAACAAATTCAATCTCGTGTTCTGGCATCTCGTTGCTCGGCTCACCGTCTCGTTGCTCGGCCTACCGTCTTTCTAGGTACGGGTCATCGAACTCGTAGATGCCTGATGTCGACGATCACGCCTAGAAACCTCGAAGATTGGAGACAGAATTTCTGTACTATATGTTGAATCACTCAACTTGAGGCTGCCATCAGGGATCCCGCGGAGTGACTCCATCTCGGTCATTCACATTCAAGCGCAAACGTGCATGATCTTGGCTGTCGCGAGTACGTCTTCCTCTTAGAGACGCGGCAAATGGGTTGTTACTAAGGATAGATACATCGGCCTTCTACCAGAGATCCAACTGCATGAGTAATGTAAAAGAAACCAGAGAATACTCACAGAACGGGTTGTCTATGTTCTCATCGAGGATGAAATATTTAGTCACGGGCCAACTCGCACCCGTGTCAAGGTTCGTCGAGGTTGTATTTGGAGAAGAGGTCTTGTATACAAACAAATCCGATAAGTTCAAATATCTAAAGTTTGGGTTGATCAGGCTGACCGAATTCAAACTACAGGAAATAGATCGCATACCATGCATCCAAACGCCCAAATGTTGACGTTCCCATTCCACGGGCCATTGAGAATGGTTTAGAGTGCAAGCGGAGATCTCGTCGGTTGTGAACATCTGCAAGTTGCGCTATTATGTGCCACATGTCAGTCCTGCTACATGCCCTGAAAAGTACATCGTTTTTCTCCCGAAAATCCGCAACGATGGAGTTGCGCATCATGGCCTCGAGCGAAGTTAGAGAGGGACTGAGAGACGACGGTCTGGACAACGACTCAGGATGGAGGATGGCGTCAAGCTTGGTCCCCTTCGGTGAAGACTGCAATATTTTATGTGAGTGAGTCCATATCAAACATGATGTTATCCTGCTTGATATCCGTATACATTATCTCAAGTGCGTGCGTATGCGCAAAGACGGTGCAAGATGTTTCTTTTCGAGTGACCGGAGAGATTTAACATCTCCACCCAAAACGTCTGTGACTCGGACAAAGCATAGATGGTACCCGTCTCGATCCTTTCCAGATTGTTCAAACAAGAGATGAAGATGAAGGCAATGACTCGACGTGAGGCTGGCCCATGGTAGAGACCAAAAGTTGGGCGTTTGAGAGCAGGTAGCTGCAACATTACGCCTCGTTCGGATAGACCAGTTGAATCTCCTTTCAAAGCTTTGATCACGACTACAACTGCTAGTCTCCACGCACATCTCGTCAAAAGACACCCAGATGGTGGATTTTATACCCCTCCGCTCAAGCTTGCGGTTGATTTTGAAGCCCTTCTCTGAATCTAAGGAACTGCCAGATTCGACACGAACTTGGAGATAGTCATGCCCTTGGTTACCACGACTCACGAGAACTCTTGATGGCTTCTCCACAAATTTCAGTTCACCTTCTACGCCTCTGCGTTAACATGAACGTGTTTGTGCCGAGAACGAGGTGCAGGCTAGTTGGGGGCCAGAAGACCCAATTTTCGGATGTGCTATTGTGAGATACCGCAGACTGAGGTAATGCTGATGCTTATATTTTAGAGAAATGAGATTGAAAGGCTCGAACCCGACGTTGTAAGCGGACACTGTAGTTTGTAGCATGATGGTTTTGTTGAAGATTGTTGTCAAGGAATCAAATGGGATTCACACCCTAGACAAACTCATATATAACGCGTCCTATATACAACACGATCACTGGGAGGAATATCGAGACTAGGTAAGATATGGTTGCCTACTATGACCTATAGAGAGCGGAACGCTCGTGACACCAGTTTCACAGGATGTGATTAATGATGTGCTTACGCCAGAAGTGCCAGGATATACGATCTATCTTCGTAAGTAACTAATACCATTGTGCCAAGCTGATATACAACTACTTGGTGACGGACGAGTTCTACTCTAGACATCAATGACCTCAAGCCTGTTAGACTCCCATGTAGGATACGAAGTAGAACCTGCCGCAACATGTGTCCAATTTGCATTGAGCAAATAAATTCTATCCTTGTCGAGCCATATGTCCAGTAACTCGCGAACACAGAACTTCCTTTTCGATACGACCTCGACGTAAGGCAAGGATGTTGTAATCGTCAAGTTCTCCTCTTTGACGGTGTCATCCATGACAGGACTCATTTCTATCGTAGATGACTCTTTCACCACGCGCCCAAGACCCTGTCTGTTTGTCCCAGCTATTGGGCTGAAGTCCATCAGACGTACTTCCGTACTCCCCAGGACGCGTGTCTGGCCCGCTGATTGCGAAAGCCTGCAAAACTCGATTTCCATTAACGTGGACTTTGCCTCGATATGGATACTGGAAAACACGAGTATTTGAAGGACCCCATTGTATCCATGGTATTGTCATTGTTTCTGCAACTTCGTCAAGGTCGAAGAAAATCCTCGTGGAGATGATGAAGACCAGAGAGGCAGTACCATAGGACGCAGCAAGGCATAGTAATTGATGCTTAGGGTCTGGGGTGTACCTCACCGTTTGAGGTTGGATTTGCATCTGCTCAATATCGTCCATGGGAAAGTGGCATTGTATGCACTGCAACGGGAGGGGCAATTTGAAACGTGCCATACGTCGTGACATCTTGAGATCTTCCATTAAAAAGACCTCCAGATCGTCAGCCACGATGAGCAACCTATCATTTCCGAGGAAACAAAAATCAATCTGGTTTTCAGATGGGCGGGGTGTTATCCTGCTGATGACGATCTGAATTCAAGATTAATCGTCAAGTCTTTGAACATTTCAGATCAAACCTCACCCTCCCTGGCGAGTCTTGCCAATCCCAAATCTGCAGATTCCACTCGTAATTCTTTCCATCATTGTTTGTAATAACCACGGAACGCAGCAAAGCGATATGTCTCCCACAGCACTTGAGCTTCGCACATGTTGTTTTAATGAGATCGGATTCAGATTCGGACATCTCCGCTAGAGTTAGTGTTCGTTCGGCAGCTTGAGGGTGAACACCATCACCATCTAGGGCTCTAAGGTCAATACAGACCACCTCATCTGATTCAAGAGGATTATCCTCGGAAGTAACACAATACGCGACGGCGATCAGGTTTTGTGCTAGGTCAATCAACACATCCAGGGTGACTGAGTCGGGCTCCGAACGCAATGTCTCTAGAGACCAGCAGCGCTCGATTATCCTTCGCGAGGGCTTTGGTAGTATTGGAATTATCGCAGCCAGGTCATCAGGTTCATCCCACGAGAAGAAATGCCCATGAGTCACGAGATGTTTATTAGCGTACGATGTTTCTTCTAAGGTGATTGTTTCGAAAGAGTACATGTCAGTCTTGAACCATGCGTGGGACCTGTCCTTCAAGGTCTTCAGACGGTTGCCAATAGGTGTGTAGTTGGTGTTGGGGACAGGAATTAACCGTTGGCCAATGAGTTCGATAGTGTACTGAAGCTCGGAGGAGGACATGTACGCCTGGCGAAGGGCCTTGCATACCTGCAAGAGTATTATCATCGAAATCCATCTAGAATGAGAATCACATCAACACAATTGTGACTCACAGATGTACAACGAAGAATATCTCGATAAGAAAGATACCTGAGAATGTAAAACATCAGTTCTTCAGCGAGAGATAAGAACCCTGTTTTGGGCTTCATTTCGTAGCCTACTCTTCCGACATGGCAAGGTGGACAACGAGACTCGAGCATTGGGTATGAGTGGGAAGTTATACACCAGATGTAAGGAAGATATTTAAGTGACTGACCACTGGAGCACGGCGGGAGCTTGCAAAAAAGGGTTACATAAATTGAGGTGAACCGAATGACTTGTTGCGTAGGGTATCATACATGGTAACTTACCCATATGGGACGGTAAAGGAGGTTCACCCTGTGGGAAGCAAACGTTTCGATCTGAAAAAGGCAACGGTTATTTTCTGTGACGGAACCTTTTTCGATCGACCTTCCCGATGACCGTGACGGAGACCGCTGAGCCTTCCGAGTCTGAGTCTGCAGAGACCTCACTCAATCGGATCAGCACAATTTCGCGCATTCTGAACGTCCGCATTGCAGCACTGCCCTCAAAATTAAATCGACTCGGAGGAACAACTGTCAAGTTTCTTCCTTAACAGTCTGACTACGAGAAACTATCACCACTCTAACTTTATGGTAGTGTGCCGGAAACTCGACATGATGCATATGCAATGCCTTTTGACTATCTGATTTGCGATGAAAGGTTTGGTGGGACGCAAGGTAATCGGGATTGGCGCGACCGAGCGCTGCTACAATTTTTTATGGCACTGGATCCGTAATCACTGAAAAATTCATCCGTTCAATCTCAAGCACAGGTGGTCCAAAATTTAGACTGGACACACCAGTTTCGGGAGGGAACCATTTCGTCCTCGGACTTTGACAGCAAACAATGACATTTCGTAAGTATGTTCACCCATTCCAATGGGTAAGGCCGCTAAATGTTGACAACGACTTAGAACTCGCCATATCCTCGTGTCCTCCCTCATGCACACAATGCATATGTTACGTACCATACTACCCGACACAGCATCAATACCTGCACACCCGCCTTCGTGTTGCCAACGAACGAGTTTCTCACTCTTCCACAATCCCCAGCAGGCGCACAACACCAGAACAACGATCCATCACTTCTTACGACCTCCCCCTGCCCCAGAAGGTCTATTAAGCCCTAGACTTTGATCATTGGCTAACGTTGTCGTACGTCTTCCATCAAAAATGACATCGTTCATATGGTAGCTAAGTACGCTTTCTAACCTAACTAGCACTTCCCCGGACAATTCTGGCATATTCTGCCACCATCGCACAATGAATCATGATCAATGTCAGTATCAGTATCTTCTATCTATTACTTCGATCGCTGACTTCATTCGCAGTGCGCCAATCACCTGAAGGCATGTGGGAGAGTCTGTCCCGCATCGCCGTTAAGAGTGCTGAGTATAACTCCCGCGAACGTCAGCCTCATCCAAAGTGTCTGGAAGGGACGCGGGTAAACCCTCTCGACTACATCTACAGATTGTTAGACGACCGAAAGAAGAGTCGTCTCATCTGGCTGCATGGCACAGCAGGCGTCGGAAAGTCTGCTATTGCATTCACTATAGCTGAAAGAATGAGAAATCTGCAAGTAACAGAAGAGGCGAACATCGAGAAGCGGCTCGCAGGCACATTCTTTTTCTCGCGCAAGCACACCGAACGCTGCACAACCGGATATTTTTTTGCGACGCTCGCATACCAGCTTGCCTGCAATTTTCCCAGCGTCCGGGAGGACTTGAACAGAACCATCCGCGAGAATCCTGCTCTTTTGGATTCCAACAAATCTCTCCGCGACCAGATGGAGGGACTCTTTCTGAAACCTCTGCAGAAGCTTCAATCTAGACTGCGCGAATGTCCGCCTTCGGCGTTCGTTGTCGATGCCCTTGATGAATGCATGTCCGAAACTGAGGTCGCAGATCTCATTTCCCTACTCGGCTACGTTCTTCGTCAACCCAATTTGCCCGTAATCCATATCCTACTCACGAGTCGCTCAGAAGCATACATCCGTGAAGCCATTCAAGTCGAAGACGTTCAGCCACTGGTGTGCGAGATACCAGTGGAAATTTCTGGAGAGGGTGTTGCTGCAATCATCTCATTAGACGGCGCAGATGTTGACGACGACATCTATATTTTCCTGGAGCACTCTTTCAGAAAGCTGCGGAGCCGATATTCAAATTTCCCCCAACCAACATCACGTGAACTTGCACGGTTGGCTAGTCGAGCGGGAAGACGTTTCATTGTAGCATCTACGATGATGAAATTCGTCGATGATGGATATCATGATCCCCGCGATCGGCTCCACCTCATGCTGGAGTTCACTAGCGAGCTGCTCCCAGGAACGGAAGTTTATAAATTATATGATCGTATTCTCGCCACATGTGCCAACCCCGCGCGAGCATACTTGCACTTATCTATTGTTGCCTCCCTTGCAAACCCTCTGTCAATCTCACAAATCGCGGAACTTCTTGGCCCTGGTGAAGGCAGGGACGTGGAGACAGTACTGGCGCAGCTACGGTCAATCATGGACATCCCTACGGACCGCAGTCTCCCAGTAAATATCTTTCACTCGTCCGTTCGTGACTACGTTCTTAACCCTTCGAACTGCAACCTCCCTGGGGTGCAATATATCAGATACCCCCACCCCCTACTCGCTCGTTCATGTCTCTACTTGATGATGCAAGCCATCCCACGAAGCACGGCCTTTTTGGATGCACTATCGCAATTGAAGACACATAGCCGGGCTATGAGACCCCACGAGCCGCAGAACTTAAAACAAGAATTGGCCTTCATCGTCGAGTCACCGACGCCATTCACAGTCCTTATAGCCCTGCAGTGGCTTCGGGGAAGTCATAAGTCAGATTTACTTTCCTGGTTAGAGACCCTTGACGGGTGCGCCTGGCTGGAGACCCAAGAGGGGAAAGACTGGCTGCAGATTCGGTGGAGGATAGACTGGCTCCAGACCCAGGGGAAGACATTCTTACCGAAGGCTCATAGCGTCCGAGACTGGCTTCTGACCCAGGGGAGGAAAGGCTCATTGACTGAGGCCTGGCCATCTTGGCTGGGGACGCAGAGCGGGAGAGATTGGCTGCAGACCCAGTCAGGGCAAGATTGGCTGCAAACCCAGTGGGGGAAAGATTGGTTGCAGACTCGGTGGGGGCAAGATTGGTTACAGACCCGGTGGGGACAAGACTGGTTACAAACCCGGCGAGGTCAAGACGCATATACCCAGCACAAGCGGGACTCGCTCCAGACCCTGAACGGAGAAGGCTGGTTGAAGACTGAGAGTGGGCGAGAATGGCTTAGGGACGAGAGCGGGAGAGAGTGGCTGCAGACCCATAGTGGACAGGATTGGCTGCAAACCCAGAGTCGACAAGACTTGCTGCCAACCCAGAGCAGACGACAGTGGTTGCAGACTCAGAGCGGGCGAGAGCGACTGAAGACCCAACCCGGACAAGAATTGCTGCAGACCCAAGGTGGGCGAGATTGGTTGAAGACCCAGAGCGGACGAGAATGGCTGCAGACCCAGAGTGGCCAAGACTGGCTGCACACGCCCCATGGTCAAGCTTGGCAGTCGACTGCTGCGGCGTCTGTCTGGGTCACAATGGAGGAATTCTCGAGGACTTTGGAAGCAGTCGGCGAGTATGCGATCGTCCCAGAATTGCTCTCACTTGCAGCTTTCCAGGCAATCCAGCAGTTCAAGAGTTTGCCGGATTTCTTGATGTTCCCGGTGTTCCTGGCATTAAGGACATCAAGATCCTTCTTCCGCCTTACCGCAGTGTCATTTCCCACCAGACATGGAGATATTCCACGCTATGATGGCCTTTGAGGGTTTTGCACACAAAGCACAGGAACGAAGTCGATCAGCGTCTGACGCGCTCAATTATGCGTGCCAGAATTGGGCGTTCCACCTCTCGCGAGCTCACGGTCCATGGGACAACATACTTAATCACCTGTTCAAATATTTCTGGAGTCACCATCTCCTCTGCTGGCTCGAAAGGCAGTGGTGTTCGAAGGGCCTCCGGTCTTGCCTTGCTATTTTATTCGAAGTGCAGAATTTTGCTTCGCCCAAAGTATAAAGGTCAGTGTGTTGTTAACGATGTTTGCGACGCAGAAAATAACCTGCACATGTGAGTAGGGACATCATCAATAAGAAAGCGGTAGATAGTATTTATTTCTCCTGCACGTTGCTCAAGTGCTTCCAGCACATACTCGCTCTAGCAGATCCTACCCTTCTTGTTTATTACAGTTGGTAAAAGCGGTACCCTGTTCCGTTTTTGATGTGACAAAGAGCTGCAGTTGGTTGGTGAAGAGCATGGCAGTGCGTTAATAAGTTATGCATTTATGACTGATTGTGTATTGAAGCGATTACCGCTGCGCGGTTCGTCTTGTGTTATATATAGTTTGTCTATTTATATACATGAATTTGTGAGAAAAAATGCGGTTGTGTCTATGAAAGCGTCAATTCAAAGCAAATCCCACTGATGATCATGATGCCCCAAGACTCGGACCCAGACAATGCCATATCCCAGGAGTCTGTGACAGACTTGCCTCCAGAATGTCCATTTCCCGGACGTTCTCATGATATGAGTCAGTACAGTTTGAAGAACAACAAATCAGGTCTTATGCCGTCACGGTCATACTATCAGGATTCAGTGCGCCCAAGTCTTCTTTTCTCCGTGTCCTTTCCTGATTGCTGTTTAGATCTAGCAGTGATGACGCTAGTACTATCTGTCAATCAGCGTTTCTCAACTAGGCTATCTCTGGCTAGACAAACCGATGCCCGTTAGCACCGCACCAATTTCTCGATGCAGATCGAAGATTCTGCATTCATCATTGTTGGCAACCTTATATGACAGCCCGATAAACAATGCAAAGAGCAAGAATGTGCGCACAAAGCGACAGATGGCCCAAGAACGAGGCGCCGAAATAGTCAACATTGAGATAGTACTATGCTCGCGCACGGGAACGTGAGTTCACTCCGTGTGAATCTTCCCTACTTTTGACGGTTTATTTCTGGTATGGCCTTGGCATGCCGACACAATTTGCCTTCTATCTTTCGCTGTGTTAGTATGTAAAGTGTTCCGCCCGTCGAAATGTTTCATGACCAACGTTTACGTTGAGCGCTAGCCCCAGTGGATCTTTGGGTAATGAACACAGGAATGGGTCAATTTCATTTTGGTGATCCAAGCACTGGACGGTAGTATATAAACTATCACCTATACGTATACCAAGTTCACCTTTCACCCTCACTCCCATTCTATACCAATATGACCATATTCTCAAATGATCCTGCTTGGTGGCCGACCATCAATGCATATCGGTTTTCCAGCTATTTTTCAGGTTCGTGGAGAGCAGTCGGATTCTGAAGATGATGTCTCAATTTAACGTTGGCTGCGGTTTCGCAGTTGCCGCCTTTGTTGTAGTGACGTATGATTGGGGTGAGCATGATCATAACATTAAAGGACTGCTGATATCTTACAAGTATTTTTCAGCACTTACATTCGCACAAGAGGTATGTCAATACTATGACCGGAGTAGCCATCCGCTAAGAACCCTTCTATAGGTTGAATTGGTCTGGGTGAGTAGAATCTCATGTCAGAGGAACAACCGTGAAAATACGCTTAATTACAGAGGCAACGTTGGTCCTTGATGACAATTCTGTATCTCGGTGTATGTAGCTTGTTTATCGTGGTTGTCATGCTGTGCTGACTTGAAAGTATCCTAGGTGCGCTACCTTGGAATCTTATATGCTGCGTATGTCCGGAAGGTTAAACAATCAATGCTGTGTTGATCGTCTGTCTCTCATAATCAGCCTGACTATCCTGTGTATGTCACCCTAGTACATCTACTGTCTTCGCTTCTCCTGACAAACGGTATACAGCCCATATTCCGACCATCTCGCTGACAGATACAGTGAGTCTTCTGCACAGATGCCTGTTATTCCCCTCCATTTAACTGTGGTTCCCTGTAGGGGTGGGTGTAGCTCGTTACTAACTCTTGATTCTCTACTGACTGCCACGCTATACTGCCACAGATGTAAGTCTGTTTGGAATGTGTGCTACCCGAGGTTGATCACTGACTGGATTCGTCAGGCTGGATTGTCTACGTCCTATGGAATTGGACGGGTGTTGTGGCATTTGCGATGTTGTGTGGTGAGCTGGGCACTTGTGAGTCAGTGATATTGACTGAAACACACTGCAAGTCATCGTCGTCACTCGGCTGCATGCCATGTATCAACGATCCAGAAAGATCCTGATATTTCTCGTTGTCAACATCCTGGTCTTCAACGTTTTCGATGGAGTAGTAGCTATAACGGCGATGGTGCATAGTTCAGGAGGTACGCTTAATTATGGATGAAAACGAACGTGCATGGGATTCACTGATGGATATCAGAGGAAGTCGTTTTTTCCGGCGCTCATCAGTGCTGGATTACCTTTACGGAAAATTTTCTGCTTCTGAATTCTGTTACTTGGATACTCGCAACTGTGTGGGAGGTCTTCGCACTGTGCCTCGCAGTCTGGATTGCGGTAAAACACTTCCGTGAACTGCGACGACATTCGGTAGGAGGGGTTATGGGGCACTGTCTCACGGTGTTGGTGAAAACTCATATGCTTTACTTTGCGAGGTAAGCTTATACTGCGATTGTTGTTCCATTTTCCCACTGGAATGGTCGGACTTGGTAGCTTTGTCGCTGTTTCGTGTTTCGTCCTCATTCTTGATTTCTCTCCAACATTCTCAACGGTATGTTGATCTTTCACTCGCCTATACATGCTACCACGATTCATCGTTTTTATAGTACCAAAATTCTCTGGGAATCCAGATTTTTTATGGTTTGCTTCAGATTTTGCAGAACTTGCAGTTGTTTGTGCTGGGACCACGGCTGGTCCTTAGTGTTCGAGAGTATGGGGCTAAGCTCGTGGCCGATTCTGACACAACTATTGTCATGACCACAGTCGCTTTCCAGGAGCGTGTGCATATATCGACTGGCAGTAGTGTGTAATCCATCCTCGATTCGTCTTTTCGCCTCATTCAACGTCCCACTCCTGTCTTTTCATCTGACTTGCGCCAACTGGCTTACGGAAGATCAAATCAGGATGATTCCAAGGTGCGCGAAGCACGGTCGTGTATGCATAGCTTGATGATGCGAGGCATACTTGATGAGTTTTGACGAGGTTGATACTTGTGGAGGAGTTTGCCTTTCACTTTTGTTCGACTGAGGCGGAAATACGGATATGAATATGAACTGTCTCGGATTGTCACTGAAACACTACTGGCTGATACATAGACATTGTGCTATGAAGACCATGATTCTTTAGCTGGGACCCAGTGCCTATATGGAGTCAGGGGAATTTAAAGAAATCCAGTGTTAACGTCTGGAAATAGCACACTAACCATCAAACGGTTTGTTGACGTGGTTCCAAACGGTGATAGTGACGGACCAGGGACGGATATGCAGGCACCAGGACCAGCAATAGACTAATAGTGCAAGAGTCGAGCATCCGCTGCTTGATGCTACATAGATTGTGAATATGATAGTGAATTCGACACAGTAAGAGGTAAATCTCCCGTGGCTGGCTGGCGGAAGAGACCGTCTTCAAAATGACACAGAAGTTGGGGCCTTGAATTAGATTTTCGGATTTAAAAAGTTTGAGTGCTATGGGTCGCGATGATACTCTGGGAGATTTGGATATTGAGAAAGGGAAGGCTCTATGACTTCTGAACCGGGCACGAATTTTCACAAGAACGTATATGCACGGAGGGCTATAGCTACTATTATTTATAGAAGATTTCAAGCACACCTGTAGAAGTGATAAATATTTCAAACAAAATGACAGGGGTTCTCTGAGCACGAGTTGACCGATGGTGTCGGTGAGATCTTGAGACTGTGCCCCTGTGCCCGCCTCACTCTTCACATTGTGACACGGCGCCCATCGCTATTGGACAATTGTATGGCGAGTCAGTATCATGATGAGTCTCCGGCCATTGGTTAATATACAAGCTCTCCATAAAGTTGCACAATACATAGTAATAAAAAAGTAAATGGCATGATAAGGAATAAGAATACACTGGCACGACTCGCAATCATTCATAACCCAACTCAGTATCAATTCGGGCTCTCCGCCACCCTCAACGGTCTCCGACAGCTCCTCCTCGGTATGATCTTCCATCCCTATTTGCTTCTTGCTCTTCTTCGACGGGAGAGGTTTTGGTAATGGTGGTGGAGGGGTCCGTCGGTTGGGGTGGAGCGGTGCAATTCGCGAAAGTATCGTTCGCGAAGACCTCACCAATGGCGAATAGGAAGGACAGTTCTAGAACGGTGAATTTGGTTTTGAGTTGACACACCGGATGAGCTCTGACATTGGGGTCGACTTGGGTTTGTTGAAGGTGCGTGACTGGAGAGTGACAGACGGAGTCTGCTTTGGTTGGGCAGCTACGCTTTTCGGGGGAATTTTCTAGGTAGAATGTAAGTAAGGATATCAAAGAGTATGGAAATGTAGTACCTTGGTTACCTCAGGGATTACAATGGTTTCAGAATTCTTGGGACTGTCGTCTCGAGAGTCTTTGTCCTCGGGCAAATGGTTGCTTTGGTTAGGGGACCGCTTGACGGACTTATCTCAGGATTTCTGCCGCTTTTGTGGAGGCTCGAGTGATAGTTCGTCGAGGTGGGAATCGGATATTAACTCTATCACATCATGGTTGACAGACACGTAAGTCGGCTTCTTGATCTGAGTCTTTCGAGTGCGCGTCTTGGCTCGGTCGGCAATGCTAAACACAGGATCGACTTCCTCGATGAGATCTAAAACCGCAGATGGTGTGGTTGGAGGGCGGATGCTGTCTGAAGCCAAGGTACTGGCTGAGATTGCAGATGCAGAACCTATGAGTGAGCCAGAGGAACAAAGTTCATCGTCTTTGATGAAGTACTCGTAGTTCGAGACTTTTGCGGCACGGGAAGTGGACGCGGTTTAGACTTTTGGTACAGGTGTTCCCCCGCCACGAGGAAGTAACGGAGAAGGATCTAGTTGTTCGGAGTCTTGGTACCCTGGAGGTGGTGTAAACAGAGACACATTACTTGTGTCGAGAGGTTCACGTCCTCGCTGAGGAGTCTGTGCTTAACAGGTAACAAATGAGGCAGTCTGAATTGTTGACGCTGCAAATCCGTATCCAGTTAGCATGCGGTATAGGACATGAAGCTCAAAGGATTCCTAACGCTGTAGTATCTTTTCCGGGCCTGTAGAAAACGGGGTTCCGCTCAAGAGGCCGCTTCAGGTCAGCAATTTGAAGAGGTCGTAAAGCATCTTCGTCCTCGCTGTCAGCGACAATACAGTCGTCTGTAACATCGGCCATGTTGTAGTTGATAGATATTATACTGGGTGTTGTCGATGAGTATGCATATAGAAGAAGTTAAGAAGAGTAAGACATGACATGAATCAAATTATACCTCGTACTCGTCTGCTTGTGAAGAGTTATGTAACGCTCTAGGCACAGCCCAACCTAGCCACAGACTCCGGAGCTTCCAGGGAACAAAGTTCATCAATTTTCTATATCAAGAATGCAAGAACCGCAACTGCATGATCCATGTGGAGTGCACAAATATCGGAAAAGACATGATGGCAAAAGTATCTGTTTACATTTGTAGCCGTAGACCAAACAAAGGCTTCGTTCGATACGTCGGATTTGTGTCTACTCACTTACCTTTCTCCCTCGGAATATGATCTGACCAATAGCGGTCCTCAAAGTTAAAATCGTAGAAATTTCAAGAGGTAAGAAATTTGCGACTTGCCGATAATTAGAACTCCGACGATGACAAATCAAGCTCATATCTTACCACCGCCCATCATCATCGTACCTTACCGTGACCATCATATTGATAACGTTCTGCAACGACATCGGAAGATGCCTCGAGAATCGGATCGCAAAAAACTACTTCGTAGTCTGAAGCAAACGACAAATGACCTTACGATTGCGCGATACATGGAGTTGATTGAATTTATGGTGGATCAGCTCCTCGAGGAGGGCTCTGACAATAGCTCTGATAAGGGATCGGATGGTGATAGTGGGTCAGATGTCAGCATACGGACCGCATCGCCAACATGGCCGGAGTCCCTGACGTCATCCGTCATATCCACGTTGTCCATCAGCTCTCTAGTAACCTCGCTTTCAACAGCATATTCTGATGTCCTATCACTCGATATCCCGGACATGTGCGATCAAGTGTTTACGCACTTTATTGATGCAATCGGGGCACTGCATGATGAAGTGGAGAAGTGTCGGGTACTTGACGTGCGTCCATCTCTGACTCGCGCACCGCAGTTACACCTGCTGCAAGAATGGGCGCTGCTCTCACCTGAAAAGTTTCGCCGCAAGCTTCGCGTTGATGCAGAGGTATTCAACAAACTCACAACGTTAATCCAAGCCCACCCCATTTTCCATAATAACTCAAATAATCCACAACTTCCTGTCGCTGTCCAGCTCGCGATCTTTCTCAATGGTGTCGGCCATTATGGCAATGCTGCGACTACTGAAGACATATCCGATTGGGCTGGAGTGTCCGTAGGGACCATCTACAACTGCTACAAGCGAGTCATGATCGCGATCTTGCAACTGCATGATCGCGCCATACATTTTGATCCGCTCGATCGTGAGGACCAGATTGAGCGAGAGCGGGCAAAAGCGTACGTGGAGCAGAAGACATGTCGTGAGTGGCGCGGCGGTTTCCTTTGTGTAGATGGGACTCCGTCCCCTCTACACGAGAAGCCCGGTTGGCACGGCGAAGGGTTCTTTGACAAGAACTCTGACTACTCTCTAACAGCCCAGGTAAGTATCTACTATCGGCTCAGTGTGCAGCGCAGCGACTTACAATCCAAAAGGTCGTCATATTCCCTCATAATCTGCGTATCGTTGACTACGTCATTGGCGTACCCGGGAGTCTTCACGACTCGAACGTATTTGCACGAACGAGGGTCTCCCGGCATCCCGAGTCGTTTTTTGGTGCGGGAGAGTGGTTGTGGGCGGACTCGGCGTATGCTGCGCGAATTTGGTGTGTGCCGCCGTACAAACGGCCAGCGGGAGGGTCTTTGACGGCCGAGCAAAGGACATTCAATTATAACCTGTCAACAGTGAGCATCAGTACTAATATACTTTTGTCGTCCTCACCCAGTGTCTAGGTCCGTGTTCGTTCAGAGCACTTCTTTGGCTCTATCAAGGGCCGGTTCCAATCACTGCGGGAGCTTCGCATCCCAATCCAAAGCCAGAAGGACCTCGACTACGCGAACATGTGGATCCGTTCGTGCTTCATTCTGCACAACTTAATTGTTGAAATTGAGGAAACAGAAAACCGCGAAGACTCGAACATATGCTTCTATCAGCAAACTCGGAGATTGAGGCGAGCTGACGGTGACGGAGGAGAGGATGATCAGCAACAGGGTGGCGCAGTAGGTGATCAGACTTACATTGGAACTGTGGGGCAGGATTTTCATAACACGTTAAAGACGCGGTTGCTTTCGTCGTTGGAGCGAAGGTAGTTAGTATTATATTAAATGTACTTGTACCTATACATATTCCTTTTGGCTCGCAAGGTCACACTTGAGATTTTCTCGAGAAAGGAGCATTTTAGCGAGCTCTAGGAGGGGTCAGTAGCGCTTGAGATTTTCTCAAGAAAGGAGCGTTTTGGCGAGCTCTAGGAGGGGTCAGTAGCGCTTGAGATTTTCTCAAGAAAGGAGCGTTTTGGCGAGCTCTAGGAGGGGTCAGTTGTGCTTGAGATTTGCTCGAGAAAGGAGCGTTTTAGTGAGCTCTCTGAGTTGGCACCATCGAGTACAACATGGAATGCATTTCCTGAAAACCTGTTACGTGACAACATAGTGCAAACCTACTTAGTTTTGATCAAGACCACGCTCCAAAGCAATACGACGAATTCGAGCCTCCTCCTCCTCCCGACGTGCACGAGATAGCTCAATCTCAATTCTTGCAAATTCCATCTGTTGAGTCATCCTCTCCTGCTGGTGCTGATGATCTTGGTCAGATAGACGCATCACATGCTCCCGCTCATCACGAGCACTGCGGGCCTTGAGATCACGAGCCCAAATTTCGGTCTCAAGTTTCATGCGTTTATAGCGTTCGTGCTCCACACGATCCTCACGTTTGCTGTTAAGGTGCGTCATTATGGAATCTGCCGTCTGAGACATCCTATCTGCAGCGGCAGAGGTCTGATCGAGAGTGCTGCCACCAGGGCGTTTGCGTGATGAAGAGGGGGGGCGACTAGATTGAGGTGAAGCACTCTGAGTAGGTGCACGTGCATGAGACTGCTTTGTAGAAAGAGAGGGTGAACTTGCGTGACTTCCTTTGAGTGAGCTGACGCGAAGAGACTGCAGCGCTCGGCTAGCACCAATGTCCGAATCTTCCGAGTCAATGGGTGTGGATTGAGGGCTAGCTGATGACTCCTTGAAATCAGAAAAGAAAGGTGAATTGTGGGTGGTGCTTTGATTGGGTACTGGTGAGCGCTCAGGAGAGTTCAGCGATATCACGCCGTGTGTGTTGGAAGTTGTGATGGGAGGAGGTTGGGGTCGTTGGTACCAGTGTGGTAATGGAGCGAGTGAGAATGAGTTGGGCGTGTCGCTAGGACCATGGTCCGAAAATAACAGCGGGGATGGTGCTGACAACGGTGATTCGAATGACTCCATGGAGGGGGGCTGGTCAACCATCATATCATCTGGTGCATCTATAATGCCAGCATCACCTGTAGTATGAGCGCTGATCTCAACTATTTCTCCGTCCTCGGCATCCTCATCTGTGTGAGTGTCATCGTCGCCTGCGGCCGGTGCTTGTGGTTGCTTTGAGATAGCGAAATGTTCTAATGCAGCGGACACAAAATCTTGCCCTGTATCCGCTGTAGAGAAGGCGTAATTGAAAGCTGGGTTTGTGCGCCACCAGCCATGAAGCTCAGGCCACCAGGGAAATTTTTCGAGCTTTGTATCTAACAGAGATACGATTAAGACATGTGCAGTTCAACAGCGGCTAAAACTTACCAATCAACGACTTCATCGTTGGATCCTCTTGCAGCTCTGCATATGTCTTTCCGGCTCCTGACTGCTTGAGCTCCTTGTTGAACTCGTTATATTTTTTCTTGAGCCTAAAACATCTGATCAGTGATTCTAGTGGGAGGAGAAACAATGCAGGAACGGGATACATACATGCCGAAACGAGTTGAAACTGGTTTGATAAATGCCTTTGGGTCCTCCTTGAAAAGTCGTTGGACCTCCGGATCCTCGTCATTCGAAAATACAGCTTGTGCGACCTGTGAATAAAAGGTATCTCTCGAAGTTCCGCTCTGTTTCTTCTTCCGACCTTGCTCCTTCGCATCCTTTGCGGAATCGGAGAACAGCTTGATCCGTGCGTCTTTGTTTTCCTTGCACCAGGCAAGGAGACGTTCCGTACGAGCGCTACGAACCCCCTCCCAATGAATAGTGCATTTCTTCCCAGTGTCCGTACTGGCGGACACACCGGCTCGAACTCCACCACCTCGACCTCTCTGTCCAGAGCGTGACATGATTCAGGGCGTTTATTACGACAACAATTGGTGATCGGATTGAATCTTTGGCACCATCGACGCCAGTAATGACGATGTCGAGTGACAGGGCAGGGCGGAGTTTGAACATGCCGTACCGGCAACGCAAAATCTTGCTGTGAATTTTTTTCTACGTTCGACTTTGAGAACCGTTATTGTAGCCGTGCGAAATGTAGAAGGATATAATTTTGCTCTTGCTAAATATGATCGTTTATACTGTTAAAAAATTGAGTTTTAGATACATGGTCATCAATCCCTGCAAATTCAGGGTAACATGAGCAGTGTACGACAATGTGATGACATTCCTTCATTCCAGTCGAAAAGGGGTAATAGCATACTAGTGGCGAACATTTTGAGCATTGTCGTTTTGTCTTACTTTTGCTTTGCACTATAGAGGTACTCAGAGTAAAAATTTAAACGTCGCTAAACGTCACTAAAGTCGCGAAATGTCGCTAACTCTCAGTTAGAGATGGACAAAACTCGAGCAGTAAGACTCGGCATATGCATCGGCACGATGTCGGACATTCAAACGACACTTAGTGAAACGAAAGTAGCATAGGCAAAGTAGATAAGATTTCAAGAAAAAAAATACTAAGTCGATATCTACATGTAACAGTGAGGGTACGTGCTGTAAAGTAAAAAATCTACTGCTGCGTGTATCAATAAAATTGGAACGATCCTCGTCAACTGGAGGAGGATGGCACAAGGTGGTATGAGACGCCCGAAGACGCGGAAGGTGTTTGAGGAGTTTCGGAGGGAGTGCCTGGCGTGATAGAAGCGCTTGGCGGTTCTGTGAGGAGGTGCGCTGTGCATGAGTTGAGTGCTGTGTGAGGGAGTGCTTGGCGTGTTGGAAGCGCTTAGGGGTTCGGTGAGGGAGTAGGGCAGCGTGAAACGCCTGGAGACGCGGAGGGCGTTTGAGAAGGAGTTTTGGAGGGCGGCGGTTGAGAAGGAGTTTTGGAGGGTGTTTGAGAAGGAGTTTTGGAGGGTGTTTGAGAAGGAGTTTTGGAGGGCGGCGGTTGAGAAGGAGTTTGGGAGGGCGGTTGAGAAGGAGTTTCAGAGGGTGTTTGAGAAGGAGTTTTGGAGGGTGTTTGAGAAGGAGTTTCGGAGGGCGGCGGTTGAGAAGGAGTTTGGGAGGGCGGTTGAGAAGGAGTTTCGGAGGGAGTACCTGGCGCGATAGAAGCGCTTGGAGGCTCGGTTAGGGAGGTAGGCAGCGTGAAACGCCTGGAGACGCTGAGGGCGTTTGAGAAGGAGTTTCGGAGGACGGTTGAGAAGGAGTTTGTATGTACCTAGCATGTTAGAAGCCCTTGGCGGTTCGCTGAGGGAGGTGGGCTGCGCGCGAGCATCGTTGAGTGCTGAGTGAGGGGGTGTGATGATCACGAGGTACATGAGCACAGCAAGCTGAAACACCGGAATTTGCCGAAATTTTCAAACTCCGCCGCAAAGTGCGTCACATATGCCAGGGATAGACAGGAGTTTTGATCCCCTGATTCCCAACATGCCTCGTCAGTCAAAGCATGCACAAATGCTGCATGACATCGATGTATCTGCACTTGCAGTAGCCACAGCCCGATACCAACATCTTCTGGAGGATGACAAGTCTACCACAGACTCTGCCTCGAGTCTCGACTCTTTCGATCTTACCCGTGACTCAGACCTTGACCTTTTCATGAGCATCATGTTAACCCCTCCATCTCCTCTTTCTCCAGTTTTATCTGGCTTCTCCAGTTCTTCCTCCGACTCTTTCTCTGATGACTCATCTGATGATGACATCAACCATACCACTGCTCACTACGACCATCTTCAAGATTCCATTGCAAGTCTTCGGGATGAGGTAGAGAGGGCACGTGTGCTCCATAGACCCAGTGAGCCTATCCCACGAGCCTCACAGCTGCACCTCCTTGTCCATTTTGGGGAACATCGCCCTCATCTATTTCATCGTAAACTACGTGTCGACCCCGAAATTTTCGATGACATCCTCAATCTCATTTCTGGCCACCCCATTTTTCATAACAATTCCAACAACCTCCAGCTTCCTATCTCTATTCAACTTGCTATTTTTCTCAACCGTGTCGGCCACTATGGTAATTCTGCCACTCTCCAGGATGTATCTGAATGGGCTGGTATTAGTGTTGGGTCTGTGGTTAACTGCACCAATCATATAATGGTTGCACTGCTTGACCAGCATGATGCCTTCATGAGTTTTCCCCCACCTGATTCACAGGACTTTGAGCTTGCTCGGCAATATACTGCACAGGTGACCACTTGCCCTGAGTGGCAGAATGGAGTCCTAGCTGTTGATGGGACATCAATTGACCTGTATGAGACACCTGGATTTTATCACCAGTCTTTTTATGACAGGAAATCCAAATATTCCCTGGGCTGTCAGGTATGTTTTTTTTTTTAATTTCATGGTTAAAAATTAAAATAAATTCAAGGCAGTCATTATGCCCCACAATCTTCTCATAGTTTATTATTCTCTTGGTCACCCTGGAAGCATCCATGATGCATACGCATTCAGATCTACTCGTATCTATCAAGAACATGACACACTTCTTCCAGCTGGCCACTGGGTCTGGGCAGACAGTGCTTATCCACTGGACACCTGGTGCATTGCCCCTTTCAAGAAGCCCCGCAATGGACGGCTGACAGCAAATCAGAGGACATTCAATTATCACCTTTCTACAGTTTGTCCCTTTATTTTTCCATTTTTTTCTGATTTAAATTTGATTTATCTAGGTCCGTGTACGAGTGGAGCATGCATTTGCTGCATTGAAAGGGCGGTTTCAATCTCTTCGAGATCTCCGACAGAATATCAATTCAGCAGATGACTTACGGACAGCAGTCCATTGGATTCAGTGTTGTCTGATCCTACACAACATGATCATACGGTTTGAAGAAGAACATGCTCTGACAGAGGACCAGGGATCAGTCAAGTGGTCTTGTCAAGAGGCTAGAAACTTTATGTCTCAAGAGGCAGCTGAAGGACCAGATGGTAATGACCAAGTAGGTGATAGGTTATATGAAGGGACTCCAGGTCATGCTCGTCGTGAGAGGTTGATGGATCTCTTGTTTGACAGCCCTCACTCAAAGGCACAACATAGACAGGGATAGCAGTTGTAGTTACAAATTTCCACTTGAATATGTTTTCTTGGCTCTGAAGGTGTGATGCTTGACATATGTTTTCTTGGATAAGTAATGTTTGATAACCTGAGGAGATGTTAGATGGTACATATAACTAGTACACTTGCTAGGATAAGCACCACAATATTAAGCAAGTGAAGAGACTGACCATCACAGCTGCTTAGGTTTGAAATCAGCTTTCTTTGCGTTGCAAAGAACGCTAATAAACCTAGAGCACTGTGATGGTCAGTCTCTTCACTTGCTTAATATTGTGGTGCTTATCCTAGCAAGTGTACTAGTTATATGTACCATCTAACATCTCCTCAGGTTATCAAACATTACTTATCCAAGAAAACATATGTCAAGCATCACACCTTCAAAGCCAAGAGGAAACACCATCATGGTCCATTGAAAACTAGTAGTACATGAACTATCAACATAACATGAACAGGACTAATGGTTAACATAACAACATATGTAGTATGAAGGACAGCATGAGATATGTGATGCAAAAGGACAACAGTAAGACTACAACAACACCCTCAAGAGTTAGAACCGCTCATCAAACGTTGGTACTCAATCTTCAGCTGAAGCGCTCTTGCCTCCTCAGCATGCGCATGTGCCAGCGCAGCATGCATCTTCGCCTCCGCTTTGCGGAGGCGAATCTCCGTATCCTTCGCTTCCTGGGAGCGCTGATGAGTGGCGACAGCTTCCTTGTCGCAGTGTACACGCTCCTCGCGCAAAAACTTGTGCTCATTTACCTGACAGGCGAGGTTGTACTTCGCCATGTAACGCTCGTTCTTGAGCTCGCCCCGAGTGATCCGGTCCGACTGGATGCTTCCGATCTCGTCGTTGAGCCGGTTCAGGTCGCCTTGAAGATCCAACCGCACCCGTTTCACCTGCCTCCCTTTCCCCTTGGAGGATGGGAGTTGTGACGTCTGGGAGGTGGAGGCAGGTGCCGACATCGTTGTTTTCGACAGCGAGGAGCCACTGGACGAGGGTTTTGGCGAGTTGGCGCTGGTCCGGCTTGTCCTCGACACGCGCTTGCCGAAGGCAGCGTGACTATCGTGGAGGGAGGTCTGCGATTTCGGGGGAAGGACGAATGATGATGACTTGGGCAAGGGGGAACGAGATGATGAGGGGGATGCAGACTGACGTGCCTGACGTTTGGAGGCTCTGGGCTTGGGGGGGCTGTTCAAGATGGTGACATCACCCTCCTCTTCCCAGTAATTTGACGTTACGGGAGGCTGCGGCTGTGGCACGTCGTCGAAGCGAAGGTCAATGTCCATGTCCTCGTCATATCCGTCGCCGACGTAATTGTTGTCACAATACGTATCGGACTCGGAGGGGGCAGGCGCGGGAGGGTGAGAGCGAGCGATGATGCCGGGATGGGAGGGATGGTACCCGGATGGCGAGGAGGAGGAAGCGAAGGGGGGGACAGTAAAGGGCGCCTGGCCAGAGGGCGCAGAGTTGAAGGATGCCTGGCCAGAGGGCGCAGGGACGAAGGGCGCCTGACCAGAGGTCTGGGCACCTTGGGTGAGAGCGAAGAAGTTAGCAGCGTGATCAGTTCCAGGGTGTGATGAGACGGTCTTGACAGATAGAGCAGGGTTTGTCCCCATGATGGAGAGGAGCTCGTCATACCACGGGAACGTATGTAGTACTTGCGCTGTAATTTTTATTAGTTTAATCTGATTAAATATAAATATAAAAAACATACCGTGCAGATTTTGAGCGACGTCGTTTGGCATGACACCGGCACCCGTCGAGTTTAATTTATCGTGACATTCACGAAACCTTTTTTTGAGACTGGAGGGAATGTTAGTACACATGTGAATCGATACGAAAAATCGTACCTCATGATATGATTGTTGGTCGAGTCGCGAAACTTATCCGGCACCTCAGCGTATTGCGCCGCATAGTTAGGATCAGCCTGGAAAACATGGCGGGCGACGACAGAGCAAACCGAGAGTTTATCCTTGCCCGATGGGCAATCACCCTCGGTATGCGATTGTTTCCCGTCTGAAAAGAACAGAACTCGGCAGTCTGCTGGATGGTTGCGGAGGTACTCGATAACCCTCTGGGTGCGAGAGGGGTCCGCCTGCCACTGCATGACGAGCTTGAGTGCCTGGGCAGCATGATCGTTACCTCGAGTACTCCGAGATTTTCCTCGGCCACGGGTGATGGGTCCTTGGTTGTAGTCCATAGATTTGGGCTGCAAACGCTTGAGGCGTGCAGAACGACGAGGACGTGGTGGTCGAATGACAGGCATAGTTTTCGAAGTCCGAAACTATGCCGATGTGCCGCATGTCCTATGCATGTTGTTCCTGCCCGAATTGTCAGTTTCTAACCGAAGTTACCGAGCTTTACCGAGCTTTACCGAAAATTCCCATTTTACTCTGAGTACCATTTATGACCTCATCCAAGACATTCTCGTGGGAGGTTCCTTTAGCACTCGTCGATGAACGTAGAATAGCGTGGGACTTCGTAACACAGTCGTGACCTGTGGCAGTGAAGAACAACATAGGACGACAGCGCACTCCCTTCATACCTCTCGGTTGCTCACATTTTTCGTCATGTATCTTTGGAATTAAAATATTATTTAAGGCTTTCCTGTGGGGGGTGCATATGGTATTTGTTAATAGATCAGAGTAGTATTACATTCTGTAACAAAAATCTAAAATGTTGTCACCGCAGCAGGCAAGGTTCAGCAGTACACTCATCTCAAACTCGTTGATCCATCTGCTTTTGCCTGATCTATATTTTGATTCAAGACACTATTCAAGACCATTCCATATGAAATGCCCTTTGCGACCAGTCAACAAATTTGAACACAAAGAAACAAGAGCACCGTGAGTAGAGTAGGGCGCGACAGTCAAATCGTTATACACGTTACGAGTCGCTGCGATGCAGTCTCTGTCCTTCAAATCTTGATCTGATACTATTACCACTGTCCGTGCTTCTGACCTAATGTAAAGACTATGAGCTAAACCTGATCTAGAGTGAAGGCGCGAAGCACCTCTTGGTCTCCAGTTGCGTGTCCTGTCAGGAAAGGTGAGCTGCGAGGGCAGGAAGGCAAAGAAAACCATCGCGAAATACCTACGACGAAGGGATGAGCACAGTCCGGACCACTGGAAATGAGTGATGTTGAGTGTTTGAAAGAGATATCGCGTGTTTTGCGAAAAGGGAGCGGCGAGTGGGGAAAAGAAAAGGAAGAAAGAGAACATTGTTGAGGAAGGCTGAGAAGAGAGGATGAGTCGTCGCAGTACGAGAACAAAAGCGCGTACTTGATATTAGAAAGACAACAAGTTGTCTTCCTCGTCGACACTGTCCTCGCCATCTTCCATCCCTTCGTCATCCGGATCAACAATACTGTCATCATCCTCGCATTCCTCTTCATCTGAAACTTCGTCTCCTTCGTCTCCTTCCTCCCTTCCGGCTTCCCTTCCACCTTTCTCGCTGTCACCCTCAGCATCATCGCCATTATCCTCCGACTCTGGGCTATTTGCAAGGTTTGAGTTAGCGCAATCCCTTGTCATCTCGCGCAGGACGGTGGGATGTCCAATCCCATAAGGTGTGTACTGCATGAACATATCCCGGTCAACAAATCTGAGTGTTCGTCAGCTTGAGTAGAGACAGCAAAATAAGAGATTGCACCCACATGCCAACATAGTACACCTCCCAATCATCTAACATATCATCTTGACGTGCAAATGACTTTCCATGGCGAAGGGAGGTTGTTCCGCGCCCAGAAACGGAAGCCGGGATCAAATGGGCACCCCAGATGACTTGGCCGGGATCTAGAAACCCGAAAGCATCGTAGTCAGATTCTTCGACAAATGCAACCTTTGGAAGTCGCGCATAGTTCATTCCTGACCGGTGGCCAGTCACAGGTGCGAGCCATCTAATGTAAAGAACTTCCATTTGTCGTTTTTTGACCGGACCTTCGACATTTAGCCATACATCCAGGTAATAGATGCCCAGAACACGGGCATACCAGTACGGATGTTGGGGCCTCGTTTCCCCAGATAACACCATAATGTCGCAGTGCATCCGAGGACTTATAGTATCATATTCTCGTCGAAGGTCATAAGTTGTATAATGGACCTGTGAAGTTGAATGATCGTAGACTAACAACACTCACAATATGCGTAACATACCTGCATTGTCTGGACAGTATATAATCTGTTGTCCGCAATAATTACCGAGTTTCGCTCCTCGTCGGTGAATAAGTGGTCACAATATGTGACATCTAACTTCCGAAGGCGATATAATATATGATTCTTGAGCTTCGGTATGAACGCCTGCACCCTGTTGTAAGCAAGATAAACAATGAAAGAGACCAGCACCTACTGATACAGCTGGATCGTTATTATGCCCTCGAAGAAAACTGAAGATATCCAACGGATTGTTACGGCTAAGTGTCAGTATATAATGGTGGTCCTTGAATGCTGCAGGCGGGTCGACCGGCCCTTGCTCGCCGATGGATAAACTAGTATGAGCTCTCTGGGACACTCGCTGAAGGACACGACACCGACGCTCGTGCTTAGCGAGTTGCGCCAGGGTATCTAGTTTACTGGTGAGTGGATAGAATGCTTTCAGCGCTCTATGTGCTAACTCTCCCTGCCCCGAAATTAGATTGAGATGAGAATACATAAGTAGCAGAGGTTCACATACAATTTGCGTTGTAAACGAGTCTGTCGTCCCAAAGAGCCGGATCGACTGGAGATAATCCCCCATAGCGTGAAATTTGTAGGTATTCATGTTGAATTTATTCGCCCTTTGGCCACCACTGCCTACATTTGGGTTGCCCGAGGCCGAACGTTGCCGTGCAGCCTTGCGCTCGCGAGTAGCCATTTCTTTCAGCAACTCCATGGTAGTGTGAGCAGCACAGGTAAAATCTCGGAACTTGCGTAGTTGATGGGAGAGTGTCACGAGTTCCAAATACAAACCATTATTCATTCCTAAATTCTAAGTCCTTTAAGCGCCCAGTC
The DNA here is from genome assembly GCF_016647785.1 of Suillus fuscotomentosus. Classification (NCBI taxonomy): domain Eukaryota; kingdom Fungi; phylum Basidiomycota; class Agaricomycetes; order Boletales; family Suillaceae; genus Suillus; species Suillus fuscotomentosus. The sequence goes on from NW_024539520.1 coordinate 886,639, forward strand.
ACAGCGCCTATTCATAAGAATGTATTTACTGTTGAAGAAGTTCCTATTGTTGCGTCTATTGTAGAAATACCAGAGTCACGTGATCTATCGGACAATGCCGAAGATATTGATGTCATGCCTCGCAATACTCTTGGAATGTTCCAGAGTCTTACTGCGGCTGCGGCACATGTTATGACATCATAGTTATATATAGAATCGTACGATACCTTTAATTATTCTGATTGGTTAGTTAGTTCATACTCAGTTTCAGTCTCAGTTTCAATATGTGTATATAGGTAGCTCGTCGTAGTCAGTAGTTCTTTAGTTCAAACCTCTTGTATCTCCAAGTGAGCAATCCAAGACGTACCTGCTGCCTTATCCTCTTTGTGATTATCTTGTTGTTTGAGTCCTAGTCTCTGCCCTGCGTTAATTCGTTTAAGGGGTTGTGACATTAGGTTTGAACTATAGGAGACTCCGACTCTCGCGTTACACTCTCGCATCTCTTTCTCTTTCGCCTGGTCGTGTTGGTAGTCACCACACCATTAGCCGAAACAGAACCGTTATACTTTTGCCCGGCTTAAACCGCCGCGATCCTTTGTTTCATCCCTTTGCTCATTTGAGCGCATTTCTTTACCTATCATCTTTCGTAGTTAGTAGTCCTATACCAGGCCCTGTCTTACCGCAGCCGCCAGTATACGGAGGTGTTCACGACATTAGGCGTGTCACTGCAACTTTGAGTGCTGGCCCAAAACCCTGCCTGCTCAACGTTACTATAGTTTCATTTTACCTATTCCTTTCTTCATACGCACGTAGGCATTTGTTTCGAGTCAATAGCGGAACTGTCTAGACGACAAACCGTGCTTTCGACCTACGAGGATTTAGCGACATACCCTAGTGAGACTCGCACTTGTAAGCTTCGGCTGGAAGAGTGATAACTTGTCCTAGGCTTGTACCCTCAGAACGGAGATTGCATTGTCCCTAGTTTTTCCCACTCGAACGAGTATAGTTACGTATCCTTTTTTAGTTAATATTAGGGAAGCATCGGTTGGGTTGATTAAAGAACCCTTCGATCCTGAAGTACGTGGTAGATCCGATCAGATATCGGGGACCGCTTCAGTTTTCCATTACATAACTTTCTTCTTTTCACCATCATTCCCTTTCGGAAGAGCCCTTACGAGCAGCTCTTCAACAGACATCAGTGAATCGGGTTCCAGAACACAACTGGCACTATGTCTGAATTACCAAACTCTCCCACGCAACCTGCACAGACGGTGATATTACCATCTAGTCCACAAGAAATTGTCGACTACATTCACATGTCACTTGCGAACCAAGCGGACAGCTTCAGAGTCAGAATAGCGGAACTAGAAGCCAAGAATTTAGCTCTAGAAGAAGCAAACAGACTCCTGGGTGTACGCCTGGAAATGCAAGAAGACGAGACCGTGAAAATACAGTCTCAACAACCATCCTTCGGCTCTGCAGGAGCTAGTCTACTTTCATCGAATCATTCCCCCTCCATCAAATACTCCAAACCCCAAGACTTCACTGGAGAAAAAGACTCCATAGAACTCATGGTCTGGATATCCCAAGTAGCGCTATACACTGCGCAATGGCCCAACATCCAAGAAGGCCAAAGAATTGGAGTAATGCTCTCCTTCATGAAAGGTACTGCAGCCAAATGGGCGCAACCTTACATCACCAAACTTGGAAAGACCGGAGATGAGAAGTTGACCGTGGAGAAATTCCTGGAAGACTTAGAAGCCATGTGGGGGCAAGAAGATCGTGAAGGAAAAGCGATCCGAGAACTGGAATCCCTTAGACAAGGATCTTCCTCAGTTCCAGAGTACGCAGCCGCTTTCAGACAAAAGGCTGCACACACTTCATTTTCCGATTATGACCAGAGACAGAAGTTCAGACTGGGACTTCAAGATCGCGTCAAAATACAGCTCGCTCATGTCCGTTACGAGGACAAAAACACCATGAAGAAACTGGTGGAACATGCGATCCAAATCGGACGCAACTTTGAGGAGCTAGACGCGGACAAGAAGAAGACAACCTGGTGGACCCCTAAACAAGGCCCCAGGACCCCTGAATACAAACCTGGTCCAAGCAGGGAAAGTGACGCTATGGACGTCGACGCCAACAAGCAGCGAGGTGCTCCAAAACCTCAAGGAAGGACTGGATCCTTCAAATGCTACCGCTGTGGAGGCGAAGGCCATATGGCTAGAAACTGCAAAGACGCAGTCGCACCAAAGGTGCAGGTGAAGGCTACTACAGTGCCAAAAGAAGAAGACCCTATTCCGAGTTGGTTCAAAGCTTGGGTCAGCTCCAAGGAAGGCAAGGGTTTTTAGAGGGGTCGAAGTCAAAGTCTGCGAACTTAGACCCGAACAATCGTTTCTCCATCCTATCTACGTTCTCGGATGTATCAGAAGTATATATTAGATCCAAATCTGAACATTTTTACATTCCGATCACGTTGAAGGGAAAGAACCGACAAGCAGATGTGAAAGCACTGGTAGATTGCGGTGCATCGACATTATTTATTAGCGAAAAGTTTGTGAAAAAGAACGAAGTCCGGTGCCATAAATTATTAAGGCCCATTCCGGTTAAAAATATCGATGGCTCGTTAAATGCCGCTGGATCAATGACTCATTACGCTGAATTAGGTCTAAAGATCGGTGACCATGTTGAGGATCAAGCAGCCTTCATGGTTACGGACTTAGGAAGCGATGATGTTATTATTGGCATAGATTGGCTAAGATATCACAACCCAGAAATAGATTGGAACGCTGGACGTTTTGCACTTTCTCGTTGCCCGGTTAAATGTATTACTAAAAAAGAACAAAGACAAAAAAATAAAGAAAAAAGAAAAGAACAAAAAAAGATAGAAGAAGTGCCAGATCTGATTCCCACAGAAGAGGATGACGAAGAAGACATGGCGATGAAGAGGGCGACAGTTGAGGAAATAGAAGATGAAGAGTATCCTGGAGAATGGATCAAGTATAAAGCCTCGGTTGCCACGGAGCAGAAGGTTGCAGAAGAAGCAACGAAGGTGAAGAAATCGGTTGAAGAGATGGTTCCCGATTGGCTTCACGAGTACCTGGGAGTTTTCTCAGAAGAAGAATCTAAGCGCTTCCCTGAAAGAAAGAAATGGGATCATGCGATAGATCTTAAAGATGATGGCGATCTTCCGCCAAATGCGAAACCCTACCCCTTGTCACCTAAGGAGATGGACACTTTGAAAGATTGGTTAAAAGCCGAAACTGCACTGGGACGTATTAGAGATTCACAATCTCCAGTAGCAGCACCTTTCTTCTTTGTGGCCAAAAAAGATGGCAAGTTGAGACCGGTAATGGATTATAGAAAGCTCAATGAGAAGACGGTTAAAAATGCATACCCGTTACCGAGATCTCAAGATTTAATTGATGCTTTAACCGGTGCCACGATGTACTCCAAGATGGATGTAAGATGGGGGTACAATAATATTCGCATGAAAGAAGGAGATGAGTGGAAGGCGGCCTTCAAAACGCCGTTTGGTCACCATGAACCAACCGTGATGTACTTCGGGTTAACAAACTCCCCTGCCACGTTTCAAACCATGATGAACGAGATATTCAGAGATTTAATTGATGGAAAGACTGTAGTTGTCTATATCGATGATATCCTCGTGTTCACAAATGGCAATAGGGAACAACACCGAAAAGTTGTACGAGAGGTACTAAAACGACTAAAAGAGAATGATCTGTATCTGAAGCCTGAAAAATGTAGCTTCGAACAGACAGAAGTCGAGTTCCTCGGGTTGATAGTGGAAAAGGGTGGTGTTCGAATGGACCCTGTGAAGGTAGAAGGAGTAATGAAATGGCCTGTACCTAAATGCGTCAAAGATATTCAAGCATTTATGGGCTTCGCCAACTTCTACAGAAGATTTATCTTTGGGTTCTCAGACATCGCTAGACCAATCAATGATTTGCTACGGAAAGATGTCAAATGGGATTGGACGGAGAAACAGCAAAATGCTTTTGATGAACTGAAGTCAAGGTTTACATCAGCTCCGATCCTAGTAATGCCTGACGTTGAGAAAAAGATGAAAATAGAAACCGATGCTTCTGATTACGCAACTGGAGCGGTTCTATCTCAACTGATGGAGGATGACCTATGGCACCCCGTGGCGTATTACTCAAAGTCAATGAATGATGCAGAAAGAAATTATGACATCCATGACAAAGAGTTACTAGCAATCATTCGAGCGTTGGAGGAGTGGAGGCACTATGTGCAGGGAAAACTTCACCATGTGGAGATCTGGACGGATCATAAAAATCTCGAGTACTTTATGACGAGCCAAAAGTTGACAAGAAGGCAAGCCAGATGGAGTCTGTTCCTGGCGGAGTATGAATTTACGCTCCAACATAAGCCTGGTGTAGTCAATGATAAGGCCGATAAGCTTTCTCGGAGAGAAGACCACAGAGGGGGGGTAGAAAACGACAACTCTAATCGTATTTTGTTAAAACCGGAGTTTTTTACTGTAAAAGCTGCTAAAAGAGGTCAAGTTCTAGTGCAAGGAGAAAAACAATTGCTGAGAAAGATAAGGCAATGCACAGAACGAGAACCTGAAGTCGCTAAAGCGCTACAAACGCTAAAAGCAGCACCGGTACAATTACGTAGAGGAGTCGAAGAGTGGAATGTGGAGGATGGATTGGTGTTATTCCGAGGACTGGTTTACGTTCCAAACGATAAAGAGATCCGCCGAGAGATATTGGAGTTGTTTCACGACTCTCCACTGGCTGGACATCCTGGACGTGCCAAAACCTTAGAATTGATTTCCAGAAATTATTGGTGGCCTTCAATGACGAAGTATGTCCACGATTACGTAGATGGCTGTGATAGATGCAGAGCAACGAAGATTCATCCAACGCAACCACATGGTCCGCTTAAACCAAATGAAATACCAGCGGGACCTTGGCAATCAATCACTTGTGATTTGATAGTAGATTTGCCTAAAAGCGAAGGGTTCGATTCTATTTTTGTTGTCGTTGATCGATACACAAAACAAACGCACATCATGCCTACAAAAAAGGAAGTTGACGCTCGAGGAATCGCGAAACTTTTCCTAGATAACGTATGGAAACACCATGGAACTCCGAAACAGGTGATATCGGACAGAGGAACACAATTCGTCTCCAAGTTTATGGGACAAGTGTCGAAACGCCTAGGCATAAAATGGAACATGTCAACGGCTTATCATCCTCAGACAGACGGACAAACAGAGAGAATCAACCAAGAAGTAGAGCAATATCTGAGAATGTTCACGTCTTACCGCCAAAATGATTGGGTAGACTGGCTTCCGATAGCAGAATTCGCTCACAATAACTCTGTCACTGTAACGGGTCATAGTCCATTCAAAGTACTCTACGGATACGATCCAGAGTTCACTTTTTCACCAATTTCCAATTCTAAAGTACCTGCAGCTGATGAACGAGTGGATGTAATGAAAGAGGCGAAGGAAGACGCAGAAAGTATGCTGCGAATGGCGAATGAACGGATGAAGAGATTCTACGATAAAGGAGTAAAAGACGCACCACAATTCAAGAAAGGAGATCTGGTCTGGCTCAATGCCAAAAATATCCGTCAGAAAAGACCAAATAAGAAACTCTCTGATCGACGACTTGGTCCATTTGAAGTGCTAGAGAAGACGGGTGATGTAAATTACCGCCTGAACCTTCCAGCAAAATATCAGATTCATCCGGTATTCCACGTAGAATTACTCACTCCGCATTCCCCCTCGACCTTAGTCCAAAGACTTCCACATCATCGTCCGCCACCAGAGATCTTATCAGAAGGCGATTCCGAATGGATAGTACGAAAAGTCCTAGACTCGAGACTGCACAGATCAAAACTCCAATACCTAGTAGAGTGGGAAGGATATCCGATAGAAGAAGCGACATGGGAACCTGAGGAAAACCTTGAGAATGCACGGTTGAAAGTTCAAGAATTTCACCGGCAAAATCCGAAGGCATTAAATCCCCGCAAAATTAACAAATCGGTGTTCGAAACCCAAGAGTTTTTGGAATGGCGCAAGAAGTTTATTCGTCCTAGTTTCATTCGCGATGACGCTCATCCTAGAGAGGGGGTAATGTCACGAGTTCCAAATACAAACCATTATTCATTCCTAAATTCTAAGTCCTTTAAGCGCCCAGTCACAGCGCCTATTCATAAGAATGTATTTACTGTTGAAGAAGTTCCTATTGTTGCGTCTATTGTAGAAATACCAGAGTCACGTGATCTATCGGACAATGCCGAAGATATTGATGTCATGCCTCGCAATACTCTTGGAATGTTCCAGAGTCTTACTGCGGCTGCGGCACATGTTATGACATCATAGTTATATATAGAATCGTACGATACCTTTAATTATTCTGATTGGTTAGTTAGTTCATACTCAGTTTCAGTCTCAGTTTCAATATGTGTATATAGGTAGCTCGTCGTAGTCAGTAGTTCTTTAGTTCAAACCTCTTGTATCTCCAAGTGAGCAATCCAAGACGTACCTGCTGCCTTATCCTCTTTGTGATTATCTTGTTGTTTGAGTCCTAGTCTCTGCCCTGCGTTAATTCATTTAAGGGGTTGTGACAGAGAGGCGCTTAAAGGTCTCGTCCAAAAGTGATAAGGTGTTGTCGGAATGCATCCTGAGTTTGGCGAGAGCGTGCCATTGGGCAAACATATACAAAACTGACTGTATTATTGCATCGTGGTCACTTGGAAAAAGCCCTTCGAAGATAGGCATAGCACACTGGAATAGATGTCAATCACGTATGTCAGCAAATTGACCAATAAAACGAACTTGCAAAATATCTTCAAAGTCTCGCGCTGCAAGTCGTTTCATCTCCGATGTGTTGTTAGCAAATTTGCATATGACACCATTGCCATACGACGGGACACAGTGAAATCTAAGATAAATGCCGTCAGTTTGAAGTCTGTGAGCAGAATGATATGCGACAAACCTGTTGTCGAGAGTTGCCACCAGGCGGTCGCCGCCCGGAATCGCATGGAGTAGACGAATGAGGTGGGTAAACAGAGCCTTCCATGTACCTAGCTCACATTCGTGCATGAAATCGACAACTAGCATGCGAAAGTCGTCCAAGCCTAGGGGTCCGAGTTTTTCTACAAATGAGTTCTAGTCACAGGTGAGGTAGTGCTATTAATCGAATGTATCGACTCCAAAGGTACTCATCATAGTTGGCACCCATGACCCTTCTCCAAGAGTTGCCTGTACCTTTGAGCCGTCAACAGTATTTCCAGACCTATAAATGAACTCGCGTGCGCTGGTTACCCTCTTCAGACAGTAAGTCCGAATGTTAGCTAGACGATCATGCATATCTTTAGCCAGGCCTAAGAGATCAAACATGGCTTTCGGCATGAGACAGCGTGGACATGGGCAAGAACCCATGTCCTTGATTGCCGCAATTAAAGCCCTAAAATATTAATCATTATCTCAACATAGACACGGAAAAAGCATACTTTTCTGGATAATCAGCCGAGTAAGTGAATATACGCGGAAACACCCTTCTTACTATGCCATCCGGACACCGGAGTACAATGCCATGGCGGTATGCTTCAAGGAAGTCTGCATCCAACAAATGTTTCCAGCATGCGTGAAATAAGTCCCGTCGACAATGTGCGTGAAGTGCTGATATGCCACTTTTCGATATCTGAGGTAGGACGCTAAGGACGTCCTTGACACGATCCGGAAGCTAAAAATATGTGAGAGAGATGTACGATACAGAGACAATTAACATACCAAAGGTAAAAATCCGACGAGATGGCACGCACCAGATTTAGGTGCTGAGCGTGCATATTTCGTTAAATTGCCGAAGTACAGATAAAGGGGCCAAGCCTTGGCGGTTCCGAAGGTTGCGAGATGAGTCGCATTGGAAAAGAACATTAATCCAGCAATGACGTGTTCGAGTGAGCAGCCAGGCTCTTTCGGTTGCCTCTGCAGGTCATCCTGAGCTTCAAGCCATGAGTCGGATGTATAAAGTTCATCGAACACACGTTCTTGATGATCGTCCAGTGGGTCCTTCCACAGGTGCTTGAAAGGAAACAGATGAAATGCGCTGGCTTGGACGTCAGCGAATGCGGAACGGATCACGCCTACAAGTGGTCGATAATGGAAGCCCGAAACGCTAAATGACAAAGATGGGTCATCTTTCAACTTGGTGGGTATGTCGAGGGTGACATCTGTCTTTAACCAGTCATCCGGAAACGTGGCAGTGTCCTTTCCTACGTCGTCCAGTGCACGCAAACTCTTCTTCACTGAAAATTCATCCAGGTCATTGGGATTGAAGTCCTCAGCCTGAATTACATCTTTAACAAGGCACGCCACTTCATTTTCCGACTTTTGATGGCTGCCGGAGTTCATCCACATCATGAGACGGTGTAGAGAATCATGCCTCTCATGGCGTGATATGGTAGTTTTCACCAAGGAGTATACAGCACGAACTCATAGCATTACTCTGTGCGCTACCCGCAGCTATCTCTATATGAGGCGCAGCTTTCCCACGCAACGCGCGCCATGCGCGCACCATTCCCGTGCTTCATGATGTATACGCGCGCGCGCGTTCCCGCGCTTGCGCGCCCTATAGCGCCAGCCATCCAGATGCATCCATCCACTGTCCACCAAGCTCCCTAGTATGTATATTTCCATTTCCTTTATTAGCATAGTTCCACCTTTATTTTTATCATAGTTTCTCACTCATATATATTTTTACATACCTACTCGGTAGCGCTTCGGCTCCGCATGAGCGCGCTTAGGCGCGCTATATAAGCGCCAGCAGTACATACTACACTGGACCTACTTTTCCTACTTTTCACTTACTAGTTACTACCCACTTACTACTTAGCAGAATATAGTAGAAAGCTATTCCTTTACATTTTGCACTCTTATATCTCTTATCTTGCTTTATATCACTACTTAAGCTTAGTTTCTCATTTCCGCATACGCGCGCGCACTTTCCCGCGCTTCGCGCTAATACGCGCGCGCGTTCCCGCGCCTTTGTACCTTGCGCGCTCCTGCGCTTTCTCGCACTTCGCTTAAGCGCACACTTCTAGATCCTTGCTGCACTCACTTCCCCTATAGGGTCGAACGCACTTGCTTCTCAAGTAACGCAGACTAGGCAGCGCGCGACCTTACAACTTTTACAGATACAGTCAGGAGCTTCTTTTGTTCCTCATTGTATTGTTGTTTCTACAACGGTAAGTAGTCATGTTGGGGAAGGGATATGGCGGTTCTGGAGATTGTCCGGGCATCTGGGCGTCATGTGCATTAGAGGTACTCATTGGACACGAAGTAGATAGTAGCGAGGACGAGATGAGTCTATCCGGCTCGAAGGAAGGCTGCCTAGGATAATGTCGACATAGCCCAAATGCGTTAAACGCCGTTTGAAGAGATTTATGCAGCGTCAAAATTACTCTTTGGATCCTGTGCTGGGGTGGAGCCGGATTCGCAGTCATGGGAGGCGGATCGCTCCCAAAAGAATCAGAAGGGTTTATGTCTTCATCAGTAGGTAGAAGATCTGTGAAATTTCTCAGGACTAGCCCGACCATGTGTCGCTGGTGTTGATTTAGTGAATCTAGTTATCCATAAATTTTATGGTGAGGCAACAGACACAAAGTGTTACAAAGGTGCGCACCTGTGATATTATCATCTTGTTCAATGATATCGTCCATCACAGTATCCAACATGTCTGTATCCTGGAATGCCAAAGTTGAGGGGCTAGCACGAACGTCACCACGACAGGCTGAATTGATAGGCGTCGTTGGCATGCAAATCGCGCTATGTTTGCAGTGTGCGATGGGTTTCAAACGACGACTGTTTTTAAATATGAATGGTTCGAGCTGTGCCAGATGATGATTGGAGGTGAGCGAACTCAGAAGGTTGAACCTAGGACTTACCAGAGTGCCCCTAGTACTACTAGTTGGTAGTAGTTGCAATGATTTAGTCGACTCCTTTGCCCGGTCCCTTCTTTTCTGTGCGGCTAGAGCACTTGCCTTCTGATAGTGTTTGCATGTCGAATGATGTCGGCTGAGTCCATGAAAGTCCATATCGCTCTCCCAAGAGCAATGCAATGTACTGCAGGACACCATTGAAAGAATTAAGATTATCACCAACAGAACATAAGGCGGCTGAGAGAAATACATTCCTGGGCCTAAGTGACTATGCAGCCATATGGACCCGATGCAATAGAGACTGGATTGCTTTTTTTCCAGTCAAAGCCAGTCCAAACAACAGAATGCTGACTCAGGTCTGCCACCTTCATACATATCCTTATTGGACATTTCTATATTCACTCAACAAATCAATGACGTAACGTTGAACTGTTCGATTCGTGCCATGGATACAAAGAGCATATATTGATTATTAAGAGATAAATCTGGTGAATCTTACACGCTGATGTTGCACTTAGTAAATTAAGAATCAATATAATGAAGTCTACAAGGGCAGATTAAGGTGAGTAACGAGTTGCTGAATAAAGTACATATGTATGAGAAAGCATCACTGCGCCTGCAAAACCCACTTGGGTTTGTAATGCGGCAAGATGTTCTTTGCTTTCTCCACTTTCCGTGCCCACTCATCTTCCTTGCATCTAAGGAGCGTCAATAATTGGGTATACTGCTGGACTCGCGACTGTGCTGCGGCATAGCTTGCGTGAACTGTGTTGATGGTATACTCGGTGAACAGTCTGTCTTGATCATCTTCATTCAACTCAATGTCATCAAGTGACATCTTACAGACCCCTTAGTGATTGTGGGGTAGATGAAGCGTAAATCCTTGTACGTACCAAATGTGCCTGCAGCTCTCGGTTATGTCCAGCCATTTGTAACTTCGAAGAGCAGTCCGGTTCTGCAGGCATACTGGAGTTATTGCATCCATGAAGAAAGCAGCTAAGATGTTGAGGTGTCAGGGGAATTGGGGACGAAGTTGACATTTCCAAAGTGATTGAAATCTCGAAATATATAATGGTTCGAAATCAACATTGTTTAAACGAGCATTTATGCTGTTATACAAAGATTTAAATCGGAGTAATGCGGTATTTTAACTATGCTCGTCACGCATGTCACACATCCATAATAGGCAGTAGGACTTCGTACACCGCTGATATTAGTTTGCTCTGAAATTTGAATAACATCTCTGGCCTGCAATCACAATGTAGCACACTCATATTTCACTCATTTTCATCAGTAAAATCACAAAGTCCTTATTTGGCTTGGAGCTGATTAATCTGTGGTTATGTGTAGAATAGAGTAGAGACTTTAGATTAGAATATTTGACATCAAGACTAAGAGCCAGTTCAGCAATGAGATGTTGACTGAGGTTTGGCAAATGTCAGGTGAGGCTTCTTGGCTTGAAGCATCCCAGATGTTGGAGCTCAAATTATAGCTGTATTTGTCCAACCCTAACACCAGCTGTTATCGATACACTATTAGGCAACTGCACGGGTAAACCCCCGGGTGTCAGCGCTCGTACCCACACCCACACCCGGAGGAATACCCATACCCTCAAAGCGGGTCTGGGTTTTTGTGTGGGTGGACGGGTAAATGACCCGCACAGTAACCTGCAAAGGGTATAATCGCGGGTCGCTGCAAATTCAAACAGTTCATGTACAAAATGTAGCTACTCTAATTTAATGGCATCCCACCCAATCTCGAGCTCCTGCTCCTCCTCACCTTCAACATCTGCAAGTGCTGCAACAGACATGACATCCTCTGTCTTCACTAGATTGAGCTTGCTCCAATATGTGAGGCACAGGAGTGCGCGGGTTGACTGAGCTGATAATTGAGAGCGAACATGTGAAAGGAGGAGATGCCCACGACTAAAAAGACGTTCAACATCCACGGAAGTAGCTACCATAGTCAAATAGTTAGCTCCTTAATACGAAATAAATGTAAAAACAAAACATACCAGGTATACTAAGATAATCTAACGCCATGCAAGAAAGGCACAGATAAACAATACAACATTCATACCACCAAGCAAGGGGGTCCTCGACATGCTCAATGTCAGTGCCCAGGTACCTGTCAAGTTCGTTTACAGAGTGACTTGTCGGGGGTGCAAGCGCAGGGATATTGTCAAAGATGTTGCCCTGTGGATGTAGATAGGTTGCGAGTCAGCGAGTGCATCAAAACAGACAATAAAACTCACCGAAGAAACTTCTGCTGCTATACCATCGTCTGCCTCAGAGTCTGTGTGTGAGGCTGCCAACATTGAGTCAGAGTATGAGCGCTCAAATGTCTCCCGTACAAGTGTCTCGGCAGTTTCAATCCAAGTGTCTTCCCACTTCGCACATCTGAAATATGTGAGTTTGTGACGCGGGTGTAGAACTAAAAGTAAGAGGTCAGACAAATGACATAGATTAAGAAAGAAACTTACCCATGGCAATACGGTACACTTCCAATGTATCTGTCAGTTGGCAATAGCGATTCAATGTCTTTTTGGCGAGTCCTACAGCTACATGAATTGATGGAAGGAATGAAGCATTCAGGGAGTAAGTGGTCAGTTTCTCATCGATTAGGTCCATTGCTGGGATAACGGTCACCAAGTTTGGGTTGAACACGAGAAGAACAGCGTTGCATCCTTGAGGATCTAGAGCAAAGTGTTATGTAAGTGTTACTAATTAAGTAATATACAGTGTTACATATGGTTACATATGTGCACACACCTTCAAGATGTCCCGTAATTGCTCCACAATTACCCATTTGTGGTCTGTTAACTCAAGTTGTCACAAGCCCAGGTCTCGTCGCTGGGTCACGGCATCAATCGCCTAGTGCTGCCGAAGTCCGGTTCAGTCCGGTTCTTGGGCCAAATTTTCCAAACACCAAACCGAACCATAGGTTCGGTTTAGCTGTTTGGTCAAACCCTGGACCGAACGTCACCGAACGTGTTCAGGAGGTCCAGTTTGCGTTCGAACTGGGTTTGACCAAGCTTGCAGATGATGGGCCGGAGCTCCACCATGAACACCATGCACAAACGCCCAGTGCACATCAGCAACTGCTGACATGGCTTAGATGAGTGTGGACAAGAGTAGGAGGAGGGAAGAAGATGAGGAGATCTCGCGAAGGGTAAGTGGGCATTGGGAACACAGCAGCGTTGGGATGGTGCTCTAGGGGACTTCTCGCAGGGCCTGGATATAAATCTGTGGTGGCAAAAATGAGCTATAATATTAAGATCGAGTACTTGCAAAGAACAACACGCGTACACCATCTCGCCTTTGATCAGTTCGAATATAATGCTGGACACAGTTGAGTATTTCATGACAACTCAAAGAAAAGACAAACATACAACTGGCACTTGGCCTCAGCCTTGCTGAGGCTCTCTCGAACATCCTTGGCTATGATGTCGTGCCATTCCCATTTCTGCGTTGGACTTGATCTTGTCTTTGAAGTGCTTTCCAGCAAGGGGAAGATGTCCAATGTATGTCGGATATGCAAAGTGGAACTCTCTCGCAGCATCCAAGAACATGTCCCCGATCCTTTGGATGATCGGTGCTTGCTCACATTGCTGAACATACATAGCTTCCACTAGTCTCCTGTTGCATTCCTGAAGATCCAGGATGTTTCCAAAAACCTCTTGAACAAACTTGTCTAGCTTGTGAGCCGGCATGACAGGAGGACTTGCTTTCAGCAGTGGCCGATGAACAACTAAAACAAGGAGATTGAGTGGGTCAGACTATCAAGTAATATAAGGCACTGACCACCTGACGATGTCATCCCACAGACTAAGAGTGAATGTGACGCCAAACCCACCAGCTACAAGAAACATGCTTGGATTTGCAAATGAGATGTCGGACATCAAAACGATGGCGCCAGTGGTGTTGTGCGGATGTTGATTCACCTGCCAGAGATGGTGGTGCATGCGCGTGGCAAGGATTGCAAGAATCAAGACCTGAAAAATATATGTGGGGACAACCACAGATGGATCAGGAAGTTGATTAGTAGACAATTGAGAAAATGCCGGTATGAAAAGTAGGGAAGATCATACAAGATTGGTGGGCTTGAGAGTGGGGCAATTAAACAGGGCAATTAAACATTGATTGCAGAGAAATATGGGGCTGTGTATAGATGTATAAATTTGAATGCTGGGAGCTGCCTGTGGATGTTGCAAGCATGGGAGAAGGAAAAACGCTACAATGAGCTTCCTGCACAGCAAACTCTGAGAACATGTCAGTCAGTCAAGTCTACATGCACAACATACCTTGAGACAAAACTATGAGCCAATAGGAGTCAGGGACTTGCAGCAGCAGCAAAATTGAGGTAGTGTAGGTGCTGACAGATGGTGGTTTTGGTGGGGTTCGAACATGTCCAAACTGGTTCTGGTTAGCTCTGAACCCCGAACTGGACTTAAGGTTCGGTCCAGGGGCCATGCTGGACCTGTGACCAGACCTTGAGTCTGGTTCAGAAAGGTTCTGGTTCGAACCGAGGTTCAGAACCGAACTGCGGCAGCACTACAATCGCCTCTCGATGCCTCAGTGCATACTCAATCATGTCGAATGTCGAGTTCCAGTGTGTGGAAACATCCTGTGGGAGTGTCGTAACCCTCATCTTCAAAGCTTCAAGAATTTCATGCCAGGCCGGGTGGAGTTTGACAGTCGAATGTATGATCTTGAATCCAAGTTTGCAAAGCTAGGTACTATGTCAATTTTCAAGGTATGTTTCATGATCTGAACTCCCACCTTTGTGAGTACTAACTTGATGGGACACACACTATTCCTAAGGTTTTCCTGCTCGATATCTGTCAACAAAGAAACTTCATCGACCAAGCCATCCATGTCATCTTCGTCATCAGCTATCAACTCTTCTGTGTCCTCGTCGTTTGTGGATGCCTTGAATTCACGGAGCAAGGACTTCACTACAAGATTGACGGTGTGCAAAAAGTACCGTGTGTGCAATGCTTTTCCACCAAAGTCGGGGAGTGCGGTACTGAGTTCATATCATTACTGTGTTATTCAATGCGTTGTCGCATGTAACAGCCAGGATCTTCATTGCAGTAAGTCTCATTGAATACATTGTGTTGATTGGACTAACTTTTTCTATGATTCCAAAATCATCTAGTATCTGTTCAAACGCTCCCGCTAATTCCTTGCTGGTATGCGACTAACATGCTCAATATCAATCAAGTCAGGCCAAAGTAAGTCATCCTTACTTTTGGTATCTCAACAATATCTAATGGCAGACTCAGCGGCACTCCTTTATGTTTGAGGTGCGCAGATACAGTGACCAAAGCTCGATGGTTTGTTGAAGTCCATCCATCTGTTGTGAAGTTGACTTTACCTTCATGTTCCTGCCGGTGAGTATATTAGATTCATGCTGCGCTATGTTTAAATGATGACCGTGCCTTTGTGATTTTAGCTATGCGCTGTCTTGTCCTGGCAAAGACCAACCAAATGTCACGTGACACTGTAGCAGGCGAAAGTAAGTAATATTCAGGTCTTCCGGTCTTCATAAGAGACTGAAATCCCCTGTCCCTGACGATTTCAAACGGTCGTAGACTTTTGGCGACCCAACAAACAATTTCAGCCCTTATCATGGCTATCTCAGCTCTCAATCCAATTAGGAAAGATGATGGCGTACTTTGTCTCAGTCCGTGTATGTTGGCAATGCGAGTATGTCACTTTCCCCTTGCCTTTTCGCTCGAATGATGTTGTGATTGACCCACTCCATAGGATGCTACCAACTATCTTAGTCCAAACCTCCTGGGCATCTTTGGCTTGGTCTGCAGATTGCAGAACCTCATCACCCCAGCATGATTTGACGTGCTTCTGCATGTTACCAGTAGACCTCGCATCCTTTTTGTCAAGGAATCGTTGAATTGTAGTTTTGCATCCTCGAGCACAGCACTTGAACTGATGTGCGTGACATCCATTGTGCTCAATGATACAGGGTTTGGGCTCGAAGAATGCATATACAGGTGAGCACCACTCCTTTATTAGTTGAGCTATCATCTGATTAACAAATTGTTTTAATTGAAGATCATATTGCATACTGAGCTCATCTTCAGCAGTTTCAATGTCTGGACTTGGATTGCGAGTCTCATTGGCATCATCGTTGCTCTCGTCATCATCGACCATGATCACATCATTATGCAGATCAGCCTCTTCCTCTTTGTATGAACCACTGCTCGATGTCCCTGTACTGGTGTAGCTGCGGGACTCGGAGTAGCTGTGACATTGTCTTCCATGTCATCCTTTGTGCGACCATGGTTCGGGATACTTTTAGCCTTCTTGGACTGGCTTGGTGCCACATTTTCCCTATTCATGTCATTCTTCCGTTTCTTAGTCGAGGGGCCATCAAGCTTCTCTTCGAGGGCTGCCTTTGCCTTGTCCATGAGTTTGGTGACTCATTTTGCCATTTTTGTGAATATGTTTGGCTGCATGATGTCTATGACTCACGGCTAGAGGATAGTGATACTGATATGCTTGCTATTGATTTTTTTAACAACTGTACAGTATGAGTAGCCGATTTCCCGTTTAGGTAGCGAAATATAGTGATTTTGACGTGTCAACCCAAGCTGCAGGTATGGGTGAGGGTGCGGGTGCCTGAAACATGGACCCCCATCCACACCCTCGGGACACCCATACCCACCACCCGCACGGGTTTCCGAAACCCATGCAGTTGCCTATACACTATACACATTGTCCTTGATCTATGTCCTACAGCAATGAGTGTTCAATCGTAACTCCCACCTTATGTGCCCCAACACCCAGAAACTCGACATTGCCTTGTCCAATATTCAATTCTTCTTGTTAGTATTCTGATCAGTGCTACAGCCAATATATTAGAGTCTGTGTATGCAAAGGATCCAGAGCCCTATCATATGTCTGCCCTCTCCAGCAAAGCCTGGGTCATGGAGCTGTTGAGATTCATGCACAATTCACTTCTGCACTCTGTTCAGGCACTTTCGAGAAGATTAAGAAATCTGTTGCTTCATCGGGTGTGAAGAACACAACAACAACTGGCTACATTCTTGAAACAGTTGTTGAACTGGGGAAGAAACTGCACAAGTGGAGTACTGGCATTCAAGCAAAACTAGAGAGCAAAATCAAAGCTA
Source organism: Suillus fuscotomentosus (assembly GCF_016647785.1). NCBI lineage: Eukaryota > Fungi > Basidiomycota > Agaricomycetes > Boletales > Suillaceae > Suillus > Suillus fuscotomentosus. The sequence continues at coordinate 903,713 of NW_024539520.1, forward strand.
TTTTAGAGAAGCAGCTTGAAGACCTCCTGCAAGGGAGCAAACTCAAGGATGCTCAATCCATTATTAGGTGTTGAAGGTAAGACTGAGTTTTGCATTTTCAGCTGTAGCTGTACATTGACCTTTCGTCAGGTTTCAATGTTTATCAGGACACGCCGACAGAGATTCTCCATCAGTTACCAATTTTTTTTTGTGTCGTGACATGCTTTATCTCAGGCTCACCTGTTTGACTCATGTACACATTTTGTACATATGTACATAGTAGTGCAGAACTTGGCACACCATCATACTAGTGTTAGCTGCCGAAGGGCTTAAGAGTGATATCGATTTTGGTCCCACACGCGTCAAAACAATCGCAGATAACATTAGTTTCTCAAAAGGCTGTAAATATTCGAGGTACAAGCATAATGCAGTCTGGCATCGCTGGCCAGCAATTCAGCCAGGGCCACACCCTCGTTATCATTGGCCCTGAAGGCTACGTCAGGAACTATTGAACACAGTTGGACAACACGCTACCGAGCTCATTGAAGCAGTTCCCAATGCAAAGGTCCAGTGGTGAGGTTAAATGCCCCAGGATAGATCATGGCATGACAACCTTAAGAGTTTGTGTGTTTTTCATTTTTCGTATAAATCAGGTAACCACGAACCTCGCTGTGCTGCAATCATCGCCAGCGGGAACCTGACATTGTAGCACAAACCGAGCCCAATACGTGCAAATTCTTAGGAGAGTTTCATTGAGTGTGGTGCAAGCACGTTGAATGAGGTTCACACCAGTGTCAAAATAGTTCGCCGTTGTTCCTCCTGTCAATGTTTTGCTCTCCTGTAGGTACGATGAGATCCAGAAAAGACGCTAAAGCGAGAACTAGTAAAGGGTATACCTTGAATTTTATCTTCCCAGGGATATCAATGTCAAATAGGTGAACCTTGCGATGTGATGCAACAAGTGCACCTCCATCCACGTGCATCAGTGTTGATTGGAAAGAGTTTCAGGGAACTTGACACCTGTCGGAGAATACACAGTGCAGGTGTTGTAGATGTTGTTTGTCTCCACATCTCTCTTGGGTATCGAATCTGTTAGACAAAATATAAACTTTCTATCCCTTTGCCACACATTTGAGCGAGGTATGACCTCCGATGAGCCAGATTCATGCCTCCTTCACAGCAGAAAATAGCATCTTAACACTTTCGCTTACACTCGCTTGAATATCATACTCCTTACCAACAGTGTAGCTGATGTTCTCGGCATATGCGGGGAAGTGAACAAAGCCGTACGGCAAGTTGAAACATTCCTGAAAAATGAGTTAGAGTTGGGTGAAACAAAATTAATTCCATACTGGCAATACAATAACTTGAGGCCTCTTGTCTGAATTGCTCTTTGCTGCCTTCAGAAATTGTGGACCGAAACAAGCAAATTGAGCGGACCACCAATGGGCCAGTACCAATCATGGGACAGAGGATTTTTTTGTTATACCTGTACCCTAATCGGGTCCAGGGATTACTAATCCTTTTACTCCTGTGCTCATACAGTCATCATGTACAGCTGAGTCCAACATCTCCTGCGGAGCCTCTGGCTCTTCACCTCTCAAGTCACTTGATGCACGGTAGGCAGATTAACTTCTTCGAAGCCCTTGATACTCACTCAATTTCTAATCAAAAACTTTTGCTTTCTAATGTCATGAGTTGCTTCAACTCCCTCAAGCGAGTCATGCTGGAGTTTTGTTTGTTGGCTGCATCTGATTTGGTCCGAAGCCCATCGTCAGATGGCTCAGCTGAGCAAGAGGTGAGTCAACTCACACAATGAAAGCCTCCTCTGACACCTCCTGTCAAGGCCACCATCAGCTGTTAGTAATGCCATGGTTCAGTTCTGGTCTGCTCAGGCTCGGTCTTGTCCGGTTTACTAATAACTTGGCTGACCCAATGCAAACTGAGTCACTGATTCGAATTGAATGTGGTTTGCTAGTCACATGAACTCAATCAAACCAGCTTCAACCCAAAAAATTGAGAACTACGGTTTAAGCCGGCTTTAGCCAGCTCAAGCTGGTTTGCAAACATGGCATCTGGTCCAAAGTTCTCTCACAGTCTCACTCAGTGACACTTTTGATTCATTGCAACTTGGATCCATTGTTGTATTTTTGTTACTCTTATATGATGAATAAGGTCCCCATTCGAGTTGATGGCAGGTTCAGGCTTGGCGATGTTTAGGGATCCAGCTCATATGGTATGTCTTTTACATACCAACTTCATTTTCATTCAGATTTAATGTATGGATCCCAATGTTTAGCTGTCATGTACCATGCACAAAAACATCATTACCAGTGACACGGTTGCTGTTAAACTTGAACCCATAATCGATGGGTCATCTTCTGTACAGCATGAATATTATATTTTAAAACGACTCAAAGGTGGAGTTGGAATTCCCCGCGCTTTTTGGTTCGGCAGAGAGTCGACATATCACACTTTAGTTCTTGACCTCCTCGGGTCATCGCTGCACAATCTTTTCCTTGCACATAATCGCAAATTCTCCCTTCACACTGTTGTCAACTTAGCGGACCAGCTGGTCAGTCAGTTTGTAGTAGGGCCACTGCAGATAGCTAACCCATTCACAGCTCTCATGTCTCGAGTACATCCACTCACATAATTATGTCCATGGTGACATTAAACTGCAGAATGTCATGGTGGGTCTCCATGATTTGAGGCACACTGCCTTTATCATTGATTTTGGCATCACAAAGGAATACTGCGACACTTCAACCAGACTCCATGTACCATTCCATCATAATCGACGTCTCACTGGCACTCCCGCCTTTGCCTCAACAAACAATCACTTAGGAGTCGAGCCAGGTCGTCGTGACAATCTCGAGTCACTCGCATACATGCTGATCTATTTCTTGCATGGGTCTCTCCCATGGTTAACCGGTGACCATGGGAAGCTATCTAGCTCTTCTATGCTCGAGCGCAAAGCAAACACCACCATTGAAGCTCTATGTCGTGGTATTCCTGTTGAGTTCGCTACTATGCTTATCTACACATGCTCTCTTGCATTCTCAGAGGACCCGGACTACGACCACCTTCGTTCATTGATTCATGGTATTCGTGCTACATTTTCTGTACCAACAATGGACTTGCTAGATTTCAGCCAGTCCGGTGATCCTGTCACAATAGTCACATGTTCCCCTCCATTCTCCGGCGAATGCTTGGTAGCTGAGGTGGTGACCCCATGCCTGCTGAAGGTAATGCCTCCTCGTAGATCGACTCGTATGTGAGTATCCCATTTCATCTTCCCACTTGTGAAATGAAGCTAAGATTGATTGTCTGCAAGCTTACATCCACATAACAACTCCCTGCCATGTGCAATTACTTCAACACCATGCCAGAAAAAAGAGACTGGTTGCTAGATCGTGACACTCTGGTGAAATTATATGTTCTCTTTACATACATGTATATATATTACCAATGCTGTAGCCTGTAGGTCTGACAAATTAAGCTGTACAGTTACATTATGCCAATGAAAATTGTTCTCCACTTCCTAAATTTCCCGATTCCCACAGTAGAACCATGCTGCACACAGCACAGGCCTTCAAGCTGCACAACTCCCATGAAGGGGTCGTTATGATTGACCGCTGAATCATAGACCTTTATATTGCATTTCTATTAACATACAGGCTCCAACACCCCACTGCCTTTTCCCTGGGTGTCATTCAACTGATCGGCCGATTGATAAAGGTACTTCCTTTCACCTGATTGATTGCACAGTGTTATGGATGCATCGTGGCTCAGAGATTATTCTAACAGTATTTTTTGATAGAGATCTGGAGTCTGGAACATCTGGCTACCATTATTACCCTCATCGTATCACTAATCAGTGATCAGGGTGCAATTTATTATGTGGCATACGCCCAACTTGCCACATGGAGGGGATTTGGCTAATGCACTGCTTCCTTTCGTTACTGCGACACCTTGTGCTCTGATACTCACCTATATAAACAGTGAATTATGTGGTCAGATTTTCACCATCTCCAATATGCCTCCTCGCCAACGTGGGCAGGGCAGGGCCCGAGTTGTTGTGGCCCCCATGGCTGCTGAACCCCTTCCCACTGCTGGCCCCATCCCAATTGTTACTACTGTTGCTACCCCTGCTATTGCTATCACTCCTGCTGTCCCCACTATCACCCCTGCTATACCTGCTATCACCCCCGTCCCCACTGCTATGTTAGCATCAGCACATGCTACCACCCTTCATATCACCCATCGACCCCCTGCCAGACCCCGAGCTAACAATCAAATTCATGCTGGTCCAAGTTATACAGCAGAGGAGGGGGAATCCTTCGACCTCAATATCTCTGGTGATGAAGATGAAGACGAAGCGACAGCTAGCCCGCTTCAAACAACCACGGATACCACTCAGACCAACCCACATGCCACGGGTAGTCGAGTAAAGCGGTCCAAAGTTGCTCACGATACGCTCCACTTCTTCAGGGACGATAAAACCAATAACTGCTGAGTCTGCAAAGTTTGCAAGTAAGTATTGTGTCTACAAGTGCTTGGTTCTTTCTTACAAATTTCACCAGGGAAATTTGTGAAGGAGACCCAGAATATGTCGTCACCACGTACAGTATTGCCCCCGGGACCTCAACCCGTCGCAAACATCTTTTTCACGCTCACACCCAATGTTACCTTGAAGCATTAGAACGCAATGGCTGGCCCGTGTACAGTGACTTAAAAGAACTTATTAGAGATGGCTGGACGTTAGCAGGTATAATTCAAGTGCTAAAGGACCCAGCTAAAACGATCGAATCACTTGGTCCCCCCCCTGTTAGCAACTCACTCCCTGGAACTTCAGGACTGCCCGGCGATGTGCTACCTGATTTCTCACTGGATGAGATGCATCGCCAGCTTGTAAAATTCATAGTTGCTGATGATCAGGTGAGTCACTCACTTTCTACACGATTTTGTTCTTAATTATTTTCAGGCTATCAATGTAATTGAGTGCCCTGAATTTCGACGATTGATCTGCCTTCTGCGACCAGATATCCAAGATATGGATATTTTCCATTGCACCAAAGTGCGCGAACTAATACTTCAAGCATTCGATGAGTATTTTGAAGTTTTGAAGCGTGACCTCGCAGTAAGTGCACAGTTGTCGAGTGTCCCACAAAATATCTTACATCTTCCAGAGAGCACAAGGGAAAATCTCGTTTACATCTGACCTGTGGTCGGATGCTAACCTTTGGCCATTTATGGCGGTTACTGCACACTGGATCACTAGAGAGGATCATTTGTTGGTGCTGGTGCTGAAGGCAGCACTGATTGCCTTCCACCACGTGCCTGGGAGTCATAGCAGAGTGTCGTTAGCAGGTGAGATGATGATGCTTCTTGATCGTGCTGAGGTAGCGCAGAATGTAAGTCTGTAGTTTTACCATATGACATGCTCTGACTTCGTTTAGATGGGGTACTTTACTTTAGACAACGCCGGCAACAACAACACTTGCATGGAAGAGCTGTCATCCTTACTGAGCACACACAATGTAACTTTCCATCCAACTGCTCACCGGATCCCATGCTTCCCACACATTATTAACATATGTGTGAAGCATATCCTTCAGGACTACCCAACAGCTGAATTTATGTATGTAGGTGACAGTTGGGTAGTAGATGGCACAACCATCCAGAAGGCGGAGTACGTCGCAGTCTTACGATCCAAGGCTCTCGACCATGCCAGAGATGTTGTGTGCACAATCCGCAAGTCGAACAAACGATGCAAGGCTTTCAGGGAGATGATCATTAGGGGGAACAAAAGAAATTGGTATAAAGATGACAAAGGCAATCCCAAGCAGCTCCTGATCGTCGAACTTCTACTGGATGAGGCCACACGATGGGATTCAGTCTACATTATGCTGAACCGTCTACGGACCCTCCGCAAGGTAAAGCTCCCTCAACAAATATCTTGTCAGGGACTAACAGTCGCCCAGCCCCTCAATAGATTCCTCCAACAATCGCTGCCAATGAAAAGGCTGACTCCAATGGAATGGCATTTTCTGGAGTAATTCCAGAGGTCAGTATTGGTGTATTTGAGACTCGTAAGTCGTGATCATTTTTACCATTTTACATTAGGTGCTGCACGCTGCTCAGCAAATCATGTCATGCGAAAGGACTCCTGTGCTGAGTCTTGCAGTTCCAGCTTTCGAAGACTTAATGGAGCAATGGAAGGAGATTGCAGCACTCATTCCACACTTCACGCCTCTCATCGAGATAGGCCTGATCTGGGCTGATAAGTACGATGAACAGATGGGCACCACAAATGCCTATGCTGTGGCAATGTGTCAGTCCAGCGAATTGTTCACAATGTTTGATATCTTGCAGACTGACATGATTTTATAGTTATTGATCCTGCAATTCGGATGTCGTGGGTTCAAGCCCATTGGGATGAAGCCCAAAGTAACGCTGCCAAGTCATTCATACTTGATTTGGTACGTCTAATTCACCATTGCTTGAAGTTTGAACTGATCATGTAATATTTCCCAGATGCATGCCAAGAGAGCAGTGTCGAAACCCACTGAATCCGCCCAGCCTCCAGTGCCACAGCAGCAGCCACGCATGCTAGGCTCACACCGCTATGGACTTCATGAAGTGAGGGTGCTACCGAGTGTCCATGAGCATGCGCGAACAGTCGATCAGGAGTTCAGGGCATACAGCACAGGTATGCTCAGCAGCAAGGGGATGAACATCCTTGTATTTTGGCAGGTGAGCACTGTGTGTATCCTCAAGTTACGCCTCTCGTCGTTGACCACGAGGGGTCGACCAGGTTTTTAAAACAATCTTTCCAACTATATTCGCTATCGCGATGGACTACCTGCCCATACAGGCCTCCACTGTTCCATGCGAATGGGTCTTCTCATCAAGTAGTGAAACTGTCACTAAGAAACAGAATCACATCTCCCCAGTGCTGATGGAGGCCCTACAGATTGTCAAGTTCCTCTTGAACAAAGAGCGACTTAACTTCACTCAAGGTTGGGCAGCATCACAAAAGGAGATGGAATTCCAGTTATTATTGAACAACTCTGACGATGACGATGAACACCCGCTACGAGCCCCTTCAGTGACAAATTCCGTATTATACGGGCCACCCGACCTCCATAATATCCCGTATGAGACGGGCTAGCTGATCATGGGCCCATGTTGTGTATATTCTCGATGATGACGGATGGGCCGGGACTCATATTATTTCCGATGGAGACGGGTGGGCCCATGTATGCCAATGATATATATATCCTTAATGTTGACGGATGGGCCGGGGGAATATGATCATTCATGGAGATGGGTGGGCCCATCTGGGTAATATGTAGAGTAGGATATTATAGACAGCTGGGCTGAAGAGAGATGTAAGGCAAATATTGTTATATAGACGGGCGGGCCGACGTGGGTGTATTACATATATGGGTGGGCCGAGGTAGGGGAATATTACATAGACGGGTGGGCTGACGTAGGGTGTATTACATATACAGGTGGGCCGACGTGGAATGTATTACATATACGGGTGGGCCGACGAAAGAGATATCAAATAGACCGGTGGGCCGAGGGTGCTATAAAATATTTATTACATAGACAGGTGGGCCGAGGTGGGGTATAATTATATAGATGGGTGGGCCGATGTAGGATGTATTATATAGACGGGTGGGCCAACATAGGATGTATCACATAGACGGGTCGGCCGACGTGGGGGATAATACATAGACGGGCGGGCCGACGGGGGTGTATTACATATATGGGTGAGCCTAGATATGTTCCATCAAGACATACAGCTGATGTAGCCACCAGCGAATCAAACACATAGGATACATGTACACTATGAGTGCATATACCTACCATCAACCACCAAATCTAAACCCCTAAGCACAAAAACATGAATCTATCATGTGTGGCATTGACCAATAATCCAGGACTGAAGTGGAAAAACCCCACACCTGAACCCTGGTGTGCAACAAATCCTATTTCTAAGCATGGACACCAGAAGCACAACACTCACAAAAATATATATGTCAAATTTTCAGTGCCAAACCCCAAACCGAGATGTACCAACCCCCGAACCCCGAAACCCGAGAGTGCTGGGTCTCGGGTCTCGGGTGTCCGGAACTCGGAACTTGGGAGAATTTGGGGAGATCAATACAATTTAATTTACAATCGAGTTGATTGACAACACATTGACTTACCCATGTTTTGCAATATATTTTTGTTTAGACATACCGAGTTCCGAGTTCCGGACACCGGAGACCCGAGACTGCCGGGTCTCGGGTGTCCGGAACTCGGAACTTGGGAGAATTTGGGGAGATCAATACAATTTGATTCACAATCAAGTTGATTGACAACACATTGAATTAACTATGTTTGCAATATATTTTTGTTTAGACATACCGAGTTCCGAGTTCCGGACACCCGAGACCCGAGACCCGGCAGTCTCGGGTCTCCAGTGTCCGGAACTCGGAACTCGGTATGTCTAAACAAAAATATATTGCAAACATAGTTAATTCAATGTGTTGTCAATCAACTTGATTGTGAATCAAATTGTATTGATCTCCCCAAATTCTCCCAAGTTCCGAGTTCCGGACACCCGAGACCCGGCAGTCTCGGGTCTCCGGTGTCCGGAACTCGGAACTCGGTATGTCTAAACAAAAATATATTGCAAAACATGGGTAAGTCAATGTGTTGTCAATCAACTCGATTGTAAATTAAATTGTATTGATCTCCCCAAATTCTCCCAAGTTCCGAGTTCCGGACACCTGAGACCCGAGACCCAGCACTCTCGGGTTTCGGGGTTCGGGGGTTGGTACATCTCGGTTTGGGGTTTGGGGGTTAGTAAAATGTTTACAGATATACATAGGTTGATTTAAACATGTCTGGAAGATGTTGTTCGTCTAAAATGTCAAATCCTGAGTTCCGGGTGTCGGGACTCGGTACCCGGCACCCGGGACTCGGGGTTCGGCACTAATAATTTGACATTCGGGTGTTCGGGTTTTGGGTGATATCTACCTCAATCTGCAGTTTCGAGTTCTGGATATCGGGAGTGATCATTGAATGATTCAATTGTGGCATAGGTAACATGCATGGAAAAACATTTATGTACATCTATCACTGAGCAATTATGTAGCCATGTCAACCTCCTCACCAGGAAGATCAACCTTTCCCTCAACATCCATCTCCTCATCAGAAGAATCATATTCTGGCAGGAGGTTACCTGGTTCATTAGGGACCACAATATCGCCGGGGGATTCTGGCAGGAGGTTGCCTGGTTCATCAGGGAGATCAATTTCGCCGGAGGATTGTGGACCCTCAGGCTGAACTTGGGTGGGCTCAACCATGGGACCTACCACAGCAGATTCATGCTCAGGCGTCAAGGGTGTAGGTTGCATGACTGAAAAGTCCAAATCAATGAGGTTGGAAAGTGCGGAGGGGAGGGGTGACATGGACGGGGGGGACCTCCTTGACCAAGCAACATTATTCCATCGGCCGGTGTGTCCGGAAGTGAAAATGAAGGGTGCCGGTCGACCACTGTGCGCCGGAGGCTCTCATGGAGGCATTGCAGGGTATCAATCTTAGCGTCCTGCTCCTGCACCCGAGCCTCAAGAATAGCGATGCGAGCTGCACCATCCCGAATCGCGATTGCCATGGAATGGAGATCCGGCATGGGAACATCGAGTGCTGCACGAGGCACTGCGACGCTGGGAGACCTGACTGCTAAGTAAAAAATTAGGTCAGCCGGTCATCAAAAGTATGGGTGACTTACCAGCTGGCGCAGGTGCAGGGACAGGTGCAGGGACAGGTGCAGGAACAGGTGCAGGTGCAGGTGCAGGTGCAGGTGTCTTCTTGGTAGTGATGGTCTTGCTGCGACCACGTGACTGCACCTGGGGTGTGGTTGCAGCAGGGATGGCCGGAGTTCGGGAAGGGCCACGAGATTGACTACGAGTTCGGGCCCTTGACCGGGAGGGAGATGGAGCATTGGATGGAGCAGGGGCAGGTGTCTTGGAACGCGTCCGGCCGGTGGTAGACTTCCCTCGGGTCCGTTTGGGCGGCGATCCCAGAGATGCAGGGTTGCATTTGATCTTCTTGGTGGAGCAGCGGATGCAAGACAAGCAGGGGAGGCTGGACCTCTTGTCCAATCGAGTCGCACAGGGCCAATTTTCCTTGACACAATAATGGCAGGGGTTGTTCTGTAGTATCCGTTAGTAGATGGACTAGAGGGAATATATTTGAGTACTCACTGGGCCGGGAATGGTGATATCAAATGTGGTAGTGGCCGGCGGGTCACCATCCGAAGCACTGGAAGTATCATTGGACTCCTCCTCAACTTCCGGACGCCTGCCGGAGGTTACCTGACAGATTGTTAATACACATGAGTTTCTGGAAAACTTCTAGGACTTACCCGAGCCTCCGGACGACTGATGGGAGATTTCTAATGTAATGGGAATGAGTGGGAATTATACATGGGAGGTCCGGACATGTCCTAACGACTCACCGTAACCTCCGGACGACTGCCGGCAGTCAGCTGTGGACACATGAGCATATAATTAAAGTCCAAACGAAAAATGCAAACTTACCGAAGCAGGCCCAAATGATTGCTTCTTGGGGGAACCGGGTGACCGAGGCGACTGGGGCTTCCTTACCACAATGGTGCGCTGGGGAAGGACGACCTCCGGCACTCCACGCGAAATCGGCTGCAACAAATTGAGAGCATGTCAGAAATCAGCCAGAACACATACCTGAACAATTGGGTCCTCATCATCTTCCGACTCCACAAACGGCTTCGACTTGGGGAGTTGAGTTGACTTGACACGCTTGCGAGCCTTCAGCGCCGACTTTGGAGGTTGGGAGGAGTGTCCTGAAATCATTGGAGACTTCCTCTTGTTGCTCCCCCCAACTTCCGGCGACAGGTCGACGGAGGTGGCCTTACCTTTTCCTTTGTCCCGGACCTCGGGGGTCGTGTTGCCGGAAGGTCCGGCGACGACCGGAGGTGAGGGAATGACGGGGGTGGGGGAAGGGACAAGTGCAGGTGAAGGGACAGGTGGAGACGGAAGGTTGAGAGTGAGTGGGCCAGTGGAAACGTTAGGGACAACAGGGAGATCACAGGAATTGTCACCCAACGCCTCCCAGGCACGGACTTGCTTGCGCCAGGCGTGTCTAGCCACCCGGGGGTCATCGTGGCCAATGCTGTGCCAGTTGGGCAAAGCCCGGGGAGTCATGGAATGCACCCTCATGAGCTCCTTAGAGCAGGACGCCACAATTCCAGGGATGTACTCCCCTTTCTCATGGGCCCGGATGATATCAGCCTACCCGGACATTACAAACATTAATGTTACACTAATTTAATAAGTTCAACATACCAAAAGAGTGGTGACCTGCTTTGTTAGAACAAGGTGGACGTCCACAGAGCCGGCCGGGATGTGCCGGGCGCCGGCAATGATGCCCACAAGTTGAGCAGTGGATGCCTTGAGGTTGGCCAATGAAGATTGAACTTGAGTAGACATTTGGATGGAGTTGACAGATGTGAGAATGTTGAAAGCAGGGTGAAATCTGTTATCAATAGAATGAAGTTTCAAAGAAACAATACAATTGAAGGACAATGTTGAAAATTCGTTGATTGTTTGTGTTTGTTTGGTCATCGTTCAACTTTCGGCAATCGCCGGCCATGTGTTGAACTTCGACGTTATCAGTTATCAATCAGTTCATCAGTGCATCAGCTCATCAGATATCATGAGCTCTCAACCTGGGGTCAGATTTCATGACCCTCCGGTCACTGAATTCACTTTAATGGATGTGGATGAGTCCTCCCAGTCCCGGATGTCCCTTGGTATGTTTTGTTTTTTCTGATTTCAGTCAATTGATCTGACATGGTTCAGATCCATTAGATGATATATACCTTGGGCCGGATGATGAGTTAGACTCTGATTCTGGATCGTCCGGTGGTTTAGATGTGTTGAATGTAATTCCCGGTATGTTTTCCAATTCAAATTTACATATTTTACATGTGCAAATTCATCACATATCTCCAGATCCATCATCTCCGGCTCTGGCGGATGGACTGGCCCTGTATGATGACCCGGACTTGTATCTTGGTCCGGAGGATACCTTGATTTCGTCTGATGATGCTCCGGTTATACCCGATTTTCCTATGGCTGGTGAGATTACCCTTTCAATCCCATGGTCACCTTTCATGGCATTTCCCCAGTGAATGAATCAACTCCGGAGCCCGATCCGGCCACTCCGGGTGTACCAGGTGCACCCATACCTTGTAGGTATATTCATATCATTTCATGTGCTTTACTCATGCTATCTTCTAAGCTATGTCAGAAGCTCCCGAACGTCAATCGCCCGAGCCGGAACTCAACAATGAAGCCCTGCGTGCCATGGTTCGGGAGTTCATGCCAATCGGATCTTATGATCAAGCTGAAAGTAAGTATACAACATTTGATTATTTATCCCTGCTAATATCCTGCAAGTTCAATCAATTGTAGATCGCCTGGGAGATTACGAACAGCGTCATGGAAATCTTCCTGCCCCTACAGTAGCCCAAATTCTTGAGGCTGACAGACCATTCAGGATGGCATGGGCTGAAACATGCGACAAGCTGCGGAAAGCAGATGCGGACCTCCGGAGAATGCAAAGGGTAAGGGAGTCAACCTCCGAAATGCTGAAGGTATTGGATACCCTCATTGAGGCCTTTGAGGACTCAAGTAACATGTAAATATTGATCAATGTCTGATAGTAGACACATTGCAGTACTACTCAGTAGGTAGTCCTTGGTACTTGTATATTCTACCTACCCAGTACTCGCTGCCAGGTTTTCTGTGCTCGGTACTTGGGGCTTGGTACTTGGGGCTCGGTACTCGGGGCTCGGTAGTTGGGGCTCGGCAGTTGGGGCTCGGTAGTCGGTGCTTGGTACTCGGGGCTCGGAATTCGGGCCTCGGAACTCGGGCCTAGGAACTCGGGCCTCGGGGCTCGGTACTCGGTGTTCGGTACTCGGGCCTTGGTACTCGGTGACCGGCGTTCGGGCTTCGGTATTCAGGGTTCGGTACTCGGGCCTTGGTACTCGAGATTTGGCATTTGGCAATTATAATTTGTTTGTTAGTACTTTGACATATACATAATAGCACATATGACATTACACATGAGGGCAGGAACATATATGTACATTAAGTGCGTCCCCGTGCTCTGGTGACTCTAGGTGTACTGTCTACTGGCATTTGCAACTTACTCCGGGTCGTCCTCGTGGATGGTTCAACAGTGACTCGAGTGCCCCTCCTCCTTTTCTGTGCCGGCGGTGTGATACTCTCTTCCATTTCGACATCATCTCTAACCTCGCCCGTCGCGTTGTCAGTTAACCCAGCGAGGAGGTCTCCCAATCGTGATGTCAGTAATGCACCTTTTTTGGCCGGCTTGGCCGGGCGAGGCTTTGGAATTGGACGTGGGACTGCCGGCCCTCTGGGTGTAGGACCTCCCGTCCTGGGCTTCTTCAGCGGAGGTCTCCCGTCAGCCAGGTCATCATCCACATTATGCTCCGTATGATGAGTGGCACTCTCCTTATCACTCTCGGCTTCTGTCGATGACTCCCGAGGCCTTCGGATGGTAACCCTCTGTTGCCTTCTCACTATACGAGTCTGAGGAGAGGGCGAGTTGCCAGATATGACAGATGGTACCATGTCCCCATCTTTGTTCTTCCATGCTTTGAACAGAAATGTGGGCCCTTCGCCTGTTTCTTGCCGAGCGAGCCAAAACTGGAGCAAGGTAGTGGTGTCCCAAATTTGCAGCTTCGAAGGTTCCTTCAAGTCAACATCCGCCGGAAGATACGTCCGGGCCACGAAGTCATCCTGACTTTGTACAATGGCACTCCATGGCACAACCGCCTTGTCCTTCCCGGAGCATATCCCTTTGTCCATGCATTGAACAATTTGTCAGGTGATGCGACGACAAACTCACGATAGTGCGATGTAAGAAAGGCCCTTACTATGGCCTTCTTCTCCTCAAGTTTGGTGTCGGTGATGTCCGGAAGGAGTGGCATACCCTCCCCGTCCATTTCGAGTTCGAAGGCTGGTTTTCGAATTCGTTTTCGACCTCCCTTGACCTGACGTCCTCCATCCCGTGCCCCGGCGCCTATCATTGTGATGCTCAATATGTTCAATCTGGTATACATGGTTCACACACTCACCGAACTGTTCCTGCGCGTACTCCTGCCACACTGGCTCAATGTCCTCCCAGTCCTTCGTCTTCATGAAGCTGTCCCCATCTCCTAAGGCCTCATTATCATCATGCCTGCATGAATATTTTGAGACGAAAAATCTCCATCTATGGATAAATGTACTCACATCCCGAACAGCACCTCGCCCTTTTCATTCTTCCAAGCCGACATCACAAACACTCTCATCCCACATTGCCTCCACATCTCGTTCGAAAAGTGCTCCATATATGCCGGACCCTTCTTACGAGCGACTTGTGCTTGTATCTCCGGAGGCGGACAGTTGTTGGACCACTCTTCGGCTGTTTCTTTAGCCTTCTCCAACTCGTCGTCGTCCAATTCAGCCATGACTCTCTTCACCGCCGCCTGATAATGTTTGAACATACCAGGATCTCCTGGCTTTACCCCGGACTCGTCCTCAATCCTCTTCAGCACCTCTTCGCGTTTTTGCTGGTAGACCACCATCCTGGGAGTCCATTTCCTCCCATACTTGATCATGTCCTTCCTTTCCTTCTTTTTCTTGTTGTTGAACAACCAAGTCTTGTACACCTAAGAGTTGATGAAAGAATGTGACGTTAAAAATTTAGTTTTTCAACACAACAAAGAAGCCTCACCTGCTTCCTCTTTTTCCATTGTTTTTGGTCCAACTTCGGAGCAAACAACCTGGCCGCCCTTGCTATGGCAGTGAAAATCGCTCGCTTCTCACTCCTTTTGGCAGCAGTCCACTCAGGAAGGTAGTTCTTCAACTCCAAAATCTCCTTGTTGGTGAGCTTCTGAGACTGTGGTTGACGCATCCTGTGTCTTCCGGAAGTCGTGTTGGTGGAATGACCTGTTCTTGCCATAGTGAATCAAAATGCAGAAATGGCTAAGGATTTTCAAGGTGAAAGTATTAATGAATTGTGCGAAGTTGAACTTTGAGCAAAGCCTAATGATAGGTTAATCGGCCCATATTGGACCCTGAGCCATTAATGGAAATGAATTTGTAATAAGCCAACAGGACTGCACCGCATCATATTGCAATAACAATTCATTACACCTGAGCTGATGCCTTGCTTGCAACATTAATAAACAAGATGAAGATAGGTAGATGCACCCCAGTGCAAAAATCTCACAGGGTGGAAGCAAGGGGCAGCAAAGGTAGGAAGACTTGGGTCAAGGTCCCACTTGCAAGCACGAGGCGACATGCCTACAGGTCCATGCCTAACTCTCCCCCGGAATCACCAACAATTCAGCCTGTTGAGGCACCGCCTCCTTGGGAAGACTTTCCTGACAATACTTACCAGCAGGACCAAGGCTCATTTGAGCCATTGCAACTCCCAAAAACCATGGCAAGTTCATGTACAATGTTGGAGTGTCATTCAAACTATGGCTAAGCATTCAAAATACAGAGTCAAAATGACTACCTCAGGCAATGGCTGCCAAGGCAGGAATCATATCTACATCACCTCCTCGATCGAGAAGCTCCACCCGAAGAC
The DNA here is from genome assembly GCF_016647785.1 of Suillus fuscotomentosus. NCBI lineage: Eukaryota > Fungi > Basidiomycota > Agaricomycetes > Boletales > Suillaceae > Suillus > Suillus fuscotomentosus. The sequence goes on from NW_024539520.1 coordinate 919,406, forward strand.
AGGAGATGCATCATCTGCCAACAGGATGGGGTGTACAAATGTCAAGATTGTCTTGGCGAGCCACTTTATTGCACGGGCTGTTGCAGGAGTCAACATCGTAGCAATCCTTTCCACTGGATCAGTCAATGGAATGGGCGATTCTTCGAGCGGAGTTGTCTAGCTCATGTGGGACTCATTATATACCTTGGCCATGATGGCAAACAATGTCCGGCGGTCACCGATCGGTGGGATTTGTTTGAAGAAGATGAACCCGAAGACCTGCTCGAGCCTGAAGATCTGCCATTTGTGTCCGGACCCGAGTTCCAGCCAAAGGAAAACACCATGGTCATCGTGGACAAGTCCGGAGTTCATCGCCTGGAGGTTCGATGCTGTGAATGTCCGAATGCCATGAGTCCGGACATTCAAATGTTTCGACACGGATTTTTCCCTGCATCTTTTAACAGGCCAAAGACTGTGTTCACCTTCAGAGTGCTCAATGATTTTCTACTGGACAGCCTTGAATGCGGCACCTCGGCGATGAACTATTACAGCAAGCTCCGGCGAATGACCTCCAGCATGTTTCCACACCTTGTTCCGGTAATGCCTTACCCTCATGATATACTGGACATCATATTGACAAAGCACATTGCAAGGACCGATACAGAGAGCTCATGAGGGTCGCTCGACAGTGGAGGCAGTTGAAGACAATGAAATGGCATGGCTTCGGCCATCGTTCTGATAACCCGAGCACAGGAGAACTTGCATTATTTTGCCCGGCATGTCCTCAGCCTGGGATTAATGTGCTGTTGTCAGAGGATGAATCTCTTGATGAGTGAGTCCTATTCTCAACCTATGTGGCCTCCATAATAATACTAGGGATCCAAGCTGGAAATACACCCGGTCATTTGTGATGGACGGAAATTTCAAAGCCGAACATCTGCATCCCATTAAGCCATTCGATGAAGTTTGGCTGTCCGATGGGCTTGGATTCATGGTGGGAAAGGACAGGTATAAAATGCACCTGGCAGAGGCTGCTGACACAGTGGAAAAATCAAGCTGCAACAATCACCGGGCAGTAAATCAAGCTAATGCTGCTCGGCACAAGCTGGAGTCCACCGGTATCGGGGGAGTTGCCTGTGCCAGACACGGTTGCTTTGTCCCTCACTCCATGGTGGATTTTCAGAAAGGCGAAAGGCAAGCCACATCCACCATTCCCCATTCACGAGTTAACCATGGGTCACTTGCAGACAAATGAACATGGACTACGCCCTTTGCGAGGCTTCCCGGCACAACATGGAAGGCATCACCAGGGCTGTCACCTTCTATGATATTAATTGTCAATACAACAAACACTTTCGGGTTCGGGTGGATCGAAGTCGATTTCTAGAAATGGCACCACAACTAACCATCATTCCCGGAATTGGGTTGTGGCACGTTCATGGCCATCAGGACAGCTGCTATGTCCGATATGCTTCTAACTTTATTGAAGGCATTGGTCGGATCGATGGAGAGATCATGGAGACGCTATGGGCACGGCTCAATTTGATCTCCCCTGCTGCTCGGGGAATGTCATCTCCCCACCGAAAGGAATGCCTTGATTATCAGATGAATGACTCCAATTTCTGCAAGATGATTCGCATGAAAAGGACTCTATGCCGGAAATACAAACTGGCTAGGAATGGTATCTTAGAAAGTGGAAAGGCATTCGACAGACTTGATGAAGCAGCACCCTCACATTTGAAGACAGAATGGCACTGGGGGCAGGAACCAATTTGCCCAGGGGTCAAATGTTGAACCTAGCGTGATCTCAGACAGATTCAGGTCACCTTTGGTTTTGGCAGATAATGTTAACAAAAATTAAATTTTTTTCTTACTTTATCTCAATTTGAGTCATCCTGTCATATATGCATTATAATCATCTTGTCTACACATTTTTATCAGACATAACAATTATCCTGGCATATGTTTTTGTTGTCATTTTGGCATAGGATCACATAATGATCACATTTTCAACAAGTCTCAAACTTATGTTTTGAGTAAATTTTGACTGAGGTTAATTCTTTTTTATTCTTTTTTCATTGGAATCAAGCTAGGAAATTTTTGTCTATGAATGCAAGCAATATATTACTTTGATTCTGATCACATTTTGGAGTTTTTTTAATTTATAACACCCTATGTTCTACTTATTTCTACACTTTTGTTCCTCTGATATATAATAGAAAATACAAAGTCAATTGATGGAAAAAAGTTTGACCAAATGTTAAAATAATATATCCTTTGCTCTGTAAACAAAATCAATAACAAAATAAAATCTGACTTTTTTTTGTTAACAAATCAAATTTTGACCAAAGTCGACATCAACAGTCAGTAGTCAACAGTTTACAGGTTGATCAATTATCATATGTTTACCTGTTAACTGTCGACTGCTGACTAGTAGTATTGACTTTGGTCAAAAGTTGATTTGCACACAAAAAAAATCAGATTTTACTTTGTTGCCAATTTTGTTTACAGAGCAAAGGATATATTATTTTAACATCTGATCAAACTTTTGCGCATCAATCAACTTTGTTTTCTACATACTGAACCCACTATGCGCTAACTAAAAACCCACTGACTCTGATAGTCTCATACTCAACCTGTACCCATACCCTATGCTGTGTGTTTGCAGAGATGAAAGAAGAGCAGGATTGTGTGAATATTGTGTTTCCTCACTTGCATCAGGAAAAACCTCCCACAGGAATTTTGAGAATGTGACAATATTTCCGGGAATTGCGGCAAGCTTTTGTCAAATTTTCAAAAAATTTGTGAAGTTGTCTACAAGCTAGTAAATAGTCACATATGGATGCATAACAGCCAGTAGATGTGCCAAAAAATATATGTATCTACAGGGCTCTCTTCTAGTTGAACCTGCCATGAGATATGTAGCCAGTTTATAGTGTATCAAAAATGTAGAGTTCACGCAATCCAGAACCACAGAGAACACGTACATATGCTTGCATTTCCCAAGGGTGCAGGCAGGACCTGACAGGTACTACAGAGCAGATACTGGTGAGAACATGGACAAAGGCAAGGACTTGAAATTCAAAGCTAGCAGGCAAGAATTGGGATATTGATGGGGGCTGGCATGTTTAAACAGGTAGGAGTCCGAGGGAGAATTCGGACATGTCTGCTGTAGGCCAGAGGGCCTTAGTGCTCAACTCAGCCTCAGCCACTCAGCAACAACATTAAGTAGGTGCTTACGAGAAATTGAAAATCAAACCACCGATGATTTAATTACTAATCACAGGGCTCCCACGGTTGATTTCAACAAATAATGTTTCTTTACCCCAGCATGCTGGTGTCCCTCTGACTGCAATATTACTGCTTGCAAGCTCCATCCTCCTTAGTAAGTTTTCCTCTCATGTTTCTTCACTGATCCTTATCACTTGCACAGTCTCACATCTCACGGCATCTCAATTCATGAGTTGTTATACTGAAACCATGTGCCCTCTCCTTTTCCTCTTTTCACTGCCCTATGGCTTATATTTCCGCACTTCACAGAAACACATAACTTAGTTACTCCCCAACTGCCTATTACTAATACTTACACCTGCCTGCTATGCTCCTCCATCTTCTTCAACACAACACCTGCCTTCAAGTCCCACAGACAAAGCACCTTGTCATCCCAGTTTGTGAGTGTATCGGTCCTCCTTTGAGCTCGAGCCATGCTGATCCAAGTCATTGCTCACCGTTCACAGCAAGTGAGTGTCTTGATCCTTGTTTGAGCAAGAGCCATGCTGATCCAAGACATTGCCCACTGTTCGGAGAGAGTGAGCGTGTCGATCATCATTTGCCAAGCACCATTGAAATTGTGCATCCTTAAATAGAGAGTGAGTCTAGAGCCTTGCTAGCGAGTCTGGCTTAGGAAGAGTTGGAGGCTCAACCTGACTGTGTCAGGCTGATCCAAGTGTTAGCTTGGGGAGGGACGCAAGCAGGTGGAGCCGTTGGGAGGGCGGGAAACCTGCTTGTGAATTTGGTTGTGCGCTGACTCTTGTGAGGCCCAAATCAAGATAAGCATCTTTCTACATTCTAACAATTATGATAACACTGGGATATGCTCAGGCTGCAGTAACAGTCCTGTAAGGCGGCTATATGAGTTCAGAAGGGAATTGTTCGAGGATGAAGTAGATAGACCATTATGAAGACGAGTGTGCGACTGACGACGATAGACTTGAGACGAGCTAGATGGAGCAACTGCTTTAGAGACATTCTGAGAACACTTGGAGTGGGGAATCACGGTGTTAGGTTCTACTACTGAAAATGAGAGTACATGCACCATATATATATATATATGTTTGAACGAGTTGACTAGTCCTGAAGGAGCGTGAAGACCGTATGGTAGAGTGAAAGAAAGACTGGAAAGGAATGGCGAGAAACAGGGTCCAGTTGGTAAGTGTACTGTAAAGCGATGAAAGAGAGAGGAAAAGGTCAGGGATGTGTCCTGGCTGCTTGGACGTGAAGTGTGAAGCTTCTTCGCGTCAATGAGTCACGTGGAACGTCAGACGGGTCCGAGCGTCTATCTAAAGTTGTGGTCGGCGCATAGAGGACATAGGGTCCTTACAGTCCACAGAGATAAATAAGAGAGAGTGCTGGGTGGGGGCAAGGAACAGGAAATAACAAACGACGAGTTTGAAGAATGAATGTCATAGGTAGTAGGTCGAAAAATGTAGGAGAAGGGTGGTATATATTAGAATTCGTAGTTATACCTACCAGGGATACCATGGCTTAGTGGTAGTGATGCTATGTATGATGGCTAAGGTCATCCGTTCAATTCCTGCCATTGGTAAATTATAAATGTGTGAAAGGTGACACATTCTCTCATGTTTCTTGTGGCATGAATGTCGCAGTGGTGGATAACATTTATTTTTGTCATTCTTGAACAGAATTTCAGCACATTATTTCAGAGTAAAAATTCAGCGCAATATCACTGAAATTTCAGAGTAAAAATCGGAACTTTCAGCACCTTGTACTGTGAATTTCATTACATTATCACCTGATTTTACCTAATGAATTTCATTGGATTTACTACCCACAATTTGTAGCGATTTGGATTGTTTCGAAGCGCAGAGCCAACTAGGAAACGAGATTGTGAGAGGAGAGAAAGGGTTTGCGTTTTGGACGCGCACCTGATCGCGGCGAACCTTGCCCAAGAGCGACGCAGATGTCCTTGTACGTCATAACACGACTGCAAGGAATCGTTCTGGTGAAATCGTATACTGCCCATTGATGTGGAGTGACGCGCTGGGAGAACCATCATGACTAAGGAATAGTCTTGGGCAGTCTCAATGCATGCTGCTTGCCTTGCCGTCGCGCGTCTTGAAGGTTTTGCGTTCATTTTAGACTGCACCCACGTTTTCCAGACTCACATCCCAGGCAAAGGGCTATTAGTATTCTCAACATCTTTTGTAGCCGCGGAGCATATGAGCGTGCGTCCCAATCATTTAGCTCATTCTCCCGCCCCAGGATTGGTATGGGGAACTCAAACGAGGGACTTTGGTCATGGTCAGAGCCACATTGCACGCATTCAATTGGAAAGAACGACGGGTGAGTCCAGATCACTCGGAAGAATAATGGCTTACAATTCCAACGAAGGTCTATCAGCTCAACGCACACACTATCCGTATTTTGGATGAATCAAAGCTCGAAATGGAACCGTTGGGCACCCAGCCAAGCAGAGGTGATTTGGGAGTTTCGAAGTCAAAGTCGCGTGCGTCGAATGCGATGGCAGGTGTCCAACTTGGAAAAAGAGTAAGGGAGGAAGACAGAGAGGAGTAGATAATGAACGTGCGTCAGATTCAACAATGTAATGAGTGGGCGCGTAGTTTGTATGGAAATGAGCGAGAGAAACGATTGCCGAAACAGGTAGCGGGTGTTGCTACTGTAAATACAATTTGTCGTCGAAGAGAAGACTGAAGGCGCAACGTCGTTCTACTGGTACACAGTCGAACTTAATCGTATAGCAGCCAGCGCTTTGGCCTGCAATTTATCGTGCTTTATCTAGTGATCCAAAGTATTAGTTTAAAAGGCATGACAGGTCACATAAGACGCACCTTGCACGCTAGGCGATACATAGACTTCGGTGAGCATGGCGGGGGTCCATCAAGGCTGCAATGTCTCGCAATCTTGGTTCCCTGTGATCGCGAAGGTGCGAAAAGAATCTCGTCAGTGTACAGATAGTACAATAAAGCGTTCCATCTATAGAAGCCGGTAAGCGAGAGAACCAAACAATAGATGGTAGACCCGCACGTATTAAATGCAGTATCTGTTACAAATACTCTGCGGCTTAGGACAACACGTTGTGCTGCCTTTGTAGTCAGATTCAAGTTCGATGCTGTTTGAAACATTCGTTCTGCAGAAACAAAATAGCATCATAAGGTAATCCTGGACCACGATGAGTAAAACCACCTACTGTCTTTGACAATTTCGTCAATCTTCCCTCCCTCCCCCTCCCCCTCCCCTTCTTCATCGAGGTCGCTATCAGACGCATAGCCATACTCACTGAGGGAGATCCCTCCTGCGCAAGTGTGATGGTCTTGAAGTTCGATCAAAGTAGGATCGTTGAGCGTTTTTTCGGAAAGTACTGAGAGGATCTGCTGAACTTGACTGAGCAGTGACAGACATGTGACTCACAACTAGCAAAATACTCTGAACTTGAGGCGAGAGCTTCGTGGTTTGCAAACAATGCTTGAGGCTTGGTAACATTACCTGTGCGCTTCGACCGAGCGGAGAACAGGTCGAATTGGATGTCAAAAAGTTCTCCAACAAGCGACTTCCTCAGTAAACCATGAATCCGTGCATCGTCCCTCGACATTGTAGAGCTGCTGATAGATACACAGCCAGAACGATTGATAGAGAGTTGAGGACCGAACCTGCAGAAGGCCTATGAGTGATTTGACGCTAATATTCCGAGACGACATGTCGCGCTATATGGAAGATGGACGACAAAGGGGAATGCTGGAGAAACAGATAGAATGTACACGTGCAAACCGGCGATGTGGAAGACAAAGGACAAAGGACATCAAACGATACTGATAATCGCGATGTGGAAGACAAAGGACAAAGGACATCAAACGATACTGATAATCGGCTTACATGACATGCACTTGATGGGCTTTTCGACAGATTCGGCCGGCGGCAGCCCGGCAAAACGATGAGAGTTAGGCTATTAGCACAAATTGAGTCGGACTCAGAGCATTGAAAAATCGACATACTCTCGCAGCCCATGCAGGTAGTGTGCCTCAATCAAGTGTATGAATAATGATTCAAAAATAAGCTGATGGATTGAAATGCGAGACAGTGTACTATTGCGCAAGATCGCCATGAGGGCAGAGTCTCAGTGAGTCCATCCGCAATCGATATATCGACTGCTTACCAAGTATCTACTTTGACGCGGAGTTTGAAATGGCAATGATCCGCCATAACAATCCCTGGTCCCAACCCCATCATTAGACGCCGGTAATCCGATAAACGAGACGTCCTCGATGAAACGAGAACGGAAACTATCTGTGATCGAGGATTAATATTGTGAGAGTTAAATGCCAATACGTCATCGCACTGATTGTTAATGGTATTTTAGGACTCAATTTTGTGTGACAGTAACATGAAATAGCTTCGATTCGTCAGACGTGTGACACTGACGAAGCTAAGTGTGCGTATCATAGTGTTGCTGTCGAATCGAGGTGACCTTCAGGTGAGTTCGATTCGTAATTATACGTATTTTCATCGGACCTCAGTACTGCTTTAGTGCCGGACGACAGGCGCCTGCAACGCTGTACAATATAAATGCTGAGCAATCCTCAAGCGTGATTAACGATTAGGCGACGGGTATCTAGGTCATCGTATAAACTCGTGCATCGTACTGTGAGTTTAGTACTATATTCACAAAATATGTGTTTTCACCAGTGGAACAGTTTTGCAGCTTCATGAAACATAGCCGCTTCATATCTACAGACACTTCTCATTGACTGGAGCTTCGAGCCGAATTCGTTACACGTCGATTTGTTCCACTCGAGCTCAATTTGCGGCAACACTACGACAAGTCCATCGGCACGTCCATGCGGAGTATGAATGTTTCTGTATCCGTCACTGTCTGCAACAGCGCCAAGACTAGCCAAATCCCCGAGTCACGTTCTGTTAGGTTGTCGTATCGCATTTTCAGACTAGAAGATCACGCGACTCATCAATCACATCAACTCCAGAAATATTTAGTCAAGACGAGAGCTAGACCATCCTCTCGACATGATTCGATCAGTCGCTAAATAGGTCGAAGACGCTATTGAGATATACAGCCTTTGAAATCTCATTTGCCTACTATTTGTCGGTTCTTGATCGTCATCGTAACGCCTCATTTTAAGTCTCTCGATTCCCAGAATTAATTCACTCGTCTTAGACAATACTTGTCGCTTCCTCAGCCGTCATCATGAAAAGGTACTGCACAGAAATCGCAGTTATCAGCGCAGTCGTCATTCAAAGCTCGAACTCGGATATGGCCTCGTGTTTTTTACCCTGTGTAACTTGAGCATCATAGGCAGTCTCATCGTGGTGTTTAACGAAACCGTGATAAAAAAAAGAAAAGCTTTGCCGGTATCATGTCTATGAGTGAAACAGACCGTGATTTTCTCAATCAGACCTCAAATGTTTTACCCCCGCCTTCCACATCCTGATGCGCCTGGCGCACCCTTTGCATCCATTTCGCATCCTGCCCTTATCTGAGTTGACAAATTTCACGAATCATGCATCCGACACGACTTCTGTTACAGCCCAAGTTAATGAGATTTTAAATGGCATCTTTTCTCGACTTACTGTTAGTGCGTCGGGGGTGCAGTCGATCACTTCGATGCCTCGGACGCGTCAATACCTTGTTCGTTGTGCCCTTCCAGCGACGGGAGCTCAGTTGACTTCATTAACTAGTCGATCAATCAATGTCAGAACTATAATCTCTTGTTGTTAATGTACTTACGCGATCTAATGGCAGAACGTGTACGCAGGGCTGACGTATTCTTGGAACGCGCATAGGTGTCTTTGCATAGTGGCAAATAATACCAGAAGGCCGAATGACGCGGTATTTGGTATGATACTCGTTGTAACATAGAAACCCGCCCGCGAGAGGGTACTGACGATAAGGATCATAAGGGACATCAGTGTCGGACAACGGAACTAGAGTCTGGAGGGCTATGAAAGTCTCCTCGATCTGATTGTCATTTGTTGAAAATCGATGGTGAAGAAATATCTTGATGATGCGACCGGCCTCCGGTTTTGAACCTAGGGAACTACGAAAAAGAATGTTGCTGTCACAATGGGAAAAGTCCGAGGGCCGGTATGAAACCCCACGGATGAGGATACGATTTGATGGTAAAACCTTGCGCCTGAGAAAGAGCTGATCCGACGAACGGGGGTCACCGTCGCCAACATAGCGAAGTTGCTCGATAGTGTTGATCAGCTGCAGTAAGGCAAGGTATAATTCTTCCTCAAGGGCAACTTCCTTGGTAGTCGGGCGTGTTTGGCCTTGTGCAGTCACAGGTTTTTCCCACTGAAGAACATCGCGAATGCGAGTGCCCCTCCTATCTTCACCTGCGAAGTTGCTGTATGCGTCGACCATGTCTGAAACAACAGTACGGATGTGTTCCCCCTGTATCAGTGTGCGGAAATTGGCTACTCGACATGTGTGATTCATCATGGTGAGTTCGATTTCGCCTGTGACACCCGGCTGATTAATTTAAGATTCAAGAGATGGGGAGACACTCACCAAATTTGCCATTAGTGTTTTCACGCTGAAGCAGATAATTATAGCGCTCAAATGCAAAAGCCCTCCAAGCATGGACAGGACCGAAGGAACACAAGAATTCGCCAAGGTGGAGAGAGATGTGGTGGCTCGGAACCAGTCGTAAGGTTTTGTAAAGGTCCTTGAAGTTCTCGAGATAGCGCTGCATGTAGAAATCGTATTGGGTGATATGGCCAGGGGAAATTACGAGCATGCAACCAAGCTCGACAGCAGTGATTAGATCCATGTAATTGTCCAGCATAGCCTTGATCAAACCATCTTTCCCACCCCAGAGTCGTATAAGAGTAATGGTCATATTAATGGTGCATGCTGCACGCCATTGATCTGCACTGAGTTTACCCTGGGCTGTTGAGCCAAGAGCCTTCGGAGCCCGACTAACCCATGTGGGTAATTCAGTATGTAGCATGTCCTTCCGTATCTCGGTAACAAGAGATTGACCGAGGACAACACGATGAAGCTGATCGTTGTTCACATCACTCACTGGTCCCAGAGGCGGCGAGTCTGTGCTGTGAGAGCTATGGATATTTTTGAAATCTGTGGGGACTCCACAATCATTCGTATCACGTTGGTCTTGCTCAGCTCGCTAAAGTTGCCAGCAGGGTCAGTCACTCTGTAGCGCTCGAGTTGTAATGAGACGTACCCATCGGATGAGACGCTGGACAAGAATTCTCTTCTGACCAACAATGCTGAGATGTCGCTCTGAGCACAGCGCAACTAAGACAATTCGGGTGTAGCCCATTAGTGTGTCAGGATCAACTTCTGAAGATGCAGAGACATATTCTTCTGCCGTTCTCTGGTTATTTTGAACTTCTTTCCCTGTACTAGATGCTTTTGGTACCGTTCGTGTGCACGGTAAATTCTGCACTAAACGCTGGAGTACCAAAATTAGTAGACGACAAGGGCGACAAGGCAATTGACATACCCAATCTAATAGCCTTCCGATAAGATCTTTCTTGTTCCCGCTGCAACGTTCTTTTTTTGCATTGCAGAGGCTCACCAAGGTGGGTTTTGTGAACTGAAGAAGCGATAAATCGCTGACCAGTGCTGTACCTTCGATCAGAAGTCTAGCTGACTCGACATCTGTCAGCAATGTCTTCTTCGAGGGATGGGGAGGAATGGCTGGCTTTGAGGGCGTGTCTTCCGTTGATTGATTGGTTTTCTGTCATATTATATGGTCAATTATATACGAGCTCAAAGAACTTAGTATACGCACCCAATTCAGGAGGGTCTTAATAAGTGCTCGCTTCGTACTTGCCCTCCTCAGACTTCTGTCCTGGCATAGATGGAAGAGGACAGGTCTGGTGCAAGCGTCGAGGGCAGCAAAGGTTCCTGTGGCAAGTGCCTCTACGCCTTTCTGCATGCATTCATCAGATGGCCTCGCAATACTTTTGGCTCCCTCTCCTGAAGGGGTTTCGCCATCTTGTAAATCTATGTTCATCCGCCACGCTACTCGACAGTGGTATCTGAGGATGCGCAGATACAGGATGTGCATGGACTCGACGACTGTGAACGAAATAGGATCCCAATATGGGAGGCGAAGAAGTTCCGTCCAACGGACTCCAAATTGATCGAATATACGCTGTCTTTCCTCAAGTGTAGGAGCATCTCGGTATAAGCGGGCATGTTTGCGATGAGCCTCGACGTCACGAGCAGGCCACTGGCTCCGATCTAGATTGTCGATATCATAGAGAGGGAGTAAGCAGTAAGAACAAAAGAATTTCGAACCGATGCCGCCGAAGCCTGCGACTTGTTTCGCAGCTGGAAGGTCGCAAACGATTGGTATGAGTGCGATTCGGATAACGCGACCGTCCGGATACTTCGCTGTACGCGAGAAAGTAACACCAGGGTCCCAAAAGGGTAGCAGATCGTCCACGAGGAGTTTCAGAAAATGGTTAATCTGATCAGTGGAAGGCTTTGTTGGGCCAGGAATGATACCAACGAGATACATGTTCTCGGGCAGATAGTGCAGGTCCGGAGGAAGATTCAAACAGACCATATACATCCCCGTTACTGTCACGTTCTGTTTAGCAACTTTGTTCTGAAACGGATTGAAGCCATCGACTCCTAAACTAAACACATAGCGCCCCTCCCGATTGGATGGGCTAAGGAAGGCTTTGCCGTCTGGTCCGGGAAACTGACAGAACGTAGACGCATGCCAAATGTCTTCCATGTCCTCCTTTTCGTGAGGGCGTGCAGCAGAGTCTATGAGGTCTTCAACACCAGGACGTGAGAGGAAACGAGCTATCCACTGTTTCAGGTCTTGGTGCAGATAAGTACGGATTGGATACTGGATCTGGTTGCCACGGATGACACGTGTTTTCCAGAGCTTTGTGTTGCACGGTCGGCTCGTAGGAGTTGGCCGATGCATACAAAAGAAGGGGAGCGGTGAAGTGTCGTGTAAAGCAAAGCATACTGGACAGCACACGTAGGATCGAGTGCGAGGCTCTAGTTCGAATGACCCTATGACAGTACGTGGGTCTCTTGGGATATTCAGCAATATCGGTGCTTCTGTCGGGCATGCCTCTGACAGATGAATTATACTTCGCAAGCAAACAAGTAGCAATGACGAAGCCCGACGAGGTAGCCCGCATACGAGGTGCATAAGAAGGATAGTTAGATATACCGCTAAGAGCAGTGGGGGCCAGGAAGCGTGAGGCGCATTGAAATATGGATCTAGCCAGAAAAAAGTATGCATTAGCACTATGTAGACGATGAACCGTAGAAAACCGACCTGTATTAACGTACATAATATCAGAGTCCTCATCGTTGTCACCTTTACGCTGTCTTTCCCACTCCTTCTCCTTGAAATCGTCGACACGATCGAGTTCCCTCATGATGCGCTTGATAAGGGCGTCTTTTTCCTTCGCAATTTCCCCAACATTGGTTTCTATCTCAAGCACCTCCTTCATCGACATGGCGAGGCTGTTCTGGAATGCAAGCAGTGACTGATTCATGGGGTGACGGGGCTCTAGTGATTGCGGACCAGAGTTGACGGTAAGAAGATCGAGACGCATGTATGGTCCACCGATCGTAGGATGCCCAGCGAACTTGAGGGGACCTTTGAGCGAGAGGCTGCAAACATAGTGATTGATTCTAGAACGCAAATGATCTAGGTCCGTAATAGATGGATGTTCTGATTGATCATGAAAGATGGGTCTAGTGTTAGTTGTCGTGACATGATTGCCAGTGAGGGTCAGCTCTACAGGCGAAGCAAGACCATGAGGCAAATTCGGCAACAAAACATCATGAATTGGCTGTCCGTTCTCATCCAAGTTGGCACGGTCCAGTTTACAAAGGAGCGTGTCTTCTCGTTTGTGCCTGTAGTACATGGTCGCATTCAACCAACATCCTGGACGCACATCGTGAGACTCAGCAAAATCAGAATCTGTTCCCTGTTCATGGACACATTGGCGACATTGACAGAAGTGAAGCGACGGGGTATCATGGAGCGAGGGTCTAGCATTCTCTGCTGGAGACTTGTCGATAAAGCTGACTGGATCCATCTGTGCCGAATGTTGAAAGCAATACAAATTTTTCTTTCTAGAAACTCACCGATGGTGTGTGATTCATTCGACAGAGACAGAGTCGTCTGTACGTTAACCTAAAACAAAGGTAGATCAGAACATCGGGAGCAGTGTCGTCGCTCGTTCAATACGAACACTTAGTACTATGCAAGAGCTAGACCAGCTGGTGTGGAAGGAGGGAGTCAATACATGCGCTTGATAATGGATAATCGCTTTCGCTCAAATCAGACGAGGTGTGAGACAAAGAACCTCATTGCATCCTCGTGGTCGCGGCCTTTTCAGAGTTTAAACTTTAAGGGCACCTGTGATCTCCGTCTTGACTCTTGATCATCTCGATTCGGTCGGTACATCTATTCCCGATAGGAGAACACGAGGCCTGGCCATGGCATTCGGTTAAACGTTAAGCGATTGCGATTGATCAGATATCTAGGATGCGGTGAATCATCAAAGCGTTAACGTCAAAAAAAGACCAACAAAGCGACTAAATGCGGCTGCAGTACTTGATCGTGACGATCGGATGGGTCAGCGTGTTCAACGGCACGGGGAGGGAAAGCGACACTGTATTTTGAGTCTTCTTTATCTATATAAAGAAAGTGAGTTCAAACTTTACTTTCTGCAATCGCCGGGAGAACTTCCAGGAAGAACTGTACTGGCATCAGGGAAGGGCTCAAATGCTCAGATTTTGTCATGTGTCTGATCAGAATTCTATGCGTGAGGGGTTTTTGAACGATACCAGACCTCACAGCACTAAAGTGCACCAACTCAAATAAGGGCAGGCCAGGATGCGGAAGGTCGTAAAAGGTACACCAGGCGCATCAGCATGCGGAAGGCTAGGACAAAACATATAAGGTCTGAAACAGTGGTGTCTTATCATCGTTTGACCATAAGCCGTACGGCCGTATTAATAACAGTTTGTACGCATAATCTCGCGCGTATATTGGTCAGCCCACATGTAGAGCTGTGCGCCCGTATGGTGGCCATACTTTTGTGTGACACCCTGTAGACAGAATCGGTCCTGACATTACAAAAGATTTAATGGTGACCACCACTCACAAAGCACCCTCCAAAGCGCCAACTCAAAAATAAATGCTTCATCTCGAAGCGACAGTCAAGGGTACCCATCTCCTCGTCACTGGTTCCCGCGACAAGAGTGTTCGGGTATGAGATCTGGACGTGAGGGCAGCGGAGCAGCGACAAGGTTCGAAAAAGCACGTGAGTCATGACTCACATTCCCATGCTACTTCCCAGCCTATGTAGTGGAAGTCAAACACCACGTCGATTCACGCACCGACTCAGACATCGATTTTGATGTCGCATGAGAATTGAGTGGAATCGTGAATCGCCCTGAATCGTTGAATCGGCTCTGGGATGGCTTCCGGAGGTTTCCATCGAGTTTTCGCATGCTCACTATGCAGCATACATGGTTAAGCGTGCAGGTGGCCTGAGAGTAATCAGCTTGGACACCAACTTACTATGTGAGGCAAAATGTTTAACTGGCATGAGCGCTCACAAACTTGTAGGGTACAGGTACGTAATCAATCATATCCAGACACAGTCGAAAACTCCATGATATAAACTGTGCAAAGGCCAAACTACTTCAATTACATCAACTCTTCCGAACCAGATGTTTCTGTAATACTAAGGTTCCTCACTGATGAACTTCTGGACGCGGAAGACGCGGGAGACCGAGGTGCGCTGATGGATACTACATTCTAATCGATCTGACAGTGCTCAGTCTGGATCATTGGCCACGTCGTCAGTAGTTGGGATGGTTCGAATCCGCTGCTGAACCCAGCCAATCTCTGTAAGTTTAACCTCACCATTATCGTGCAATATGCTGAGCAGCGTCTGCGCTAGTTTACCAAATGTAAGTTCGCTGGATGTCGAAATCATTGCATGGAACTAATATACCCAGTATTGATCGCTTTTCCCCCACGTTATTGCTAGCATGTTATTCCTCTACGATGCCCGAACCAGTTTGACGACTGGTATAATTAGACATCTTCTGGGGTCACACACGAGGACCGGTTATTTGTAGACGGATCTATAGTGACGATCAATCTAACTTGGCTTCCATACTGGGCCCTCTGTAACACCCCTCACCAATCTAAATTCTGGGTTCCGCGTTTACGAAGTTGACTGTGCTGTATGTTTTATTACTTACGTCTGCTACACCCAGCTTACACATCCACGCAGACTTTTGAAGTGATCGATGCTTATACGTCAATTTTTTCTCCGGATTGCTGTTATCAGCTAGTCTTTTGCTTACTTACAAGTACCCTGCAGCTGGAAGAGTTACGTCGACGATTATCCTGCGCTGTGTTCGCAGACTCAATTCGGCCCTACTTTCGAGTTCGAGTATAGCACTCGTGAGGCATATGGAGGAAACATCACCTGGGGAGCAGCTGACCCACTGAACGTGGCCTGGTGGCATCTTGTAACTGAGCGTGCGTATATTCCTTCTTTTCCACCACCATCGCTATATATATGTTATTTCAGGGATAGAAGTAGACCCGACTTTGATGGAGGTACGTTCGTGACTAGATGTTTTTAACTTGTTGTCTCACTTGTTCCTAGGCCTTCAATTCATACCAAGGAAAGGGCTCGATACTCACTCCGCCATGCACGGGCGAATGCATATTGATGCCTGAAATCTCATGGCGAAAGCAAGTAAAAGTAGTACTAATGATACTGGTAGTATTAGGTAACAAGTGATAGGATTCCTCAGATTCTACGTTGACGGCGCTGCCAGATCTTCCCTTGATAGGTGAATCGACGATTCTGGTCGATTCTAGATTCTATGTACCCGATTCGTCAGAATCGATGATACAATCTGTGTGAGAATTGACATTTTTAATGTTCCTTCTTGTAAAATATCAGCGGCGACGTTCTCTCGACTCCATTGAAATTAATGATCGAATCTGGACCCAGCTTGGGTCACCATCTTTGCGAATTCGTAAGCGCCTCTTGGGCAAAGTCGGGTGATCGCCCCCTGCTTCGATTGGAATCCAACCGTCGACGGGATGCAGGACCCACAAATATGTTGTGCTGGAGTGAGTGTTCGTGTGGATATAGAGGTCCCCCACCACACCAGCAATATCCTCGTTCGGACAGAGAAGTTGATGCGTACTGGATGAGCGGAACCATCTTGTTCTTCCCGTACCAGCACCCTTCGGAAAGGGTCGTTCATGGAATGATGGTTGCTGACTTCCCTCGTCTGGAAGATCTGTGTGACTCTGAGCGCTATGTTCTTGACCATACTATTAGTACGAACGTTGACTAAGCGAGGTGGGCCTCGGGTAAGATAGCGATGGATTAAGTTGAGGGAGTGTAACTAAAGAAGATGGAGATTTGCAACACCAAATGTATCATGACGACAAACACACCTGAAGGATTCGACAAATACGTCCTGACAATATTAGATGAAGCGCGTACGCCCGTGGGGTTTGCGTCAGGATGATCCAGTGCAATGGCATCAAAACATTGTATATTTGCGAGTCGTGAATGCTTTCTCTGGCCGTTGTCAGATGTCAAAGGCAAAGATAAGGCTCGCCGTGGTGCTTGGCCCAGAATCGAAGGGGTAGCCTTTGTCGTGCTACACACACCACGCAGGTATATCAGCATGATCAACCAAAAATGAAAGATCATCGGCTACTTGACTGCGTATACGACCTTTCTACTCTCCCGATCGACCTCACATAGAGGAGATAACCTCCGACGATTAAAGGCGCAGTTCTGACTTTTCAGTTAGTAAGTGTAGTAGTAGGACTGAGACTGATTGAAAGTGGCACTTGCTCTAAGAGTTTTCAAAAATGTCTCCCTTTC
Source organism: Suillus fuscotomentosus (assembly GCF_016647785.1). NCBI lineage: Eukaryota > Fungi > Basidiomycota > Agaricomycetes > Boletales > Suillaceae > Suillus > Suillus fuscotomentosus. Next base: position 936,554 of record NW_024539520.1, read on the forward strand.
GTCCCCACCTACATGCAATACTATTCCTTCTTGTCCATGTGTTATAGGTACAGATACGGCTCTACTGCCCATTGTTGGGACTGAGAAAGGATTGATACTTACTCTCCTAATTGAGAACAGACTGCCCAGTTAAACAACGGTCTCACGGTATGTCAGTCTACGAACAATCTCGCCAACCCTCTCCATGCCAATGCACTCCTTGCATGATAAGTCTCACCATTTCGGCGTTTCTGTATGTTGGCAGGGTTTTGATGAGGGCGTCAGCGGATGAATTGAGGTCCCCTTCGATATATTAGAACACATATGCAGAATTCAAACAAGGAAGTCGGTAGCTACGTAGCACTGAAGTCTACAAATGAACAGGACTTTGGAGGTAATGAGAGTACAGTCTACGCGGTTCTTCAAATCCCATCGTTCTACTACCATTTAACTCTTGAAGAAAACTCCCCACAGTCCAGCTGGATCTGCAGGTACCCCCTGATTCGCACGTCTTACATCGGGAGTGAGTAGGTCAACTATCTTCGCAGTCACGTCGCGGAGCAACGGAATTTCGGCAGGAGGGTCATTTATGAACGCCCGACAAGTCGGACAGTGATAGTAGCGGCCAGGAAGAACAGAGTCTTGGCCATCGCACAACGTTTCGATTTCGGCGTCCGTGAAGGGTGTGTCATGATTCCTGAGATTTTCCGGAAGTATCGCTTCGGGACGGTAGGACAAACGTGCCCTTATACATTGATGAAAGCAGCTGACTAGGCACTCATAACAAAATGTATGGTGACAACTCAGCCTGTTGAATGGGCTCCTCAGTAACATCCAAGAATCAGACTTGATGGCGACTTACGTGAAAGGCTTCTCAATTTCCTTTTTGCAGACTGGGCATTGCAATGCGGCTTTGACGGCTTGCAACAACTACGAAAGAATAAAACCTATTTTTAGATGGCTTGTCAAGTATTGAATGCATACTCCTTGGTGAGCAGCAGTCACGTTGTCTCGCTCCGTGAACGCCTTTGTTTGCTCTCGCTTCACCGCAGCTAACTCCTTGAGTCATGATGAGAAAATACGAGATGGTGATTAATGGTGCGCACTTACCCTTCTTAACTGCTTTATGTCGACGCTAAGGGCTCCAGCTTGGCACGCTGTCTGAAAAGAACCAAAATTAGTGGTGAGTTCCGCAATTTCACAATGTACAAAGTGTACCTTGCGAATTGATGATAACTCGGAACTGAATATTGAAGGGTTCCACTTTGAGAAACGAAGATGATAAGATTTATGGATGCTCTGGCGGTCTGTTTCACCGCGAGAGGGAGGCATTGGATAGACCTTGAATGCTCGCAGGAATTTAAATGTCACAAAGGACTGAGAATTCCTGATGGACAAAGATTGCGTGAATTATTCCCTTTAAAGTCTTACCCTCTTACCAAGTCACGTCGTGACTGCCATGAGGCAGTTTATATCTTCCTTCAAACTCCGATTTCTGATATAATAATAGATCAACCGGTCGTTTCAGCAATAAAATGAGACGACTAGATGTCGTACTGAGGCATTCATCTTAATCAACGACCTCGACAGAGAAGTTAGCAGGTCACATCTTCGGAGTGACGCACCAGGAAAACATGATATCTGTAGGTCATTCAGAAATCATTGAATACAGCAATGTCCAAAGTTACCGTTGTCCATAAGATCAACAAGGAGTTTGATTCAGGGAGAAAATATGCAAGCGCAATAGCGCCCAGTGATGACATATCGGTGGAGAATAGCAATAGGAGATCAAGAGCGCCATTTGATCCGAGGTTTGGGGAGTGTGTTATTTCCAGGAAAGATAAAGTATCTAGCGGAGTTCAGTGAACAGCAGCGAATTGGCAGACTCATCATGCAAAGATAGAGAAACGCGGGACAGCCACCTTCTCCCACATAAGGTCTAGTAGGTATAGTAGGTACACCACGATGTTACCCGTCGATCTCTTCAGCCTCTTCTCTAGCCTAGCATAAGGGTCAAATTAGACCCATCGAACGTACACGTGGAGTAGGCCCACCTTGTTTTCTTCCAGTGTGCAATCTGCCAATTACAAGTCCGAACTAGCCTAAGAAGCCTCGCAGATAGCCAAGTCTGCCTGCGTGAGGCTTGGGATAGCTACAAAGATCATGATGGAAACCATGATGACTTGAAGCGGAAGTCGATTATATTAAACCAGCCCTGCCCAATTTGATGCGCGTTCAAAAGCTACAAGCCACTGTTTTTGGGAATAAATCTTCTAAGGGCTCACGTCAAACTTAGCCTACGTCGTATACGGACAGCTCACCTTCGATGTAGTTCTTCCAAATGTGCGCTTACTGTGAGAAAGAAGATAACACAAGGACAAATAAATGTCAATTCAACGTCTGAAATTTGAACACTTTGTGGTGTAACACGTTGAACGTTCTTTTTTTCTGGCTACATACATATATTTGTACCTTTATACTAAGAATGAGTTCTGGGCTTTGTCAAGCTGAGGATAGGATACGCATCCATAGGAAAGCCCACCAACGAAGTAGTAGTTACAGATCAATGTCTCACTGCTCGAAAAATACTCCCCAATGCGCAGCTGGATTTGCGGGTACTCTGCACTCATAATGGTCTATATCTGGACCAAGTACTCCAGTAATTTTGCCGACCACTTCACTGAGCAAAGGAATTTCGACCGGAGGTTTCTCGACGTAAGCTTGACAAGTGGGACAGGTATAAAAGCGACCAGGGATAATAGCGTATGGGCCATCGCATAACTCCTTGACCTCAGCGCCGGTAAATGGTGCTAGATGGTGCTGAAAATGCTCGGGAAGTCTCTCGTTGATGCAGTATGATAGACGGGCCCTGATGCGATTATGAAACGAGCTGACTAGGCAGTGATAACAGAATGTATGGTGACATTCCAGGCTATTGGATAGAAACCACGCCCATCAGAAACATTTAAGGGTCAAACTGGAAGGTGGCTTACGTGAAAGGTTGTTTGATAACTGTCTGGCAGATCGGACATTGCAATACGACGTCAGCACTGTGCATGAACTGCGTGGTGAGAGTCAGTCTTTGAATTGGTCAGTCGGTGAAGGTCGCATATCGCATACATTCTGATGCGCGACGACGATATTGTCTCGCTCCGTAAAAGCTTTTTCCTTCTCTCGCTTGGCTTTGGCAAGCTCCTAACGAGCCAGTGATCAGAAACGGCAAGGTTGTTCATTAATGACGCCAACCTTTCGCAGCTGTTTGACGTCAGTACTGAGGAAGATCCCTACTTTAGACACCGCCTGAAACAATAAACGTTAGTAACTGGCAGGGACTTCACAAACAAACTTACCTCGTGCGCGATTGTGAGCTCGATGCGCAATAATCCATCGTCGTTGTTAATACAAGAAGATGGCTTGGAGCTGGGCAAGGAAAGATTCAACTTCAAGGGTGACGAACGTAGGTTATAGTGTTTGTTAACGTGACTCTGGTGGAGCATTGCCCTGCGAGAAGGAGCCATTGGAGAGTGAAGTACGCGATCTGGTCAAGAGTCGATCCTTAAATATACCAGAAGCTGAGGGGTAACAAAGGGCTGATTAACTGAGATCGCGTAAATCATCTTAGTCAAGAACTTGCCATGAGGCAACCTGCGGAATCGTGCTAGATCTCCCTTTCAGCTTCACACCCTGATTCCGTTGTCAAAACATCCGCATAAGGCATGGAGCGATTTCAAGCTTTGGACATCTGTTGGAAGCACGAGGGGAGATGCGAGAGTAGAAACAGCATAAAAGAAAGTTTTAAAGAAAAACCGGGATGCAACATTGAAATGGATTGTCAGAGCGTCAGAGCGCGAAGTAAAGAAAATTTCGCAGTGTCGGCAGTCGTTGGCATGAGATTACTGGCCACAACCATCTAATCCTCAAGAACTTTTGTGACAACACGAATGGGCCCCGAGACAGATCACGCGTCATCAACACGTTGAAACCGTCTTTATAAGTGTGATGAGTGCGCGGACTACCACAAAAACGATGTGACACATACAGTCTTGTTGTCCATGCCATTCGGACTCGATCTTCTCCTCCCAAAAATGCCAAAGTGTCTCTAAGATCTTATTTTGTGTTTTCGGCTCGTTCATGGGGTCATAGAGATTCGTATCGCGTTGTGATATCCCTGTACGAGCGTCGTTCGTGGCTTGCTGGAACAAGAGTTAGAAAAGGGGACGTACCTATGAGACGGCCTTCACGAACGAAACACCTGAACTCGCGACTCCGGTCTATAGAATACCATTTCCTCAGGACAAGCTCGAGTTGGTAGGATGGCGGATTCGAGGGATCACATTGGCATCCCTCAAAGATCGCGTCAATACTTAGATCGTGCGATATGAAGTCCGAGGATTTCAGCAGGATGTAGACGTCTGATGGAGATGTGCATTTGAGAGGCGAGGATGGTGGCAGCACCCATGATGCGTCCTGTGTTCGATGTGAGCGGCGATCGATTTCGATGGAACGAGCTGACCTTTGGTGAATAAAAATTGAGTTTGGGGAAGATGGCGCCGTATTCTTTGATGATTTGTCTTATCCGCTCATCTAGGTCGGGGAAGAGAAGGATTGCCCAACTGCAGCGTCGTCCTCATCCTCTTGGTCCAAAGGAGGGCTTTCTGCGAGACTGGCAGTGGGAAGTGAGTACGACTGAAACGGATGGTGATTGTAGCCCGCCCTGCCATAGTCGCGGTAAGCGGATCTTCAATGTCGGCGTAGCAGACTGGACAGTCTTTGGAACGATGGGTGTATTGACTTGAGGGGGATTGGAGTTGGGCAATACCGAAACAAGTCGCGATCGGAGCTGGACTCCTCGGCGTCCAAGTCAGATGTTCCGATCCTTAGCGTGCTGCTGTCCTCCACCCATAGTGACCTCTACAATCGAAGGTTTTATATATATTCAGTGTGTTAAATATACTAATGCTCTCACCTCGATAGCCCATTTATGGTCCTCTGCAGACTGCCCTTCACCTGTCAGTAGAAAAAGGTGAATGAGACTGAGACAAAATACTTGCAGGGACGGGTCGCTGTCGTTTGGTCTTTAAGCGCAAGGTGAAACTTAGGTATCTGGGGCTGATAAGAATGATAACTGTTGTATGCAACAAGAGGCGTCTGCAGCTGATGTGATGTTTGTAACTGTTTCCGATCCAAGTTCTTCGTCACAGACTCACAGTGCCGTTTGAGCTTAGACTGCGAACAACAAGCTCAAACAAGTGCTGACTAAGTCTTCATCTCTGGTTCTTTCAACGAGTCACGCGTTTCACTTTTGAGCTCGTCCATGGACTCGTATACCCGTCGTTATCAGTAATACTGTGCTTGTCAGCTGAGTCGTGCTTCTGCTTCTGAAAACCTCCCATTTTTCCTACCTCACACACGTGGGTTTTAGGTTGTGTTTTGCCCGCCGGTCGCATATCTTCGCACTCAAGGTTTTGCGAAGCTTCGTCTTTGCACTCGCGTTCAATGTGATTCAGTACCTTGTTTCACTCATTGATGCGGCGGATATATTTCGTTTTCTGATGTGCGCAGACGCTGATGCAGACCACAGCCAAAACCCCAACCCCCCAACTGGCGATCCTATGTACCATTCCGTTCGTTTGCATATCAATCACACTCATTTGTACATGTCTGTTTAATGTACAAGTGCATTCGAACTCACTTCACCACCATGCATTTGTGTGATTTTCATGCGTGCATAACGCACTAGTAAGCGACTCTCATGAGCCTCGCCGTGACCATCTGATGACGCTTGGAGCCCGTTCGATACGATTACTAGCCCTTCCCACCTCCCTCAGACTAATCGTCTTCTCCCCGGTCCTACGTACAATGCGATGTCATATAAAGCTTGGACTTGTCGCATCATTGATACACTCATTTGTGACGGTTAGATAATATATTGTAACTTTATCATAGAACGTCGGGAATCATCTGCCTTATCTGTACATAGTCTGTCATCGCGGTTTATATAATTTTGTCTAGCAAAAAATATATGCGGGGTTTTGATCGATAATGTGATCATTGACGTACTGAAAACTGAAATGATCGCGATTCGCTACGCAGTGTAGTCAGCCAAAATGAAATCGTTGTCTTGTATAATCAGTTACAAAGGAATCATTATCGGTACCAAGAACACCAGCGCGAAGAATATTGTTCCACCAGTCCGATATTTAGTTACAAAGGAATCATTATCAGTACCAAGAACACCAGCGCGTAGAATATTGTTCCACCAGTCCCCATGCAGTGGAGCACTTCGCGTTCCTCTATACCTCGCTGTCTCAAGTACGCACCCATGAGAACATGCGCTCCTGATTCGACCGCAAGAATGAGGTGGTCGGTCAGCTGAAGAAGACGACTGTCCTTGACCGAGAAACCAACAATCAAAAGGAGAGCAGTCAAGACTATCTTTCGTGTAGTACTTATAAAGACAGCCCGGAACCACTGTTCATCTCATGTTTCAGATGTAGTCGAATCACGTATGTATATAGGGCTTACCAGAGCTAGACGTCCAGTTTCTTCTTCCGCTTTGTCGCAGAATGCACTGTGACCATGGTCCTCTGAGTCGAAATGAGGGAATGAGCGAAAGGACGTAGTGCATTCCAGAATGAAAACAGCGCGTTTCAGGAGCGCATCGCAACTGCTCAGGGACGCTGTGTGAATATGCGAGGACGGGGGATATGCGCTGGTGCGTTCTACTTCATCGTGGACTTTGCGATCACCTTGGTGGTTTCCACATTGAGAAGAGATTGAACGAATGGACATGGTGTCTTCTGGGGGTGCAGGATGTCCACTTCTAGACCTCAAATTAGAACCATTGGGTTCAAATTGGTCCTGTCACTTGAGCATCAGAATGCTTGGAACAGGAACCTTCATTCGGTACAGATACTTACATGAGTGGTGGGTTCCACTTCATTCTGGAGCGCATCACGACCACAGGGAACTGAATGAGAGGACGTGATGCCATCTAATAGCGCATCATGATGGCTGTTCTCGTTTTGAGAGGAGACCGAGTGAAAGGACATCGATATCGACGGAGGATACGCACTTGTACGTGGGCTTGCCAGTGACAATTCTGTTTTAATCGGATCCCTTAAGTAGCGGTCAGCCGAGCCGCGAGCAGAATCTTGCATCGTCCTCCGAGTTCGCCGCTAATGTTACCATCTATCGCAAAGTCCTTGTGTCTGGGACACTTTGATGCCAAGTTACTGGTAGTATGCAGCTGACATAAAGGAAAGGAACCGAGTATAAGGAAAATTCGAGTTTTGTGATCTAGCGACATGATAGCTGTGCGTTCCCCCGATCATGCAATGTCACACACAGGCATTAAGGCAAGGCTGTACAAAGGACGAAGCCACTGGTGGCTGAAACTTCGAAACACGACCCTTCCACAAGTCACACGCACATTCGAGCTGGCTCATCCGAATGAATTGGGTCTGTTGAGCGATTCCGATTGTATTTGACTCCCCGATCTTGACTCTTGGAGGTAAGTCTCACCCAGGCGCGGTCATGATTCGGCGAAGAACAGTACCTTGAATATTCGTCCGCTCCAGATATCCAGTCGCCGACCATGTACTCGGTGACTTCGCAACCATATGCGTATTAGTAGCCTTTCAGAATTCTTGACTCCGCTTGATGATATTATCGAATTTAATCCCTAGTTTGGAGAATTTCTCGCTTCAAAATTGACTTATTGGAATTCTCAAAGCCTGTCGATTGGATAATATAAATCTGAATTTGACTAATCTCACGGTCACAACATACCACGTGACCCACAGCCAGCAAAGGCTGACACCGTGCAGCCAGTACTTGCAGTCAGTACTCTCCTGACCCATTTTTGACACTCGGGAGACCTTGAGGCCAAGCAGTATCATAAAGTGGCGGATTTGTGTTACCTCTGCAGTATTTATTCAATTATGTACACTTTTTCTCAACTCAATTAGGTCTGAAAACGCGCAATAAATCATATTGAATCACATATAATATGGTAAAGTTAAAGAACTACAAAAATAATCGAGCTCGCTGTATGTAACAGCGAGCACGAAGGATGCAACGGAGTGAGCGCGTGATGAGTATGCTTACCCATTTTTGGTTATCATTTAGGTAAGACATGTGTCGATGAAATATTCTAGTCGATTAGGAATCGAGAACTAGATTCCAAACCGAATATTACATTATATTACTTTGAAGCGTTCCGTTCACGGACGTTTAGCACTGTGAATCATAATAGGAGATTGTCTGTAAACTTTCATTGCAGTGGCGCTCAAGCGCTCAAGTGGAACACGCACTGATCATCATGCATCATGCATGATCCGGGGTTGACACAAATTGCTTCCGCGGAATCAGCTGTTATATATTAGATATCAAATTACCAGGGGTGTGCGTTGTAAGTAATTGGGAAGTCGCGTGTACGATGGTCTTTACATGTCAGTCGTGAATGTTACTCTATGATACAGAAAAGTAACCTGTCCAATCCATAGATGGATCCTCTTCACCTTGTTCACCCCCCAGTGATGATAAGGCATTTGAAAGCTGACCGAGTGCAATAACCTTATACGGTTGGTGCTTGCCAACGAGATCCCGACAAGTTGGACAGGTGAATGGGATGCGTCCGAAACGTCTCGTCACAGCCAATATGACTGCCGATGGTAGTGGCAGCGTCGAGATGTCTCTGGAAGTAAGTCCAACAGGTGGTCGCCTATGTGCTACCCATCTAGTCCAGCAAGATTGAAACCACTGTTTGAGGCATGCTGCACAGAAACTATGTCCACATTTTAGACTGCCAAAGGACACTCAAATCAAATCGCATAAGGTCATAACCTGCACTGACCTGTGTAAATCTTTGAATACTATTTTACAAACAGCGCACTCCAGAGAAGAATCCCTTTCAGAGAGGACCTTTGAGATCCGATAATGTGTAAGCTCATGACGCTGTCGAATTGTGAAAACCAAACCTTCCGGATTGCAGCGCGTAGGTTTTCTAGCTCGGTCGTGGCTGCTGCCAGTGCATGCTGGTGTTCGTGTTATTATAATTAACATGGAAAATCCGTGAATTTACCGACCTGCTGAGTGGCTTCGTCGTCAGAGAGGATTTCAACCACATCTTCGGCAGCGACCGCGAACTATGAGTTATAGTTGTAGAGGAAATTACTGGAATAAGAAATTTTGAACGACGTACTGTTATGGTCGGCTCGCGATGTACATCAACCGACACCTGACTCGCGACTTCGTCATCGGTTGTGGTGAGGTCGATAACTGATGCTGCCTGACCTGCAGCTTCGTTGTCACTCATTATCTCGATAATATGATGCGCTTGTGCTGGAATAACTCGAAGTCTGGAAGTCGAAGGACTAGGCTGGGCTTCTATCAAGGGATAGAAAGGGGTCTGAGCACGTCTGCGTCTTGGGACGTTCCTGATGGGTCCAGAAGACATCGTGGAGCAACAGGAAAGTCGAGGGGATCCTAGACACCGTTTGCCTGAAGTATCGTGACAATTACATTCCACACGAAAATCATGGTGATGAGATAAATTTGTCGATCAAGCGTGACAGTCGACTTACATCGAAGCAGACATACAAAGCGTACAAAGGGCGAAGTGAGGTACCTCTCCTGAAGTCACAATCGGGTAGTTTCCGCCGGTAACACTATTCCTGTTCGAGAATAAAGGTCTGGTTCGATTCGAACCTTCACATCACCATAACGGGCAGTCGTGGTTACGATTGGGTTTCGTTTAGCATTGCATGCTGAATATGGTCGTCTAGGAGTCTATCCGGAGGTAAGCTGTTAGTAGTAAGTGCAGTCTATCTCAATCGTTGTAGCCGATGTCCGGAGACAGCTCAGAAAATGACCTTGAGAGCCACGCCACGACATGCTCACATACGGCTCGCAGATGGAATGTGCAGAGGACGATGTAGCACGGTGTCGATTCTAACTGCCCGGCGAGCAAAAAAGGATCAATTGTATTGATATGAGATAACGAACAGCTGCTCCTGAACAACCGGTTGCAGTGGGACCAAAGTGGGACAGCACAGAAATATACTCATGTTGCAGTGCGGCGGAGGGGAGCTGAAATGAATAAGGCATCAGTGTGAACCGTACTAGACAGCTCTGTGCGCCTGTGGCTGGATGACCCAGACTAGTAGAAACAGCGTTGACACAAACGGAGACTACAACACATGGCTTTTTGCTGGCTTTGCAGTCAATTGCGAGTGCGTAAGGTCGTGGCGACATTAAATGCACATACATAACGGACTTGAACATCCCTAAAAGTATGCTAGAGAGTTTCTTTACCGCGTTTTGAGGTCCTTCAGTGTTGGAAGGAAGTTGTCGTAGTTGGCGAGATCCCTGGAATGGAACGTGAACATGAAAGACTCGGAAACGTGCATTGGCTGACCCTGAGACTATACCGTCAACGACTCCTATGACCATTCGCAGCAGCATAGGTTACCTATGTTTGATTACGAATTTACGACATTCAAGTCATATTGTCAGTGCTATAGTTGATCGAGGAGTCCGCCAATAATAAATAAGTACTGTGGTATCTTTCATCCTGAGGCCTAGGTGAGTGAAACAAGCATCTAAGACACGTCGAATGCAAGGGCTAAGTCATCAGTGTTCATAACTGCACTGCCCATTCACCGGTAGCATCATCCGGTCTGTATGCGGAGGGTAATATTATGTTGAATTTGCGATTATGACCTCGGTATGTAACTCTTCAGGCGGTACATCGTCGACCGGTGGAAGTATGCGTGAATTTGCAGGAGTGATAACGCAAGCAGAATTGAGTCATTTGAGTGTATTGATGGGGAAATTTGCTCTGTGACCGTCTGGGTCAAAGTGGGCAGCCAAGGAACGAGGGTAGCTGACCTGCATGTGGAGCAAAGCGGGAGTGGTTGACAGAAGATTGAAGATCGCAGGCTCATCAAAATTTAGTGATAAAGCAATAAAGGTCATGCGTACTCGCAGCGTGGAAATCGAGGATACAGGAAAGATATCTACAACAATGATGGCCGATGAGCAACAGAATATGGCAGACGAAAAAATCACATTACAATCAGTTAGTGGAGAAATACATCTCTGTGTTCCAGGAAGATGTAGTACCCATGCATTAGGTGGGCTGCTTGCTGCAGAAATACGGTATCGGGCCCATAAACCTGGAGATCGGAATTTCGTGAAACCTCGAGTGAGATACACGACCAGCAGACCAAACACCACCTGAAACCCACATGTGTGAGGGGGAGATTTTCAGGATTAAAAACCAGACCCCTACCTGCAGGACACTAAACAAGGATGTGGCGAAACAGGTAAACGAAAAACGGCAGCGAGAAGAGAGGCTGGCTTAGTAAGCACAAGGCAGATTTGTTCACGTGATCTTGCGTCGAGACCTCTTTCCAAATATAAAAATTCAATTCAATTCTCTCTAGATTTTTATCCTACACATGTGACGGCTTGAAGGAGGAGAATAGAGAAGGAGAGCATATCCCATTGATGTGCGTTGGTCTTCGTTATTATCATCTTACTCACAATTTTTCTACAAGCATGGTTGGTATCGTCCCAGAAGCAGTACTTCAGGCAACGTATTTTCCACTTACGTCCTTGCAATTCCAGGCGTCAACTCACAACACCCCCATCTCATTGGTAACTTATTTGTCGATGAGATTTGAAAGCATTCTGAAAGCCTGCGTGTACCGATCGAAGCCCGGTGTGTCCTCCGCTTGTTCTCCGCAATCTGATGTGACTCACCTTTTGCTCGTTCGACTTTGAATCCTTGACCATCTTGGCCCACAGGCGATCTTCCAGAACCTTCACACCTTGATTCCCATGATCTTGCTAGTATAGATATGGTACTCGCAAGCCTCTCTTCGTAAACCTCCACGGTCACCCTCTCACTTGCAAGCCTCCTTGACTGCTTTCGCTTACACATCCTATAGTTGTCTTTTGTACCGCAACGATCTTCGTCAACCTTTCTTCTTTAACCTTTCTTCCTTCGCTTTTTCATCTCGACTCACTCACCTTACAAAGGCTATACTATAGTTCTTATATATTATTACAGGGATCGAGAATACGATTCTGTGTCTTCAAGCACGTTTTCAAAAGGGCGAGGAGGTGTCATTACTAATGACAAACGCCAGCGCGGAGATTCATAGTTCGCCTGGTAGGTAATCTAATAGAATATCTGCGTATAAGTCCTCGACAGAAATGATGGCAAGGCGCGCGATTCTCGGTGTGGGAAGAGGATTTAGAGGGACGCTTCTCACTAAAAAGGGTAGATACCCTGCGGAGGTGTGCGAAAGGGTGGCACAAACCTCTCAGGCCTGGAAGTTCCTTGGAATGAGAGAAAAGAAGGCGAAAATATACAAATGCATAACGTGTGACAAGGAAATAAATTGAGCAAGTGTATTAGATCAATGCGCATAATTCTTGAATTTCGACATCATAAATCTTGCCGCCCAACGATATCCTCGACTCCTAGCATCTCTGCTAACCATGTTAGACCCATCACGGCACACGAGATTCCCGATGAAACGAGTGACCAGAAGGTAGATCTGACCCAATACCATATTAACCTCAATGTTGGAGCTAAAACACTAGAGGCTCTGCTGACGCGGCGGTAGCAAAGTTCTAAAGTCTTCAAGATACATCTTTCTACGCTGATCTGTTGTCATGTGCAATGAGGCAACCAGAGCAGAATACCACAAAAATCAGACTTACCCGCACTGCGTTGATCTGCGAAAAATACAACATGAAGCACAAGAGGACGAGGCCAGAGAAGACACCAAGTTTGATATCGCGCTGCGCCTCTCGGTCAAAATCCCAGGCAAGGGTATTCCACTGGATAAGTCGAGTGTCATTGACAATGAATTTCATGAACAACAAGACTGACCATGTAATTGTGGATGACATCCCACCATGAGTTACTTGAAGTTTGATCTGCTCAACCATTAGAAAATGTCTTGGAGTATTGAGGTGGTGGTCATGTACCTCCAGTTGCTCGCCATAAGATTATGTGGGTTTCCTCGCGCGTCCCAACAGAACCTACAGCAATGAATGCAGATTTATTGCCTTGAAAAGCCTATCAACGACTGGTCAAACACGGGTATATGGAGATAGATACTAATGTACGCACAGCTACTTGCTGCATGACGACCTCTGGAAAGATAGGTCAGAATGTTTAGTAGAGTGCGACTGGTGTAATAATGCGTGCAGACCTTTATGCTCAAGTGTCTGAAGATGCTCTCCAGACAGTGTCTCCCAGATTTTGACGCTGCCCGTCTGCGAGCCGCATACAACGGCTCCCCCCTGATGTAAAAAGCTTACTCCGAGTGGAAAATTGATACCTGTATTTGTGGGCTGGAGGAAAGACTGTAAGGGCTCCTTCTCGCCTAAGGCATCCAGGTTCATGCCGATATTCATGTTTGACACAAGTAGGTAGCGGGCATTATGGGACAATGCTGCGTATCCACTAGTAGCGCAATATTTGAGTTAGCTTATGCATGCAGGAAAACGGAGATGTGTATTACATTTGACGACGACTAAGAGGCGGGACAATGTGCCATAAGGCGTCGCGGGTCTTCAGATCCCAACATCTGCGAGCCATCAAAAATAGTTGCAACCGATACAAGCATAATCATAATTTGACTTACATAATGCCGTGGTTGAGATAGGAGACGATCAACCTTGTGCCGTTCTTCAAGAAATGCACAGATCTTGGACGAACTCTGCTATCTGGCAACGTGTCGGACAAATCGGCGGGTTTTGGGAGGATTGTGAATGTCGCGAAAGTATCTATTCGCAGACGGAACCGTTAGAATGTGTCAAGACACTGTGTGCGTGCTCACTGCCAGAGATTTCCTGTGCGACGTGCACTTCAGAACCGATTCCTATAGCCAAGTAACCAGTAACCGCATCTAAATCTAACGCATATACTGGCGCTACTGTGCCAGTCAGTACTTCGTGATCCGGACCCTGCAAGTAATATATGTCAGAGGTACAGAAGTTTGGGCTGGTTTGGTGAGCTACCTGAAAGCGATCGATGAGCAAGGTTTTCCCATTCTCGCACCCGCAAAACAGTCTCGTTCTGTACCGAGGATCCCATACCATAGAAAAAACGGGGCTGACGGTGGTGATCTGATGGCGAATTTTTCCAGTTGAAGTCTCCCAGATTATTAACTGACTGTCATCTCCACTGCTGGCTAAGAGGTGACCTTTTGGAGAAAACTTCAAGCAGCTGATTGAGTCAGTGTGCCCGACTAGAGTCTTGTGAACCGAGTAAAGATTCTCTTGCATTCGTATAGCCTGAGTAGCCCCAACGCCTCGAGGGTGGTTTAGTAGGTAGCTGAGTTGTGACACAGAACCAACGACTTTTTAGACCCGCAATGAAATTGATCGCCAGCTTAGATCCTCAGGCCTGAGGCCTCAGGTACAGTGACTATTAGGAGGTAATAAACGGATCTAGATTGGATAGTACCACTGTTTCGAATAATCAAAGATTCAAAATACAAAGGAAACTTCTTGTCTCGATTTAGATTTAGAATATTCCCGTGACAAACGGAATCAGAAATGCCGGGAACTTCTTTCTGACTCCCTTGTATCATAATCATTGAATTCCAACACAGATATACCACAAAGAAAATTAACTACTGCTCTTTCATCATTCAAGATCACGACTTATGTAACCGGAATGTGGAGAGGTTTTCGACTTGAAATGCCGCATCCCGAATCTCCAATAGTACGTCGTTTGTGATTCGTATTTGGACTAAGCTTCAAAATCGGACCTTTCGGGAACATTCTATTCTGATGGTGAAACCGCCTCCAGATCTTGAGATCCTAGATCTCTTGCCGATCATCATTTCTTGTGATCCGTTCTTCCCTTTTTCATGCTAGACGTGATGATGCGATTGCAGGAGTCTATGCTGGCCTATCAGCACAAAAATCGACGGTCAATTAGCTGCCACTAGACTTATGCTTTTGCCATTGATAGTGAAATAGGAAATGAGTATGCACAGAGCACGGATGTTGTTAAACTAGATTGAACCGTACATGCCTACTAAATTGCAACATCTAGTGGAGTGGCTCTTTGTATGATCGCACACGTCTCGGACTGATCACGAGTCTAAGCACAGCCCACTTCATATACACCCTCAGGCCTCAACAGCTGGACAGGAACATTTGTGTTTTCAAAAGCGGCCACACTGACAGACCCCTAGCTATATAGATCATTTATTGGCTTTCTGGAACTTCACATCCATTCGCTTATTTTGCAGCTCTTTCAGGGCGCTGCTCTACGACATATCGACACTGGTGGGAAAACGACATTAAAAGGTTAAAAGTCGAAGTTGATGAAGACTCACGCTCAGACGCTGATGAAATCCGCACGTGCTTTGCATGGGCTTATCCCCAAGCAACGCAATTATGAAAGGAGTGACAATACCTGCCTCCTTGTGGTGCGTTGTATCGCCAATAGTAGCTGGTATCACAATCTGAAGCAAATAGAACTGAATATCAGGGACGGCATGCATGTAATTGGATGAGGCGTACAGGAGCTAGAACCGTGATTGGCTGTTCCGCGTGGGGGTGCGCAGCACGACCGTTGTTCTCGTCGACTGAGTTAAAGGACATGGAAGATGATATCGGTATGTGGGATAGATTTTCTGGGTCATTGGTCAGATTCCTTCTTAAGTGGTGGACATAAGAGCAGCGAAACACGGAGGGTAACGGTTACGGCACAACTATCCTGGGCTCTGACAGAAATAGAAGATAAATATTCATTTGTTTGCAGTCGGACTGCGCCCTAACCTATGCTCCGAGCACGACATTTCAAATTTAAATTTCAACAGTCGACCCTTTCTCACGTCAGTCTTAGTCCCTTCGGATATGACAATGCCAACTAACCCTTTTCGAAGGCTTCCGAGCTTCGGCAGATACCATTCAAATAACCATCCGACAGCACTGAGACGGTATATCTAAATCCCCGACACTTGCTGGTGGTCCTGCCTGCACAGTTGCGATTGAATTAGAGCATGTCGCTGTGTCCGAGTTGAATGTCGAAGTCTGTAATACACGGGGATATGCTTTGAAATGACTTGCTGTATTTGATACGTGAACCCACCAGGATGCTGTGAACGTGCACATGAGTATCTGAAAGAAAGGTTCGGCATCTGTCAGTGTCGGGATCGTCATAATCAGTGACGACGGCAGTGAGTACAAGTTCACGAGAAATGGGACTTAAAAACGATTTTTGCAGGTCATTCGGGCGCAACGTCACGGCCTGAGTACGTCGAGTTGGTGATGTGCAATCGAACGTGATGAATATTAATTAAATGTTATAAAGCCCCAGGTTGTGACATTTTTGAGTCCTAGTTGCGCACGATCGTCATGCATTACGTGTGACATCCCTACTATCTGGGTCCTGCACTAGTCACACTTACCTGCCATAACCATTAGCTGCTGAGTGCTGAATGCTAATTTCCATGGTGAATTTTCGTGTCAGTTTTAGTGCCCCATGTCTCTAACTTACCAAGCAGTCGTAGCTTCTACTAACCTAGTTTTGTGCCAAGGCTGGCAGCGAGGGTACCGTGATATTTGAGTTTACTGTCGCCCGAGTCCTCCGAGTCTAGGATCTCCTTCCTCCCAACTTGCCAACAAGATCATTCTTCGTCATCGCTCCCCTTCGCGGGTACTGATATGCTCGTATCGAGACTGTCGTGCCCAGTGAAACCAAATGACGCACTTCGTGCTCCTCAGTCAATTTCTCCAAGGATTCCTTGTCGTGCCTCAACATAGCGAGGTACTTGCTTCCTGCAACTCAGTTGACAAACCCTGGACGCTCATGTCAGGATTTGAATCTGTATACTTGGAATGCGTAATGTACACAAATGGTTACAGGTGTCCTATGGTTCACAATTAGACGAGTATCATACCGCCGGTCTGTCATCATCCTTACAAGTTGTTGCAAGACTGGCTGAGTCAATCTCGTGTCGGTCTTTGGCATCCGTACAATGGCCGTTTCGCGGTAAATCCATAAACGATTTTGAATTGGAACTGGTGTAACTCAGATACTACCAATGCTTAGTGCTAAGTGATCCAAGGTCCATCGCGTGCGATTATATAAGCTGATTTGTGTGTAAAGTTATATCCAGGCCTCAAAGTTAGTAAGACTCGTCCAGCTGTTCACTCATCGCGTCATAGCCTAACGCATAGCGTACCGGCTGTAGCATGGTAAGCTATATTTGAGGTCAAATTTGAGTCCAAGGAAGGAAATTTTCATACCTCTCCAGCTCAATTAACTCGTCGTCATGAAAACCCAAACTCACGCCAGTTCCCGCCGCGTTCTGCTTCATTGCCCAATCAATGCTCCATACCGACAAGTCCTTAGGCATGAGTGCGATGTGAGCTTCTGAGCATAACATACGTGCTACGTTTTGCTAAGTCCCCTGATAGCCAATAGCTGTTCACCGTCAATCTTTTCCAAAGCTTGAAGAATCGCATGCATATTTCACTTCTCATGTATCGGAACGGGAACCAGATGTCAGTACTAGCTCATTCCAGCGGGGAAGTTTATGTATTCATCTCAACAGGCCTCTCTTCCTCACCGGGAGTCATTCAACAAAATGACATCCTCCCTCACGCAGCTTCTCGAGGAGCAGACGCTACCTCATTGCCCACGCCTTCGACATGCTCCGCTACCATGCATGCGCTCTGAATTTTCTGTGTCTGGCAACGCTCCAAACCTCCCTTTTTCTATGAGCCCGGATACATCTCAGTCTGAACCTCCCAAATATTGTGGTCTGAATAACGCCCTAGATTTCCGAGCTGCGACCTCCCCTGAAATGCATCCGCGCGCCCTAGCATTGACTTTGGCGCCACGATCTACATCCCTTCCCATTATGTCCAATGAACTTGCTCCTACAGCTCATCTATCGCCAGAATCGCATTCGCCATCGGCGCACAGTGAAGTTTCGCTCATTCACGGTGCTGGATTGTCCACTGATCAACGACCCAGCTTTCAGCCATTCTCAGTCTGGTGTCGCGTACAGCATCCGTCGTGTCGAACATAAAATCCGCGGTATCAATCAGGTCATGCATTGGTTTGATTCTCACGGCTGTGAGCCTCTACTTACTCCCCCACCATGTGGGCCACTTGAATGCGGGGACATTTACCTTCATCAGTCACTTTCCACGCCGAATACTCGTCAGATGTGGATATGGAGTGTTCAGCAGGGTTGGGAGGACGCTCGTGAGAACCAGGTTCATCCTCTTCTTCCGATGCATCGCCTCTGGCTGGGCGCAAACAAAGAGCCCCGTTGGGTCACTCAAAAGACGATACGTACGTACAAGGGACGCCTGAAGGTCTTAGGTAAATTGAAAGTTGGAGCAGCCCCGGCAGAGTCTGAAGCATTTTTCCTCCATTAGGATCACAGAAATTGCCACGTGCGATCTAAGTGTAGAGTACGCCCATATGATGTCCCCTCTGGATGCTCTCTTCCTCCTGTAACTTGATCACGCAAAACCATAGCGTCGGTTTCCTTGCTAGCGCGACCGTCCGACGTCTCTTTAGCATTCTGAAGCGGCTGATCTCCACGGCCATTAGGTTGTCAATTTACGACATCGCAAAATCTCGCCATCACATGCGTTTCATCAATGACAGCGTGCAAAATTCGTCTGTCTTCATAGAGTTCCCTTGTGCATTGTTCACAGGTCTGCCGAGTTAGTTGTGATGCTGCTTCTCGAGCACGACACAATCTTAAACTGATATTATATCCGAGTGAACCAAACTGACGTGAGAATGAGAGAAAGGGCTCATCGCGGATCGTGCCCCAGTGTTGGGACAAAATCTGTCATACTAACCGAGCTGTACTGTGTTCATTTGGGTATCATGTCTATAGGTAGATCCGAAGCTCCCGTATTCCATAATTGATCTCATGCAATTATTGAGGGTCATCATGAACCACTTCTCGGCTCTCGTCACGTGACTCGCCTTCAAACCCCCGGGATTTCAAAAAATTTGGCTCGCTTCGGCTTTGCAATTCACTTGGCCGGTTAACGTTACTGCCAATGCATGGCCGAGCCATGATATCTGCATGCACCACTACCAAATTCATCTAGATCGGGGCATCAGTACCAATTCCAACCATAATCGCTTAATGGTTTCTTGTGGTAATCCAAGCAGAACTCGTGTTCTTTGTCTGCCCCAAAAGCTTACATTTCGGAACAGATATATTGCGGCTTCGCCCTTTGTAGCGGCTTCGCCCTTTGTAGCGGCTTCGCCCTTTGTACTCCCTCGGACAATAACTTCTAGCGCATTGAGTACATCTTCTATTCCTTGTAAAGGGGACGGAAATTATGCGGTGCTGTCACGATGCCCCTCAAACTCGGGCTCCGTATTTCCGTCAGACTTCTCATTTTTATCACGATGCTGCGAACACGAGGACAACTGTGATCCGCCGGAGTACTTGTTCGTCCCCTATTTATGTTGGACAAAGGTTGACAATTACTAGGCGCATTTGAGCCGGTTCGCTCAATCGCAATTGCAATCGCCATGATGCATGAGATATGATTGCGGCATGATGACTAGTCATGAGTCGTGACAGAGACTCAGATGAATCCAGAATTTTCGAAACTGTGCGGGATACACAGAAGGGATATATCTTTGATTATTATCCATAATCAAAGAAAGGTATTGCTCTGCTGCGGCGAGTATAACTATTGTGAGTATATAAGCCCGGAAATCGAACGATATCTACACATCCCTATGGTCGATAGGACTTCCCCTAAGTCACGTACTGATCATACCGTACTCGTATCGGTTCTCGGCAAGCGACCTCGTGAGGGTGGAGATACTGACTCGGATGAGGAACAGGTGCGCTTCCTCTCAATTGACTATGCGTCGTGACTGCGATTTACAGCTAGTACAGGAACGTGTGCTGGACACAATGAACCAGGTATGTGATATAAAAAGTATACAATATCTACTCTAATCCCTTCTCAAGGATCGTGCTAGCAATCAAGATGAGGGCCCTTTGACGACCACATCAGAGGTATGCTGCCAAGCATCCCGATCCAATACATCTCTAACCTACATGACTCTAGCAGAGTAGTTCAAAAGGTAAGGAACGAGACTTGGAGAAGGTCCCTCCCAAGAAGAGAGGCCCTTTGACGACCACATCAGAGGTATGCTGCCAAGCATCCCGATCCAATACATCTCTAACCTACATGACTCTAGCAGAGTAGTTCAAAAGGTAAGGAACGAGACTGGGAGAAGGCCCCTCCCAAGAAGAGACCTAGGGGCACCGATATTATTGATGCAAGTGTACTTCAAGTTTGGCTTGATAGAATCTGAGTTGAATCTTGTGTACATAGGAGCCATCTACAGCTCCATCCGGCAGCTCTGTCTCTCGAATATTCAGAAATGTGTATGCCACTCGACTATTTGGCATTGGATCACCTGCATCAAACAGTTTTTCATTCCGTTCTGATACCTTACACGATGTACAACTGGTGAGTGAGTATTTCTATGTTCTTGATTGTGGTTCACCATTTTGGCAGGCTCGAAAAACAGGACCATCTGTCGCATTTGCACCTCATGTTCAGATTGTGCCTGCATCAGGTGGTCGCACTGGTGCTACCGAGCCACTAGCCCCCGAAGCTGGCTCTCCAGAAACTAGCAGTGAAACAGATAACAAAACCGGCAGCACATCCATATCGGATGCGCTACCATCTACAGCTGACACCAACCCTCCAGCCGATCAAAATCCACCCATCACTTCCCAGAAAGGTGGCAGCAACACTCACAACGCGTCACGCACTCCTGACCTCATCCAATCACCACGAGGCCTTTCATCAGTAACGCAAGGTGATAGCGAAGTCAACGGCACAGACCGAATTAACAACGTAGGTGCAAGCAATGGGATGGACACCGACCCGAGTAGCAGTGGGAGTATAGCTCGTGCTCAGTCACGCAGGGAGCGTACAGTGCGCTCAGTTTCTTTGTTACTTGACTCAGAAATAACATCTTAGTACTAGTTCGTTCCAGCGTCTAAAGACGATTTCGATATAGTGAACACGGGGCTGGGTCGCATAGAGACACAAATTGCCCATCTTACGACTGTTGTGGAGTCTCGTCGCAGTTCATTTCGCAACGAGGCTCTTGATGATGCTTCCAACGACGGCGATACAGAAGAGACCCCACCTCCGCGGTGGTTTAAGAAGACCGGTCCTGTGAAGCATAGATCACAAAAGGCAAATAAATTCCATGTGCGTTTTTCATGTCTTTCATGATTTCAAGTTATTGACACTGACAGTTCGCAGGAGCTTATACGCGAGCACACTCGAATTTTGATGAAGCAAGTTGGTGATGACGCACCATTTACAGGTGTAATACTTCCACACGAGACTTTGCTCGTGAACTTCGACCCTCGCCGCGGTCCTTGCTGTGCTGTGGAGAATTTCACTATTGAAATCTTGGGAAAGCCCAAGTCTGCGTGGAATATCTCTGCTACTAAAGTATTCGCGCGTGATTTTGTCGCCCACCATCCCAATTACCAATATGATGCTGTTAAAAAAGCATTTTCCACACATTTGAGATCCTTAAAGCGCGCTTATAAGCAGGCAGGACTCGATGAGGCGGCTTCGAAGGCGCGTCAAAAAGAGGATCGGAGAAAGGAACGCAAACGTTCAGTATGTATTCATGACATGACATTCGAGTTTGGTCATTACCTCTGACATGTTGGCAGCTATATCACAGGCGTTTGGACGTTGCTCGTTCAGTTTCGGACCTGCGATCTCACGTCTCGATGCTTACAAGATTTGGTCCTGATGGTATGAGTAGCGACGAGACGGCGAACGAGAACGATATCCCTCAATACCGCATACTCGGAAGGCACTGGCGCAGTCTGGAAGTTACAGCTTGGCTTCGTATATTCGATGCGATCTACCGTCACAATCGATATGGCCCTGCGGGGACTGGTTCACGGGGCAACAACGCTCGAGTGCGATTTGAGTCCATGTCTATGGGTCACCCGCAAAGGGCAGTCTGTCGACTTCCTCGTAATGCTTACCGTGTTGAGTGGTATGATGGTCTTGATGAATACGACCGGGAAGAACTTGACAGGTGTGAGGATGAGGTTTACGCCTTCACGCACGTTCCTAACATTCAACTGTAAGTTTCTACTAGTGTTTTCATTCAATTTTTACTTTCATGGGCTCATGCTATTATGTAGTGCCGCACAGAGGCCAACCGGCGAGCCAAGTCATCTTCGACACTACACGTGAAACATCCAGCTTTGCGCCGAATCACACTATCGTATAAATACTTTGTCCGAATTTCGCATTTCCAGCTCCCATTCATCAGTAAAACCTCGAGTCTATTTTTGGTTCTGAGTTTAAGTTTGCATGGGTTTCTGCAGAGAGATCTCAAGAGACATCACGCGAAAATAGAAAACAAGGCCACTCGCCCTCTGAATTGTACTTCAGGCTATGTTTGACTGGTCTTATGTAATCACAAAGACCTCTTTCTAAATTCTATTGCATTTGACCAACATTTGACAAGCGTTTGATGTCGCTTATCTCAGGCCTCTGCAAGCCTTAACCTAGCCACAAAATTTCTTGGAATGGCGAACAGGTCTTGAATTAATGAGCGAAAATGTAAGTGTTACCTTTGCAGCTACAGAGGAAGTTGATCACATAAAGTATGGATTCGAATAAGCACGGCAGTTCGTATTGCAGCACCGATTCCCTGACTCTGGGCCCATCAGAAAAATGACCAGCAAGTCACATTCATTCGAGCAAGGAAAGGGAATCACCAAAGTCTTCTTTCGTCAAGACATATCAAATATGTTGGCCACGCTTGCGAAGGTGGCTCGTTTTCTCAAGTGTCTTGTACGATCAGCTAGCTTGAGATATCCAGCCAAAAGGGTAACATCAGCATTGTTCTCGTGTCAACTGACGGTGCTATTCTAGTCTTTGAAGTCATTCATTAATATTGTATTCTTATATGCCTGCTTAGTAGTCGCATTCATCATCGCAGTCACCCCAGTAACCAGTTCGCGCTTCCAGTTTCTTCTCTCAACTGTCGCTTACGTTCTATCCAGATTATCGCTATGTATGAGTCCTCGGCTCACCCACTCTATACACCCGAACGCGCGAGACGTTCTCTAGCCTATCTCGATGGAATTGTCCGCCAATTAGGCTTGACGTTCTTGGACAGTAATGAACCAGACGTGTTGACATTCACCCCTAACGCTGTACCCATCACTCACAGACGCCGCCCCTTTGATCAAATGTCTAAGGACGGGGTCCGTACCCCTCATGCAATTTCTCGCAAGTGCGACTGTATCCCCCTTCCAAATTCATCCATCGCTACGGAGCAGTCATCGTCCTCATGGTCTTTCACGCCACCTTGGGATCCCTCATGGACCCCTGAGGAGATGCACAAGGAATCTTGCAGGAGGCTGTGTTGGAGCGCCCTTAACCTCGTGGCTAGGTACATGTCACATTGCATCGCATTTCAGAAAGAGCCGAGCGATCTTTTCCTAACCGATCCTTCTAATGTTTGTTCCTTATCCATGCATTTAGGTTAGGCTGACAGTTGAACGGTTCCGGTTGTTCCCTGGTGAGATATCACAACGAGGGTCCAACGAGCACAAGGCGCAGTCTTCGAAAGAATCAACATGGGCGCTCTATTGCCGCAGCATGCTCCTTTGGATTTTCTGCACCACTCGTCTCCGGAAAAATGCTTTTAGCAACACAGAGACAACCGACCTTGCGGTTGAAGCTTGGTCAGAAACCCTTGAAATTCAGGATGCCTTGGATTCCCACACTTGCAACCTCGATATGGCATTGTTGTACATGTGTCGGGAGTACGTCTACAAGTACGTCTATTTTGTCCCCTTAGTGTTTTCCATTGATGATAATAACTTGCTGCAGCACACAGATCATAATTACCCAGATTTTACGAGCATAAGTATCTGTTTTTGGTATGACGTCAGACGTGCTGATGGTGGCGTATCTAGTGGCCATGCCGAGGCTGGAAATTCCCCTCAGTTCAATCGTAAGCAGGCTGAGCAGTGGTGTAAGTGGCTCTATTTTCAGGATGTATTGATTGATTGTGACGTTGGCAATGGCAGTGTACTACCAGAGCCTCTTCATCCGCAGAGTTAAAATGTCAATTCACCATCTCGGGGATCAAGACGGCCATCTTTTCACCAGGCAGCCGTTCCAGGTTACTTGGTTTGCAAGCCAAGTAGCAATGTAAGTCCAGCATGCATTTAGAGACTTCGCCTGCTCAATACGGAAACCAGATGTCTTGCTCTGTGGGAGGAGGACAAGTCACTTCTTGATGCTTTGGAAGTTGCTAAGGACGTCATAGTACCAGTCGACGTACTGAATACGTTGTGGCCTTGCCCAAGTCAGTGATATAAGTTTCTCATCATCATCACTGATCTGATCGGGATTTTTAGTGTTATTGAGCAAATGCGACGACTTGCATAAGCGGGTGACGGAGGCTTGCCACTCCGTCAATATTGCTGCGCCACTGCCACCCAACTGTTCGCTCCCTCCACTTCTCCGGGGTGGCCCATGAACAATCTCGGATTCAACAACTCATACCCAAAGCCTCCTCGCCTACGATCCATTGCAAATATTGTCCCCCTGTTAGTTTACGCCAGATGCTATGTCAATATTGTTTCGCTTTCTGCAGCGTTGGTTATTACTGTATTCGATCTCCCTTACTCTTTCTTCCTTCATAATTTGGTCAAACTTCGCAATAATTTACATCACCTGATGGTTTCGAAACCTGTTTGTATTGTACCATTTCTGATACCCCATCGATTGTCGATTTAGCCTGCTGCCTGTTCTTCAATAACATTATTGACGACTTCTCATCCCCGCATAGAGGATACCTTGACGATGAAGCTAACTTTTTACCTTTTGTGAGTTGAATGGTGCTGAAATGTTTTTGATTCCGACGATTTGCCACTACGAGGTCGATCAGGGGATTAAGAAGCAGCTGGATTTTCGTTCCACTTGAGGCATACGGACACGGCATAATACTCCACATCATTGGAGAGATCACAATTACAATGCTGTACAGGCATCCTAGTGTAAGCAACTACATAGGAGTATGTATGTAACAGCGTTAATGAGTGTGCTTCGTTGCATAATGAAATGTCCGATTGTTCAATTTGTGGACAGTATAATACCTAAGTCCTTCATGAATGCCGGCTTAGCATCCCCTGTGCCGATCCTCTCTGGATTCAGGTCCATGGGCTGCAGATATCCTGAATCGTGCGCGGCTTGCATGGGATGAAACCAATGGTGAGTATGGTAAGGAAGGCGCCCAGTGGGTATATCCATTGATCACGTGCATATTCATGACGGATTTGCCCTGCGCGATCCAGGTAAGCTGTGTGCTTGTATGGTCAAGAATGGGTTCCAGCAGCGCGTCCCTGTACCTCTGCCAATACTCAGAGATACGATTCTCCCATCTTCTTTGATCTAGCCAGACAAGCGCGTCAAATTTGATCATGAATGCGTTGAAGATGAACTTTCGCTCTGGCAGCAATGTACCAAAGACAAATTGGATGCGCATGGTCTGCTGTTCCAGGTGCCATTGTGTAGTTTCCTGAGAAGGGATGTCTCTTTGAAGTTTGCGGGCCATGGCGATGGCATCATCCCGTTGGCGAACGAGGGCCCTGTCATTCCCTATGAGACTCCTGAAGAGAGCCATTGATATGATTGAGCGTTCGTCCAAAATAGACTCCACTTCAGGGACATCAGGAGGTACCAATGCGATGAATTGAGGTGCTGATAAACTGCTCCGTGTGTGGGCTGAAGGAGGTGCGTGCGAGGACGTGTAGCAAGTACAAGGCGAGACCGAGGTACTAGATGACGTGTCCAACGGCAGGGTGCGAAGTTAGGAAGGAAGCGATGCGCAGTGTATTTAGACCGGACCTTCATCCGCACTGCGAGAGTTTTAGTCCCGCATTGGGCGAACCAACTGTCAAAAGAACTCGAAACGGCACCATGGGTATTTTGGAGGAAGCGGAGTGAGGCCGGCGATGACCAACGTATGCTTTTGGACGAAGAGATATAGAAATAAAACGAGGGTACTTATTTCTACCTTTAGCTAGAGAAGGTTCAAAGCTGTTTAGTAATATTTCGTTCAAGCAAGAGGAATAACAACACCAACATTCTGCTCCATATTCCATAGAAGCGCTCCAGTCCCCTTCGGGCGGAAAAGCGCTTGAATGTCTCTACGACCTCGCACTCTTGACAGTGCAGTGTACAGCTATCCATGCGCAAACAAATCGGTGCGCAAGTCGATTGACTGTCCAGCTTGAACCCGCTGAATTGAAGGTGAGGTAGAATTTGCACTTCTACGAACCTGCGATAAAGACTCGTGATGCAGACACGCGCGTTCCATACTAAACCTTTTTCGACTGACAGATTTCATTGAATAGCGCATACCGCGCCGACTTTGAGGTCCAATCGATGGGGAGGTGTATTCGGATGAGTCAACATTACGAGATAGTCCGGAGTTTGTTCAGGTGCATCTGGAGGTACCTGCTCTGCTTCCTTGAGAGTGTCAGAACTGAAGTACGATTATGTTCCGGCTGTCAGTATGTTTCGTCATTGTCCGTGTGATTCCATGCTCACCATAATCTCCTGGCAATGCATCTAATATAATATCGTTGAATTCGTCTGAAAGGTATAGCATTTTGAATGCCATGTTCCCTGCAGTAGGATCCACTAGAACGGTGCAGCGGGAATATTTCACGCTAGCTAGTATATTATAAGTAGTCAGACAAAGTTGTTTTTGACCTGGGGCAAATCGTAAAGGTCGCTTTGGGACTTGTCCCTTTTGTACAAGTTGCTTTCAACTCGTCGTCGAGCCTCTCACTTTCATTGTTCCTTTAACATCCTTAGTCCGACACATGTAACTGCCAACTATAAAATGATATTAATCTAATGGACTCCTTCTATCGGCAGACCGATACTCTCAGTTCCACTACTCATATGAAGCACCACACTCATACAAGTTCTCGCCGTCTTTTCGCGCGATAAACACGCCATATCGGCAGGTACTTCGGCAAGAGCGCGATGTTAGTTTTTTGTGGAATATTTAGAGAGTCGTGCTAACTCTTCAACCAGCCTGTCGCAGTTCACCGTCAATCTTTCCCCAAGCCTGGGGAACCGCATGTATATCTGAGCTCTGATGTATTTAGACGGGGAGTAGATGTAAGCAACTCAAATATTTTAGTAGGGAAGCCTGTATGCTTATCTCCTCAGCCATTCCCTATTCACCGACAGTCTTTCGAGGAAGTGTTACCCAGCCTCACGGAGTGTCTCGAAAAGCAGGCGCTATCTCGTCGCCAACGACTTGTAAATGTTAACTCACTTTCCGTTGGCTCCCCTGAAGAACCCATATCCTTGGACCTACGCAATGTGATGATTCCAGATGCCTCTCAGCGTCAGTCCCCCCAATCTTGTGGTCAAAATGATCTTGATATCCCGATACAATCCCAAACTCTGGCTTCCCCTGGATCACAGGCCTGCGACCTATCATTGAGATCACGCTCTCCATTCCCTCGAGGAAATCCTGATAACCTCACCTCTCCAGCCCGGCTACTTGAATCACCAGAATCTCACGTTCCAGTTGTACCAACTGAATATCGGCTCATTCCTGGTGTACCGTCGTCTACGTCAGCCAGCAATTCAACTCTCAACCATCCTCAGAGCAATGCCTCCCAACACAGAGTCCGTCGCCTGGAGCATAAAATTCGTGGACTCGATCAAATGATGCATTGGTTTGATTCCCGCGGCTGTGAGCCTCTTCTTGCTCCCCCACCTTGCGAGTCACTTGAGTGCGGGGACCTCTACATTCATCAGTCACTTTCCACATCGAATACTCGTCAGATATGGATATGGAGTGCTCAGGAGAGCTGGGAGGATGCTCAAGAACACCAGGCTCATCCTCTCCTCCCAATGCATCGCCTCTGGTTCGGCGCAACCGGAGAACCTCGCTGGGTCACTCAAAAAACAATAAGCACGTACAAGGGACGCCTTAAAGTTTCAGGTAAATTGCAAGTTGTATCAGTCTAGGCAAAGTCTAAAGCTGTGTTTTACTGTCTTAGCGTCCAAGACCTTACCTGCGATGGAGGTGTAGGCGCTTATAGCCTTCTGTTGTCTTATCCCCGCCGTCTCAGCCATCTATGATCCGCCGAGTACGAGCGACGTGTCCGGGCCTCAATTCTGCGTCACTGAGTCCCGCTCCTTCGCCCCCGCACAACCCAGTACTTCATATATTGGCTCGTGTTGTAGTTACTTTGTCTAATTTTTATGGTCCAACTTTCTTAGACGATATATGCTTGATATGCACCGAATAAGAATAAGCCCGTAAAGAATGTTCTATAGACTATAATCGCTTTCGTTTTATCCTTCTTTTGCATGTCGTGTCATGTACTCCCTGATAGATCCGCTTGATGGCCTGATCATGTGATTGTATCCGTAGAACTTGATGCGATAACCAACCATTAAATATATACCAATAGGTTCATCTTCGGGACATTCAACGTTGCGCTCTCTTCAGATATGTAACAGATCATGCGTGTTGTCCGCGATAGGTTGATCAAAACGCCGGAGGATGGCGTCATAATCATGGGGCTTGCGACACGTGCTCAGTCCATTTACTCCACACTTTGTCCCTCTGTTTCGATTCAAATTCGATCTTTGTTCCAGATGCTATTTGGTGAGCCGAATAGATGAGACATACTAAGAGGAATTTAAGATTGGAAGCGAGCATAAGGCGCAGAGAGGGAGAAAAGAAGACAAGAAGAAACAAAACGAGGTGGCATGAGTAAACGGCAAGGCAGGCCGGCATGATCGAGCGTGACGGCAGAAAAATGGAGCATAGGATGTGGTGTTAGCGGGGCCCGGGTGTCTACAGTGTACACCAATCTTGTGAAAGACACTGATGCTTGAGATTGATGCCAACATTAATGCTCACGGGCACCAACACAATGCTCTTGCGTCCATCGATTTCTGCGATTTTGGTGTGCTAAAGAAGTTAGTAAAGGGTTTGGGTTTACGAGAAGTGGTGGGATGGCTACCATCACCGCACATGTACTTTCTCTGATGTGAAGGCTTTTCGGAGTGATTGGACCTAAACAAGGCTTCAGTCTAGGCACCAGCAGCAGTGAGTTATTGACGCACACCTTCGAGACCAGGACCAGAGCAGGGATTCAGGCTGAGGTCTAGAGTTTCTAATCAAAGATCCATGTCCCATGAAAGGGGGGAAGGATACGACGATTAACTCGGAGGGGAAACATGTTTGAATTGAACATCGGATAAAAGCGAGCAAGACGTGCTTACTCATGACAACGATAAGAAGCATGTACCCATACAGTGGAAGATATTGGAAGACGTCATACGTGAATTGAGCAATGCGAACTGGTTACTGGGGTGAGCAGCCTTCGCAAGGGTTATGTCTATCCATTGAGAATTCAGTGACGCTTCCAGCCAAGCCAAGCCTTAGCCAGACCGCGCGCTCCCGACCTGCAGACCCCAATTCCATCTCACTCGATTTCATTAGGGTTGCTAAAGCTAACCCCGCAAAAACAAGTGAAGGTTGCATAAGCGAACGTTCTTCAGGGTTGTATAGGCTGTGAACGAAGTCTGGAACATTCACGATCCAAAACTATTAGATTTGAAGTACAACCGGCATCACAAACATGTACGCATAGCATATCATGAATATAATCCTTGCAATGCATAGGGAATGCAGACGCACGAATCTTCATACACTCGCATGATCGCATACCATAATCGTAACGGTGCTTGCGCACCAGTCCCCGACTCCTGATTCCGGCCTGCTCGTTCTCAAAATGGCATGCACTGCAACGTGTCATCGTATTTCAAGTTGAGGATATATCGACGTGCTTTAAAGTCTGTGGTGTCTCACAAATAAAGGACCAGGCTGAAGACGACATTGAACGAGCTAAGGACGAACCTATTCAATTGCTTCAAGAAATTCCTTATCCCAATGAAAACGAAAAAAAAACAGATTTAGAACTGCCGTCGCGCAGGTTTGGATATCCAAAAGCGGTGAGATCCATGTAATGGGACTCGGCACTCAGCGCTCAGCTACTGACAAAAGTATGATGGTGAGTATTTGCCGAAAACTGTAGAGCAGATGAGAATAAAGTTAAGATTCTGTCCAAGTGCACAGCTTTGCACATCGGCTGACGCATGGGAATTCGTTTGTGTTCGACAAAGCTTCCACTAACGTGGGAGTTCGGGGAAAGGTCAGCAAAAATACAGGTAATATTCTTGCCTTTGTGAAATATGTACGACGTACTATATGATCTTCCTCATACTCGCTTCGCTATCAATGCTATCGGCTTTTCGCAAGATGGTCGCGTACTCGCTAGTGGTGACGATGCCGGATATATTCGGTTCTTTGATTTTCCACTTGGAAAGGAATCGCGTAGACTGAGGGTCACTACTGCTGTAACATCACTTCTATGGCATCCAAACAAACCTGATGTCGTTTTCATTGGTGATGCGAGGGGCAGTGTCACTGTCATGAACCTTCATGTAAAAGTGAGTGCTAATAATGATACTATTCGAGTCAGGTTCGCATCTAAAGTCTATCTCGAGCGTCAGGCCCAAGGTTTTTCTCTTCGCACTGGGGTTAATGCACCAGTAGATACATTGGCCTATGATGCCTGCAATGGGCGTCTTGCTGCAGGAGTTGGTACTGATATCGTTCTGTTCAACCATCCTGAAGGTGACGTGAACTCCGAATCCCGCAGAAAAACACAAAGGCTGAGATTTGCATAGACCCTTGGACGTTTGGTTTAAATCTTCCGCCCCCACCTATGGCCTGTGCGGATGATGACAAACTCTTGCTACCCTTGCCCCGCGCCCTGAAATTTAGTAATAACGGACGTTCTCTCATTGCAGTGTATTTTCAACACGGTATTGTGTGGGCGATCTCATTTTACACCAGCAGAAGAAACTCAATTGTTCGTCGTTCAAGCTCGTGGCTGATAAAGTCTCTCCAACCAGAATGGACTATCTGGCCTAAACGCACACATGTGTAAGTGCATTATTTCAGGATCGCAATGATAAAGCGATGTTGACAGTCAATCAGGGGAGGGGCCTGTTTCTCCGCCAATGGAAGGAATGTGGTTGTGTCGAATCTCTTCGACGGCTTCGATTGTTACGATATCAACAATGGCAGGCACTTGGCTAACCTCCCAACCCCGATCATCCACAACGTCCCACTACCTTCACTGTTTATCGAAGGTAGCCAATCGATATTGTGCGGGAGCTCCTGTGGATACGTTTTGATATATTCTGGAAACATGAATAGCGTGCTTCAAGTATTAAGACATGATGGTATGCGCCTTCAGATTAATGTTACTGCTACTATCGACTGATTTCGATGCTCCCTCTAGAGCACGACATCATTCAGACATTGGTTCGTTTGCAGTCATTATTTGGTCTGAACTGGCGTTGATCCGTCGGAGAAGGCCTATTGCAGAAGTGACGCGAGCTTCATCGCAACAGCCTCATCTGAAGCCAATTTGGACAATTACATCTGGATCTGGAGGGCAAGCACAAGTGAGAGATACTTTCTCCGGAACATCTGTATAAATTCTCATAGCAGTGGCCAACGTGGCAGCTTCGCAACATGTTCAAGTAAGCTGCAAACATCATCATTTCCTAGAGCGCCATACTGATATAAGAAGGGTTCATCACGATCACGCTGGTGTATTAGTTTATCTGCTATGTTGCTGATATTTCTTGCGGTGGTATTTTTTGGGATTAGATGTTCAGGTGTCAATCCAACGCAGGTCGGTCTACATTCTACTTCATCCTTCTCTCTCCCGCCCTCCCTCACAGCTGACAACACATCCGCGTAGATAGAAAATCTTGGAAGTTTTATAAGTTGTGACACCATCTGGCCGGTCGTGTCATTGAAATTTTGAGGACATCTCGGACTTCGACTTTTCGCCCCATTCGCCCCGTTCGTGCCATTCGTCCTGTGACTCCCATATAAGCGCTGTAATTAGTAGTGACAGATGGGGCCTTCCGCACCTCTAAGTAGTAACGGATATAGCAGGCCAGGGCTTGGTTCAATAATAATCCTACTCAATAACGATTTTATTTGACCATTTTATTTTGTAAGGTCAACAAATAAAATAGGCACGTTATTGAGTAGCCATTTTATTTTGCACTCGGCATACTGTATCGAGTACGGAGTTTGATATGAGAGAGCTGCTGAAATGCCGACTGGGTGCAACTAAGTACGAGTGCTCAACATCACAAACACTGATGCCAACAT
Organism: Suillus fuscotomentosus; assembly: GCF_016647785.1. Taxonomy (NCBI): domain Eukaryota; kingdom Fungi; phylum Basidiomycota; class Agaricomycetes; order Boletales; family Suillaceae; genus Suillus; species Suillus fuscotomentosus. The sequence continues at coordinate 968,907 of NW_024539520.1, forward strand.
GGACCAGCAAGAAAGCACATACGGTCACCACAACACCCCAGAAAATATGCTGCCCATGTACGATCAGTCGATGGGGCAGATATGGGACCTTCCCATGATGCCAGAGTGGCCATCAACCATTCTCCAGCCTCAGAGACTGGACCAGGCTGATCTGTTCTCGATCACGAATGACCACAATACACATCAGTTTGCTGTCAACAGCGTGAATCAGCAGCATATGGCCCATGAAGACTTACCTCTTGGACTTGCACCCTTCCCACCTCCACTCTCCGAATTTTACAATCAGCACAACCTCATCTCATCCCCCTTCACCCAAACACAACAAGAAAACACACACCTCAGTCATGGTGCCTCCAGAGCACCAACTACCCCAGCTGCCAAAGAAAATTTAATCATGCCGCCATCCATGACAGCAGGAAGGAAAAGAGCACCACGCTCCCACACAAAGAATGAAACACCATCACGACCATCATGTGGGCCTGCAACTGGAAATGCCAGTGAGCAAGGGACAGATGGCCCACCTATACTGCAGATTGGAGTGCAGCAAGGTGGTGAAAAGGGCAGCCGAGGGCAAGGAAAGGGAGGGAAGTCAGGTCCTTTGAATCGACGAGAGGGAGGAAACTCGGACACAGAGATTGCAAAGCTTGGGGAGACTGATGTGAATGAGTCATCACTCAAGGTCCCTGAGAAGAAAGCTGAGAAAGCTGAACCTTGTGGACTCACAGAAGAAGAGAAGTTACTGACCATCTGCATCGGCCAGTAGGATGACAGCAAGTGCTTCAAAAGACATTATGGCGTGCGGGGAACTATCTGCCATGGTGGTGTGAACGTGTTTCAACGACACATGTGCCAGTGAGCACAGTCCAAACACCTGCGCCTCGCTTAGCAGATTTCAAGCACCGCTATGTGTGTGCCGAACATGTCGCTTGTTCATTTTATTTGCATTTTATTTTGGAACCATTAGCACAAACTGTCATGAAATAAAATGGTCAAATAAAATTGTTATTGAGTAGGGCTAATCATTCAATATTTAGGTGCAAGGACTTGTAAGATTTCTCCTCAGTTGTGCATAGTAATGGTAGCTGTGACTATAAATACAGATGCCGCTGGCTAACAATATCCATACCTGGCGCCAGCAATGTCTACCCTTTGAGCTCGCTGTTGTGCACAGCGAGCTCAACATTCTCGCTTATTTCTAGGTCATTTCTCAGCGCATTTTTTGTACTATAGAGAAAAGAGTAAGCACAATCAAATCATGTATACATCGTAAGCCCTGAATTATGTATAGAAGCAGTAATCAATAAGTCCACCCTACCTGGTCCAACCAACTGATGAGTCTGCAGCGATGTGCAGTACATCCTGCAGAACTTCAGAAGCCTCCTTCATGTTCCTTTCTTCCTCTTCTTTGTCATCTAGATCATCCACATCTCCATCATCTAGATTGGCCGCTGTAGTAGGAGCGTTGGAGTCATTTTGCATAGGTGAGAGAAAAAAACATATCATGCTCATTCTCATCGTACCACGCCATAGTGGGTTTTCACTGAGGTTGATGGTGCTAAGCGCTAATGACTGGCGGGATGGAGGTAGGACAAAGTGTCATAGTAGTCATGAATTTGGCACAAACACGAATGGGGCGAATCGGGGTGAAAAGTCGAAGACTGAGACTTTCTGGAAATTTTAGACCCATCACCTATTTTCACTTGATGCTGTGTCATAACTACATTTTCTTCACTTGCTTCAGTCATGGACTTCTGTGGGTTTAAGATGGCTTAGAACTTAAGAGGCAAGGATCTTGGTGGGCAGCAAGAAATATGTTGATAGAATTCAGAAACCATGGATCTTTTTGACCATCAGGAAAAACCTCCCACAGGAATTTTGAGAATGTGACAATATTTCCGGGAATTGCGGCAAGCTTTTGTCAAATTTTCAAAAAATTTGTGAAGTTGTCTACAAGCTAGTAAATAGTCACATATGGATGCATAACAGCCAGTAGATGTGCCAAAAAATATATGTATCTACAGGGCTCTCTTCTAGTTGAACCTGCCATGAGATATGTAGCCAGTTTATAGTGTATCAAAAATGTAGAGTTCACGCAATCCAGAACCACAGAGAACACGTACATATGCTTGCATTTCCCAAGGGTGCAGGCAGGACCTGACAGGTACTACAGAGCAGATACTGGTGAGAACATGGACAAAGGCAAGGACTTGAAATTCAAAGCTAGCAGGCAAGAATTGGGATATTGATGGGGGCTGGCATGTTTAAACAGGTAGGAGTCCGAGGGAGAATTCGGACATGTCTGCTGTAGGCCAGAGGGCCTTAGTGCTCAACTCAGCCTCAGCCACTCAGCAACAACATTAAGTAGGTGCTTACGAGAAATTGAAAATCAAACCACCGATGATTTAATTACTAATCACAGGGCTCCCACGGTTGATTTCAACAAATAATGTTTCTTTACCCCAGCATGCTGGTGTCCCTCTGACTGCAATATTACTGCTTGCAAGCTCCATCCTCCTTAGTAAGTTTTCCTCTCATGTTTCTTCACTGATCCTTATCACTTGCACAGTCTCACATCTCACGGCATCTCAATTCATGAGTTGTTATACTGAAACCATGTGCCCTCTCCTTTTCCTCTTTTCACTGCCCTATGGCTTATATTTCCGCACTTCACAGAAACACATAACTTAGTTACTCCCCAACTGCCTATTACTAATACTTACACCTGCCTGCTATGCTCCTCCATCTTCTTCAACACAACACCTGCCTTCAAGTCCCACAGACAAAGCACCTTGTCATCCCAGTTTGTGAGTGTATCGGTCCTCCTTTGAGCTCGAGCCATGCTGATCCAAGTCATTGCTCACCGTTCACAGCAAGTGAGTGTCTTGATCCTTGTTTGAGCAAGAGCCATGCTGATCCAAGACATTGCCCACTGTTCGGAGAGAGTGAGCGTGTCGATCATCATTTGCCAAGCACCATTGAAATTGTGCATCCTTAAATAGAGAGTGAGTCTAGAGCCTTGCTAGCAAATGTCATCACTGATCTGTGGGTCATGGGTATGGGTACAGGTTGAGTATGAGACTACCAAAGTCAGTGAGATTTTAGTTAGGGCATAGTGGGTTCAGTATGTAGAAAACAAAGTTGATTGATGCGCAAAAGTTTGATCAGATGTTAAAATAATATATCCTTTGCTCTGTAAACAAAATTGGCAACAAAATAAAATCTGATTTTTTTTTGTTTGCAAATCAACTTTTGACCAAAGTCAATATTACTAGTCAGCAGTCGACAGTTAACAGGTAAACATATGATAATTGATCAACCTGTGAACTGTTGACTACTGACTGTTGATGTCGACTTTGGTCAAAATTTGATTTGTTAACAAAAAAAAGTCAGATTTTATTTTGTTATTGATTTTGTTTACAGAGCAAAGGATATATTATCTTAACATTTGGTCAAACTTTTTTCTATCAATTGACTTTGTATTTTCTATTATATATCAGAGGAACAAAAGTGTAGAAATAAGTAGAACATAGGGTGTTATAAATTAAAAAAACTCCAAAATGTGATCAGAATCAAAGTAATATATTGCTTGCATTCATAGACAAAAATTTCCTAGCTTGATTCCAATGAAAAAAGAATAAAAAAGAATTAACCTCAGTCAAAATTTACTCAAAACATAAGTTTGAGACTTGTTGAAAATGTGATCATTATGTGATCCTATGCCAAAATGACAACAAAACCATATGCCAGGATAAATGTTATGTCTGATAAAAATGTGTAGACAAGATGATTATAATGTATATATGACAGGATAACTCAAATTGAGATAAAGTAAGAAAAACACAAGCCAAAATTTAATTTTTGTTAACATTATCTGCCAAAACCAAAGGTGACCTGAATCTGTCTGAGATCACGCTAGGTTCAACATTTGACCCATGGGCAAATTGGTTCCTGCCCCCAGTGTGGTTAGCCAGGGAGAGGATAGCTCAGTCAAGCAGATTGAATGATCCTTCAGCCATGGATGAATATGAGATCAATATCAAAAAGGGTACGTTGAGTTCCATTGTCTCCGTCGAGGACTGAATTAATATTGCACTCAGCACCTAGCAAAAAGGAGATCGAGCTTAGATTGTTAGAGGAGGGTAATGCCCGCAATGCAGCACCCTCTCGCAGATCTGTGGCGACATGGATATCAACAGGGTTAGCAATTGAAGAGGCTCAGATTGCATTGCTCATCGAGGTCCAAAGGATCGGAAGAAGATCCACCGAGACACAGAGATTAGACATCGCCCGTCAAAGAGATCGGCTCCAAGGCCAGATAGATGGATTTGCTCGGTCTGCTCTAACACATCTCGGGGAGGGATTTGATGCAGATGATGAACCTGAAGACTTGGACGTAGACATTCTAGATGATCTCGATGATGACCCGGCGTATTTCACAGAGACATCTCACACATGGACAAACTCTCCCGAGCTAACTGTAATCCCATTGCCATCAAACCTGGGGGTTGACAGATGCAGACGATGCATGGCAGAGGATCTGATTCCCCTGGAGATGTCGCTTCGTGAAGGGCAGGCCAATGATGCCCTTCACAATCTCCGCATTTACCTTTGCAACAAGGCCATCCTGTTCCGAACAACCGTTAGGCAGGCCAATTCCCAGGCCCTGAAAACTCGAGCTTGGTCCCAGGTGACGTCGGTGCAGCAGGCAGTCTCCCTCCATGCTAGCATATATACAAAGACAAGGAAGCAAATGATGAAACTTGAGCCGGGGCAAGACCAGCTTCAGAAATACAAACCCCTGCTTCGCGAGCAACTCAAAATCAGCACTGCAGTGGGCGACCCAAATGCCCGAGGTCAACGAAATGAATCTTTGGCTTGGTTTTGGTCTGTTGAAGTCGACCTCGGGGGTCCTGATCAATCGTGGAATGAAGAATGTGAGTTCCCGCTTGCATGTCATATCCTGCGGTTACCTGACTGGACCCATGCCAAGTTTACCGAGTCCATTGGCTGAGGGCAAAGGCACTACGGGATCGATGGAGGGAAGAAATGCTATTGGTCACATTGGAGATGGATTGGACATGTAAGTTCTTTTTGTGGAAAACAACCATATGGGGCGAGCACATGCAGGAATCATTGGAGAAACGACTTCCGGGTCACGGATGCTACGCCGGAAGGCAATCCCACATGTATTCATTGCTGGCACAGGATGCGCAGGCAGCTTTTCAAGACCTACAAAACGTGTTGATAGAGGCTGGAGATGAATGAACATTGTTTTCTCATGAAGTCCCTTTTTCCACATACATAATTGACGCCTGGGAATTGTCCGGGTCAGCCCATGTCGGAGTTTGAATTTCGTATCCATCCATCAGTGATTCTTATCTTCACATCTTGACCATCTTTCACTTGTATTGCCAGCGCCATAGTCCTGTATTAGCCATGTCTGCATCTCATGCATCCACTTCTGGCACTCTGAATCCCGGAAGCCATTACCGACCTCTGAAGCTGAGCCTTGCAACTATTTCCTGCACATTGGCAATGGCTGGATCGCGCGTCCGTGCAATCATCTCTCAATATCGGACGGAAGCTGCCAACAATGGTCTATCTGCTGACCGGATCAAGTATTTTAAAGCCGGGCTGCAATGGGAGATGAATGTATGTCACCACTGCCCTGATGACTTTGTTGGTCAATGCTAAGAATTTGAGCAGACATTTGTCACACCACTCCTGCAGTACTCCGCTTCACAGAATATCGTGTCGGTTCTTCCGGTCCCTGTCGCTTATATCCTTAAGTTGTATCCCATGCTGACCTGGAACACTGTTCCAGACGACGTCTTTTCATTCCACCTCCTTTCATTTCATGATGAGCCAATTGCAGGACATCCGTCCCGGATTGTGTTCGCATATACATGTCCATGGTGGATGGGAAACACCACAATCCCTGATCAACCATGGCAGTGGGATGAAATAATGGCTTCCTGCGTCTCTCACTACCAGTATTGGGCGGTAAGATGTCAGCTGAATTACCTTGATTGATGACTTATCTGTTTCAGCTTAATGTTGAGGATGATGCTTTGGTACTTCCAGAGAAGTTGAAAAACACTTCGACTCCACCACTCATGGGACTGAGATTCATCAAAGAACGCATGGAAGCATTGCTGGAGGAGCAAGATCAGGGCATCGAAGCTAAGATGGGAGAGGTGAAGATGTACACTGACATGTTAGAGAAATTGAGGAAAGGCAAAGGAGTGTAGTCCCATTCAGTCTTCATTGTATACAAGATGTAACATATTCTATGCATTCAAAAATCTCACATTCGAGTCCCGGACGCCCAGGTCCCGAGTCCCGAATTTCGGAGGTCGGAGGTCGGAGACCCGGAGCTCGGCAACTGTGTTGGGTGTCAGGGTATCCAGACCATTGGAGATAGCATGTGTGAGTATTTTGCGTTTCATGGTTTATGTTGGGTGAATATGGAATTGGGGATCAGGGACTCGGTATTCAGAACAGTGTCAAGTCCCAGGTCACGAGCTCCGAGTCCCGAGTGCCGAACCCCGAGTCCCGAGTCCCGAATTTCGGAAGTCGGGGTTCGGCGACCCGGAGCTCGGCAACTGTGTTGGGTGTCAGGGTACTCGGAGCATTGGAGATAGCATTTGTCAGTATTTTAAGTTTCATGGTTTATGTTTCGTGATTATGGAATCAGGTGTCAGGGACTCGGTATTCAGAACAGTGTTGAGTCCCAGGTCATGAGCTCCGAGTCCCGAGTCCCGAAACCCACACCCAGCAGTTGCCGAGCTCCGGGTCGCCGAACCCCGACTTCCGACATTCGGGACTCGGGACTCAGGGTTCGGCACTCGGGACTCGGAGCTCGTGACCTGGGACTTGACACTGTTCTGAATACCGAGTCCCTGATCCCCAATTCCATATTCACCCAACATAAACCATGAAACGCAAAATACTCACACATGCTATCTCCAATGGTCTGGATACCCTGACACCCAACACAGTTGCCGAGCTCCGGGTCTCCGAGCCCCGACCTCCGAAATTCGGGACTCGGGACCTGGGCGTCCGGAACTCGGTATTCAGAACAGTGTCGAGTCCGGAGTCCACAATGTCGGGGTTCAGGGTTTTGTTAAATGTGTATGGAAATAACAAATGTTAATTCGAGCGTATTTATACATCTTCCCCCAGTCTCAAATATCACTTGCTGAGGTCCGGGTGTCGGGACTAAGTACCCCGGCACTCCGGACTCCCATATGTCAAGTCCCGAGTTCCAATTATCGAATACCGAGGCTTGCATCCAAATTATTTAGTCCCACATATCACTTGGGAAATGCTCAAAATTGAGTATTGAGGTCCGGATCACAATTGGTACATGGTATTCATTTGTTGGAATGTATATAGGTCACAATGCTTGCTCTTTATTTGATCTTTCACACACTGTATGCACCATCCACACTAGCCCATCCACATGATGGAACACCAGCATAAATATGAACAGCATCCCTCATATACCATGCCCAAGCAATCCGATCCCCTTCCACATCATACACTCCATGTCTCACAATCTTTCCGGAAAACGCAATCATACAGCCGGAATTGTACTTGAACTCCAGCTGAAGGTTTGGCATTGTCATCCGAGCATTAGAATAGTCCCCCACGGTGGTGAGAATGTCGAAGCATTCAGCAATGGACATGTGGTCTCGATGATGGGGGGTTTCCCGATTGGAAATGATGGAGAGGGTGTTAAACACGGATGCCCAGTACTGCAGGGCCTCCGGCATCTGTGGCAGATCCTTGCTTACTGCTATATTTCCAAGGTTTGACAAGGTTCTCAACCCTGCCCAGTACTGCTCAGGATGCATGACTCTGAGTGCCGCGGACGCGATGGCTGCTGGCCTTGCAATGGCTTTGAGGATATTCTCGCAGGAAGGTCCCTTCAATGATGCAGATACCTCCGGATCTGACACATTCTTTGGGATTGGTAAGTATGACTGCCGGAATCACCATCTCATCAGATCCTACCTCGTGTCCCTGTTGAAACCATGCCGGAGATAGATTGATGCATCCGGGAGTTGCTCCAACATCTTCCGAGCCCCGGTTGAACAACCTTTGATTAGTTCGCCAATTGCCATCAGCCCTTACACTTTTTTCGAGGCTTGGAGAGAGCAAATAGGTGGCCTCCCTGATTTCCTTCTGTAGGTTCCATTAATATTCGATATCCATCGAGTAACAATGTATATTACACACCTGGGTGGTGTCTGTCAGGGCGTCTGGGAGATACCATGCAATGATGGCACCGGATGCATCAAGAATTATTGCAGGTTCATCGACCAACCTTTTGCCTTCATGGCCAGGAGGACACCTCTCAAGCAACCTCGCCTCTTTATGTTCATTATGCCCGGTGTCCTTCGGGGAGATCAATTTGCTATATCTTGCAATATCCATCTGCATCTGAACTGTCATGCAGGAATTTGAATGATAAATAGAATTTTCCGAATCTGCAGGAAGACCCACTGGGATTTTTAGATGCCTTTATGAGTACATCAGCCAAGCGATCGCACGCCATCACCAGATCAGTGTCTAGGTTGGGGGAAGGTATGACTGGGCCTCCTCCAGTCTTCTCTGCCTTGAATTTCTGTTCAGTATATTCCCCTGCTTCATAAGTCACAGTCAGGGCCCAAGTGCGCCAGATGTTTATGCTATCAGGAGGGGAAGGGGAAGAACCGTTCATGCTGGATGTTAATCTTGGGAAATCAGACGCTGAATGCTGGATGTCCGGACTTTGGTGTTATAGGGGGTGGAGATAGAGAGGATCAGATAAGGGAGCCATGGATAATTTTGGCCGCTGTCAAAGATGTATTATTATCCATTGCTCAATGAAATACTACCTGATTGGAAGTGTGCTGGTCATCAGATATTCATTTGTCGACTCCCGGGTCCCGGTACTCGGAAGTCGGTACGGTTGACCCATATTTGAGTGGTCGGAATTTGGCGTCTCATAGGGCAACACAAGCTTCGTACTGCCATATCAGGAGATCACCTGCTGCTCCGGGAACTCGGTAACTGTGATTTATTACCTCCTCTGAGTAAGGTTGACTCGCTGGTCATCAGATATTCATTTGTCGACTCCCGGGTCCCGGAACTTGGAGGTCGGTACGGTCGACCCATATTTGGGTGGTCAGAATTTGGAGTCTCGTAGGGCAACACAAGCTTCGCACAGCCATGTCAGGAGATCACCTGCTGCTCCGGGAACTCGGTAACTTTGATTTATTACCTCCTCTGAGTACGGTTGACTCACATTTTGGCGGTCGGAACTTGGCTTCTCGTAGGGCAACACAAGCTTCGCACCGCGGATTCCATATTCTGCAAGACAACCTAAGCACCATCAGAGGCCATGTCAAGAGAGCACCTGCTGCTCTCTTCAGAAACATCTGAACTTCGGTTGGCCATTTAACATGGAAAGTATTAACTAAATTATGTGTTGAGTTCCGGGTCCCGGAACTCGGAACTCGGAACTCAGAACTCGGTACAGTTGACTCCAATTCTGGTGGTCGGAACTTCGCTTCTCGTAGGGCAACACAAGCTTCGCACCCCGGATTCCACATTCTGCAAGACAACCTGTGCACCATCAAAAAGTATTAACCAACTTATGTGGTGAGTTCCGGGTCCCGGAACTCGGAACTCGGTACAGTTGACTCAAATTCTGGTGGCCGGAACTTGGCGTCTCGTTGGGCAACACAAGCTTCGCACTGCCATGTCAGGAGATCACCTGATGCTCCGGGAACTTGGTAACTTTGATTTATTACCTCCTCTGATTTGGTTGATGTACAACTACCTCAGCTCCATCATGTCTACAATTATGATACACATGGGCCCACCCATCTATATTTTATACCACCCTCGGCCCACCCGTCTAATACAACATCCCATACAACACCCTCGGCCCACCGGTCTAATTAATATGTGTCTGGGCCCACCCGTATAATACAATATTTTATAATACCCTCGGCCCACCCGTCTAATTTAATATGTGTCTGGGCCCACCCGTGAATGTGATAACAAGTACCTACCCATCTATCTCATACACATCTACCTTAATACACCCATCTGCATAATATCCAGCTACCTCGGCCCACCCGTCTACCTAATATTCATTTACATCGGCCCACTCATCTACTCTATATATTCCCTGCATGGGCCCACCCGCCTCCATCGGGAATAATTTGCCTCCCGGCCCATCCGTCATAGTCGAGAATATTTTTATCATGGGCCCATGGTCCGCTGGCCCGTATCATACGGGATATTATGCACGTCCGTTCCCTCGTATTATACGGAGATATGTCACTGTAGTATGTGCCGCTACCTGACACCAACAGCGTTACAGGTGACAGTCATGTGCATGCTGCTATTCTCAAAGCTATCCACTGTGGATAGTGATTCCAATGAAAATCATTGGAAAAAGTACTGATGCTGAAATTTTCATTGGAACTTCTACTGAAATGGCAGGTAGTTAATTTCATTGGAGTGCTGAATCCAATTCAGCACCAAATTTCAGCACCGTTTTCCAATGAATCCAATTCAGCACTGCTTTCAGCGCTATTTTCCAATGAATCCAATTCTCCAGCTTTGTCTGGCTTATGAAGAGTCGGAGGCACAACCTGATTGTGTTGGGCTGGTCTGAGATCTGAGCATTAGTGCGGGGAGAGACACAAGCAGGCGGAGCCGCTGGGAGGGCAGGAAACCTGCTTATGAATTCAGTTGTGCGCTGACTCTTGTGCAGCATGAATCAAGATAAGCATCTTTATAAATTCAAATAATTACAATATTTAACACCAAAATATGCTCAGGCTACAGTAATGGTACAGAGCTAAATAAGAGGGAGTGGCAGGTGGGGGCAAGGAATAGGAAATAATGAACGAGAGTTTGAAGGATGCCTTGTCACTGGTAGGAGAAGGGTGGTATATATTAGAAATTGTAGCTAGACCTATCAAGGATGTCATGGCTTAGTGGTAGTGATGCTATGTATGTTGGGCCTAAACGTACAAAGTCATCTGTTCCATTCTGGCCACTGGCAAATTCTAAATGGCTTATATCATGACACAATATGTTGTGTGATTAGTGTGATGTGTCACAGTAATTAGTAACATTTATTTTTGTCATTTTCGAGCACATTATTTCAGAGTAAAAATTCAGCACAAATGTCACTGAAATTTCAGAGTAAAAATCAGAACTTTCAGCACCTCGATTTCAGCACCTTGTACTATGAATTTCATTACATTATCACCTGATTTTACCTAATGAATTTCATTGGATTTACTATCCACAGTGTATTGCAGAGTATGAGTGTGACAACATTACTGACACTGCTACCATCTATTCCCCGTGATGTTCGTTCATTCTTCATACTTGATTCTTACTCTGACAATTGTTATGGTGTTGTGTTTATTATAGACTATTTTCAATCATTACCCCGTTTTCCCTCTCGAGCACGTCTTGTATTCAATGGCTGACTGTCATTCCACCTTTCATTGTTGATCCTCCCTCGAGCTCTAACCTTGCTGATCGATGTCATTCCTCACCATTTGCACTTTGCAGCATAAACACATCGCTCATCCCTTGACAGGATGTGATTATGTTTATCCTCGAACCTTGCTGACCAAACACATTGCTAATCCCTTGACAGGAGGTGAGCGTGTTGATCCTTTGTCGAGCTCAAGCCTCGCTGACCAAACACATTGCTGACCCCTTAACAGTTGGTGTGTGTGTTGATCCTCTATCCAACTCGAGCCTCATTAAACTCGAACCACCAGACTCAGAACGCTCTTCCCAGACCCCGCGCACACACGCAGTCTGGCGGAGCCAGACCCTCCTCACCAAACCACGAAAGCGAAGCTTTCGTGGTTTACTAACCTCTCTCTTCGGATATCATCTTCACTAACACCATCCCCAACAAACCTCACTCTCAACAGAATAAGTTCAACCAACCTCGACCAAACTCGAAACTCATCTCATTCCTAACCTTTCTCTCTTTCATAGTCTTCAAGTTTGTTCTTCTCCTCATCTCGTCAGAACTAAGTACGGCGCCCCTACAAAGCTCGAGCCTCACTGACTGAACACATCGCTGATCCCTTGACAGTCTGTGAGCATGTTAATCCTCTGTTGAGCTTGAGCATTGCTGACCAAACATGTCGCTGATCCCTTCAAAGAAGGTGAGTGTGTCGATCCTCTGTCGAGCTGAGCCTCGCTGACCAAACATGTCACTGATCCCTTGACAGCGGGTGAGTGTATTCATACTCTGACGAGCTCGAGCCTCGCTGACTGAACACGTCACTGATCCCTTTACAGAATGTCAGTGCGCTGATCCTCTGGCAATCTCGAGCCTCGCTGACCAAACACATCGCCAATCCCTTGACAGACTGTGAGTGCGCTGATCTGTTGAGCTTGAGCAGCCCATTTACCTTGTTCATGTTGCCCTTCAGCAGTACATGGCATCTCCCAATGACTAATATTCGTCGTGTCACGTATTTAGTCATGGATGAGGGTGATCACACGCTGGACATGGGTTTCGAGCCCCAGATACACAAGGTTGTTGAAGTCTGCAGTGACTTCGAGAAGCGTGCCAAGCTGATCAAACATCTTAATCAGATCAGCTCTGAGAATGCTAAGGCACTCATATTTGTCGGGATGAAATGTGTTGTGGACAACATCACCAAATATCCTCGTCAAGACTCAAGATGGCTGGCCAGCTCTGGCAATCCATGGCAACAAAAAACAGTAGGTTTCAATTTCTTACAAGCACACCATCAGGGACACCTACAAACTTCAGCTGCTATTCCTGCCTCCCATTGCGACCCAAAATCCTCAGCAGCCAAGAACGCCACTTCGATCTCCAAGATCTTTGACCCCATCCTCCATCCTGTCCTCTTTCCTGTCCTCCGTCCCATCCTCTTTCTTGTCCTCTTTCTCGTTGTCCTTCTCGCCCTCCATCCCGTCCTCCTTCTCATCCTCTGTCCCGTCCTCTTTCCCACCCTCTGTCCCGTCCTCTTTCTCGTCTTCTGTCATGTCGTCTTTCCCGTCCTCTTCTTTCAGCCTCAGCCCTCCGCATGATGCTTTGCTCTCATAATCTTCATGCACGAGCAGCGCTACCATACAACTGACGTTTTTTTTCAGTTTTTGATCAAATACTAATAGGATCACATACATTATCTTGGGGACCCATGCTAGACTGTGAGTTACGCGTTGATTGTAGAGCGCGTGTACTTTCCTTTTCAGCTATCTAGTCCATTATTCTAATTTCTAATTTATTTTTACATATGTTAGACATATATATATATATATTTGAGCTGGCTCTAAGCCCTTAAACTGAGTTAACCGTGGCTCGTTGAGCCGAGCCAGACCATAACTTATGTAAGCCAAAATCACGTGTTAAGTTCAGTTATTCATAGTTCGGACCACGGCTAAAGCTTAAAGCCGGACCTACAACACTAGCTGTTACCCTTGCTGCTGATCCTGGTGCGGCATTTGCCACGGATTTTGACGTGATTTCTCGCTGTACGTCCTGTCTTTCTTTCTGTTTTGTCTCTAAGCCAACGATGCGGCTAGGACTGGGATGAATACTTGAACATTGGAAGTACGTTAGATTACTGTGCTCGAACACAAGTGGAAAACTTATTTGGATACAGATTGTGCTGATACTTTGGTGGTGCGGACACCTTCAAGGTGTGAGCTTCTCTATGTACCTTCCCAGATTGCAACTGCTGCCAAGGCTTTCGGATTGGATGCCATAGATATGGTCCGTGGATTCTACTGCTATGTTTGACAATGATTCCCCTAAAGTCGAGCATCACAGGTCTGTGTCAACTACAAAGACTTGAATTATCTAAAAGACGAATGCAAAGATGGCCAGAGGCTTGGTTTCAACAGGAAGGTAAATCCTTTCTTGATTTGACGTGGGACACATACTGAATATGACCATTGTTTCTAGCAAGCCATTCACACCATTCACCCCACACAGGTTGATATTGAGCTTGCTCTTGATTGCATGCTTGATGGCCCTCCGAGCACCGTCACTGTTTCAGAGCGTCTGGAACAACTGCTGACCATTCGTCGAGCGTGGACCTTGTTCGAGTGGAAGAAAGAAGTTCGGGTACCCATGCCTGGTTCCTGCTGCACATACGAGCTTGTGAGGCATTGATCACAACCAATCCGGTTCACGAAGATTCATTTCTTCCTGGATACCATCCTCGTCAGCTCCTGGACACACGCTGGTTCGGAACGACATAGGCATCTCAACGAGAGACTTCGCCATCGATCCATCGCAAGATCTCATCGCTTTTGTCCACTTTGACGATGACCCGTGCGTCTTTGTCGTGTTTCGCTTTGTGTCACACAGATGACTGATTTTTGGATGTAGTGTGAACAATTCTAATTACACAGCGGTCCATATACACACTATCCCTTCCAATGTCAAGCATCCCGAAGCATCATCTCCTATTCTTCGCACCCTCACCCCGTCCATAATGACCAGCGCATTCATACAAATCGTGGATGATGTGATCGGGATGATGTTTTGGATGGAGCTCGACAATCCTTGCATCACAAATCTGGAATTGGAAGACAGGTCAAATACTTGTCGTAAGTGCCTGTCTATGAACACCTAGTAGCTTATAGCCAACGCTGGCTCTGCAGGATCGCGACGGCGACGACTTGCCCACCCATATCAGTGACTTTTCGTTAATTTCGAACCGTGCATACATGATCACGCGCGGGATAGACGGGGGTTCGATCCAAGTCTTCACATTTGGGGAAAATCAACATGAAACCATCCATGTCGCGAGCCTATCTCTCCTGAAGTCCCGCCATTTCGTGCACTGCGCGATTCATACAGGTCCCTTTGTGGCAAGGTGTCTTCCAAACGCGCCTTTCTGGACCAATCAGGAGGAGCGGATGTATGTTCTATCCGTGGATTATATCCAGATGTAATATGTGAACAATTGAATATCGAGTGCTCTAAGGAATATGTAAACAGCTTGAACATGTGACTATCGCGTGATCACTAATGGGGTTGCGTGTTAGTAAAGAGCCTGATGATCAATGTCATACTGCAGCCTAAGTACGTATGATTAATTCATAAGTATCGTATCGTGAAGACTTCACCGGCAGAGACCATGCTCAGGTCCTCTCGAAAAGGTATGTGATCTGTGGGGACACATTGGAGAGCACTCAAAGACACAGGAATTTGTCTTCCCGATTGTAATGTACTAGCCTGCCTAGCAAGTCGAGTCTGGCCGCTAGTCGAGTCAAGCTGAAGGCTCCTGAGCATTGGGCGCTCAAGCCTCGAGGTTCTGTTAGGTACATGACTGTGACTAACAATTATATTTCATTTTTGATGCTCTCAGGCTGCACACGAGTCAAATGTTGCTCGTTCAGAACCCATAGGCTAGGCGGTCAACCCAGCAGATGGCAACAGATGGTATGTTATACGTTCTCATTTATATTATTTTGTACTAAGATCTACATACTGGCAGACCATACAGCGGTACCTCAGGCAACATTCAATGTCTTCAGCCCTGCGATGGACAATCTATATGGTGGCACAAGGCCGCCAGCAGACAGGAATCGTGGATATGTCAAGAACAATCAATTTCTTCAGTTGTCCGGAGGGTTTTTTGGGTACATGCCACCTTCCAGCCCAGAGGAAGACCAATCGCATCCCACTACGAGCGCTGCCGGTGGGCCTGCGCCCATAGCCGTCAATCCGAGTCCGCCAGGCTCAGAGTCGCATGCCAGCGTGCCCATTCCATCATCTGACGCTGGACTGCCTCCATCCACCAGTTTCGAGTCAAGGGCCGCAACGCGTGGAAAAAGGACAATGGTTGAAAGCGAAGTTTTGGAGTCGGTGCTGGGTAGTCTTGAATTTACTGAAGAATCACACTGCGATGACTCGGAGGACTTGCAGTACAACAAACTCTTGGAGGAGATTATACAATGGGTATAGGCAAATCTATACTAGTTCAGCTTCCGGTACACATGCTACAATTCACGAACCTTGTATTTTTTCCTGCTTATCCGTATTGGGACAAATCCAAGTATGGTCAAGTCAGCGATAGCCGCATCGCTGACATAACATTAACCCAGCGACTTCAGGGTAGCTCAAGACTTCACTCTATACCACACACCCCTTCGTCAGTGTTAGAGCTAGGAGGGCCAGAAAGACTAACCAGGTGAGCAGCTTATGTTATGTGCATGACTTCGCTGCTGAATCTGCCTGTTCTCTCCTTCAAGTTCTTCGATCCTCAGGCTGTTCTGGTCCTCCAAATTGTTCTTGTTCTTGTCCTTGTTCCTGCGCGCCCTCTTTCACGTCTCTCACATTCTTGTCTATCGTATCTATACAGTACTTCAACGAGATACAGCTATCTTGTCGTGTAAGATGACGCTGACTTGAAACTGACTCGATTAAGACCACTCATTAGCTAAGCTGAAGAGCCACTGCGGTACAACATAGTATCCATGATTGTCGTAGTTTTTTGAAATTGTTCGAAAGTCTTTTCGACATTCACCATCATGTCAATAACTAGTGTAGTTTTCTCTATGTATCTTCAAGTTCTCCCCGATACTGCTGGTATCCAATCAAGGCCCAAGAAAAAATCTATTGAGCCCAAAAACAGACGCAGTTCAGCCTCAGATGAAGCCAAGTATCCAGCGGCTGAGGTGAAAACATCACACACTCCACCCAGCGCAAAGTCAAACGATCCGATTGTGTTCCCCGGTCCTCCAAGTTCTACTGGAAGTGCATCTAATCGACCGGGTGGTGCGAGCTTGCTCGATAGTTTTACTGGCTGGGCAGGCCAGAAGAATCTCAAACTTTCGACCTCAGGTAAATCTTTGAACTATACTCATCACATAATCCTATACCGACCCTTTGCCTTCAAGTTCGACGTGTGTTTAGAAAGGTCTCTCAGTTCCTTGAGAGGAAGTCTGAATCAGAGTTAACGGTGAGTGCCCATTCTCAAAGTGATGGGCCTGAGACTCATTTGATCGTTGCTTTTTTCAGGAGATTTTTGGTGTTGGACCGGCAGAATACACAACAATAGAACAGTTTTGTGAAGATTTCGGGTTGAAGCCTCGGTTCGTGCTCGAGTCGGACTGCAGACTCGGATGCTCATGATGACCATTGTCTGCATGACAGATTGACGTATATCCACTCCCAACGCACTATATTCCTAGAGATGCCCTCGGGGCTCCATGAAGCACCAATGGCCGCATTCCAAAGTGCATTCTACGATTTCTTTCGCGATATCCCCTACCCGAAGAGAGGGCTGATCAACGTCAATTTTTTGACCAACATCACACAAGATGCATCCATTCCTGACTTGAGGATATCCATTCAGAATGTACGAGACCGGCAAGCTACCCTCCTCATTCCTTGCATTGGCGAAACCGCGTTTTCACAGCACCTGTCCCCTCTGTACACAAAGTTGAGGACATTTGTGCAAGAAAACCCAGGACTTTCGATGATCGTTGTGGCGATAGTGCAAGAGCTGCATCCGTATTCGAGTCCTGCTCAGGACTCGACTGCATACAATGTATTACTCAACGGACCCAAACTCAATTGGACCGACTTCCATCTTTCGACTGATGAAGGAAATCCGACCCTCGGACGACCAATAGTTGTGGGAGGGCACATGTGGGCCTCGCTGAGGTCTGTGCATTTGAAGGTGTGGCTCCGAGGAGCACAAAACATTGATATCGATAGCGTGGATCCCAATTTAGTGGCTGATGGGGTAATGTTCCTTCTTCTCCGAATTTGCATGTAACTTATCTTTTATAAGTCTCTCTTTCCAGCTGACGATGATATACATGTAGTGATGGCAATGATTCGCTTGGGCGCCCAAGCCGTCAGGCAGAGCCTCGTCGATCTTTCTCAAACTATGCTTCCTAACATGGACGTTGCCCCCCTCCAAGATCCCAGTATCAGGTTCCAATTAGATGGAGGGGATTTTGTTGACAAACTTGTGGGGGGTATGACCAAAACTGCCTATAATCGCTATCAGAGGTGGTATGTTAATGCACCGCGTCCCAAAAAACCGAAGCGCACCAGCCGCGCTAGGTTTCACGAGGACCCGGACGCACCAGCAGCCAACACTCGCTCTCAGAAAAGGCAGCGTTGATATCCCCTGTTTGCCGGTACTTTAAGTAGCACCTTACAATTTTATCACGCACATCTGTAGGTCAGGAGTTATCTGTGTGCTTATTCTTCACTTCCTTTTCATTTCGATCTTCACATTCTCCTTTCGCGCCTCAATGGCTTCTGCGTGCTCCTTTCATGGTGTCGTTCTCAAAATGACCTCTAGCTAGTACACAGTACAGGTACTATGTTTTGCTACTCCACCAGCGCTAGCGTTCCATATAGGTTTCTGCGGGAACAGACATTCTGTGCTTACTATATACAAGTAGCGAGAAGTATGTATAGTAATCTCGACGCCCCCTCGCATTGTTGTTCTAACCAATCCCGAGATTCACCCACCCAAGGTGTACCATGACGATACTCTCAATTGTAGGGCGCACAGGCGAAGCTGATCCCCTGATCTCAGCATGCCTTTTAAATTTTAACCTCGTCTTAATTTATGGCAGCTTCGTCATGGCAAGGGGTAGAACGGTCGCTCCTTGCCATGACCAATTTTTCATTTAAAGTTCTGACGAATGTCACGTGCACCACCTGTTGGACATTTTGCGTCTGTGTGAATTTCAACAGATCCCTCCGAGTCTGAAGCTTCTGAAGCCTAACTTAAGGTAAGGTGTCTTATGAATTCGGTTTGTGCATGGGGATGGCCAGGGCGTCCAGAGTTGCTCTGAACCCTGGTCAGTAACCATTGCATTAGCAAACCTTGGCCAGGGCGTCCAGAGTTGCTCTGAACCCTGTGCCGCCCAGTAATTCAGTCCTATGGCACCTTACTCTATTCTGTCAGACACGCATTTTTCTCGAATCCTACTAAGGCCCACTCCCTCCTCCTCCATCATCCACCCGTGGCATTCGTCCTCGCTCAGGCAGTCACTCTCGCTTCAGCAGCCACTCTACTGTCCATGCTACTTCGCACCTCGTTTCCCCCCACTAATGCGTACTAACTTCCCTGCACTGAAGGTTGCTGAGGCATCACACCTTTCCTCATCACTTGCCGCTATCTACAAGAAAGCTGGCGCTGCAGCCTCACAACCTCAGCACCAGCCGCAGCCATAGCTGCAGCATCAACCTCAGCACCAGCCTCAGAATCAACCTCAGCAATTGCCACAAATTCAGCCATATGCTGCCCACTTGCACCTGGACAGCCCGTCAATGTGTCAGTGCATTGTTAGAAGTTCCGGACCAGTGCGTGCTCGTCTTTATCCATGTCTCGATGATGGGTAAGTACCTTCCTCTTACATCTCGTGTCACTTAACCCAAAACCACGTTAGAATACTCATTGTTCACTATCCCCGGCTTCGATGCTAATGACTATGCCAACGCCATTCTTGCTGGCGACTCGTATCCACAAGCTCACCAAACACAGCACGCAAAGCCTCAAACTGGCACAGCTCTAGAATTGGCCAAGGAGTGCCATCAGGCTTCAACGTACTCGTCAAGCCTCAGATGCGTTGCGACGTATTTCATGTTTCGTTGTGCTCTTGCGACGGCTGGAGACTCGGATGTCCGAGCTTGCTACTTTTAAAGGTGTGTTTGAGTCACTGGTGCCACACGCATCAACCATTGAAGTGTCATGACTAGGATCGGCACTCCTTCAACAGACTCTGAGCTATGGTGACCCCAACTCTTACGATTTTTCCACGAATTCTTTGCCAAAATCGCAGTACATACCGACACAGTCTACAAGCAATCCCAGCAGTTGTTGCCATGTCCTCCGATGGATACTTTGCCCGTGCTATCCCTGGACCAGATGCAAAAATCTATGTGTGGAGCCTGGATGCAGCACTCGAGCGCGCTCGTAGCCTTGGCGTGCGTGTCTACATTACTTGTGTCTGTATCTTTTTTAAATAGGTTTGTGCATTGGCCAGGATGATACAGCATCCAAAACGAAGCTCAAGGCGAGTTTCTTTTCTTTTCTTTCATACCTAATCTAACTTATTTGCCAGGGTCGTGCAGTTCCAGCCAGAGATGTGCGCTATTTGATTGCGAATAACTTGATCCTTCGCTCATTTCTCTCATCACTGGCAGATCTCTATTGCGCCTAGACAGCAAAGCAACAATAGAGGCTTGGCGAGATATGTGAGTCCAGCTCGATTCTTCCTGAGTTTTTACTAGCCTGACACTGAATCAGGGCAATGACTTCTGGGGTGATGATACAAATCGTACACCTCGTCGCTCAGAAGACACGTCCTCTTCGCCTCGTCTGCGCAACTTCTTCGGCTCCCTGCGCTCCAGCACTCGATCTGCAAATACCCCATCAATTCAGCTCCAGCCCTGACACTTGAATTTCAGCTCATTTCCTGTGACCATCTCCAGACGTCCTGTCACTGTTGCCCCTTGCCGTGAAGAAGACGTGAGTCGTTTGTCATTGCTACCCTCTGCAATAACACTCAAATCATTTTGCAGAGATATAGATTACTCCTGAAACCGACGCAGAAGCAGCTGCAGCTATGCAACGCACGACAGGAGAATTGTTAGTTCTCAAGCAAGTTTAGGTGTCCTTGGGAAAGATATGACCGAAGAGGACCTCAAGTGCATCCGACTTTTTCCGCCAACTCGGGACAATCCTCGTGGTCACAATCCTCATTGGGACAATCCTCATTTGGGATAGTTCGATCGCTTAGCGAAGCATGATATATATAACGGTTCAGGTGGGTTTTCTGACTTTACCGTTCTCTTTACCGTCGCTCTTTATTTTCGCTCGTCGTCTTCTCTCACTCGCTCTTTATTTTCTTACTTCACTTCACACTTTACCTTGCCCTCAATTCTACCGTGTCTGAGCCAGAGCCTAACCATACACCCGCCCTTGCACTTCCAGACCTCTCTGGGGCAGTTCCTACTTCTGCGGAGGCAAGGGCTAAGCGTCGCATCGCTGCGTTGGAAGAGGAGCTCCAAATGATGCACCAAGAAAAAGGAACCAAGCAAAGGTTCGTCCCATATTACATTGCTCGCTCCATTCCTCTGGCTCATTGACATCCACAGAAAGACAACTTACTACGTTTCTCAAGGCAGAGCAATCCGCCGCATGGTTATTCTTTATACCAGCTTGGAAGATTTAATTGCCGAAAACGATCGCAGGTACGAGGAGCAACCGGAGGACAACACCACAGAGTACGTCGTCTTCTTACTTTTGTACCACGCTTATTCTATTACTCAGGCAAGATCGCTTGCAACGTGGCTGTATCACACTCACGCAGGCTGTGCCTTGGCTACACGAAAAGCTTGGAGAACTCGACATCAATGACTCCGAAGATATGTTGAAAAAGGTACGTGCACTCAAATCCAATGCATTGTGCTGTATCCTAATAATATAATAGCTTAAAAAAGGAGCCGATGCGGCCTGCGGTGATGATACGTCCACTCTTAAGGACCTCGTCGCTGGCTGGGTCAACCAAGACTTCCATCCGTCCTGTCTACTCAAGGCCGATGACAAGCACTCACGCGGCTTCATGCATGACACTTGTGGGAAACTACTTTGTCCTGCTGAATGGGACTGGAGTGATGCCCGGTGAGCACCAATATCTGTTGGCTAGTATACGATATTGACTTTTGAGAAGCGTGAAGGCCGGTATTCGCGACCGAACGTCTGAGTACATCGTATCCGAAAATTCCTGGCCACTCTTCCTATACGAGAATTACTCGCCCGACAGTAGCAACCTCGAGAAAGGTCTATTCAAGTCCAAGATTCTGGTTCAGGTTAGTAGCTTGTGTTAATGGAAATCTCTCAAAGTTTTGACGGTACTAGGCTTTCAAAGCCACATTCACATCTCCATCTTCTGCAAGAGAAGCTGATGGAGATGGCGATGGGGCCGACATACTCGAGAATAACAGGCGTGCCAGGCGCGCATTAAACCAGGCCAAGGTCAAAATGTGCGTGGCCTCGATAATTAATATGAGGAAAGTTACTCCACGCTCTATCGCGTATATTGTCTGTCAGGTGAGTACAATTGATGACTCGCCATCGACTCAGATATCTGAACATATGATCTGTCGCAGGTTTGTTTTGCTTTATCCAGTGTCTCATCCTGGCGCACTGTAGATGGTGACTTTGACTACAAAATGTTCTGGAACAATACCATGGACTTTTTCGAGGACGTGCCTGGCCCAGTCGCACAACGTAGGGTGGCCCACCTTCTCGAGTGGTGGACCAGGTGAGGAATTAGTATGCCTCGCGTGTCTGATCTCTAACCCTACCGTCTAGGAAGATATTCGGAAGGAACCATCGTGAGGACCTGACGCCGGAAGTCGTGTCCAAGATGTCTGTCACTGCACTAGCGGAGCAGAGAAAGGCGATTGAGGATGCCGCGTATGACTCGGACTAGAACAATCTTTGTATCTTCTATCATTCAAATCTAGATTCACCATAGCTATTTTAATGTAATTTACTGGTATATATGAATATTGGTGATCTTTTTACGCAGTGATAATATGCAATGAGGACAGGACATATTGCTCGGCATACCGTCTACTGCAACATATGTTACATCTTCAAATCGTGTCAAAATTTATGCACACTCGGAATGTGAATCATTATAATCGACACTGTGACAACCTACATGATGTCGCCCGTATGTGGATCACCCTATGGAAAGTTGTTCACCCGCAGTCTCCGAATGAAGAGATCAATCGAGGATCCCAAACGTGAAAGGCGCACCGGGTAGGTGATATAACTGTGGCGGACACTGGTATATGAAAGCATATGTGAGCGGATAGCAAAGTTCATGAATAAATCCACTCCCCTGGGTGTGATCTGATCTTGGGACAAAAGCGCAAGGACTGAAGATAACTGACTGAATGAACTGCTAGAGGTATCTTTGGACAATCTCAGGCGTCGGATTTAGCACTTGCTGGGTGTCATATGCTCTGTCGTTGTTCAGACAGGGTAACTTACGCAGACAGTGACATATTGAAGTATATATGAGCGGGTCGCAGATAAAGATCGATTAGTTGCTGAATGAAACACTGGACATACCTCACCATCGTCCCGCAGTTACATCATCCTACTCTTCAGTGTGCCAGCGGCAAATTATTCGGCCATACTCGATTTGCTGTATCCAGAGCGCTGATATGACACAGAACAGTGATTGTTAGTGCCATTATATGTGCTTGCTGAGGCTGATCGAAATAAACGAACCCGCTCAGCGAAGGCAATCTCGGAATCACACGCCTTCATGTTGATTGCTGCCATGTTTCCTAATAGAACAATTTTTTGGTTGTGTTTAGAACTGCCGCCGACATAGTAGTGAGTGGCAAAGTATCCAAAAAAGATGTGATGTTACACTTCTAACATATGCCCTAACGTTGTTCAGAGATATCAGAAGATATGTATTTGATACAGTCACGTACTTTCGTCGGTGAATGTCTTATCAGCTGACATGGATTTTGATATGCTAATATCTATCATAATGCCGCCGCTTACCAGATGTACCTCTTGCGCCAGAGCTTGTAGAACTCCCGATTTGACGAAGGACAATAAACTTGTGTTATTTTCAGTGGAAGACCGAGCAGCACCGCAATATCTGGTTCAATCCAGGAATATGGTAATATTTCTTTCGGTACAGCAGTCTAGACCACTGGCTTGTGAATATTGACTTATCCTGTAACGTTAAAAACCGGACGTCACATGCGTGATTATCTGGAATCTGTGGTGCATATTGTTGACTATACTCTTGCAACCGGCGTCGCAAAGGCGGTGCAGACGAAGTACTTCCATGACGGACTGGTTCTGAACTAGTTACAAGACTCCGCGTAAAGTAAATAATGAATATTTCAGTCAGCTTAGGCATGTGTCTGTCATGTAGGAATTACATGTTCACTGCTAATTATTTTACTGATTCTTGTGTGATACAACTTTTGCGCTCACCCTGTCACTGATGGATCTGGAGTTCACTTCATTGGCTTTGGCACCATCTCTCATTTACAGGATAATCTAGGTATAAGACACTACATTAAGCATACGACAACTTGCTTAGCCCCGATAAAAACACGTCGTTCCTACGTAAAGTTAAATATTTACATGTAAGACCCGTGGCCATATTTATGGTAATTGTTGTGATTGCTAGCAATGGATAGTTAAATATGATATTTTAATTTGTTCACCGATTCACTGATGATCTTGCTAAGAATCCTTTTATAGGTCGAACTCATCTGGGTGAGTAGAGTCTCATGGCAGAGGGGACACACATGAAAGTACACATATTTACAGAGACAACGCTGGTCGCTCATGACAGTGCTGTATCTCAGTGTATGTAGCTTGTTTGTCATAGTTGTCATTTTGTGCTGACTTGAAAGTATACTAGGTGCGCTACCTTGGGATCCTATCTGCTGCGTATGTTCGGAAGGCTAAACATTTGGTGTTGTGCTAATCGTCTATCTCTTATAATCAGCGTGTCCATCTTGGGTATGTCTCCTTAGTACTTTCACTGTCATCTCTTCTTCTGACCAATGGTACGTCGGTATTCAGACAATGTTCCGACTATCTCACTGACAGATACAGTGAGTCTTCTGTATAAATGCCTGTCATTGCCCTCAAATTAACCGTGGTGTTCTGTAGCAGTGGGTGTGGTCCTTTACTGACTTCTCAGTCCACTAATGGCTGTCACGCTATACTACCAAAGATGTGAGTGTGTTTGGAGTGTGTGCTACCTGAGACTGGTCACTGATCGGATTTATCAGGTTGGATGATGTACACTATATGGGATTGGACGGTTGTTGTGGTATTTGCGATGCTGTGGGGTGAGCTTTGCACTTGCGAGACTTCAGTGGTATTGGAATGACTGAAACATGCTGCAAGTCATCATCATCACTCGATTGCATGCCATATATCAACGAGATAGAAAGATCCTGATATTTCTTGTTGTCACCTTCCTGGCGATCAACACTTTTGCTGGAGTGACAGTTGTAATGACAACGATACATACTTCAGGAGGTACGCTTAATTATGGATGAAAACGAACGTGCATAGGGCTCATTGATGGACACCAGAGGAACTCATTCTCTCCGGCACCTACCGGTGCAGAATTAGCTATACCGGAGATGCCCTAGTTCTGAATTCTATTACTTGGATACTCTGCATTGTTTGGGAGGTCCTCACACTATGTCTCGCAGTCCAGATTGCAGTAAAACACTTCCGTGAACTGCGATTACATGCAGCAGGAGGGATTATCGGGGACTGTTTTACGGTGTTGATAAAAACTCATGTGCTCTATTTTGTGAGGTAAGTTCATATTGTGATTATTGTCCTTTTTCCACTGAATGGTCGGACATGATAGCTTTGTTGCTGTTTCATGTTTCGCCCTCATCATTGAATTTTCTCCAATATTATCAACGGTATGTCAATCTTTCACTTACCTCTACATCTGACCACGGTCTATCATTTCTACAGAATCAAGTTGTTCTAGAAGATGAGACTTTTTTTGGCTTGTTTCAGATTTTGGAGGTCGTGCAGATTTTCATGCTAGGACCATGGCTGATCCTTGGCGTTCGAGAATATAATGCTAAACTCGTGGCTGACTCCGACGCAGCAATCGGCATGACCTCAATCGTTTTCCAGGAGCGTGTGCATATATCGACTAGCAGTAGTGTGTAATGCTCAGTGAAGTTGACGCGAGCCGTTGTCTAGTGCTTGCAGGGAGCACGGGCAATTTATTTTTTTGTCTCTATTCCAAGCCTCATTACGGTGCTCAAGTAGTTATTTGGTGTCACAAAATAGATGTCAAGGAGACATAAGTTTAAGCAATATTTTCGTAGTATTTATTCGAATCATTTGCTATAGGGCCTAAGATTGACAATGTTTCAACCAATGTCCTGGATATCTCTACTGTACCAACGAAGGAAAGCAGTATACAGAACAGGAATGTTGAGGAACGAGAGATGTTTATAACGTGATCGTGTCACTAATGTCAATGAACTCCCGATCACGAATTCGAAAGTGGGACTTTACCATGATATAGCATCACCAGCGCTACATATACCATTACTTCTCAGATCGGATTCATCGCCAGTCCACAGCACTATGGCCAGAAATCAGTTACAAAATGTGTTCACATTTAACACTGCTTCTGCCAAAAATGGAATCTATTCAATGACATCCGAGTCGTCGCATCTGAATCTCGTCCTCGTCTGCTTGCGAAGAGTTATGAAATACTTTAGGCACAGCCCAACCTAGTCACAGGTAGTGATGTGCATGGCCCAGCTTCAAGCCGTGAGCCAGCCCAAGTCGGCCCTCATTGGGCCGGGTCTAGCCAGGCCAAAGTCACGGCTTGCCGGCCTGCGATTTCGGAAAGCCCCCCCAAGCCAGGCCAAAGCTGGGCCGGAACATCACTACCGGGCCGCCGGGCCCACAGGAGACAAGTTTATCAAATTTCTATATAAGGTTAATACAAGAATTCAACGTTCAACCGGCAACTGCAACATCTAGCATGCGGAGTGCACTATCTTATTAATATTTCCGAGTCGGTTACCAAACTATAGTAAGCATGACCACTACATATAGCGCGAATGTTCAAGTTACCGCTATACATTTCACGTTTCACCCACACCCATTCTCTAATAATATGACCATGGTCTCCAATGATCCCACGTGGTGGCCGTCCATCGATGTACATCGTTTTGCCAGCTATTTTTCAGGTTCGTGGAGACACGGGAGAGCAGTCGGATGTTGAAGCTGATGTCTCAATTTGAACTTGGCTGTGGTTTTGCAGTTGCCGCCTTCGTTGTAATAACATATGATTGTGGTGAGCATGATGTCATTAAAGGACTGTTGATGTCTCACAAGTATTTTTCAGCACTAACATTTGGACGAGAGGTATGTCGATACTATCACCGGAACCCGTCTTGCTAATAATCCTTTTGTAGGTCGAATTAGTCTGGGTGAGTACAGTCTCATGGCAGAGGGAACACACATGAAAGTACGCTTAATTACAGAGACAACGGTGGTCGCTCATGACAGTGTTGTATCTCAGTGTATGTAGCTTATTTGTCGTAGTTGCCATTTTGTGCTGACTTGGAAGTGTACTAGGTGCGCTACCTTGGAATCCTATTTATTGCGTATGTTCGGAAGGCTAAACATCTGGTGTTGTGCTAATCGTCTATCTCTTATAATCAGTCTGTCCGTGGTCGGTGTGTCTCCTTAGTGCATTCACTGTCTTCTCTTCTTCTGACCAACGGCATTCAGACAATGCTCCGAGCATCTCGCTGACAGATACAGTGAGTCTTCTGTATGAATACCTGCCATTCCCCTCAAATTAACCGTGGTGTTCTGTAGCAGTGGGTGCGGCTCTTTGCTGACTTCTCAGTCCACTAATGTCTGCCACGCTCTACTATCATAGATGTGAGTCTATTTGGAGTGTGTGTAGTACCTGAGACTGGTCGCTGATCGTATTTATCAGGTTGGATGATGGTCACTATATGGATTTGGACGGTTGCTGTGGTATTTGCTCTGCTGTGGGGTGAGCTTTGCACTTGCGAGACCTCAGTGATATTGGAACGACTGAAACATTGCTGCAAGCCATTATAATCACTCGGTTGCATGCCATGTATCAACGAAACAGAAAAATCCTGATATTTCTTCTTGTTGCCTCCCTGGCGATCAACATTTTTGCTGGAGCGACAGCCGTAATGTCAACGATCCATAGTTCAGGAGGTACGCTCAATTATGGATGAAAACGAACGTGCATAGAGCTCATTTATTGACACCAGAGGAACTTGTTCTCTCTGGCACCTATATGTGCGGGATTAGCTATACAGGTGATGCCCTAATTATGGATTCTGTTACTTGGATACTCTACATTGTGTGGGAGATCCTCGCACTATGTCTCGCAGTCAGGATTACGGTAAAACACTTCCGTGAACTGCGACAACACTCGGCAGGAGGGATTATCGGGGACTGTTTTACGGTGTTGATGAAAACCCACGTGATTTATTTTGCGAGGTAAGTTCATATTGTAATTATTGTTCCCTTTTTCCACTGAAGGGTCCGATTTGATAGCGTTGTCGCTGTTTCGTGTTTCGCCTTCATCCTTGATTGCTATCTAACATCATCAACAGTATGTCAATCTTGCACTCACCTCTACATGTGACCATGATCTATTATTTCTATAGAACCGACATCTCCTAGAAGATCGGACTTTTTATGCCTTGTTTCAGATTTTGGAGGTCGTGATGTTCGTGCTAGGACCACGGCTGATCCTTGGCATTCGAGAATATCATGCTGTACTCGTGGCCGACTCTGACGCAGCAACCGGCATGACTTCAATCGCTTTCCAGGAGCGTGTGCATATATCGACTGGCAGTAGTGTGTAATTCACCCTCGATTCATCTTCTCGCCTCATTCAACGTCCCACCCCTGTCTTTTCATCTGACTTACGCCAACTGGCTTACGGAAGATCACATCAGGATGATTCCAAGGTGCGCGGAGCACGGTCGTGTATGCGTAGATTGATGATGCGAGGCATACTTGATGAGTTAATGCTGGTAGAGAAGTTTGCCTTTCACTTTTGTTCAACGAGGCGGAAATACGGATATGAATATGAACTGTCTCGGATTGTCACTGAAACACTAGGTACATGTACGCTAATAGACATTGTGCTATGAAGATGATTCTTTAGCTGAGACCCAGTGCCTCTTGGAGTCAGAGGAATTTGAAGAAATCCACCGTGCTAACGTCTGGGAATAGCAAAATAAATATCAAACCGTGACGGCTTGTGTCGGACGTGGTTCCAAACGGTGACAGCGACAGACCACGAACGGATATGCAAGCACCAGCACCAGCAATAGTGCAAGAGTCGAGCATCCGCTGCTTGATGCTACATTGGTTGGTTATGGGACCTCGAACGAGGAGGGTCGTTGTCATTATCGTCGTCCTCATGTCCACTTCCGAGAGAACCGCTTTTCTTTTGCCTTAGATTTCGATTTCGATGTTGCAGCGGAGGTGGGTTTCGATAGTGCCTTCTTCTTCGATGTAAGTTTCGGTTCCTCTTCCTCAATGAAATCGTTGTCTTCCCCTTCACCCGAGAAGACAACTTTGTGCTTTTTCTTACCCTTGCTCGCAGCAACGATGTCTGCGTCCCCGTTTTCGTCCTCAAGTGTGTGCGAATGATTGTCAATTTCTGGGACGGCAGAGAATAGAGGAGGTGCTATAATAGAGGAGGACGAAGTATCGGGGACGTCTGCATCCATCTCTTCGTCATGAACCCCTGAGCGGGTAAACCTTCTTCCGTTTACAAGTTATCTCAGGTGGAGAACAGTGCGCCCTACAACCTCTAACTCCTCAGTAATACCATGGAGCGTCTTTTCCTTGACAGTACGGAGCTATTCGCACTCACCGCCTTTTTCTGAATGGTGAAATCTACCAATATTAAGACATCGATGCTGAAACAGAAACGACACGAAGCCAGGTTTTTGGTCGGAGATAAATTTGGCACCGGTGCGTGAGGCCAGAAAGATCCAAAGCATATGCTAATGCATGAAGCTTCATGGACTGCCGGCTGGCCGCCCCTTTCTTATACCCAACATTTTCCATAACAATCTCATGGTTATTGTATGAGATCTCACGCGACGCATTACCTTCTTCGGATAATTCATGGAAGATGACATATCTCTACAGCTTGTGGAATCGCAGGGTTGGGGTTGTAGAATCGGATCTGACTTCTCCAGAGAGACCGAACGGTTGAGACAAGCTGAGACGAATTTTCGATTAAGACAAATAACCTGATAGAGAGAGAAAAGGAGAAGACGTGACGTCAACTGAGAAGTGGCGTGAGTAAACGGGCGAGTGGGCCAGCATGATCGTGGATTTTTGGCGGAAAAAAGGACACAGACCTGGACCAAGATAGGTCCAGAAATTTCGGTTCCCAAACTATAGTGAGTAGTAGTACGGCGCGCGCCGCCAGCGTATATGATATAGCGCCGATGTCACCGCTATGCATTTACCAAGTTCACCTCTCACCCATTCTCTAGCAATATGACCATAGTCTCAAATGATCCCACTTGGTGGCCGTCCATCAGTGTACATCGTTTTTGTTGAGAGCCGATGTGTCCGAGGGAAGTAAGGCCGAGAGAGAGAGAGCTGAGAAAGGAAAGGACGATACGGCCGAAGAATAGAGCACATCGAGTGCGAGCGTCTCCAAACGGAGAACGTCGACGACGTGTCAACGTCGGCAATCTTTTCGTTCTTTAAGTATATATTTTTCATCAAAGCTATTGCTGGCAGACTCACCGTATAAGAGGACGCTGTTTTCGTCGAAACGTCTCAGATTCGAAACGAATACTGAGACGTAAGTACAAGTCCCACTGTAACGTTCGAGCGCAAGCGCTGACGTACATCTAGTCGTACCTTTGTTCTAGGTACAAACAATTGTTAATACAGATTCGAAACGAATACTGAGACTCGTACCTTTGTTCTAGCGTGTCGTAAAACCTCCCGCGTGTATCGTTCCTCCACAGGTTATGAGCCCTGTCTCCTCCATGGACTTGTCGACTCCCAGCACCAATTCAAACCTTTTTAACATCCCGAAGCTCGCCGAAGATGGCTCGAACTGGATAACCTACAAGGAAAGGACGTTAACGGCTATAGGTGCACGAGGACTTACGAGATATACCGATGGACGAGCTAAAGAGCCTACGCCTTTCGTAAAGAGCTCTACGGGGGCCGTTACGAAGCCGGATGGTACAACACCTACGCAGAAAGAAATCGATGAGCTCGACGCAAAGACCGATGAGTATCAACAAAAGAACTCACTCGTAAAACAGCAAATATTTTGCACGATCACAGATCGGCTGCTGTTACGTGTCCAAAAGTTAGCATCCGCGTCCGAAATCTGGAAGGAAATATGCCACATACATGAAGGCAAAACCGAACTCGTCCAGATAGATCTGAGACGGAGGCTCCAGGAGACGAGGTGCGAAGAAGGTGGTGACGTCAAGGCTCATTTTTCAGAGCTTTTGCGCCTGAGGGAGTCGTTAGCTGGAATGGGGGTAGCCGTCATTGATACGGACTTTCATGCCATCATCCTAGGGTCCTTACCTGAATCCTACCGGCCGCTACTGTCGTCGATGAACGCAGCGGCCAAGATAACGAAAACTCCCCTCTCGCCCTACGAACTCATCACCATCATCACAGAGGAATACGAGCACCGGTTACTCACCGAACGACGTCCCAACAAACGCGGGACCAACAGTGCGCTCTCCGCGAGAACAAATGCAGGGAGGAGCACGAGCTCGCAGAGCTCGGCTCCAAAATCCAACCCCGACGCAGTCTGTACGAACTGCGATCGTAAGGGCCACTGGAAGAGTGACTGTTGGCGAAAAGGTGGAGGAAAAGAAGGTCAGGGGCCGAATCAACGGCAGAGACAAGGAGGACGCACCCAAAAACAAAGTGCCAATGTAGCCAAAGAGCCGGAGCCAAAGGACAACTACGCTTTCGCTACGTCAGACCTCGCAGTCATAGCAAAATCGATGGACGTACCTCCAGAGCGCCGAGGAGCAATAGTAGACTCCGGCGCGACCTCTCATTTCTGCCCGGATAGGGCAAAATTTGTATCCTTCGTCGAGATCGCCCCGCAGAAGATATACACTGCGAATGGAGCTACTGTCAATGCGACAGGACGAGGAGACGTGAGGATGGACTTACCGTTGGGCTCGAAACGAACGACCGTGACGCTAAAAGACGTCCTATATGCCCCCTCCATGGCATTTACCCTTATCTCCACCAATAAGATCGCCTCCGCCGGTTTGGCCGTGCTGTTCGAAGGAGGAATGTGCAGGATACTGTCTGCTCCCCCCGAACGAAGGACGATCGCAGAAATACCCCAAGTCCAGGGACTTTACGCTGTAACGTCCGACCGTAAGCATCGTGCCAACGTCGCCAGGACAAAGCTTACCATCAATGATGTCCATCGTGCCCTAGGGCACGTATCACATGCGGCCCTTCTTGACGCAGTCAAGAAGGGCCTAATCCTGGGCATAGACATAGATCCGGCGCCCGCCATCCAGTTCTGTGAAGTCTGCGTGAAAGCTAAGTCAGCTCAGCAGTCCTTCCCAAGAGAAACGAAGATGCGCGCACTTACATACGGAGAACTAGTCCATACGGACCTCTGGGGACCGGCGCAGACGACGAGTTTGGGAGGCTGTAAATATTATGTCAGTTTCACGGACGACTTTAGCCGGCAGACGCGACTCGAGTTCCTCAAACAAAAGAGTGACGCACTTACCGCGTTCAAGTCCTATGAGGCATGGGTGGCCCGTCAATCACCAGGTGTGCGCGTGCGCAAAATCCGTTCGGACAGAGGAGGAGAGTATCTGAGCGCCGAGTTCGATCAATACTTGCGTCAGCAAGGTATAGAGCGGCAGCTAACAGTGCACGACTCACCCCAACAGAATGGTGTCGCCGAACGACTCAACCGGACACTCGTCGAGCATGCGAGAGCAATGCTCCTAGGCAGAGATATGCCAAAGTACCTGTGGGCCGAGGCCGTTAGTTACGCCACTTGGCTCAAGAATCGCCTACCTTCAAGGGCGATCCCAGGTAGCACGCCCTACGAGTTGGTGCGCAAGTCCAAGCCGGACTTGTCGCAGGCCCATGAATTTGGGGCCAGGGTCTTCGTCCATATGCTGGAGGCTGGTAAGCTGGAGGCGAGGGCGGAGGAGGCAGTTTTTGTGGGGGTAGACGCTGAAAGTAAAGGATACCGGGTGTATTGGCCCGGCAGACGGCGTGTCTCGGTGGAGAGGAATGTGACCTTCACGCCGATCCTGGCAGCCGATGGTATGCCGGACGAGGGGGAGTCTGCTGTAGTCAACGAACATAACAGCGGCAACGGTAATAATAACTCACCTAGTAGCGTCCAGCCCATCACCATGCCACAGCAACCTCAACCTTCTACTCCTAAGCAACCCCAACCATCTACTCCTCAGCAACCTCAACCTTCTACTCCTAAGCAACCTCAACCATCTACTCCTCAGCAACCTCAACCATCTACTCCTGAAGCGAGGTCGACGAGGGTAAGACCACCCCCAGGGTACTATGCGGCGCTGAATGAGGGCCAAACGGCAGCCCTAACCATGGAAAGCCTGTTGGAAGCGTCAGAACTCGACCTCTTGGATGAAGAGGCGCATATTCACCTAGCATTGGCCGCCGTCCAACCAGAACCGACCCTCCAACAAGCCTTGAAGGGCCCAGACGCTGCAGAGTGGCAAGAAGCCATCAATTACGAAGTCAGTCAACTCGAGAAGCTAGGTACGTGGGAAATCGTAGACGCACCTCGAGGCGTAAACCTTATCCCATGCCATTACGTCCTGGCCACAAAGCGCGGGCCGGACGGCGAGAAGCTGAAGCTTCGCGCGCGCCTAGTTGCAAATGGGCAGCGCCAGAAGTACGGGGTCGATTTCTTCGAAACCTTCGCCCCCACGGCCAATATGAGCACAATACGTGCAGTCCTAACGATGGCTGCTCAGCACGACTGGGAAATACACCAAGTCGATATTAAAAGTGCGTACCTATATGCGAGTCTGCAGGAGGACATATATATGCGAGCGCCCCCTGGATACTTGAAGGATGGTCAGGAAGGGAAGGTACTGAAGCTGAAAAGAAGCTTACCTGGACTCAAACAAGCAGGATATGAGTGGGCGCAGGAGCTAGCTGGAGCCTTCAATGAAATGGGCTTCAGCAGGTCAAAAGTAGATCAAGCCGTTTTCTACAAACGCACCTCGCGCGAACACGTCGTCATCACCGTCTCTGTCGACGACATGGCCGTCACCGCCAACCATATATCCCATATCCATCGGTTTAAGTCCGAGCTGCGCGCGCACTTCGAGATTAGCGACCTAGGGGAGTTGAGCTGGTTATTGGGGCTGAAGGTGACGAGGGACCGCGTAGCACGCACCTTGACACTTTCACAGAAGGCATACGTCGAGACGATCCTCGAAAGGTTCCACCTGGAGGACGCGAAGGTCCTGCACACGCCCATGGAACCAGGTACTGTCCTTTCCATAGATCAGTCCCCTGCAACACACGCCGAACTCCAAGCTATGCGAGACATACCATATCAACGCGCGATCGGTTCGTTAATGTACGCAGCTACGAGTACCCGGCCAGATATCGCTTTTGCGGTGGCAACACTGTCGCAATTTATGAGGAATCCGGGGAGACCCCATTGGGAGGCCACCAAACGCGCCCTGCGGTACCTGAAAGGCACCGCAGACTATGAGCTGACGTTGGGATCCAGCGAGGGAGGAATTGAGGCGTTTGTCGATGCCGATTGGGCATCGCAGCCACATAGGCACTCCATGAGCGGGTACATCGTACTGCTCCATGGAGGCCCCGTTTCGTGGAGCGCGCGCAAACAGCCTATCATAGCCCTGTCAACAGCTGAAGCTGAGTACATAGCGTTGACCAGCGTGGCAAGGGAAGTACTTTACCTGCAACTCCTCATCCGCGAGCTCTACGACGTCCAAGACCTCCCCACACCCATCTTCTGCGACAACCAAGCTGCTATAGCGTTAGTCTCGACGGGAAAATTCCAATCGCGCACCAAGCACATAGACCTGCGATACCACTTCGTACGCGGCCACGTGAAGGACGGTACCTTCAAGATAATCTACTGCCCCAGTGACGACAATGTCGCGGACGCGTTCACGAAGCCATTGGCACGTCCCCGACTCCAGAGGTTGAGGACATTGATGTGTTTGGATAACGCTCGAGGGGGAGTGTTGAGAGCCGATGTGTCCGAGGGAAGTAAGGCCGAGAGAGAGAGAGCTGAGAAAGGAAAGGACGATACGGCCGAAGAATAGAGCACATCGAGTGCGAGCGTCTCCAAACGGAGAACGTCGACGACGTGTCAACGTCGGCAATCTTTTCGTTCTTTAAGTATATATTTTTCATCAAAGCTATTGCTGGCAGACTCACCGTATAAGAGGACGCTGTTTTCGTCGAAACGTCTCAGATTCGAAACGAATACTGAGACGTAAGTACAAGTCCCACTGTAACGTTCGAGCGCAAGCGCTGACGTACATCTAGTCGTACCTTTGTTCTAGGTACAAACAATTGTTAATACAGATTCGAAACGAATACTGAGACTCGTACCTTTGTTCTAGCGTGTCGTAAAACCTCCCGCGTGTATCGTTCCTCCACAGTTTTGCCAGCTATTTTGCAGGTTCGTGAGGAGCAGTCGGATGTTGAGGCTGATGTTTTAATCTGAACTTGGCTACGGTTCTGCAGTTGCCGCCTTCGTTGGAATAACATATGATTGGGGTGAGCATAATAACATTAAGGGACTATCGATGTCTCACAAGTATTTTTCAGCACTAACATTTGGACGAGAGGTATGCCAATGCTATCACCGGAACCCGTCTTGCTAACAATCCGTTTGTAGGTCGAATTGGTCTGGGTGAGTACAGTCTCATGCCACAGGAACATACATGAAAGTACACTTATTTACAGAGACAACGGTGGTCGCTCGTCACAGTGCTATATCTCAGTGTATGTCACATAGCTTGTCTGTCGTAGTTGCCATTTTGTGCTGACTTGAAAGTATCCTAGGTGCGCTACCTTGGGATCCTATCTGCTGCGTATGTTCGGAAGGCTAAACATTTGGTGTTGTGCTAATCGTCTATCTCTTATAATCAGTCTGTCCATGGCTGGTGTGTCTCCTTGGTAAATTTACTGTCATCTCTTCTTCTGACCAACGGCATTCAGACAATGTCCCGACCATCTCGCTGACAGATACAGTGAGTCTACTGTATAAATGCCTACCATCCCCCTCAAATTAACCATGGTGTTCTGTAGCAGTGGGTGTGGTCCTTTACTGACTTCTCAGTCCACTAATCGCTGCCACGCTATACTACCAAAGATGTGAGTCTGTTTGGAATATGTGCTACCTGAGACTGGTCGCTGATCGTATTTGCCAGGCTGGATGTTGTACACTATATGGGATTGGACGGTTGCTGTGGTATTTGCTCTGCTGTGGGGTGAGCTTTGCACTTGCGAGACCTCGGTGATATTGGAACGACTGAAACATGCTACAAGCCATCATCATCACTCGGTTGCATGCCATGTATCAACGAGACAGAAAGATCCTGATATTTCTCATTGTCACCTTCCTGGCGATGAACATTTTTGCTGGAGCGACAGCCGTAGTGTCAATGACACATACTTCAGGAGGTATGCTTAATTATGGATGAAAACGAACGTGCATGGAGCTCATTGATAAATACCAGAGGAACTTATTCTCTCCGGCACCTACCAGTGCAGGATTAGCTACACAGGAGATGCCCTAGTTCTGGATTCTGCTACTTGGATACTCTACATTGTGTGGGAGGTCCTCGCACTATGTCTCGCAATCAGGATTGCGGTAAAACACTTCCGTGAGCTGCGATCACGTCCGGCAGGAGGGATTATCGGGGACTGTTTTAGGGTGTTGATGAAAACTCATTTGCTTTACTTTGCGAGGTAAGTTCATATTGTGATTATTGTTCCCTTTTTCCACTAAAGGGTAGGACACGATAGTTTTGTTGCTGTCTCTTGCTTCGACCTCCTTATTATATTCTCTCCAACATCATTCACGGTATGTCAATCTTGCACTACCTCTACATGGGACCAGGACCTATCATCTCCATAGAACCGATATCTTCTAGAAGATCAGACTTTGTTTGGCTTGTTTCAGATTTTGGAGATCGTGATGTTCGTGCTGGGACCACGGCTGATCCTTGGCCTTCGAGAATATAATGCTAAACTCGTGGCTGACTCCGACGCAGCAACCGGCATGACCTCAATCGCTTTCCAAGAGCGTGTGCATATATCGACTAGCAGCACTCTGTAATACGCGGTGAAGTTAACGCGAACCGTTGTCTAGTGCTTGCAGGGAGCACGGGCAATTTGTTTTTTTGTTTCTATTCCAAGCCTCGTTGCGGTGCTCAAGTAGTTATTTGTGTCACAAAATAGATGTCAAATGTAGGTTATGTTTTCGTCGTTCAACCGATGTCCTGTATTTTTTACTGTACCAACAGTGCCCAGAACGGGAAAGTCGAGGAGCGAGAGATGTATATAGGCGATATCGCCGGAACGTTAGATGCAAGTTTGTATTTGCTCGTGCGACTCATGATGACGTACCTTTGCACACGCAACCTTCTCGACTCCGAACAAAACACTTACTGCCCCTGCCACCAGCCCGTCTGTCTCGATCATCTGTGGAGTCGAGGTCCTCTTAATGGCACCTGCAGTGAGTGATGAGCGTAAATGAGAAAAGTCCTCTTGCATGTGGGAGTATCTTTGTAATCAAAGTACCGCACTTGAGCTTGACTCGCAACCACGACCCTCTGCATGCAACCACGATCCCTCATTTCTATAGGATCAAAATTCAGACTTTATTGCTTATTTCAGATTTTCTCGGTCGTGCAGATGTTTGTCATGCTGGCCCCTGGGACCATGCCTGTTCGAGAATATAACGCTAAGCTCGTGGCCCGATTCCGACATAGCTACTGGTATGACCTCAATCACTTTCTAGGAGCCCGTACATATATCGACTGACAGTAGTGTGTGATGCCTGATAAATTAACAGTCGTTTCAAAAGCTCGCATACCTGTTTCTCGCCAATGCAGATATTCCGTTGCAAGTATCTGTCATCTGCTCGGTGTCAACAAGACATTTGTATACAAAACTATCCGTCTGGCTCGGACTGCCAGCATTGCATCTCAAAATGCAAACAAAGGGCATCGCGGTAAGCGTCGCAACCTCTGTATTAATGAAATTGCCTTTCTTACTGCTAGCCTTCGTCGAAATCCCACCATGTACTGGACGAGCTAGAGCGTGAATTACGGGCACGTCGTGGTGTCACCGTATCTGCACAGACACTTCTCCGCACCCTGCACATTGGTAGCCACAAGATTAACTTCCAAGTTCAAACTTTAACTCCTTCATGACCACAACTTCGTACGAGTTACAACCATTCTAATAACACGACTATTCTCTTGATCAAATGCCGAGGTCGATACTAGTAGTTCATGCGAGAACTTCACTCGCTTAGTACTCGTGCTCAGCACTTGCACTCTCCTGGCTTGCACTGGCACCTGCATGTTCTGAATCAGACCCAAGAGTCGTACAGGAGTACAATCGCAGCGCGACTCACGAGCTGCCGCCTCCGCAGCTGTTCGAGCCGCAGTGCTGAGAAACAGTGACTTCAGTGACCTGTGAACGAAGGTCAAGATATCGATAATGCAGTGGAACAAGCGAGGCTCACGGTGTACATGATATTGTGCTGCTGGATAGATTGGTGCGTTCGATGTCTTTGGGGGTTTATCAGGGTAGCTTATGTTGCCTGTTCATTGACAATGCGAAGACTTTTTATAGCTTTCCTGTGTGTGGTCTCGTTTGCAATGGCGTGTCTTTTGTTTTTCGCATTCTTTCTCTCATTTTCCTTGATTTTCCTTCCTGAGCAGAGCAGCAGCGTGGTGGCACGATCCATCAGATCGCACGAATACCGCACTTCTTCTCCATATCAAATTCTATGCATCCATGGAGTTATCAGGAGCTACCTGGAGTCACCACCACTCCATCCAGTTACATCAGCGTGCTGGCATCGTGAACTTCAACCCCAAAACCAAACCGAATGAACGGCTACGCGCACCGTTCAAGGCTAACGTATCTCCCCCACAATATCACTTCGTCACCCTCGGCCGAACGTTGGTGCGTAGCGCAGCACCGGTCAGACCCGTGAGTTGTTTGCATGCACATATCTAAGCAACGTCGTAACGATCAATCCTATAATCCCCAAGCCAATTCTGGTACGATAAATATAAGCGAACAAAACCGAATGGGAAAAACTCCTGCCAAGAACATGTTCTTGAAAGCGGAATGCACTTGAATACACATGAATGACAAATCCCCGGGAACCATGGTTCAGATAAGTCTCTTTTTTCATTTTCCGAATTTACATACTAAGTCGAGGCTGAGGAAAGGGAAAGTCCTGATGGAAGATAGACGTTCGTTGCGCCGGTAACGCACGACTCTTTGCAAGGTGTCATATTAAGACTACCCGACTCATAGTAGCCTACAAACCTATCCATTCAGGCAGCCAAGTGCAATCAACAAGATACGTATCCATTTGTCAGACCTATCGACCTCAAACGTACTTCAGGAATACCCAACAACTTAGATATTAAAATAAGTATCACAATGAGGCTTCTGATCTTCCGCTCTCTGCAGAGTAGCCAACAACAATTAATCATAACGAGGGGTACATTAGGACCGACAAAGGGAGAGGCTACTAGTGAAACGCACCCCAAGTTATATTCAGAAAGGGAACATTGGTCCTACGTATGGATGTGAACTTTACATAATGCATTAAGTAGGGCTGTGAAAATTGATGCATCTTGCGCATCACATCAGCCACACGACACCATCGAATCCTATTGGCAATAGTACGCCTGCCATTTCTTGTAATAGATAACTAGGGCAGAGAGCGACAAATTGCGTACGAGGTAACAGATGCTGCGGACCGGGAGGAGCAAGAAGATTGGATGTCGAGAGGTATGCTTGAAGAGGGTTTGTTGACAAACGAGTTATCTGTTTGCTCCGTGTGTTCCTCTCTAATGTGTCGCTTTTCTGGCACCATACCCAGAATCTAACCCCGTTGAGAGACTCATCGAGACTGATACCTGGGCCAGCAAGATTATCGAGACGCTCGTTCGATACACGCAGGCCTGGCCGCGATGCCCAGATTAATGAACTACGTGGTTTACTGATGGAACCTTCACAATAAGAACTTCGTCTCAAAAATAGCATCGGGGTGTATATTAACACTTGAAACAATCAATTTTTAGCCACTAGTCTTTAAATATTCGCGACTGCCGACATCATCGAATCAAATGATGCCCATTTCGACCACATATAAATGCGCTGGGTGTATCCAGCACGAAACCACCAAGTCTGCCATTCCCTCGCTTCCATCCTCGAACAGTAGTATGATCTGAGTCGAGTCTCAAATGATCAACGTAGCTCTCATCTATAGTTATTTTGCAGGTTTGTGGAGAGCCAGCTGTATGATGATGTTGATGTGTCGATCTAACCTCGCCTGTGGTGTCGCAGTTGCTTCTTCTGCTGGGGTGATATATGATTGGGGTGAGCAGCATCATGCTATAGAATCACTAATGTTCTGACGGTGTTGCCAGCGCTGGGTTTTGGACAAGAGGTGGGTTGATGCTATTACCGGCGCAGTCATGTTGCTCAGAATAGTATGATAGATCGAACTGGTCTGGGTGAGCAGAATCCTAATCCAACAAACTAATTCACATATATGATTGATTCATAGAGGCAACGATGGTCGCTGATGACCCTTCTGTATCTTAGTGTGTGTAACCTGCATTATAATGCGGTCGACAAGTTGTGCTAACCTAATTATGTCCTAGGTGCGCTATTTTGGAATTGTATTTGTTGTGTATGTCTGGAAAGCCAAGCGACTTGTATTGTGCTAACCAAACCGTCTCTCACACTCAGCACCAACATAATGTGTATGGCTCATCGCTTACACGATGTTTGTTTCTTCTGACCGGTGACATACAGATAATGCTCCGACAATTCCGATGACGGGTACAGTGAGTATTCTGCACATATTCCTGCCGTTCCCATTCACTAAACTGCGCTTCCGTGTAGGGGTGAGTGAGATCTTTGATTGGCCTGCTAGTCCAATACAATAACCACCACAGCTGTGAGTTTGTATCGAGTACATAATCCTCTGAGGCTGATCACCGACTGGATTCGTCAGGTCTTATCGTGTCCATCGTACAAAATTGGATAAACTTCCTCGCAACTGTAATAATAGGCGGTGAGCTATGCAACTCCAATGTCTTAGTCGTGTCAACTTGACTGAAAGATCATGCAAGTCATCATGATTGTTCGGTTACGTGCTGTATATCAGGGATCCAGAAAGGTCATGACATTTCTCATTGTTGCCTTCCTAGCTATCGTCATTTTCTACTGCGCTTTCGACATAATAGCAACGAGCCATTTGTCAGGGGGTGAGCTCATTCATGTATCAAATATCGCTGCACGAGGCTCATTGACGATTGCAAGAGGAGCTCATTCTTTCTTACACCTATCGGTGTGATGTCGTCTTCGAGGGGGGAGATAGTACACTTCTGTATACCGTGACTTGGATACTCATTACCGCATGGGAGGTCGTCGCAGTGTGTCTTACAGCTTGGATTGCTGTAAAACACTTTCGTGAACTGCGACGACATTCGGGAAGAGATATCGTCGAGGACGGTTTAGCGGTATTAATGAAATCCCATGTGGCTTACTTTGCAAGGTGAGCTGATAATGCGAATGTGTTCTCTTTTTCTTTGATTGAAATTTCACGCGTACTAGTTTTGTTGCTGCTTCGAGCTTCGAGCTTGGTTATTTGTCTCCTGTAGTCTCAATGTCGGTATGCCGAACTTTCCGTTACCTCTATATATGGACCACTGCTTATCGTTTTTATAGAACCCAAATTCCCTAGGACCTGCGATTTATGCTGGCGTTGCCAGTATTTTTTCGCTCATACAATTGTTTGTGCTGGGACCACGCCTAATCCTTTGCATTCGAGAGCATTACGCTCGAGTCGAGGCTGAGTCCTCTGCAGCGATAGGCTTGAGTTCAATTGCTTTCCAGGAGCGCGTACATGTGCAAACTAGCAATAGTGTGTAGCACGAGACGTGCTCAATTGGATCAAAAGATGTGGAGCATTCCGCGAGCAGGAGAATTCGTTTTTCTCTCGTCGTGGTACTCATTTCAAATGAGATATTCTGAAGTATCTCCCACCACTTACTAGGTGCTTTCAACAGCAAACGGTAGATACTTCTTGCGTCGACAAAGATTTATTTTTGCTACGTTCCAGTTGTAGAAGCCGGTTACGCTCTTTTCTGTACACGGTCTCATAATGCGAAGTCGAGTTCATCACCATGTGATTGACATGCGTGATGCACTTCTTTTTAGAAAGTTTAAAACGTTATGTCCGGCGTGTATCTCGTGCTTCCATGTCATCTCTACGTGGGACTCGAGACTCGTTCTCCCGAGTCGGACCGAGAAGTGGATTATGACGCTGACTAAGACTCAGCAAGTTCCACTTCTCCTTAATTATTAAATTAACGCGTTAACGCCCAATCTTCTTCTCCTTGTTCCGTGTTCGTGAACTACTGCCGCAGACTTGTAGAACGCTCTTTTCTAAACGACTTCCACTTATTCCTAGCTAGTCGTTGACAGGCACATCATGAAGTTTGGAAGGAAGATCACGGTGCGTCATTTTTGCGTATGGTAAATTAGGTGAAGCGAACTAGACGATCTTGTTCTGACAGACTAACCTTTATGATGAATGGAGACCCTTCTACATCGACTACAATTTGTTGAAACGTGAACTCAAGGTAAATCCTTTCTTAAATTGCTTGACCCATACTCATCCGCTCTATCTGGATAGTCTCGTACCGCCTCTCACATCTGGGACGACAAAGATGAACGTGATTTCACCGCCATGCTGAAACAGGAGCTCGATAAAGTTTATGATTTCCAGAAACAAAAGGCAAATAATCAAAGTTCAGTTTATTCTTCTGCTTCAGCTGATACTGTCCAGACCGCTGAGTTATCTCGCCGTATACGGGATGCTGAAAAGGACGTTCAAAAACTCGTCGCTCAAGAATCTTCTCCATCTTCTTCCGAGGCACTCCCTTCCCATTCCTCTGACCCAGAATCGCATCAAGCACGCCCTTCGGACTATGGACCCGACGAAGGCTCCGATGACGATGATGATATGGACGATAACCAATCTGATGCTTCGCTCGAAGACCTCTTTCACGGCCTTCAAGAAGAAGTCGCTACCCTCGTAGCAGATGTTCACGACTTGGCGTTGTACACTAAGTTGAATATCACTGGTTTTCTTAAAATTTTAAAGGTACGTCCATTCATACCTCTCGCCTTATACCAATTCACCAGTCATCTCCATAGAAACACGATGTGCGTTTTCTCAATTTCCTGATGTGTCATCCTTGATTTATCACCGTCAGAAAATAACAAACTTTCCGCTGAAACCTACGTTTATTCAACACTATCTTGAGGAAAGGCCCTTCTATAAATACAATTGGGACATCTTGATCGTCAAGTTATCCAAGCTCTACGACCTGGTCCGCACTCGAGGACATCCTGTACAGGGCGATTCAAGCGCAGGCGGGAACCAAAGTGCCTTTGTACGTCAGACGACAAAGTATTGGGTAATAAATATGTTTCTTATCAGGTTTATGTTTACTAACTAGTCAATTTTAGGTGCATCCAGATAACCTCGTTCCACTGAAACTGGCCATTTTACGACATCTACCCGTTCTCGGTTAGTGGGAGTGCATTTTGGTACTTTTTTCGATTGATCTCTCTTTATAGTCTTCAATGCCGAAAAGGAATTCGAACAGAAGGACGCTGGTACGTTTTTGATTCTGAATCATATCAGAGGACGTATTGTCGACGCTTTTTGCAGCTATCACTTCAATATACTTCGACAATGAGGATCTTGAACTTTACCTCGGTCGACTGGAGAAGACAGAGGGTGCCGAAGCTATCCGTCTCCGGTGGTACGGCGACACAGATGTGAAAACCGTCAGTGTGCTTGACTTTATTTGTGAAGCCCACTGAACGTCATTTTTCAGATTTTCGTAGAGCGTAAGACGCACAGAGAGGACTGGACAGGTGAAAAGTCCGTCAAGGCGCGTTTCCCAATCAAAGAAAATCTCGTGAACGCTTTTCTGCGCGGAGAATATACCATGGACGCGGAGCTCCAGGCTCTAGTTGAGAAAGGCAAGAAGACACAAGCCGACGTCGATTCCATGATTCAGCTTGCAAGCGAAGTTCAGTATCGTATTCTTACGAAGCAGCTCCACCCGGGTATGTACGCACGTTCGATGTCTGACTTCTTTACTGACAAATATACTAGTCATGAGGACGTTTTACAACCGAACTGCGTTCCAGCTCCCAGGAGATCCTCGTGTACGGATATCACTTGATACGGAACTCACGATGGTCCGCGAAGACAACTGGGACGGACAGACGCGTACTGGCGATAACTGGCGGCGAACCGACATTGGGATCGA
The DNA here is from genome assembly GCF_016647785.1 of Suillus fuscotomentosus. Lineage (NCBI taxonomy): Eukaryota > Fungi > Basidiomycota > Agaricomycetes > Boletales > Suillaceae > Suillus > Suillus fuscotomentosus. The sequence continues at coordinate 1,013,176 of NW_024539520.1, forward strand.
CCATCCTTTTGACCAGGTGTTAGCGGCGGATAAAGAGCTTTTCAAGTGGGTTTCGCTTATTGAGCCATTTCGTAACATGCTCACGTTCATCATGCTCACGTTCGTCATGTTCACGTTCGTCAAGGTATGGGGTTTTAGAAGTCAAACTTCAGACTCAGTTTGGACAAGAACCTCCCAAGTGGGTGACGGATCTGGTCCAGTCACATCTTGTCGAAGCTGTTCCCAAGTTCAGGTATAATTCTCACCCGCAAAAAAGTGGTTCCATGTCACTCACGGACTGCCGCTAGCAAATTCATCCATGGCTGCGCTACCCTACTGCCTAATCGCGTAGATCTCGTGCCGTTCTGGCTGCCTCAAAGTAAGCTGAAGAGTCTGCTTCCATCTTATTTTCTTGCCTCACATCATTCACAGTGGACACGGATATCCTTAAGCCCAATACTGGATACCTCACAGTCGAGCGTCCGACAAAGAGTACTCCTGATTTTCAGTCCGGTATTCTCTCGCCCATCTCGCCCGTTTTGCCGGTACACTCCTATGTTGAGCCTGTCTCTGAAGGGGAAGAAGATGAAGAGATGGACTTGGCGCCTGCTAGAGACGAGTTTCGGCGCACGGGGCTGCCGCATGAGGACGTTGCGGCTGCTATCGCGTTTCGTGAAAAGTCGCTCAAGGAACGTGAACCTGCATCTCAGTCCAGGGGGAGCAGCAGCACTCCTGAAGTGGTATACGACGAACGCACGCCATTGTTGAAGTTGCCACAGCCTCCGAGGGCGGAGAGGAATGTGTCGATTGACCCCCTTGCGCCGTCTTCTGCGTTCGATGAGCGTCTGCGTGAGCGTTTACATGCGAATAAGAATGTGCCGCCACGTGTACAGGACGGTGAGGTGCAGGAGGCTTTAGGCCTGGACGAGGAAAATCTGCGAGAGGAGGACCGTTTATTAGTGAGAGACTGGCGTGCGCCATCTGGCAAGCGGATTGCAGTGCCTGTTCGTATCGAGCCCAAGGTGTATTTCGCAAACGAGCGCACGTTCTTGGTACGACTTTTTTGCATTAGATGAAGGAGTTCGTCTGCTGATGTTTATCGTGGCAGAAATGGTTGAGCTTTGCGGTGCTGATCGGCACTATCGCTACGACGTTATTGAACTTCGTACCTGCAGATGATCCGCGGGGCCTGATTAGTGCTGCGCTATTCACTCTGGCTGCGCTGCTCGCGATCGCCTATTCAGCGATCATCTTCGTGTACCGAGCGCTTCGTCTGCGTGCCCGATCTGCGGAAGGGCTTTATTATGACAAGTACGGACCGACTATTCTTTGCTTTGTGCTGTTGGCTGCGCTGGGGACCAACATTGGGTTGAGGGTGGCGGATATGTGATGGCATAGGGATGAGCCTTGGACGCTGGTAATATACAGCTGACGTGAGGAACTCATTTCCTCTTTAAGGTCTGTCCTACAGGAGCTTAGCCGCAATGAACTATTTTTGTTTCCAATTCCATGTGATCGTCGTCGCACTGCGCAGGGGACGTCGACCAGATCTCAAATCAATCAAATACTGATTCATCGCCATGTACAGCATGGCCAGAAATCAGTGATATTCATGTTACAAAATGTGTTCATATTTGGTGCCAACACTGCTTCTGCCAAAGATGGAATCTATCTACTATCGTCGCGTCCACGTCCACACCTACTGAGCTTAAGCTTGTACCGTTCCTTTGCGTTGTCCCATGTTAACAAGTTATTGTACCCTCAAATCTCGTACTCGTCTGCTTGCGAAGAGTTATGTAACCCTCTAAGCACAGCCCAACCTAGCCACAGTGGCTAGGTTGGGCCACAAACGGAGCTTCCAGGGAACAAGTTCATCAATTCTCTAATACAAGAACCGCCAACTTGATCTATGCACAAATATTTACCTTGATCTTGTTGATATTTCGGTTACCAAATTATAGTGAGCATGGCGTACATTATATAGCGTGAATGTCACCGCTATACGTTGACCAAGTTCACCTTTCACCCACACCCATTCCCCAACAATGACCATAGTATCAAATGATCCCGCGTGGTGGCCGCTCATCGATGTATATCGTTTTTCCAGCTATTTTGGAGGTTCGTAGAGAGCACTCAGATGTTGACGCTGAGCGCTGACTCTGATGTCTCAATCTAACCTTGGCTCCGGTATCGCAGTTGCCGCCTTTGTTGGGGTGACGTATGATTGGTGTGAGCACGATAATATTAAAGGATTGTTGATATCTTACAAGCATTTTCAGCACTCACATTTGGACAAGAGGTATGTCGATGCCATGACCGGAGCAGCCATCTCGCTAAGAATCCCTTCATAGATCGAATTGATCTGGGTGAGTAGAGTCTCATGGCGGAGGGAACTCACATGAAGATACTCTTATTTACAGAGGCAACACTGGTCCCTGATGACAGTTCTGTACCTCAGTGCATGTAGCTTGAGTGTCGCAGGTATCATGATGTGCTGACTTGAAAGTATTCTAGGCGCGCTATCTTGGACTTTTATATGCTACGTATGTTCGGAAGGCTAAACAATCGACGTTGTGCTAATCATCTATGTCTCGTAATCAGCATGTCTATCCTGCGTATGTCGCCTTAGTATATTCACTTTCTTCGCTTCTTCTAACCAGCGGCATGCAGAGAGCGTTCCGACCATCTCGCTGACAGATACAGTGAGTCTTCTGCACAGATGCCTGCTATTCCCCTTCAATTAACCGTGGTGCCCTGTAGCAGTGGGTTTGGTTCTTTGCTACCAACTTCTTGGTTCGCTAATAACCGCCATACTATACTGCCACAGATGTAAGTCTTTGGAGTGTGTGTTAGTGTTATCCGAGGCTGGTCACTGACCGGATTTGTCAGGCTTCATTATATACATCGTACAGAATTGGATGGCTGTGTTGGTATCTGCACTGCTGTGGGGTGAGCTTGGCGCTTGCGAGACCTCAGGAATGAATAACTTGACTGAAACATGCTGCAAGTCATCATCATCACTCGGTTGCATGCCATGTATCAAAAATCCAGAAAGATCCTGATATTTCTCGCTGTCACCTTCCTGGCGATCAACACTTTGGATGGAGCAAACGCCGTTCTGATGACCATACATACTTCAGGAGGTACGCTTAATTATAGATGAAAACGAATGTGCATAGGGCTCATTGATGGACACCAGAGGAACTCATTCTCCCCGGCACCTACCAATGCAGGATTAGCTACACAAGAGATGCCCTAGTTCTGAATTCTGCTGCTTGGATACTCTTCATTGTGTGGGAGGTCCTCACACTATGTCTCGCAGTCTGGATTGCGGTAAAACACTTCCGTGAACTGCGATTACATGCGGCAGGAGGGGTTATCGGGGATTGTTTTACGGTGTTGGTGAAAACTCACGTGGTTTACTTTGCGAGGTAAGTTCATATCGTGATTATTGTCCTTTTTCCACTGAACGGTCGGACATGATAGCTTTGTTGCTGTCTCTTGCTTCGAGCTCATCATTGAATTCTCTCCAACATTATCAACGGTATGTCAATCATTCACTTACCTCTACATGTGACCACGATCTATCATTTCTACAGAGCCAATATCTTCTAGAAGACCAGACTTTGTCTGGCTTGTTTGAGATCTTGCAGGTCGTACAGATGTTCGTGCTAGGACCACGGCTGATCCTTGGCATTCGAGAATATAATGCCAAACTCGTGGCTGACTCCGACGCAGCAACCGGCATGACCTCAATCGTTTTCCAAGAGCGTGTGCATATATCGACTGGTAGTAGTGTGTAATGCTCGGTGAAGTTGACGCGAACGGTTGTCTAGTGCTTGCAGGGAGCACGGGAAATTTGTTTTTTTTTGTTTCTATTCCAAGTCTCGTTACGGTGCTCAAGTAGTTATTAGTGTCACAAAATAGATGTCAAGGAGACATAGGTTTAGGCGATATTTTCGTCGCGGTATTTATTCGATTCATTTGCTATAGGTCTTGACATTGACAATGTTTCAATCGATGTCCTGGGTATTTTTACTGTACCAACGAAGGAAAGCAGTGTACAGAACGGGGAAGTCGAGGAGCGAGAGATGGTTATAGGCGATGTTACCGGAACGTTAGATGCAAGCTTCTGTTTGCTCCTGCTTCTCATCTTCGAGAACAACTAGTGGCCCACCCCTCGTCGTATCGAAAGCACTATGGCCCATGGGATATTGACTTTCGTAATATGGTGGAGCCGTCTTGTAAGTAGCATATATAGGTATGATGCTTTTCAGGCTTCATGAGTGCAGACATGGACAATAGTGCACGCGTGTTACAAAGCCAGTTGGCGTGAGTCAAGAATGGGAGGTTGTCGAATGATGGCATGGTGTAGTACATGAATGAGTTGTAAATGTCTGATACAGTCTCAGACCGCTGGATAGGCGGAGTGGTGACTGCGGGCTTTGTTGATCATGCGGCAAGGCCCTCGACTTCCTCACGTACTTCGACATTGCTTCGGTCCAAAAAGCGGAGGAGGCGCGTCTGGCAGGTGAAGGTGGGCCGAAGAGTCCAGTGCGGGGCAGGATGGAAAATTCTTGGATGGTCGGAAGAGATAGAACGGTATCGCCTACGCAGTATGACAAGCCGTTAAGAACGCGAACTCGGCCTGCGGAAGATGTTTCCCCATGATATCGAGCAGCGTCAGATGTTTGTCTCTCATGAGGGTCCTGCTTGCCATGCCAAGCAAGGTGCACCCAGGTGTTCTGGTGCAAGGCTTCGAGTGCACCTGCTCGTGTGCCAGGTATAGTGGTGCGGTTGGCCGTCACAGGGATGCTTTGTGCTGTTGGCTGCGCTGGGGACCAACATTTGCTTGAGGGTGGCGGATATACGATGACATGGGGATGAGCCTTGGACGCTGATAAATATACAGCTGACGTGAGGAACTCATTTCCTCTATAAGGTCTGCGGTACAGGAGCTTAGCCGCCATGAACTATTTTTGTTTCCAATTCCATGTGATTGCACTGCGCAGTCATGAGGCTTTTGATGGAGGTACATGACGATGGCGGCTGGACCAATAAGGTACTTGCGCGATTTAATGGATGGTAGAACCGAAAAAGAGGGAAGCCAAGTGAGCGGGATGATCACTTGATTTGGGCTCAACAAGACAATACACAAGGAATCTATATAAGAGCGCACTGACAAACTCCCAAACCCTAAGCTACCTTGAAACCCATCCACCACAATCATGTTCACCGTAAGTGCATGTCTTCTTGTGTCGCATTTTGTTATCTTATCTTGGTTTGCAGGTCACTGAAGTCCCTGTTTCCAACAACAGCTGTGGCTCGTCCAGCTGCAATTGCGGCGACTCGTAAGTCCCACTCTGTGTAATACTAGTCTCGCTCTGATTCACGACTTGGTGTACAGGTGCCAATGCAAGGCCGGAGAGTGCAAGTGTTGATCGAACGTTGATCTACCGGGCAACTGCTGGGCTTGGCCTCGCTGTATATTATTCCAGCCTTGGTGTTTGATCTGGCTCGATGTATGATTGTACTATGAAAATGTATGCATTATCATCGAGGAGAAGAAGCGAAATACATACGAACTTTGCTTATCGAATTGTCGATTTTGTTGTGACTGGGTTGATAAGCGAGTGAAACGAAAGCATTGTGAAGTGGGCCACGGGCAGGTTGGGGTTATCTTTGCTTGATATTCAGGCAGGTCCCAGTATCTAGACCCTGCGTGTTATATATAGATCATAATAGGCCTTTTGTTCCTAGAAATCAGTGATATTCGTGTTACAAATGTGTTCACATTTGGTGCCAACACTGCTTACATAAAATGGAATCTCGTCGCGTCCACGTCAACACCTCAAAACAACCAATTGGCTTGTACCATTCCTTTCTTCGTGTGGTCCCACGTTTACAAGTTATTGTACCTCCGAATCTCATACTCGTCTGCTTGCGAAGAGTTATGTAATGCTCTAGCCACAGCCCAACCTAGCCACAGAGCTTCCAGGGAAACAAAGTTCATCAATTTTCTGCATAAGAACCGGGTCCGTAACTGCAACTTGATCTATGTGGAGTGCACAAATATTTACCTTGATCTTATTGATATTTCGGTTACCAAACTATAGCGAGCACGGCCCCGTACATATAGCGCGAATGTCATCGCTATGCGTTTACCAAGTTCACCTCTCACCCGCACCCATTCTCTAACAATATGGCCATAGTCTCATCGCGTCCACGTCCACACCTATTGAGCTCAAGCTTGTACCGTTCCTTTCTTCGCGTTGTCCCATGCTAACAAGTTGTTGTACCTCCGAATCTCGTACTCGTCTGCTTGCGAAGAGTTATGTAACCCTCTGAGCACAGCCCAACCTAGCCACAGACGGGGCTTCCAGGGAACAAGTTCATCAATTTTCTAATACAAGAACTGTCAACTTGATCTATGCACAAATATTTACCTTGATCTTGTTGATATTTCGGTTACCAAACTATAGCGAGCAAGGCGTACATATCGCGCGAATGTCATCGCTATACGTTTACCAAGTTCACCTCCCATTCTCTACCAATATGTCAACAATCTCAAATGATCCTACTTGGTGGCCCGCCATCAATGCATATCGTTTTGCCAGCTATTTTCCAGGTTCGTAGGGAGCAATCGGATGTTGACGCTGAGCGCTGACTCCGATGTCTCAATCTAACCTTGGCTCCGGTATCGCAGTTGCCGCCTTTGTTGGGGTGACGTATGATTGGTGTGAGCACGATAATATTAAAGGATTGCTGATATCTTACAATTATTTTCAGCACTCACATTTGGGCAAGAGGTATGTCGATGCCATGACCGGAGCAGCCATTTCGCTAAGAATCCCTTTATAGGTCGAATTGATCTGGGTGAGTAGAGTCTCATGGCGGAGGGAACTCACATGAAGATACACTTATTCACAGAGGCAACACTGGTCCCTAATGACAGTTCTGTATCTCAGTGTATGTAGCTTGTGTGTCGCCGCTATCGTGATGTGCTAACTTGAAAGTATTCTAGGCGCGCTATCTTGGAATCTTATATGCTGCGTAGGTTCGGAATGCTAAACAATCGATGTTGTGCTAATCATCTATGTCTCGTAATCAGCATGTCTATCCTGCGTATGTCGCCTTAGTATATTCACTTTCTTCGCTTCTTCTAACCAGCGGCATGCAGTTAATGTTCCGACCATCTGGCTGACAGATACAGTGAGTCTTCTGCACAGATGCCTGCTATTCCCCTTCAATTAACCGTGGTGCCCTGTAGCAGTGGGTTTGGTTCTTTACTACCAACTTCTTGGTTCGCTAATAACTACCACACTATACTGCCACAGATGTAAGTCTTTGGAGTGTGTGTTATCCGAGGCTGGTCACTGACTGGGTTTGTCAGGCTTCATTATATACATCGTACAGAATTGGATGGATGTGTTGGTATATGCAATGCTGTGGGGTGAGCTTGGCGCTTGTGAGACCTCAGAAATATTCACTTGACTGAAACATGCCGGAAGTCATCATCATCACTCGGTTGCATGCTATGTATCAACAATCCAGAGAGATCCTGATATTTCTTGTTGTCACCTTCCTGGCGATCAACGCTTTTGATGGTGTGACAGCCTTAATGTCAACGATGCATACTTCAGGAGGTACGCTTAATTATGGATGAAAACGAACGTGCATAGGGCTCGTTTGATGGACACCAGAGGAACTCATTCTTTCCGGCACCTACCAGTGCACGACTGACTATACAGGAGATACCCTAGTTCTATATTCTGCTACTTGGATACTCTCCATTGTGTGGGAGGTCCTCACACTATGTCTCGCAGTCTGGATTGCGGTAAAACACTTCCGTGAACTGCGATTACATGCGGCAGGAGGGATTATCGGCGACTGTTTTACGGTGTTGATGAAAACTCACGTGGTTTACTTTGCGAGGTAAGTTCATATCGTTATTATTGTCCTTTTTTCCACTGAAGGGTCGGACATGATAGCTTTGTTGCTGTCTCTTGCTTAGAGTTCATTATTGAATTCTCTCCAACATTATCAACGGTATGTCAATCTTTCACTTACCTCTACATGTGACCACGATCTATCATTTCTACAGAGCCAATATCTCCTGGAAGATCAGACTTTGTATGGCTTGTTTCAGATTTTGGAGGTCGTGCAGATGTTCGTGTTAGGACCACGGCTGATCCTTGGCGTTCGAGAATATCATGCCAAACTCGTGGCTGACTCCGACGCAGCAACCGGCATGACCTCAATCGTTTTCCAAGGGCGTGTGCATATATCGACTGGCAGTAGTGTGTAATGCTCGGTGAAGTTGACGCGAACGGTTGTCTAGTGCTTGCAGGGAGCACGGGAAATTTGTTTTTTTTTGTTTCTATTCCAAGTCTCGTTGCGGTGCTCAAGTAGTTATCTAGTGTCACAAAATAGATGTCAAGGAGATATAGATTTCGGCGATATTTTCGTCGCGGTATTTATTCGATTCATTTGCTATAGGTCTTGACATTGACAATGTTTCAACCGATGTCCTGGATATCTCTACTGTACCAACGAAGGAAAGCAGTGTACAGAATAGGGAAGTCGAGGAGCGAGAGATGGTTATAGGCGATGTTACCGGAACGTTAGATGCAAGCTTCTGTTTGCTCCTGCTTCTCATCTTCGAGAACAACTAGTGGCCCACCCCTCGTCGTATCGAAAGCACCATGGACCATGGGATATTGACTTTCGTAATATGGTGTAACCGTCTTGTAGCATATATAGGTATCATGCTTTTTCAGGCTTCATGAGCGCAGACATGGACAATTGTGCACGCGTGTAAGCCAGTTGGCGTGAGTCAAGAATGGGAGGTTGAACGTCGAAATTGAATGATGGCATGGTGTAGTACATGAATGAGTTGTGAATGTCTGATACAGTCTCAGACCGCTGGATAGGCGGAGTAGAGATTGCGGGCTTTGTTGATCATGCGGCAAGGCCCTCGACATCCTCCTCATGTACTTCAACATTGCTTAAGCATTCCAAAAAGCGAAGGAGACGCGTCTGGCAGGTGAAGGTGAGCCGAAGAGTCCAGTGCGGGGCAGGATGGAAAATTCTTGGATGGTCGGAAGAGATAGAACGGTATCGCCTACAGCAGTATGACAAGCCGTTAAAAACGCGAACTCGACCTGCGGAAGATGTTTCGCGGCGTAGGGTCCTGCTTGCCATGGCAAGCAAGGTGCACCCAGGTGTTCTGCTGCAAGGCTTCGAGTGCACCTGCTCGTGTGCCAGATATAGTGGTGCGGTTGGCTGCGCTGAGGACCAACATTTGTTTGAGGGTGACGGACATGTGATGACATGGGGATGAGCCTTGGACGCTGACGTGAGGAACTCATTTCCTCTTTAAGGTCTGCGGTACAGGAGCTTAGCCGCAATGAACTATTTTTGTTTCCAATTCCATGTGATTGCACTGCGCAGTCATGAGGCTTTTGATGGAGGTACATGTCGATGGCGGCTGGACCAATAAGGTACTTGCGCGATTTAATGGATGGTAGAACCGAAAGAGGGAAGCCAAGTGAGCGGGATGATCACTTGATTTGGGCTCAACAAGACCATACACAAGGAATCTATATAAGAGCGCACTGACAAACCTCCAATCCCTAAGCTACCTTGAGACCCATCCACTACAATCATGTTCACCGTAAGTCAATCTCTGATTGTATCGCATTTCGTTATCTTATTTTGGTTTGCAGGTCACTGAAGTCCCTGTTTCCAACAACAACTGTGGCTCGACCACCTGCTCATGCGGCGCCTCGTAAGTCGCACTCTGTGTAATACTAGTCTCGTTCTGATTCACAACTTCAGGTGCCAATGCAAGGCCGGAGAGTGCAAGTGTTGATTGAACGTCAACGTTGATCTACCGGGCAACTGCTGGGCTCTGCCTCGCTGTATATTATTCCAGCCTTGGTGTTTGATCTGGCTCGATGTATGATTGTACTATGAAATTGTATGCATTATCATCGAGGAGAAGCGAAATACATATGAACTTTGCTTATTGAATTGTCGATGTTGTTCTGACTGGGTTGATAAGCGAGTGAAACGAGAGCATGGTGAAGTGGGCCACGGGCAGGTTGGGGTTATCTTTGCTTGGTACTCAGGCCCAGGTCCCAGGATCTAGACCCCATGATGCGTGTTATGTATAGATCACAATACTAATCCCACGCTATCGATTTCGTTGCCTCCAGTACATCTTGCTACATCCCACAATGACCTGGTCAAAGACACCCAGTGAGTATTTCCCTCGTGCTTACAATACAAAGGTTGATACGCATGCACAGATACGACGTGCACCAAGTTGACCTGCGACATCGTCTGCGAAACACGCGATGTAACAGATCAAATCAGATCTCAGGTATGTCCCGTAGCATTTGCATTGTCGATGCTAGTGCACGCGTGTTGGTAAAATGAATCCCCATGAGAAAACCACGGTGATTCATTTTTACCAATCTCGAGTACGCACCCATCCCATCCCCCTCCCCGAAGAGCCTCGTATTCTGCCATGGCGTTCACAGAGATGCGTAGATATTTATTTCTTGCTGCCCCTACAAGGTAAAAGAGGCCAACTTATGGGATAAAGTTGTCCTAGTCGGTGTGCAACTCTGCTTCCTGGATCTCATAGTACTGACCAACGTCTTTCCTGCAGAGTAAGCTTATGATTTCATGCATGAATGTACATCCGATGCCAGTCTGTCATTGATAATTCCATCGTGATCGCCCAGTCTCTTACAAGTAATCGTAGATATCGATAACTGGATACCCGCGTGACGCTGTATAGCCGATAGTGACAGCGGTGGTACTCACGTGGAGGTTAAATGTAGGAACATGAACAAAGACGGGTACCCATTGGAATAGCATGAGCTCGGTAAATATACAGCACATTGGTAACACACACCACATGGCCAGTCATGAGATAAAGGAAGAGCGAAGATATCAAAACTTAAACACTGGGTTAATGCCAGCGAAGCTACTCGAAGTAGAATTGTGCTGCATAGAAGTTCGAGATCATCACTGGGTAAAAGATAATACTTGGATATGAACGCCGGGCTACTGGTAAATACGACCGTGAGCACCACCACGGCTGCTATTCGTTGTGTCATCCTGGCGGAGGTCTGAGATGCGCACATTTAGATCGCTGATGCCCAGTGACTTTTTGCGTGCATTTTCTATAAGAAATTGTAAGTACCCGAACGGTAGAACATTGTTTGTAGGAAATGTGTACACCGGTCTAGGCTTAAAGACGTCGGGTGGAGCGTTGCATATGTAGACATTGTAACCATCTTCTGCGTTTGTCGTGTAAACTAATCGGCGTGAGTCGGGTAAAAGGACAAAGGTACGGGATTCTGAACGCAAAAGGATTCAGAAACGAGGAGCTGAAACACGTACGGCGTATTCCATTGCCACTCCTAGAAACAGAAGCCTACTTCTTGACAACAGAAACGCGCAGCTCTCGAATACCTTTATCCAAGATTTAGGGTGCATTGGTGTGCGAGGCCCGAGGAATTCAGCTTCCCCGGATATCAAAGTGACAGGGAACTTCCCTTGTACATCAATCACAAAGTAGCCCAACTTGGATTGGTGCGACACAGGGTGTATGATGTCCTGTCAGTGATTCTGGCCAAGATGAACCATCGGAAAGGGGGTACGCTGCTTGTCCGGATGATACCGATACCCACGCCTCTGGAAAAGAAGCCGCGTATCCACTTGTTTCACTGTTGTCGACAACTCCTGCTGGATTACTGGAGAGTTATGAACATGATCCAGAAGCTCGGGTTTGCGCCCATAAGTGATCGGACGAATCTGGAATGCTGGTCTGGGCGGGAAACGAGCGTATGTCCATCGATCATCGATAACAGTTGTAGATATATCAAGCCTCCCTTTTCAAATTTCAAACTTGAAATCCGTCAATGCACTTGGAGTGAGGATGCGACTGCGTTTATTCTCCCCAAACAAGTCATTCTATACAAGATGGCTATAAAAGCTGCAAGTAAAATGCGAAAGTCAACAGATGAATATTTGAATGCTCGACGGAGGTCACATTGACGATGATCGCGCCTCCAAGTGATTAGCTACCGTAAGGGGAGATAGTTCTGCCCCTGGCTGTGACTAGCAAAGTTTCCAATTCCACGTCTCGTGCTGGATTCTAAAATACTGCATCAGTGCATGAATTGTATGAAAGAATAGCTTGACCGTACCCAGGAGGAGACACAGTGACTGGATCAAGAGCATGGTCTTCCTCTTCATCGTCCTCGGGTTCGTCATCATAGACTAGCCATGCTTCCTACCTCTTCTCCCTTTGCTGAAACCAACTGAGACAAAAGAAGAGAACGCACGGCCGTGTTCCGTCGTCCACACCAATATCATCGGCCTAGAAAATAAAAACGACGCGGTCAGCTCTCACGATCGTAACAACGTTGTAGAGACAAACATAGGTAGCTTGTCCGAGCTGAACATCGACAACTTTGACAGTTTGTCGTTGGGCCTTCTGATTCCCCTTGTCTCACGACGACCAAATAGGATTGAAAAAAGGGCAAGGGAGTCGATAGAGGGCTGTGAGCACGAGAGTGATTGGAAGGTAATGGCGATGTAGTAGGGAATTACATCACGAGCGTTGAATAAGATGCGAAAGAAACAAAAGAAAAAACATGCATCTAGGGAATCATGAGGTAGATCCTTCCGAGCAGGCCGTGAAGTGTTCATGAAATTTGCTGAAGCAAAGGCTGGTTCGGGTCTCTTGTAGGCGGAGGTCTCTGCATCATAGGTATGGCAGCTATTGGTGGTCTGTGGTGCGCGCGAGGAAGACGACAAGTTGCACGAGACTGCAATAATAGCAATGGGTGAGTGGTGTAATGAATCAAAGAATGAGATGCGCACATGCAGCAGGTCATTGAGGGTTAACTTTTGTCTAGTGGTCTGTGAGGGAATGTCAGCACACTTACAGTGGACGTTTGAAGGAAATGCGTACACTGGTCTGAGCAAGGACGTCAGGTAGAGTGTTGCAGATGCAAATCTTGCAGTCATCTTCAGTGTTTGTCGTACACGCCAGTTGACGCAAGTCGGATGACAGGGAAAGTCCAAGAAAATTCTGGACATCAAAGGAAGCTAGGAGCCAATGGGACTCGAAAACTCAGAGTTTGATGATGTTGTCGAAGAACGCACTAGCGAGGAGAGCTCCATCCAGTGAGAGTGTTAGGCTGGTGACAATTTTGGTGTGCTCTTCAAAGGGAGTTCCGACAGTCTCTAGCGTCGATGGGTCGAATTTGTAAACCATCCTGGTGTTTAGATTTTTCCGACATAGTGTTGTTGGCAGAATGCAGTGGCAATTCCCGAGCGGCATTTGCCGGCAGTACTACAGTGGTTGGAGTCGGCAGAACTAAGTAGTAGTACGATAACCTGGTATTTTTTCCTATCAACAAAACAATAAAAATTGACATACGTTTGAATGTATCTTGGCGTGCAAGTGTAGGCTCGTGACCAGCCTGGCTTACCAATACCACGAACAAGTCGAGTGGCGTACACCACCAGTTGCCGGTCTATCAATGACCAATATTGTGCGAAAATTATGTTGAAGACCCGGTTTGTTCCCAGAACTCTGGCTATAATTGGGGTTTTGTGGATAAATAATGAATTTGTGCCATAAAGGTTGCAAATTTGTTGTTTAGTGGGGAAATGATTCTGATGTCTGGTGAAAATCAGTCATATATTGCACGTACACGACACAGAGTTCATCCAAATATCACACGCGCTACATATGGAGTAGCTTGGGGTGAGTTATGCGTGACAGGTTTGGAAATGAGATAGCTTGTAGATATCCCATCAATATGCCTGCTATCTTTACCTCTGACTGCCACATCCAGAGACCACACGCCATAGCTTCGAAAAATGTATCTGTCGAGTGGTTTTCGACACAGGCGTCATCCAAACTGTTCAAGTCAAAACCTTTGACATTGGCGTCCATACTTCAAATACAACAAAGAGTTTGATATGTACAGTAATACTGACGGGTATCATTGGCCTATACATACTAACATGTGATGACAGACACCATGGCAGGCTTAAAACAAATCAGACAACAAAAACGCTACGATATCAAGCCAAGGAAATGAGTGGAAAGGGATAGAAGAGCGCTGCGTGTCTACAAAATTCGTTCCAGATATCACTCACTGCATCGTCCTGGGCCAGAACCTCCTCATCAGCGCCATAGTCGTTTGAATGCTGTAGCCACTCTTCGATGAACGATCCCTCCAGTGGAATACGAAGATCCCACATCGGCCACTTGCCCATCGGGAAAGACGGATAGGCAGCAACGAAAGCCAGCCAGAAAGCGTCGCGTCCCCACGTCCATAGCGATGATTCTGTGGCTACTTCTGTGGTGACCCATTCTTGAATTCGCTGGGCGACTGTTTCCCAATCTGCTCGATTGACATAGTCGAATGAAGGCGGGAGTGGGAGGAATGATATAGTGGGTTCGCCAACGTTAGACATATCTAAGGACAAATTTGACTTTGGCATGATGTAAGTAGGCCGACAGTTGAACAAATGTCATGTACACTCACATCATCCGAGCCTCCTGAACAGTGTAGCAAGCCACCACGATGGCGCAAGTCTAGCGATGCAACCTCTATGACTGGTGTGGTAAATGTTCCGTATTCCTCATCAATAGATACTGATATGCGGACAGGCTAGCGTCGACTTGTGAGGAAGCCTCGAGGAAAGTTGATGAAGATACATACAATATTGCTCCTTTCCAAAATCTGTCTCGGAAATGTCCCGGGAAAGCAGACAGTGAGGCACATTGGTTGGAGCGAGGCATGGCTGTCTGTATAATGAATGCCAGGGTAGATAGTGGAAACTTTGGTGAGTGATAATGTGGAATTCATACCGACGTCGATGAAGCAACGACGATCAGCTTGAATCATAATAGTGAAGGCGTGAGAGATTGGACTTGTCGAAATTTCGGATGTGCACTATCACGTGATTGCTCACATCCACCACCAGCGTGCTGCACAACACTGTCCTCGACAAATTGCCCAGCATGCTTGATGACATCATCGACGGCTATAGTACGTGTATTTTTTTATCAACTCCTTGCTTATCTATTTAAATGCTACGTGGTATCTACAGTTTTACGATTCTGCGATGACGGTACAGATCGTGTCTTTTGCACCGCATGTCCTCAAAAACAAGGCGCCTATCGTGTCATGTCACGCCGCCATGCTGAAAAGCACTCAAAGCAAGATATGCACATTCGCCGTGCCAAAAACATCAAGAAAAGGCTTTCTGAGACCAGAAAGCCACGTGTCTCTGCTGCAGCGCCTGTTAGCCCTGATCCTTCACTCTCCCCTGCTGGTCACGATGACTTCAGCATCGATTTCAATTGCATGGATAATACATCCATCAACATGCAAGCTGATAGACCGTCTGTGGTGCCTGAGACAGATTCTGAGTATCCGTTAGCGGATCTCTGGAATCAGATCGTCAGCAGTCGACAACTCCAGCTTGATGGTGAATTCCTGGACCTGTTTGCTGAGCTTCAGGCGTCTGTTGCCTCGGGACACATTGCCATCTCGACGCCCATCATTCCCACAAACAAAACATGTGAACTTGTCGACGACAGTGCATCTGACTTCGGTATTGAAATTCCTGGTAAGTTAACCATCTTTCCTGCGCTCTACAATCTGATACTCAGCAGTATTTTCAGACGACCCGCTTCTTGAACCAGCAATCAAAAACTTAGTCGTCTCTCCAGATCATCCCTTGTATCCTTGGCCATCGAAAGTGGTAAGCTTTCTTCATTGCACGCACTTATTTAATACATCTAACAGTATCAAGCATTTCATCACATCTCTTTTGTTTAGCTCCCCACGCCTTCCATTCTCTGAAGTTCAAAAGAAGGCGGTCTTGAGCTGGGCCAAGGAACTCGGTGTCCAGAATCTTCCTTCGCTTGGCGCGATGAAGAAATGCCAAAGTCACCTGCAGTATCTCGTTGGCGATCCGACTGAAAAGGTTACGTCTCACTCCGGCAACACATTCTACATCAATAATATTGCCAAAGCAATTGCGAAGGTTCATGGGTTGGATCTTTGCGCTGATGCAATGTTGATATAATTCATAGGACTATGCTAATCCTCTCACCCGCCTTGCGATGCAGGACTATCCGGAGGATGGCGGAAAGGCCATGTCGCAAGTATTCAATGGGAGGAAAATGTTGCTCGATCTCCCGTCGCCACCAGCGGTTCAGGTGAACAGGACCGTGTACTTCACGGATGAATTGTTGCAGGAGTCTTCGGGAGGTTATTTTATTCCAAACCGATTCTTTCTAGCTGCTGGTGACACCCCCGCTGATACCACCGAATCCTGCGATAAAGTGCTATATGCATTGGGTCGAGCTGCTCAATGGACAGAGGTACACAGTCATCTATGTAACGTGTGCTTGTCCTCAAATGTTTGTCAGGCTGGGTTCATTGTAAGTGACGAGGAGGAGATCATCCCTACGTCTATGTTTACACACTTGTTTGGAGACATTGCCGCAACCTGCGGCAAGCTTGATTGTGGGCTGATGGGTACGTTCGGTTATGCTTTTGTTAGTGACTATGGAACTAAAATGTGGTGCAGCATCTTCCATCAAGTACGCGTCGCTTTCACCCAATCCGCTGCGAGAAAAGTCGAGAGGTCGAATGGTGTATTCCGTTCCCTTAATCATTTTTATGGACGATGTTTCAGGTAATATCTCGAAGCAGTGGAACAAGCATCACGCTATATACATGTCCAACGCGAATTTACCTCGTGAGATGCTCGAAAAGGAATTCTTTGTGCAATTTGTTTCATCCTCTCCTCATGCTCCGCCTATGGAATTGATGCGGGCCATGAGAGAATCTATTTCGTACGTCGTTCTACTTGACATTTGTATTCTAGTATCGCTAAATGCATGTAGTGATGCAGCACAATCTGGCGTCATCGTGTGGGATTGCAAGTACAACGAGGAGGTTATGCTCATTCCATATGTGCTATTTCTCGCTGGAGATAATCCGATGCAGGCTGAAGAATGTAGCCACGCGGGCCTCAATTGCAACTATTTCTGCAGGACATGCAAGGTTGGTGGAACAAAAGAGTACAAGGAATCTGAAGCTGGCTACAACACCATTTTTACGGTATGAACATCTTTCTCATATCTTCCATGTGACTTACTAGTGCTTGCAGTCAGGCAATCTATGAACCCCCGAGAAGACACTTCAAGAGATTCGACAACAGTTTGAAACTGCCTTCAAATCAGGCGCCATGACCAAAATCCAGAACTCTGTTTCATTGACTGGTGTGCGAGATTCGAGTTCAGCCTCGATTCTCAGTGCGTTGGTCGAACTCGGAAAGAAGCTTCGAAAACGTACTGCGGGATCACAAGCTCTGCCCAAAAATGAAGTCGAAGTCGCCCTTCGAAAAGAATTCGAAGAACTCTTGAAAGGCGGACAACTCGATGACATTATCAATCCCCTACTGGGAACGGATGGTGAGTTTTTTTTTGGTTACCATACGTCTCTTGCTTAGCTTGAAATTCCTACAGGGTTGGATATTCATATGGACACTCCTACGGAAATCCTTCATACAATACTTCTGGGCGTCGTCAAGTATTTTTGGGGGCAGACAGTGTTTCTTCTCAAGAAAGCAAAGTTTCTCCACATCTTCCAGTGTCAGCTCGAGTCCATTGACAAAGACGGCCTCAATGCTCCCTGCCTGAACGCAGACTATATCTGCCACTATAAAGATAGTCTAATCGGTAAGCATTTCAAAAGTTTGGTGCAAGTTATGCCATTCATCATTCACGACCTTGTTCCTCCGCCGGTCCTCAATGCCTGGACAGTGATTGGTGAACTTGTCGTGCTTGTCTGGCATACGAAAATTACAGATACGGAAGCATATCTTGTGAGTTCGATGCACGTTCTATTTGATAGGCGTGTCTGATACCCTTGCGAGATAGGCAATACTGTCTCGAACCATCGAAGATTTCTTGAATGTCATGACACAATGTGCACCGAGCATCCTGATAAGCAAACCAAAGTTTCATTTCCTCGTCCATCTTCCTGCGTACATTCGGCATTTCGGCCCTGCGATTGTTTTTTCAACTGAGCGATACGAGTCATTCAATCATGTATTCCGTTTATCGTGCATCCACAGCAACCGACAGGCGCCAAGTAGAGATACTTGCAGGATCTTTTCACACCAGGACACGGTCAAACACATCGCTACCGGCGGATACTGGCATGATCCCACAGTTAAGAAATGGGTCTGTGCGGGAGTACAGGTTCTATGTTACCTTGACGAACATCCCGAACAAGCAAAGCTTCTTGGCATACCGAATTTGAGTCATAATCCTCCAATACCTGGTCAGTCTAATAACATGCGCTATCACTATACTAATAATGTACAGGTTCAGGAAGAATTGAAACCACTACTCCCACTGCGACACAGAAGTCAGTGCGAAAAGATGTGGTCCTGTGGAGCACTACTCGTTGTGCGAAGATTCTTGGGACTGCTCGGCCCGGAATCGAGCTTTATCAGGCCAAGTCAGTTGTAACAAGCGAGGGAGAACACGCGAGCTTGAATAGTCATGTTATTTTCTGACAGCCGGCGGACAGGAAGGTGAGCCAGTCTTCTTTTCTTTTCATCATGATGGCTGCTCATTGACACGGCTGTGATGCTGCTTCCAGTTGTATATTGGACGTATTCGTGAGATTCTCGTGTCATCCCAGGACAGTCAAACTGCAGATCATGTTGCGCTCCAGCTCTTCACATTTGCAGCTGCTCTGCACCCGTCTCTCCACCTGCCGTGCATTGATCTTACCAACAACGAGACAGTTTCAACTGGTATAGTACGTTGTGTATTTTATATGCAAGTCAAACATTCACTGTGATCACCTTACAGGACATCATTTGTGCTGTCAATATTCAACATAATTGCCTTGATTCACAGTGCACGGACATCTAACAACAACCTGTACATCAAGAACGGATAGAGACCTCTCGAACGAAGGCCACAGTCAAACACAAGTCCACGCCAAACTTTTTTCTCAATGTCTATTCCGTGCATAACTACGCTCACATCCAACGTGTTGTTCCCGATACGCTTCGAGAGACACCACTTCAGGTTACCAATGTAGCTGAAGTCCGCGCTATGGCCATACGCCAACTACGAGACAAGAGAGCAGCGAAGAAAGGTGGAGATATGTCTCAACTGGCAGGTAGTGGCGAGGGTATGGACGCTCAGCCATCTTTAGCGCCACCTTCTGCCTTTGATCATGCTCCGGCTAAACCACGGAAGTCTGCACCTAAAGCCAAAGCAAAACCGGCCAAAGCAAGCGCAAGTGGCTCGAGTGTGCAGGGAAAAAGGAAGACGGCACCTACTCAGCAAAATTCGGAAGCATCAATGCAACATCAAATCGTCTTTACACCACCAATGGGACCTCCGCAACATGTTTACTCACAGGCACTCCAGCCACCCCATCCTCCACATCATTCGTCACCTCCACTCCACCAATCACCACCCCCGTTGTATTGCCCTCCCCCACAGTCATATTTTCCCTCTCAATTCCATGCTCCGCCATCTCTACCTGCTCATCATATTCACCCAACTCATCGGCAAACACAAAACGTGCAGGGCACCCCAGTGGATCCACTTTCTGCAGTGCAGGCCTCTAATCGCTATATGACCTTGACGCCTCGCTTTCCTTCTGACCATCCACAGCCCCGGCATACTGGCTCTATCTCTGGACCCTCCAGCTCTTCTCGTGCCCCACCATTACACCAATTTCAACCCTTCATGTCTCCAGCACACCACCCGCCACATAATGTTGAAGGCTGCTTCCCACAGCCTCACTCAGGCTATCCTCCCCAAGAATCTCAGGCTCGATATCTGCAGAGTCAGCACTGCTACCCTCAGTTTGGTGCACCATATCCTGGCGGAATGTGAACTCTGAAGGTACGCACAGAATTCATTGCTGATCAGGGAGTCGCTAATCCATCAGTGCGCGACTTCTACTTACAGGCATACAAAGACCCTCAAACCATTCAGGTTAGGTGCCTGGTGGTCTAAGGAACTCTGAAGGTAAGCACAGGATTTGTTGCCGATCAGGGAGTCGCTAATCCATCAGTGCGCGACTTCTACTTACAGGCATACAAAAACCCTCAAACCATTCATGTTAGGTGCCTGGCGGTCTAAGGAACTCTGAAGGTACACACAGAATTCGTTGCCGATCAGGGAGTCACTAATCCATCAGTGCGCGACTTCTACTTACAGGCACACAAAGACCCTCAAACCATTCAGGTTAGGTGCCTGGCGGTCTAAGTTAGATGTCTGGCGGTCATTCCATCAAGTTTGGTGTCTGGCGGTCTAAGTTTGGTGTCTGGCGGTCGTCGTTCCATCAGGTTAGGTGCCTGGCGGTCTAAGTTAGGTGTCTGGCGGTTTTTTAGATTGGATGTCTGGTGGCTGCAAAACCTGAGGCTATTGTAACCCTGCCAATACGGTTTTTGTATTCAAGTGTGTGATTGATTGGCGCTCAGATAATATATTTAGTGATTATCTCTTCCTTCCCATCATCTCCCTCCCAGCACCTTTCTCCACCCACACTTCAATATATTCTTTTTGATACTCTATTGCTGCTGCTTTTATGGGCTCGAGAACGTCTTGTGAAGAAAATATGATGTAACGACCAAATTGACGCAAGCGAAGAGGAAGCGAGGTTTCAATTCATTCAGCCACCGAACTTCTTTGCCTCTTTGTCGGTCAACCTCGAGCATAACAGTGAACTGCTCCTGTGCAGTGCGTCCACATCCCAACATCATGTTGCTCCAGCGCTATCCCGTGCGGTCCAACTCAAATTCGAGAAGCACATGTGCCTCACGTTCAGCAAATGGCATGTTAGCACCACCCACTGCTGTGCCTCGAGGCAGGAGCTGTTCGATTTCTAGTACCCGGAATAACTCTCAACCTCCTTCAGTGTCCAGATCTGCAGGACACATCAGTCGTGCACACTCGCCGCTTTCCCATGCCATAACTATCAATCATGCTTCTCCAGGTCAAACTGACGTTCCCTCTCGCCGGTGTGCTTCACCAAATGACTCACTGGACGAGCCTATTAGTGCTGGCGTGCGTCGCCAGAGATCCTCTAGCACTGACTGTAACGACCCATCAATGTTTACGCCTGGACTCACAAAGCGACTCAAATTGTACACAATGAAAGTTGCTGAAGAGAGAGGTGTCGATAAGGATCATCTCGTTGACTTTGTTGATGCAAGTTTTCTCTCAATTCTATCATGAGTCATCCTTGATGCGTCTTTAGACTGGAGGAATTGCCTATATGCTCATCGATCTTAAGGCCACCATGATGTTATTTAGTGCGGCGAACCGGAAGTCTCTCCTTGCAGAAATCAAGGAACTAATAGAATCCAAAGATTTCAAGGTACTTGTGTCTGACCGTATCAATCTATTGCCGACCTCAAACTAATCAAGCATAACACAGTCGGGTCTTCAGAACCGCCTCACAGCTTGTGTGTTATCACCTAATCTCACTGCATATGTCAACGACACACTGGAACATGTCATGGTGCTTTCAATATCCTTCTGTACAAAAGTAGCAACTGATCAGAATGACAGGAATTTATCAAGAAAAACAGCGAGATATTCAAGGTCCCGCCGTTCCTCTTTGAAGACATTGAGCTCACCGCACAATTATCGACACTTGTCAGTGAAGCGCTTTCGTGCATTCGCGGCAATGTAAAGGCTAAGGTGAGTGTTGCAAAAAATACTCTACAGAACAACGCCAAGCTGAGACTGATTCAGCTGATGTCGTCAATCATAAAACGCTTGAGTATCATAGATACCGCAAGATCACTGGCTCATGGTTGCCTAGAGGTTGATGCATTGCATTGGAATAGATACGCGTTTTTGGTACGGTGTTGTTCACTCCTGGCTGCCCGTTTTAACAATGAGACTCTATTGGCAGCGGCGCTGCCTGCGCATTTTTCTTATCGGCACTGGTAACTACAAGACCATTCCTCTACAGGATATTTATTCTCCGTCCCTCCTTCCGTCCCTCCACCGAGACCTTCGTGTCAAAGTCGGTGATGCACTTGGCATCAATGTTGGATTGGATGACTTCGACTCCGACCCCATAGTTGAAGGTGGTGGCCAAGTTGATGAGAATGGCGCAGACGGCATGGGAGGCATTGAAGGTAGCATGAATGGTGCGAATGCTGAAGATGGCAGAACTGATCTCAATATCAACCACGATGGCCCGGGAGATGGTGACGAGGATGAGCCTGAGAGAGATTTGTCTGGTGTGGCAGAGAAGGAGAAGTACGAACTTGACCCCAATGACTCGGGATTCAGGGGCAACGGAAAGCGCACCATTTTCACATCAAGCAAGTTTTGGAGGTTCGTGGATGCCTCACTTGAGGGTGTTCGCAAAATGGGAAAGGCTGAGGCAGAGGAACTTGGTGATGGAACACCGGCTGAGAATATCGTCAGGAAGTAAGATCCTTGCTACTTCGCTCTGCACATGGTTACTCACTATTATGAAGCATCCTGGTTGAATATTTCCAGCAGGACCTCGCCGAATTTCCAGGGAAGAGAAGTGTCCCAAAACTTCTTTCCGTTGCCAATCCTCAGTGGCAGACAAAGATTCAGACTGATCTACTTTGGTAGTGAATATGCCAGCTGCTCGTTTCCGCTCGATATCATTTGCACGCTCTCTACATACCATTCATTTCAACACCATAATCAGGATTGTGACTAGCTCGTTAATAATGCAATGTTTTTTGGACTGCTTTTCACGGATTCATTGCCTCGCAAAATGCATATGAGAATCATGATATTGGCACGGCGCTGGCAAGCTGGTTGCTATTAGCTACCCCAAGTACAGTATGAGTCTATGTCGGACTGGTCTCGACCAGAGGTACATACAACCTATTAAGCTCAATGTCTATACAAGATAGGACAATATGTCTTTACGAGGTGTGACTTGCAACATATTCAAGATAAATCAATTTGATACTCATAATAGCTCCGGTCTCTACTGTACCTACAGGATCTATATGATACTCTGAAATTTTTTAATACATGCGTGTCACACACCTCGCGTGATAGATCAAATAGTCAAGTATTAAATTGGTCGACAATACAAGGTGCGAAAATTATTTTAACGACATTTCGAACAGCTTTACCACACGTTACTACTTTTGGATGTGTGGGACAGGATTTCAGCAAGCGACGGTGTAGCCAGGCTGGTAGAAATTTGGCAGGCAGAGCGAGGAGTTTGAAATTTAGTAGAAGCCGGTCGTGCCGGCGATACTCGATCGTACGTAGTACAACTTATGCGTCTACTGTCGTTCAGACTATATGCTATGTTAAGTTTCAACCATGAGTTCCGTACGACCTTTATCACTCGCTGCTCGAGATGCGATTGAAGATCTCCCGACGGACTTTACGAGTGCCCTTTCAACGACACAACACCAGCAAGTTCTTGAGGCCTTCTCACGACTCGATCTTATTTCCGCTGTATCTGGCCATCAGCCATCGCAACATGAGCATTGTGTAATGTGTCGTAGGCAGGAGAAAGACTGCAACACGCAAGTAGATCGATGGTTTTACGTGATGAACCACCACTAAACATAATCCGTGGATCATTTGGAAGGCGAGATTGTTTTGGGAGCGAATATTCGCAATTTGCGACTCAATTACGGTGCAGTACTGTTCATAAATTATTCATATACAATCAACCGAATGCACACAACACTTACCGTCTCGATGTTCTGCTTCTTGTTCTCCTTTGCAGCTCATACTGTCTGCATAGCTGAGAAAAGGATACGTCGTAGCCACGGAGTAGTTTCTCGTAACCGCGCTGTCAGCAAAGCATCAAGATCAAACGAGAGGAGTAGTTCGGGGGTGATATCTTTCGATGACATGCCAAAAATGTCCTTAGCAGCCTCCATCTCAGCATCAACCTCGTCGGTGACTATCTTGATAGCAATTGGTCGTAAGATGACATGAAGTTGCTCACTCGCTTGCTCGTCAGCATCCAACACATTGAGAAACTGGATAAGGGCCCTGCTTCGAAAAAAAGCTTCTCTCCAAGGTAGCATGGAGGCCTTGTGCGAGATAGAGTGCAACATGAGGTCCATAACTGTCATGCGAAGCCCACGAAGGATTTTTAGGACTCCAAGGATTTTTTCGTCAATGTCGAGGCTTGAAGGATTGACAGTCCAAATCAAAGGCTCAACAGGTGGCTGATATTGTGGCATGGGCAGGTGAAAGGCATGAAAAGGTATCATTCTATCGTTCTATTAGATGTTAAGTACTGTTGCTCGATGGACTATAATGTTTGAAAGGCATACAATACTTTGCTGAAGCGGTGCGAACAAGGTCAACGCTGTACAGACACAACGATTACCTATACCGGCATCACCGGCATGTGTGAAATTTCAAACTCCTCGCTTCTCCTGCCAAATTTCTCCGAGATCGACCAGACTACGTCAGACACTTAACAATATCAAAGACGTAGTCCAGACTGGTTACGAGTCTAGTGCAAGTGGGCAATTATCATGCCTCCAAAGCCCAAGCTCAAACGCTCAAGGGCCATCCTGTTCAAGTCTTTGTCTTCAACTATTACGGTAGAAACTTTCCCGCAAGCTGTTGGGATCACTGATCGGTATTTATTCGATACTACGGATTTGATGGACGATATAAACACATGATAAGAAAAATAAAGGGAATTCGTATATGCTGCAGCGAGCGTCTTAGTAAAAATTGATGGAGGAATAGATGTACCGAGAGCACGAGAGAGTTGACAATGATGATGATGGCGCTGACGAGTCCAGGGGCTAGTAGTCTGTGCATGAAACAATCAAAATGATTATATGGAACGCAGCAAATAAAAACCAAACGCAAGATGAAATTCACAACAAAAATAGAGTCAGGGTCATGCAGATATCGTAGACAAGTGTTAGAACGTGACCAACCACATAATGGCGAACCAAGGACCGTCCATTGCAGTCCGTAAGTTGTCGCAGCAGGTCCATGTCGAGCCGGCAGCAGCCTTGTACTAGCATTCCACCCACACAAAATTTCCGGATGACATCTAGCAAATATCCAGCAACTCTGTCCTATTTTCGTATTCGTCCTTGCCTCCCCTCGTTTGCCTCGTCCCTGAGAAGCGCTCATCGCGGCCCGTATCCATATGCGGTTTGCGGGCCTGGAGATGCTCTACCAGCACCGATTGCGGGACTTGCCGACCGCCCATCGAGTGCATACCCCATGGCCGCCTGCGGACCTGGGGACGCACGACCTTGCACATCGTATCCCATCTGTGGACCCGGACTCCTGGTCCGGGCCATCCGCGTCATCTGAATGGTCTCTGTAGTATGGCCATCTGAGAAGCCGTCACCAAACGTGTTGGGTACGGGGCCACGATAGGGATCATAGTAGTCTGGCTGGCCGTAGGTCCCGGGGTCGTCGTGGTAGGGTTGGTTGGGGTTGAGGTGTGGGAGGGGAGGGACGGCATATGGGTCTGGTGAATTTACGTAGGTCTCAGGAAGCGAGTTGGCGGCTACGGAATGGGCGTATCCACCGGGACTGGGTGCGCGTGCGAGGTTCACCTCGGACTCATTTTCTGCGCCGAAACCTGACCGGCCCGTAGATTTAGTTGGCAACGCATGGACATCAGAGCCATGGGTGTTCAGTTCTGGCCACTTGATTGCTTCATCTAATGCGGTTGTGAAATCGTGAGGTCATGATAGATTTACAAGTCATAAATCAAAAAACGCACTGTCATCAAAGTCTGCGAAGCGTTTTCTGGTGAATTTCCAAATAAAGAATGAGATGATGCCAATAACTGCAACGCCACCCGCTACAGAAAGACCAACAATGGAGCCTGTGCCAAGGCCACTAGAGCTATCAGAGCTACTACTGCTAGTAGGAGAAGATTGTGTGCTCGACGAGCTCGGGTCGGACGTGGGTGTAATGACAACAGTGCTGTAAACTACCTCGCCAGCAGAATTGGTGCTAGTTTGCACCGAGGTGGTCAACGGAGGGGGAGCTGTGGTCGGGGTAGTGGCAATGGTCTGGGAAGGTGGTGTGGTGGTGGTCTGGGCGGTAGTGGAGGTTGGCGATGGCGTGGTCGTCGTTTGGGTCGGGGTAGTAGTAGGAGGTGTCGATGTAGTCGACGGCGTTGTCGTCGTTTGCGGAGCTGTAGTGGTAGGAGTTGTGGTGGGCGGCGTAGTTGTGGGGGTCGTACTTGTGGCTCCCACGAGAGGCACAGATATACTTTGTTGGCGTACATGAAGATTAGGCTTTCGCTCTTCAAGTAGCTGATGTGGAGCATGTGCAACTGAAAGCAAAAAACAAGACGCCACTACAAGGAGCAGCAGATATCGTGATGTCGCGCTCTTCATTGCGCTCTTCATCATGCGGGTTCAAGCGGACTGTCTATCGCGTGATACGAAAATTAATGAGCGGTCTCTATGATATTTTTCAAGGTTAGCACGTCGTAGGAGGTATCGTCGCCGCTGTTTGGGGCCGTGTCGTACGAAGAGGGAATTAACGACGACACAGGTAAATGTGAATGAAAGGAAAGCCTTTGGTAAAAAGCGAGCGGCAACCTAATTGATGGAACGACCGGTGGCAGTGGTCACTCTCGTTGTGACATCACCGTAACAGTGTAACATCTCACATCAATAGCTGCGCAGCAAGGTATACATAGAGACGGAACAAAGCCTGTGCGCAATGCGACATGCCCTAAGTAACCCCTCGTCGTTGTCGTCATCATCGCCATCGTCATCGTCATCGTCATCGTCATCACGGAGTAAGCACCCATCCTTAGTCCAATGACCTCCTCCCCAGCAGTTTCGCAATCTCTCTATGTTCTCGAAGCCAATCCGAAAACCCTCTTGTCTCTCTTCCCTGCATCTCCCGTAGTTCAATGAGATAGTTAGCAAACACGATCAGTGTTCCATAGCGATATCTACGTGTAGTGGGCGCGCATCACGTAGCTGTGTGGACAACACATGGAAACAACTCACAGGTAATTCACCGCAACGTCCATCAGCTTCCGTTGTTTCACGCTTCCCTTTTCCAGGGCCTCTACCTTGACTTTGTAGCTATGCTTCCCATCAGCGCCAGAACAAAGCATGATACAGCTCTTTCACTTACTCGTATATCGACTTGCGAAGATTTTGCACATCTTGCATAAGATCAATGGCACGGTCCGTCAGGCGCTTTGCGATTTTGCCGTGAGACAAGACGCCGACAAGTTGCAATATAGTCTTGTACTCCCCTGTCACAACATATTGTTAAACATGCAATACTCGGGCTCGACTGCCAATCAGACCTTGCCGGTAAGCCTGTTCCTCCGAGGGACCATCAATGGAGTCATATTCAACACTGTCCGGGTCTTCCTGTCCGTCAATGTAGTTTTCTTCGCCCTGCCAATTCATCGTCGTTGATATCAAGCAGGCTGTGACCATCCCCGTGGTTGTACGACCACGGCCCATCTGACAATTGAATATGAAGTCATCCGCCTCTGGGTATCCAGACCGGACACGTTCCAGTAACTGTGACAGAGCATCAGGCAACGGCGCTTGTTCGTCGGTCTGTAAATCTCCATGAGCGCTTGTTTCATACAAAACCCTGGTTCCTCACGATAGCAACACGGCCATAATTGATCTGCCAGGTAGAGTCAGCAACGGCAGACCTAGAAACTCAAGAATGTCGCGCTGACCTTGAATCCCTCCCTAGCCATAAGATTGAAAACATCCCTTGGGGTCATAATATCAGCCTCTTCCACCGTCTCCCATATGGGTATGATAGAGAACACGCCAGGCCGCTCCTCAAGTTCATCATGCAGAAGGATACGTCCATCACCCATTCTGACCTCACGTATAACGTCCTTCTTTAAACGTTCCTCCATAGCCTCCACCATGGCTGTTGTGACCCCAGTTGCTCTGCGCGGTATCAGCCTGTTATCCCATGTAGCTCATAAGCACTCACTCTACGTTTTCAAGCGGTTTGTCCACGATCCGCAGAACATGGGGCTGGCCCGCGATATAGATGACCGGTTCCTATGTCGTTTCAGCCATGATGAAGCGAATATCGGCATTTCTAGCCTCACCTCTCGCAGGGATGTCCAGTACACCATACTGTGACCTTGTGGATCAGCATCAACACGTGCTAGCGCTCGCCGTAAACTAAAGACATGCCACGATGAGAGTTCGTTGCTAACCATCGCACTACAAACCTACCCTTGAACTGTAGGCATTCCGCTGTAGAACAGTCAGACAACGTCTAGTATCATTCCTTGGAGAACACACCTGCCGCACAACATCTTCTCATCAGCCGGATCTACAGGAGAAGATGCCCGAGAAGAACCAAGCTTCAACGTCAGTGGCACGCGACGGAAATTAGGAGAGCCTTCGATCCTCCTATACGAGAAGACCGATTCAGTTCACGCTTCATTGAAATTGTGGAAAAACACACTCAGGGAGCGACATCTTTTGCAAGTTGGAGAAGAAATCGCTCTTGAGAATGGTAGATGCAGAGAGAATGCTGCCAGATCGGTTTACTACCACTTGCTTGACTTCGTCTGGACGAGCTACACTCTCATTGACATCCGCACGCTCGAGTGGCTTGAGGGCGCGCAAACCTTCCGCAATGAGTTCCTTCTCGAACGTTTTGATGACTATGCCATAATGAGAAGTGAAACGCTTTAGTAAGGTACAAGAATGATCTCCTTACCTGGGCGATTCTCAATGAAACTTTTGAATGTTTCAAATGACTGCATCGTATCTGGCTCAGTAGATCGCAGATACGCCTGAAACAGAATGAGTTCAAAGTAGCGCTGTAAATTGTGCATCCCTTGGTCTGTTCAACACTAGGATAAAAAAAGGGAAAGCATTGTCTTTACCTTTTGAAGCATGGATGCGCTTTTGCTTCTCATCAGTCGCTTTCTCAGCCAAATCACGTTCGTCTTCGATGGAGTCCCTGAGATTCATCACGATCGCACATCGATCAATGACCTCGTCAACAGTGTTCTTAACTGCAGGACCTTTCCGGACGATTCGAAGGAGATCTATATCACAATCTCAGTGGCATACCTCAACAGAAAAGACTAATATTAACGTACTATTGATGACTTGATATGAATGGCGCTTATTTGCAGGCTCATCGTGAAACATATCAGAAGTCATCGACATCGACATCGAACGAGCCTCTGTCCGAGATGACCACTGAGAGAGCGCCCGGCTGTCATTCAACCATTGTTGAATGAGGACAATCAACACCTGTGTGGCAAGAACATCAATAATAACAGTCCTTCGTTTCCACCTGTACTCACGGAAGTTAAAGTGCTCCTTCCTCGCCCAAGCTGGCAATTGACGACCATAACCGTACTGGAAGAGTCTGTACGAAGAACAAGGTCCATGAGCTCACTTATGTCTGCGAAATCGGGAGGACGCTCGGATGTGATTGGGATCCGAACATATTGGAGATCCAACCCATATCTAGATTTACGGGATACCATGATGTCCTTGAGCACTGCGACGCTTGAGGATTGTACTTCTTCCCATATGGGAATCACAGATCCATCTGAGGTCTCTGTGTGAAGAAGCAATCTTCATTGTATTTTCGGGTATGTGAATTATAATTTGGAACTGCAGGTAAACAAAGACGCACCTTCCCTCAAATGCTTCAAGCTCTGCAAGGACATCATCTTTCAGGCGCTCTTCTAAGACTTCTAGTCGCGATGCAGAAATCCCTCCATAATCTGTAATAGTTCAATCTTTCAGGAACAGTATCAAAGTTTAAACCTAAACGCGCAAACCTTTCATGTTCCGGAGGGAGAAACGTTCGCGCCTTAAACAGTATGGCGCGCCGTTGACATAAACAATGGGCTCTTCTCTCAATGTCACCCACACAACTTTGTTTGCGTCAGGGTGTGCCACTTTGACACGATGCACCACCTCATCGACTGCGGACTCAGTTGGTTGGCCGCTCGCATATATGTTAGTCCCGGGTATGTTACGAAAGTTGATAGCCCCGCGGACTGAGTCTGAAACACGATGAGACTCTGAAAGCCACTGGTCTGACTTGAGAAGCGTGCTGTTTGACGGACATAAGAAGTCAAACACGTTGCAAACGCATGGTGCTGACGTACCTGTCTCGCAAAATGATTCCACTCCGATTCTGCAGCAATTAATAAGGCCAAGTGGTACGTGTTATTCAAAGAGCGAACCTTGACAACGTGGTCGCTATACTCATCGCCGAGCAGCTGACCTCCGGCGATCTCCACATCATTCTTCTGTCCAGCCACTAGAGATTTATCTTCTGTTCCTGATCTTGACAAGAGAGAGAGGTCGTTGACGGGCGCAAAAATATTGAGCCTCGAGCCGTAAATCTTGCGGAGAAACATGACTTGACTGTAAACATGTAGGTCGCCATTGAATGTTTAGTCACTGATATGCTCGGGACGACTTACTTCCAAATTTCTGTTCTCGCCTAACGATTGAGATGTTACCACGGCGATTGGAGGATATTTCATCAATCATAGAGAATAACGTACCTTCAGCCAATCCGAAAATGTTATCTCAAAGTCCTTGACAGAATCAACATAGCTCGCAAAGGTGATCATGAAGAAACTATTGGGAATTTGGTAACAGGTATCAAATGATATAGTCACAACAAACCACGTACTATTTCTCCAGCGCTCTCCGAGCCTTGGATAAGAGATCTTCTCGTTTGCTTTCGTCACTATCGGCCGTTGTGAGTGAATACTTGACCCTGTATGTGAGGATGTCTTCTCGGAGATTATTTACATGATCACCTAAGGAATCGAGACATGGTTAGCAGCCAATTCCCGATACATAACAATGTTAATTGAAAGCATGAGATCTAAGACACTAGAATGAAGCATGACAGTGCACCTACATGCATCTATTACACGGTCGACCAGTCTTTTAGCCTGTAAGCCGTGATCTAAACACCCAAGTAGACTTAGTATCACTCCATAGTTGCCTTGGTGTGCTTTGCGCAAATTCTCCAAGAGTGTGGGTTGCGCCATCAGCAAGGCAATCACAGACTGAGAATGGAGATCTGCGAGAGATAAATTGATTTCGAGATAAGGCCGCGGCGATACGTACGTCGCTGTAATACATATGTCAATCTTAGAAGTGACTTGTTTTGGTCCTGTTGTGCACTGGCATTTTCCAGCGCTTGAGCTAGCTTGATATCAGTGGCTGCCTGAGAAAATATCAAGTTCATCTCGAACGTAACCGAATAACGTACGGGTGCCATACCTGATTTGTAGGCTGATCGAAATGTGTCAAGCCTTGGATTTGTACTAAGAAAAGCTTGCGAACTTACCGTACTGATGCCCGGGCTGCCGTTACCCGTCTTATAGGACCCGCTACCTAAATTGCTCAAGAAAGATGACCTACTCGGGTATGGATCTTCTAAACCCCTAGCGAGCAGCATTTTCCTCCTGACAATCACGGCGGCAACCATGGCGAATGTAGTTCGGACGGCACCCATACCGCAAGAAAATACAAGGGCACTTCGTACTGGATCTGTGTTTGTGATAACACGTAGGTACGCATCTAAGTAGTTGTCCTGGGTGATGTAAGCGGTAAACCATACTTAGAAATATGACGTGCTCACTTCAATGGGACGGTCGGGGGATATGGGGATACTTAAGTAATAGATCAATGGTGTAACCTGGGCGCCAAGACGATAAACAACATACCGATGATACTACGATGAAGAGAGTATAGTGTGAAACCTGGAATCAGGAGAATGGACGAGATACAGACGAAAGCGTACCTCTACATTCCATCCATCTGCACGCATTTCGTCCCAGAGTTCTCGTGATGTTCTTACGTTGACATTGTCAACATGAGTCCAGGTAGGTAAAACAGCGCCGTCCCCGCTCTCGGCAGCTGTAACAGATGGCGTTCAACATCCGATGGAAGAAAAATCTTGTATTACTCACGCAGTTCATTGTGGGTCAATATCAGGCCTCCATACCTGGTCAAACAGAATTAGTGCCGTCACCAACAAGCGATATCGGATGAGCATCACTTTGTTGATTCCTGTAAGATGTCATTTTTCAAACGTTCTTCTATGGCTTCCAGATTTTCAGCGCGATCGGATAATGATAAGGTTCTTCTTGGTTCAGCGGAATCGCGCAATACGAAGGGTCGTCCTGATATATACACTAGAAGAAAGGCAGGAGAGGCAGAAAAACAAATGCGTCGCCGAGAATCATAAATAGGATGCAAGGGATGTGATATATTAAGCTGCGTCATGATAATGATCTGAAGATTGCGAGGAAAACATACCGATCGGTTCCTCCCGCGTAGAAAACCAAACGACATGAGACGGACTGGCAGTACCAGGACGACAGCGCAAGATGGAAAGAATAGCTCGTAGGCCCTGTGTGCGAGGCTGAGCAACTCCGAAGACGTTTGTGTTGCGTGATGCCCTGAAGTTGGGAGCACCATGGACATTCAAATCGAGATCAAGAGCTCGGCCTATTAAACTCGCTATGAACTGACTTCACAGCAACCAATGATAATCAAGCGAACCAGACGGGTAATAATCGGTTTTCAAGATGAAGCCTCTGGACAACACGCTTCCTGTTCTCGTTTTGACAACGGATGGTTCTGCTCGCTTCAGATTGGCCATGAGATCAACAGGTACGACGGCTTGTTTTTCTGTCATCGATATTGCCGATTCGCTAGCAACGCGAGATGTTCTGAGAGCTTTGACATCTCTAGATGCTAACTGGAGAGCCGACCGATCCACCAAAGGTACTGATGCTGGACGTTCGGTCGCATCGTCTAGTGATATCTTCGGAAGCTGGTTGATATGCATAGTGCTTACTTCGAATGGGACAAAGCAGGGAGCTTGGTTGTCTATCATACGATGTAACCAGAGCTACTAGTAGCTGGCTGAAACGCCTCGAATCGAAGGTCCACGGTGCCACAAGAGCAATCACACGACTCACATGAGGACCAGTCATGTCGGTCCACGTGAAGCGTGAGAACCCCAACGCCAGTGGCTAAAATGAACGACCGTGAGGCAGACTAGCTAGTGGCGGCTCGTTGAGCCATTTCCGCGCAATCTCAGCCGACGCTTTCCAAGTTTCCCTTTTCTTTCTATCTACCTTTCGACGACTTTGCGATAACACGAAACTTCAGTGCTACCTAATGGGTACTTCAGTGATAGAGTTCAGTTGGAGGGCCAACTAAGATCGGAAACGAATCTTGCAGGTTTCATTACTCAATTCGTAACAGCTCGGTTTCGTATTATTACTCGGCGTGGACCGAATGTGTCGTATCCCTGTGATATCAGCCACTCATTCAGCCAGTGATAGCATCGGGGGCTTGTTCAATGTCAAGTTTCCGAGTCCGCACCGCCCTTTCGCCACACACATCTACTTTGCCATAATTTCGGTTTTCATCTGCTATTTGCGTTTAAGTTGGTCATCGTGAGTAGTAGTTCGTCCCTTTGATGAAGTGTCAAGCCAAGGCTCAGGCAGCTGACAGCAGAATCACTGCAGGGACTCGTAGGGATGTCTCGTGGGAGACAGGCGTTATTGTCGCTGACGTTAATACAAGTATGTATAATCGTATACATTGCATGCTGCGCCAACAGGAAATACACAGATCGGGAAAATTCTTTGTGAAACCTGACCTAACCTTTCCTTCATCCGTTGCTGCGAGTGCAGGCCGTCATGATAGGATTTGGGCACTTGGCTTGTCTGTCTCAGAAAGGCATGTTATTAATATGATTTTGGCGGCAATTTTTTTCTAGACTCGATTAGGATGCTTCGAAGGTATTAAAGCTACTCTTGAGGCGTGGATCTTTACCATCGCTTGAGATGTCTTCCTCTCTCATGACCTTTCAGGTTTTTTTTGCCATCATATGCCTTTTTCTAGCCGTTCACCGAGTTCGACGAAAGAGTTCATCCAAACTCTCCTTTCCCCCAGGCCCCAAGGGCTTGCCGGTGCTAGGTAACCTGCTCGACCTCAACGGCAGTCAGCCATGGATCAGTTTCACTCAGTGGGCATCGACACGCGGTAGAGTCCATCAATTTTCCAAGAAACAAATATCCTTACTTTTTTAAGGGGACGTCATCTACTGCAAGCTGTTTGGACGGCAAATTATTGTTCTACAATCGCAGGAAGTTGCCAAAGCACTGTTGGAAAATCGCTCCAGTATTTATTCCGATAGGCCACCAGTCCATAGCACAAAGGCGTAAGGAAACCAACATCCAACATGCTATATATTCATATCTGACACTTTTCATAGAACCGGTTCTGAGTTTAACAGTGCCCAGTTAAGATATTCTGATGAATGGAGATTGCATCGACGAATTTTCCATCAATCATTCCGACCCGAGGCGGCAAAAGATTACTTGCCTATTCAACTTCGCAAAGCCCGTCAGCTGTTGCAGGGCATCATAGAAGCCCCCGAGCACTACCAGCGCCAAATTGAACTGTAAGTGATATCTTATCTTGTCCTTCGGCAAGCTTAATGATAAAAACGTGGTGATCCCAGTTTCGCCTCTTCCGTGATCATGTCTGCCGTATACGATTACGAGGCGAAGCCGAATGACGACCCGCTTGTACTTGCCGCTGAAAAGGCGATCAAGGTATTTGTAGAGCTGGCAAGCCCCCAGACTTCAGCCATCCTGGAGTCATTTCCGTTTCGTAAGTTTTTATCAGTCTACGTCTCCAGAAAGTTATCTCTGACTTAACGTAGTGCTGAGACTGCCTTCTTGGTTTCCCGGCGCGAGTTTCAAAAGACTCGCTATCCAATCACAAAGGAATGCTACCGCCATGATTAATATTCCGTTTCACTATGCACGAGAACGTGCAGTAAGCATTCATGTCCTGAACAAGAATTAATCATATCAACTTAAGACGTAGATGACTGCAACTTCGAATCAGTGTATGATCTCGGAGTCTTTGAAGCGGTTAGAAACGCATGGTAATGCGGACGAATTCGAGCTTGCGCTGAAGTCGTCTTCTGCTACAGCATTCATTGGTATGACACGGTTTATCTCCTGAGTGACGCTACTAATACATGTCGTATATAGCTGGAGTTGAAACGGTCGGTGCTGCTTATCAACATCAACGTGCTTCCCACGAACTGACGGATAATCAGACTGCGTCAACGCTCACTATCTTTGTTCTTGCAATGATGCTCTATCCAGATGCACAGAAACGTGCACAAGAGGAGATTGAGGCAGTTGTAGGTGACCAACTCCCTACATTTGAAGACCGGCCTTCGTTGCCGTATGTAGAAGCAGTCTTGCGCGAGACGCTTAGATGGCATCCAGTGTTCCCTCTTGGTGGGTCGATCTCCTGCATCGTATGTTAGGACCTTACATTTACATGTGACAAATTAGGTTTACCGCATTACACGACGGACAGCGATGTGCACAATGACTATTACATCCCCAAAGGTCTGGTTTTTTCTATATAGCATCACTTTCATTGCTAACCACCACGTAGGTGCAATTGTTATGGCAAATATCTGGTGCGTCACAGTACTTGCTGGCCTTGAGTTGCGTTAAGGCAACTGCTACAGGGCCATGTCAAAGGACGAAATAAAATACCCGAATCCTGATGAATTCAAACCAGAGAGGTTTTTCATGGCTGATGGACAATTGAATGACGACACTGTCGATTTTCCTTTCGGCTTCGGGCGCCGAGTATGTGTTGGAAAGTACTTCGCTGATGCTTCCTTGTGGATTTCCATAGTATCTCTGCTAGCAACATTCCGTTTCATGAGACCATTGGACAATGAAGGGAAAGAAGTAGACCCTGTCTTCCAATGGTCCACCGGACTCATTTCGTAAGTATCTTGTTCCATGCTATCATCCAAGCGAGTACCGTGAACTAATCGTTGAGATAAACCAGACACCCCAAATCTCTTCCTTGCCGTGTCGTTCCCCGATACCCGGACATGACTGCACGCAAGCTTGCAGACGTAATAGACGTCAGCGCATGAAGCGAGTTGCTCGGTCAGTTGTACAATTACATCTCAAGGGAGGGCAACATAATTTTTGTACATGATTATGCGCGATAAGTTCAAGTTGAATTTGAAATTAATTCCGATTATGCACACTAGAACAAGGATTGTATGCGGGCGGTATCGGGATGTGGGAGAAACAAGCGAGTATGAGTCAATGTCCTTATCATGCTTCGGGCACGTTGTTCTGTGCAGGTCGGCTACTTCGACATTGCACGTTCCCTCGCATATGGAAGAGCTTACTAATGCTATAATGTGTTGTTGTTGATCGTTGTTGATCCATCTTTCTCGCTAATTCGGATCCACGATCTGAGTCGCTTTACATACTTGTGCAAGTGTTCCTTCCTCGATCGTCTTGCACAAGCGATGTACATGATGATCAGGTCAATTCGCGGCCTCGAGCGGATACATTTAGTAAGATGTTTGCGAGTTTCAACCTCTAGTCGGAATATCATATATTCCAGCTGGATGTGGAACTCGCTAACATCTTACGATGATCAGAGTGTCCAGTCGAATTCATCAAGTTCCCTGGTCAAGATGAAGTTCGTGTTCTGACTTGCCAACCATTCGGCGCGAACTTGAGGATCTTTTTGACGTACTACGGTAATTAAGCGATGGCTTGATGCCGTTATCTGATCTGTTGATGGATAATCATGATAGGCTTCGTCATATCCGAGTCATTGCCACAAGCCTCCCATGTCCCCAATTACTCGGCAAACCGTCTACGAGTGTCGTATGTAGTCCAAAACCTGGAAAATGACATTCCCGTTTCACCATATATCTATCAGGTTTTCATCCACGAAATTTGCCTCTATTGTCCTTGGGAGGTAAGTACTATTGAAACTTTAAGCTTGCTTGTCTTTCTCGTAATCCATCAATAGTCCATTACTAAATTGTCAATAGGATAACCAGGGCTTAGAGGCAACAATTGGACAAAGCCTCGAGAATGGCATACATTAC
This sequence comes from Suillus fuscotomentosus, assembly GCF_016647785.1. Classification (NCBI taxonomy): domain Eukaryota; kingdom Fungi; phylum Basidiomycota; class Agaricomycetes; order Boletales; family Suillaceae; genus Suillus; species Suillus fuscotomentosus. Next base: position 1,050,221 of record NW_024539520.1, read on the forward strand.
ATGTTCCGCAATTTCCAGGCTGCTCACATACGCTCTACATACGGCCGTCTGAGGATGGGCTCGCTCGCGAACAGTGCAAGAAAATGTTTCCAGTCGCAACCGAGTCCTTCCCACCAATCAAAGCAGTCAACGTAAAAATGATTCCGGTCCGGGCGCTACTAACCTGTAAGTATTAGCTTGATTTCGTCGCCTAGCAGCGATGCAACTTGGGATTTCCAAGCGATTCTAAACGTCATATTGTGACGCATTGTATACACCTAAAATATGCCAAGACCTCACTGGCAGTCTAAGGCTTAAGCGCAACCAAATCTGCCGCTTTGCATTTATCCATTAGGATGGCTAGCGAGTACGATGTCTATAAAGACCCGACGTAGCAGAGTCTTCCCTCATTGCTCCCCTTTCCACGCCATGAAGGATTCACTCGTTTTCGCGTACTATTGCTCTGGACATGGTACGCATTCAACGTCGTCTAGTAGTGTCATAAGATCCCTCACTTCTTCTTTCTATAGGCTATGGCCATGCGACACGCGTATCCGCGTTTGCTCGCCACCTCCTTAACCTGGATTCTCGGACGACAATACACATAATATCGTCTGCTCCAAAACATGTTTTCAATGACAGCATTAGTCTCGGGGTCCTATATCGCTTCGCCGAGATTGACCCAGTCGTTGTACAGCCTGTGGCGTGAGTGTGTACCGACCTACAATTGACTCATTTCATTAACCGCTAGATCATTAGATACCGGGTCGACCGTCACAAGAGTGTTGAAGCTCTCAGGTCCTTTTTAGCACGCAAAGAATCTCTTCTGGAGCAAGAGCGACAGTGGCTCTTCGACGTACAGGCTGACTGTGTTCTTAGCGATGCTGCCTTCCTTGGATGGTGAGTTCAGAATCCATCGTGGTAGATCCTTGTGCTTATCAGTTGTCTAGTCTTGCCGCAAATGCCACGGGGTTGCCTTCTATCCTCATTTCAAATTTTACATTCGACTCTGTGTACAGCTTCCTTTCAACGAAATTCGTGGACCAAGTCGATACACCTCTAGGAGATGAACTTTTGATTGATAACCACAATTCGGACCATCCGATCCCAGACGGAGAGCTTAAGCCCTTGGTTCAACAAATATATAATGGTTACCGCTGCGCGGACCTTCTTGTTCGACTTCCTGGATGTATACCTATTCCATCGTTCTCAACCTCCCCGTCGTTACCGGCGCCACCCTGGACTGACCAGGGCAGCAACACGCTATTAGATGAGATTGTATCTCATCTTGTTCAGAAACCCGATACACACCTACTCCATCCTTCGATACCTTTCGCCGACTTGCACCCTAAGAAACCGCTTGCACGTAGCATCATCCAAGCTCCTCTTCTCGTTCGTGGTATTAGCAAAGGACCAGACACAGTTTACTCGCCTATTGGTCGATCCCGATTTCTTTCGTCGCTTGGTGTCCCTGAACATCTACACAATCCAGATGAGACGAAGATTCTTATCGTTTCATTTGGCGGACAGGTCTTCCAGAGGCCCACTTCCAGTCGCAGCAGCAGCACGGGTAACTCAAGTCCAGGATACAGAACACCTCCTACGGGGCTACAGCAGATCACTGATAGCCCACAAATGTCAAAGATCCCTCTTTGCAGCGATGCTCTCAGCAAAACGGACACATCACACTGCTGTCACAGCGCCCCTCCTGTCATCAAGCCTGAGCGTAGCCCTACGTTTGACAAGTTATGCGCGATGTTAACCAAAACAGAATCTTGTTTGAAGAATGACGTCACCCGCTCATATTTCGATACCTCCGTTTCGGACATAATGCTTGACCATGCCGTAAATGACTTCGATGCACGGCTGTTACCGGACTCGTCTTGGATCGCGATTGTATGTGGAGTGTCAAAATGGGGGCAGGAAGGGGCAGACGAAAATCCTCCCGACAGGTTTTTTGTCGCTCCGAAGTACGTCTACATGCCCGATCTGACAGCTGTCGCAGACGTTCTGCTCGGAAAACTGGTGCGTTGTGTCATATCTATAGTTTTCTTAGCTAACGGCCTTCTTACAGGGATATGGAACAGTTTCGGAATGCGTCGATTCTTGCACGCCTTTCGTTTATGTCTCACGTCCACTTTTCGTGGAAGAGCATGGCCTGAAGCTCCTGCTCGCACAAGAGGGAGTCGGAATCGAACTCCCCCGAGTCGCTTATGAGGCTGGCGACTGGGCTTCTGCTGTGGAGGAGGCATGGTCGCTGGGCCGCAATGCGAAAGCGGAAATGCGTAGGAAAGGTATGTTAGGTGTTGAAATGAATAAGCGAGAAGAAGAAGGCACGTTACTTGCGGGACAAGTGACGGATTGGGTCAGGGCATGGCACGATTCGATAACGCAGAGGACGGTGTCTGAGGTCTGATGTCTGTCACGATAGATTGTTAGAGGCGACCTTTGTCTACATTATTACATACTATACGTTAGTACATACCGCACGCTCAGGGCTGCGCTTGCATAATACATCAATTGAAGTCAAGTGAGAGTCGTACGAGTATCACTCACATCATGCGCTGCTTGGAGCTACGATGAGTACGGAGACCCTGATTTTGAGCTCCGACTGACTGGGCGTTGGATTTATCTCCAACTGGAACGCCTTCTATCAAAGTTGTCAAAGTTGTTCGAGTACGTACTGCTACAATCTCTTTAACCAAAAAAGCAGCTGTCATGACTGTAAAACCGAGGTGTGCGTCTGTAAAGGACTGTCGTACTGGTTCCGAGTCGCACTCGGTACGTATACAGCCATTAAGGATCATCATAGGCTGACTACGGGTTGTTGCTTGCTGATCTGAGCCTGTTAAGACCCGACACGGAGGAAGAAATTTCCTGGCAGCTAGTCGGGATTCGACGTGATGATCGAAGCTTACTACTATTTGTTAAGCCTGTCATGGTTCCACCCAGACTCTCTATCCATTACTGGTAGTGGGCGTCGAAGAGAGCCCACAGAGGAGTCCAAATACAACCAAGGACTGTTTTTCAAGCTAGTAGCCCAAAAAATCATCGGAGGAATAGCGCTTGGTTGCATTTGTTCTCTCGGCTCTCTTACGATGGACAGAGTCTGGGTTCTACCGTGTTGTACGCGTTCTGTTCACCATTTCAGATCCTGGGCAACCCAGCTAGTAGCACAGTCAGCTGTGATCGCATGACCGAAGAGGACAAGTAAAATTTTCAAAAGCGGTGATTTGTCACAGTCTGTCACCAAGTTAATCTTGTCGACCGTTTTCTTTCCCATTGGCAAGGTCTGGCTACCCACAAGACCGGCTTTGCATATCAGATATGCGTAACTTCGGGATATAGTGATCAGAAAGTATCATTACGGACATGCACTAGACCAAGAATAACAAACCACATGTCCCAATCCCAAGTAAGTATACCTAAACTAAAAAAGGCCATTCTTGTTGCGTGAAGATCGAAGTATATCTTGTAGTCGTAAAATATCTGAAGAGTCAGGTGAATGAGTCAAACGAATGATGTATGTCTATGTATGATTCATATGATTAGTGCCTGCTGTAGTTTCACATTGTCCTTGAGACCATGTAAAGCGTGCTGATCATTAAGATTGCCCACAGTTTCCTGAATTTACCGTTGCCGGTGGGAGTGTCGACGTGGGCTTGGCTGCACGTTGATCCACCGCAGCGGGCGACTTGCTTGTCTCCATTACCACCGGAGCAGCCGCGAGCGTTCGCCACTGCTCCAAAAGTTGTTGACCCACCCCTGGCTCAACCTCCGTACCATCCCGGGAGACTTTGATCTCCCGGTCCTGGTTCCAAGGATTTCGAAGGTGCCGAGTGGAATAGAAAGGAAGACGCTCAGTACAGAGCCATTCCACCTTGAACGGCTGCCCCCAAGCCTGTTGTTCGTCGTTCCCAGCGTTCTCTGCCATCGATGGCATCACATCATCTCTCTGTTGTTCTTCCCCAGTGTTGCCATCATCGCTACCTATGCTATTATTCTCTTCCTCCACAGATTGTAAGGCAGATATCACCGACTTAGTGCCATCCGTGCTCTCCTGGTTCCGTAACGCCCGGACTGGTGCATTCTTGTCGAGCACAATTTCGGGAGTCACATTTACAAAATCCCTGGATATTAATCCAGTGGCTGTCATGGCCTTCCTGCTTTCACGGAGGTTCAACTTCTTAGCTGAAGACTCTTCCCGTGGTGGGCAAGGCCCGAGTGCAGCTGGTGCAGATGATCGATGAGGCTCCATAGGAGAAGGTTTGCTACTCAGACTTCCTCCAGAATGTGGAGTGAAAGGCATTGGCGATTCCTCGACGAGACGATTTTCTGATGGCGTGAAGAAAGAATGATCGGTGGCAACATGTGGGCTAGGACTGCCAGGCTCGCGCCGAGACGAGGACACAGAGGTTGCCGAGGGATCTGCATGCGAAGCCCACGAAACTCTGTGTTCGCCCTTCAATATTCGGCCAGCCATGCTTGTGTGTCAAAAAATCAGTACTGTGAAAAACAAACATGGAACTGTACATACTGTGCATATCCATAGAATTCCCCACTCTTATTCACGCTAAATATCAGGATAACATCGCTGCTAGTGCGGTAAGCCTGGTCAAGAATCGCCTCATTATGCTTCTGAGTTGCCCATAATCCGTTTTTAACACTCAAGTCTAGGTCGAACTACAAGGTCAAAGCATCAAAAATAAATCAGACTTGGTCATCCTCTAGAAAAACGAACCTGTGTTAAAGACTTGAGGATAAAAAAGCGTTTTGGAAAATGCCGGGACAAAAAACTGGAGTTCGTCGACGCATAGGAGCTATTTGATTGAGCCTTGACACTGTCTCCGGGTTGCGAACCTTGGTGAGCTCTGGCAGCTTCCTCATCCATCGACTGTGGCGCAGCCACAGCTAGTGGATTCCCTGATTCACTCGATAAGCTCGAACGGCGACCGGTAGATGATGACCGATCGTCTTCACTTGGAGTGACCTGGTTATCCATTTGTCCCTGTTGAGATTGCTCACGGATATAGCGAGTGTGCATGCCCACTCCCCTTTGCCCACCTACCCCAGCACGCAGATCATCCTCTTTGCGACGTACTCGACAAACAAGTCGTGGACCCCGCCGTTCATGTGGATGAAGGTGCTGCCCATTGAACTGCACGATTGCGCGCCGTAAGTGCTCTTCCGTGTTGAAGTTGACAAATGCGCAGTTTGACCGGGAGATTAAGAAAATCGATGAAATACCATTGTCTTCAGACTCAAACGAGTCATCGTCCACAGGAGGGCGTTTCAGGAACCTCCAGAGTTCGTCGTGGGTGGTCCCACCTGGAACATTCCCTATCCACATCACCCATTCTGATTTGTGGGAGGGGGGGTTGGGATGATGGGGTCGACGTACAGCGGGACGTTCAGAATGAGAACAAGACGGAGAATTAACTTTCGGTGGTCTTGAGGGTGAAGCATGACCTTCGGTGCGAGCAAATATTTTGGGAGAATTTGATGCCGATAATGATGAGGGAGCTGTTAATGCAACCTGAGGTAGGTGCCTTACAGGCAGAACCGCCGATGAAGCAGTCGACTGTACAGGTGAAGTAGGGCTACCACGAATGGAGACTTGAGAAAAATGTGTCTCCAAATCGGACGAAGGAGAGTCCTGCGAGGGAGGGAAGTTTATTTGGTACTGAGGCTGATAATGCATGGGGATTCCCTCGTTAAATCCAGGCGGGACAGGCGAATGGTAATGCCACTGATATGGATTTGGCTGATATGCGTGGTTGTAACGGTAAGGAGTGTATGGACTGGGATAGCGCACAGGCTGGTATTGTAGTGAACCAGAGGCGCCTGGAGGAGGCTGCTGCACAGGTAACGGAGAGTGAGTTGTGGGACTACTTGCGGTGGAATGCATTCCAGAATTACTGCCCAACGTATATGGAAGCCCGCCCGTGTGATATGGTGAGCGCGCCTGAATCATGGGTCCGAATCCCGGTAGATTTTGTTGATATGGACCAGACTCCAGAGGAAAGTGCGGTGCATATCCACGAGCGTGTGTATATGGATAGGTTGGTGGGTGAGCCGTTGGAAATGGAGGTGGCTGCTGGGATAATGTATATCCCGGATAGTTATTCGGCTGGAATGATGATGGGGGGTAGTGTCGCAGTAAACTTCCTATGGATGACGATGGTGATACGTTGCCTCCTTGCGAAACGTTTGCGTGAGGAATATTGTCAACACGCGTCCCGGACGTATCCTGTGGAGCTTGAGTTTGTGTCTGGACTCCACTAGAGCTCGAAGGGTGGAACTGGACATGACCAGCCTGAATGGACGCCAGCGGTGGATGGCGTGATGTGCTGGGAGGGGGATGTACCTGATTTTGTGAGCGTTGCCGCTGTGGAGGCATCCGCATGCGTTTGGCGCTATCTAGAATATTGTCGGTACCCGTGGAAGCCATATAGCACGTTACGACGATATTGATAAATAGAAGAAGTAGCTATGAAGCCCCTTGAATTATGACATTTGCAGCGCAAAGGATGCTACTCACAGGGGATTAAAGTTCGTGTTTCTGCTTTATGGGATATGTTGCGGTATGAACCGTTCGACCGATGACACGGGAATTGATACAGGCACCTTGCTGTCCTTAAGAACTTTTGGATTCATGTCACGATCTGGAAGAGCGCATGCCGTGAGAACATGATGTCATACGAAACTCAGCCTTCTCTCCTGTAGGAGTTCTGACGTCGAGACCCATGAGATTGGCGGGACTCCGTTGAGCACTGCCTCTATTTTTGCTAATACGCATAGCCGGTCCACACAGCCCTCTGCTCCTCTTATTACGAATCAGATAGGCCAAGGGTATTTGACACTCACTCGATTTCAAATTTCCCCATCTGTTTAAGGCCTAAGTGGCTCGATGATCCAACACTTTGAAGTGGGACGGTCAATGTATAAGTCATAGGCATCACCCATCCAAGATGACGGGAAGGGATGGATTCAATCGTTCTAGCCCGCGGGCCGTGCCGTGCCGCCTCACTCCATTCAGGACGACACATGGATTGCAGCAGCTTTTCGGAGCTGCTTCTGTACCGCTCACTGTTCAACGAGGGCATGATGGACGTCGGCAGTCCTGCAGGAACAAGAAGGCAACACGGCACCTATCAGTAGGCCACAATAGTAGTATTACTGTACACAGTACTTACTTGCCACAACAGCTTACCCCTCGAAAATGATGAGTAGGCTGCTTGATTGAACCTTTGACAATAATCCTAGTATTCATGGAGTGCTCCACGGTGGAGGTAGTATTGTCTAATTATTCGATACGTACTACATACGTACTCACTTGCGATATTTGTTCAAAATTAATATTCAACATCCATGCCGTTGACTTGTGACCCACCATCACAAAATGTGACGGTGACAATTAACATTTTTTATAAGTAGTAGTCTCCCTATAAATCTCCCATAATTAAGTGTACCTAGCTGTGTATCTCATGAGTAATTCGTATCTCTCACCAACCTGACTGCACTCTTTATCATGGGTCGACCCCGCCTTCATGCCACGGCGGAAGAAAGAGCTGCTGCTGCGCGAAAATATAGACAGGATTACTATGAAAGGCCAGTTTTCAAAGATCAGCCTCGAGTCGGAAACAATTGATATTCGTTACAGGAACAAGAAAATAATAAGTGTGAAAATGGCAGCCAAATATAAAGCACGACGTGCGCGCAAGCCGAGCATGAAAAAGCATGAGCCTGCGAACGCCACACAACCGTGAGTGGCTCAGTTATTTCGTGGTTCCATTCCTCTTATCGATACAAAGCATCGGGCATTCTCCACAGCCCGAGGGGTATGTTACCGAACAAGAGACATCCGTATCGGATAGCGAGAGTGAACACGAGTCGCTGCCTGACAGTACTTCCCAACGCATCGATTTACGGTATGTGTTCGGGCTCCCGCCACTTTCTTATTTCAACAATGATGGATTCAACCTTAGACAACGCATCCAAGACATTCAAACAGCAGTAGCAGAGACAACTGCTCTTCATGCTGAGGACTACTTCGAGCATCTCTACTCCAGCCTGACGAAGAACTCGAATGATTATCAACTCCGACTGTCAATAATTTCGGACGCCATGAAACTTTTAGAAGGACATAGTTTGCAAGCCCGCACATTAGAGGCAGAACTTGCGGAAGAGAATAGGGTAGGGAAATTGCTATCTCAGGCACAAGAGCTCACACAGACATTACGGGATATGACGGGAGCTGCTGAAGAGCTCTGGTGCTTCATCGTAGACGATCCGGATGCTACGAAGCTCATACAGCAATACTCTCGAAGAGAATTGCGATTTCAACGGCCGAATGTAGACAAATGATCACCTTACTTTTGTTTTCGATATTAGTGATATAAGTAGGCATCGGCGGCTGTTGAGCGGCGTTGTACTGCGCAGTGTCTAGTAGAGATCACTTAGGGAAGTAAAGTGATCGCAAACCGAACATCGTTTTTCTAAGCAATCGCCAACAAGACCACACACGTCGAACCATAAAGGACTCACGTTCATTAGCAGGAAACAACACATCCACCCCGTCTAGCTTCTCTATATCCATGTCACGTTATCGAGGGATGACCCAACATAGGAAGTTCACGGGACGCCTGCGAGTTGTCAGTACTACACGCGCCAGTACTTGTAAGAGCTACATACGATATAATTCCGGGGGTCCACTGAGGTTCAAAATCGAAATCTTAGTCCGTAGACATGACGATGGATGCCGAGTGCATCTCCAGATGCAGATCATACTTAAAAGAGCCATGGAGAAGCCCGACTAAGAGCAGCGGCTTCAGGGCGAAAGTCTAAAATATGTGGTGCATAAGCAACGCCAAGCAGTCTACAACCCATGCTCACCTGTGCCTATGTCACATGGCCGTAGTTTCGCATAACCGTCCTGAATGTAATTGAGGGGCGGCGATATGAGTAGGCCTCAAAGCACAAAATCGTATCACTTGTAGTTCTATCGTAGAAAAACGGGGTCATGTCAGAATAACTGCTTGAGCGCTTCTCAAGAAGCGCTCGCGCTACCTTCCCAGAGGTCACGAGATAACATCCTGGTCGAAGATACGGAGTGTATATGGTGGCATGCAGCTCTGTCGGATATATCGGGTGTCAAACAAGAGCAAAAGCAAAAGCAGGCTATAGATATCACTCCATTCATTGTATGCGAGAGTCGGCGTTCATATGATACCAGGGATTAATGAAGGGGCTTTGGTCCTGGAGGTAGAGAGAGTTGTCCTCGCGCTGTCTTCTTGGTAAAACTTGATGAATCACTCTAAGGTCCAAAGCAAGATTCAGGAAGGTGAAGGATGATAGATGTCCCGCTCTCAGAGTCAGAAAACTCCTTGTGTGCCAAGCACACTTGAAGTCGTGGATGATCCGGAACCAAGCTGCATGTTATAGTGCAGGTCAGACTCACTTGATGCACTCGGGTCCCGGGCCTCGTCTTGATCACGCTCAAACACTTTTGAAACTCCGCTTGACCTGCACCTTATTGCTCCCGAGTGCCGATGGGGCTTGCTTTGCCCAAAAAAGAAAGTGACCCCCAGGAAAGCGGGAAATTAACCCGTGAAAAGTGGAAATTGACCCCTTGAAAAGTTTCACCGAGCTGGATTTGAGCTGGATCATGGATGACTCCATTTTCCGAGCTTCACGTGATCTGTTCGGCACACAATCGGCAGAATCTGTATAGTTCACACGCTAATAATTGGGGAAAGCGGACCTGGTCCTTGGTCACACCCGGTTACAGTTCCATACACTTGATTTTTATTTCTCATCGATTGGGTACTGCATAAGTGACTGAGCTCGTATAACTTATTGAAGAATACTTAGTCTAAAGAACTAAACTCAAAATTGAGACTCATCTGAGTCTTAGAGCGAAATAAAATTTAACGTCTATGGTGACGAAGTACTTTAGCCCCATTACTCCCGATAAGGCTCCGGCTCAAGGCCGTATGACTTACAGTCTGCTTTTCAGCCAAACTCATCCTTGGACCGGTACCACCACCACCACCACCACCACGTTCACTAACTCTCTCTAAATTCATGTCATCAAAGCCAGTCAATATTGGCAGTCCACGGCCGGACAATGCCTTTCATTCGGGAACACCAACACCAATTGGCACACCCGATCTCCGCGCTTGGCGCGCGCAGTATACTGGAACACCTCCAGTGCCTAATATTCCTGCGCGCTATACACCAGAAAGCCTCACTAGTGGCTCTCTAGGTCAGAGCCTGCTTCCACAAAGCGAATTTCTAGGCAAGGCCTATCGTTTACCTCCTACTGGAATTAGCCCACGGCCGTCAAGCACCATTACACCTGCAAGTGGTATTGATCCTGCTGCTCTTGACTTCGGCACTCCCCAAGACGATCACAAGGCCAGGGTCATTAGGCGTCATCTTTTGATGCGAGAGGAGAGACAGAACCGGGGAGACGTGAACTCAATATCTGGTTCAGAATTAGACGGTCGCGTCCCCAACGATGAAGTTCCATCTACAGGTTCCTCTACTCCGCCTCCAGCAACTTTCAGAGAGGAATCGGAGGCATTTCCTATACCTTACGAAGCTCCGGGTGCAGATATTACGTGAGTCCGCTCTAACCTTTAGTGTCGTCAAGGCTTGGCGTTTCTTCTGAAAGCTAACAACTACGCCCAAGCCATGATATCTACAAATGGCACACGGATCAGCGCCGTCAGGCTGTGCGCCCTCGTGCCACTTCTTTCTCAGGCTCTGTGACACCATCAAATCCTGCCTTTGAGCACATACACGAGCCTGGAGGTTTCAGACGAAACTATGTCTTGATGCGCGCGAATGAGAATGGTGGAGAGGAGCCACGTCCGACCAACAACTTCATCGATTTTCTGTACATATATGGTCAATTCGTAAGTTTTTATCCTCACGTAGCGCGTCAATCCTCATTAGCAAACAGGCTGGAGAAGATCTCGAGGAAGAAGAGGAAGACAGGGCTGATGACGAAGAAGCTACCATTCGTGCTGCTCCTTCTGAGCTCGAGGTCCACATAGCAGTCGATGAAACCCAACCTTTGCTCAAGCCTCGCTCAATGTCGCGCTCTAGACGGAGAGCTGCTTCTGTGGGTCCTCATGGAGATGCATCAGTCACATCAGCCGTTCTGATGGCAAGTCTCGTCTATTCTCTATCAGGGGGATAGTTTATTTAGCTTGTTTTTAGCTTCTGAAAGCCTTTGTTGGTACCGGGATCTTATTTCTTGGGAAAGCGTATGTGTTTTCATACCAGTATTTTCCTTTCATGTGCTGAGAATGGTCCTCCAGCTTCGCCAATGGTGGTCTCTTGTTTTCCCTTATCATGATTTCTGTGGTGGCACTCGTTTCCTTATATTCATTCCTACTCCTCGTCAGGACCAAGTTTGTCGTCTCCGGATCTTTCGGAGGTCAGTTCAATTTTGTTTGAGTCGATTGTATCTCACTCTGCGATGAAGATATCGGCGGTGCTCTATATGGTCCTTGGATGCGTTATTTGATATTATCTTCCATTGTAGTTTCCCAGATTGGGTTTGTCTCTGCATACACGATCTTTGTAGCCGAGAATCTAAAGGTGAGGATGCTACATCTTCTTAATTGTCGTCACTGAATTCGACTTCGTGCAGGCGTTCGTGCTCGGAGTCACCAGTTGCAAGACGGATTGGCCTGTACAATACTTCATCCTTGTACAACTCATAATCTTCGTCCCTCTGGCTCTTATCCGTAATCTCGCGAAGCTTAGCGCATCTGCCCTCATTGCGGATGCGTTCATCCTTGCCGGGCTGGTTTACATATTTAGCAGTGAGATGACATTCATTGGAAAACGGGGTATCGCCGAAGTGCAGATGTTCAACCCCAAGGACTTCCCCTTATTTGTCGGGTGAGTTTCGCTCTTAGAGCGCTTGATTGGCGTCTGAAGAATGGACATAGAACTGCCGTATTTTCCTTTGAGGGCATTGGTTTGGTGAGTTATCCTGTTCCATCCTGGAACGGAGAGACGTTGATGGTTTGGGTTAGGTTATTCCCATTACCGACGCCATGCGTGAGCCACGCAAGTTCCCCAAGGTACTGACAGGCGTCATGATCGCATTGCTTTGTGGGCACTTTTTCAATGTTTTGTTATCTGTCGAGCCTCACCGTGCACTTTCAGTCCTATTCGGTGGTGGTGGTGCATTGTCGTACCTGACTTTCGGTTCGGATGTGAACACTGTGGTCTTAGTCAACCTCGACCAAACAAGCAAGCTCACACAATCTGTAAGCCTATCGCAGTAATTTCGTCGATGGAATCTCACGTCCATTCTCTCGATCTCAAGGTCCAATTCCTGTACTCGCTCGCCATCCTCCTTTCTATACCCCTCCAGTTCTTCCCTGCCGTGCGAATTCTCGAGAATGGGCTCTTCGTGCGAAGTGGAAAGCAAGATCCTCGTGTGAAATGGCTCAAGAACTCGTTTCGCTTTGGGCTAGTCGCCATATCCACTGTCATTAGCTGGGTTGGTGCCGCGGACCTGGACAAATTTGTCTCGCTGATCGGTAGCTTTGCTTGGTAAGTGCGACAAAGATACTCACTTGAGAGTGACGATGGATGAACGATGGTTACAGTGTTCCTTTGTGTTTCGTATACCCAGCGATGCTGCACTACAAGGCGGTTGCCAAAACGCGCACAGAGAAGATCGGGGACATTGTTCTTGGCGTATTTGGTATGGCCGCAATGATGTACACCACTGTGTTGACCATCAAGGTATTCTGTCATTCTTTACTTGAGCGGTAATCCCGTGCTGATCTGATATACACAGCTGATGGCAGAGCCTGGACCACCTGCTGACCTTCCTAGCTCGTGCTGAGTATCGAAAGACAAGGAGCCTGTGTTGTGATATCATCAGTAGATAAGTACAGCACATCTAGGGACACCCATGCCTGACCAAGGGATAAATTAATAGATCTCAGACCTTTCTAATAACATGATGTTCTGCGTATGCCAGATGTCATCAACATGTCTACATTCTTACACGACTGTGGGAAGATCAGGGTCGTTGCAGCTCATTGCGGTTGTGAATCATGTCACCATTATCATCATCGTTCTTCTAGGTGAAAGTTTTGATCCACGACTTTGTTGCGGGTTAAACTCGCTTCTTCGCTGTGTATGTAACTGATGCCTGACAGGTATCGCATGGAACGTTGGTTTGGAAGTATCTATCTTGGGAATCGATCGTATTTGAAGAGCACTAATCCCGTACTTAGATGGACAATTGTCTACCTGTTGACAGAGCAAAGACTCGGAGCATTCAGGCAAGGGTGATAAGGAGGTACTATTGTCAAGCGACGGAAGTGAGGATACCGCGCTGCAGACGACGGCCTTCTTCAGAGTCCTCTCAACATGCGCTGCACACGTGTTTACACCCGTTTTCCGATCATTGTCCTATAATTCTACCGATCTTAAAGCCCTCATCGAAAACACGCTGATCGCCACATAAATGCCCTTCGCACAGAGTTGACATTCTTTGCTTTCCCCTCCAGCTGGAGCTCGCCAGTCGTGTCATCCCGGCCACTCTCTCATTCGAGCCGACGATCATCATTTAACACTATATCGTTCCCTTTGTTCTATTATGCCTGTAGCAACTAATGTATCTAGTTCCGTTCCCCAGCCACGTTCCATGGTCCGGCGCAAGCCAGCGCCAAGTATTGTGCTAGATGCACGTTATCCTTGTCCTGACCCCGATGACCCATTCGCACCCCTCTCAGTGCTCCGCACCAGAACTGCCAGCACCCTCGGCCTCCTCACCTTCGCTGGTGACTCAACGTCACATCTCCCAATTCTTCCATATACCGGCGGCAGTCCATTCCCTCCTGATCCATACCAAGCCACGCCGCCGGCCAGTCCCGGTGTCGCTTCTCCTGACCAAAAACCGGGGTCGCTTACGACATACAGCACTAGAAGCAGCTTTGATATTTCGCAAAACCTCCATGACACTACCGAGTCAGGACGATGGCCGCCGCAATTTTCACGATGTGATTCGCCAAGCATTCGTACTTTGCCGACTCCCCAGCGCAGGCGCTCGCGATCAGCCGTCTCGCGAAAAGAAGCGCGGACTAACACGTGTCCCGTGTCACCCGGGACGTCGCCCTATGGCCATACAAATCTGCAGGCATATGTGTTGGCTAGCTCTAGATTTCCCTCCCCTGCGCATTCTTCTCAGCCTTTTCGGATGCAGCATATCGGCCATGGCAGCGAGAGCTTGCTTCCCCTCGTTATCCCAATAGCCCGCCATGACTCGGCCCCAGTGCTATCCCTCCTGTCTGAACCTAGTAGTAGAGCATCAACGTTTTCACCGGAGCCGACGCACACTTCGCGTTCTCGTGTCAAGAAGCTTGCGCGTTTCCTTCCCAGGAAAAGCCGTAGCGGTCTCAGTCTCGCTGAATTCTCAAGTGAGACCGCGAACGTGAAACACCATCAACATCATCGCTCGTTCCCCTCGATGGCCGTTGCTCTCGGAGCAAGTTCCGAGCGCCCGTCCAAAGAGAAACACGTACCAGAAGAGAACACGTTCCGCCCACGCCGTAAATCATCGATGTCGATGCTATTTCCGGCAGTCGTTGCCGCGAACATGCAATCACTTGATGTATCCTATCCTTCAACGGGAACGTCTATTTATGACTCTCCTACAAGTGCTGAGCCTGGTTACATGTCTGAACCTAGTAGCTCTTCCTTGTATTCTCCTTCCGGTCTCGCGTCTGTCACTTCTGAGCTAGCACCTCTCACTCCGAAGAAACCTAGGCCTCAGACGATGCAACCTCAGCAGCGCCTTCTCAATTCGAATGAGCAGTCGTCACGCAAGAAACCGTCGTCGCGTCCTTCCACCGCTCCTTCTAACTTCGCACATGTCTTCGACGAGAACGCCCTTCCGACAAAGAGGCAGCTGCTAGATGCAGCGTCTTGTGTTGTCGTGGCCGAAAACGGCATTAGGGTTCCATTTGGCGATCTCTTCCGGGAACAGAAGACAGTCGTTATATTTATCAGGCACTTTTGGTGAGATTCCAGGTCGATCTTGAACGTGTTTGAGCTTATCGTATCATGCTAGGTGTCCGCTGTGCCAAGACTACATGTTTTCTATCGCCAATACTGTAGATCCACAAGTACTCAAGCAGTCAGGGATCAACCTTGTCATCATCAGCAATGGCTCGTACAACATGATCAAGTCTTACCGACGTAAGCATGCCACCCTTCGTTTCGTTCAACCCATGCTCATTTTCCCCAAGAAATCTTCCGGACGCCCTATGCAGTGTATACCGATCCATCTTCTCGTATCTATGGCATTCTTGGGATGACTGTGAAGGCGGTCGAGTCAAAAGCAGAGCAACGGCGCAGTAGTTACGTCCGACATAGTCGCGCGGGAGGCATTGCCATGGTGATCGCAAATGCTCTGCGTGTCGGCATGCCTGTTTGGGAGAAAGCCGGAGACCCTACTCAGCTTGGTGGCGAGTTCGTCCTCGGGCCAGGGTTAGTCTACGTTCCAGATGTTCTGCTGATGCGAACTTATCCATGTTGTAGAATGACAGCATCGTATGCGCACCGAATGCGAAGTCGCAGCTCACATGCGCCTATCGTTCGGGTGCTCACAGCTGCAGGGGTGCATGTTTATCTCCGTAGTGAGAAGCCGAAATCTGTCGTCTCATCTGATCCCGCCGGCCGGGCCTCTCTTGTCCTTGAGGTGGATGAGGAACAATGGATGGAGGAGCGACGCCGAAGTCTTGCCAGAATCCGCGAGCGGAAACAGGCTCGGAGATTAGGTGTCTGCGTACCTCCCAGCGACGACTCCAGCTTTGAGCAAGATACGGAACGTCAGATCAGACATGTTGCGAGTCACATGACTCGAACTGACAGCATTGCGGAGGAAGATGAGGAGTATGTTATTCCGATCATGAAACCAAAGGCTGGAGAGAGCATCAGCAGCCCTCTGCGAGACACTGATGTTGATGAGCCGAGCGACTCTACTGAAGATGACGACACCGACGATTCATCTGTAGATACGCAATCAATGACGGGCTCCGACACTGTATCTGAGAAAGGACATGTTGGGCTGAGCAACAAATCTGGCGCTGTCGAATTTATTCATGACCTTTCTCCACCCATACCGCTCCTTATCTGATACAAACACACCTTTTTGGATATCATCTAATCTTACCGGAATATAACACATAACATCCACTTTCTAGTAGGCCCAGGAGCTGAACGACGAGATGGTTCAAAGTCAAAATCACTCGCCCAAAGGTTATATGTACTGTATCACCACGATCGACAAGCGTTAGTGGTGTATCGGTAACATTGGGTCTTCCCATGGCCTAGCACCGGGTTCGACTCCCGGCTGACGCATGATCACGAATCGTACAAATATCTTGATTCGTACCTTTTTTCCCTCCACACAACATGAAAATTTTGCCAGGTTTGTTATGCAATTATTTTCACACGTGGGCTTTTACGGATCCCTCGATTGATTTCGTGCTTCGTGAACTTTCAAGACACGTTGGGACCCACGATAAGCTAGGCCTCAAGGCTTCAACGCTCGTTGCTCTTTTTGTTCAACACCGTTCTCTGGAAGTTCTCCAACTGGCTACCGTATAGGGTTATGTGCTGTAGCGCAATTAGAGCGTCGCCGTCAATGTGATCTTGTCCATTTCCCAGCAGGGGCCTGTCCTTCGTTTCTCGGTCTTCCTTCGTTGCATATTTCACCAGTGGACACAAGTAGCACAATTCCGCGTGCGATCAAGATTTCCTGAGCAAAACAACCCAATGATAGGTCTGTGTACTTCCCATGGCCTAGCACCGGGTTCGACCATCAATATCCCAGTCCCGGTTGACGCAGAACTTAAAATTGATGACACAATTCACAACCTTTTTTTACTCCTTACACATGAATATTGCTCAGTTCTTCCCCCATTTTCAGTGACTAGGTAAACGATCAATTAATAACGCATAGATACTGGCCACTACGCCAAGTATTGATATAATGCTAAGTGACGAACATGTTTAGTTCAAATTATCGTAATGACTTCAGTATTAGGTGTATTCAACCATGATTGTATATCACAATGAGGGGCTTCTTCATCTTCGTCTTCGTAAGACTTCCCATGAACATGGAATAGGCCCACGCGGCGGTACTCTCCTGTGCTTCCTGCAGGAACGACAATCAAGCCCGTTAAGTGGCTAGGGTTATCCCCTTTATTTGAACCAACCACGACAGCTTTTCCCTTGTCAGCTCCAATTTCTCCAGTATCGTAGTCAAAATACCCGTAACCAATGTGTCGTTCCCGCTCCTTTGAAGGCACGGTAACTTCATTGGATTGGCGCGTTTTTGCATGGTTGTTTGAGCCCATGTGATCAGGCTCTCCTCCGGAATGTATGCATCCTATTTCGACAACTTCTGTCGACGCCACAACCATGTCCGTGTTAGTTGAATGGTCCTGCGGTGTCATCGCTTCCACCTGAATGTCATTTTCATTAGTGTCATTGCTAGTGATCTGATGGGAGGTGGAAGGTTGTCCTCGGGGTGTGGTTCCTGTCGTATGCGCGTTTTTCCGGCGCACAAGACACGGCACCAATTTCAAGAACAGGTTTGTTATGAAGGGACGACCTATATTTACTGCCTTCAATGCCTTTTTCCTGAGTTTGCCAATGCACATTCGAGTATTGGCATATTCCACCGGAGAAGCAGAAGTGGGCATGCCATTCGGCTCGGGAAGGATGGTGATTTTGATTTGATCTGAGTTCTTGACCGCTAGCCCCGTATCAACAGTGATATCAGCTGCTCCTGAAGCTGGGAAGCTTCGGATGCTACAAGCTTCATCGCGGTCTTCAGGCTCATCACCTGTCTTCGTTACCGACACACAAGGTCGTTTCAGCTCGAATAGCTCGGGCTCTGCAGGATCCCAGGTCACATCTCTCATGATCGCTCTAACAATTAATCTCCCGCCTTTTACCTGACCAAGAGGATGATTGTCGGAGACTGGGATCGCGTTGCATGATTGCACTTCCCATATGATGTTTCCGGCTCTTTTGTCCCACCCGGCAGCGATGCATCCAATCGTGGCAGCCCAAGACCACGAGGGTGCAAGAATTTGCCCTGTAACGAGACTTCCGTAGGATGGGCTATCTCTATACCACAGGAGGTCGGTGGACAAATCGCGTTCCCATAGTCCAGCGATGTAACGATTGCTATTCCCCCACCAACGCTGGAAAAGCTGAGCGATCCCTGAGATCGCCACAAGCCTGTCAGAGGGATCCGAAACGGCGCGTTGTGTGTAGTCCCGTAGAACACTCCGCCAGGCTGTCAGCACCACCTCTACGTCATTGCTCGAAAGCGTCCTACTCGATGTGTGCGAAGCCATCATATCTGGCAAACGCATTTCACCCTGTTTCGTCGAGGGAAGATAATTCCAGATGTCTCCGATTTCGCTCATTGCTGTCTGACACTGATACTGGAGAGTGTGCGAAGCGTACACTAAGGTCCTAGGGGAGAGGAGGCGCTCTTGGAAACACCAAGCTCGGCGATTCACTGGTTCTTTGGATGGCATCGGACGATCGTCTTCATCAACCGAGATGGTACCGAGCTTTCCATCCGGGCACATGAATGGCAGTAGCGTTTCAACTGGTTTTTTGCGGTTATGGAGAAATCCTTCGCTGACTTTCCACGAGCTGGCTGCGATGATTGTTACGTATGCACATCGGTATATATCGCACATCTGTGGAATCTCGCGCTGCTTGTCTTCGTCCGAATCTTGCAAAATGCACAAGGTATCGGCCCAAAGATAACGGAGGTTGAGATTGTGGGTGCAAAAGATGGCATCTCTGATGGTTTTCGGAAGGAGGAGTATGTCGATTGATTCTAGGTATGTAGAGAGTTTTGTGGTACAGACGCTGTGCGGTTGTGGTTCACCCCAGACGTAACTAAGCGCTGCATAAAAGCCTTGCATGCCTTTGGTGAGAACAAGTTTTGGCCGTTCTGGATCCGAACAGTCTATTACACGGGTTGGGAGGCTTGTTTCCTGAGGTTTTGGACAATTATGACGAAGAGTGCATTGTGTGAGGCAGTCTGAGGCCAGCTTGAAGGCTCGAGGAGATCCAACCTGCCACACCAGCTTTCTGCCAGGGACAAAGGCAGCCGCATTTTCATCTAGCAAAAACAGAAGTTTGTCATATCGCACGAAAACAACAAGAGACTATGTACCTGGGTCGCACCGCACTTGATACCTGGGCGTCCAGTCGTCTTCAATCGTGACTTTCAGGACAATCTCATCTTCTGAATTTCGTTTTTCGAACCGTACAGTTATTTTGAAAGTTTCCTCTGGCATAGGCGATTCCTCTTTCTTGCGGTGCTGATACCAAAAAGGAATCTCTCCCCAAAGAACATCACACCAATTACATCCTTTATTTTCTCCGTCGTCGATCTCCTGCCAAGTTTGAGTGATATATGAGAAGCCTGCTTTAGGATCTGACGAGTCCTTTGCAGCCCATGCAATCTGAAATGGCTCGAATGAAAAAACTGTGCTCGAGCAGTAATCGCAGACAAGGGAACCGTTGCGCAACCCCATGATGAATACGAACGCCGATGTTTGATCAATGTTGATGAAGAATTTGGACGGGTTCCGGTACGTACAACTCCAAGAACAGACCACGTACCACACGTTGCTAGCCCAAGCTAATGTCGACGAGAGGATGAACGCACGAATCCTCGGCCTGGCTCGTGAACATTCGAACACGTGGTCCCAGCAAGGCTGCCGCAAGGTGCAGCGAAAGCTGTAAATATCAAACTGCGTCAAACGACGCATAATTATTAGTACTGTGATCATTCTGCGCATCAGGGAAATCCCCCGCTACGAATTTACGTTAAGTGTGTCAATCTACGGGCCCCATCGGAAGAACGTCCAGCCCAATATCATTATAAGTACGTTGCGAAAACAGGGGATCCAGATCTCGACAATCAGTACACTGGAGTTGGTAGTACCGGTGAGTAGGTCGCAACGGGTGAACGCCTGGTGACCGAATCAAACTGAAATCCTAAGAAACATTGTGTGCAGAGCATTCTGCATTTGCATAACGACTGTATATATTCACTTGTGTGAAAAGTCGAACCGAGGAAAGAGTGCTACGACCAGATGGTTAAATTTGGTATCGATAGGGAAACATTGATTACAAGTGGTAGTCTGGACGTAAATATGTGGGGATTGGCCTCGAGAGTTATACTCTATAGCAACACATGTAGTCTCCCATAGTCAGATTTTTAGGCCTTGGTCGAATGAAGATGGTATCCTCAACCAATGATCTCCATAAATACCTAGCTAATCATCGACTAGCTGATACCACACCGCTCTGTAAGTAAGGCTAGACGTCAATGACCTCCAGTTTGCCAGTAGACCCTGCTTGGAAAAGCGGACTGCCACCGAACCATACGCGTTCCGTATCTGCATTGAGCGTATAAATCCTATCCCTGTCGATCCATATGTCCTGCAACTCTGAATCATCAGAATCGAACTTTCTGTCCGAAAATACGACCTCGACGTAAGGTAGGGATGTGGTCAAGTACTCTCCAAATTCATCGTTAGAGTCACTGATGTATGTCGTGGATGGCTTTTTCACCACTCGTCCTAGACCCCGCCTGTTTGTCACAGCTAGCGGGCTAAAGTCCATCAAATGTAATACGGGCTGCCACTTTTCTGCTCGTGTATCGACAGGGAATGCCTGCAAGACTCGATTCCCGTTAATGTGAATTTGGAAACTATGCCAGTAGTGGAAAACACGAGTATTTGAAGGGCCCCAATGTTGCCATGGTATTGGCGTTGCTGCTGCCATTCCGTCGAGGTCGAAGAAAATCCTCGTAGAAATGATGAAGACTTGAGTACTAGAAAGGAGACTGCCAACAGTAGGAAACGCGGTAAGACATATGAGTTGATGTGTAGGGTCTGAGGTGTACATCGTCGATTGGGCTTGCATATGCGACTCTGAACTATGCCCAATATCATCTATCGGAGAGAGGCACCGTAACTCCATTAGCTTGGGCATCAGGAAACACGCCAGCAATTCCGGCGGCTGGGACATGTCCTCAATTGAATAGAGATTCAAGTTATCGGTTGTAACTAGCAATCGATTGTTCCCGAGGAAACAAAAATCAATTGCGGTGTAGGACCGGTTGGGTACTGCACCGCTGAGGATGCTCTAAATTCAGAATAAACTGTCAAGTTTTTCAACTATTTTAAACCAAAGCTCACACTGGATGTTGTTGAGTATTTCCAGTCCCAAATCTGCAGCTGCCACGCCTTGTCCAACGAAGTCAAATTTACATCGTCCAGGCGATGCGACAAAGCGATATGCCTCCCAAAACCTTTGAGCTTTGCACTTTTAGTTTCAGAGCGGTTCTCTGAGTCGTCTGACAGAAACAGTCTCTCTCCAGCAGCCTCAGGGTGAACACCATCACTATCCAGGGCTCCAAGGTTAATATAGACGGCCTTGTGATCAACAACATAAGCGACAGCGATCAGGTTTTGTGCTGGGTCCATAAACACATCAAGGTTGCGTGAGTGTGGAACCGAACACAACTTTCCTGGGAGCCAGTTCCGCTGGATTGACTGTTGCGAGGGCTTTGGAAGTACCGGAAAGATCATAGCCGTATCTTCTTGTCTGCTCCACCAGCAGAAATGCCCACCAGCAACAATGTTAGGTTTTTCGCGAAAATACTGTGACATTGTTACGGGGACCGTTTTGAAGGAGTGAAGGTCAACCTTGAACCATGCGTGAGCTTTGTCTCTCAAAAATTGCAGATGCTTGGAAATAGGTATGCTATTGTCTGTGTTGGGGACAGCAAGCAACTTTTGCCCACTCATTTCAACGATGTACTGAAGTCTGGAGGAGGACAAGTACGTTTGGCGAAGGGTTTTACATACCTACGAGAGGACCGTCAGAATAGCAGTCTATTCAAGAATAACAATAACATGAATGGCGACCCACAGATGTACACCGAAGAATATCTCGGTGAGGAAGGAAACTCAGAATGTAAGACAGAAGTTCTTCAGTAACAGACAGGAACCTTGTTTGGGGCTTCATTTCGATATAGTCTACAGTCCTTTGCATAATGGTTTAGACAACCAAATTACGCTGCTGATATGTTTGGTCATGTTGTTGGTACAAACATATGACATGGGTCACGCGTTCCAATTGTGTTTCCGCAGAGCGCTCGGACTGGCAGGGCCCAGGTTGGTTGAATGCGAAAATGCCCCAAATATGCTGGTCAATTGCAAATTCCGGTAAACTTGAATGATCACACAAGCACTAGTGTATGGCAGTATCATGATGAGTCTCCGACCGTTGGTTAATATACAAGCTCTCCATGAAGTTGCACATTACATAGTAATAAAAATGTAAACTACATGATAAGGAATAAGGATACACTGGCACGACTCGCAATCATTCATAACACAACTCGGCATCAATTCGTGCTCTCCGCAAGTCCCTTCTCTCCTCGTCAATCATACACGACCACCCCTCAATAGTCTCTGACAGATCTTCCTCGATACGCTCTTCCATCTCTATGTTCTTGTTGCTCTTCTTCGGTGGAGGAGGTCTCAGTAATGGTGGAGGAGGAGTCCATCGGTTGGGGTGGAGCGGTGCAATCCAATGGCGAATAGGAAGGACCATTTGAGAACAGTGAAGTTGGTTATGAGTTGACACACCGGATGAGCTCTGATATTGGGGTCGACCTAGGTTTAATGCTGAAGGCACGTGACTGGAAAGTGACAGACAGAGTCTGCTTTGGTGGGGGAGCTATAGTTTTCGGGGGAATCTTTTAGGTAGAATGTAAGCGAGGATATCAAAGAGTACAGAAGTGTAGTACCTTGGTTATCTCAGGGGTTACAATGATTTCGGATCCCTTGGGATTGTCGTCTTGAGTCTTCGTCCTCGGGCAAATGCCTACTTGGGTTAGGTGACCTCGAACAAGGGTCGTCACCGTTGTCCTCATTTTCACTTTCCGAGAGAACCGCTGTAGAAACAACAATACTGAGAGGAACAAAGAAATGCTCCTGACTGTATCTAAAAAGTTGTAGGTCGTGCGTTGCCTAGTCTGCGATACTTGAGATGGCAAGTGCATTCGACCCTAAAGGGGAAGCAGGTGCAGCGGAGATCTAGAGGTACGCACTTCAGCGAAGCGCGAGAAAGCGCAGGTGCGCGCAAGGTACGAAGGCGCGGGAACGCGCGCGCGTGTAAGCGGAAATAAGAGAGACTAAACTTATGTGAAGATATAAGCAAGATAAAGGATGTGAGATGTGTTGTGCTAATGAATAGATTTCTACTGCGACTTTCTAAGTAGTAAGTACTAGGTAATGTTGGGTGAAAAGTAAGGTAAATAATAGTATGTACTGCTGGCGCTTATATAGCGCGCCTAAGCGCGCTCATGCGGAGCCGAAGCGCTACCGAGTAGGTATGTAAAAATATATATGAGTGAGAAACTATGATAAAAATAAAGGTGGAACTATGCTAATAAAGGAAATGGAAATATACGCACTAGGGAGCTTGGTGGACAATGGATGGATGCATCTGGATGGCTGGCGCTATAGGGCGCGCAAGCGCGGGAACGCGCGCGCGCGTATACATCGTGAAGCGCGGGAATGGTGCGCGCATGGCGCGCGTTGCGCGGGAAAGCTGCGCGTCATATAGGAATCACTGTGGATGGTACACAGAGTGATGCTGCGAGTTGGTGCTGTATACTCCCTAGTGTAAAGCGCCATATCACACTATGAGATGCACGAGTCTCTACACCGCTTTCCTTCTGCCTTTTGCCTTAGGTTACGATTTTGATTTTGCAGCGGAGGTGGGTTTCAATAGTGCCTTCTTCTTCGATCTAACTTTCGTTTCCTCTTCCTCAATGAAATCATCGTCTTCGAGACCATTATTACCTGCAGCTGGTTCATCAATGGGGGATTTGTGTGCAAGATCGTCGAGTTCGACGTCAGCCTGCTTCCGGCCTTTTTTCTTCCCATTCGCCCAAGAAGACAACTTTGTGTCCCTTGTCTTGCCCTTGTTCGCAGCAACGATGATGTCTGCGTCCCGTTTTCATCTTCAAGTGTGTGCAAATTGTCGATTTCTGGGATGACGGGCAACAATTGTGCAGAGAACAGAGGAGGTGTTTTAATAGAGGACGACAAAGCATCGGGGACGTCTACATCCATCTCTTCGCCATGAAACCTCTGACTGAAGCGGAGAAACCTTCTTCCATTTACGAGTTATCTTGGGTGGAGAAGAGGGCGGAGAAGACAAATCGGGTAAAACAGGAATAGAAGACAGGAGGCATGATGTTGCAAAATATAGTCGAGACGGAAGCGCTGGCTCTTGCGGTGCAAGGAGAACCACAATGTTGCTCGGCTTAGTATCGACAATGCTGTGTTCAGGGACCTTCGGTGAAGGTGATGTCCTAGCTTTAGGTTTCGGTTTAGGCCTGGGTCTCAGCTTGGGCTCGACGGGCTTGTCTTGGGATTTCTGCCGCTTCCGTGGAGGCTTGAGTGATAGTTCGTCGAGGTTGGAGTCGGATGTCAACTCTATCACATCATGGTTGACAGGCTCGTAATTCGGCTTCTTGACCTGAGTCTTTCGAGTGCGCATCTTGGCTCGGTCGGCAATGCTGAACACAGGATTGACCTCCTCGATGAGATCTGAAACCGCAGATGGTGTGATTGTAAGGCGGATACTGTCTGCAGCCAAGGTACTGGCTAGGATTGCAGATGCAGAGCCGATGAATAAGCCAGAGGAACGAAGTTAATCATCTTTGATGAAGTCGTCATATATGGTACTCATAGTTCGAGACTTTCACGGCACAGGACGTGGGCGCGGTTTAGACTTCGGTACAGGCATTCCCATGCCATGAGGAAGTAACTGAGAAGAACTTGGTGGTTCAGAGTCTTGGTACCCTGGAGGTGGTGTAAACAGAGACACATTACTTGTGTCGAGAGGTTCACATCCTCTGCTGGGGAGTCTGTGCTTGGCTGGTAATAAATGAAGCAGTCTGAATTTTTGACGCTGCAAATCCATGCCCAGTTAGCATGCGGTTGAGAACATAAAGCTTGAAGAATTCCTAACGCTGTAGTATCTTTTCCGGGCCTATAGAAAACGGGGTTTCGCTCAAGAGGCCACTTTGGTCAAGAGGTCGTAAAGCATCTTCGTCCTGCCTGTCAGCGACAATCCAGTCGTCTGTAACATCGGCCATGTTTTAATTGATAAATATTTGTAGTGATTATCCTGGGTGTCGTCAATGAGTATGTAGATTCTAGAAGAAGACAAGAATCAAAGCCAGGACGCACCACCTGCACGTGATCGCGTCACTAATGAATTGGAAAGGACCAAAAGTGGATAGCGCTATACTTCACAAGAGGTGCAGGTGACTGATCAGATTAATCAAGTACTGATTCATTGCCACAGCATGGCCAGAAATCAGTGATATTCGTGTTACAAAATGTGTTCACATTTGGTGCCAACACCAGTGCTTCTGCCAAAGATGGAATCTATCTACCATCAGTCGTGTTCACCTCCGAGTCAACACCTCAGAACAAAGATGGAATCTATCTACCGTCGTCGTGTCCACCTCAACACCTCAGAACAAGTTATTGTACCTCCAAATCTCATACTCATCTGCTTGCGAAGAGTTATAATGTAACACTCTAGGCACAGCCCAACCTAGCCACAGACGGAGCTTCCAGGGAACAAGTTCATCAATTTTCTATACAAGGAATACAAGAACCGCAACATTGTGCAACATCATCTAATTCTGTGGAGTGCACAAATATTTACCTTGATCTTATTGATATTTCGGTTACCAAACTATAGTGAGCACGGCGTACATATAGCGCGAATGTCACCGCTATACATTTACCAAGTTCACCTCTCACCCACACCCATTCTCTGACAATATGATGATAGTCTCAAACGATCCCACTTGGTGGCCATCCATCAATGCATATCGTTTTGCCAGCTATTTTGGAGGTTCGTGGAGAGCAGTCGGATGTTGAAGCTGATGTTTCAATCTGAACTTGGCTACGGGTTTGCAGTTGCTGCCTTTGTTGTAATGTCATATGATTGGGGTGAGCACGATAATATTAAAGGATTACTGATATCTTACAAGTGTTTTCAGCACTCACATTCGGACAAGAGGTATGTCGATGCCATGACCGGAGCAGCCATCTCGCTAAGAATCCTTCTATAGGTCGAATTCATCTGGGTGAGTAGAGTCTCATGGCAGAAGGAACACACATGAAAATGCACTTATTTACAGAGGCAACCCTGGTCCCTAATGACAGTGATGTATCTCAGTGTATGTAGCTTGTTTGTCGAAGTTGCCATTTTGTGCTGACTTGAAAGTATCCTAGGTGCGCTACCTTGGAATCCTAGTTGCTGCGTATGTTCGGAAGGCTAAACAATTGTTGTTGTACTAATCGTCCCTCTCTCATAATCAGCCTGGATATCCTGAGTATGTTTCTTTAGTACATTCTCTGTCTTCTCTGCTTCTGACCAACTGCATTCAGGCAGTTTTCCGACCATCTCGCTGACAGATACAGTGAGTCTTCTGTATAAATGCCTACCATTCCCCTCAAATTAACCATGGTGTTCTGCAGCAGTGGGTGGGGTTCTTTGCTGACTTCTCAGTCCACTGATGGCTGCCACGCTATACTACCAAAGATGTGAGTCTGTTTGGGGTGTGTGCTACGTGAGACTGGTCACTGATCGGATTTGTCAGGCTGGATGATGTACATTATATTATATTGGATGGGTCTTGTGGTATTTGCGATGCTGTGGGGTAAGCTTTGCACTTGCGAGACCTCAGTGATATTGGAATGACTGAAACATGCTGCAAGTCATCATCATCACTTGGCTGCATGCCATGTATCAACGAGACAGAAAGATCCTGATATTTCTCATTGCCACCCTCCTGGCAATCAGCACTTTTGGTGGAGCAACAGTCTTAATGTTAACGATGCATACTTCAGGAGGTATGCTTAATTATGGATGAAACGAATGTGCATAAGGCTCATTGATGGATACCAGAGGAAATCATTCTCTCTGGCACCTATCAGTGCACGACTGGCTATACAGGAGATACCCTAGTTCTTGATTCCGTTACTTGTATAATCTTCATTGTTTGGGAGGTCCTCACACTATGTCTTGCAGTCTGGATTGCAGGTAAAACACTTCCGTGAACTGCGATTACACCATGCAGGAGGGATTATCGGGGACTGTTTGACTGGTGTTGATGAAAACTCATGTGGTTTACTTTGCGAGGTAAGTTCATATTGTGATTATTGTCCTTTTTTCCACTGAAGGGTCAGACATGATAGCTTTGTTACTGCCTCTTGCTTCAAGCTCATTATGGCATTCTCTCCCAGTTCATCAATGGTATGTCAATCTTTCACTTACCTCTACATGTGACCACGATCTATCATTTCTATAGAGCCATTATCTCCTAGAATATCAGGCTCTGTATGGCTTGTTTCAGATTTTGGAGGTCACAGCAGATTTTCGTGCTAGGACCACGGCTGATCCTTGGCATTCGAGAATACAATGCTGAACTCATGGCTGACTCCGACTGCAGCAACCTGGCATGACCTCAATCACTTTCCAAGAGCGTGTGCATATATCACGCCTGTCAAGTCTTCTGTGTTCTCCTCATTAACAGTGCTCACCATGATCAGGCTCAGATCTTCTAGAGTCTATGCATCTTGCATTGACAGCTCTTAATTTCCTTACCTGATGATGCAACAACGTTGTATCATAATTGAATGGTCTTGCAATGCTATCCATCTCTCCCGCCCGAACATCATTTCCATTGATACAGTTACCAATGGTTTGGCACGAGCCGAGAGGTCGTTTTGGGGATGCAATTTTAGAGGCATCGTGGCCTTCAACCTTGGCAGCTTGGCTTGAGTATTTTCTAGTACCAGGCCCAAGCAAGGGTTTTCACACATCAGTAATGTAATGCCACTGCCACTGGTGTTACGTGGCCTGCAGGTCGATCAGGTACTCGTTGCTGTCGCGGAGGCCCTGATTGTGTCTATGACATTGCGTTCTGCGACAAAATGAAGATACGGGATGAGAAAACGAAAAGAAGGACACATACCCATACCTGCGACGTTGGCTTTGTTGCACTTTTCAGTTTATTGCATCCGTTGATAATACAGCTGCGTGGTTCAGCCAGCTGACCCACAAACCCTGCAGGCTCAAAATCGCTATCCCAACCTCCAATTTCATATATGGCATCAGCAACTTTGGACCCAGAAAGGCCCTCAGCGACTTGGGTAATCATGGTCCTCAAGTACTTGAAGGAGGTCTGGACAATTTGGGTTCCCATAACCCAGCGATGTATTGATTACTACTGCCCTACCAATACTAGAAGAATTGAATGATCCATGCGATCGCCATGAGCTTGGGTCTGAAACTGCACATTGCGTGTAATGAGATAGAACCTTTTGCCAGCTGCCAGCAGCGGCTCCACATCATCACTTGAAAGTGTCCTACATGGTGTGCGGAAGAGCATCATATCTGACTAACGCAATTCACCCAGTTCTTTCGAGGGAAAATAAATTCTAGATGTCTCTGATCTCAGTTGATTGCTGTCTGACATTGATACTGGAGAGTGTACGAAGTATGCACTGTGACCTGAAAACATACTCCCGCGAAGTCGCGGTTCTGGGGCATTTTGGACTGGTAATCTCTGTCGGAAGAACATTCTGCCCAATATATGCTACTAGTCAAATCAGCGGAGGTCTCGACAATTAGTACGTACAGGTGATTCACTGAGTTCTGATGAATATTGTAAGCAGAGCATTCTGCTATTGCACGACGACCTGTCTGTATTCGCTTGAGTGAAAAGTCGGACCAAGGAAATAGTTCCACGACCAGATGGCGAATGAATTTGGCATCGACAGGGAAACATCAATTATAAGTGGTAGTCTGGACGTATGCGGGACTGTCCTCGAGAGTTATACTGTATAGCAATACATGCTTGAAACATAGTCTACCATAGTCAGATTGTTAGGCCTTGGTCGAATGAAGATGGTATCCTCGACCAATGATCTCCATAATTACCTAGCTAATCATCAACTAGTTGATACCACACCGCTCTGTAAGTCAGACTGGATGTCAATGACCCCGAGTCTGTCAATAAAGGTCAGTGATCTGGAGAGCATATAAATCCTATCCTTGTCGATCCACAAGTCCCTCAACGGTGAACAATCGAACTTTCTGTTCGAAAATACGACTTGGACGTAAGGCAGGGATGTTGTCAAGCTCTCTCCACTGTGTGCCAAATTCATCGACACTGATGTATGTCATGGACGGCTCTTTCACCACTCGTCCTAGACCCCGCCTGTTTATCACAGCTAGCGGGCTAAAGTCCAATAGTTGTAATGTAAACTGCGAGTTGCGCGGGCCGACAGGGAATGTCCGCAAGACTTGGTTTCCGTTAACATGAATTTTGAAATGAAATGGGTGCCAAAGGATACGAGTATTTGAGGGGCCCCAATGTTGCCATGGTATTGGCATTGCTGCTGCCATTTCGTTGAGGTCGAAGAAAATCCTCGTCGAAATGATGAAGACTTGAGTATTATCTCGAGCAGAAGGCGCAGTAAGGCATATGAGTCGATGTGTAGGGTCTGAGGTGTACATCGTCGTTTGGGCTTGCATGTGCAGCTGTGAGTCATACCCAATATCATCTATCATAGGAAGGCACCGTAGCAGCAATGGGCCGGGCATCAGGAAACACGCCAGCAATTCCGGCGTCTGAGACATGTCCTCAATTGAATAGAGATTCAAGTTATCGGTTACAACCAGCAATCGATTGTTCCCGAGGAAACAAAATTCAACTGGGGCAGGGGATCCGTTGGGTACTGCACCCCTGAGGATGCTCTAAATTCAGAATCAACCGTCAAGTCTTTCAACTATTTCAAACCAAAGCTCACACCGGATGTTGTCGAGTATTTCCAGTCCCAAATCTGCAGCTGCCACACCTGGTCCAACGAAGTCCGATCTTCATTGTCCGAGCAACGCGACAAAGCGATATGCCTCCCAAAACATTTGAGCCTTGCCATTGTCGTTTCAAAGCGGTTTTCCGAGTAGTCCGACAGAAACAGTCTCTCTCCAGCAGCCTGAGGGTGAATACCATCACCATCCAGGGCCCCAAGGTTAATATAGACTGTCTTGTGATCAACGACATAAGCGACAGCGATTAGGTTTTGTGCTGGGTCCATAAGCACATCAAGTTGGCAGTGAGGGCCATGAAACCGCTGGACACAACTTTCCTGGGAGCCAGTTTCTCCGGATTGACTGTTGTGAGGGCTTTGGAAGTACTGGCAAGATCATGGCCGTACCCCCTAGTAGGTCCCACGAGTAGAAATGCCCACCAGCAACAACGTCGTCTCGAGATAGCGGTGCCCTTGTTACGGGGACCATTTCGAAAGGGTAGATGTCAACCATGAACCATGTGTGAGCTTTGTCTCTCAAAAGCTGCAGACGCTGAGAAATAGGTATGCTATTATCCGTGTTGGAGATAACAAGCAACCGTTGTCCACCTATTTCAACGATGTACTGAAGTTCGGAGGAGGACAAGTATGTCTGGCGAAGGGTTCTGCATACCTGCAAAAGGATCGATCGTCAAAACAGCAGTCTATCTAGTAGATTCTAAAATAACAATAACATAAATGATGGCAACCCACCAATGTACACCGAAGAATATATCGGTAAGGAAGGAAGCTCAGAATGTAAGACTGGAGTTCTTCAGCAAGAGACAGGAATCCTGTTTGGGGCTTCATTTCGATATACTACTAGTAACACTTGAAGGTGAAAAGCTATTCGTACTGATCTCTGAACAACAAGGTTCATCCGAGTGTGCGTGGTAATGAATGTCCCGTTTCAAGTTGAACGAGGCTGACTGCTCGGACCGTCGGCTCAGGCCCACCTGCCGCCATCTCTCAAGTCTACTAAATTTTGTTGTTGAACTCGGACGTCCGTCACGCCTACAGTGGTACATATTGTGAGTGAAACCCGGTTTCTTCAGATCCCGTCAGCATGAGTTCTTTTGCTACCGCATATAATAGATCTGTGCTGGAGTGTCCTCGTCAATATAACCTTGTCCATTTCCTAGCTGAGCTCTCCCAGCTCATCCCCCATCCTATCTTATTGTGAATCTATAACTGCTGAAAGTTACCAGTATCAATGCGCAGAACACCGTGTGCAGGGTATAAAAAATTACTCAGGTTTGCTGAGCTCAACCCAATGACCTAGACTGGTAAATTTGGACAGAAAAGCATCGAGATCCGAGTCCTCGGCATTGGGCTGCTGGCTTTCTCCTGAGCTCGATGTAAAGCGAAGATAGTATCGATTGTCAGCATCCCTTTTAAGCACCAACATACAGTTCACAAGGACACCCCATGTGAGTTTGTCTATGTCCGAGGGCGCAAAAGGGGTCAGATTGTTGAGGAAGACTAACTTCTTCTCGCCACATGCAATAGCATCTAAAGTCGCCCACTCGTCGAGAGGGCACAATCTCCGTGATAGAAGGACTCCCTGTCTATAACGCAAGCAAATCCAGGCTAAAACCCACATAAACGATTCTAGATCGTGGCGATATAAGTGTTTGACTTCGCCTTGTTGACCATCTTTGATGAGAAGATCGAGGGCCATGAACGGCACCGTGCCCGTGCGCTCGTTGCCCCTAGGACCTGGTTCATCCGCCAACGAGGATAAATCATAGTCGTTCAAAACGCCTATCCGCTTGCCGTCTTTCCAGTACTACATCAGGTTTCCAGGACTGACATCTCGATGGTATACCCCTTCCTTCCACAGAGTAAGGTGGCCTGCATGTTATGTCAACAAAGAGACATGTAAACCCGATGAAACACGTACATGAAATACACTGACGCCAAACGTCAAAAAGCTCTTTGCCGTGAAGCTGAGTGATGGGGAAGAGCTTGCGGAACACAAGAATGTAGAGCACGCGACTGCCCTTAGTGGGTTCCGGAACGTCAAGCGCTTCTCGAATTGCGGACGTGGGATTCGTGAACGTGTGGTGCCAAAGCAGCTCAGGAACGTGGCCTTGGACAGTTACGTGCCTCTTAGCGATCTCATCAACCTTTTTCAGGATCTCCGGCTCGCTAGTGCGACTCGCCTCTCCCCAAAAGATCTTGGCCACCATCCCATCCTCGAACTTGCCGTATTTCTTCGTGAGCGCTTCGCTAGTGACAGGGACCATATTGGTCACCCGTCCTTGCAGTCCGTAGTGCGCCACTCTTTCGTCGTGACTGGTGTGAAGCAGCAAATCCACCTCTCCAAGTTTTTCATCCTTGATTTTGAATTCGTGACATAGTCTCTCCTCGACTTCGACCGGGAGGAAGTCCTTGTTTCGGCCCCAATCGTGAAGCTCGAAGCGTTGTAAAGCATACAACAGCACCATGAATCGCGGGAGATCTTGAATGAAGTTGATACCTGAGCATTGAATGATCCCTTGTCGGTCATCATACCAGATCCATGCGACATCATCTGAAAAAGCCTTAATAAGAGTGCAGCCAATCTCAGCAGATGAACGGACTCACCGACGACAATGATATTCAGCAGATAGTTGACTGCAAGATTCGCTGCGAACATTTCAGCGGGGTACAGACCTGTCTGAACGGTCACATCTAGATCCGCGTCTTTGTCGTCGTGGTTCCCCTTGGATTTTTTCGCAGCAGATTCCAAAGTGTCTGTGGCCTTGCGTTTGGAGCTGGACCCGCCCCGGGAAGGCTGGGCAGCAGTAAGGCCAGAAGATTGAGCTGCGGCTTGGCCAATTTAGTTTGATCCTAGAATCGCAAATATCATCACTTACATGCAGTGTCGGATGCAGTTTGTGTTGCTGGGGTCTGTGAAGGGGCTGGGGCTGCAGCTGCAGTCCTAATATGATCGACCGGCAGATATTCTGGTTTGGTAGGGGCATAGTCTGTCAATGCATACGAAGAGGGGGGTGCATTGATCCCTTTCGTCCTCCCTGGTATCTTTCTCTTGAACTCAATGCAAGCTAGAACATCTTGCCAGGGGAGATTTTTCGGCTTAGCTGTTGCATTCGTGTCCATATAAGCCTTGCGCTTCTTCTTGCGCTGCTCGTCATCCTTCTCGTCGTCCTTCCCGTCGTCCTTCTGTGTGCCCTTCTGTTTGCTAATCTGTTTGCCCTTCTTGCCGCCCGTCTCATCCTGGAAGGGAGCGCATGCACTATTCAA
Organism: Suillus fuscotomentosus; assembly: GCF_016647785.1. Taxonomy (NCBI): domain Eukaryota; kingdom Fungi; phylum Basidiomycota; class Agaricomycetes; order Boletales; family Suillaceae; genus Suillus; species Suillus fuscotomentosus. The sequence continues at coordinate 1,083,508 of NW_024539520.1, forward strand.
AGGAAGAATCACGAGGTCGGGCTTCCGAATTGATTTCTTGGTCTGGTGCATCTGGTGCATGATCATGTCCACGGTAGGGACACGAGCACGCATCCCGTCAATCTTGATCTCTTCAAGACAAGCGAGGGAGATGTTAGTGGTTCTTATGAAAGGGCTGTAGAAGTTGTTCTCCACTCCTGGACATACGCTTGCAATTATTTTGAGCATCAGAACGTCTGATCGGCGAACTTAAGAGCGAGCACTCACTATTCGCTGAGGGCTGTCTGAATGTCAGAAGACTCGAGAGCAGTAGAAGCCTGTCCATTGCAAACAGGCAAAACGGCCTTGAGACACTTTTGCAGAAGCTCGGGCTGTTTAGTCTCGGGAGCAGAAGAAGCGCGCTGAAGGAGGGCTTGCAGCATAGCATCTGCCTTGCACTCCTTGATCTGCTCGATATCCCGTTGAATCCATGGGCGGACCTTCTCGACCCTTGATTGAATGTCAGGCTCTACTCAATAAAGACAGGAAATATACGCACTTGACACCGAGCACGCCGATGTTCTCGCTGACGACGGAGGCCCCACGGCTGTTTGGGGTGGATTCTATTTTGCTAGCACCTGGAGCTGATGCATTGGCGCGTGGAGGGGTAGACTCAGTCTCGCCGGCAGGGGACATGACACTAGAAGTTCAACGATTACGCTGACTGAGCGTTGTAAGCAAAACTGGTGAGGGGAATAAAACTAAGAGCCACAAAAAAGTCCTGCTTGCCTTATATGCGGTCAACCAATGTAGCGCAAGATGTAGTGGACCATCGATTAATCTGATGTGTCAGATATGGATTGATGTGGCCGTTGTAATTTGTAAACCGTACAATTCAGAATTTCGATTTCAAGGACGCGTTGCCATCAACACGCGCACGTGACCCTGACTTATTTGATACTATTCCGAGTCCGAGAGTGCTCTGTCAATTCAAGATCGATTGCAGCGCGTCAAGTACTTCATGTTTTTGTATGGTGAAAGGAACTCCGCTATCTACTACATACATCTTAGCAATCAATCACTGTGATGCTTACTCCGAGTTCCTAAGAAGTTCTTCTAAGAATCTTGATGTTGAAATTTATATTCTTAGATCTAGTGTACAATGGAGTCCGGCGCTTGCGCTATGTTCCACAGAAAGAAGACCGTCAAATCCGGTCTCATACCCTTGCTCATCATTATGATATACTTGGGCGATCTCGCGGCCTTGAGATAGAGCGATCCACCCGACACTTCTGCGCTTTCCAGTGTCGTACCCTTGAAGTAGCCCTTCGGGCTGTATGCTATAAAGTGCAGAGAAATAAAGGCGCGCCGAGTCTTCAACACATGATCGTTTGTAGATCAAACGATATTTAGTGTGTCCCTCCAATGGCTTACCCAATGGCTGTCCTGTCACTGCATAGGCGCACAGTCTTATCCCAAGAACCAGACACGATACGAGTGCCATCCGGTGACAACGAGACCGAGGAAACTACTCCAGTGTGCCCCTCCAAGGGCTCGCCCAATGACTGTCCCGTCGTTGCATCCCACAGCCGCAGAATGCGAGTTCCATCCCGTGAGCGTGAGAACGCGACTGAGTAAACGACACCAGTATGTTCCTTGATTGCAGTCTGAACAACCGTCCAGTTCAGGTCGCGGCCAGATGCCAGACGAATGTTATTCGGAAATCTTGCAGTAAATTTGGTAGCTATAGTGGAGCTGATGGGTGAGAATGGCAGCGCTGATAAATACAGATGTGGCGTGCTGTGCGAAATTATGCCGCCGAACACTTGAATGAATCTTTGTACATCCATCGTGCTGGACCGCAAATCATCGTATACAGAATAGTCCCAGATGAAGCTTTCAACTTACAAGTACGCTATGAAGATACCCCGGTCCTTCCATCCTTATCCGGTACGCGACGCTAGACATGAGAAAGTTGCTGAGAAAATGGATGGTGCAGATGAGCAAATCAACTAGCGCACTGGCAGGAGGGATTCCCTATAGCAGAAAAACAGGAAGACCTGGTACGAAGGCGACGTTACAAGTGAGTTATCCCAGGAGTTTATGTACGTTTGCTAGTGCTCTTGTGTGCATGTGTCAAATATCTCATCAACCAGCAGCCGTCTCTGCTCACCTCGTTCCCTTCGTCTGCCAGCAATTTCCGTTTGGTCCGAAGAGCCTCGCGACTAGTTGATGTATCTGGAGGTCAGTAGCTATGTATTTGCGAGCCTCGTTTGAGTACAGCAGGTGTAGTCCAAGCGAGCAGCTAAGTCGAATAACTCGGAGTTGGTGGAGGGGCACTGGAACCGATCCCACAAGGAAAAGGAAGATTTTCAAGGAAGGCATTGAAAGGGTTCGTGTGTCAGGTAGGAAGTTGTCCCTCTGACCCCACCTGCCGCATCTCCGGAGTTCACTTACAGCTCTTTGCAGATATAATGGCACTGGTGCAAATCGAAAAAAAAAAATAACAACAAAGAAGGACTTGATGTTTTAGGCCTTGGACGAATGAAGATGGTATCCTCGACCAGTGATCTCCATAAGTACCTAGCTAATCATCAACTAGTTGACACCACATCGCTCGGTAGGTCGGACCGGACGTCGATGACCTCAAGTCTGTCAGTAGATCCTGATCCGGAGAGCATATAAATCCCATCTTTGTCGATCCACATGTCCCTCAACAGTGAACCAGCACAATCGAACGTTCTGTGCGAAAATACGACTTCGACGTAAGGCAGGGATGTTGTCAAGCTCTCTCCAAATCCATCGGCACCGATGTATGTCGTGGACGGCTCTTTCACCACTCGTCCTAGACCCCGCCTGTTTGTCACAGCTAGCGGGCTAAAGTCCAATAGATTCAGTATAAACTGTAAGTTGCGCGCGCCGAGAGGGAGTGTGTGCAAGACTCGGTTTCCGTTGATGTGAATTTTGAAATGAAATGGGTGCCAAATGATACGAGTATTTGAGGGGCCCCAATGTTGCCATGGTGTTGGCGTTGCTGCTGCCACTCCGTTGAGATCGAAGAAAATCCTCGTGGAAATGATGAAAACTTGAGTACCAACTCGAGTAAACGCAGTAAGGCATATGAGTCGATGTGTGGGGTCTGAGGTGCACATCGTCGCTTGGGCTTGCATGTGTGGCTGTGAGCCATACCCGATATCATTTATCGGAGAGAGGTACTGTAAATCCCATGAGATGGGCATAAGGAAACACGCCAGCAATTCCGGCGGTTGGGATATGTTCTCAATTGAATAGAGATTCAAGTTATCGGTTATAACCAGCAATCGATTATTCCCAAGGAAACAAAAATCAACTAGAAGGGCGGATCCGTTGAGTGCTGCGAGGATGCTCTAAATTCATAATCAACCGTCAAATCTTTCAACTATTTGGAAAACAAAGCTCACACTAGATATTGTCGAGTATTTCCAGTCCCAAATCTGCAGCTGCCACATGACCTCGTTCAACCGATTCCAATTTTCATTGGGCAAGCGACACGACAATGCGATATGCCTCCCAAACCTTTGAGCTTTGTCCTTCTCGGTTGGAAACGGATTTTCCAATCATCCAACAGGAACAGTCTCTCTCCAGCAGCCTCAGGGTGAACACCATCACCATCCAGGGCCCTAAGGTTAATATAGACTGTCGTGTTATCAACGATATAGGCGACAGCGATTAAGTTTTGTGCTGGGTCCATAAATACATCAAGGACGTATGAGTGTGGAACCGAACACAACGTTCCTGGGAGCCAGTCTCGCCGGATTGACTGTTGTGAGGGCTTTGGAAGTACTGGAAAGATCATGGCCGTATCACCTATTGGGTCCCACGAGCAGAAATGCCCACCAGCAACAATGATTTCTCGCGATAGCGGTGCCCTTGTTACGGGGACAATTTTAAGGAACCAGTGGGTGTCAACCTTGAACCATGCGTGAGCTTCGTCTCTCAAATGCTGCAGACGCTTAGAAATAGGTATGATATCGTCTGTGTTGGGGATAACGAGCAACTGTTGTCCGCTTATTTCAACGATGTACTGAAGTTCGGAGGAGGACAAGTATGTCTGGCGAAGGGTCCTACATACCTGCAAGAGGGTCGTCAGAACTATTTAGAATCTAGAACAACGAGAACATGAATGATGGCGACGCACAGATGTACACCGAAGAATATCTCGGTGAGGAAGGAAACTCAGGATGTAACACAGGAGTTCTTCGGCAAGAAACTGGAATCCTATTTGGGGCTTCATTTCGTTATACTAGTAACACTCATTGAAGCTTGAAGCTTGAAGGCGAAATAAGGTGCACCACTTTGACAGTGTTCTCACGGTACGTCAGACCCTATACGAGATACCGCCGGCTCGGGCGCAATGATGTCCACACTCATGCTGTATTGCTGCACTGGTCTCCTTTGTGTTGCTCTTCTACTTATGGTGACATCCGCTTCGTTGTTGGTCTTCAAAATGCAAGTCAGTATCAGATAACTTTCGGCGATACGACCGATTCATTGCTACTCCAGAACTTGGAGACATTCGTGTCAATGTGTTTATATTACGACTGACGAGAATCCACAGAGTCTTATTTTAGTTCGGGCAGCTTAAAAGAAGCAGAGCACGCTGAATTGAACGGACCAGCCTGATTATCTCGCGATGTTGACTCACCCTTCTGGAGTACCTCCTCATCGCCTAGATCTGAAACCAAATTGCATTTGCGCCGTTCAACAAAACATCTCAGACTTCTCTATACACGTGAAAGCCATTGCATCCCATGCATCAACTTCTCACACCGTTTGTCATGGACAGTAAGCCGAAAGCAACTTCCGCTGTGCGCTGTGTATTTAACCACATTCAATGGTTGCCAAGGACTCATGCTGGCGCACCAATCGAGACACTCCTGCTTCTCGATTCAAAGCTTCTTTGATTGCTATATATATACCAGAACAATAATAACATAGCTCAAATCGGCATAGCGTTTTCTGCTCCAGCGACCCATAGCCGCAGATTTTATAGGTCACAAGACCCTAGTATGCCACAGACTCTACAGACGCTGTACAAGTCAGGAGGAGGTGCAGTCGGACCTACCATTAGTAGATGGGCTGATCATGAGAAGTTCAGTAAGGGACGGGAGAGCGATAGTGGCAAACACTTTTGAAACACTAACAAGACGACGAGCAGGTAAGATGAGGAAGGATGGAGACTTGAGAAGTTCAGAACAAAAACTCATCTACACACCAACTTGAAACCTGATGATAAGTGGCTGAGAAGAGGCGTAAACCAGCGTGCATCCCAAGTTATAACTACCATTGCGCTCAAGTTAGACAGACAATAATCTCCGCCAGATGGGGCAGGGATGTCTCAGCATGTGAGTCGTGTATGTGAGCCTAGCACTCAGATCAGAGCACATGTCATTTGCAATGGACAAGGGAGATTTGAGGGACAGACGGATGGGCTGCGCGTGAAAATCTTGAAGCTCGAATGCGTCTACCAGTTAGACATGTCTAAAAAAATAAAACTCGATGATAGTCAATAAAAAGCAAGCCAGCGTCATCCATATGATAATGATATCTGCGACACACCTAGTAGTCGTCATTGAAGAGAACATCAAAATCGAGCAATGATACCAAAAATAAAAACAACCATAACACAGACCTCCACACCAGAGAAATACAAAACATACAGTATAAATGAAGCAACCCACTATTTTCAAATTCAAATCACATCTCCTCATCACGACGGTACTAGTCAACATCACAAGAGAGACCATCGCTAGCAGTTGAGCTCCCAAACTGTCCTTCGTCGGGCATTATGTTCGAAAAACAAACATTTATCATGCCTGCTCGCCACAGATTGGCCTCTGTCGGATGTTGCACATCTTCCAGGACTTCGTTGATAGAGGCTGAACGATGAACCAACTATCAAAGGTGAAGAGACTCGGACTAGAGAAACTAAGGGCGAGAACAGAACTCAGTCTTGGTTCAAAAAGACTGTAGGGTAACTATGGACCATACCTAAGGGCGAGAACAGAACTAGTAGAGTAGTAGTTAGTAAGAGTAGAGTAGGGATGTCAATAAGATAGCTCACCTCAGTCTTGGTTCAAAAAGACTGAGGGAGATTGTTCGACGAGAGGAGGAATTAATACGTTTGATTGGGACGGAGAGTCAATAGGAAACGTGTATGACGCATGGTAGGAGGAGTGTTCGTGTATGTAAAATGAAAAGGCTAAGTACGTGTAAGGGTCATATCTTGATACTCCCACTCGAACGCAAAACGCTAGAGACGCGGGCGTGCTCATTCAACTGGGTCTTCGTTTGACGATGAACGAAGAGCAAGCGAGTGTCGATGGTTGCGGAAAAGTTTTCGTGGTAGGGATTTCGTGAAGATGTCGGCAATCATATCATGTGTGGGTACATAGGGAATGATGATGGTGCCGTCGCTGACCAGATCTCGAACGAAGTGATAGCGGACGCGAATGTGCTTGGCCCGGTCGTGGAATTGAGGGTTTTTCGTTAGTGCGCGACTTCCATTGTTATCACCATATAACGTGGTGGGGGTGATCAGCGAGAGGTCAAGACCAAAATCGCATAGCAGCTGGCTGAGATGGATCTGTTCGCGGGCCGCGTTAGAGAGTGAGATGTATTCAGCTTCAGTAGACGAAGTCGCAACGACGGATTGCTTTTGGGAACGCCAACTGATGGGGGAACCGAAAAGAAAGTAGACATAGCCCCCAATTGAGCGACTGTCGTCTTTATCAGACGCGAAGTCAGAATCCGAATAACCGATGAGTCCTTGGTTGGACAAACCAAACGTTAGGGAATGATGTGTGGATCCACGAAGGTAACGGAGGAGATGGTGAAGCTGGCGGTAGTGGTCTATGCCAGGGTTACTCAGATATTTTGACAGCGCCGATACTGCATATGCAATATCGGGACGACTAACGCGCATGGCGAAGTTGAGTTCCCCAACGACACGCGCGTATGGCATGTGCGCAAATTGTTGGATTTCGGCTTGAGTGAGGGGTGCAGATGACTTCGTCAAGGAGATCCCTGGAACCATGGGGGTAGATACTGGTCGACAATCTGACATCCGAGTTTCACTGAGAATCTGTTCGAGAAAGGAGGATTGGTTGACGGTAAGGTGCTTCTTAGAGCGATCTCGTGTAATGTGCATTCCTAAGAAATGACGCGCTTCACCAAGGTCCTTCATTTCAAAACGTTTGCTCATCTCCGATTTGAAACCGTTAAGGAAATCCCGACAGTTCGATGCGAGCAACATGTCATCGACGTAAACAAGGAGCCAGATGGTCTTGTCATCTTTTCGTAAAACATACAGACTATAGTCTGCTTCGCTACGAACAAAATTAAAACCTTCTTTTCGCAGGAAATCATCGAGTGTCTTGTTCCATTGACGACCGGCTTGCTTGAGTCCGTAGATGGCCTTGAGGAGTTTCCAGACCCAATCTGGATGCTCAGGGTCTTCGAAGCCTGGAGGTTGACGCATGTAGATTTCTTCGTCAAGCTCGCCATTGAGAAAGGCGGTCTTCACGTCCATTTGATCAAGTTCAAGATCAAACTTAGCGACCATGGAGAGTAGTGCACGTACGGTGTCGTATTTTGCAACAGGAGCAAAGGTGTCAGTGTAATCTAGTCCTTCGATCTGTGTGAAACCCTGCGCAACAAGGCGGGCCTTGTGGCGGGCAATCTGGCCATTTTCGTCATACTTGTGCGAGTACACCCACCGTGAGCCGACTGCTTTTCTCCCTGATGGGAGTGGTGTTAAGACACCCACTCCTTTTTCTCCCAACGAAGCTAACTCTTCATTCATTGCGCTTTCCCAATGACCCGAATCCATTGACAAGCGAGCGGCAGCTATCGTTTTGGGGGGAAGCTTCCGTCCATCAATCTTGTTGCTGTCCGCCAAGGATACATGCTTCGCGGAGTGCTCAATGGTGACATCGGGGGTAGCACTAATACTAAGATTTTCTTCTTCAACAACCTCCTCCTCAACAGTGACCGGTACATAAGTCCAACGCCGCTGTACTGGGACATGTTTTGTTGGGATGGCAACAGTTTTCGGGACTGCTGGTCGCGCGTCAATGCGTTGACGTGTCGAACGTCGTGGCTCAGGAGATGGTACCGTTTCTACCGGAACTTCAGCAGGGACAGGGAGAACATTGTCGTTCGACTGCGGGAATGGCTGTGGAGGTTTGGGGATGAGAGGAGCAGAAGTCGGAAGTACTCCCACTGAAACGGTACTGGGTCCTGGTAGTGTAATACCGGAATCATCTTCTCCAGGTCGTGTGGTTCTGAAGCCGTCTTCTGATATCGGCAAATCATGTGGCAATGCGAGGGTGGGCTGCTGCATTGCAATGCGCTGGTTGTGTAATTCAACGAGGGGCGAGAGAACTGAGTTGGGTGTGCCGTAGAAGAATTTTTCATCAAAAAGGACATTTCGAGAGCGCACCGTCTGTCGTGTCGCTGGATCCCATAGAAGATATCCCGCATCTTTGACGTGCCCCAGTAGGAAGCACCGTCTCGAAACAAAGTCGTACTTGTGGCGATTGTCGTCTGGGATGTGAGCATATGCGAGGCAGCCAAACGGACGTAGGTGCGAGACATTTGGTAGTTCACCATAGAAGAGTTCAAACGGCGTTCTGTTGTCAGTAGCTGACGACGGGAGGAAGTTCTTGATGTATACTGAGTTGAGGATGGCGTGGCCCCAGAACGAACGAGGAAAACCACTCTGGTGATGGGCACTTAATGCTCGGGTGGCAATGGTCTGGTGTCCACGTTCGGCAACACCATTCTGTTCGGCTGTATGAGGCATCGTAAGTTCGTGCTCAATTCCTTTACTACGCAGGAATTCAATAGTAGCGTGAGAGACGTATTCGCCACCGTTGTCACTGCGGAGGCGTTTAACTCGTTGCCCTGACTGGTTTTCAATCCAGGCGATATATCGCAGAAGGTGCGAGTGTACCTCACTCTTGTGCTTAATGAGGTAGATAGTGGAATAACGCGAAAAATCATCAGTGAAGGCAACAAAGTATGTTTCGCCGGACGGGGTTGCAGTGTTGACGGGTCCCCAAACGTCAGTGTGAACAAGTTCAGCGACGTGCGTTGCACGGTGTCGAGCATGAGACGGGAACGGCAATCGTTTTTGTTTGCCCATTAGGCACGACGGACAGTCAATGTGGTCACCAGGTCCTGTAGACTCGTCTAACAGGTTAAGTGACAGTCCTAATACAACCTTCTCAGCTTTGCGCAAGGTGGAGTTTGCGGCATGGCCCATGCGTGCATGCCATACAGCTAGTGGTAATGGCGTAGCCGAGGTGGACCTGGTGGCAAAGGCCGTATGGGTGTGCTTGGCTCGAAGGTAGTATAGACCGGCAGAGCATTCCACACGTGCGATCACAGTCTTATCAGCACGACGCATTTGTCCTCCTTCAGCATCCGTTTCGAAGAAAATTCCCTCCGACGCTAGAGCAGACACTGATATCAGTGTGCACCGTAGGTCTGGTACGTGGAGGAAAGGGAGTTCGATAGACTCATGTCTTCCGTCGAGCACTAGCGTGATGAATCCCCAACCTGGGGCAAGAACAGTATCGTCATTCGCAAGTTTCACGATTAATGGAGGGTTGTAAGTTCTGTAGCGAGTGAAGAGGGAGTGATTGGATTCCATATGTGCGGTGGCGGCAGAGTCTACGTGGAATTGAAAAGAAATAGTGCTCGTATTAGAGAAACTAGCAGAGTGTGTAGGAAGACGAAGAAACGATGGAATGCCGTCAGGTTGTCCTGGTAGGGGAACTGATATGTCAGTACCTTGTGAAGGTGAGGGGGGAATGCACGCTGACGTGTTTGATGAGTCGGATTTTGCTAGACGAGCACGGCAGTTGTTCCAGATATGGCCTGTGCGCTTGCAAGATCCGCACGTCGAGCGCCACGACAACTCCCATTTATCTCCCTTGGAGGCGTCAAAATCCTTCGGTTTGGCACGCTCAGTAGGTTTACCTGCTTTCGCCACCCTAGCAGCCATGGCTGTGTGGTGCGCATGTGGGTTTGCAGAGCCGAAACTTGCATAATATTGTTCCGAGTTCCTGATCTGGCTGATGACTCCTTCCAGCGTTAGCTTCCCGGTATTGGCGTCAGCACTATGGAGTATGAGCTGGGAAAGCGGCGCATAGAAGTCGGGAAGGGCACGCAGTAGCGCTTGGACAAGGGTATATTCGTTGCACTTCCATTCGATGGATTCAATGACCTTGAATTGGGCCTTGATGTCCGTGATCTCCTTAATGGTCTTGGTAAGAGAGTCGCTATCAGATGCTTTGGGAAGGTCAAAGATACGGCCCATGAGGCTCGTAAAGCGGATGCCAACAGACGCCTGATACTTGTCTTCTAGCGCTTTCCAGATGACGGCTGGATCAGTGACACCCATGAAGTGGATGAGGTCACTTGAGTGTACCGTCATACCAAGGAGTCCTTTGGTTATGCTTTGGCGTTCTCGGAAAGAAATGACGTCCGCGCTCGCATCATGTGCCGCGAGGCGTTTGTTGAAGTCAGCCTCAGTCTCAGTGGTGCTTCTGGTTGGGCGCGGAGGACCCTTCTCATCTCCTGAAAGGAGGCGCCAAAGGTTGAAGAGCGAGAGCCAAAGGTCCATGGTCGTTACCCACGAGGTGTAGTTGGAGCCATTGGCGTCCAGAGGAGGGTGAGGAAAAGATGTTGGAATCCGGATGTTGGACGACGATATGGTGGACATGACAGGTGTCGAACGATGTGTCGGCGATGGCGACAATAGAATGGGAAGATTCAATGGGTGTGGTAACGAGCGAGTTGGTACGACAGGCGTTAATGGCGGCGATGGCGGCAAGGGAATGGATAAGATCCGCAGGTCAAGCGGGGATAGAGGGCGACCTTGTTCCAGTTCGGAAAAGGTCGGAGAGGCTCAGATAAGGCGAGTGGAAGCGAGAAACGAATGTATGCCTAGTCTGAGCCAGGGCTCATAACCTATCAAAGGTGAAGAGACTCGGACTAGAGAAACTAAGGGCGAGAACAGAACTCAGTCTTGGTTCAAAAAGACTGTAGGGTAACTATGGACCATACCTAAGGGCGAGAACAGAACTAGTAGAGTAGTAGTTAGTAAGAGTAGAGTAGGGATGTCAATAAGATAGCTCACCTCAGTCTTGGTTCAAAAAGACTGAGGGAGATTGTTCGACGAGAGGAGGAATTAATACGTTTGATTGGGACGGAGAGTCAATAGGAAACGTGTATGACGCATGGTAGGAGGAGTGTTCGTGTATGTAAAATGAAAAGGCTAAGTACGTGTAAGGGTCATATCTTGATACCAACCACAAGAGTTGCAGCACACCTATGTTTGGGATAGCAGCCTGACTGTCGTGCGATGCATGGAATGCTCAGGTCATATGTAGCGCCAGTCCCAACATTATCACAGATGCAGACGCCGCGAAAGCCAACTAGAGCCATTTTCGATAAACAGTCAACGCATAGATACCACCACGAACAAGGTTAAACTACAATGCTCCATCAGTCATTGAAAACCAGCCTGTACAGTTCACTTACATTGAGGCGTAAGGCAGTGAACTCCTCGTTAACATGGGCTGTCCCATCGCCAGGGTCAATTCCTGCATTGGCTGCACCTATTTGTCCCGCTAAGCATGTGACACGGAGTGAGCGAGATCGGGGCGATGCTCAAAAACTTCAAACGTATTCCCTACCTAGCCAGATGAGTTTGCAGCAGCTCTCGCAACAGCAAATTCTAGTTCATCCGGTCTCAACGTGAAATTGGAGATCGGAGAAGCACCATCTTGGGATCGTGTATATTCCTCAGTGAGATTCAAGCCTATCAACGACATGATATACCTAGAAGTCAAGCCGTACATGAGACATTTTAACAGTGCAGTCAAAGTTTTTGGCCTACTCGTAACAACAAAGAAGGACTCGATGTTTTTAGGCCTTGGTCGAATGAAGATGGTATCCTTCGACCAATGATCTCCATAAGTACCTGGCTAATCATCAACTAGTTGATACCACACCGCTCCGTACGTCAGGCTGAACGTCAATGACCTCAAGTCTGTCATAAGTATATCTCAGTGATCTGGAGAGCATATAAATCCTATCCTTGTCGATCCACATGTCCCTCAACAGTGAATTAGCATGATCGAACTTTCTGTCCGAAAATACGACTTGAACGTAAGGCAGGGAAGTTGTCAAGCTCTCTCCACGTGTGCCAATTCTGTCGACAATGATACATGTTGTGGACGGCTCTTTCACCACTCGTCCTAGACCCCGCCCGTTTGTCACAGCTAGTGGGCTAAAGTCCAATAGTTGTAATATAAACTGCCGGTTGCGCGCGCCGAAATGGAGTGTCTGCAAGACTCGGTTTCCATTGATTCTGAAATGAAATTGTCGCTGAAAGATACGAGTATTTGAGGGGCCCCAATGTTCCCATGGTATTGGCATTGCTGCTGCCATTTCGTCGAGGTCGAAGAAAATCCTCGTGGAAATGATCAAGGCTAGATTATCTCGAGCACAACGCATAATAAGGCATATGAGTCGATGTGTGGGGTCTGAGGTGCACATCGTCGCTTGGGCTTGCATATGCAGCTGTGAGTCATACCCAATATCATCTATCATAGGAAGGCACTCTAGTAGCATCGATGGGATGGGTATCAGGAAACACGCCAGAAATTCAGGTGTCTGGGACATGTTCTCAATTGAATAGAGATTCAAGTTATCGGCTATAACCAGCAATCGATTGTTCCCGAGGAAACAAAATTCAATTGGGCCGGGTCGGTCGAGTACTGCACCGCTGAGGATGCTCTAAATTCAGAATCAGCCATCAACTCTTTCAACTCTTTCAAACCAAAGCTCACACTGGATGTTGTTGAGTATTTCCAGTCCCAAATGTGCAGCTGCCACACCGACATACTTTCATCGTTCAAGCGACACGACAATGCGATATGCCTCCCAAAACCTTTGAGCTTTGCATTGCTCGTTACAGAGCGCGAGTCGTCTGACAGAAACAATGTCTCTCCAGCAGCCTGAGGGTGAACACCATCACCATCCAGGGCCCCAAGGTTAATATAGACTGTATTGTGATCAGCGGCATAAGCGACAGCGATTAGGTTTTGTGCTAGGTCCATAAACACATCAAATTTGCGCGAGTGTGGAACCGAACACAACGTTCCTGGGAGCCAGTTTCGCCGGATTGACTGCTGTGAGGGCTTTGGATGTACTGGAAAGATCATGGCCGTATCTCCCATTGGGTCCCACGAGCAGAAATGCCCACCAGCACCAATGATTTCTCGCGATGGCAGTGCCTTTGTTACGGGGACCATTTTAAGGAAAGGGTGGGTGTCAACTTTGAACCATGCGTGAGCTTCGTCTCTCAAACGCTGCAGACGCTTAGAAATAGGTATGCTATCATCTGTGTTGGGGATAACGAGCAACTGTTGTCCACTTATTTCAACGATGTACTGAAGTTCGGAGGAGGACAAGTACGTCTGGCGAAGGTTTCTACATATCTGCAAGAGGATTATCAGAACTATTTAGAATCTAGAACAACGAGAACATGAATGATGGCGACGCACAGATGTACACCGAAGAATATCTCGGTGAGGAAGGAAACTCAGGATGTAACACAGGAGTTCTTCGGCAAGAAACTGGAATCCTGTTTGGGGCTTCATTTCGATAGTGTTATCCCGTTTGAACGTCCGATCCCACTGCCGCATCTCCCCACATTAATGTTGAACTCGGACTCGTCCGGCGCTTGGCTTAGTGTACCGGTTTCTTCCGATCCCCAATTAGTTACCGTAGGCCACCGCGCTTTCTTCCAGAGTACATGGGATGGCTGATCAGTACTTGTGTTATTTTTGGCCAATGGGCACGACCGGGGGGCACACAGGATCCTCATCAGGGCGCCGATGGAATTTGCTACATTGACGGATCAGGGAGCCCTCAAACCGGAAGGCCATGATGTGCACAGAGACTCGGAGCGGTAGGAGACGATAGGCCCACACACTGTCTGTTTTCCGATTGTAGTAGGACCGCTCACACCCCAGACACCCCCTATAAAGATCCTGGACTTTCATCGACACAGGGACTCATTCTTCCACCCACTCTCCCAACTACAAATCTTCCTTCAGTCCTCACAAACTCAGTCATGAAGGTAGTGGTGAACCTTCTGTCTTCGATTACAAGATCTGACGCGCTTGCGCTTATAGATCTTAGCTATCCTCTACAAGGGCGGTAATGCTGCTACGAGCGAGCCCCGTCTCCTTGGTACTGTGGAGAACCAGGTTTGTCTCGTCGAGAATTCTAGATTATCTTCGACAGACTTACTCATGCTTTCCATATAGCTTGGTATCCGCAAGTGGCTCGAGTCTCAAGGCCACGAGTACATCGTATGTATCGAAGTTTCTGGCATACTTACGCAGTCACCTAATCTACTCATTTGTGTAGGTTTCGGACTCAAAAGAGGGCGCCGACAGCGACTTCCAGAAGCACATCGTAGATGTACGTCCAAGCCCCACTACTGTACACATATCCGCGTGTACTTACTCTCTTTCTTAGGCTGAGATCTTGATCACGACTCCATTCCACCCTGGGTACCTCACTGGTGACTTGGTCGCGAAGGTATGATGATCGTTGAGCTATCGATATGAACGGTTCATTCATACTTCTGATAGGCCAAGAAGCTTAAGCTCTGTGTCACCGCTGGTGTTGGCTCTGACCACATTGACCTCAACGCCGCTGTCAAAAATGGTATCCAGGTCCTGGAGGTCTCAGGATCTAATGTCGTCTCCGTCGCCGAGCATGTCGTGATGTCTATCCTCCTTCTCGTCAGGAACTTTGTTCCAGCACACGAGGTATGATGACTCACTGGCGCGCGTTTCCCTCTGTTAATTGGTCGCCATTCTTAGATGATCGAGCGTGGAGACTGGATGGTCTCCGACATTGCTCGCAATGCCTTCGATCTCGAGGGCAAGGTCGTTGGCACCATTGGTGCTGGTCGTATCGGCTACCGTGTCCTCCAGCGTCTGATGCCCTTCGACTGCAAGGAGCTCCTCTACTTCGACTACGCTCCCTTGCCTGAAGGTTTGTACCACACTATCTTCGGTTCTATACAGCTTGATTCATGTAATTACAGCTGCTGCTAAGGCCGTCAACGCTCGTCGCGTCGAGGACCTCAAGGACTTTGTCTCGCAGTGCGATGTCATCACCGTCAACTGCCCTCTGCACGAGGGTACA
This sequence comes from Suillus fuscotomentosus, assembly GCF_016647785.1. Taxonomy (NCBI): domain Eukaryota; kingdom Fungi; phylum Basidiomycota; class Agaricomycetes; order Boletales; family Suillaceae; genus Suillus; species Suillus fuscotomentosus. Next base: position 1,098,748 of record NW_024539520.1, read on the forward strand.
CTCGGCCTCGTCAACGCTGATCTTCTAAAACACTTCAAGAAAGGTGCATGGCTCGTCAACACCGCTCGCGGTGCTATCTGTGACAAGGACGCCGTAGCTGCTGCCCTTGCAAGTGGTCACCTGAACGGTTCGTGACTCCCACCACCTAATATCTGCACACTGAGCTCACATGGCAACAGGTTATGCTGGTGATGTTTGGAACGTCCAACCCGCACCCAAAGACCACGTCTTGCGCACGGCTAAGAACACCCTTGGCGGCGGTAACGGCATGGTACCCCATTACTCTGGCACCACCCTCGATGCTCAGGCTCGTTATGCAAGCGGCACCAAGAGCATCATTGAGAACTACCTCTCTGGCAAGGCCCAAGAGCCTCAAAACATCATCGTCGGTATCGGCAAGTTCGAGACCAAGGCTTGTGAGTACCCGTTTAGACATCTCGCTTGTTGGTCTTGCCTCACATATTCTTGTAGACGGTCAGCGATGAACGTTGGACTGCGGATGTGCCTGCCAAGACCCTTGCTAATATCATCATGTATACAAAATTTACTTGCACCTGTATGTCGATGGGAAGGAGGATGTACATTACTGACAGTAGGAAATACCGAAATATATATGAATATCACATTCGCACGAGTTCACTGAGTATCTCTTGCTACAAACTGGCTGGTACACTGGATGTAAATGCTGCATATCATATAGCTCTAGTTCGCATACTTTCGGGCGAGAAGGATTGATCGATTCAGAGATCGATACAACTTGATAGAACACAACTTGATCACCGAGACTGCCCACACAAATATTGTTGACATGCCAGGCGTGTTGTGGTAGACAGTAGTGGGTGCCTACCACACTGCGTCTAATTAAGGCACATTGACTTTTAGAATTTGGGATCACGGTAAGTGAAATCAGCGTATGATCATTTAATTAGGTTGGAGACTTCAGTCGGTGAGCACGAGTTCAAGTTCAAGTGGACTCAGGGCCTAACGGCGATCCAGATTTCATCTCACGCATTCCTTGTCTTCGTGGATTCATGCACGTTGTTCTTGTTCGACCTTGACTTGCAATTGGTCTGGACAACAAAAATAAAGACGAGCCAAGATAAAATTATGACAAGAGTGGGATTTGAACCCACGCCCTCTTACGAGGATGAGAAACCTGCTCTCAGGCAAGCTTTCGCTTGAGTCACACGCCATAGACCGCTCGGCCATCTTGCCATGGTTCATTGATCCGCGACTTGCCAACCATACTGGTCCAAGACGTTGCCTATAGTCTGGCTAGAAGGAAGACAGTTAACGCGCGACTGAATTAGATTCAGTCCATTTTTCTCAACTGATGTAGGGGAAGAAGGCGGACGACCAATTGCAAGCTGGAGCATGACAGGCTGCAAAACACGAGTAGTTAGACGGAGTCGACACTTATAAACGAGTGGAATGTCTTTGACACATGTTCGGGCAGTACTCACATTCATCAAATTACTTGAGGTTTATCATTGCATCCACAAAGGACACTACGGTCGGCGCGCACGTAAGGAGCTGACATTCACCGTAAAGTGGGCTGTTTGTAGCACTAGAAAGTTGCACGAGTTACAGCATTAACCGATATCATCCATGATTGGGATTGTCATCGGAGACGTAGATCCCTCAGGCTTGATAGAATGTCTGACCGACACAAACGCGTAACCAGTAAGTCCAGACCTTGTCGCGAGGGGAGACGCCGAAGGGCAAGATCAGTCGGAGGTGGTGCATCAATTGTCATCACGTGGCCAGACAGATATGGCCAGACTTTCGAAAGGTATGACGGTAGAGGGGCTATATGTATTCGGCCACGTCTATCTGAATAAATAGCTGCAATGTAGCATACACACGGCTCTATAACTCGAGGAGGATGCGAAAGAGTACAGTGAACTGAATGATTACGGAGAAATATAATGTCAGGAGCAACGGAAGGGAAGCAAAAGACTGCAGACGTCAGTCAAGACAACGGCGTGAAAGAAGCAAACATACATGATGCACTAATCGTCGCTGACGTCACCGGTATTCTCGGCGTCACTTGATGGTGGTGGGGTTTGCTTCTTCTTGCGGCTAGCTTTAGGTGCGCCAGCCGCAGCCTTTGGCTTCCTAGGCTTTGGCTCCTTGCCACGATTTGGGTTCTCAGGTGCTTCCCGCCACATTCCTGCGATCTTGGAGGTGTATCAGACATGAAAGGAACGCATATATGCGCATATACGCACCTCGGCCATGGCTTCTTTGATGGGTGCGCCGGGATGTGCCTCCTTCCACTCTTTCATGTGAGCTTGTACGAAGAGGTTGTATGCACTTGGTGCGCGCTTTGGTTTGTCCTCCTTGTCTGTGACAAAGTGAGTACGATGAAGAGAAAATATAAAGGGACGACGAACCAGCCTTGGAGGTCTTGGTGTTGGCGCGTTTCGTTGCAGCCTTTGTGGTTGATTCTTTACGACGATGAGTGTATGTTTAAACTAAAAGACGCGTTGAACTGACCTGTTGCTGATTTTGCCATGATGGTTAGGATGAGGGTGAATTTTGTTGATTGATTTGAGGGTTATCGATCTTTAAACGTAGTCGCGTCGGGGTTTAAACGCGACGTGTTATTATCACGTGGTGGGGTGGTCAGTGCACCTCGGGGAATAGCCGAAACCTATTTGAGGGAGAATGTGATCGCATCAAAAAAAGTCAACTCTCTTTGTCTCTCTAGCGCTCATCATCTAAATTAGTCCTTGATCATTATCGGCCAGACCATGTCTCCATCCGCTCTTTCATCTGCCCTCCTTGCTGTTGCGGCCATTACCTTTGTCCACGCTCAGCCTGACCCTGCTGACCCCACTCCTCTCGTTGATAAGCATTATGCCTACCCATCTGGTATCGTGAGTGTGCTTGCAGTATGCAGCGGCACGCAATAGAATGATACTCATCGTATATTAGCCTTACCAAGTCGACTATAATACCGCATGCTCTTCGTGGTCCCCAAACCGGTTACAATATTTGCAACTCCACAACTGAGAACCAGAATTCCTTGTGTCAAACCTCGTTCGTGAACCACATAGACGGTCAGTTCCGCTGTCTTTTAATTTATTCACGGTTTCTAAAATCATACAGACTTCTGCCTCTGGGCTCCCCCACAGCCCAACTCCACCATCGGTGACACCGAAGGTCAGGAAGTCGCCTGGTGCACAAAGTCCAGGACACGGTACTCGTCTCATCCCCGCCGGTGCTCTTCCAAGGCGTACAGCTCATCAAGACCCCCAACTACATCCAAATTGCCGGTTTTATTGACCAGACCCAGGTCAACATTGCTGCTAATGACTACGGAGGCGAGTTGGACCCTCACGGTGCTGATTTGGTGAGCTAGTAATTACTGTGACACTTCCCATGGATGAAGTCTCAACGTGACTTGCAGCGCGGTAATCCTCTTGGCGGTCTCATGTACTCCAACGCGTTCCCCAGCAACGGTGGTAACAATGACTCGTACCAACAGGTTATTGACTGGACAAAGTGAGTTTTTCCCAGCCTCTTGTCCACGTGTCTCATCTCCCTGTCAGCTTCATGGGTGGCGACGGTTTCTGTATGAAAGTCTGCGATCCCGCCGGCCAGAACCAACAGGCCCTCTGCCAAAACATCTATGACCGTCTTGGGTGCGCATACAATGCACCCAACAACGCACAGAAGGGTGTTTTCGAGGTCTGCGATGGTGACGACATGTCCCCCGTCGGTGTCTACACTACCAACGGCGCTACCTCGACCTATTTCCAACCCGCTGAATCTCTTGGTCCGATCACCACCGTACCTTACACTGCCACACCTGCTCCGAGCTCGAACTGCGTGACGTACGCAAGCACGGCACTGTACACCGGTCAGCCGACGCCATCAGGCGCGACCGCGAGTTCAGGTGCAAGTGGAGCAAAGTCAACAGCGAGCGGCACCAATTCTGGCGCATCACCAGCTAAAACTGGTGGTGCTGCCACCATGGGTGTATCACTTAGCGCTGGACTTGTTGGTTGTGGTGTTCGCAATGGCGTCTTGTCGTAAGACGGTACGGTATCACTGTTGACGGGGAGAGGGTGTGTGCATTCACATTCGCATACCGCATTTCTCTGGGCGGTCAGTTATTTCATCAGACTTTATAATACCCCACCGCATGCATTTTGGTTGACATAGACACGCGGATACAGATGGACCGACATTGGTTGCTCCATCCGTTCATTGCATCGAGATTGAATAATGCACGTTTTAATGTCATTGATCTGCGTAGACATGATGCATGAAGCCTGCTAATTGGGCTTCATTGATTTTGTAGGTTTGGGCAGGCCTGTCATCCGATATGAGTGACGAATTATCATTTGGGAAATCATAGGTAGGATAATTTCAAATTTTCAGTTCGTCGCGACCCACGTGATCAACTGTTTAAGCGAAGGAGAGGCGCCAGCTGGAAATGGACCAGGGTTATATCGACGAGGACATTCCAGCACAGGTCCTACATCGGTAGAAAAGAACTCATGCTGACGGGATCTGGAGAAACCGGGTTTCACTCACACTATGTACCATACAACGGACGTCCGTCGGAAACGGGACATTCATTACCAGATACGCACACTCGAGTGAACCTTGTTGTTCAAACGTTCAGAGATCAGTACGAATAGCTTGAGACGAGCGTCTGAGTGGTTGTGGAGTTGCACCATTAGAGACGATATTATGTAATTGTAGGCTAGGACACTTGGCACATGCGCCTTCAAGCGCTAGCTTCAAGCTCAAGTTTCAAGTGTCACTAGTATAACGAGATGAAGCAATTCCTGTCTCTTGCTGAAGAACTCCTGTCTTACATTCTGAGTTTCCTTCCTTACCGAGATATTCTTCAGTGTACATCTGTGAGTCACCACTCATTCATGTTATCATTGATCTATGATCTGGATAGACTGCTGTTCTGACGATCCCCTTGCAGGTATGTAGGACCCTTCGCCAAACGTACTTGTCCTCCTCCGAACTTCAGTACATCGTTGAAATAGGTGGACAACGGTTGATCTCCAACACGGATCATAGCATACCTATTTCTAAGCATCTGCAGCTTTTGAGAGACAAAGCTCACGCATGGTTCAAGGTTGACACCCACCCTTTAAAAATGGTCCCCGTAACAAGGTCCCGGGGATCTCGAGACAAGATTGTTGCTGGTGGGCATTTCTGCTTCTGGAATCCACCAGAAGATACGGCCATGATCTTTCCAGTACTTTCAAAGCCCTCGCAACAGTCAATCCGGCGAAACTGGCTCCCAGGAACGTTGTGTTCGGCTCCACACTCACACAACCTTGATGTGTTTATGGATCCAGCACAAAACCTAATTGCTGTCGCCTATGCCGTGGATCACAAGACAGTCTATATTAACCTTGGAGCCCTAAATGGTGATGGTGTTCACCCTCAGGCTGCTGGAGAGAAACTGTTTCTGTCGGACGACTCGGAAAACTCCTTTGATATGACATTCGTAAGGCTCAAAGGTTTTGGGAGGCATATCGCTTTGTCGCATCGCTCGAACGATGAAAATCGGACTTCATTGGACAAGGTGTGGCAGCTGCAGATTTGGGACTGGAAGTACTCGACAACATGCAGTGTGAGCTTTTGTTTTAAAATAGTTGAAAGACTTGACGGTTGATTCTGAATTTAGAGCATCCTCAGCGGTGCAATACCCAACGGATCCATCGACCCGGTCGAATTTTGTTTCCTCGGGAACAATCGATTGCTGGTTATAACCGATAACTTGAATATCTATTCAATTGAGGACATGTCCCAGACGCCGGAATTACTGGCGTGCTTCCTGATGCCCATCCCATTGAAGTTATGGTGCCTCCCTCTGATAGACGATATCGGGTATGGCTCACAGCTGCATATGCAAGCCCAAGCGACGATGTGCACCTCAGACCCTACACATCGACTCATATGCCTTACTGTGGCTTTTGCTCAATTTAGTACTCAAATCTTCATCATTTCCACGAGGATTTTCTTCGACCTCAATGAAACGGCAGCAGCAATTCCAATACCATGGCAACATTGGGGCCCCTCAAATACTCGTATCTTTCGGTACCCGTTCCATTTCAAAATTCACATCAACGGAAACCGCGTCTTGCAGACACTCCCTGTCGACACGCACAACATTAACTTTATATTACAACTATTGGACTTTAGCCCGCTAGCTGTGACAAACAGGCGGGGTCTAGGACGAGTGGTGAAAGAGCCGTCCACGACATACATGAGTGCCGATGAATTTGGCACACGTGGAGAGAGCTTGACAACATCCCTGCCTTACGTCCAAGTCGTATTTTCGAAGAGAAAGTTCACTACCGATTCACTGTTGAGGGACATGTGGATCGACAAGGATAGGATTTATATGATCTTCAGATCACTGAGCTTTATAGAAAAACTTGAGGTCATCGACGTCCAGTCTGACTTACAGACCGGTGCGGTATCAACTAGTTGATGATTAGCTAGGTACTTATGGAGATCATTGGTTGAGGATCCCATTTTCATTCGACCAGAGCCTAGAAATCTGACTATGGGAGACTATGTTCCAAGCATGTGCTGTCAAGCGTGTGTTGCCTTTGACTAGTAGCACATGTTGGGCAGGATGTTCTTCCGACAGAGATTGGCAGTCCAAATGCCCCAGAACTGTGACTTCGCGGGAGTATGCTTGCACCAAGTTGCAGGTCTCGCAATTCACAGTGCATACTTTGTACAACCTCCAGTATCAATGTCAGACGGCAATGAACGAGACCGGAGACATCTAGAATTTATTTTCCCTCGAAAGAAGTGGGTGAATTGCGTTTTTCAGATATCATGCTCTTCCGCACACCGTGTAGGACACTTTCAAGTGATCCGACCTGGAGGCAGCGTAACACCAGTGACAGTGGCATTACATTACTGACGTGTCGCGCCTGAAAACCCTTGCTTGGGCCTGGTAGAAAAATACTCAAGCCAAGCTGCCAAGGCCATGATGCCGCCGAAATTGCACCCCCAAAACGACATCTCAGCTCGTGCCAAAACATTGGTAACTGAGTCTGTATCAATGGAAATGATGTTCGGGCGGGAGAGATAGATAGCATTGCAAGACCATTCAATTATGATACAACGTTACATCATCGGTAAGGCAATTAAGAGCTGTCAGCACAGGACGCGAAGATCTGAGCCTGATCATGGTCATCCTGTCAATGAGGGCAACCCAGAAGACTTGACGGGCGTGATCGTCGTTCCTGCAGGAAGTGCAAGAGAGTCGCCTATTCCATCTTCGATGAGTTGATAGTATCAAGATAATCACGGTCGAGTCTTCATCAACTTTCCACGAACAGAGATGCTCATCGGCAACAAATGTGTGCGCAGAGGACAATTCCTCCGATAAAGAAACCTGTTCGAAAGAATGGAAGTTGAACTTGAACCCCGCGTGGGCTTTATTCCTCGAAAGTTGTAGGCGCTTGGAAATAGAAGTGTGATCAACCACGATTCACGTTGGGGACAGGAAGTAGTTGCCGGCCGCTGAGTTTGATGATGTACTGAAGCTCGGAGGAAGACATGTACGTCTGGCGAAGAACTGCAAGATTGTCAGTACTATGAAAGCCCATTAGAACAACGACAACAAAATCATAACCCACGGATGTACCACATAGAATATCTTGGCAAAAGTCTTTTGATTTGTACCTCCGCCTGCGTGAGGGTATCGCCGCCAAAGTATCTTTGACCTGTTTATGGCTGGAAGCCTGGAAGCTAACGACCTCACTGGGTGCGATCAATCGCCGTGTCCTTACGCGATGATGCTATGTAGAGCTTGAAACCTGAGGCCTGAGCGCTGAGCTAAAGAATGTTTGCCATTTGATTCAATCAGCTGTGGAGATAATGATAGAGTTCATTCAGGACCTACGATGAGCATCATTACTATGATAACTATAGTTTGGATTAAGCCAGCACAGGTTAGCACACCGCACCTTTGGTTATTTTTACTCACGAAGTAGAATTTCTAATTCAAGTCATTACGTATGCACTCAATGTTTGCCGTGCGGCCAGTCAACGCGTGTTCTTAGTGCCACGTCCACTGGGGACAGTCAGGCATCAGGTTAGCAATTCTAAGCTGCGCTGAAATTCTGACCTAGAAGCCCTTGCAGAACTTTAAATGACACTGTGGCTAGGCGCCAAGCGCTCTTTAGGCATCTGTCTCATCGATATGCCGTTCTTCTTGTAGCAGATGAGTCTTGAATCACCAGGCATAACGTCTTTCTGTCAAAGGCCAACTTTCTACGTGACGTTCAGAGACATTTGAACCGTTTAATTGTTTTTACCCACAGATCAGGTACGAGTTCACAGCCTCCGTCACGATAGTGCATCAGAAGGCATCGCTACCGTAAACCTCCATGATCATCTTTGCGCAACCAATCGATTATTGATGGCATCAGATGCCATGATGTATTATGCTTTATAAGCGGCTATAACAGGTTATATAGCACGTACGTTTGTAAGCACTTTCTAAACCTTCGGCATAAGCGACGGGGTTCAATAGTTTTGGCTGTGCACGAATTGTGTCCCTGCAGGGAAAACCTTATCGATTCGTCCAATGAGGGGATGGATCAGCTAAGCTCCTGACGACTTGAGCCGTACTAAGCTAAGGCTTATGGCACGCATAAGCGTAATATAAAGGTACTAGTGTCCCTGTGAAGTAATATCAAGTAACATCCCCCTTGTGTCCCTCTGCTCACCGTAAGTCCAGACAACTCGAAAGTCCTGCTGGTTTTTCATCTTCATTTGACGATTTCAACAGAATCAGCCAAGATGCGACTCTGGCCCGGGCAGCTCCCAGTCACACAAAACGAAGCCGTGACCATCACTTGCTACGACGACCTGGGTAATCCAAAAACGCACGGTCTAGAGCAGCGATATGTCAGCCCTACTAGTGGGATCTGTCGAAAGCTCGTCGTGCAAGCCGTCTCTCCCTTCGGTAAATTAGAAGTCCCCATCAGCAACCACACCAATCAAGCAAGCAAAATCGCTATATGGCTGCTATCCAATTCCCCCATACGAGGGTGGATCATTTTTAAATGGATAGGCGTATGGTTGTTGTTTACGTTGAAGCTCCTCTGGTCAGTCATCTGGCTGCTCGCACAGCTTTTCGCCCCCATCGACTTGGCAGATGACACCGGGGAGGACACGGACCTATATAACACTGGATACTACAAACCGTATGTCCGCGGGTTCCAGGGTCAGCTATGGGCAGCTCGTTCGCCCATGGAACATTCTTCGCGCATTATCGAGGAGGGCGAGATGGATATCCCTACACATACCCTTTATCCTCGAGTTCTTATTATCCGCGACCCGATCTGTAATGAGTGGGTCTCATGTGCAGATCGCGATACCATCATCCGTACAAAATTCATCGCCATTTCTTACCGCGCCGTTGATGCCTTCACTCGAGGCCCAGATCAGGAGATAGAAAAAGCTCAGTTCATAGAAGAAGTTCGTGCAACGGTGCTCGAACAAAAATACGATGCATATTGGCTCGACCTGGAGTGTGTAGGAGAGACGCCGTCAGAGAAGAATCGGGATTTGTACTGCATGGCGGACGTCTACCGTGGAGCAGCTATAACTTTGATCATGCTCGGCAAATCTGCGTCTGGGGAGAAGGAGTGCTGGAAAGGTTGGGGCGAACGGGTATGGACTATGCCCGAAGCCCTCCTGAGCTCTCGCCTTTGTTACAAGTTCCGAGATCGGGAAACAGTCACACCATTGTCGTTGTTTGAGCTGGCCAACCTGGCCTACACAAACTACGACATCGAACAAGCTATCGTCAATGCCTACAGCGGGAAGGATCCACTTGAGAGGTTGGAGCGGTTGACGTTGTTGAAATCAGCTATATGGCGGCGCGGTACGGCAGCTCTAGCACCAGGTGTTACTCCTCCCCCACCAAAGTTGGATATGATAGGCGACTCCGAGAAGTCTGTCACCGTCCTGAGTGGGGCGTACAAGGCCGAGCGTGTGTATGCGCTGATGGGCTTTTTTGAGCACCGGATTCAGCCAAACCGCTCAGAAGACGATTTGCGCGCTCTTGTGAGGCTTTCAATGGCCAACGACAATGACCGTATCGCTGAGCGCATGGTATCCATGCTGCCCTCGACCATCACCAAGACAGCGTGTTGGTACTCTGACGATGATATCTACCGTGCCAACCTTTGGGATATCTTACCGGAGATCCAGGTCGCTGGTGTTACGGACAATGGAGCTCTTGTAGTTGATGGGTGTCGGTCGGCATCCATCAGATGGAAAGATTTCCCGGAGGTTGCGTTTGAGACCACAGATTCATTGAGGAGAACCATCATCGGCTTCATTCCGTATCTCTCATGGCCAACTCTTATCATCGGGCTAGCTATTCTTATGATCAACCGGGTGGGAGGCATCGCGCTCACCGTAATCGGATTGGTGCTCCTCATCGTTTCCCCTCGGCTATTCGTATTCAGTCAATCTGGGCGTATTGTCAGCGCACAACCATGGCTCATCGGAGTGAAAGGGGTCGTGAGCATCAAAGAGGTAGAGAGCCACTTGTACGGTGGCGCCGCCAGAGGACACTTCCCAAGAATGTATTTCACGCCGAGCGGATCACAGTTCTCGATTCCAGAGCGAGGCTTAGACCGGGGAGGTTCGTTCAGACAATACGACTATGCCAAACTAGCGGATAGTGGACCCGATGCGGGACACATCTATACGCTCATCGACACGTGCTCGTCGACGATGTACTATTTCCGTGCGCAGCGACCGCCGACTGTGTGTATATATGCCGGACGAGAGGGAGGGCTTGGGCGGTTTGTGCTGTGTTCGGAGAAATGTGATATCAATGAGCTGCATAAGGAGAGCGTGTTGAGGATGCCGACGGAGATCAGTGAAAAAATGGAGTTGTGTGGATGGGTCGCGCTTGGATGAGGTTGTTTTAGAACCTTTCACTGTCCTTTGTTACGGACTTGACTGACGCTGTTCTGTTTTGCTAGAACTTTCCACTTTCCTTTATTAATTTATTATGTACTCTACCGACGTCATTTAGTGTTATAGCAACATAGTATTGATGATTCACTGCAGAATGTTATCACTTGAGGTGACTCTTAAGCTTGTTAGAATCGCTTGGACTCAGATTATTCTCGAGGGTCCGAGCGTTCTCCCCCTATAGCGCGCGCAAGTACCAGTACTCAAGCCGATTTAGGGGTGCTGGCTCAATTGGAAATTTACGCCTTGCAACTTTTCGATAACCTCCCACTCACTCATCGGGACGAAACGTTGACCGCCTTGTCAAGAGAATGGACCACGAAATAAAACCTCAATCAGCACTCTCGTTTCTTGCGGACGAACTTTGGGTTCACGTTTTAGGTTTCCTTTCTTGCAGAGATATTCTTCGTTGCACATCCGTGGGTTGTCGCCGTTGTCCTAGACGGAATCCTATGCTGAGTCACTAGTTCTCGCAGGTATGTAAGGCCCTTCACCAGATATACATGTCCTCTTCAGAGCTCCAGTACATCGTCGAACTCAGCGGCCAATGCTTGCTCCCCGGCATCTCCAGCACGCTCGAACGTACCCCTATTTCAATTTTCCAAGCACTTACAACGCCTGAGGCTTGAGGGATCAAGCCTACGCATGGCTCAAGTTTGATGTCTATGCTTTCCAAACAGTTATCCCATCAACATCGCTTGCTGACAGGCAAAAATACGTCACTGGTGGTGAACATCTGTACGTGTGGAATCCCCGTAACAACTTGATCACCATCAGCTCAATACCATCCAAACTCTCACAACGAACAATCGAACACCACTGGTCATCCAGAACGTTATGTCCATTTCATGGGGCGGAGAGGCGGATTGTATTGATGGACCCGGCACAAAATTTATTCGCCATCATGTATACTGTTTACGAGATGACCTACATTTACTTAGCAACTCTGGATGATGGTTGCGTCCACCCTCACGCTGCCGGACCAGCGCTAGTTCTGGAGTTGCCTGGATCTGAGTGGCAATCGAAGCTCCAGTGCTATGGGAGGCATATTGCTGTATGGCGTGAATTTTACACTGGTGGAGTTGAGACTTCATGGCCTTTTGCCAGTGACCGTGTGTGGCAGCTGCAAATTTGGGACTGGCAGCACTCGACAACATCAAGCGTGAGTCTTCATGCTTAAATCAGAATTTGACGAAGAATCGACAGTTGATTTTGAATTTAGAGTGTCCTCAACGGCAGCATGCAAAATACATTTCTCACCCCCACTAGTTTTTGTTTTCTCGGAAACGACAGGTTGCTCGTTGTCGCCGATGATTTGAAGTTGTATTCGATCAAGGATATGCCCGAGACACCACGATTGCTGGCATCTTTCCTGTTGCTTTTCCCGTTGGTGGACACAGAACATTACCTTCCGGCTCTGCATGGCTCACAGCTGCGGACGCAAGCTCAGTCGATGTACACCTCAGACCCTGAACATAGACTGCTATGCCTTACCTCATCGATTGATAAACGAACGATCTGCCTCATCTCCACGAAGATTTTCTTTGACATCGACGAAGCGACGGCAATAACGCCGATACCATGGAATGATTGGGGCCCTGGACATGTTCGTGTTGTTGAGCGGAAAGCGGCACACGTGTCAATTACTCATGTCAGTGGGAATCGAGTTTTGTTGGCGGACAAGATGGGACATGACTACTATAAGTTGCGTATGAATCATGATGGACTTTAGCCCGCTGGCCGTGACGAATAGGCGGGGTCTAGGACGAGTAGTGAAAGAGCGATCTACTGTGACGGTAGCGGTCCAACGTGATCCCAATTTGGAGTGGGACGATGAATCAAAGTACTACCACTCGACGGTTGAAACGGCTCTGCTTTACGTTGAGGTAGTATCGGATAGGAAGATTAGTGGGCTGTTGCAGGATGTTTGGATGGATGGTGATAGGATCTATTTGCTCAGGCTGCTACATCTAACTTCCCTCGCTTTCCTTGCAGTCGCCTATATCCTGAGTGTTACAGTGGCCACATTCAGAGATGATCTAGGAGTTCAACTTGCTTCGAATGTAGATGGCCCATATATTACGTTTAAAACCAAGCTTGAGGTTATTGTCATTTATTAGAATACCGGTAGGGCTATGTCGAGCGCGCGTGGGCATTGCCAATGCTATTGATATTGGTGACAACCATTAGCAGAAAGTGATAAGCAACCGGTGATTGATGGAAGAAAGCACGAGCACGAGCCGAAACCCACGATCATTTATATTGACTAGCGGCATGACGTTCGTATGGCACCTGATTATCACGCTTAACTTGAAGCTGCTTAAACCCTTTGGGCCTGCTGGCTTCTCGCGTTAACATTTCTTTCATCTCCATTTATTCCAATTTTCTGACTGTGACTTGTCGCTTAGTTCGACTTGGAACACATTGGAAACATCCACCAGCGCTGTTTAGCGTGGCTGTCCAACAGCGCTGGCACCTAGGAGAGGAATTTCTCGTAACTGACAGCTTCTAGCTGTGCCACAGGAGGTCCTCGGGCCTCTATATTAACCCTGAACTGCTCCGAGTTTCAAGTTCAGGTCGTCCTCTTCAGCTGGTCCGACGTCGTCGTTGGACTCGTCAATACTAGCACTGTCTCAATATGGCACCGGCCGTGCCCAAGAAAGCCCAAAAACTTGGGCGTGCCCTCAAATCCGCAGCCCGCTTTCCGGGCCGTCACTGGTGGTAGCGGTCGAAACCACTACTCTCCCTCCCCAGGTGAACAACCAGTCGTCTTTCTTCGCGTTCAAATCATTGGCTGTCTGAGCCTCGCTAGGGCTCGAAATGGCTCACAGGCAAAGGAGGGCGACCTCAATCCGTGAGTCCGAATCTGCTACTCCGAGTCCTATCAACGACCCTGACTTGTCTTATCATGTGATTATAGTTTGGTCGTTGTCTCCCTCCTCAACAATCGACACCATACTCCTGTCCTCAAACGCACTCCTAATCCGGTCTATGCTGCTAAAGATGCAACCTTCGACTTTCCTATCTATCTATCTCTTGCTGATAGGCTGGGGTCCGTCGAACTAGTCGTCTGGGACAAGGATACCTTGAAGTTGAAGAAGGAATACGTCGGAGAAGTCGCACTCACCCTCGAGTCCTGGTTTCGGGACGGCGATGGCGACGGCAACAATAGTCTATGTTTCGCAGCTGAAACTAATCGGGTGGGTTCTCCCTTGTGTTCTCGCAGGCCTCGTATTAATAAAAGTTTGTAGCCACACTCTGTAAATCTAGTTTCGACACGTGCGAATACGCACGCATCTGGAATGGCAGTAGTCAAACTCGGTTTCGTTGCACCCCCTGGTGTACAGTCCCCAATGGCTTTTGAGCGAGTCTTTGCTGAACTCGTAAAGCGATCCCGCCCGAGTCTCGTTTCTGCCCCTCCAGTACGTCTTACGCGTTTCTTCTTCCTTTTCCGATTAACTCAATCGTCTCCCATAGACAGAAGGCATCGGCACTCTACCATCTCATTTGACAGGCCCAGCATATGAAGATGATGGTGGAATCAGTTCCGATGAAGAAGACCAAGATGATGACGATGTTGTAGAGGAAGGAGAAGAAGAAGACGAAGGCCTCGTCCTCCACCTCTCCAACCTTTACCTCTCTCCATCTCTCCTACCAGATCAGACTCGCGAGCACCGAGAACCCGAGATAGCATGTCCCATACCGGTACCCTACGATCTACCGCGCCTTCATCTTCCTTCCCAGATACTCCCCCTGTCCAGTCCGAGGAACAGGAGCCTGAGACTGCGCGTCCGTTACCTCCTGTTCCGACCACTACGCCTATCACAATTGCGCCTGCTATGTCCAGCACCACGCCTTCTTCGAAAAGCAGACTCCCAAAACTTTTCCCTCGCCGTCCCAATCTCCTCACTTCACCATCCTACGACACGCCTCCCTCGGGTCGCTTGCATCGACGGTCTATGAGTGCGGGTGCTATTACTCCTCTCCCATCTCCCGTATCTCCAGGTCCTTCTAGTGCCGTCTATCCGACACAGAAAAAGATATTCCGAAAATCTTGGGCAAGCAAAAAGGTGGACTACAACTTTACTGCCTCAAACTCGAACGACATAGTCGGGATCGTGATGCTTGAGATACAAGGCGCGGCTGATTTGCCTAAGCTGAAGAACAGTGCGTTTGAACTCATTGTCGTTTACTTCCGGCGTTGACTCAGCTTTGCAGTGACCCGCACCGGCTTTGACATGGACCCCTTCGTAGTGATCTCTTTCTCCAAAAAGATCTTTCGTACACGTATCATCCGGCACTCTCTAAACCCCACCTGGGATGAGAAACTCCTCTTCCACGTACGTCGATACGAGACGTCATTCAAGGTCCAAATGACAGTCCTGGACTGGGATAAACTATCGAGCAATGACCATGTGGGCGATGCATGGTTGGACGTCGGCGAACTAGTCAGAGACGCGCCACAGCCCGATCCGCGGACAGGATTGTATGCAGATGTGTGCGGGGAGAACAACGCGGAAGGAAATGGAGAAGGAAAGGATGTGAAGCAGTTTTGTTTGCCCCTGACGACGGCGAAAGAGATGGCTTGGGAGGCGAAGCATAATCCCACTATTTCCTTCCGGTGCGCTCGTCTTATCGTCTACCATCTTCGTCTTTTAACTTTCGTGACAGTGCAAAGTTCCAGCCCTATGCCGAGCTTCGTCAGCGGTTCTGGGCACAGTATCTGAAGCAGTACGATACGGATGATACTGGTGCCATATCGCACGTGGAGCTCACATCTATGCTTGATTCTCTCGGCTCTACACTCTCTGCACAGACTATAGACTCCTTCTTTACTCGCTATCGCAAACGACCCGCAGAAGACGAATTAACCTTTGAAGAATCAATTCAATGTCTAGAACGAGAGCTCGTACGACCAGCATGCGAGAAGAAGAGGATCGACACAATAGACACCTTCATGGACAGAGATAGTAGTGCATCTGCATCAGAATCTATCACGCCTGGAGAAGAACTTGGATTAAACCTAGCGTTTGGACGGCCGTTCTTGGGCGGCCTGGATTTCTCAGGTCCGCCCTTGAGCGCAATATTTGCGGATGAGTCACCTACGGATGTGGAAAAGTCGTTTGTGACGGAGTCGAGTGATAGGCCGTTATTGAGCGTTGGTGTCCCGGAACATTCGCCTGCGGCATCGACGTCTGATGGGTCTAGATCCAATAACGCGAGGCAGGACTCCACCTCGTCGTCTGACCCCGACGATGTAACTTCAGCGCAAGTGTCTTCCTCAGACACCTTTGAGCGGGTTATCAATATCAAGAATTGCCCGTTGTGCCATCGACCACGATTGAACTCGAAAGCGGAGATGGACATCATCACGCACCTGGCTATATGCGCTAGTCAGGATTGGGCGAAGGTGGATAGGATTGTGGTGGGGAATTTTGTGACTGCGAGTCAGGCGCAGAGGAAGTGGTATACGAAGGTTATTTCGAAGGTGTCGAATGGGAATTATAGGATTGGAGCTGTGAGTGGTCATAGCTGTCGTGTTGTCTTGGTCAGGTCGTGCTGATGATGCATCTCTTAGAACTCGGCGAACATTATCGTACAGAATCGTATGACGGGGCAGTTGCAGGAAGAGAAGATGCAAGTGTATGTTCGGCTTGGCATCCGGTTATTGTATAAGGGTGCCAGAGGAAGGATGGAAGGTGCACGAGGTTCGCATATTCATCTTCATATCCGTCGTTCTTCCCAACTCGAGTTATTTTAGCTCGTCGCCTTCTCAAGTCGTTATCCATCAAACAAGGTGCCAAATACGACTCACCAGAATCTGCTCGCGATATCCCAAGTTTCATCGAGTTCCATAAGCTTCAAGTCAATGAGATCTTAGAGCCGATCAGTTCTTTCAGTATGATTCCCACTTCCGCTATGCATACCCCGCTGACCTGATTTTTGTTTGTCAGAAACCTTTAACGATTTCTTTTACCGTAAACTCAAACCCTCAGCCAGACCCACCGAAAGCCCAGACGACCCCCGCCGCCTTGTCAGTGCCGCCGACTGTCGCCTCATGGTATTCGAAACTGTTTCCGAAGCTACAAAGCTTTGGATCAAAGGCCGCGAGTTCAGTATTGCGAGATTACTGGGCGATGTGTACCGCGATGAGGCAGAGAGATACGTAGGTGGGCCTCTGGCGATTTTCAGACTCGCACCTCAGGATTATCATCGGTTCCATGTTCCTGTGGATGGGAGGATTGGGGAGATGAGGGATGTGAAGGGGGAGTATTATACTGTGAACGTGGGTGCTTTTGCTTTTGTTTTGATTGAGTGGGGACTGATGCGTGGCGGCGTGGTTAGCCTCAAGCGATTCGGAGCGCATTAGATGTCTATGGAGAAAACGTGAGGAAGATCGTACCTATTGATAGTCCACAGTTTGGACGAGTCATGGTGGTTTGTGTTGGTGCGATGATGGTGGGGAGTATCAAGATAACTGTTAAAGAAGGGGAGGATGTCAAGCGCGGTCAAGAGCTTGGATATTTTGCTTTTGGTGCGCAGTCTCTTTCTGTATTCAGTGTACTCGTTTTCTGAATGAAGTTATCAACACAGGGGGCTCGACGATTGTCGTTTTATTCGAACGGGGAACAGTAGAATGGGATGAGGATCTGGTAATTAATGGGAGAGCGTGTTTGGAGACGTTGGTCAGGGTGGGGATGGGGATTGGAACTTGCAGGCGGAATGGCTCAAGTCACAGTGGTAGGGCATGACCTTGTGTGGTCGCATCGCATGGGGGGCAGATCAAGAATTGCGGAGATATTAGTGTACACGATCATTGACTTATAGTTGGTTATATATCTACAGTATTGACCAGGAATTGTTTAAATTTGTGGAGCAATGTTAATTGATTTGGATGTTTATAGCTTCCGTCATGGAGCACTCCATTGAGAGCGAGATAAGACTGAAACGGAGCATAGCCCTCATCACTACGCACTACAGGCTATACCCTAAAACAGCCTCAGCCAGGCTATAGTATATTTAGCGGTGATATCGAATCCTCCTTTCCACAATTTCCATCTTCTGATACTCTTGAGATTCTCTAAAACATGGTAAGTCGATTCTATATGAACTATCTTCTTACTAAACCTCAATCATCGCTCTCAGCATCACCAACGCGAAGGATTCGGACGACGCGAGGGACGAGAAGAACGTTTCCAAGATCGCCGCGAACAATTCGGGGAGCGTCTCCAGGACCGCCGCGAAGCGCTCGAAGAGCGTCGATTCGGACATGGGCGTCACGGAGATCATTCAGAAGAGCGTCGACATGAACGATTCGAAGACCATCGCCGCGACCCGGATCAGCAGCAGTATGCACCCCCGTCTGGAGGGTTCAACAGGGCGGATTTCGTCTCTGATGAAGAGTTTAAGAGGATGATGCATCATGATGGCGGCGGCGCGGGGTTCGAACAATCCCGCAGGGGAGGTAATGTTATCGGTCCTGAGGACTTTGGAGAATGGGATCGACAGAGGTCAGTTTATCTGATCTGTGTGGCGATCATATCATGATGTGAGCTGATGATGGGCGATTCAAATAGACCACCTCAGAACGCTGGTTACCAAGAATCATACCAGCAGCAGTCCGTCCCTCACGAACAGCGCACATCTGGCTATGAGAGCGGCGCATATGCTCAGCCTTCTCGCAACCAGTATTCTGTCCCAGAATCGGTGGACCCACGTTATGGAAGTAACGTGTATGCACCCCCTGCTGGTCCTCCTGGTGCATCATCCATTCATGCGCCAGCGGGAGGTTATGCTCCACCTCCTGGGCCGCCACCTCCAGGTACTAGACCTTCACATGGATACGATGCTTCTCCTCAAGGAGGATCGGGCCGAGGTGCTGCGAGTGATTATTACAATGGGCCTCCGCCAGGTATGATTAGACGGTCAAGTAGCATCGCTTATCTTTAATTGATGGCGAAGTAGGTCAATCAGCACAGACATACTCGCACACCCCAGATAACGCAAACGCTTATGACGACTCCCCTAACCCACCTCGCTACCAGCCTCAACCCTCAGACGGGTTCGACGATGATAATTATAAATCCCATTTCTCTGCTCACGCTCAGGCGTATGGGTATGTTCTTTCCTTGTTGATTCGAGCTAGATTGAGCGTCATTTCTTGTAGTTCCGATCATGATGGCAAGCCAATGGCGAATGATGCTATTGGCGCAGCTGCCGCTATTGAGGCGCTGAAGCTCACGGCTGCAAATAACCAGTCGGGTAACAGGCCGCAGCAGGGAGGTAGACCACAGGGTGGATTCCATACCGACGCGAACGCTCCGCATGCGACACCATCTACCGGCGGTGCGCAGCAGTCATCAGACATGGGTGGGAGACCGAGTGGTGGGAAGCCTCAGGGGCGGCCACAGAATGCGGAACCTGAGTCTGAGTCTGACGACGAGGGGCCGGCTGCTAAAGCACAGGCTTCTGCAGGAGGTGGTGGCATGCAGGGCAAGATCGTAGGTTTCTTTACCATCTTTGGAGTTGATATGCTCAATCCTGCAGGCTGCCCTGGCGATGGCCCAGGCAGGTAAACTCTTCGACAAGAAGGGCGGGGGAGACAGCCAAGGAAAGACGCAAGGTGAGTTTTTGCGCCTGATATATTATCACTTGCGCTAATGACGCACTACCCATAGCTATGCAATCAGCTGCAGCAACTGCAATGCGCTTAATGGGAGAGTACAAGTCGACGGGTAAGGTAAACATGGAGCCAGGGGAGATGCAGAAGCTTATGGGGGTTGCGATGTCGCTGTTCTGAAGAGTAACACTGATTGGCGGCAGAATTCGAAATTGATCTTGCAGTCGTGTATCTACAATTCGAACACATTTAGTACGGTTTCGATGTGTTTTTTAAACGTCTGATTATACACGACGAGCCTCATGCTTAATTTTCCATAGTCGTTGGTCTCTTGCTTGGTGCAACGTTCGTCCGACCACCATGGTTGCGAGTTGTTGTTCCAGAGCGTATATGTCCTGAATACAGATAAGCCTGGATGACTGGTCATCGTACCATTTTGAGACTGCCACAGAATTGTGCATCACATTCGGGCATAAACCAAGTGTCTCTTGAGTGAAGCCTGTCTCGTCGAACGCATAGAGTCCAAAATTCATCAAGGCTCCGGGTTCTGGCAGCTGCCTGGTCGATCGCAAGTAAGTCAAAGTCTAGCTCAACAAAAGATTTGATCTCTCCCTACAAGTCAATAAAGGACTAGTCACTAGATAGCCCTTAGTCAGAGAACTTGACATATCGCGGTCACCATCCAGAAGAGAGTGATGTCTGCAAGTTCGCGATCCTCAAAGCTGGCACCTGCGCTGGAGCAGGCACCAGCTTGCAACTAGAAGGGTGCATGTTTCATATTTGTGCTGCCCGTCATTCTCGCGGATTGCATCCACGCCGGCGCCTGCGGATGGAGTAACGGTGCCTATATTCATTCAATTCTGACGAGCATCGTTCTACATTCGCCAGCAAGATGATTCAATTGTTGTAATTTGATCAAATAGGTCTAGAGGAGTGATTTCAATACACAAGGAGCATTTCACCTGACTGGGCAGGAACACTCACACTTAGTTTCTCCGCTGAACACTGGAATTTGGTAGTCCTGACGTTAAAATCATTAACTTGATGTTGTTGCGCAGGTAGTGTAGGGGGAAAAACTACTTGGGGTCAGTGTTTATCATGGTCTGACTAGGGGAGCAGTCTACCGTGACGGTGCAACCAAAAGTTGAAATTGGCTACCGATGTTTCTATTTTTGGTTGGCCTGCCTTAAAATTGCCGGCGGCATCACCCCAAGCTCGTATGCGATAGCTTATAAGGTGAAGATGCCTTGTAAATCCAAGCGCATTAATCCAATGTCGTCTATGCTGAGGCTACTGATTCATTGACACGATATTGGGGTAGTTGGGCTGGTCTGAGCGTAGCTCAGGGTGGGACGCGGGACAACTGATCATGAATTCGATCGTGTTGGACTTTGGAAAAGGTGCGGTAATCGTTATTGATAAATGTGGTTGCTCTATGATGTGTATGTACATGATCGCGGTGAAATAAACATAAAAACAGAATATCAAAGAGGGAGCGGCGAGTGGGCACAAAAGAAGGATACTCGGAGGATGCGTGGTGCCAGAAAATTTATGTCTAGTGTGTGGACATTTGAAGATTAGCTTGCTAATGCCCAAGGGTACCACCAGCGACATATCCCCAATATCTTTTACGACTTGCTATTCGCCAGCTCTTTCCCCATTTGATAACAATGAGGAAAGTCATCGTAATGGCAAGCCCGACGAAGCCTGCAGATATAAACGTGTTCTGGTAACCCATGTGAAGCCAAGGGGTGATCCCATATCCCTGTAAGAACACGTGTCAAAATGACAAGGTGAAAGTAAATGTCTCGACTTACAATAGCAAATGAAAGGGTATTCTACATTCAAGAAAACCCATATTCAGTATGAGCGCAAAGATGTGACGAGTTGCTGTACTTACGCGAACGAGGATGACAGCCATCATCACTTCCCCACTCATATCTTTGTATGAATCCAGGGCGTAGCTTATAGAGAGTGAAGAGCCAATACCGGTCGAGCAAGAGATGATGCCCATGCCAAAGACGAGGCCGACCCAGCTGATGCCCTTGGACGCACCAACTCCCCAGAGAATGAGAGAAGCTGGGCACAAAAGAAGCGAAACAACCATGAGCCAAAGGCGATGCTCTGGCTCTCGGATACCGCCCGTTCGACGCGCATATCTCACAGCAAACCGATCACCCACCCACCCGCTATAGAATGTTCTGTACCAACGTCAGAGATATTACTAGGAAAACTCAGAAGAAATTTACCCAATAAACATGCCAATCAAGGGGCCGAGGTAGGTCAATCCCACAAAGCTTGCTCTAAAGTTATAGGGTTGTTCGCTGAGGATTAATGAACAAGTGGCATTCAGGACATTGTACCACACGAGACATGTTCCATACTGAAACCCTGCCCTATTGAAAAAGTTAGTTTGTGTTCTCTGTGTTTCCAACGGATGGCTTACCAGAAAATGACAGGGAAGCGCAGCAGAATTATAGGACGGTACGTCATCGTGAGCAGCAGCTTGTTTGAAGCGTAGCGCCCACCGAATAAAGCGAGCCGTTGCAAATATGATTTAGGTATGCCTATCAACTCCCCAGAAGAGACAGGAGATGAAGTAGTTGACACCTTGTCGTCTTTTTCAGTACCTTGTTTGGTGCTGAAGTGTACGGCTTCTGTCGCTTCGCTTGTGTTGCGTACGAAGTTCGTCTACACTTAGGCGTCAGCAATAACCAGTACTAATCGCATACGGCGTACCTCTTCCATAAAGAAAAACAACACTATGAGGGAACCGAAGTTTATGATCGCAGCCCAGTACATCACCCAGTGCCATCCTTGGCCATCATATATGAACTTGATCAAAAATTAGGACGAAACTTGGGAATCGATATGCAATTTGATACGCACACCAGCGATGAGTGGTGCAAAGTAGTTCGACCTGCTCAAGAAGTCAGCACAAGTCAAAGTTTAATACGCTCAAGACCAACCCAAACAGAAAGAGCGTGTAAATTCCAATATATGTTCCACGCTCATGCGCAAAGAACTATTAGGTGAAATGAGCTTATTTGGATAGACGAGGATCTTGGTGTGCTTACAACATCTGCAATGCTGACCTCGCACAGACTCTCGACAGGAGTGCAGAGATAACCCTGCACAATTTTGCTGGCGATCCTGGTGGTGGATGATCATTGAGTGGCCTTTGAGCTGAAAAAATGTGCTGCATACCACTGGCCTTCCGTCCTAATGTACGGCGTCAATAGACAGAGGGCCTACCAAAGACTGGTCAACCTTCAACTTGCCGATATCTCGTTGTCACAGACTCTTACAGTGTTGCCAATGACTGAAATCAGATATATAGGTCGCTTTCCAAAGGTAAGAGCGAGTGGTTGATTTATCAGCGCTCCCCAGCCTAAGACTGGTATACCGACGTCATTTAAACCCGATCATGAGGAACAATGATGACGACCTACAAAGAAACACTTTTCATGACAACAATGACACCGTTGAATATAGACATAAGAAGAAATGTAGAGATAAGCCTACTGTATCCCGTGCCCGCATTGAGCGTTGCAAGAGGTATCCCTGTATCATCGGAAATAGGCTGCAAAATGGAGTACAGCACGGTCGTCCCGATGCCGATAGCACTTGTGTCTGTAGACCGAGTAAAAATTCAAGACATCATCTATCAGTTCTTAAGACATACATATCATCACGCAGACGATCTGCAGAAATTTCCGGCCTCTACTCCAGTTCAGAGGATCGTTAATATCATTGGAAGGCGTCGGACTGAGCACAATAGCACTGTTATTTTCTGCGTGCGCAACCGTCGTTTTCTCCTGGACGTCGACAAGGTAAACTGATCCAGGCACTACGGAATCGTCAATGTCATGCATGATGTAAAGCGAAGCAGGGAGACCTTCCGAGTAGAAAAAATACAGACAGCGACGAACTTACATTATATGGCCAAGAAACCGGCGATAAGGAGCTAAATTCGGGAGAAGCTTATATTCTAACTTTAGACCTCGACTAGAGAGATAAGTATTCTCCGAACTGGTCGCGTCAGAGTGCTTTCGCGGCTGCCAGCGCTGAAAGTACGCTGGCGGATGATGAGCTTGCTAAGAACGCATGGCACTTCCTTAGTTGCAATGTTCGATATACGGCACAAATTCGTATCAGTAAGAGGAGTAACAAGTCACTCTGGCACAATCTGTGGTTCCTGTCGCGGATGGCACTAAAACTTATATCATCACTACTATGGAGAAAAAGATACGGAGACGCACAGTTACAGCACTTCCCCTGCGGCGGCGCACATGACATCACTTGAACAGACAAGTGTATGTTCCCTCGGAGTTCCATGAGAAAACAGATACTAACGAGTAGAAGATAAGGTGTGCAGCATGCTTCAATCAACCAGCGATACCGGGCTGATGTCAGAAGTGTGGGATGAAGTTTCGATGAACACATGTTCGGTTCTGCAAAAGTTGGTCAAGTGCACCGCAAAACAAGCGTACACAACCACTACCAGTGCCATGAAATCATGAGTTGGGTTTATTGTGTAAAATACAGCCATTGCAGGATACTGTGCCGTTAAGTGAAAGTAAATCTAGATATGCAAGTGCGCGATCAGATAGAAAAGCGAGCAATCGGCCTCTCGTCGATCGATCGAACGAAATAGAATAAGTAATGATGCAGCAGAGAACCAAACTATAACGATAACGTATCCTTCCACCGCTCAACAATATCTTGACCTCGGAAAACTTCGTGTAGGACTTCCCGTACGTCTTCGACATATACGAAGCGGATTCCTGTCTTGACACTCTCCGGGACGTTCTCTTCGATGTCAGAGCGGTTCGCTGCGGGGGCTAGAATCGTCTTTATACCTGCGCGATGAGCAGCTAAGATCTTCTCCTTGAGACCGCCGACAGGAAGCACTTGGCCGACGAGTGATATCTCGCCAGTCATGGCTGATGAACAAAAAGGTGAGTCACTGAAAACAAGATCTGACGATACAACGTACCGATGTCTGGATGGATCTTCGTCTTGGTAAAGAGAGAAACAAAGGCCGATAGGATAGCAGTCCCAGCACTGGGACCTTCTTTTCCAATACTACCCTCGGGCATATGGACATGAATATCACGGTCCGTGAGGAATTGTTCCTCGGGCGTCTTAGTGATGCCAAGCTCGTATGCGTGTGCCTTGACCCAACTAAGCCCAATCTGCGCACTCTCGCGGATGACTTCGCCGAGTTTACCAGTCAGCTGCAATCCACCCTTACCAGGCATGCTCTGCGAAGAAGAACCATGAGCATAATTTGCATCCGAGCGTAGAGAATGGACAGACAGTAGCCTCAACGGGCATGACAGCGCCCGACCCGTTGCCCAAGTAGCCAAGACCAGTGCTGACACCTGGAGGTGGAGGAGACACGTACATCCTGTCTTTGTGATAGACAGGTGGACCAACATAGTCTTTCAGGTTCTCTGGCGTGATGCGGACGTGAATATCATCAGGAATCTGTAGTGGCTTGCGCTCCTGTGTCGTCACAATTTTGCGGTCGCCAGATTCATTGCTTGTACTCTCCTCCAATGTGACCGTATTGGGCTCGTTGGCAGGTGGTTCTTGAGACTCGACAGTCTTGGACGGAGTATCAGCAGCATTCGGGGCAGGTGCACTGGTAGACACAGCTGGGACTGGTTCAGGGAAGACAGTTTCACCAAGGTCGAGGATGAGTTTCAGCGCAGCCTTCCGGTAGATCTACAGCAGCCGTGAGCTATGCATATAGTATACTGGCACAATCCCCACCTTGTCAATATGCTTCTTCAGATTCCGCACACCGCTTTCTCGGCAGTAATACTTGATGAGCACATCGACGGCGGAGGGCTCGAGGACAATGTCGGTGTCCTTCAAACCTGACGCTTCCTTTGCCTGTGGTCCGAGGTACTTTTCGGCGATAACACATTTCTCCTCGGAGACATAACCACTGACTTCAAGAACTTCCATGCGGTCGAGGAGAGGTGCTGGGATCGTGTCCAGGTTGTTGGCTGAAAGATATGTTAGCGCAAGTACGAGCAACACAGCATATGCTCTAGACTACTCACCTGTGCAGACGAACAGAACTCGTGATAAATCGACGGGAACATCCATGCTAAGAAGGATGAATATACGTCATGAAGTGAAGTGATGGAAAACACTCACTAGTGATCCAAGAATCCGTTGTTTTGTTCTGGGTCCAACATCTCAAGCAGCGCGCTAGCAGGATCCCCATTGATGCCTCTCCCGATCTTATCCACCTCATCAATCAAGACCAACGGGTTCTCGGTTCCTACCCTCTTTAGCGCCTGGATGATCTTTCCAGGAAGCGCACCGACATATGTCCTCCGATGGCCCTTGATCTCAGCTACATCCGTCAAACCACCAACCGAGAAGCGGAAGAATTGTCTGTTAAGCGCACGGGCAATCGATTTGCCGATAGATGTCTTGCCAACGCCAGGAGGACCAACAAGGCAGATGATTTTGCCTTGAACCGTTCCCCGAAGCTTACCCACTGCAAGGAACTCCAGTATGCGGTCTTTAACGTCTTTGAGGCCATAATGGTCTTCATCGAGAACTTTCTGAGCATGTGTTATGGAGAAGTTCTCGGGTGTATGCTGACCCCATGGTATCTGTAACGCAGGTGTCAGTACAAAAAATGAAAGTTGACGAAATGCGCACCTGAGTAAGCCATTCAAGGTAATTGCGCGTCACATTCGCCTCTGAAGCAGCAGGTTCCAGTCCCATCAATTTGTTGAGTTCCTCGTCAAAGACCTTCCGGACGCCCTCTGGCATCTTTAACGAGGCGGCACGCTCCTTGAATTTTTCAATGAGCTTGTCCTTCCCATCTGATTCCATACCGAGTTCCTTTTTGATCCCTTTGAGCTGCTCCATCAGGTAGTACTCGCGTTGACGCTTTGCAATCTTGCTATCGACGTCACGTGAGAGTTTACTCTGGAGCTGAGCATTGATAAGCTCTTTCTTGAGAACAAGGAGGGCCTTGCGGAGACGGTCGTCGACGACGAGACTCTCGAGCACGTCTTGAAGTTCTCCAACCTCACCAGAGGATACAGCAGCCGCAAAGTCTGCGAGCTTGTCGGGCTCGTCAAAAACATTGGACGCAACCTGGTTGATAGAGAAGTTGGTAATTTGATCGCGGAAGAGAGGGTTAAGCTGGGCGATATCCTTGAAGACGGAAACGATCTCAGACATAAAAGCACGAATGTACTGGTCGTCTTTGTTGTATGGTTGTGTTACGAGATTGTCTACTTGAACGATGGAGATGGCATGCTTGTGTAGGAATGAGGTCTGGACAGGACCTGAGAGGGACACTGAATTATTTGTTGCCATGAGTTGTGAGAAACATACCTTGTGGTATCTTCGCGACATCACCTTCAGTAGGCGTGGGAGGAGGGGTAACAGTTTGCGTCTCTTCCTGCACTTTAGCAGTACTAGGATTTTCACCAGCCTTGATTAGTTCCGTTATCTTGATTCTACGGTGTGGATACAAAACAGCAGTGAGACCCTCCTCCTTGTCATCACCAGCACCATTGTTCGCAGCAAACACGCTAGTAATCTGAGCAAAGACACCGACCGGATGAACCGAATTAATATCCGTAATGACATCGCTATCCGTATGCTCGTCCTTTAGCAAGAAAGCGCCAAGATAGGGTTGACCTCGCTTCATCATCTCCTTGATAGCAGCGACGACAGCTGGATTGCGAACGACGACAGCCTTGTAAAACCGGGAAAGAGAGGACGTCGTGCAATGGGGAGAGCAAGAACCTGGGGATAGACTTCTGGTACGGACTGTTTAGCTATTGAGCTGGGAGTAGGTGTCGGCTGTGAAGATGGTGGTGGTGGATCAGAACCATCGCTACTATCTCCGCCAGAGGAAGAAGATGGTGGGGTTGATGACTGGGAAGATGACCCTGCTGGGCTTTCGTCATCTGCACCGTCAAGCTTCACAGAATTGCTACTCGATTCTGCCGCGTCATTCTCACTGGGTTCTGATGGTGCTGGAGGGGTGGTTTTATTATTGCCTGACCAGCGTGGAGAGGATAGAAGGGGAGATGAGCGAGCAGGGGTAACCAGAGATGTCGAAAAATGTCTTGGGTTAGCTAACCTGGCAGCTATCTGAGTACCCAATCGCTGTGACGATCGTGGAACGCCGGTCGTGTGCAATGCTCGGGTGAGACTTGAGCGTAATTGTTTAGTGCAAGACGCGCTATTCGCCCTAAGGCTACCTGCAAAAACCATTGGGAGGCCAATTCCTTCTCACTAATTAAAGTGAATCCAGCCGCTCCTACGAAAGAAAAATGAGTGTGCGGGTTAGTTCAGTATAAGTTGATTGAAATTCGTCACATCAAACAAATTAGTCAGCATAAAGTACTCACGTGGTCTGCATGTATTGGATTCGGGCCGATCAGTACAACCTTTACCTATGGGATCTTCAAAACTTGGTCGTGACCTGCCTGTCAAGTCTTACTAGTGCCACGTCTTGTGGATATGCTGCCTTCTATTGTTCGCATTGCACCAAAGTCGCACCACCTGCACAGGACATTCACCACTCCCAACCCCATTCCAGCTACCTTCCTTCGTGGAGGAACATCGAAAGGCGTATTTCTGAACAGGGCTCATCTTCCAGAAGATCAATCACAATGGGACCCCATCTTCCTTGGTATAATGGGCTCCCCAGATACAGCCAATGGTCTCCAGATCAATGGCATGGGCGGCGGTATATCAAGCCTGTCCAAGATATGCGTCGTCGGCTCAGCCTCTACGGAACAGCAGGCGCAAGGCATCGATGCCGAGTACACTTTTGTTCAAGTGGGCATCCGTGATACCACTATCGACCTCTCTGGGAACTGTGGAAACCTTTCCAGTATGATTGGTGTATTCGCCATGGACGAAGGATTCTGTTCCCGAGATCCTTCTGCTCTATCCGAAACCACCACTACCATTCGAGTTCATAACACGAATACAAATAAAATAATTGACACTACATTTCCTGTAACCTTGGCTGGTGATAGCCTACAACCAAAGCTAGACCTACCTCAAACCACGATGGCAGGGGTCCCGGGAAAGGCTTCACAGATAACCCTCGAATTTATCTCTCCAGCAGGTGCACGAACCGGTGAACTACTTCCGACAAGGAAGCCACTTGATTCCGTGAACATACTTGACCAAGAAATCCCAGTCTCACTCGTCGACGCAACGAATCCCACGGTATTTGTAACATATACAGACTTGTGTCGCGTTCTTCGCCCCTCATCCCTCGTTGATTTCTCAACCCCTGAACTGCGGGAATTGATGGAGTCCATCAGACGGGCAGGTGCAATTAAGATGGGCCTTGATCCTAACATGCAAGCCCAGCCAAAAATTGCAGTCCTGTCGCCGTCATGTGACCAAGATCATGATATTGGTATTCATGCCTTCTCGATGGGCGTATTGCATAAAGCTGTACCCATGACAGTCGGTCTGTGTCTTGGTGTTGCTGCGAAAGTTGAGGGTACGCTGGCCTGGGATTTGACCAAGTCAATGCGTCTCGGGAAGGTGGAGGAGAGGGAGTTCATCAGAATCAAACATCCGAGCGGCATCGTAGAAGTGGGAGCAGATTTTGCAGCAGATGGTGAGGTCTTGAAAGCGAAAGTGGTCAGAACGGGAAGGAGAATCATGAAGGGGGTTGTCTGGTGGTAAATGTAAATATTAACTTAGAGGAGAGCCCAGGAGCTTACGTCGGTTTATGTTTATCCGTACTTATGCTTGCATAGCCTGATTAACGGGAGTGCCATACCGTCGTCATCAAGTTAATGGTTCGCTTTCGATGCCCTAAGATACCTTGCTGGGTACCTCAGCGTACCCAGCAACTGCAAAAAGTGGTTCAGCTGAGGATCGAACTCAGAACCTTCTGTGTGTGAGACAGAAATCATAACCATTAGACCACTGAACCGTTGTTGCGTGTCCCCACCTTGACAAGATGAGGTAAGAAGTACTTGTAATAACCAAAATCATAACTACATTAACGCCTGCTCCCTACATAGTGTAAACTGACCTCTATTTCTTCGACTTGTCAGGTCCAAAAAAATTTAAAAGACCGCCACGTTTCGGTGCCTTCCCACCCTTGGTTTTAGTCCCGCGTAAGGAGTTCGTCTCCTTGATCTTTGAATTAGCCTGTACCGGCTTGTCCCCTGCCTCATTCTTCGACTTCGATTCTGCCTTTTTCTTACTTTTGGTCCTCTTCGCATCATCAGGCGCAACTTCCACAGCTTCATCTTCACTGACAGATTCATACGAGGAGTATTCTTCTGTATCTGGAAAAAACCTGATGAGAAATGGTGCGTTTATCACTTTGGGATGATAAACATACGGGTATAGCCTTTGGCATCAGTGGTAGTGCGATTTTTTATGACATGACGTTTCTTCAAACCGTTGCGTCCGACGGGGACCACTTTCCTTGATTTCCTCTTTTTCGGTTCCTCGGGCACGGCTTCCTCTTCGCTGACGGATTCATACGAAGAATAATCCTCCGTTTCTGAAAAAACATCATGAGAATAGCACATTTATCATCTGGGAATCGTGAGCATACGCATGTAGCCTTTGGCATCGGTGGTGGTGCGACTTTTTAAGATGCGACGTTTCTTCAAACCATTACCCCCGACGGGGATTACTTTCTTAGATTTCCTCTTCTTAGCTTGGGGCTTGACGTCCTCCTCCTCTTCCTCACCGAGACTAGATATCAGAGCGTCCACATCAGTTTGGTCGACCTCGTCACCAGTATCGTCTACCTCAACATCAGGGCGATGAGAGGACAAGCGGGACGCCCTGACAACTTGGTCTGCTGGCTGATTAGCATAACATCAGGAATAGTCTGACAACGGACCATCGTCAATATCCATCATTGCCGCAAGACTCCTCTCAGAGTCTGAAGTGGACCGAGTGATATTTTTGTGTAACTTGCTTGGGACTTCCTCATCCTCGTCATCGGACACTACGACACCTCTTTTCACTCTTGCATGATTCATGGCGGAAGGCATCACCCTGCCGTCTTTGGGCGTTGACTTGTGTTCGACATCTACATCCGAGTCTGATGGATCAGGCGATTTACGCTTAGTAGTTCGCTGGAGTCAAGTAACGATCGATTATAGACCTCCCTAGAGATATTATTACTGACGTACCTTTGGTTCGACTGCAGGTACCTTTGAGATAGGCTTCTTCATCGATTGCAAACCCATATCACTATTACCCGACGGTTTATCAGCCGATTTTGCCGAAGACAACGAAATCTTAGTATCTTGTCTAGGTTGAAGCTTGGCCTTATCCTTGACGCGTGGTCCTGATGTGATCTCCTGTTCCTTACTCTTGCCTTTGCTCCAATCTAGTTTACCAGTCGGCTTGGGTTGCTCTTTTGTTGTAGCAAGTGGTTTTGCATGCACATTGTCCTTTGACACTTCGTTCCGCTTACCCTTGTCTGTCGTCTGCTCTAATTTCTGCGGTAAAATATGTGGCTGGGGCATGACTGGCTTTCGCGCATCTAACGTTGTCTTTGATGATGATGCTGCAGAGACATTTTTGGGCAGTCCATTCCTGATCTGTGTCTTTGTGAGATGGTAAAGAGGAACCAAAATATGCGATGAAGACCTTCACGTGTGCACTGATTATCTTCCCATTGAGCCCGGGATTGCCCTTTGTGTCTGCATTCCGGACACTGGCAGTCGGTTGGCAAATCAAGCCAGCATCCTGCACAAACATGAGTCTGTTTTGTCTACCCTTTCATGAAGCACCTACGCGTAAGACTGAGGGTGACAAGCTGTATATATAAACGGAATGAATACGGGTGAATTGAGCTTTGGCATCTGTGGCACGCCGCTCTCGTTAGCGTCAAGACGCGTAGAAGAGAAAACAACACGACCTTGCAGACCATCGCAGTCTACCAAAACTATCTTCGAGCGCACTACAGATTGGTGTGCATTGTCATCATCGCGAGTGACGTCCATTGCATCAAGCAGGCTTCCATTGGTGTGCAGTGGAGAGATTTGACCAGAGACCATGTACGTTGCGAATGATGGCGTGTCGGTGTTTGCAGTGTCCGCTAGATACGCGGCAAGCTCACTGTGTAGCTGTAGCACTCCATTCAATACGAAGTTATCAGGGTGTCTTACTTTTTGGCGTCATTGACGTGAATACCGAGCTCGCGACTCAAAGACCGGAATGTGACCTGGCAATTATAATTACGTCGATGTTCAACGTTCAGAGTGCGCGTCCCTCGTACCACATTTTTCTTAATAAACAGTTCTTTAGTGAGGAAGTCTTTGGCTCGCGTGGATGTCATGGAAGCCGTGAAGTAATGAGTCGTGAGAATAATTAACACTGGTCACGAGTCTACTAACAGAACCTCCGCGGAAACCAGCCAAAAGTCACGGTTGTTGAATAGCTGAGCAATGGCTTCTAGCTCGCTTGTCGACATCTACTCTAATAAATATCAATAACCTGAAGCTTGGTACGTTTTAAATATGGGTCGCCCATCATGGTATCCTCAGATACAAACACCAAATAAATCCTATCATTATCCATCCATGCATCCTGCAACCACCCACCACCGGCAATTTTCCTACTCGATACTACCTCGACGTAAGGCATGGACGTTTCAATCGTCCAGCGTCAATGGGAGATACTGCTCCCTGATTTATCGTGCCACTTGGAGTTGGGGCTACTATGGACTATCGTAGTGGTAGATCGCACTTTCACCACTCGTCCTAGACCCTGCCTATTCATCACGGCCAGTGGGCTGAAGTCCACCATACGCAACTTGTACGCATGTGTCTTTGACGTTATCATGTCCACCAGCAAAACCCGATTCCCACAGAGGTGAATTTTGGTTTGGTCTCCTGCTTCATCCTTCAAAATGTGAACATGTCCAGGGCCCCAATGCTTCCATGGTATTGGTGTTGTTGCTGCCGCTTGGTCGATGTCGAAGAAAATCTTCGTCGAGATGAAAAAGATCTTTCGAACACCAGCCAACGAGTAAACGCATAACAGTCTGTGTTTAGGGTCTGAGGTGTACACTGACTGGTCTTGCGTCTGCATCTTCGGCTGTGAGCCATAATCACTCTCCAAGTTCACCAACGGGAAAGGCAACAGGAAACATGCCAGCAATTGCGGTGTCTCGGACATATCCTCGATCGAATACAGCTTCAAATTTTCGGCGAAAACAATCAATCTGTCAGTTTCCGAGAAGAAAAAAACTGGTGGGGATGAAACTTGGACCTTGCATGCTGCCGCTGAGGGCGCTCTGAATTAAAAGTAAACTGTCAATTCTTCAATCATTCCTGACTCAAGCTTGAAGACTCACACTGGATGTTGTTGAGTGCTGCCAGTCCCAGATTTGCAGATGCCACGTCTTCAAAAACCTGTCTGTCCCATGGCAAGAGTTGCGCCACAAAGTGATATGCCTCCCATAACACTCGAGCTTCACATCAAATGCATGCATGGACAGCTCCAGGTCTAGCGCTGGTCCAGCAGCGTGAGGGTGGACATGACCACCATCCAGAGTTGCTAGGTAAATACGATAGGCCATGCTGTCATCAATATACATGATGCCTGAACAGATTTTGTGCTGGGTCCATCAATATGTACTTCACTCTCTGAGGAAATATTAATGGACACAGCGTTCTCAGTGACCACTCGTGTTCAATTGTTTGTTGCGGAAGTTTGGATGGTATTGGGCTGATGGTGACCAAGTCGCTATGGTGGATCCACGAGTAGAGATGTTCACCAGTGAAGTATCTTGCGATAGGAAACGGGATTGGTAGGATGCCTGTTTGGAAAGCGTAGGCATTAAACTTGAACCATGCGTGGGCTTTATCCCTCATGCATTGTAAACGCTCGGAAATAGGGGTGTGGTCGCCCGTGTTGGAGACAAAGAGCAAGCATTGGCCGCTGAGTTCAACAATGTACTGGAGCTCTGAGGAGGACATGTATGTCTGGCGAAGGGCCTTGCATACCTGTGAAAACTAGTGAGTCAGTATAAGATTCTGTCTAGGACGATGACGACAACCTATGGATGCGCAACAAAGGATGTCTCTGCAAGAAAGGCAGCCTAGAATGTAAACCCGGAGTTCTTCAGCAAGGGACAGGAATACTGATCTACGCATTGTTTCGTGGCCCCCTCTCTTGACAAAGCAGTCAACCGTTCGGATTTGAGTGAGGGAGGTCGATTGAAAAGTTGCAAGCCATTAGCAGTCCAATTAGGTCAGCACCCCTAAGGCTTGGAGGAACCTCCTCGACCTGCTATGTGTGTAGCGTAATAATCACTCCGAAAAGACAAATCATGAATCGCTCACCAATCAATGGATGCATCGTAACGCTACATCGAGTTAGCTTCCGAAAACATATTTAATTGACTGACTACTATGCTACAAAATATTTGAATAGCTTTAGGCAAGCGTCTGAGTGGCGCACCGTTACCGATATTATGTAATTGTATGCACCAATCGAACACTTGGCACATTTCACCCTCAAGTGTTACTAGTATAACAAAATGAAGCCCCAAACAGGATTCCTGTCTCTTGCTGAAGAAATCTTGTCTTACATTCTGAGTTTCCTTCCTTACTGAGATATTCTTCGGTGTACATCTGTGGGTCGCCATCATTCATGTTATCGTTGTTCTATAATCTAGATAGACTGATGTTCTGATGATCCTCTTGCAGGTATGTAGGACCCTTCGCCAGATGTACTTGTCCTCCTCCGAACTTCAGTACATCGTTGAAATAAGTGGACAACAGTTGCTCATTATCCCCAACACGGACAAGAGTATACCTATTTCTAAGCGTCTGCAGCTTTTGAGAGACAAAGTTCACGCATGGTTCAAGGTTGACACCCACCCTTTCGAAATGGTCCCAGTACTAACATGGGCGCCGTCATCTCGAGACAACATTGTTGCTGGTGGGCATTTCTGCTTGTGGAACCCACCAAGAGACACGGCCATGATCTTTTCAGTACTTCCAAAGCCCTCGCAACAATCAATCCAGCGAAACTGGCTTCCAGGAACGTTGTGTTCAGTTCCATACTCACGCAACCTTGATGTATTTATGGACCCAGCACAAAACCTGATCGCTGTCGCCTATGTCGTTGATCACAAGACAGTCTATATCAATCTTGGAGCCCTGGATGGTGATCATAGTCACCCTGAGGCTGCTGGAGAGAGGCTTCTGTCGGACGATTCGGAAAACCGCTTTGAAGCAACAATGGCAAAGCTCAAAGGTTTTGGGAGGCATATCGCATTGTCGCGTCGCTGGGACGATGAAAATCGGGCTTCGTTCTTCAAGTGGCAGTTGCAGATTTGGGACTGGAAATACTCGACAACGTCCGATGTGAGCTTTGGTTTGAAAGAGTTGAAACACTTGACGATTGATGATGAATTTAGAGCATCCTCAGCGGTGCAGTACTCAACAGAATCGTTGGCCCAGTTGATTTTTGTTTCCTCGGGAACAATCGATTGCTGGTTATAACCGATAACTTGAATCTCTATTCAATTGAGAACATGTCTCAGATGCCGGAATTGCTGGCGTGTTTCCTGATGCCCATCCCATTGATGGCACCACAGTGCCTCCCTCTGATAGATGATATTGGGTATGGCTCACAGCTGCATATGCAAGCCCAAGCGACGATGTGCACCTCAGACCCTACACATCGACTCATATGCCTTACTGCGCTTTCTGTTCGAAATAGTACTCAAGTCTTCATCATTTCCACAAGGATATTCTTCGACCTCAACGAAATGGCAGCAGCAACGCCAATACCATGGCAACATTGGGGCCCCTCAAATACTTGTGTCTTTCTGTACCCATTTGATTTCAAAATTCACATCAACGGAAACCGAGTCTTGCACACACTTCCTGTCGGTGTGTGGGACTCGCACTTTATATTACAACTTATTGGACTTTAGCCCGCTAGCTGTGACAAACAGGCGGGGTCTAGGACGAGTGGTGAAAGAGCCGTCCACGACATGCATTGGTGCCGATTTATCTGGCAGATTTGGAGAGAGCTTGACAACATCCCTGCCTTACGTCCAAGTCGTATTTTGGGAGAGAAAGTTCGGTGCTGACTCATTGTTGAGGGACATGTGGATCGACAAGGATAGGGTTTATATGCTCTCCAGATCAAGCTCTATCGACAGACTTGAGGTCATCGACGTCCAGTCTGATTTACAGAGCGGTGTGGTATCAACTGGTTGATGATTAACTAGGTACTTATGGAGATCACTGGTCGAGGATACCATCTTGATTCGATCAAGGCCTAAAATTTTGACCATAGGAGACTATGTTTCAAGCATGTGTTGCCATGGAGTATAACTCTCGAGGCCAATCCCACATACATCCAGACTACCACTTATAATTAATGTTTCCCTGTTGATGCCAAATTTCACCATCTGGTCGTGGAACTCTTCCTTTGGTCAGACTTTTCACTCAAACAAATACAGACGGTCGTCGTGCAATAGCAGAATGCTCTGCTCACAATACTCATCAGAACTCAGTGAATCACCGTACATACTAACTGTCGAGATCTCCGCTGATCTGACTAGTAGCATATGTTGGACAAGACGTTCTTCCAACAGAGATTGCCAGTCCAAATGCCCCAGAACCGCGACTTCGCGGGAGTGTGCTTGCAGGTCTTGCAGGTCACAGTGCATACTTCATACACTCTCCAGTATCAATGTCAGACAGCAATGAATGAGATCGGAGACATTTAGAATTTATTTCCTTCGAAAGAACTGGGCGAATTGTGTTTGTCAGATATCATGCTCTTCCGCACACCGTGTAGGACACTTTCAAGTGATGGGGTGGAGCCACTGCTGGCAGTTGGCAACAGGTTCTATCTCATTATACGCAATGTGCAGTTTCAGATTCCTCTGCCAAACTCGTAGCGATCGCAGGGATCATCCAGTTTTTCTAGTGTTGGTGGGGCAGTAGCAGTTGATACACCACTGGGTAACGTTATGGGAATCCAAATTGTCCAGACCTCCTTCAAGTACTCGAGGACCACGATTACCCAAGTCGCCGACTTGCTGAGGGCCTTTCTGGGTCCAAAGTTGCTGACGTCATACATGACTGGGATAGCGATTTTGAGCCTGCAGGGTATGTGGGTCAGCTGGCTGAACCACGCGCCATATTATCAACGGATGCAGTGAACTGAAAAGTGCAACAAAGCCAACGTCGCAGGTACATGTATCCTTCTTTTCGTCCTCTCATCCCGTATTTTCATTTTGTCGCAGAACGCAACGTCATAGACACGAGCAGCACCTCCGCGACAGCAACGAGTACCTGACTGACCTGCAGACAGCATAACACCAGGAACTTCTCATGGTAGCCGCAGTTAGTGTTGCCGCCGGTGTGAGTTGGAATCGAGTTAGCATCGACTCGACTCGGAAATTTACGCAACTCGTGGCAACTGCCCCATGCGGTGTAAACATCGAGTTGCACTGCGAGTTGGTGATTGACATATCGAGAAGACTTTCCCATAAGCTTCCCTGGTATCTTATCAATGTTACTGTAAGTCTCTATAATCTTGCCGACTGTAGCTCGAGTATTTCATGCAATCTTGAGCACTTCTCCAGTGCTTTACACCTCGCCGTTATACCTTGTCAATATGTCTGCCCTACTTACTTCGTCGGTCCATAAAAAATCAAAAAATTTCTACTTTTTTACACATGAGTTTTGTACTACCATGTACATGCCCATAAGTCTCGCACTCATTGTTTTCACACATGGCGCTAATCGTGATTAGGATGCGGAACGAGTATATCCACTCTCATACAAAGTCGCCCTCGACATCTTACCCATACAGGCTTCCTCCGTGCCGTGCAAGCGAGCCTTCTCATCAAGCGTTCACGATATTGTAGCCATGATGAGTCATGACTGTAGAAATATATAATTCTGTTTCTGCCAAATATAACTATTTATGCGCCAATAAATTTGACTTGCTAAACCAGAAAGAGATAGATCTGAGCCCGTTGATTGGTGGACTTAATTCCCGAACAACATCCGAACTCGCTAGTTGCACTGGTGTGTAACTCGATACAACTCGAATCGTTTACTTGTTCGAGTTCGCTAGCACCGCATCACACCGCGTCGACTTGCGGCAACACTAGCCGCAGTATTTCGATCGAAGTGTATGTGGCTGAAACCTCGCACGTACAAAGACACAAAAAATGTCAATCGACTCATTTTCATGTCAGAAATCTGACAAGATAATGGAACTTCGGCGTGCTACACGCTGGTATCATGACAGATAGAGGATGCCTCTTCCATGGCTCTTTACATACTCCGCCCGCCTCGACAACTCGCAGTAGCGGTGATGGTGACTCCATTTGCAACTGGTCCGTAAACAGTGCAGGTATGTCCAGTAATCCAACCGACGCCATATCAGCCATGCAGGGAAATTTTTCATCTGGGCATCGGAAATGTATTTTACAGTAAGGGCCGCGCAAAGGAGGTATCCGCTGGTGGTATGAACGATACCCTTGGGTTTTTCTGTGGATTCTATATACTGAGACTAGATCACGCTGAAGTCACATCCACGCACCCAAGCTGATTATAAAGGTGTGATGTTGGCTCGCGTAGATGTCATGGAAGACTGGAAGTGACTAGTGATGAGTCGTGAGAATGATTGACACAGACACGCCAACAACAGGACTTCTGCAGAAGCCAGCATCAGACCCAAAAGCTTGTCAAATAGTAGCTGAGCAAACACTCTAGTAAATGTCAATAACCTGAAGCTTACGATCCCGACTACACGATGTCACAAACACCAAATAAATCCTATCATCATCCATCCATGCATCCTGCAACAACCCACCACCGGCAATCTTCCTACTCGATACTACCTCGACATAAGGCATGGACGTTTCAATAGTCGAGTGCCAATGGGTGATATTGTTCCATGATTTATCGGGCCACTTGGAAATGGAGCCACTCGTGGTGGTCAATCGCTCTTTCACCACTCGTCCTAGACCCCGCCTATTCGCCACGGCCAGCGGGCTGAAGTCCATCATGCGCAACTTGTACGCATGTGTCTTTGACGTTATCTTGTCTACCAGCAAAACCCGATTCCCGCAGAGGTGAATTTTGGTTTTGTTTCTTGCTTTATACTTCAAAACACGAACGTGTCCAGGGCCCCAATGCTGCCACGGTATACCATACCTCCATGGTTTATACACCCATGGTTTTACTGCCGCTTGGTCAATGTCGAAGAAAATCTTCGTGGAGATGACAAAGATCTTTCGAACATCATCAGTTAACGAGTAAACGCATAGCAGTCTGTGTTTAGGGTCTGAGGTGTACACCGACTGGGCTTGCGTCTGCATCTTCGGCTGTGAGCTATGATCGCTCTCCAAGTTCACCAACGGGAAAGGCAACCGGAAACATGCCAGCAATTGCGGTGTCTCGGACATATCCTCAATCGAATACAGCTCCAAATCTCGGGCGAAAACGAGCAATCTGTCGTTTCCGAGAAAACAAAAACTGGCACTGGTGTACGTGCTGCCGCTGAGGGCGCTCTAAATTCAAAATCAATCGTCAATTCGAATCATTCCTGACTAAAGCTTGAAGACTCACGCCGGATGTTGTTGAGTGCTGCCAGTCCCAAATTTGCAGATGCCACGTCTGCGAGAACCTCGAAGTCTCACAGCGCCACAAAGCGATATGCCTCCCATAACACTCGAGCTTCACATCAAATGCATACACGGACAGCTCCAGGTCCAGCGCTGGTCCAGCAGCGTGAGGGTGGACATGACCATCATCCAGAGTTGCTAGGTAAATGCGATAGGCCATGTTGTCAACAATATACATGATGCCGAACAGATTTTGTGCTGGGTCCATCAATATGTACTTCACTGTCCGAGGAAATATTAATGGACACAACGTTTTTGGTGACCACTCGTGTTCGATTGTTTGTTGTGGATGTTTGGATGGTATTGGGCTGATGGTGACCAAGTCGCTATGGTGGATCCACGAGTAGAGATGTTCACCAGTGAAGTATCTTGGGGTAGGAAACGGGATTGGTAGGGTGCCTGTTTGTAAAGCGAAGGCATTAAGCTTGAGCCATGCATGGGCTTTATCCCTCAGGCGTTGTAAGCGCTCGGAAATAGGGGTGTGGTCGCCCGTGTTGGAGACGAAGAGCAAGCATTGGCCGCTGAGTTCGACAATGTACTGGAGCTCTGAGGAGGACATGTATGTCTGGCGAAGGGCCTTGCATACCTGTGAAAACTAGTGAGTCAGTATAAGATTCTATCTAGGACGACGACGACAACCCACGGATCTGCAACAAAGGATATCTCTGCAAGAAAGGAAGCATAGAATGTAAACCCGGAGTTCTTCAAGAAGGGACAGGAATAGTGATTTAGGCATTATTTCGTGGTATCTTCTCTTGACAAAGCGGTCGACCGTGAGTGGGAGGTCATTGAAAAGTTGTGACACATTATAAGCAGCGTAAAATTTCCAATTGGGTCAGCACCCCTGAGGCTTAGGGGAACAGCATCGTCCTCATCGGTCTTGACATTGCATGTAGCGGCCTATTGGTAACAATCACTACGAAAAGACAAATCGTGAATCGCTCACCAAATGGATGCATCGTAGCGCTACGTTGAGTAAGCTTCGGAAACCACATTTAATTGACTGACTATGCTACAAAATATAATCTGATCAGAAATGCACGAGTACTACATACACAACGGGACTGCGAAGTTCGAGGGTTAATTACAAGAAAACTAATTATGACGAACCCTTCATGTCCGCGACTGGGATCGCCTCCATAAAGATTCCGTCGGTTCAGATGTGCAAAAAGCACGCGTGGTCTTCGCCCAATCCTCACGCTTCTGTCTGCAGGACGCAAGATAGCTAAGCTGCGCAGGCGTGGGATGATGGGCGTGGAGAATAAACATATAGTCTGACATGTCGCTCTGTTGGACCACCGAAAAAGCATTTTCTCCGCTTCTGATAAATGCGGAGATATCAACGCAATTGTCTGGAGTAACCTGCCAAACAACATCAGTGCGGGTTGCAAGTACATCGGTAACACTCACAAAAATGGGTGGAGCTAGTGGAATAATAAAATCCTTCCCATCCCGCTTTGTCTGCAGTGAAAGGTCCCCAGTTGCGGGCCACGAGCATTGCGAATCCATCGTAAGTTTCTCGAACGGAGTCGGCTGATCATCTTCCGGTGAATTTGGCAAGAGACTAGGGAGATGATAGCAAGCGAACGACACACAGACACTTTGTTCCAAATCTCTGTGAATCGCTGAATATGTGGATAAAAGCGAGAAAAGGACACATACGTTGGTGACAACTTGCGCTTAGCCCACCGAGCAATTTGGAGATAGAGTGTATGATCGAGATCGAACGTAAGGTTGATCGTCCCGCGAGGTGACTCGAGTCCTTGCCGAAACATCATCACAGCCATCTCCCCTCCAAATCTTGCACAAGCGCCTTGCGGACAGGTATTATCCACTGGAGGTAATGATATCTCGTCTCCGTGGCTTTCTGCACGCACATCTGAGGATATCGCAAGTGGCTGCCTTGGAGCTGGGGAATCTGTATTTTGTTTTGGCGACGGCATGGTGAGCTCAGGAGCGACGTTTCCTGGCGTACCCAAGAGGAGTGTTTCTGAACCTTGAGGTACATTTTCCGTTGGTAGGTCAGTCATGACAAC
Source organism: Suillus fuscotomentosus (assembly GCF_016647785.1). Taxonomy (NCBI): domain Eukaryota; kingdom Fungi; phylum Basidiomycota; class Agaricomycetes; order Boletales; family Suillaceae; genus Suillus; species Suillus fuscotomentosus. The sequence goes on from NW_024539520.1 coordinate 1,140,089, forward strand.
ATCAACTACATCGGACGTGATTTCTTCTTCGTTGAGTTCTTTTGCAACTGTTGGCGCCGAAATCTCGGAGAAAGTCAAGGTATTCGTCAGATCAACAGCATTCGCAGGAGCTGCAGGCTCGTTTATCGTCGTCAGTTCAGTAGATGCCGGTCGTGGAGGTATCCTCCCTGGCATGCGAGATGGGCGTATCTTCTCTACAGGGGGCTCCGTTACATCATTTGAAAACTTGAGCGCACTAGGTGGAGCACCAGGACTTAAAGGCTTTGAGTCAGGAGCAGCCGCATGCTGGTGGTTTGCCTTGAACCATTCGAGATCACGGTGTTTGAGGTGCTCAGATAGTGACGATGCCACAGATTGGCGCTTTGGCTGAGGTTTTGGAAGGATTCTGGGGATGGAGACACTGGCTGGGGGATCCGCGTGAATATCTGGGTGGGGTGTAGACGAGGTCGAAGGCTGCGCTGTAGTCTATAATTTTATATGTTAGCTCATGAATAGACAGCGCGCGCGCATCTTACAGGTGATTGAATTGACTCCATTTGCGTAGTATTAGGAAACATTAGTTGTGTGTTTGGGGTCGCATCTCGGGTACTTGTGATCATTGAGGTAGCGTCCCTAAACAAGATCATCATACTGATGCTCAGACTCAATAAGTGCCTGCGTACTTGTATTCTTGAGCTGTGGCTTCGCCTTCAGCACGAATAGGATGTATAAAATTAGTCGAAATCTCAGAAGAACTTTGGATCAAGTCTTGGAGTCGGACTACAAGACGATCGACACAGCCGGACACTTAGCGAGATTCAACACGTACGTTGCAGGTCCTCCTCTGTAAAAAACCGTATGAAAGGAATTACGGCGCGAATTAAAGCCTGATATATATCTATCACAGCAAGTGCTGACGATTCTGTTGGGAGAAACCTTCTCGTAAAGGTTTGATGGGCAATCTGTCGAGTGCAAAATGAATGAATAGAGCAAGAAGCGACGTATCTACACACCTCGAGGAGCAAAACGATCTGATATTAGGGTTAGAAAGTAGTTTATTGAGCCTCGCTTCTGTCAAGCTGAACCAAAATTCCAACACTTACATTACGTAGAGCGTCAGGATAGTATGCTTTCTCGGAGCCCAACCAGTTCTTCAGCTTTTTGGCAGTGTTTATGTACTCGTTGAGGTCGTGTGATGCGAGCCTATTTGCAAAGACCGGGAAGATCTTCGCGTTGGCCACAACGGCGGTGTGTGGGCGAGAACTCATGATAAAGTCGTTGGACGCTGACGCATCTGTGAAATATTTAAAGGCTTAGACGGCCCACCAACCTTGTGGTGGTTTGATTGATTATCATACCAAAGGAATTCAAGTTGTGGGTGTCACAGCTGGGTGCTTGTAAGTTTAAAGTTATGACAGCTGCAGGACGCCGTATGTAAGTGGCAACAAAGGCAAACAAATTTATGTAAACGTCGTTGAAAATTCGGATGTCTTCCAGGCCTGCTTCCTCGGTCCGTTCCACGAGACTACATGGTACTGAAAGTACGTTTCATTGCTCTGATGCTACGCTACCTAGACACTGACAATTATATGTCTGTCTAGATTGAACAGGCTACACCATGCTAGGCACATAGAATATATATAATTAGTGGAACACATCCCTATCTTCATTCAGGCGTGCTGCAGCTCTTGAAGCTCATGCCTTCAGATGCCTTCTCATATTCAGGTTGGTCGCGCAAATAGCTTCTATGTTTTATCAACGATCTGATTCTTAAAAGTATGTAAAGAACCTATCGTAGACAGCAATTGATGTTGCAGCAGCTTGTCTTGATGAACATCGTGCGAAATGATCCCCATCTTGGTATACCCAACCTTTCAATTGATGCGGCACATCGGTCATGCTAGTATCGCACGCGTATTTCCATGAGTGGTGCGTTACAAGACCTCGATATTCATCCTGTGTGCTCGTGGCTCATGTAAACGCTGCGTCTCGGATGACCATCGTGCGTACCTTACTACCTTTGACACGTCCGTCGGTTCCCAACGTTCAACGACATATTCAAGCTGCCTGAAGTCCGGTGTGCGAAATCGCGAGCACACGTATGGTTAGACTTCCTTGACGCAACCATCATAAGCTGAAGTTGATGGCGCTAACAAATCGTGAGAAGAGCGGAAGAGTGCTGCGGAATCAATCTCTATCAAGCAGTGGTTTCATGAAAAAAAATACCATACTGGATGCTTGCAGGTGGACTCGGAGGTTGATCGCTCTCAGCGGCTTTTCATACTAAGTATAACCACCAGTAAGCTGGGATTCTTTGGCATGCTGTATGATGAGTAAGCTGATCTCCATCCTGGTAGTACTATATCCACATGAGTCAGAATAACATGATTCTTTCCGTATATAACGGTGTAGATGCGGCAGAGTTGCCCACCCCGTCGTAACACCCCCCAGGCATAATCATCCATGGCCATTTCTGAGTCGTCAACGGGCATGCCACTGGATGCCGCTACTTTGATGTCAACAATTTTGGAAGGCATCCTATATGGTGAGCATCAACGATTGGTTACTCCATGGATCCTATGGTTACAAAACGCTGAGAGGTTTTCAGGCTTTTCAGTCCTCATGTTTATAGGTACCATATGGATATTCACCTACAAACGTCGCATGCGAGACGCCAGGCCTACCATTGTGGTTGCCACCCTGTTGTTCCTACTGAGTACTGTGGTTAGCCTCCTGCCGCTTGCAGACGATGCCATTTGCTGAAGTTTCCGAAGCACATGGTCATATGCATCATTTACATTGAAAACGGACTGGTGAAATATAGCGACACGTTTCCGGGCGGTCCAGTGGCGTACTTCGCAGACCTTCTTCAACCAATGTTTGTGGTGAAGAATGCGATACTTGTCTTGCAAACTCTTCTCGGCGACGGGGTAGTGGTGAGTTCATTTTTTATCTACCAGCTCAACACCCTTGTGGCTCACAGGAATCCCCATGAATGAAAAAGATATATCGATGTTACGTTGTTTGGCAATCTGCCCGCATTATCATCCTACCAATCATAATGTGGTGCGGTGTCGCAGGTTAGGTTGCAAGTACAGCTAGGAAGCTGTACGTTCTAATTTTGTCTCCAAGTGTTTGGTGTCTGTATGGTGTACAGCATGTCCCAACCGGCTGACAATTCCACAAATTTTTTCCTCAACGCGACACCACAATGGATCACGGCATTTATTTCTTTCACAATGGCAACTAATTTGTTGAGTTCAGGTAAGCACACTTCTACATAATGTCAAGTCCTCGTACGAACTTGAATATATCCAGGGTTACTGGCATATCGCGTCTGGACGATCGAACGCAAAGTCTCTGCAACTCGCGCTACGAAAAACAACATACCCATATTGCGTGTGTTTGTGGATGCCGCTATTCTGTACTCTGCGGCGGTGTGCTCTTCGCTCATCTCTTTCGTTTGCTCGAGCAGTGGAATGTATGTGATGGCAGACCTGGTAATTCAGTCGTTGATACCTGTTTTCAAAATTAACGAGATTCGATCAACCGCATAGGTCATCCCGATCATTCCGATTGCCTTCTATATGGTGTTTATTCGCATCGCGAGCAGTCAAAACAGTCAAACTTACGCCCAGACGGTCCGTGGCGGGATAACTGAGACAGAACGAAGAAATTCGCGTTATCCTTTGCAGCCTTCGCACACTATCAGATGGCACAAACAGAGCAGTAGTACTTCCTTGACCGATAGTCCAAAAGTGTAATGATAGTTTCATTTCTGGCGATAGCGAGGTGCATCAAACACTGACGATTCCGAGTTTGTACGCCCTATTCATAATTCTCTTTCCTTTTCCTATACTCTTCACACTTTCACATTGTCACACGTTTATTCATATCCCTTATCTCTCGTCCACCATCTCTAATCGTGTATAAAAACTCGCATTAGTCTATCGATTCTACGCACGCAAGTTTCTCAAACTCTGGCCATCAGCTCTTTAAATTTTCATTTGCATTTCCCTTCAGACTCGCCGGCACTCGAGTGGTTGTACTCATTTTATAAAAGCTAGTGAAGTATACCTGGCCAAGCTGGATGACTGCAGATATCTCCATAGGCGTAGTTATCTAGCTCAGTATACTTCTGGCGAGCTATTCTGACACTTCGAGGAAGCCATCACGCAAACATTCGGGTCAGACTGTACCCATCGAAATGATTGCCAAATCTGCCTTACCTCTGGAACAGAAGTAAGTTTCAAATCCCATTGTCCACCACGCTTAATAGCAAATAAATGATTTTCCGATTGTTATAATAAGTACATTGTCTACATATTTCGAACATATTCCAGACCTATCGATGGTGACTGATGTACATTACTTGGTCTTGCTTGCACGAAGAAACATACAGCCCAATCAGGCGGTGTTGTACAGATCTCAACTTTCATCCGCAAAAAAAGAAATTCAATATAGAATCGCATTTCCGCTACGCGGTATGATACGACACTTGAATGGCAATGGAAGGCTATCAGGTTGTCATCAGTAAAACATAATAATAAGTACATAAAACAGCTGCGAACCTCACAAAACTCGACGTATATTCAAGGACCACCTCTTCTTCATTGCCGTCGTCTTTCAACAGCGGTCTGATTTCGAAAGTAGCCAGAAATTGACTGACGAATAAGAAGATCTGTACGTTTGCAAGGTTCAATCCAGGGCATATTCTTAACGTCTGCTTAGCAAATGCAAGATAACCATGATGTGTCGTTTGCCTACCTCTTTCCAAATCCAAACGTGAAATCTCGGGGATCCCTGGCGCTGCTTTCATGCCCCAAAGGCAAATGACGCTCAGGCATAAATTGATGAGGATCTCGGTAGATGCTCGCGTCGTGAGTCATTGCCCTAAATCAAACATTGTGATTTCTTCCTCTCAGAGTTTAGTGGCCAACATACCAAATGTTGAACATCACCCAGGTATCTTGGGGAATACGGTAGCCCTTGTACGAGTCGGTTTTCATGGGCGACCTTGGGATCATAGGTGTCACGGGATTAAAGCGATGAACTTCCCTTATTACCGCATCGACGTATGGCAATGCAGCCATGTCAGACAGTAGGGGTAGTCTAGTAGACTCAGTGACGCTCATAATCTCTCGGTAAGCCCTTTCTTGAACATCTTGGTGCGCCATCATCAATATCAAGAAGTCCATGAATACCGCGTATGTCTGTAAAAGGTTCGCGCTGTTTCAAAATGTCAGACAACACAAACAACTTACAGTCTCTATTGCGGCTAGCTGTAGTGTTAGAGAATGTCTAGTCCTTTATAACAAATTCACATACCTGTATAGATGCTTGATGCTGCAGAGATGAGCTCTTCCTCCTTATATTTTGACGTGCCTGCGATGATGTCGTTGAGTGCGTCGGGCACCAGTCCCCGCATTTCAGTACCGTCAAGCTTTGTGCCATATTCGTTATAAGCATAATACGATACAACAGATAAACGTACGATAGAACTGCGTGCCTGTCGGAAAGGTCGTGCAGTATACTCCATGAACTTTGTCCTAGCGTCCCTCGCCCATGGTTTGAAAGCCATTCCAGGGAACCAGTCCGGTAAATATAATACTGAAATATTCAATAAGACTGTGTGGTCAGGAAAATATGCTTTACCTAGAGGCACAGTATCAGCGAACCAGCGTCCAGGCCGCAAAGCTTGTTGGGTGTGAACAGAAATTTCGTCCCCCAGTTTGAGTTCATGATCTTCTACTTTTGTCCCGTATGTAAATCGAGTAATGAAAGACCCAAGATACCTTGAAAGACGTCACTAAGTGACCGTGATGTTAGATAGAATTCGCACCTTCGAATATGCTGCTTGAATAGCTCCGGAGATTGTGCCATCTGCAGCATTAAGCTGGTCGTCTCTTCTTCAAGGACTGGGCCCCAAGACCTTTGCGCCTTTGGATTTAAACCAGCTTGAAGGAGCACCCGGGCCTTCTTCTGCCTATCAGTATGATCCATGAATGCGATATTGTCTTGCCGTCCAGTGAGAGCTACCATTGACCAAGTGGGACGGCGGGCATAAAGCGTAGACTTCGTTTCCAACAGGTCCGTGGCCGCACTAGCCTCATTGACGATGAGGATGTCCCGACCAAAAGCATAAAGATATATTAATGGCCCTAAAAACAATGAGCTCGTGATGTATCGGTCGAGGAAGAGATCATGCCAAATATTTTGGACCAGTTGACAAACTCTTTCCATGGATGCTCCCAAGGCAATATCTCCTCGTTTCCAAACCAAAACTTTCCTTGTGGACCTGTATCACTGGTGTCACTTTGGGCGTTCGGCACGGAACATTCAACAATCACCTGGGGGAAGAGGCAAGCGCCGGGATCTGGCAAAGGCCCAACTCGCCAAAGCCAGCATACAAAAACATGAAGAGAGACCTAATGTGAACATCTTCGATCTTCGGACATACGATAACTTGAATGGGCCGCGTTCTTATCTTTATCCTCGGCGGTAGCCCGAGCGCGCTCGGGCTATGAGATTGATATGGCCGCATTGATTTTGATTCCAATTTGAGAGTAGTCACTACCGGATTTGATGATGTGGCTAAACACTGAGCAACTGCAAGATATCGATGATCAATGACCGGGTTGTGACCGGGTATACTAGCTTTTTTCTCTCCTCGGTCTCTGATTAGTCATTACATGACTCGTCGAGCTCGCGGTCTTTGCGCACAACATCCTCTGCCATTTTTTTTTCAACTGTAGTGCCCATGAACGCTTTGGATCCTGCCTATAACCCTTGACACCAATCCCACTTCCGCTCTTTCCTAGGACCTGCAGCCTGGCCATGCCGTAACTGCCGGTTGATCCTTTTTGGAACAACACTCATCAAGACTGGGCGGTACGTCCACGCCAGGATCTATCGCCAGATCCTGATCGCCGCGCTCGCAATCAACCCTGCCTCGTTGTCTCTTCATCAAGTCAGTTAGTCCTCTATTGGTGCGGGTCTCCTATTCTTTCTTCAGTGATTCCACTGCCATCCTGGATTTCCTTCTGCTAACTCAGGTTACAATTTTATATTACATCCACATTAGGCGGCTTACACTCAGCAAATCAAAGGAACGATAATTCTAAGAAGTTGCTTCATGATTATATGACATATTGTCGAGGAGATGTTACACGTATGGGAGAGGGTGACAGACACGAGGAAGATGGTGAAAGCGCGCGGAGGAGTTGAGGGGAGGAACAATTTAGAATGGCGATAAACGTTCAAGGGAGTGACTCCGCAAACGTGGCAGAACAGTTACTCACGAGGGCGGTGAACTTCGGCGACTTAACGAGCGGTGGTTGAACGATTTGGAGCTCATTGTCACTCGATCTATGCACACTCCGGTAGGTAGTGGCTTACTATTTTAGATCCAGATCAATCAGAGACGCGTGACCTACTGGAAGGAGCTTCTCTTGTTTCATCCACTCCTTTTTTTATCCTTGTCGGACCGTCTGGGGGTACCGCGTGCACTGATTCGGAAGCTCAAGCGCTCAAGGTACAAGCTGCTAGATTAGTACTGGTTCGTCGCCACCCATATCAGGTGATCTTTGATACTGATCAACTAACATGACAAATCGATATCATTCTAGAATCTAGTAATTGTAGGGTCGAGATCCTACCAGATCTTATCACGCAACTTGCCATCCTGTGAATGTTCTCATCAGACCAAGCATCACATCCCATGGCTATTTTGGTAATTGTGGGTTCACTAGCTCCGTGAACTGGGTCGGTGCTTGGCGCCGCTGAAAGGCGTAGTTGGTCTTAGTCACAGTGTAATTCTGTCATCTCCGTGATCAAGATATTCTCGCGCAGATGCGCCCAATGATCATCGATCGATATCCAGTCACGGTTCTAGCATCCCTCTCAGCGCCTGTCTCTCTATAAGAACGGCTTTGAGCCTTATTCCTCCTTACTAGCTGAACAATGCTGACCTCCGTCGATGGAATCAAAGGACAAGTCTTCGACTATATCATCATTGGTACGCTCTGTATCAATTTCTGATGTAGAGTAACTCACCTTGCTTCCAGGTGGTGGAGTAAGAAGGAGCATTCACGGCTCTTAACTTGAAAACTGACCGATAGCCCCTAGACTACTGGTCTCGTTTTAGCGACACGTTTGTCAGAAAACCCATCGACTTCGGTCCTTGTCTTGGAGGCAGGCAGTGCTCATATCGATGATGCCAATCTACGTCAGTCTGTCAGAATACTCGTGAATTATCCCTGACATCAAGTCTAGTGATACCTCAACAACGTTGGTTGTTTATGGGCAAACCTGAATACGACTGGAGCTTTAAAACTGTCAGTATCTCCGACTGTAGGTTCATAATCGCAACTAACCAGCGCAAAGGAAACACAACATCACGCCAAAGACAGAATATTCACTTGGCCTAGGTCAGTTTGTGCTGCTTGACTCTGAAGAGTCGTCGCTACTTTAACTGATAGCTCTTGTTTACAGGGGGAAAGGACTCGGAGGCAGTTCCGCAATCAATAATCTCCTCTGGAATAAGCCAGCGCGCCAACACATTGAAGGCGAGCTTCATTTGCCTACATCAACACCTCCTTAACACACCAACAGCATGGGGTGCGCTTGGCAACGATGGCTGGACTTGGGAAAAATTTCAGGCATATTCCAAGAAATCTGAGAGGTCAACAATATCAATATGCTGAGGGTTGCGTCACTAATCACCTCCCAGGTTTGTGGAACCGAACCATAACACGGATGTCTTGACGTACGATACAAAGCTTCACGGGGAGCAGGGTGTGTCGCTTCGTTGATAGCATAATGAATCTTGCTCAACTTATCTCAGGCCCCATCGTCACGTCATTTCCTCCGCTTATTTCAAACCTCGAGGCAGATTTTAGGAAGGTATTGCTTGTATTCTAAGGATGTCACATTCTATCTTACATCGCTGACCAGGCAATGGAGGCCCACAATGTCCCGAATATTCAAGATGCAGTAAGTTCGTTGTAATGACACACTTGTACGTTCTGAAAGGAGTTTTGCATCCAGTTCTCCGGGGAGGTAAATACTTTATTCGCTTACGACTTTTTCCACCTAATCTTCACTCAGATCCGCGGAACATCCCCCTCTCTGTCCAATTTGGACCCATCAACGCATCATCGATCTTACGCTACTAACGTGGGTGCCTCGAAGTTGTAATCAAAGTTGACATCGATCTATCACAATCGCTCAGATGTATTATCAACCAGTCGCAGGCCGTACCAACCTACAGGTCATCGTTGATGCCTATGTGACCGAGATCATTACAACGAAAGTCAATGGATCAATCACCGCCACTGGCGTCAAATTTGTCAAAAGCGACAATACCTACACGGCAAATGTCGCTGGCGAAGTGTGCCTAACGGCTGGGTAAGCCCTTCTTTACTATCTGAGGTGCTGCAGCTAAATAATACTTCCTCAGTACAATTATGTCTCCAAAGGTTTGAATATCTTATGTGTCACCGCCTCGATATGGAATAACTTTCTACTTAGATACTCGAATTGTCTGGCATCGGTGATCCTGCTGTTCTTCGACGGGCGGTATTGATGTGAAACTCGACCTCCCTGGTGTTGGAATGAATGTTCAGGAACATCTATACACCGGAGTAACCTTCGGTGCGTTGCAGAATACCGACCCAGTGTATGGTCGCTGACTCATCCTGACTTCAGAGTTGACGGATCACTTTGTGGGCGAGCAGGAGGTCAATACCTTTGATTCTCTCGCCACAAATCTTGGCAAGCAAAAAGAGCTGTTGTAAGTCAGATCAACAGTCAATTGGATCTTACCGGCTGGACAGGGCATCACTAGTGCATCTGGCAAAGGCACTTTGAACCTCAACACTGTCGACGTCGCGTTCGTTGCGTTAGCTGATATCTCACCCGAACTCAATGCAAAAGTAATCGCATCCTTGCAAACTGAGGAGAAGGATGCAGGACTCGCTGCGCAGTACAAAATACAAGCAGAGCATCTTCGGGAGAAGGTCCCTAGTCTCGAAATCATACTGGCTCCAGGACCCGCAAAGCGTATGTATCACTTTTGTCGTTGTATTTGGGCTGATTTTGATGCTTGTTGCATTGCAGCACCCCCGCAGGGGTGGGATGCCTCGAAGAAGCATGTTTCACTCTGTTTTGCTACCAACTGTCCGCTTTCTCGTGGAACCATAGTAGGCAACAAATTCATCCTTGAGTTCTTCGCCAATGCATTTGATAGCATGTTACATCCAAAGATTCGCTTGCGATTGACCCGCATGTTTTTGAGAATAGATTCGGTAGGGCAAACTTTTCTCGTATCCGCACCACTCTAACACCCTGTCGATTTAAGACCTAGACACCATGGTTGAATTAGTCAAGTATTGCAGGAGGTTGGCTCAGACGCCTCCCTTGAAGGGAGAAGGAGAGGGCCGACTCGTAGGTAGGCGTTGTTTTCACACCTTGTGAAACAGACTCATACCGCATGCATTCCAGAAATTCATCCCGGACCAGATTGTCAAGATGATGCCGCCATCGCAGGTTCGGTCATGATTCAATTCCTCAAGTGAAGTTACTCACCTGAATTTAGAATGGATTTGCAACAATGTCAACACGACCTTTCGTAAGTTCTCTCCGCATGTCTGCATACACAACAGTGCTTAATCATTACATGTTAGATACTGCTGGTTCATGTTCCATGCTTCCGAAGGAATTGAACGGCGTCGTCGATCCTCAACTCAAGGTAATACTCAAACACAATCATGTGTCGTGTTTTAACCATCGACCTATAGGTATGGGGCACTCACAATATCAGAGTCGCCGACTTGTCGATCATCCCGCTCCATGTTGGCAGCCACACCCAATGTAAATTTATCGTTTATTGCTTTATCACACACCCTAACATCGTCATTCCAGCTGTAGCATATGCCCTAGCAGAACAAGGTATGCTCCGACTCTTTCTTAAACTACTCGCTCTTATCATGATCTTAGCTGCGGACATCATCAAGGCGTCCCACGAGAAGTAGTTGAACTCAGCTGGTTTATGTTGTACAATAACAATGGAATCGTAGTCACATGTACCTATAAGCATACGTCCTGAACAATCTTTTCAGAACTGTTCTATTTAGGACGTTAAAGTCGATGATATTCAAAGTGTCTTAAGTTGAGGCCAGCTTCATGCACACTGATCAGTTCTAAGTTCAGGCCCCGTGTATTTCTAGACACGAGGACACTATAATATATCGCGGACCAAGATTCATAACTATGATGCTTGTACAAGATAAGGATACACGGATACACTCTTCCTCTCGCTACAAGTTACTGCGTCATTCACTGCCATTCTTGGACATCTCCCTAGCTCTGGCATGGAGTTCTTCTGCGAGCTGCTCAGAACGGGGAAGTATACAAACATGAAACGATTCAGGGAACCTTGCCAATTTAGTCGTGAGTAAAACATCCAGGTAGTGCATGATCTAACTGACCTCATCATACCCTGTCTAAACGGCGCCCTCAAAAGAGAGTTCCTTCCGTCCGATCCAACTAGTCGGAGATATGACAAAGGTGGACACGAGACCAGTCACAAATAAAAATACACTGTTGTCCGCAAAAAACCTGCCGGGACATATCCTTGAAGCGGATAGACATAAGAACATCAGATTAGTGTCGCCACTGCACCACACACCTCCTACCAAATCCAAAAGCGTACGAATATGGGTCCAATGCTGTCCTTTCGACGCAATCGTCAAGAAAACGCTCTGGTGCAAATTCAGTCGGGAGAAATTCCGCTGATGTCGTCCCTAGACATCGCCCTATAAAACGGAATGAGTGCGCCGTAGAATCTACATAAGTTGCATAACGCTGACCAAACATTCGGAAAAACAATTGTTCCCTTAGGCACGCGGAACCCTTGGAAGAAATGACTCAACAGATGCCTGCTGATTCAAAGGATTGCGCGAACCTTGGTATACGTCTTCCTTGCTAGTAAAATGAGGAAGACTTAGAGGAACCACTGGATTCCACCGCATCGTTTCTTTGATGGCAGCATTCACGTAAGGTAAGCGTGAACGATCATCCAATGTCGGGAGTTGCCCATGGCCAACAACGCGATCAAGCTCCATCTTTATCTTGGTTTGAATATCAGGGTACAAGGCCATGGCAAGAATGAAAGCCAAGATTGTGCCCATGGTCTGCATCTCGAAACGTCAAAACAACATGTATGATCAATGTATCGAAATCTTGCCGTTTCACTACCAGCTAATGAGAGTCAATGTCAAATCGGAACGTCAAAAGACTTCAACTCACCCCCATACATCGAACCAGCAGCCCACCGTATGTGATGTTCCATGTCGGCAGCGCCTTCTACCTGAAGACAAGTAGCGGTGAAGGATGCGGTTGGTGAAGGCGACAAAAATTGTTGCTTCGCATATTCAAAGGGTAGTCCGACAACGCGAAGAAGGCGCGTGCGGCCTTCTGTGGCAATAGCATGGATGTTGTTGAAGGGGACCCAAGAAGGGATATATCTGACTAGAATCATGCAGATGCTTCATATCAACACTTCCTCTGAGGACATGATTTCACGGGATTTACTCACGCCATGGAAACATATCGACAGCGTATGCTCCTGGCATCATTCCTTTGCCTATGGTGGCCATCATAATCTCCAGTTCAGTAATAAACTAGAAGGGAGGTATAAGAATGTAAGATAAAAGTCTATCGTTGGCCAAGTAAAGCGCACAAACATTCATCGTCTCCGAGCTTTTGACTGGGACACCATATGTCATGGACAACACAATGCGGCCCGCGGCCCTTGGATTACCTTCTGTGAGCTGAAATACGCTATGATGAAGTGTACCACTTACAACCGAAGCTGAGATATGAAGTCGCTTGGGTTCTCGATGAGGCTGTCCAAAAACGACACGACGGCCTCCGTTTGCAGCTTGCTATATTCTTTGATTGCGCCAGCATTCAAAGCCAAATGAGCAAGCTTCCTCTGTTGTTTCCACGCAGCGCAGTATCGAAGTAATGGAAAGCTCTAGGCCACGCAACCAAGAGCGAAGTTAAAATACCAACAACGTCAGCATCCCAATACCACCTACTTGGCCAAGGCCCATGAGCTCTCCTAACATCATGGGTACCGGACGATCGGAATACGATTTCTTGGATAAAAGTTCGTTAGCATGTTCGAAGGAGTTCAACACCATGATCCGTTGTTGCAATGCCTCAAGATAGATGATGTCGCCTATGAGAAGAACGTTTACCGAGAATACTTTGTATGAAATGTCTGGATAACTAACCATACAAGCTTTTCCACTCTGCGAATACTTTTGCCATGTCAACTAATGGAATATCGAAGAGGTTTCCTATGATTGGCATTTTTTTAGGACCAGGAGGTAATGGTATGAGCTGGTGTATGTCCTTTGGTTCGCATTGTCTGAGTCTTTTGCGAATGACTTGGCCCAAATAGACGGCGAATGCACCGGCCAAGCATGCAAAACCAACTATCAGCTTGGAATACATGTTAACGGAAGTAAAGACTGAAGCACTTTGAAGCACCTTGATGATCACATTCAGCCTAAATATCACCGGCGCACCACCGGGACCTAGGCTGTGCGGGTGTCATTGTTAAACGCTGACGGGGAAAAGAGTGGCTAGTGCTAGTATAGATACACCGTGACGGTGACGGAGTAATAATACTACCCCATTCAATAATTTCAATTACATATGCATGTCCCAATATGGGCCGACTAAACGGTACAATCACCGCTCATAGTACAGGATCCACAAAATGGTGTCATGTAGGGCGCCGTGATCTGATACTGATGCGGCTGGACTCCGAGTGCAGTACACCGGGCACAACTTTCTATTTTCAAAATGCCTGGGGTTCACACGTGCGCGCCTTCAAAGTCACTGAATTACTTGGAGACTCGAGTTCTTTCCAAGAGCGTTAGTATCGAGAACACATCCGCTTGACAGAAGTTCACGACGCCTACTAATCACGCCTCAGACACTGATGAATTCCTCAGCCTGTACTTTGCCAGACAGTTTCGTGCAATTTTGCAGCGATCAATCAGCTTCTACGTTTTGTTGGAATGTCAAGGTTGATAGTGACTCAACCCTCTCAATTTCTGATAGAACGAGGGCAGACTTGATCCAGGACGCTACCGCAACTGCACAACGGTTCTTGCATTCCGGCCTTCCACGAAGGCGATGCGGAGCACCACTAGTCAATGTATGCTTCTTCGCGCGCAGTGGCTATGATCTCTTTGTGGGGTTCCTCGCTGCCTTGATAAACAGATGGACTGTGTGTCTAAACTTTCTTCTTACCTGCGAATAAAGTCTGATCATTCCAAGCCGACATTGATATCTGACAAGAATAGTCCTGAAGGTGTAATACACCTTGTTCGTGCCTCCGGTTCTCAGTGTCTTTTCGTTGACGCTACTCATCCCGACCTCATCGATCTCGTACAACGCCAAGTCCCAAATCTTCAAATTACTCCTCTACAGAGTGATAATGGGACGACTCTACAACCCCCCGTCACTTACCCTCCCATCCATCAAGACCACGACTTACTAGACCTAGATATGGTCGCGTATAATCTTCATACTTCAGGATCAACAGGTATGCGATATCGTCTCTCCACGTCAATCTAACCTTCAAGATATTGCAGGACACCCTAAACTGATACCAATTACTCACAGACAGTGGTACGACCAAACCATGCGATTGACACCATTTCCGGGCCGTGCAGTGTGTACCCCTATGCCTATGTTTCATGTAAATGCGTCCATTGAGGTCTCATCGGTTTACTCATGCGCATCTGCAGACGGTGGGGCTTACTTGCTTAACCAAGTTCACTATTGGCGCAGGCTGCATACCGGTAGTCATCGAATCTACGCGACCTTGCACAGGAGAATTACTGTGTCATATTCTCAGCCGCTTCAATGGTGCAATTTGTGTTACCCCTCCGTCCCTGCTTGAACAGATCTCCTTGATGGGAGAAGGAGCAATACAAACACTCGGCTCTACACATATGGTTTTGTTCGCTGGCGCACCCCTGCAAGAGCCTGTTGGTAACAGATTAGCAAGTCATGGCGTGAATATCATCTCGGCCTTTGGAACGTTAGTGCCCTCTGCTAACTATCGATGACGTTTTTTTCTGATCTCTGAACACAGCACTGAGACCGGACAATTAACTGTGGCAGATATCAGCTCTGACGATCCCCTCGACTGGCCTTATGTCCGATTCATCGATCCATCTGAGATAACATTGGTGGATGTACCAAATGCCAGTGATCTGCGGCGTTTAGTTGTCAAGGTATTTCTTCTCAAAAGTTTAACCTGGCTTATTTTGACCATACTATCCAGCCAGGCCGTTTTGTGTCTTCTGACCTCGTCAATCATCATAATCCTATTGGCTTCAGCTCTGGAGACCTATGGCGGGAGCATCCAACAAGAAAAGGTATTCTCAATAATTCTCGCGCAATTTACTTCATTAATATGACTGCACAGGGCTTTGGAAACACGCAGGAAGAATGAGTAGTGTGGTTAGTGTAGTTGCTTTCTGAGGGAATGTAGCACGCTAATATCTCTTTTCCAAGACTGTGCTCTGTAATGGAGAGAAGACGGACAACGAACAGCTTGGTAGGGCGTTTCACGGTCTTTTCAAAGGTCAGGTAGCAATTCTGAGCTTGGATATAGAGTCACTTGTGCTCAAGAATTCCTTCGTGGAACGCGCGGTTGTATTTGGCGAAGGGCGTTTGCAGAATGGGCTGCTTGTCCTTCCCAAGGCCATATCCTGGAGCAATGCTGATTTTGCGACATCCTTACAGTCAACCATTCGACACATGAATTCCATTGTTCCAAAGCATTCTCGCGTCGTACAAGCTCTCGTTATCCTTGGAGATCCGAAAAAACCTTTCGTTCTGACAGACAAAGGGACCATCCGACGCCACGAGACACTTGCTCTTTACTCTCAAGAGATCCAGGAAGCATATGCAGCCCTGGACTCTGGGTCTCCTTTTAGACCTCTGCCATTAAAAGGTGATTATAAGGGCGTTCTACTGTACATTCAGGCAATCGCAGCCCGTGTACTTGGGGTGGAGGTTGCTGTTGAAGATGACCTTTTCTCCCGTGGTTGGTATTCTTGCATTTTACATGCCAGCTAGCTCATATCTTTCTAGGCATGGATTCCTTATCAGCAGCGAATTTTACAGCCTACCTAACGCCACTTTGGAAACTCGTTAGGGACACAGAATTACCTCGTAATATCGTCTACAAATATTCATCCATCGATAGTCTGCATCAAGTAATCACTGGGAGAATATCGCACAACAGGCATCGTAATAACGCAGAACACATAGATGCGATCATCAAGAAGTGGACATTTCCGAACCCTGCTCCAGCCAGGCGTTTATCGTACTTGGAACACACATCCGACAATGTAGACGACGATCGCCTGATTGTGCTCCTCACAGGATCAACAGGCACATTCGGTAGCCACATTTTGTCAGAGCTCGTACGGAGGGAAGGAGTCCACGCTGTTTACTGCTTAGACCGCGCGAATCCTCGTTCGTTGGGTGCTCATACTCAGCGAATAAGATACGAAGCTGCGTCAGGCAAAGGAGACACAAAGGTCGAGTCTTGGTCTATGAGTCTCGGAGAAAGCGACTTTGGTTTAGATTCAGAAACTGTTCAGAAGGTCAGTATCTCGAATCTTGGGAATTTTAGCCCTGATAAGTTGCAACGCGTATCAGATCCATAGAGACGTTACCCACATCGTTCATTGCGCATGGGACGTGAATTTCAACCACGAGTTGGAACATTTTCTCGACCCCCATGTCCGTGCCCTACATACGATGCTCGAACTATCTGCTTCTAGCGTTCGCACAAAGGCACCACGCGTCTTTTTCATCTCCAGCGTTTCTGCTGTTGCGAACTACTCGGGGCCCGAACATGCTATCCCTGAAGTTACTTTCAACTCGTCGAGCTTACCACTTGATCAGGGTTATGCGCAATCGAAGTATGTTGCGGAAAGGGTTCTAATTGATGCATCCCGAGCCGCAAATATACCAGTAACGATTGTGCGTGCTGGACAACTTGCTGGCAATACCACGCTAGGCGCATGGAATGTGATGGAACATATTCCTATTTTCATTCAGGCTTGTTTCTCTCTGAAGCTTATGCCCTCTCAGATTCCGGTTCGTCATTCAAATAACCCCCATACCCCACTAATGATCTAATTCTCATTATAGAACTTGTCATGGACGCCGATTGATGTTGCATCAGCCATCTTGGTGGATATCGTACTAAAGGACCCTCACAGTGATGTGATCAACCTTTTGGTGCGGCACATCGATAGTCTCAAAGAACTCACCAGCTCGGATTTCCTACAATGGATGGTTGAGGCATCAGGGAATTCTATAGTTCTCGTATCCAACGAGAAATGGCTCGACTCAGTGCGAAATAGCACAGTGATCTTGAAGGCGAAGCATCTCCTGCCATTCTTCGAACAATGGCTGTCCAATGCAGCTCACTGCAGGCATCGTGTACTCAGCGTACAGGATACGAAGCCTTTGTCTGAAAGCTTTTCTCGAGCACACATAACCCCAGAACTCTTCGAACAGTACGTGAACTTCATTCTCAAGTCAAATAGTTCATCGAGTAGTGTATGAATAATGTACATCGGTCTGGACATCCAAAATTTCGAATTAGAGCCTGTATGAAGTCCGGAAGAGCATTGTAATGTCCATTTACGGCGATTTTTTGGATACTGGAGTTGACAGCACAGCTCATGAGAGCGAATATCGAGTCTAGGCTGACAGACCAGTAAGTACGGGATGGACACATGCACTTGTTTAATTACCGCCAGCTATCTTTTAATGTTACAGCCTGCGCTGATTGAACAGGCAATCGTTTACGGTCGACAAGACCTCCAGGGTGGTCATGCTGGGTAGCTAGGGGGGACGGACATTATGATAGACAGAGAGGTGACGACTATAACAAGACATGATGAGCCAACTAAAGTTGGGCGCCAGACAACATGGTCTATTCTATTCTAATAATGGACAACTGGGCCAATAAAGCTAAGGAGAATAGCTCGGAGTGTACGTACTATATAAGCTGACATCGGCATATAACCAAACAGTGACGGGAAAGAGTATATTTTACATAGTGTCGTCAATGAAAGTTTCATAATTGAAATCATGGATGTCATTATTTGAGGAAAGGGTCCTGATATTGGAGGTATCGCCAATAGCCTGGCAACACGTGCACTGCCGACAACCACACCTGAAAAAATTTGAGCGCAGAGGCGATACGTGGATGAGTTAGGACTGACGTTGTATAGAAGGAATGATGTTTGGTCCGCTGCTCTGTTTCTCAATAATAAGAACCGAACGCCGACCAGCACAGAGAAGCATAGAAGCAGAATGCTGTAAGCCCAAGTCAACTGCCACACGAAGCTGACAGCAATCGACCAAAATGCGAGAAGTGGTAAGATCGAGGCACGACCCAATCGCGGTGACACGATCGGTAAGGTCATCCTGCCGGTCAATCTGTCTCCCTCCTCGTCTTTGAAATCTTGGGTATGTATAGTGGTAGCAAACACCGCTGTGCTTATCGCGACAGACAGACATGCTGCAGCGTCCATGTGCGACGCATCACAGCCTTCAGTATTCATCAGTCAATATGTATCAGACCGGAAAATAAATCACTCGCCTGCGATCAACGTTCCTCCTATTTCAAACGAAGCAAAACCTATAGCAGTTACAATGTTCTTTGTGAGCCAGTGACGGTGTGCTTGTAATTCATTATATAAGATAGTAAACAGCACGAGAGCCACGCTAGAAAATAGCACAGGACCACCGTGTACGATGGATATGATCCAACAAGCTGGGACTAAGCCCCAGCGAAGAATGATGGCATGCCTCAGCGAGATTCGACCGGCTGGCAATGGGCGAATGGGCTTGTTTTTTGCATCTTCGTCGACATCTTGTATTTGATTGGATGTGTCGAACTGCAGGAGATGCAAAAATATCCACCAAACCACTGGAACAATGCGATGTGGGGTGCAAAGGGGAGCT
Organism: Suillus fuscotomentosus; assembly: GCF_016647785.1. Taxonomy (NCBI): domain Eukaryota; kingdom Fungi; phylum Basidiomycota; class Agaricomycetes; order Boletales; family Suillaceae; genus Suillus; species Suillus fuscotomentosus. The sequence continues at coordinate 1,159,157 of NW_024539520.1, forward strand.
GAACTGACACTAAATATTGTCTGCAAGTAGGGTACGATGTGGGATTGATCAGTACTCAACTTCACCACGAATCAATGACCTACGATAGGAATTAACGTAGTTTTGATATCTGACTTGACAAACAGAAATATTGTCAAAAGTATGCCGAATAATGTATCACTTCGTGTGAAAGCGCTGGTGTGCATCGTGGCTAACCGACGGTTCAAGAACAAAACATCGGCGGTGCAGCTCGAAGTAATTGTAGTAGCTACGAGCAGGGCTGTACAACTACGCCTGTTCACTTCTTTAGGCTGATAAGTTGCTAATGGCGACTCACCAATGCCATCATGATTGTGGCAAAACATTTGATTCCTAGGCCTGACCGGTCGACCGATCTACCGATCTGGCCCCCCATCTTGATTGACCGGGATGTACCATATGCAAGATAGCCGACTAGTTCAAGACCCTAGAGCGCAAAATCTTTGGGAGGTTCTGCGCGTCAGCGCCATACTGCCATTCGGTAGGACATATTCATGCTACCAAATGCACCCTGCATGACAGCCAGTGTGAAAGCTCGTCATAAACTTTATGCGACAGGTTGCAAGGGCGCCGCCGGACCAACTTAAACGGATCAACGGTCACTTGAAAAAGCGGAGTGGCAAAGTACCTAGACACAAAAGTGTGAGTATTCCTACGGTAGTAGGCTAGTACGAATATTGTAGCGATGAAATCATTTGACATACCCTCTGACTCAGATAATTAAAGACTGAAGAAAGTGGCACGGCCCGGCGGCGGACCATATGATCATGAATCATGATGCATTCAAGTTAGACCCAGTGAAAACGGGAATGTGTCAAAACAGAAGTAAATATATGCAAAGCTTACTCCGGCGTTCAGACTGACATCGTTCTTGTGTTTCGTTTCGTTTTTTGCACAGGTAAGCTATTCTTGAAGCCTGCTTGCTCGTTTCACGTATTGACTTCATGTTCAGCGAACAAAGATTGCATTCCGGTGTGTATATCGTCAGTATATCATCGATCAACGTGGTACCATCAGAAGCCGATGGCATGATGACGAGAAGGAGAGCACTTATACCGAGGAGTCCATTAGAGTGCGTTACGTCAATTGCAGGGCCTTTATGTATTGCCTTCACTGATGAAGATAGAAAGGAGATGCTCTCCAGATATTGTCATGTAATGGTATATATGTAAGGCTTCTCACCAGTCCTGGGTGGAAACGAGTGGCCGGCCGCAGTTCTACAGTCTGTGCTGATATGAATTTGAAAAAATCACCAGGGAGCTCAGAGATTGGACCGCGGATTTCCCTGTATATTGGCAAAGGTTTCAGCGACTATCCCCATGCTGAAAGTGAGTCAAGTCACGGAGTCAAACAAAGTACTAGTGACCAGGTAACTTTGTCCCTGTCAAGAATATACTCCATGGAGAACAATACAGGACCCCCGGTGTCCTTGCGCGTCTCCCAATTCACGAATGCCCTCGTACCCCCATCAGCCCTCCGTTCCCGCCGGCCACGTTCAAAGAGCGGATATAAACTATTCGCCATATAGGGGCTCCCCAGAACGTTGTTTTGGAAATTTAACTCACAGCATCGCGGCTCAACTTAACAGGTCCTTTTATTCTACTAATAGGTATAAGTGGGATAATTCTACCGAAAGAAGCCACATGGGAAATAAACTCTTACAGAGAAAATAGAGCTTACTTATCAGCTAGACTGTCCATTAGGAACGTATGTACTGATCAAATTAAAAACTTCATCGACAACACTATGGAAACGTCTTTGGGAGCAAAATCGGTGCATTCATATTAAACAAGCGCAGGTGCAAACCGAGACCTGGCGCGTAATATCGGACCATAGCTGTGTTCAAAAGATAATTAATCACCAGATTTTCCAAAGAAAAATCAGATGCAAACCGTTTCAGCACAATAGGGATGGGAATCATCAAGCAGGCAATACAGCCAAGTAAAGTTGAAGCCCATCGTGGATCAAGGGCAGTGTACATCTGCGACGCAAATAACTGCAAGAGAATCATGTACCAACTGCCAGTGTAACAAAAGAGGAGACGTACAGGAAACACTGCGCCTGCAGCACTTCTAAAAACAGTGTTCGCAGCAAGGGCAGATGCAGCGGCAATAAGATAAACGTCTATACAAAACTGAGTAGATGAGGAAAGAAAGAGTTCTCATCGTACCGATGATATAGTTGAATAATGCAAGCTAGAAAGCGCAATCGACTCATTAAGGTATGAAAATTGATATGAAAAAAAGTTCTTACAAAGATCCAAATTGAGGAGAGTCCCATTAAAGCACCTGCCATCATTGGTGCCCAGTATGAAATGGATGGATAAGATGTCCATCTACAAAGAAATGTGAGTTTACAAGACCATTTGGGTAACAATTGGGCTTTACCCAAACCAAAAGAAGGTGATGGCGAATAGGGGCGCCCCAGACATAGCCAGATTAAGACGTATCTCTGGAGAAACCAGTCCTGCTTTGTGCTTATCCATCGCTGCCTCGTACTGAGGGTGAAATATCAAGAGATACTAAGGAAAGTCAGATGAGGGTGAACAGCGAAAAATGCATGACTCACTCCAAAAACGCCCGTTATGCTACCCGCGACCAGAGGTAAGTAAGTCAACCCCAACACCCCTAAGGCAAAGATTAACACAAATTGAGTCTTAAACGTAGCAAAATACCTGGCTGAAAGCCGTGTCCCACCGTAAACACTACAGGATATGCTTCGAACAGTAGGTATACACATCCATAGACGAACTACACGACAGTCAAGTCAAAGTAGATGGAAGAGATGAGAGCTTACACTCATGTAAGCGGTGACTGCGATGAGCATTGGTTCACAAATAAGAATTTTGAAAGGCCTGGTGAGGCTCTCTTCAAGTCGCTTGTGTAGCTGCTTTGCTTGGACTAGCTCCAGAGGAGCATGATATCGGTGATCCCCCGTTTTCAAACGAAGCTGTTCCGCTTTATGCAGAAGGACAATGGGACTGAGTGTACAAAGTCAGCATGATATATATTGGCAATTGTATCAACTAACGCATATGTCTCCGGTAGAGTGAAGTAGATGAACACAAAACACACTGTAGCCTATGGAAAGTTGGTGAATATGCTCGTTCCTCGTTAAGCGACTTACGAATGCGGTGAGAACCCAGAATAACCAAGGCCATGGGGTCCCAGACTGTGCAATGTAGCCTCCAACCAATGGTCCACTAGGAAAAAATTCCATGTAAGTCATTCTTATCAGGTGAATGATGCGCCCGCTTACAAGGCTGGTCCAACAAAAGGTGCAAGAGTAAATAGAGCCAACGCTTTTCCTCGAGTTTTTGCGTCCCAGCTACGAGACTTTTAGCTAGAGCAAGGAGAGGGCTAATCTATACATACATGTCTGATATCAGCGCTCTATTGAGGGCTATTGGTCAAGAAAAGTTGAATCAACAAATTGAGCTCATACCCGCTGTTGGTCAACGGCGCGGCAGCGAACAGACCGCCGAGCAGACGGAATATAATAATGGATGCCGTGTTCTTCGATAGTGCACAACCAACTTGGAAACACTGATGCGTTGTATGTGTCAAATGTCTTAATGCTTAGAGTGCGATCCCCACTTACAGCGTATACCGGAAACGTGACAAGGAATATCAACCTTCTGCCATACTGATAACTTGTCAACAAAACGGTGTTCCGAAATGCAAAGTTGGTATACCTGCTCCGATAGTGGGCCCCAGAAAAGGGGACCAACACAATACCCCGCCACAAAAACTGAGATCGTCAATGCAGCTACCTCTTCAGAGAGCTTAAACTGAGCCATAAGTTGGGTAGCAATGCCAGAAGGAGCCGAGGAAGCAAACGTGCTAAATTACATCATTAATGTCATTTGTCGAGTTGCAGCGTTCAAGAGGAAGAACTCACGCATTAAAGCCCAATAACCCCGCAAAATATGTCAGGTACCAACGTTTCCGTCTGCTCCAGTTCTGAAGTTGGTTGTCGAAAGTTGTTAGAGCTTGCAAGACGAAGTTTTAGATAGACGGCGGTACCTTTGGATTTTCCTTGTCGTCTGGTGCAAATTGTACCAAGTAGGGATCTACCGGCGTGACGTTGTCTTGTGCCATGAATTTGCGAGTTACTCGACGAGTCTAGTTGAGGCTGGGATATGAAAGGTACACCTGCCAGCCGTCAAAAACTAGCGCTGACTGCTGGTGGGTATGAGACACAGAGCAATTTTGAACGATTGAACAGCCCTGGCAGTATTAGTATGGTACTAGTACTATTGTATTTCAATTCACAGCTTCGAAGCAAAAATAATTTGTCATACCACACCTTCTCGAAGAGATCAGCTATACAAAAGGAAACAGTAACACCGCCCCCGGAATGGGAGCGGCCTTTAGTCATGGAGCTTGTGAAATGGGGTACACAACACAACGTTGCCAGTGGGTCACCGGTCATGGCATCTGCATCATGCGGCAATGCATGGATGCAGCGTGCTAATATTATACTTACCTAATTTGTCAAAGGTTTAATCTCTGATAAGTTGTTTACATGTCATAATATTCGTTAAATAACTAAACTACCAAATCTGGCTTTATTTCAACAACATCAACGTACGTCCGAAACTGAGGCCTGACAGCGACCATTGATGGGCCCTGAGGAGGAACAGGAATGATGACCCGCCAGCATTATAACCGTAGTGTCCCACAAGGTCGGTATCCACCGTATGGTCACTGGCTCATCACATCAATGGATCTATCGGCCTATAAGACGCATGATTCAAACACCCCGGGTATCACCTACATCACATGTTGCGCTTTCTGCTCCTTTCCGGACTGGCATTCCAGGGTTTTGTTACAGCGACGCTGTATACTGATCCAACCCAGTTGCCAACGAGGGAGTACGACTTTGTCGTGGTTGGAGGTGACCAGTTTTTCTTTGTTTACTCGTTTTGATGCTAAATTGTTCCGCCCGTTCCGCCGCTCATCATGATATCAGCGGGAACAGCAGGCAGTGTCATTGCAGCTAGGCTATCAGAGAATCCTGCTTTTTCTGTCCTCGTGATAGAAGCTGGTTCAAGGTATGTTTATTTGATAATTAATTTTGTTGTCTTTTACTCACTAATATTTTTCAAGTAACCAAAACATTCTAGCCGCTGAAGTACCATTCTTGGGTTCCTCTCTCTCCCCGAACACCGCTGTTACATGGAATTACACGACCACACCCCAAATCGGTCTCAATAACAGGTCTATACCATATCCAAGAGGATATGTCCTTGGGGGCTCAAGTACAATCAGTAAGTCCGCTATTCTTATAATACAAGAAAGATCTAATAAGGTTTCAGATTTTGAGATATGGACCAGAGGCTCGATAGATGATTATAATCGATTCGCAGATGTGACCTGTGATCCCGGTTGGTCGTGGGATGAAATGTTTCATTACATGAAGAAAGTAAATACCCCCATCTTGCTGACCTGGCTCAATTCTAACTGGCTGGTAGAGCGAACATTTGGTCCCTCCTACGGACAATCGTTCTGTATTCGGAGAGGTGGATCCATCTATACATGGTAAGAAGGGGCCAGTGCAAGTAAGCCTGGGTGGCTTCGTCAGTGGCATGGATCGGCGTGTTATTGACACAACGAGAGAATTGAACTGCGAGTTCCCTTACAACGTAGACATGAATTCAGGCTATCCTCTGGGACTTGGTCAGGCAATACTAGTAACACCAGGAACAACCGCTCATTATTCTTAGGATGGGCGCAGAACTCCGTGAGCTCGAAAGGTTTTCGGAGCAGCTCAGCTACAGCATATTTGACACCTGCGATGGAAAGAGACAACCTGGATGTCCTCATCCAAACTCGCGTCACGAAACTTGTAGCGGTTTCGCAGGAAAATGGCGTTCCGAAATTCGGCCAAGTAGAGGTGGCTCAAACTGCAACAGGTGACTCTAGCATTTTTGCGTCCCGGTTTTCTCAGCTCACATGCCCTCGTAAGGTCCACGGTTGTTGTTCAACGCAACCAAAGAAGTCATTCTATCCGGCGGAACGATCAATACACCCCAGCTTTTACAGCTGAGCGGTGTTGGCGACTCGGCGTTGCTTGCGTCGTTGAATATCACTACCATTCTTAATCTTGAAGACGTTGGCAAGAATCTTTCTGACCATCCTTTCTTGGCCAATCACTGGCTCGTCAATTCCACTTCCACATTCGAAAAAGTTGGTCGAAATGCCACTCTGACTGCTGATCTACTCGCACAATGGAATGCGACTGGCACAGGCCTTTTGTCAGACCCCGGTGCCAACCAAATTGGCTGGAAGCGGCTTCCATCAAACTCAAGTATCTTCCAACAGTATCCTGACCCATCTGCTGGCCCGGCATCTGCTCACTACGAACTTCTGCCCGTCGTAAGTCTCCCTTGTTCATTTCTTTCGTGTAATCTGATGACGTGCGTTATAGAACGGATTCGTGTCATTCGTTGAAAGTACCCCAGCGACAGGGTTTTTTATGTCTGTTGTGACAAACATAGCTTCTCCACTATCTCGTGCGCAATTTTGCGCGTATCGCGTGCTCAGTCACTGATTGATCTCAAGGTGGTTCGGTGACATTGGCGTCGAGCGATCCTTTTGACAATCCAATCATCAATCCTGCATTGCTGGAAAGCCCATTCGACATTTATGTAATGGTGGAAGCCATTAAATCTGCCAAGCGATTCGTCGAGGCGCCCGCATGGAAAGGTTACATTATCCAAGCTCTTGGTGCTCTCAATTCCACTATAGACGAAGACTTAGCAGAGTATGCTCGGAGCTCAACATCTACGGTTTTCCATCCAGTTGGAACCGCTCGAATGACGTCCTACTCTAACCAGGATGGTGTGGTCAACCCAGATTTACTTGTCAAAGGGTCTTCTGGATTGCGAATCGTAGACGCATCTGTTTTAGTGAGTCGCAGCTTGGCATTACGTGATCAATATTACTGACATCTGTTCAGCCGTATATACCGGCTGCCCATCCTCAAGCATGTGTTTATGCCATGGCTGAAAGAGCAGCGGATTTGATCAAAGCTGCATGGTCCTGAGTCTCGGATCGAGCTGGTTGGAAGTATAATGTCCCGTGGACTCATCACGTACATGTTTTCTTGTCTCTTTACGTGCGAGGTTGCAGCCACTTAATCACATACACTTCGATCGGAAGGCTGCGGCTGCCATGAGAATTTTGTGTTTAAAAGTAATCTGACGGTGATGACATCTCAAAATAGGAACACCGAAGTGCCTGTAACACCTACTCGGCATCCGCATGAATTTCCAAGAGCGCAAATACGTCTCCGATGAAATTGGTTTTCGGTATGTGTTATTACGAGCCAGCAGCAACATTTGAGTTTAGCCTAGTCTGCTTTTTCAGGGCATCGTTCAGTTTGACAACTGTAAACTCCGGCTCGGTAGGTATAAAACTGACAAGAAATCAAAGAATTACATGGTATGTTTGATATTGCAGTAGTGCTCATAGGGAGGTTTCGATAGCCTGGGTAGGATACAAGTTTGTTTGCTTCATGTGGATCTCCCCTATCTTTGATGGTTGACTATTCAGATCTGGCATCATGTCGACGCAATTTGTTGAGTGACTTTGGATAAGTTGTTATGCTCACCGAGGCTGTGCTGGTGAGATGAAGGGAGAAGATACGACAGGCTTCTTGACGGTCGCACCATGATCGGTATGTGTCAGATAGATGAAGTATTACTGGCTTGCATTGATGGACTTATGCACACGTGTAGCACAAATTACGAGCAAGGCTGCAAGAGCACTGGCAGTTTTTTGATGCTGTTCAAGTAGTGTCTCGCTTGTGCAAGTGTTTCACCGCCAACATCCAAAAATATATATATTGGCAGATCAAAGCAGTAACGGTATCAACCTTCAATGTTTCAGCGATCCAAGCTGTGATGGTTATATAACCGGCACGAATGCTATCGTCGTACATTCACCAAGTCAGCGTTTCACCCACACTCATTCTCTACCAATATGACCATAGTCTCGAATGATCCCGCTTTGTTGCCGTTCGTCAACGCAGAACGTGTTTATAGCTATTTTGCAGGTTCGCGGAGAGCAATCAGATGTTGAAGCTGCTATCTTAATCTAACCTTGGCTGCGGTTTCACAGTTGCCTCCTTGATGGGGGCGACGTATGATTGGGGTTAGCATGGCCATATTAAAGGACTGTTAATATCTTACAAGTGTTTTCAGCACTTACACTCGGACAAGAGGTACGTCAATGCTACGACTGGAGCAGCCATCTCGCTAAGAATGCTTTTGAAGATTGAATTGGTCTGGGTGAGTAGAGTCTATGTCAGAGAAACAACGATGAAAATCCAAATACACTTAATTACAGAGGCAACCCTGGTCTCTCATGACAATTATGTATCTCGGTGTATGTAGCAGGTTGTTTGTTGCAGACATCATATTGTGCTGACTCAAAAGTATCCTAGGCGCGCTACATTGGACTAATATTTTGGGCTGCGTATGTTCGGAAGGCTAAATAATCGATGTTGTGCTAATGGTCTGTCTCATAATCAGCCCGGCCGTACTGAGTATGTCTCCTTAGTACATTCACTATCTTCGGGTCGTCTGACCAACGACATACAGACAGTGTTCAGACCATCCCGCTAACAGATACAGTGAGTCTTGTGCACAGATGCCTACTATTCCCCTCTAATTAACTGTGGTGCACTGTAGGAGTGGGTGTGGTTCTTTACTAACTTCCTGGTGAGTCACTAATGACTGCCACGCTATACGGCCACAGATGTGAGTCTGTTTGGAGTGTGTACTGCCCGAGGCTGGTCACTGACTGGATTCGTCAGGCTCTCTTATATACGTCGTACGGAGTTCGGGGAGTGCTTTGGCGTTAGCGATGTTGTGCGGTGAGCTTGGCACTTGCGAGACCTCAGTGATATTGACTTGATTGAAACATACTGCAAGTCATCATCGTCACTCGGTTATATGCCATGTATCAACGATCCAGAAGAATTCTGATCTTTCTCGTTGTTACCTTCCTGGCTGTCTACATTTTCACCGGAGTGACAATCGTACTAGCAGCAGTGTATAGTTCAGGAGGTACGCCTAATTGTGGATGAAACTAAAACGGGGCTCATTAATGAATACCAGAGGAACTCATCATCTTCGGCAATCATCAGTGCTCGTATGGCTTTGCGAAAGATGTCACACTTCTGGTTTCCATTGATTGGATAGTCAGCCTCGTATGGGAGGTTCTTGCACTATGTCTCGCAATCTGGATTGCTGTAAAACACTTCCGTGAGTTGCGACTCGGAAATGCAAGAGGGATCATCAGGGACTCTTTCACGGTGTTGATAAAAACTCAGGTGATTTATCTTGCGAGGTAGGTTCGGATTATAATCATGGTTCCTTTTTTCCACTGAAGGGTCGGATATGCTAGTTTTGTTGCTGCTTCTTGCCTCCTCGTTATTCTCGATTTGTTTCCGACACTCTTAACGGTATGTCAATCTTTCACTGACCTCTCTGCATGCAACCATGGTTCATCATTCTCATAGAATCCCTTGGAAGATCAGATTTTTTATGGCTTGCTTGATATTTTTATGGTCGTGCAGAGGTCTGTGCTGGGACCACGCCTGATCCTTAGCATCCGAGAATATCATGCTAAGCTCGCGGTTGATTCCAACACGGCGACTGATATGATCTCAATGGCTTTCCAGGAGCGTGTGCATATATCAACCAGCAGTAGTGTGTAATGCTTGGTGAAGTTGACAGCTGACTGGTTCTCTACAAAGAGCAGGGGAATTTATTCCTGCTTTCGTGATGGTATTGATCTAAGTTATTTGGTGTTCCGAAAGAGGTTTCAAGGAGTCATACTCTGGGTAAAATTTTCGTCGTAGTATTTGGTTATAATAAGTGGTTTACTATACGTGCTCGTTATGTTTGTTTAAACCAATATTCTGAATACCACTGCTGGCACTAGCTGCCCGCCCACACTTGCACCAATCACTGGTCTTCTTTCTGTGCGATGCAATCATTCCTACGATTACTTGGGTGAATGAGAGTGCGATCGAGTGACAGTGCACTGCTTCAGATCCTCAGCAATCTGCCCCCGTAGTGACGTGCATGGCCCGGCTTCAGGCCGTGGGCCAAGCCAAGCCAGGCCAGAATAGGCCAGGCCAAGCCAGGCCAACGTTCTTGGCCTGGCATCCAAAGCCCCACAGGCCGCGGCTCTTGTACTTAGTAAGCACAGTTAGTAACCTAACACCTATTTTTGTTTCTCCAAAGTTTCCGTTGCTGCCCTCGAGCGATTCGCCCGATTCATCCTCTTGCCTCATTCAATATCACATCCTTGTCTTCTCACCTCACTCGCGCCAACTGGCTTACAGAACGAGATATAATAGACATTAAGTAATGTATTGAGTGTGGCACGAATTTGTGGCGACCTAAGGTCTTTTTTTGTATGTTAGATCAAGAAATAGCATATGGATTAGATTCGTGTTTTCATATCGCCTTTGCCCCTATATTCCCTGCAGAAGTCAAAGACTCGGAGGGAAAACGTCCATCTCATCAACTTCGACATAGATTTCCCCTTCACTGGTTCCTCTCCTCCATTGAACACGGCTGAGTTCTGCGTGGTTAAGCAACCATGCAGGATCGACATGGTGAGTTGCAGCCAATGAACGAATGCTCAGCATCGCGCGACAGACGGAGACGACCGTGGTCCCTACTGCCAATCTGGAAATATTTCCCATGAGCTTTCAGTGAACAGCAAGGTTGGTATGACCTTACCCTCCCCCAAGGGCTGGATAGTAGACCTGGAACCGAATTTCAAATTGTCGTTGGCAGCTATGGTCATAGTAAAACCTTACAGATATGTGATCTAGTTCAGTCATAGAAAGGCTGATGATTTCGTACAGCAGCGTTCCTATCATTTGCTTCAGAATCTGACATATAAGAATAATCGAGGTGTACGCACCGGCAGCAAAAGCATACATAAATATCCCTCTGACCAAACATTAGTGACTAGTTTGCGACCGACAAAGGAGCCTACTCTTTTAAGAACCGGTGGATAACCCCATGTTCTTGCAAAGTTCCTGAACTGACTCTAAAGCGATACATGGTTAATGAGAACATGACCGTATGAACGATCAAGGATGGCAAGTAGATTGTGAATAGCACTGGAGGACTGTTCGAATTCGCGGACGAGTTGGTGATCTCGTAAGCACTCTTGACGGCTCTAAAACAGGCGCCACCGACAATTGCAGTTCCTATCATGGAGCCGATGAACACGACGGCCGCAAACCATCTAACCAAGCGCTTCCGATGGAATAGATGCCATACTCGCAGTGTTACGACACCTGTAGACTCGCCGTTAGTAAAGGCAATTGGATACGATAGTTAAGCGGGAGTAAGCCGCGGTGAGAAGGGCTATGTCCGACATAGGGTCTTCGACCCAAAGGACGATAAATAATGAATTTTTAAAAAGGCAATTGGATCGATGAGAAAATGTAAGACAAACATTGGCAGAGCACCATGACCACGAATGCAAGGAGGTAAACCACCAGAAAAAGCTGGCCAGCGCTAGTATTTAATGTGAGCTAGTTTTGCTGGGACCCTGTCAGCTGTACCAACTCACGCCTGTGGAAAGTTGTATGTAAGTCCCCAACGACGATATGCGCAATCTAAAAATACCTACAAGAGAACTGAGGTTCTTGCTATCTGCTATTCGGATATCAGTTTCCAGAGCCAGTACAAGGAATACTCAAGCTGACGGACCAAAAAGGACCAAGCTATAAAATCGATTTCGTCAACAGGTGCAGCCTTACGAGACGGAGTCAAAAACGCACAACACTTGTGTCACAGCGAGGTATCGGATCTGTGAACCTACGATCAATCACAGGAAATAAAATAAAATCTGTTTACGGCATTACACTGAGATATAGTATCCTCGAAGCTGACCATGGCCCAGACCAGAAGAAATTTATCTGAAATGATAACGGCAACTCGAAAGACGAGTCAGATTTATGAATGCAAGGATATTTACCTCTTCAGCGAACGTGATAGCGTGGTCGTATAGCACAAGGGTGAATGATACCAAAGCCAATTCCTTAGATGAAAAGTGGGCCCATAACTGCGTCTGTGTGGACATGACTTCGAGGAGTACTCCGCTGAGTGGGAATTAGGAAATTAGTGCGGGTATACTTCTTATTTGTTAACTCAAGTACAGCATTGATCAGACGACTCGGAAGCTGATGCGCATCTTAATGATATGATATGCTTACTTTGTTTCGACCTGCTCAAATAGGAAATGCGTCACCGGTCAGAGTGTTTCGTGTTTGGGCCTGGCGATATAAAATCAGAATTGCAGTACGACAGTAGCCTTTGTTGGATGACATGGCATGAGACCTGACCTGATGACTTGGGGCGCGCGGCGCGCGGACAATCCAGATGCTGTGCACGGCATTCCTGCACCATTACCGAGTTTTTTTTCCCATCCACATCCTAAGCTGTTCCAGAAATACTCCCCCGCAGACAGCTAGGAGTGGTCAAGACAATGATATGTGGTGAGGTAGTTGAATATTTTAATGGTGTAGAACTTGCTTGAGCTTATTATGTAACCGATAACACTAGTATAAATTTGTTATTCAAATTTGTTATTCCGACGTTAACATCTCATCATATGGTATCTGTACATCAATGCATCAATGCATCATGCTGCACATGCGGACTTACATAAATAGCATGCGTCTGCGATCTGATGACGAATAGAGAACTACACATGTGTGTATTCTTATTGTTGTTCTAGTAATGGTCAGGGCTGTGTTATCTCGACCGCCTCCTTGTTACCATTGGTCCTTGGATCAATATATTAACGTGCACCCAACACCCAAGCCGGCAGGGCCAGGTTGAGTTCACCCGTTAACCGAGAGGTTAGCAGACTGCCACTAGCTATCGAGTGATCGGAATGGCACATGGTCGCTTAAGCGCCTACTTCCAGTCGTGACTATATTTAGACCACGTCGCAACTCTTGGTTTACCACGCAATGTCGGAAGAATCTTGACAAAAAGGGTATCAAGACACGTTGAAGACACGAGGTTTTGACCACTTGACGATTCACGAAGTGACACGGTAGGGGATGGTATGACAAAAAGTAGACGTGAGCAATGATTCTGAACGTAAGTTGATTATATAGCTGTGCAGCCTGTGCTTGGACGCTTAAACTGAGCTTACTTCCAAGTTGAGATCTGAGATAGGTCTACAGACTCGGCATATTGAAAATCCAGTGGGATACTGCTGGAAGCTCCGAGTCGACGCCGAGGCGGCAGTTCCCATTACCAATCTCGTCAATTGGCTGGCTTCCTTGGCAATATAAATTGTGGACTCGCACTTGCCAACACTTACTTCGGAGTCCGAGTCAGCACAATCATGGCAGACGCTGTAATACAACTGTAAGTAGTGCGAATCCTTCTCTCATGTACTAACTTTTCTACTCACAGATTATAGAACAGGTCCTTTGGTGAGCTTATTCGGGTGACTTGAAGGTTATCAAGCCTCATGAACTTGTAGGTACTAGGGTATCAGTTTAATTGGGGCCTCTATGGTGTTTTGGCAACTCAGCTTTGTGAGTAACAATTAATATTGTTAACATTGTCGCAAATTCCTAATTTGGGTTTAAGTGCCTTGTCACGCATTTCAATATTCAAAGACCGAGCGTAGATTGAAAGTCCTTTCAATAATAGAGTCACGATTGCAATCACACTGTAACGACGGTTGCAATTACGATGGCAATTGCCGTTGCAACACGTGGCAATCAATCTTAGTCATTGTAATGAGTGATTTGGCTGGAAAGCCGCATGGCGTTGAAATCGATTGCAATGTCAAGTAGCAGCTTGTAATGCGAAATGAAGACCTGAAATCTTGGTTTTGATATTTTAATAGAGATCTTGAATTGTCATATTCTACCATAATTACAAGACAAGTATGAGCGGATACTCAATGGAAACCCTCTGAAGCCAAATCCCCCACTCCCTAATATACCCTGCATCTTTCCCTTGAATGAATGGGGCGCTTGTCCATCATTTCTGGATCCTTCTGTTGCTGCCGATACCTCTCACTAACCTTCTCCCTTCATCTAATAGGTCGCCATACATCATCCGGTCCAACCCTGCCCTTGTGCGGGAGATATTTGGTGACGAACAAGAGACCACCAAGCAAAGTGTGCTAGCCGCTGCCAAATGGCGATCGATGATGGGGCCTGACATGGGTAAAGGGCGCTTGGGTGGAACCGAGAGGTGGCATGCTGGTTGGGCGCTATGGGTATCCCGCAGGCATTTGGCAGTGGTCTAGGGAGTGGCGCCTTGCGTGTGGGTGGGGTGTGGCATGGGAAGGGTAACGGTTTGGTGGTCGCTGTGCGATGTGAGAAGACCTTGACAGTAATAAGCTTCAGCACACCAAATTAGATATTCTACATACCAGTAGTAGCGCGGACACCATTGGGAATTGGGCCACGACGGTGCAGTCTGGGTTGGCATTAAAACATTAGCGAAAAGTATCAAGTATCAATATAATAAAAAGACTGACCTGTAACTGCGATTATTCGTTGGACACACTGTCAATGGATGGTTCAGAATGTCTGTACCATTGACCAACGAAAGGCATAAGGTCACTAGACAATGAGAACTTTTCAATAATTGTCGCCCCAAAAAAAGACTGCACACCGTTTGCCATGTGCTCGACGTCAAATCACTGGTAACATTGACTTGTGTGGAGGTTATTAATGGAGGGGAAGAGGGATTCAGTCAAGAGAGGAATCGACGGAAAGTCCGAGCAGAGCGACGACAAGTCTAAGTCTAAGCGACGTTACAGTCACACTGACAATGTGGTTGTTGTAAGAGATGTAAACCGGTGTGAAAACTTTACAATGAATAATAAATGATTGTTATGTAAGCATCACTTACCCGCGATTCAGATCAAGCAGCTGTAGGATAATCTGTGACTCGGATTCCTCAATTTTATCCCCAAGAATGTCGGCGGACGACTCCCAGAAATCAAAATATGTATCTGGTTTAGTTGGTACGTTCAAACTTTACTCAGCTCCCCTCTCCTGGCTATATTACAATCTCTGATGATTCAGACACAACCATCTCCCATGCCCACCCCCCTGACGTTTGGTTCGAGCAATCAGCCCCCGCATTGCAACGTTATGCCCATGAAAGGGTTTGTTCACGAGGTTCTTCGTTGTTCTCGCACGTCAGGCAGCGTTCTACAGACAGCGCTCTGTTATCTGGATGCAATCTGCGCCAAGGTCCCAGAGTTGGTCTCACAGGAGAAGGGTCGCCTGGGTCCACTTGCGAAAAGGAATCAGCTGAACGTATTGTCCAGGGTGAGGTATCCACATCAATCCTATTGCACTTAAGGCTGACTCTATTTGTATCCATGCAGCAACCGCGAAATGGTTCATGGAGACTAGCCTTATTGTTTCACCAATATCTTGCACTGTCATGGCTCGCCTCTGGTGGCAAGGCCTCGTGTGTGTGTCAGGCGGCACGCCACACTACCCGCACAAACCTTCTATTGCGAAGACTCTTGTTTGGCGACAATTTTGTTTGCCATTGAGACTAGGAATGGTTAGCAGTCCGAACAGCTCCAAGATCAGTCCACCCGCTCTTTTGAGCTGCAGAATGACAAGATGTGTATTGACGCTGAGTGATTTGACAGAGAACAGCAAGGGTATTAGCTAGCTATCATGTATTATATCACTTAGACTTTACGAGAACGTCCACGACGAGTAGGACCCTGCGTCGCTACAACCTTCCTCCCCCTAGTATTCTTGGCCTTTGCTTGTCCTCCACCCGATTCCGTCCTATCATCATCAGCTTCATCTGCATTGTTAGCTACTGCATTGACACTTGTATTCGAATCATTAGCGCGAATGACAGCCCTAGATACTGATTCGTCTGGATGTGTGACTGGCTGAGTGACGAGATTTGAACCTTCAGGTCCAGGCGCCAATGAAGGAGCTGGTAAGGCTGATATTGCCGAGGGTAATACTGAGAGTGCCGACAAGACCGGTGGAGTCACTGGAGTGTCTTCTTCGCTATCAGTGTCCATGTCAAGTGCTAGCATGGCGCGGTTGATCTCCTCTGAAAAATCTTCGGCACCAGCAGGATCCATCGATGTAGACAACTTTGCAGCACCGAAAACGTAGCGATTGATGTTAGTCACGATGGTTTTGATACGTTTTGTCTCCCACTTCGTAATTAGCAACTTCTTGTATTGAAAGAAGAGGTCCTTGTAGTTGATAGTTGACGACTTGCCAACTCCCGAACCTGGAAACTCTGTGTCTGGCGAGAGCAGAAAAATGACCTGTGTTGCAGTAGTGTATGAGTAGTAGAACGATTCAATGTCATCAAAATGACTTACAATAACCGCAGCCCATGCAATGGACCCTGGTGTGACTTGTTGCAAACTCCACTTCCGAGCGTTAGTCTTCGATCCACCACAAGGCTCTTGATGAAGCGAGGTGACGCCATAGAGTGAGGCCCTCAGGATCTAGATATGCCAGTATCAGTAGAGTACTAGTGAGCAGCAGGACAATTATGAGAGAATGATAGCGCACCTTTGCAAAAAGTGTCCAGTTGCCGAAAACGGTCTTGAGGGTTGTGTCTTCTTGGAGACTTGGGAACAAGAGAGGCGGAAAAATCTTGTAAGTCTGAGTCTTGCCGGAAACTCCAAACATCTTCTGAATGTCGACAATCGCAGCTCTGTCATAACTGGCATTGGCAAAGTATTTTCCCGGAAGCTCGAATATGTCTCCAGCAACGCCACGCAATTTCTTGATTTCGTTAGAACGAGCATCGGCGATGCACTTATTTACCTGTAACAACCAAATACATTAGGTAGTGGCTAGAATGAAAAGCAAAATTGACATACGAGGTCTTTGAAGTACTCGCTACCCATTACCGTTTCATGGATGCGTTCAGGGAAATGTGCATAGAGTTCATCTAAGAAAGCAGACTCTTGAGTTGCCGACGTCTTGTAACGATCAGCACTATTAAAAGGTGTAGGTGAATCGGGGCGCTTCTTGATGAGAAGCTCGCTGTCTGGGAACATCTCCACTGTCATGCCATATTTGCGGGCATACAACGAGATAGTTTGCTCATGGGCGACGAGGGCATCCGGTGCTTCTACACGCCGTTTCCGTTTAGGCTTCTCGGAAACCAGAACCTTATTTTTCTCCTTAAGGGCACGATTGTCTGCACGCAGCTGCTGAACCTCAAGCTGCAGCGCTTTGAGTGCCTGTATTGAGGAGAGTGTACGTTAGACAGCGTTATGCGATGAAGACGGTGGCTACATACTTCCATTAACTCTCCCTTGGAGGCATTAGGCCCTGGGATGTTATTCGAGACCTGGTCCGTATTGCCTTCGTCCCAGTCGCTATCTGAATCATCATCTGACACCCGCGCTGAGAGATGAGACATGTTCTAGATGCTCGATGGTAAGGTGACGGAGAAAACAGTGTGAATGTCACCCTAATATATAGGATGAGATGTACTGCTTACCTCGTGTATACTAGACGTAACATTACTGCGAGTGACGACATTGATTCAGTCTTGCGCGTAATAATACCAGTGAACTAATGAGAGGCACGTAAACAAAAACACGACTGAAGGCCACATGTTGATGGAAGAGCGACCTACCCTAGTCATTCTCTCTCACACATCGGCACGTCAATGCCAAGGAACCTATTGGAGTTAAAGCAATTGCAGCATTCATGGCGGCGTTAGAGGTCTATGACAAGCAAGGTCAGATCAAGACGTAAAAAACATTATAACAGAGGTCACAAACAACGCGACATCTGAAACACGCTGTTCCAATGCTGCTGTCATAGATTGCACGAAGTCTGTATGAGGTGAGTTGGTAGATCAGATAGACTGGGATCGAATTGCCCGGTTTCATTTGTGGGGTATTCATAGGCATGGAGGGGAAGTTGGGTGGTATGATAGGAGGGTTGGACTGAGGGTCATGAAAAGACGGGGCAGAGGGAGGGACACGCTGGGTGGAGGTAAGACCGAATTGCTGCTGAATCTGTTGTGGTTGCCAACGCCCGGGGGATTCGAAGCCGGAGGTACTGAAGGTGTCCCGTTCGGAGCAGGAGACTGCATGATACTTGAGTTGATGGTATTGGGAGTCGGGTGGCCTGGAGCAGCAGGAGCGTTGTGAGGTGACCCTTCTGGTATACCTGAAGGGTTATTGATCATGATGGGTTTGACATCCTTCTGATCTTTCATGGGACCACCCATAGCTGGTGACGCAGGTGGCGCCATGCCGCCCATAGGTTTGGCTTGAGCCAAGTTCTGGCCGATTCGATTGTTCTGGGGACCAGCAAACTGTTGTTGACCTTGCACAGGATGGAAACCTTGCTCAGAAGCACCGGGAGCGGCTGCCGCTAATAGGTTCTTTGTCGTTGCGGTCATACTCTGTCGGTACTGCAAGGCCTTCAGAACAGTTGAGGGGCAGCCAAGGGCTGCAACAAAATCGACGACTTACTGCATGAAGATAGCCTAGTATAATTAGACCATTAGTGAGACAACGAGCGAAGAAAATGAGAGGCTTACCAGGCATAGAGAGAGGAAGCCGACTTGAAGGGATACAATCAAATGCGTATTGGATGCCCTGCTGCAAGATGTAGCTCCTTTACACGAATGAACATGTCAGAGTCGACAGTGTCGACGACAAGGTAATCGGTACTGCCATCCGGCACAAGGAGAGCTCCGCGAATGATTGACCTCACTGAGAAAAACTCGGCTTGCGCTCGGGGTCTTGCTCGAACACGATAGATATTGAGGTGTTTGTCCTTTCGGAGCCGTACACCAGTGGGAGCGTCAAAAGGATGGATTAGAGCTAGAGAGAGCGTGATATCCCCAACTATACATTCAAACAGAAAGAGAAGGCGACCAAATATCACTTTGGCTTCTGTCTGAATGAAAACACAATCAAAACGCGCAGCATTGAAAAACTTGGGACTGCATCTAAGGTAGTCGGTGTGTAGTCGCCAATCCACCAAGGACTCGTAGTTAACCTTCAAAAAACGGCACTCAGTGATCTGTTTAACGATATTAGTGTAGCGAAACATAGAGCCGAACTGAACATGACCAACCTTATCACTTGCTTTGAATTGTACCCGCTTTCCACCTGGTAAAGGGAGCCGAATAACTTGAAGAAAGTCAGTCAAGAAATTATTGAGCTTGACCCGAAAATTAGTGAACGCGGCATCCTCCTTATGAGCATCCTCGATCAACTCAAAGGTCTGCGCAGCTTGCCTCGACCCAAGTCTTACATGAGGCGCATTTGCATCCGGCGAGACCAGATCATCCACATCTCCTAAATCCTCCAGGTCACCCGAATCTTCGCTGCCTCCGGACTCATACTCGTCTAGGTCTGATATGTGGCGGCGAATGCTCTCCGCAACCACTTGCCAATGGTTTATGCGGAGTATCTGCAATGAAATTGGTATCAAAATGATAGTTAGAGTGAAAAGAACGTCACCTGAGGCGCCACATCCCTGAAATTAGTGCGCAATAAGTACGAGTCTTTCAGCGACCCATGCATCCTTTCATTCGGCTTTGTATTGTAGTTACGTGTCGCACCTTTTGCTTCGATATTGTCAAAAATGTGCACACTCATGTGCAGTTTGGGGAAGTTCCAGTTTTTGTCGCTCTCATCAGCGCTTTTCTCTATATATTGCTATCATAGGCTTAATCAGTGGATAATTGTCTGAGTGAACTGAGGTAGACACACCTGAAGATAAGTCGAGAATGCCTGCACTGCATGTCGGCCGGCACTGATAGTCTCAGTGGTGTGAACTTCAAGCGCCGCATATGCGTCAACTTCGAGAAAGTGCCGAATGCAACGGAGTAGGAGATAGCCGAGTGGACTGTCGTCCTCCGTCAAAATCGCGTGCGCAGCATATACCACCATCTGAAAGAGTGTCAATGGCAATGAAGTAATAGTTTAAATCAAAAACACACCTTTGATATGTCCTCGTAGACACTGCCATCAGCGAAAGAGATGCTCATAACGTGAGCTAAGTGCTTCAAGTTTCGCCAGCGCGGGAATGCTTCGTAGCTAGTAGTTAAATGGGTCAATTCAAAACAATGTTACAGCGCTTGAGTCACAAACTGACTTTTTGTCCATTTGTGCTACTTTCACTCGTCCCAAACCGACAACGATTTTCTGAAGTTCGGCCCAGAGGTGGTCACGATACAGACCACCATTGAAGTGGAGTCGGTCCCATGACAACGCATCATGTACATCAGTATGCATCATGGCCGCAAAGGCATTCTGTAGCTTTGATTAGTTAGAACGAACTTACAACAGAGAAAACATTACCATGATGTCACGAAGGCCATACTCTTTCAGTTTCTCCTCTTTCTCCTCAGCAGTCGCCTCAGCTCGTGCAGCCTTCACCACTTCCTGCGACTGGGTAGCCGTTCGAGGAGGATAACACTTTAATGTATTCAAAAGCTCGTCGTGGGGAACGAGACACACTGGACATGGCCAAAGGCATTTTATCCCTCGGATTAGCGACATAATACATCTTAAATAGTTAATGATATTCATTAGCGATTCAGATTAACATCGAAGTGTGATATTACTCACTGTTCCTCGTAGTCTGCAGATAAAATTAGGATAATAGGAAAGAACCACCGCGGAACGTTGTCAGGGCAATCAAACCACTGTCCAGTATGAGACTTTGATGCGAGCGAAGATAGGATCTTTGAGAATGATTCATGCCAAACGGCATTCTTGAAGTTGACCCAGCTGGGCTTGCCAGCTTGGTCTCTGTCCTCCTTCACCTGCGTCAGAGTATAAGTCCCAACCGCAGATATATCAATATTACTGTGTCATACAATCGGAAGCCATCCAACTACATAGCCGCTACCCACACCCTGTCCGTTACGAATGTTCGCGGGGAGATTTGCTAGACGTGCAACAACAGGATACCCTCTTGCGGTACCAAATGACGACAACCTTGTCTTGTCCGCATACAAAATGAAAGCTAAGGGCTTGCCGCCCGGTGGTAGCTGTGACTACAAAGCAAAGTAAGGCGATCAAAATTGACAGTGAGATTAAGTACCTACTTGAACATTCCAAAAGGTTTCGGCAGTGAAAGGTTCGTCTATGAAACGTACGAAGGTCTTGCCATCAAATTTCGAGAAGCGCTGCGCATCAAAAACCATGTGTGGGAACAAGCGAGGATCACGGAGAAGATCTGCCGCCCACTCCCAGAGATCCCGGTAGTATAGCTCGAATTGTCGAATTGAATCATCGTATGGTACAGATATTACATCATGAGTAAACTAAACTTAGTTGTTAGACAATGAATATCAGAATGAACGAAGGAAAAAAACCCCAGTAGTGCGATGGGAGACGGCTTCCCACCTTTCGCGGATGTCTTTGTGGTTCTTGAACGTAAATTTTTCCGATTGAGAAGCGCACCTGTTACACAACGTAATGAGACGATCAGTTTGATCATTGTTGAGACAGGCCTCCAGAGCAAGTTCGGCTATCTCGAACTCCAAGCGTGACTTAAATGGAGCCCAGGGACGTTTATGAGGTGGGGCAGAAGACGTTGGTGGACGGCGTTTGAAATCGTTGAAGCCGTGTACTTCTGGTGTGATCCCGCTGCTAGGATGGTGCTCGAGCTTGATGTCATCGACCTGGAACATGGGTTCCACGCGTTCAGGGACATCGGCATCGAGAAACGAGGGAAGATCTAGTAAAGTTTCGATAATGAATGTAAAAGCACATAATTTGAGCTCACCTTGGTATTCCGCACCATCCAGATCATTCCAAGTACCTGCAGGTGAGGTATTGCATTGCCCTGTTTCAACTTGAATGTATCAATTTAAAATCAGACTAACAGGCACTTACCTCCCTGTCTCGACACTGTATCAATGTGATCTCCCATCGTCCGTTGCAGATTCGAAGGACCCGCTAGCAAAATTAGACGTTGTAAACAACGAGAAATTGTGCGTACCTGTGTCTCTTCGAATAGAATCAACGAAATGTTGATTCTGCCGTTGTTTTTCGGCTTTCTTCTCGCAAGCCTTGCGGTGGGTGGTGTAGCCACGAGGTTTGATGTCCTGTTGACACAAGTCGCAATATCTTGTCCTCTCAGGGCCCATTTTGTGGATGGTTTGTGTGCTGGGAGAGATTTGGATGGAAAGAATAGGAGAGAACACTCAAAATGCTGCGAGGGGGGGAATTCGAGAATCGAGACAAATATCAATCATCTTGCATGCGTATTGCAACCGCTTGAAACCCCGCCATCAATCTTACAACATGGTTTGTAATCGTCATTGTAACACGATGTAAACGGTACCTGATTACAACCGACTTAGGAAATTTGCGACAATATACCTTGTGACGGAATTGTAACTCTGTACAAGACACCTATCACCAAGCAGGTTTTCAGGACAATCGATTGATCAAGCCCATCGTATACGGACTTTTCGTCCTTGAAACTTTACAGCTCATTATGGCGACCCACGACTCTTTTCACACTCTTGCATTGGGATGGGGAAATGATGGAGATTTGTTGGACGTTTGGCTCTCTTGGTTTGATCTTCCCGTTCTAACGGGCATCAGTGCGTTTTCTCTGACCTCTACCAAACGAGAGAGACCGTATACTCATGTGTGACATCTTACGTATAGCCAGCGCTACGATCCAATGTTTCTATGCGTGGCGCCTCTACATCCTCAGCAAGTCACTTGTGTTAGCAATAACGATCGCAGCTGTGAGACGAAGTCAAATATGTCTCGTTAAATACTGACTGCCTCCGAACCAGATCGCATTAGTGCAGGGCTCCGCAGCAATGGCTGAAGGTATCCAAATATTCATATCACAGAACGTGCCAGGAACCCAGGATGACACCTTCAAAACGACCGCAGTATGTGTTCTCACTATGCTAGGAGGTTATATGCTTACTCGTCTGCAGGTGTGGCTTGGGGGAACTGCCTTGTGCGATATCATAATTTGCTGCGCCATGTTCTATTTTGTAAGTTCATAATACATCTCAAGTGCTATATGTGACTTTGCCGAAAGCTCTCAAAAAGTCGCACTGGGTTTCGTGCCACGGACTCGCTGCTCAACAAGTTGATTAGGATTACTATAGAAACTGGTATGCTCACTGGTGTGTATACAACATTTTTTTCATGTCTGTATTACTCACCGCTGACGATATAGCCATAATTGCTATTATCGAGCTCATCCTGTTTTTGACATTCAAGCATAATTTCTACCATGTGGTACCAGCATTTATGCTTTCGAAATTGTACAGCAATTCCTTCCTTGTTCTTCTTAATAGCCGCAAAAGCACTAGTAAACAGTCAACAACCTCGGACACCTTTCATTCACTGCCGGAGTTTTCCACCTCAAGGGAGGCTAATAGGACTGGCGCAATGAAAGTAGACCTCGCTCACCGGACCTCCTCAGACGATATTGGAATGGTTAGCTTCTCAGAGACCGAAGTACGAACTCCAAATTGCCTTCCCCCCGCACTAACTCACGCATTTCTATAGAATCTCAATAAGCAGGGAAACCTACCTCATGATCGCGTGCTCTGCGATGTGTAACATGCGATCAAACATACGACACCTAAATTGATATCTGGTCCTTTCCAGTCCGTTACAATATTACTTGAAACGAATGATACAGAGATCCGTGCATGGCTTATAGTACTGGCATCACCATTTCGTATCGCTTTCGTTGTTTATTTGGTCGTTGTGACAATGCGTTTGTATTACGTGGGTTGTTTTTGGTGTATCTTTGACCTAAATTATGGCCTGCATCAAGGTCTGATTTGCGAAAATACGCGTGATATTCGCTTCACGTCCACAGTTTTAAAAATAAGTGCGTTATTTTATTTTATTGGACAAATCCTATGGTATCAGCTCTACACGGCACACAAAGATCGTTAGCATCGTCGGAGACAACAGGCCTGAGTGCAATGCGTTCATCGAAAAACCTGCTATCTCCATGAGCATCGGCAGCAGTGCTTCCGCATCGCTGGCTCGGCCCACGGAGCGTATAGGCTAATCCAAGGTTGAGGAGGCACCTCCAAATCAATGGTCGCCTCATGCGTACTTCTCGCTCTTTGCCCCGGTCATCGGGCTATAATGTCACAAGGGTGCAACGGGCAGTATGACCCGTGTTCTAATATACAGGGCACGCGTAAGGGTTTGCTCTTCGAAATATCATCATTCGGCAGAAAGGCACAGGGGCCGTTTGAGTCGGTTGGATAACAGAGGCCCGATTCCTTTCAGGGAATTTGGTAGATGTTAGCAAGGCGGCCTCGTCCCAATGCAGTTATGTGGCTCAAGGAAAGGTGATTGGATCATAGCAGGTAAGATATTGCATATATCGTATTTTGAAGCCGGGCTGACTGTATAATCGGATCATATCTAGCTAATTGACAGATTGCTGAGTTAGATTATATGTACAGCAAATGAAAGAAACTCACAAGCACAATTTCGTAGTATTATTAGCGTTTCCAGTGCGGTGATGATGGCCTGTAAATAAGGATTGGGGCTTCATGCTGAGGGTGTCCAATGTCCAGACGAATCCGCTCTCTGGAATCGTCTGGAAGGACCATCCAAAGACTACCCCGAGTTACTTGGATTGATCAGTCTACGCGTTATCCCCAGAGAGGATCATGATGAAGGTTGGCGCTGTCAGAAAAAAAGGGTTAGGCTCCAAGGTCCTAGAAATGGCGACTCTGCTGTCAGATTTTCTGATTATCGAACGATAAGTACCACGGATACCAAGCAACTTCCGGGGCAATTGATGATCAACCACCACTCTGCTGGACAAAGTTTGATCGTACATTGTATTTAGCTGGCTGTGCAGCGCGTCGCTTACGTAATACGCCTTTTCCATCTCAACCTCGAGAATCGTCACCGATCCTCACAGTCACTGTACTCTTCCTTTCCTTGATATGGGTATGTCTGTCTGGTAAAGTTTATATATATGCTCACATTTCTCCAATTCATAGGAATCCCCAAGGTTCGCGCTTCTTCTATCTGTGAAATATGTACTCAAGGGAGCTGAACGTCCTGCGTGTTGCAGTTTTTCCGTTATATCTCGTGAGCCAGTCGTCCATTATTCGACCACAGAAGCTGATTTCTCGGTAGTGAGCGGTATCCGCTTACCTCGCAGCTG
The DNA here is from genome assembly GCF_016647785.1 of Suillus fuscotomentosus. Taxonomy (NCBI): domain Eukaryota; kingdom Fungi; phylum Basidiomycota; class Agaricomycetes; order Boletales; family Suillaceae; genus Suillus; species Suillus fuscotomentosus. The sequence continues at coordinate 1,184,378 of NW_024539520.1, forward strand.
ATCGAGGAGAACAAGATTCCAGAATTTGGTGAGTCATCAGACCCACTCAGTATTCTTGCGCTGAAGTCTTCGAATAGATAATCTCTATCTTGATTTCAATGGAATCATTCATAACTGTAAGTAGTCCCTGGAGATACGTTGTAGACTGGCGTTCAAATTTCATTCTAGGCTCGCATCCGAATGATGAAGATGCGCACTTCAGGATGTCCGAAGAGCAAATATTCACGGCAATATTCGCATATGTGGACTTGCTATTCGGTAAGATAAAGCCAAAGAAACTTTTTTTCATGGCAGTGGATGGCGTGGCTCCTCGAGCAAAAATGAACCAGCAACGAAGTCGACGGTTTCGCACTGCCAAGGAAGCGAAGGAAGTCAGAGAGAAGGCAGAGTCGAAAGGAGAAAAATTACCAGAAGAGAAAGCGTTTGATAGTAATTGCATTACGCCAGGTGCGTTCTAGGTTGTTTCATATAGCATCATGTTGTTTATTCCGTCTTAGGTACTCCTTTCATGGTCAGGCTATCCGCACAGCTACGATATTTTGTCAACAAGAAGATTACCGAAGATGCTAATTGGCGTGGCGTGCAAGTTGTATTGTCCGGTCACGAAGTGCCGGGTGAAGGTGAACACAAGATTATGGAATACATTCGACTATCGAGAGCCCAACCTGATTATAACCCGAACGTGCGACATTGCTTGTACGGTCTTGATGCCGACCTCATCATGCTTGGCCTTCTGAGTCATGATCCACACTTCTGTCTCTTGCGAGAGGAAGTAAAGTTCGGGCCTGCTGCGAAGAAGAAGGGTAACATCAGGTATTTCGTAGTTTTCGTGCATAGGCAGATTAACTGAACGCCAGCGCAAGCCTGGAGAACCTCAACTTCTACCTTCTACATCTCTCGTTAATGCGTGAATACCTGGACCTTGAGTTTCGTGATATAGAAGACACTCTCGCATTTGCTTACAGCCTAGAGCGAGTGATCGATGACTTCATTCTACTGGCAGTCTTCGTCGGAAATGATTTCCTACCCAATCTTCCGGACTTGCACATTCACGAGAACGGACTGGAGCGCCTGTTCGATGTGTACAAGAAGGTTTTACCGTCGCTGGGTAAGTCCTGAACTTCGTTATGTCGCGCATTGGCTCACCGTTTCAGATGGTTATATAAATGAGGGCGGGGTCATTAATCCCAAGCGACTGCAGGTTGTCCTGGACGAAATGACTATATGGGAGCGAGAGATCTACGAGAAAGAATACGCGGATTCGAATTGGTTCAAGGGAAAGCGGAGCAAACACGTCCAAGAAATGGAACTTGCGCGCAAGCGTGCTAAGCTTGGTACAGTTCTCTACTCTTCGTGTTGACAACCAATAATTAATTTATGTTAGTTCTTACGCGCCCTCAACGAGACATTTTCGATCAAGTACAACAGTTTGTCTTGCAAAATCGCAGGAAATCGACGCAGCACCGAACTACAACCCTAACAATGCCCAATACGTTTCCCGCCCGGGAACGGAAGTTCATCAGTACCCTGGCGGAGGAGTTGCATCTGTCTGTTACTTGGGATGAGTACGATGAGGAGGACCAGAATCTCGTCACGTGGCGAATTCCCGGAGTTTCAGACGAACCCTCAGCAGAACCTGATGTCGAGCGATCTAACGGAGATGAAAATACTGAGGATGAGTGGGAAGACGTGGACGAGGAAGATGAAGAAGGCAGGGCTGCAGTGGATCGAGTGTTGAAGAAATTCGACAAGGCACCTGTGATGGATGATGATGAAGGTGGGGGTTTCGACGCTCGACATGAACAGTCTCTCAATGAAAAAATGGCGGAATGGAAGAGAGGATATTACAAGGTGCGTTCCCGCACCACATGCCGGTCTTTAGACCAACCGTTTGCACCATAGGAGAAACTTGAAATCTCCTTTGACGACCCCGAAGATATGCACGACTTGATATACCGCTATGTAGAGGGCCTACAATGGGTTATGCACTACTATTACAGCGGGATCGCCTCATGGGGTTGGTTTTACAATTACCATTACGCACCACGGATATCTGGTACTTTTTGCAGTCTCTGTCCTCATTGCACTACATTCACGATTTCCCCAAGATTTACGCGGCCTTGGCGACATGTCGTTCGCATTCGAGCTGGGTAAACCTTTCCATCCTTTCGAACAACTGATGGGCGTCCTCCCGTCCGCAAGCAAGGATCACATTCCGTTGGCATATCAAGTATGTTCAGTGGCCCCGTGTCGTGCGTTAGACTAATCACTCATAGGATCTAATGTACGATCCAAATTCACCAATATTGGATTTCTACCCACTCGAATTCGAGCAAGACCTAAATGGGAAGAAGCAAGAATGGGAAGCGATCGTTAAGATTCCCTTCATTGATGAGCAGCGGCTGTTACGAGCAATGCATTGTGAGTGGCAAGTTCCGCTTGTTGGTTGTAGTTCGTCATCGCTCCATGTGTCCAGCCCGAGAACATAGGTTGACTCCAGAAGAACGTCGCCGCAATGACTTTGGAACCAGCACTAAATTTTTCTTCAATCCTGGAGAACCCACAGTCTACCCTTCATCGTTGCCAGACTTCTTCCCTCCCATATATCGTTGCACGTGCAAGACGGAATCTTTCGATTTACCAACTCTTGACGGACTCCATCTCGTGCCTGGACTATGTGAAGGTGTATGCCTCGGTGCGGAGGCCCTCGCTGGATTCCCCTCGCTGGATACATTACCCCATACAGCGCAACTAGGATTTCATGGTGTCAATGTACACAATTCCGAAAGCCGCAATAAGTCAATGGTAGTTCACATCCAAAATCCTCACGAAAACCGCAAGGTAGAGGACATTGCCAAGGAAATGGTTGGCAAACGCACTTTCATCGGTTGGCCCTTTTTGCAAGAGGGACTAGTCACCGCCGTGTCCGATTCATTGTTCAAATACGAGAAGTTGGTACTCGTACCTGGCACCCCGGAAAAGGTTGTATCAAATCCGCATTCCCACCAGGGCTTAAGCCATTGGAGAGGCAAAGCTGAGCGGATTGAGTCGATATATTCAAAGAAATGTGGAGTGATCACTGGTGACGTCGATGTCCTAGTGCACGTCCGTCCGCTAAAAGGTGTGTGCTGGTATTTTATGCACGTTCGTTTTTACACATTCGTGCAGGTTTGAAACGCTTGGAATCAGGCGCATTAGTTAAGGACTACGAAGGACCCGAAAAAGAACTCGAACAAGCCGTCCAGATGGTCATTTCAGAAATTGCATCTGAAGATCCCAGATTCCTCGAAAAGGATGCTCCACCTCTGTCGGAGGAATTTTCTGATGGAACGAACATTTTCTTCCTAGGCGAACATGCGTATGGTGCGGCTGCCCAGGTGTCTTCAACTACCGACAGCGCTTTGTCTGTTGTCTTGGCAGTATGTCACAACGCCTACCATGATTTATCTTTCTAAATGACCTCGTAGTTCTTCCCTTCAGATAAAACGGAGAACAACAAATTCAAGACTATTGTCGACACCCGTGTTTCCCAGCACTACTTGCCATCGTACAAAGCAGCTTCTGCAATCGGAATGTCACCGAGAGCGCTCTCTAAGATCACATCTAGCTTCATGGTTCTCACCTCCGATCATCAAAAGAACAATCTCGGATTAAGCATCAAGTTCGAGGCTAAGGGCTTGAAGGTTATTGACTACTCGCTGAAGACCGGTCGCTATTGGGAGTTTAGCGAGAAGGCAGTTGACCTCATTCGTGAATATAAGGTTGGTCCTATCGAAACCACATTTGAATTGGAACTTAGTTCTTTGCAGGATAAATTCCCAGAAATCTTCGCGATTCTGGACCAAGGAGGCGACGGTAAGATGTTAGACTAGCTCAACGACTCCTTGATCTCAACTCCAGGATAATAGATATGGCCCGCGATACGGACATCTTTGACTCTCACGCTGATGCCAGGGTCAAGGAAGTAAAGTCGTGGCTCAAATTGAAGGGGGTCCGAGATCTCGAGCCAGTTTCCCTCTTCTCAGACAGCCTAGCGAAGGTATATCAGAATCACCATTCATACCGAATCGTGTCTCACTCAAAGCTGTTTTTAGAGCACCGTCAAAGAAATCGAACAGGTCGCCGATGACATCAACAAGAACAGGTCCAAAGCGACAATCAAGAAAGCTATTGTGAAGAACATCCCTCGTCACGCAGTCCTGAAACCATCGCACGCTATCTATCGACTTCAGAACCAGCACTTTGCTTTGGGAGACAGAGTGACTATGGTTCAAGATTCAGGTGGAGTCCCGTTGTCTGCGAAGGGCGTTGTCGTTGGCTTGAACACAAAGTCGATGGATGTCGTGTGGGACGTGCCATTTATGTCTGGTACGACGCTTGGGGACAGGTCAGTGGAACACTTCTTCTGGCCTGAGACACTTAAACTTGTAATTTGTAGATGTTCTCAGTATCGAGGTTCGACTGTAGAGTTCAATTCATGTCTAAACCTAAGCAACCCCCAATTCATCGCTTCTACCTCTCCTGGTTCAACTTATCCTCCTCGTCCAAACGCTCCTTTCAAACCTCGATCTGGTCCGTATCCAGCCATCCAGCCTGCTCCCGGGCATCAAGCTGTTACTGGATTCCGTTCTGCTGCACAGAGGTGAAGTTCTTGTGCTCACGGGTGATATACGGTGCTAACTTCCGCACAGCCAACACCAACCACCTGTAGCAATTATGTCCAATCCGAACCGGGGTCGTGGAGGGCTTGTCCCTCGCGTACCTCGTGGAGGCCCTCCCTTGAATGGCTACGCAGGATCGCCAAATGGGCGTGGTGGACCTGCAATAAACGGTCGTCCTACATCGACAACAGAAGGCACCCCAGGAGGCGAAGCTTCTGGATCGACATTGCAGCCTGCCATGCGCCCTTATCCACATCCTAGAGGTGGTTCTCGAGGACGAGGATATATGTCGCATCTTGATCGTGGGAGAGGAAGGGGTTACCGGGGAAGGGGACGAGGCGTCGTTCACCCCGAGTCGTCATGAGCTCCGTGTATTTTTACCTGCCTATCTGTAGCCTTGCTTTCGCCCTCATGTAGTTTGATTTGCGTGTTATTTGTTCGATGTCAGTTCTCGATGATACTCACTTGACCACTTCAATCGCTCAAGGTCGTGTCCACCAGAGTTCGCATTTTTGGCCCCGAGGACAATGGCCTTCAATGTTTGCACGGAAAAATGTTATGTTTCAACGGATGAATCTAGACACCCAACAGGCTTTTGCCTCCTTGCCAAACAGCGAAACTGATGGCAGTCATGGGTATGATCTTCAAGTAACCTATTCCTAATCCGACGTAGAAACCTCTCCACCCTCCACTTGCGTACACAGCACGCACAGTCTCTCCCCACCGTAGCCACCTATCTGGTCTAGTCAAACCTCCGACTTGCATTCGCCGACGAACAACCTCAAAAGGATACGACACAGTCTGCGAAATTGCACCAGAAACAGCACCAATGGCGAGATTTGCCAAAGGGTGGGGTCGCTTGGAGTGGTCATCTATGACTGGGAAGAAATGCGCACGCAAGAAATCCCAAGTGAGAAATGCCGTGCCGGCGTAGGGAATCATGCCCACCATGGTCACGCTAAAGCCACGGTAAAATTTTGAAACGGGAAAGCTTTCAAAGATCTGCGCCGCTGTGGTCCGCGTTGCAGGGGAAGACGTGGAACCTTCATTATATATGACGCGCATAGCTCTGAGAAAGGAGGGGCGCGTCTGGTCGGAAGAGCTAGACAGTCGACTATGGAACGCCATGCGCACGCGGACCAACTCGAGTGGGTAGGTGAAAGTGACGGAGGTCATGCCTGTGGCGAATACGATTGAATGACAAGATATGACTGAGGGGGCAGCTCACCTGCAAGAGCGCCAGCAGTAAACCGTCTGAAATTTGTTTCTTTATCCCTGTCAGGTATCACAAGCTGTATGGTACAGTAAGTAAGCGTGTACACATATGAAATAGTGGACGTACCGCTCTCCATTGGTCATAGGCCATAAACTTTATGGCTGCGTATGGAAATATGCGTAGAAGAGTTGCGGAGTGGCCTTGAAGTAATCCTCTGGCACCACCATCTCTGTATATTGCGAGTCCAGCTCGATAAGCTCCAGTCCAAGTTCCTTTGGGGGATGAAGTCAGTCCGGAGGTAGATGCGGAGACACGCTGTCAAGTATACATACCAGCATACTTCTGGAAATCAGGATTTGAGGCTTGGAAAAGGATCTTAACTCTGTCAAGGGGGGCCACAGCCGTCTTTGCCTACAGATTCGGCGTTAGCTGACCGCAGAGAGCATGAGAAAAACGAAGCATACGATGCATCCTGCCAAACCACCAGCAATTCCAGATCGAATAGCATAGTCGAATGAACGTTTGTCTCGCTGGTGAGAGACAGTAGAACTCATGAATACCTTACACACTCATACAGGGAGCGGAGGATGTCACTCTCCCGAAGCAAAGCCGAAATAGACAATCACAAGCGAATTTCTTCACACGTGACTCCAGAAGGCAGAATCAACTGACCCGGATCATCATCGACATCGCTCTCACAACTGACAATGGCAAGCAAAGCGAAAAGCTCAGATGTAAAGGTTCTCAAAGGTCAAGAAGGTGAGGCCCAATTGCTACTCCTTCATGCTTTTCTCATTTCGCATTAGCCGAAGATGCAATATTGCAATATCTGAAAAGAGTGACCCAGAAAAAGGTGCATATATGCGCTATACTGACATGACATGCAACAGATGAACCGTCCCTTTGGTGCTGTGGATGTCGCTGCCAACCTAAAAGGTGCAGTGCCGAAGGCTGCAACGCAGAAGATCCTCGTCGCTCTAGCAGAAAGGGGGGAGATTGTGCAGAAAACATATGGTGTGTATAGTTTTATAAATAACAGCTTCTTGTATTTACGACCTATCCAGGGAAAACGAGCTTCTTTGTTGCCAATCAGGCTAGCATTGACACAGTTCCTGCTGACAAGCTTACAGAACTTGAGGTTGAGTGCAAGACGGTCGAGGACAGCAACAACGTACTTGCGGTAGAGGTCAAAGCTATAACAGCAGGTAAGCGCTGAACGAAAGCAGATCCAATCCCCTTATATATAATCTCAACCGCGAAAGAACTATCAAAGCTCAAAAATTGTCCAACGGACGAAGAACTCGAGGCCCAGATTGCGAGCACGAAAAAGGAAGTGAGTACACGACTCTCACCGGTTTTGAGGGAACCAATATGACCTACTTTTGTCCCAACAAAGATAGTGCAACTCACCGGCAGACTCGTCCCTCTTCGCTCTGGTGCACCGCTCATTTCTGCTGAGGAACTCGTCAAGATCGATGTCGACTGGGCAAAATGGCGAGCGCAATGGACTCGCCGAAGAAAAGTCTTCATGACGTTAGTTTTTGCCCACCCACTGACACTTCCAGACCATCAACGCATCCGATACATCCAGTCGTGTTACTAATTACCAGGCTAGGTTTTGGCAGCTTGCGACGGATTCACTCCCACCTCAAGAGGCCGAGATACTCCTGGAAGATCTAGGGATGGAGTTCGATACTACAGAACACAAGACACTCGAGAAGGGGCCTTTATGTGCAATACAAGCTACAAACGCGCGTAGTAACCTTAAGAGGAAGCGGGGATAGCACAACTGTCCGTTTATTCATGTGCTTGTAAACATCGTGATAAAGACCAAGAAAATGAATCATCGACGATTAAATATCGAATGCTGGGCTCTGCCATCCCTTCCGCTTCTCCTCCTCCCTCTTCTTATGCTCAACGCTTTGCTTGAAACTGTGCACCTGCTTTAGGCCCTTCTTCCCGGCTTGCTCTACTCGTTCAACGGTAGTCGTTGCACCTTCCAAGGCGCCTCCAACATCCGCACTCGGGATCCTTTCCGCAAGCGGCTCTGCACGAATTCCTAAGGGCCCTCTCTTCTCCCCTGAAAGAATTTGTGGTTCCGCGCCAATGGCAATCTTTGCATTGCCGCCTAAATCATCTTTGACGATTCCTGTTCCAGTTGCTCTCCAGCCAGACAGCAAACCACCTTCCATCCGCCGGAGCTTCCCTATCTCGCTCCACATTGCAGCAACGACAGACGATGTAGTCCCAAGTCCAGCATCCTTGAACACCTCTGAACGTCGCCCAATATCAAACGCCAGAGCATCAGTAGTATCGAACAACCCCCGGATCTGCTCCTCCAAGGTGCGTGAAATCGCTTCGCGGAAGCGAAGCATGATGACAGGCCTGAAGACGGATGCAAGGATGGGGTGGTTGGACTGCTTGACTTGCATGTTAATATCTTCCGCCACAGTCACCTCGATGCGCTCGATCTTGAAGAACCGTCCAAGACGCTCGCGCTCCTTAAGACCTTGGGGCGTGTTTGGGATCAAGGAGAACTTGAGGTCGATATCGATACCCTTTGGTGGCAGATTGAACTCTATGAGACCTGTGAAGTCCTTGGGCCCGACAATAGCAACCTTATCCCTGTAGAAGAATGACACCTCCTTGAGCGCGAGCTGGACTGCTTGCATCCGAATGTGCGTGAGTGTGCCAATGGCAGTGGTGGTTGACTGCGATGCGGCGGGAGCGGTGATGTCGACGTCAGTGATATTGCGGATGTAGACGTGCCCAGGAAGCAAGCTCAACGACGAGATGTCGAAATTCTCGAGTACAAATTCGATCTCATTATCAACATACTCGGTTCTATCAAGCTCGTCAGCAAATGGTGAAAACGCGCAGTTAACCCAGGAACCTGCCTTGGAGTCGGAATGTCCTTGATGACGCTCAAGAGGCGTGGCGCATAAACGTTGAAGACATCCTGCCAGAACCACGAGGCTTGATCGAGGGCAAACTGCATACCAATGCGTCCGCCCGTGCCAACGCTCTGCGCCAAATCTTTACCAAACATAGCATGTGCCTTCCGAACGCGCTGCAAGTCTGCATCCCTTGCGATCGCCTGTTGGAAATCACAAAGCTCGTGCCTGAGAGCCCGCACATCCTCTTTCCACTTACGCCCTGCATTCGAGTCTTGATCAAGAAGCTGCTTCCAACGCTCTGCAAGCTGTTGGAGCATGCGATGGGCTTCTTCTGATCGTGCATAGGCAGGCTCGTCGAGGCTCTTCCGGACATGAGCGAAGAAATCATTGAACCAGTTCTTTAGGTCTTCATCATTCCTGACGTGTACGGCGCACAGACGGGCCTTGGCGAAGACGTCATCCAGAGACTTGCCACCTGCGACACGCTCGACGAGCGTGCGGATGCCATGAAGGGCTTTGAGGACATGCTTCTCTTTCGATGGATCGTCAATGAAGGACTCGAGCGATGTAGACTCGTTGATATCAGTGGCAGCATCAAGAGACTTGTTCATCCACTTCGATACGATGTTGAAAAGTGTGGAGATGGCGTGATGGTAGTCCTCATCCTTCTGCGCACGTTCACAGATCTGCGCAGAATACTGTCAGCACCGGTAAGGTTTGACAAGAAAAAAACGGACATTATAATAAGTCTGCTGCAGGCGAATACGTGTACGCTCAGCCGCTTCTTCAGCGGAAGCCTTCACCTCTTGCCCGACGCCTATAGCCTTAGATCCCGTCTCTTTCGCAGCATCCATCGTGTTCTCAAATTTCGCCTTTGTATCTTGCTCACGCTCCCGTTCGATTTCTTCAGGGGTCTTTCGCTTGCGCCCCAAGTTGTCCCGCTCACCTTGCCGCACTCCTATGTCGAGCTCGCGTAGACTTTCCTTGGTGTAAACGGCTCCGGTTTCAATGTCCCCTGCGAGGTCAGCCATTGCCAGACGTGCAAAAGACGCAAAGTCATTCAGGAGGACAGTTGCTTCATCGCTGATGTTGGTCCAAAGAATGTGAAGAAGAGCACGGATGGCGGAGCGGATGGATTGGAGATCGGCCGACGCTTTATCTGTATCAATTGCTTCTACACGCATGTCCGCGAAATCTCCCTCAGAGAGGTGCCAAAGAACTTGTTGCAAAAGGTTGTCATCTATACCGCAATTAGATTTTGAAATTGAGGAAAGTCGAGACGCTCACAATTTTTGTTGTCCCCAAGTTTCTTGTATGCAATGAGGAGGTCTTGTATACCGCGTGCAAGAACTTCGCCCGACTCGCTGATCTTTCCCGCATCAGGAGATTCGACGCTCGCGATGATATTCTGGAGTATCCAATCGATTGCGGTATCCGCCTGCTTCTGGGTGGGGAGCTTGCCTGCGTCGAGAGCAGCGATAACAGAAGATAATTTGTCCATGGTGTGTTGTTGGGAAGTTGAAATCACACTGTCGGGGAGAGTGGAGCGTTATAAAGACCCAATATTTATAGGAGCTCGTGACAGAAAAGGAGTACTGGCAGTCAGAATGACGCACATGGTGGGACTGGTAACGTCATAGGAGCAGCTCTCCTACGTACTGGATTACTCTATCATCGTTCCACTATGCCATAGCTATGAGTTCGACCACGTATTGGCAACCGGGCCCAGGGGTAAACCGGTAATGTTCCACAACTCCCATCAGATCAGTACTGTAGCCGCATTCAAGTTGTGACTAAGCCAGAAAAGATCACACAAGTAATAAGTCAATTTTAAATTCCCTGCGAAGTTTGAAGTCAATTAATGTAAAATGCGTTCTGCAGGACAAATACCCGTACTTACCATTGCTATGTTCAAGCAGGAAGCCTCAGGCATGGTGATGTGATATAAATATAGCTGTCAACATTCTATTTCCGGTGTCTGAAATTATTTTTGTCAAACTATATGAGGCTTTAATGATCCGACTACACATCTTGCCTCATTTTTTTTCCTCGCTTCCCCCGTTATAAAACCAAAGCGTTCTTTGTTTCCTTACTTCTATCACCACCACCAACTTTGAGATATGTCTCGTTCCACTCTTTCCGTGCTTTTGGCCATCGCTGTCACTTCAAAATTCGCCCTTGCTCAACCCGACCCAGCTGACCCAACACCACTTGTCGACAAGACTTATGCCTACCCGTCAGGAATTGTAAGCTTTCAGGCCCTCTTTCATTGTGCACCGTGTTCACATGGCATTGATTTTTCAAGCCCTACCAAGTCGACTACAACACTGCTGCTATCCGTGGCCCTCAGACCGGCTATAACATCTGTAACTCCACCACACAGAACCAGAATTCTTTGTGCCAAACCTCGATGGTGAACCATATTGACGGTGCGTCTCCGGTTAACAACTCTGTACCCGTTCATAGCTCATAATGTCCGTATTGTTTTCAGATTTCTGCTTGTGGGCACCGCCCATTCCTAACTCCACCATCGGCGATACCGAACAAGAGGAGGTCGCATGGTGCACAAAGCCTGGCCACGGCACTCGTCTCATCCCCAATGGTGCCCTCCAGGGTGTTCAGTATCTCGTTACATCGGAGTACATTCAAATCGCTGGTTTTATCGACCAGACTCAGATTAACATGAACGCTCAAGACTACGGAGGAGAGCTCGACCCTCATGGTGCTGACCTTGTGAGTGTCTCACGTTTGTCGATTAGAGTTAAACTGACTCTCACAGCGTGGGAATCCTCTTGGGGGTTTAATGTACTCCAACGCGTTCCCAAGCAACGGTGGCAACAACGACTCCTACCAGCAAGTTATCGACTGGACGAAGTAAGTCGTTGAACTCAAATCAATCCCCGTTCTCGTTCTCATGCACCGCAGCTTCATGGGTGGCGATGCTTTCTGTATCACAATTTGTGATCCTGCTTCTAGCAGCGCAAACCAGTCCGCTTACTGCCAGAACATCTACGACCGCATGGGTTGCAGTTACAACATGCCCAACAATGCCCAGAACGGTACCTTCGAGGTTTGCGACTCTGATCTCAAGATTCCTGCTGGTCTTTACGTCACCGGCGGCGTTACTATGACTTACAGCCAGCCAGATTCCGCCGCTGTCAACCCACCTTACACAGCTTTCACTCCCGCCTCATCCAACTGCGTGACTTACGCCAGCTCTGCTCTCTACACCGGTATCGCCACCGTTACCCCTACTGGCGTCTCCGCTTCAGCAAGTGGCGGTACTGCTAAGGCCACTGGGACTGGCTCGAACTCAGCTGGTGCTGCTGCTGCAACTCAGACCGGCGGTGCCGTCGCTCTTGGCGTTTCGACCCTTGCGGGTGTCACCGGTACTCTCTTCGCAATGATCTTCCTCTCATGAATCCAGTGTGCCATTGACTATATCATTTAGACCTGCATATATTAATATACCTGCACCTGTACACTGACATTCATGATGGTGATGGGTTACCTGTTTTACCTTTACTGGAGACGATTGTTGTTACATGCAGCGACGGACTTGTTCATTTTTTACTTCGGCTCTTTGGATTGGCTGACTCATGCTGTTTTATATTACTGTTTGGACCATAACCCACGAACTGGAATATAGCAACTTGGTTACTGTCCCTGGGTGTGTTTGCAGTATCTTCAACCTCCGTATGCGATGTGGGATTTACAGGAGGGTGCCTACTCGCTGAGGGCTCTTTGAAGTGGCGGTGCTTATGAATCTTGAACGTACGTTCTCCCAATATATATTGTAACTCATCCTGCATGTCGTCCAGGCAATACTGATTTATTCCAATCGACCAAGTTCCTACTCAAATGAACCGAAACACCATCATGTTCACGGCACATCTTTACAGTACAAACTCACTCGGTTGTACATTGTTTCTTCTCGTCCTGACCAACTGGACCAATGCTTACCCTCTGCCACTCACAAGAACGGTATAACCTTGTGATAAGAGAACACCGTGAGTTACTGTCCTGGGGCCTTCGGCTCCCTCATGTACAGCACAATGACAAGACCTCGAAAACCTCGTCAGCCGCAAATTTGCCTCTGAGTCTAAGTACCAACAGCGGCGGCAACTTTTTGGCGCTCGCCAACGCCAACGATCATTTGTCTACACGAAGGGCGTCACCCAAACCTCAATCAACTGCCCTTCATTTCCTATCTTTTTGCTTGTCCAGAATACCCGCCATTCGTGCTCATCTAACTCCCCAAGTCAAGTTTCATCAGTGCATGCGGTGGCGTGCGTCCTCCACTCCACTTGTCCGTCATCTTAGTTGATTGGAAGTACACTTTTAGCGCCCACGCTCTCATTTGGCCACCATTAAGTTCCCTGCGAAAGCCTGCCTCAACTCATTATACTGTCGACAATGCCGGACACGCTGTCACCGAGTTATTCAACAACGATGTCTTTGGCCTCGGCCGTGTATGGAGGATTGTGCTACCCCTATCAGCTATCATTATCTTTGCACTCACAAACAGCAATGGTAACTTGGACACGCTGTCCGTTTTGAAGTTGGACGAGCTGAAACAAAACATAGAGACATCTCTCCTTCATTTTGTGGATATAGTGCATTGTCCTTCTTGGTTAGACTGACAAATTTATTTGTATCGCTAAATCATATTCTGCTACGACTAAGATTAAATGAGCACTCCATCTATTTTCCTGGTACGACTGGGCAAAAGCAGGAAGTGACAGGAGGGCCTCGGGAGGTCACGCTCTGGCATGGGGGTCGGAGGCAGCGCGAGGTTTCAAGGCTTACAGGTAGCACTAGGCTTTATGAAATTGGGTTGGGGGTGTGTGGTAGCCTGGTAGGTAGCGGGAGAGTACTGCAGGCTGGGCGTGGTGGGCAATAATAGTAGACGCGCGATGGCGCAATACCAAGGTACTTGACCTTATACACGAGCAGAAGATACCTTATCGAGCGGTGCTTAGGTCTTGACCTCTGCTGTACGTGACTCAGTAATGCCCGTTCGCTGTTTTCAGGAGCTTTAGGGAGCCAAAGTACTTCGGAAGGGTAACAGGGGAGTGGTGTGTTTGTTACGATTTTGGCCTAGTGAGTGTACGAGATGTAGGAACCCGGCCTGAAAGCCTACCTTTTGCCTCCGAAAACTGCCTGACTCGGAGGTGGAGGGCAAGGCCAAATCGGAGTGGGCCGTAGCCGAACTGCGGTTGTACTGCCTGTTATGGGGGTTCCTAGGGTCAGCCTAGGGTCGATTTCAGCTTCACTTTCAAAACATTTCATGTATCAGATATGGCCTACTAGGACTCCCACTGTATATGGACCCCTTCGGTTCAATTTTCCAGATATCCCCATGCATCAGATGTGGGAGTCCCGGACTCCCACTGTGTGTGGACCCTCCACCCTTCATTAGTTGGAACACTGCTCATCCGTAGTGTACATGAGTGTGGCCTTCCAAGACTCCCACTATGTGGGGGGCATTGTTTATGACACACTCATCCCATTGTGTACATGAGTGTGGCCATCCAGGACTCCCACTGTGTGGGGGCATTGTTCATCACACACTCATCCCATAGTGTACATCAGTATGTTCCATTAATGAAACATAACCGAACATACACATCCCAATAGTGTACATGAGTGTGGTCTTCCAGGACTCCCACTATGAGTGGTGGATGGCCATTATGTCCTCATTCTGTGGTCCATCCACATGGGATGAGTGTGTGATGAACAATGCCCCCACACAGTGGGAGTCCTGGATGGCCACACTCATGTACACAATGGGATGAGTGTGTCATAAACAATGCCCCCCACATAGTGGGAGTCTTGGAAGGCCACACTCATGTACACTATGGATGAGTGTGTGATGAACAATGCCCCCACACAGTGGGAGTCTTGGAAGGCCAGTGCTAAACTGACCAACTGCTAACTGATTGAAGGGCCAACTCACTATGGGCCCAGTATATGTTGTGAGGGTAAGAGTATGTCACTGGGTGGGCTCCTTATATTCTGTGTGCCCAATGGATAGCAGTGGGCCTCCTATCTATATTTTTCATCGAAGAAAACTTTCTTTACAGATGGGCTCATAGTACAGTGCAAAGGCCATCTCTCGAGATTTTCGAGTAGGCCCGTGGATTCAGATGTAGCCAAATTACATTCGCCAATGGCATCTTGGTCAGCAAACATCAGATACAGCGGCAGATACAAATTGCAACATCAGCTGGCTACATAATTTTCATGATAGCGGGCGCATGCGCTCCCACATCATTGGCAGGTGTCCGCTGGCATTTAAATATGGCAAATTTGACATACCGGTGGCTACAACACGCAAGCTCTGCCGGCTGCATTATCTGCTGGGAGGGTATCTTTACGTTGCCGGCAAGAGTCCACCGGAGTATGGAAATGGCATCCACATCAGGCACAATCATTAGCATAGTCGTGTTTATTAGCAGGAATCCCCGGCGAATGTGCATTATCCGCTGAGCAAATACAATTTTTAGCACACCCTGCGGTTCCCCAATGGTGTGTCGATGGGCCCACATCATGTCAGCACATCAAAGGGCCTGCTGTCGGTGTCCGCACTAGTAGAGTGAGCCCAACCCATGTCATGGGTAGTGAATGGGCCTGCTGGCAGTATGCAAAAAGATTAGTGGGCCCACATGGAGGGATGAACTAAGGGATGCGGGCCTACCCCTGAAATACAGCATAGTGGATGGAGCCCGATGCATCTGCCGAAAACGCAGGGGCCCAGCTACATCCAAGCATTTGTGCAGTGGGGCTCACACCATGTATGGCACTGTGAATGGGCCTACCGGCAGTATGCAAACAATGATGGTGGGCCCATCTGGAGGTCTGAACAAAGGGATGCAGGCCCACCCTAGAAGTAGAAAATAGTAGGGTGAGCCTGCTGTAACCTTGGAGGGTGCAGATAGGCCCAGCTGTATTGCGCTCTTTGTACGGTTGGGCTCACACCATGTAAGGCACTCCACGTGCAGGCTCATATCATGGTCTGATGGGGTGATGGGCCCAATCATTACAGTGGGTGACAGGGTGAGCCTGGGAAAATAGCTCGCTAGATTCCAACAGGCTCATATGTACCGCCATTGATACAAGGAGGCCCATGACATGCTGGAACAAGGTTTCAGGACCTGAATAACACCATCGCCAGGCGCCAGACACAATGTGGGCGCAGACAGGTGCTCCCATGTACGGTGACCATTGAGACCACATTGGTGCCGATTCCATGGTAAAAAACAACAAAGTAAACTATACATGAGTTCTATAGTACTAGCAAACATATGTACATTATTCTACATCACAAATTACATATTGGCATCATCAGCGGCCTTCATGACTACCGGCAAACAAGCAACCTCAGCTTGAGGTGTTGCCGGACCAGCAGCCAGTTCAACATTGGCCTCAGTGGAGGTACCAGAACGCATCGAGAGCAACTTGAAGGAGAGAATCACCTGGGCATTGATACTAGTCCAATGCAATGTGCCATAGCATGCGTGATAGTAGTTATTGACTCACAGTGTTTGCAACGTTCAAGTTGAGTTCCAACTTGCCAGTGAACATGATTATGTGTCGCACTTGAGCCTAAAGATGATCAGTTCAATAACTAATCTGGCTATTATCAAGATCATTGTGCAAGGTAGAACCGCTGTAGACATACTCTGAGCTGATCTAAGTAGTACTATATGATTGATGTATAATGAGACCATTTTGGCTGATTTGTGTCAGTTCTTGCTTGCCAAATGTGGTAACTTAATGCAAAGCCGTACTCAGTCAGTGCTTCAGCCTTAATTTCATCACACACCAAAAGACTGGCAACTCGATACTGCTTGTTCTTGTAGAGGTATCTAGAATAAATTATTTGTAACTACATACAAAATATATACTGTTAAACTGTTATTCTATGTGTCCAATCCGAAACGGACTTGTCTGTTCTCTGTGCTGTGCTTACTAATCGACACCGCTCCGGCTATTCCCGGGTAAGTCAGTGTTCCCTACATTATTCATCTATGTATGTATTACTAATCCTTTTACTCTTCTGCTCGTACAGTCATCATGTATGGGCTGAGTCCAACAGTTCTTACTGCAAGAGATATTCAAATGCAAAGTGCACACTTCTCTCTCTGTTCTAGCTACTGATGTGTACCAAAAGACACAGTAACTTCGCCTCGTACTAGGAATCCTGGCTGCCACTTGCATTCTGTTCATGCCTACAGGATATACTTCACGCAGTGAGCTACTATACCATACTGCTCCTGATATCAATATTTTGTATTAATCATAGAGATGCATCAGTGATGCATCAGTGTTATATACAGTGACTCATACTGTCTGAAAATGTCATACTGGTGATTCCAAGTGCCAGAAATCAATTTCCAACAACACCGTTTAGGTCTAAGCAAATTTTGATAAAGGCTAATATCTAATATTAATACAGAAATGGAACAGTCAATACTTCGAGCGAATCTCTCTGAAAACCCTGGGCCTTTGCATCCAGCTTGGCCACACCACTGGCCTGAAATGTCCTAACCCTTGTCGCGCATTCAATGATGATTTTATTGTTGTCGACACCCACAGCATACACGAAGTATCTCTCGACTTCTGCAATTGTGCAACAGCCCAAAGCCATATACAACAGCTACTTCAAATATCGTGGTTTCCTTTGACAACATCAGATCCAAAAACTGCTGCAACATTCCGCGTTCTTGAACACTATCACCTACTCTCATTTGAGTCAAAAGTATCTGCCTTCGAGTTTTATAATGCGCTCAGCCGGATGTCCGATAACACTGGCTTACTTCCCATCAAGGTAAACTTAAATTTTAGGTGCCTTCAAAGTTAATCCAGCTTCCTACAGGATCGGTATGATTCGTTTACATGGATGATTCTAAGCATATTTTGTTATATGGGATATGGTTAGACCATGGTTATGGCTAGCTCAATGTGAGCAATTTCGAACATTTTTAGCATTTCTCAAAATGTGCAAAACAAGGGGGGTCCATTTTGCACATTTTGAGAAATGTCAAAAATGTGCAAAACCAAGGAGCTCCATTTTGCACATTTTGAGAAATGTCAAAAATGTGCAAAACCAAGGAGCTCCATTTTGCACATTTTGAGAAATGTTAAAAATGTGCAAAACAAGGGGGGTCCATTTTGCACATTTTGAGAAATGTCAAAAATGTGCAAAACCAAGGAGCTCCATTTTGCACATTTTGAGAAATGTCAAAAATGTGCGAAACCAAGGAGCTCCATTTTGCACATTTTGAGAAATGTCAAAAATGTGCGAAACCAAGGAGCTCCATTTTGCACATTTTGAGAAATGTCAAAAATGTGCGAAACCAAGGAGCTCCATTTTGCACATTTTGAGAAATGTCAAAAATGTGCGAAACCAGGTAGGTCCATTTTGCACATTTCTGGCATTCCTCAAAATGTGCAAAATGGGCCCTCTTGGTTTTGCACATTTTTGACATTTCTCAAAATGTGCAAAATGGACCCCCCTTGTTTTGCACATTTTTGACATTTCTCAAAATGTGCAAAATGGACCTCCTTGGTTTTGCACATTTTTGACATTTCTCAAAATGTGCAAAATGGGACCCCCTTGTTTTGCACATTTTTGACATTTCTCAAAATGTGCAAAACAAAGGGGGTACATTTTGCACATTTCTGGCATTCCTCAAAATGTGCAAATGTATCCCCCTTGTTTTGCACATTTTCGCCATTCCTCAAAATGTACATAATGGACCCCCTTGGTTTCGCACATTTTTAGCATTTCTCAAAATGTGCAAAACAAGGGGGGTCCATTTTGCACATTTCTGGCATTCATCAAAATGTGCAAATGTACCCTGCTTGTTTTGCACATTTTCACCATTCCTCAAAATGTGCAACACAAGGGTGGTCCATTTTACACATTTCTGGTATTCCTCAAAATGTGCGAAACAAGGGGGTCAATTTTTACATATTTTTGGCATTTCTCAAAATGTGCAAAATGAGGGGGTCCATTTTGCACATTTCTGGCATTCCTCAGAATGTGCACAATGCACCTTCCTTGTTTCGCACATTTTCGCCATTCCTCAAAATGTGCAAAATGAGAGGGTCAATTTTCACACATTTTTGGCATTTCTCAAAATGTGCAAAATGAGGGGGGTCCATTTGCACAGTTGGTAGGGTGCATGTCACACATCCCCTTGTTTTGCGCATTTTGAGATATGCCAGATATGTGTAAAATGGACTCCCTTGTTTTGCACATTGTTGACATGCCTCGAAATGTGCAAATGCACCCCCTTTGTTCTGCACATTTTTGGCATTCCTCACAATGTGCAAAATGAGGGGGTCCATTTTGCACATATCTGGCATTCCTCAAAATGTGCAAAATGGACCCCTGTTAAGACCGTGCACAAAGAGTAGGACTGATTCAAAGGGGCTTGGCTTCAGCTATGCACTGCGCCCCTTACCCGAGTATGTGCCCTTAATTTCAGAATGATGTCTGGAGAAAGTAAAGTCCGAAGGACTTCCGGAAGAGCGCGGGAAACTTTGGAAGGACTTTCTGGACAAGTGCAAGTAACTTCCAGATGAGTGCAGGAAAGTTCAGGAGGAACTTCCGGAAATTACAATGAGGTTTCATCCTGATATAGATATGTATAATGGCTACTCAGAACAAGTCCTGAGTAGAAGCAAACAGAGGAATATTGTCAGATGTAGGTCTGGAATATGGGATATGACAACCCCTCTTGTTGTCTATATTTTTGGCATGCCTCAAAATGTGCAAATGCACCTGCCTTGTTTCACACATGTCCACCATGTCTCAAAATGTGCACATGCACCCCTCTTGTTTTGAACATTTCTGGCATTTCTCAAAACAGGTGGCCAATACATTTACCATTACACTTTATCAAGGTCCAAGATTTTATGACTATTATGAGCCCCTTCAGTGACCTAACTCTGTAAACATGGTCACCCCACCTTGACATTTTTCCCATGTGACATGGGCCCACTTTATCATTATATATCAATGCCTTTGGGTGGGCCTGCATACAGTGTGTATCTAATGGTTATGAGTGGGCCCACAGCACACATTCTTCGAAACTTTGGAGAAAGCTTATGTTGAAGTCTAATGTATGTATAGGTGGGCCTATGGAACAGCAACAAAGTATTTGTTAACAACTTTGAGTGGTTCATCATAATGGAATATAGTGAGGGGATAGCCAGGAGATTATCCTTGCCGGAGGTCATGATCCTAACATTCTATGGCTGGTTTTCCATTTTACCGTCTTATTTTATCCATAGGTGAATATCAAGTCAAGCAGTGAGTCATATTGGACTGCTGTATTGTGGGAATCACTATGAAACCAGGACCCACCAGTGGTTATCATATTATGCTGGTTGTCCACCATTTCATGGCTGATATATCATTTTATCTATTTAGACCACATACAAATGGTTGATTCAAAGGTAACCTTTGATGTATATAATAAGTATCATTGAACTTGCATGATAGACACTGTGCATGGGATTGAATCTACTAAGTAATATTGGCTCAACATGTTCTATACCAGCCAGGGACTATGTCGAAGAGCAGAGTCAGCAGACACACCACTAGTTATCACATATTCCTTTGTATCTGAGAATATCTCAATTTCTTGTACTTTACATTGAATAATCAGTAAAAAGGAAGCAAAGGATCATGTGTGCAAGAGTTATAATTACCACACCATATGAGTGATAGGTATGCATATATAAAGTAAGGATTCTGGGCAAGCCAGCAAACCTGGTGTCTAGAACAGACCTCAATATTGACTAGGGACTCCTTCATGAGGGTCATGAAATATGGAATTCATAGGTGAATGTGGTGACCACCAGTGTGGATGGTCTCCTGGCTATCTTCTCACCAGATGACATTGTGTTGGACCACTATGATTAAATACATTTATCAACATTCAGCTGTAAATCACTCATAAGGGTAAAAACTGGTAAAATGAAAAATCAGCCATGAAATGTTAGAATCCCAGCAGAATGTAATGACCTCCGGCGAGGCGAGGGTAACTGTTTATAGAGGTGAAAACTGGTAAAATGAACAATCAGCAATGAAATGTTGGAATCATGGCGGGAGGTGATGATTGCCGGCGAGGGTAGTCTCACAGCTATCCCTTCATTGGTCCACATCACAGCAGACCACTATCATGAGACATATTCATCAATATTCAGCTGTAAATCTAAATCACCAATAGGGGGAAAAACTAGTAAAATGAAAAATCAGCCATGAAATGTCAGAATCCCAGCGGAATGTGATGACCTCTGGCAGGGATGGTCTCATAGCTATCCTCTTGCTGGTCTGCATCACTCTGGACCACTGTTATTGAGCACAGACATTAATATTTACTTGGGAATTGTTCATAATGGTAAAACTGGTAAAATGACAAATTAGCCATGAAATGTTGGAATCCCGGCGAGCTGTGATGACCTCTGGCAAGAATACTCTCATAGCTATCCCCTCGCTGGTCCACATCACGCTGGACTGCTGTGATTAAGTACAGACATCAATATTTGCTTGGGAATTGTGCATAGGGGTAAAATGAAAAATTAACCATAAAATGTTGGAATCCCAGCAGGTGGTGATGATCTCCAGCGAGGGTAGTCTCAAAATCAGCCATGAAATGTTGGATTCCTGGTGGAATGTGATGACCTCTGGTGAGGATGGTCTCATAGCTACCACCTCGCCATTCCACAGCATGCCAGACCCTGTGATTAAGTACAGACATTAATATTTACTTAGGCATTGTTCATAGGGGTAAAATGACAAATTATCCATAAAATGTTGGAATCATGGTGGGTGGTGATGATCTCCGGTGAGGGTAGTCTCATAGCTATGCCCGCGCTGGTCCACATCATGCTAGACAACTATTATTAAGTACTTTGATCAACATTCAGCTGTAAATCATTCATAGGGGTATAAACTGGTAAAATGAAAATTTGGCCATGACATGTTAAAATCCTGGTGAGCTGTGATGATCTCTGGCAAAAATAGTCTCATAGTTATCCCCTTGCCGGCGCACATCATGGCGGATCACTATGTGGGCCCACCCGGTCATGCAAATACATGATCCAGGCCTAATTATATATAAAAAGTACCAGCTATTTGGGCCCACTCAAAATTGTTAACACTCATTATTGCAGATCATTCTATTGGCCACACTGACAGTGCACATGATGCATTTGCATTCCAATACACTCACATTTTCAAAAATCATATAACACTTCTTAGGAATAACTATTGGATTTGGACAGATAGTGCTTACCCCCTTTCAAGAAACCTCCTTGAAACTAGTGACCAGAAGAATTTAACACCCCCCTTTCTAAAGTATGTGTATTATTTTATTTTTCCTCATCTATTTATTTATATCTATACTTAGGTCTGTGTGCAGGTAGAGCACACAGTCGCTGCTTTCAAGGGCCACTTCCGATCTCTCCAAAAGTTTTGATACCTAATGCAAAATTGTTATACACAAAGTTTCAAGTTTTCTTTTTGGTGTTTCCTACGAATCAGCACACAGATGTGTTTCTCCTTTTCTCTTCTTTAGTCTTATGCCCATCTGTTTTGATAGTTATTGTGATTGTTGTTTGTTGTCTCACCTTAGTACTTCTCTCTCTGATAGTAGCACAGGACTCGTTCACCCACCTGAGACCATTTCCTAATGTTTTCACCTCCATCCTCACCACATTCAAATCAAATACTAGGGTGCATTCTCCTGTTTTGGAGCACTCTTATCATTCTATTCAACTCTTTTTCTGAAATCCCTCAACCTTTCCTTCCAATAACTATTTCAATTACCAATTTGAGCCCCTAAACCACCAACCCCTGTTATGTCCAGTGGCTCAAAGTCTGATAAGACACTCTTATCTCACCCTGATGGTTTTAGTGGTGCTAAGGTCATCATTTCTTTTTAAACAATGGTAGTAGCAGGTCCACGTAATGTTTGAAGCAGAGATGAAGATCTTCATGGATCATAAAAAGAAGGCGTCGTTCACTATGTCGTGTATGAAAGGAGCGTGTCGTTAATAACAGCACTTACAAAATGGGTTGATACGGGGACGTAGACCCGGTAGACGGACGGCTCAAGGGGCAGGACCCTAACCCTAGCGTGGGGTTGTCCTTTTGGCGAAAGTTTCCATTAATGGTCATCCTAACCCTAGATTCATAGTGGTACCCTCCTGGTCAGCCGTCCGGTACACATTCCATCGGCTCCCCAAGGGGACCGCATGGGTGAGGGGTCCGTATTGCTGACCAACGGCCGTCGACGGCTCCCATTGGGGACCGCGCCTGTGGTGAGCAAAGGTCCGATAATACCTGAACATGTCAAATGGCACCCATTGGGGACCGTCGCACAGGGGATCTCACCCTGTAGTGAGCATAGGTATGTATGTCCTTGTTGCACAACACCCTACGGCCGTCGACGGCTCCCATTGGGGACCGCACCTGTGGTGAACCAAAGTTCTATCATACCTGAACATGTCAAACGGCACCCATTGGGGACCGTTGCACAGGGGATCTCCTTGTTGCACAACATCCTACGGCCCCCATTGGGGACCGCACCTGTGGTGAACCAAAGTTCTATCATACCTGAACATGTCAAACGGCACCCATTGGGGACCGTCGCATAGGGGATCTCACCCTATAGTGAGCATAAGTATGTCATTGTTGCATGGCCCTCATTGAGGACCGGATGATGTATCCGGCTAGGTATCAGTTGTCATCTTATGTGTGAGACGGCTCCCATTGGGGACCGGCCCTCTCATGCCTCTTAGTATACTTACATCTGTCCCTTACCAGACGGTGGATAGGGATCCGGACCTGTCCAAAGCTCTGATTGAGGACCGGATATAAGTTGGAGCCAGTGGTACGGCTCCCATTGGGGACCGGACATCTCATGAGTCTCGGTATGCTTACACCTGAACTTATAAACTTAACTTATAAACTTATAAGACATATGGTATTGTCCGACGGCTCCGGCTGAGGGCCGGACCTCTGGGGTCAGTGGTTCAGTGGTTGGTTGGTTGATGATATGCCTCATCCTATGATACGGCACCCATTGGGGACCGCACTTGCATTGACCGAGTGTATCAATCATACATGTACTTGTCAGACGGCTCCCATTGGGGACCGGTAACAGTGTTAGTATAATTGAACTAGTAATCAGCTGAGGCAATGAGAGTAGATATAATATATGTTTATGGACCGGCCTGCCAGTGGTACGGCTCCCATTGGGGACCGGTCACAGTGTTGTTGTTAGTATAATTGAACTAGTAATGATCCAACGGCTCCGGCCGAGGACCGGACCTCTGGGATAGGTGGTTGGGTAGTTGATGATATGCCTCAGCCTATGGTACGGCTCCCGTTGGGGACCGCATATATGTCATCCGTGATGATATTTGCCTGCATGATGTCACGGCTCCCATTGGGGACCGCACTTGCATTGACCGAGTGTACTAAATCATACATGTACATATCGGACGGCACCCGTTGGGGACCGCATATATGTCATCCGTGATGATATTTGCCTGCATGATGCCACGGCTCCCATTGGGGACCGGACCTCTGGGATAGGTGGTTGGGTAGTTGATGATATGCCTCAGCCTATGGTACGGCTCCCGTTGGGGACCGCATACATGTCATCCGTGATGATATTTGCCTGGGTGATGTCACGGCTCCCATTGGGGACCGCACTTGCATTGACCGAGTGTACTAAATCATACATGTACATATCGGACGGCACCCGTTGGGGACCGCACATATGTCATCCGTGATGATATTTGCCTGCATGATGCCACGGCTCCCATTGGGGACCGCACTTGCATTGACCGAGTGTACTAAATCATACACGTACTTGTGAGACGTCTCGCATGGTGGACCGCACCTCGCTGGGCCTCAATGTTGCTTTTTGTGAATCAAGTGCGGTCCCCAATGGGAGCCGTCACACCAGCCAGCTGAAGCAAATATCATTAATGATCCTACTTCAAAGGTCCGGTCCTCAATCGGAGCCGTCGACAAGTACTAGTTCAAATCATAAGGAGACTTTTAAGAGATCTGGTCCACCATGCGAGACGTCTCACAAGTACGTGTATGATTTAGTACACTCGGTCAATGCAAGTGCGGTCCCCAATGGGAGCCGTGACATCACCCAGGCAAATATCATCACGGATGACATATGTGCGGTCCCCAATGGGTGCCGTCCGATATGTACATGTATGATTTAGTACACTCGGTCAATGCAAGTGCGGTCCCCAATGGGAGCCGTGACATCACCCGGGCAAATATCATCACGGATGACATATGTGCGGTCCCCAATGGGTGCCGTCCGATATGTACAGGCGTAATGTAATACACTCGGTCAATGCAAGTGCGGTCCCCAATGGGAGCCGTGACATCATGCAGGCAAATATCATCACGGATGACATATATGCGGTCCCCAATGGGTGCCGTCCGATATGTACAGGCATAATGTAATACACTCGGTCAATGCAAGTGCGGTCCCCAATGGGAGCCGTAACATCACCCAGGCAAATATCATCACGGATGACATGTATGCGGTCCCCAACGGGAGCCGTACCATAGGCTGAGGCATATCGTCAACTAATCAACTACCTACCCCAGAGGTCCGGTCCTCAGCCGGAGCCGTTGGATCATTACTAGTTCGATTATACTAACAACACTGTTACCGGTCCCCAATGGGAGCCGTACCACTGGCAGGCCGGTCCATACACATATATTATATCTACTCTCATTGAGTGGTCCGGTCCTCTGTCGGCGCCTTCCTCCGATCATCCGTGTACTGATCCCTTCCCAGATGTAAGGTCCGGTCCCCAATGGGAGCCGTCTGACAAGGCCAATAGAAATCCTTCCCGTTACACATGCAAGCCGCGCACTCGAAGTAAATAAGTCATCCGGAGACCTCGACCGTACAACATCAATCATGGGTTTAACATCCTTTGAGAGACCCGGCTCACACAGAAATTCTTATCAACCCAATACATAATGGCCACATGCTATTCCATGTGTACCAACTACAGTAAACTACAGTAATAAAACTAAGTAACTACATGTACAAGTACAAACTACAATCATGATGTTTTGAATTATACATTAAAAAAGTAAGTATCCTGTTTAGCGGCGGCGGCGGCGGCGCTTGGTAACCTGCCCATCAATCTCCTCCACCTCCTTCCTCATAGTGGCGCAGGCCATCTCTATCATCTGCAAGATGTTGGAGAGGCCTGACACCCGACCGGCCAAGTATGCCTCCTCCTCGCCGTCCTCGCTCTCGCTCTCTTCCTCCTCGACGGCGGCGATCTTCCGCTTGGTGCACGTCCGGAGCTCGACGTAGGCGTTGTTTACGCACCGGGGGCCTGGCACCGCCCGTGGTTGTGCCGGTGCGACGGCGGCTGGCTCGCTGGACTTAGTTTGTGTCCTGGCGGCCTGGCCTGGCGCTTGCGTGGCCTTTGAGCAGGCCCGAACGGGACGGGAAGTCGAAGCAACCGGCTTCGGCCTAGGTTTAGGCTTGGGAGCCGGCGCTGGTGGTGGTGGGGTTGAAGGGGGAGGTGGGGGTGCCGCGATCTTTTTCTTCCCCTTGTCTGATTCTATTAGTTAGTGCTTATTGTATCAGACGGACGAGGTAAACACTTACCTCTGACATGGGAGCACTTCACCTTCCCACGGCGGCACTCGTAGCACGACACGCCCGTGGAGGCGACGTGGCATGTGCGGGCCACTTTCTTGCAGTTGGCACAAGGCACCTCGTGGATGGCCTTCTCGGCGCTTATGCGCGGCGTCCGTTTCTGCAGGCGGAGGGTTAGAATATCAGCCGCTGAGAACACATATCACTTACCTTGGGTCCCACCCGTTCATGAGTCTCCTCCTCCTCCTCCTCCTCCTCCTCCTCCTCCTCCTCCTCCTCCTGCCGGGTCTCCTGCTCCTGATCGGCGCTTTCTTCTCTCTCACCTGTGGCGGGCCCGAGTTCCGTTGAGGTCGCGGTGGGAGTAGCGGTGGTGGGAGCAGTGGTGGTGGTGGTGGCGGGAGCGGGAGCAGTGGTGGTGGTGGTGGCGGGAGCGGGAGCAGTGGCGGTGGTGGAGGTGGTTGAGGTTTCCGCCGTCTCCTTTGAGGTGAGCTCGGCATCCTTGAAGGCGGTCACCTGGCTTTGGAACGCCGCGCGAAGGAGGTAACCTTTCTGCCAGTCTCGCCTTGCGGAGACTGGCAGATCGATAACAACCTTGTTGTCCCGCGCAAGCGTCAAGCGGTTCGCCAGCTGATCCTAAGTACATAAGTTACATAAGTAGTTCGTTAGTTAAGTAAAAACAGACAAAGGAAAGAAAAAACAACACGCACCTTAAGATCGGAGAGGTTCTTGCACCACTCCTCCTTCTCCGGAATGTGGTCCTCGTCGTGTTGGGAGGGAGCCGACTGGAGCATGTGGGTGAGACGAGCGTTCAGCTCGGCCGCCTCAGCTCTCAGAGCAATGGTTTCCTCGCTCTCGGCCGGCGGAGGAGGAAGGAGGTCTAAGAGATCCAAACCGTCGATTTGGTCGGACATGGTAATCTAGACAGTACTATAGAGTTATAGAGTTAGAGTTAACAAAGTTTGAGTTAACAAAATTGAGTTGGAGAGAAAAGACGCAAGTCAAGATCAGGACACAATATATAGGGAACCCCAATTCGCGGTCACCTGACTTTTACAATACATTTACAAGTCGCGTGTCGGTGGACGCCCCACATGTGCGCGTGATCACAATAATTTATTCCATTGATCCACATACGGACCCGCGTCACAGTGAATCCGTCACCTTACAATGCAGATCCACAACTCTGCGGCTGCTTCCGTTGCGGAGCCGACCACACGGTCACGTGCTAGTAAGTCAATATTGTCCTGCAGGTGGACGGCTCCCGTAGGGGACCGCATACAGTAGACTTGCTCATAACGTATATGGTATTAATGTATATTTTTCATATTGTATCGGGTTTGGGTGGCTCCCGTTGTGGTATGCGGGGAAATGGCCAGAATATTGTATAATGTATAATGTATAATGTTTGGTCGTTCAATATACAGTATGACACCTAGTTTACTAAGGCCCGGGGTGGTTGGAGATCCTGCAAGTAGCACGAAATTTTTTCATTAATGAACATCTAGTACTAAGTCAATGGTGTGTAGCACCAAAAAATGTCAGCCGCGTCCTAAGCCTGGCCCAAACGCCAAGCAGACTACTCTAGACATGTTCTGGAACATGAAGTGGACTAGATACCGACGACTCGTTGAATACATGCGATGATGCTGTGACCGTGAGAACTATTCCATCTTGTATATTTTTCATAGTGTATAGAGAAAGGGTGGCTCCCGTCGCTATACGTTATGAGCAAGTGTACTGTATATGCGATATGTTTATTATGAATATACCAACTAGCCAACCAGTAACCAACCAACCAGTTGGACGGCTCCCATTGGGGACCGTCTGTTCAACGAGTGTATTTACTAACTCACGTTCACAAGTCTTACATGGTCGGTGGGCCGTTTGCAATCACACCAACCAACCAACCAACCTACCACGGCCGATATCTTATGTTACATGTACTATGTACTCACTCACTAACTGTACAGGACGTCGGGGTAGTGTACGGAAATCAGACTTAATGATATTTTTTGCAAACGTCATGTGACCGTGTGAGGATCACTGTGATGCGGGTGCGTCCAGGGACCAATTGAATGTATCCCTTCACATGTGAAATGCATTGTCGTGATATTGTTGTTGTGGTTATTGTTAGTAGCACGTGACCGTGTCTGCGGCTCCGCAACGGAAGCAGCCGCAGAGTGGTGGATCTGTATTGTAAGGTGACAGACTCACGCGGGTCCGTATGTGGATCAATGGAATAAATTATTGTGATCACGCGCACATGTGGGGCGTCCACCGACACGCGACTTGTAAATGTATTGTAAAAGTCAGGTGACCGCGAATTGGCCTAATTGAGCAATTAGTCACTCGCGGCCACAGAATCGGGGTTCCCTATATATTGTGTCTTGATCCGGACTTTCGTCTTTTTCTCTTCAGATTTTGTTAACTGTATTTTGTTAACTCTACAAACTCTACAACTCTATTAACTCTATTACTGTCTATATTACCATGTCCGACCAAATCGACGGTTTCGATATCCTCGACCTCCTTCCTGTTCCGCCGGCCGAGAGCGAGGACACTATTGCTCTGAGAGCTGAGGTGGGCGAGCTGAGCGCCCGTCTCACCCACATGCTCCAGTCGGCTCCCTCTCAAGACGACGAGGAGCACATTCTGGAGAAGGAGGAGTGGTTGAAGAACTTTTCCGATGTTAAGGTGCGTGTTTTCTTTTCTTTCCTTTGTCTGTTTTGTATGCTGACTACTTAACTAACTACTTATGTACATAGAATCAGGTGGCCAAGCGCTTGACGCTCGCGCGTGACAACAAGGTTGTCATCGATCTGCCAGTCTCCGCCAGGCAAGACTGGCAGAAAGGTGATCTCCTCCGCGCGGCGTTCCAAAGCCAGGTTACCGCCCTCAAGGATGCCGAGCTCACCTCAAAGGAGACGGCGGAAACCTCAACCACCTCCACCACCGCCACTGCTCCCGCTCCCGCCACCACCACCACCACTGCTCCCACCACCGCTACTCCCACCGCGACCTCAACGGAACGCGGGCCCGCCACAGGTGAGAGAGAAGAAGGCGCCGATCAGGAGCAGGAGACCCGGCAGGAGACGGAGGAGGAGGAGGAGGAGACTAATGAACGGGTGGATCCTGAAGACACAGAGGCACCACCCGTTGAGAAGTCGGGTCCGGTGGGACGCAAGGTAGGTGATGGGTCTTGTCACCGGCTGACATTCTAACCCTCCGCCTACAGAAACAGACGCCGCGCATGAGCGCCGAGCAACTCAACCCTGTCCCTTGCACGACATGCACGACAATGCAACGCGAGTGCCACAACTGGTCTAAGGGCCAGTCGTGCTACGAGTGCCACCATGGGAAGGTGAAGTGCTCTCTGGTACAAAGTAAGTCTTATTTACCTCGTCCGTCTGACAAAATCAGCACTGACTTTAGAATTAGACAAAGGAAAGAAAAAGGCCGCGGCACCCTCACATCCACCTCCACCTCCACCTCCACCTCCACCTCCACCTCCACCTCCACCAGCGCCGGCTCCCAAGCCTAAACCTAGGCCGAAGCCGGTTGCTCCGACTTCCCGTCCCGTCCGGGCCTCGTCAAAGGCCACGCAAGTGCCAGGCCCGGCTGCCGCCGTCGCACCGGCACAACCACGGGCGGTGCCAGGCCCCCGGTCCATTCAAAACAACGCTTACGTCGAGCTGCGGACAAGCACCAAGCGGAAGGTCGCCGCCGTCGAGAGCGAGAGCGAGGACGGCGAGGAGGAGGCATACTTGGCCGGTCGGGTGTCGGGCCTCTCCAACATCTTGCAGATGATAGAGATGGCCTGCGCCACTATGAGGAAGGAGGTGGAGGAGATTGATGGGCGGGTTACCAAGCGCCGCCGCCGCCGCCGCTAAACAGGATACTTACTTTTTATGTACAATATCAAACAATATCATGATTGTAGTTGTAGTTTGTAGTTTCCTTTGATGTTCTTAGTTGAAATAGCATGATGGCCATCATGGGTTGGGTTTGGTTGGGAATTCTGTGTGAGCCGGGTCTCTTAAAGGCCGGTAAAACCATTATCGATGTTGTACGGTCGAAGTCTGCGGATGACTTATTTACCTTGAGTGTGCGACTTGCGGGAAGGATTTCTATTGGCCTTGTCCGACGGCTCCCTTTAGGGACCGGACCTTACAGCTGGGAGGGGATGATCACACGGATTCTCAAAGGACGGCTCCGACAGAGGACCGGACCACTCTCTGACATTCAGATATAATATATGTACAGTGCACGGGCGGTGTCCCAGGCTGCTTGAGCAGTGTCAGGATGCTCACCCCTCACCACAGGTCCGGTCCCATCTGCCTGTAGTACGGCTCCCATTGAGGACCGGACCTGTGGTGAGGGTTAGCATCCTGACACTGTTGAAGCAGTCCGGCCCGCACTAGTGATGCATGTTGAAATACATGTGTGCAGCATGAGTTGGTCAGGCACACACGTGCATCCTCGTGTGATGACCGTTCAACACTGTCGTACGTCACACCCTGTACCCTGTCGGTCCCCATTGGGAGCCGCGTATTACTGAGATACACCCCTCGTAGTTACATAGGAACCACTCCGGTCACCATTCGGTCACGCTTGCTGCGGCTCCCTATGGGGACCGCACGTATGGGACGGTTCAGTTGAATTCAATGTGAGAGGTGAGTTGCCACCCGGAGCCGGCTCATATGTAGCCGTCCGACAACGTCACTGCCAGACCTCTCATACTTGCGGTCCCCATAGGGAGCCGCAGCAAGCGTGACCGAATGGTGACCGGAGTGGTTCCTATGTAACTACGAGGGGTGTATCTCAGTAATACGCGGCTCCCAATGGGGACCGACAGGGTACAGGGTGCGACGTACGACAGTATTAAACGGTCATCACACGAGGATGCACGTGTGTGCATAACCAGGGTCCTACTTGGGATCGGCGGGGCATAGGGTGGGTTACGGGTATGACTTCATGTTTCACGGGTCCCAATGGGGACCGGCGGGCATAAGCTTATGTGTGATGTTATCTTGTGGGGCAAGGGCTGCTGTGTGGCCTTATCTCAAAGGGCTCCCAATGGGGACCGGCGGGGCAAGGGCTGCTTTGTGGCGTCATCTCAAAGTCCTTTTAATGGGGACTGGTACGGCACACGTAATGGTAATGAGTATGGGTCGTCGCGCCCTCCGTTTGTACATATAGTATTGAATACCCGTTGACCCGGCACCCGTTGAGCCCCGCTCATCGCCATAAGAGTTCCGACAATGTCTAGAGTGTTATCGGGTGCTCGCTTACGACGCGGCTCCCCATGGGGACCGCCCTGACTGTCGCCTATATCCACAGTGTGGCCTCATGTTGCATGGGCCATCCCTCATGCCCGGGCGTGCAGGTTTCGCTTATCAAGTGCCATTGGGATTTGATCGCACCAATCACATCTACCGAAACCTTTATCGGAGAGGTGGCTAAAGCAATCGCGGCTGTGATACTGTCAAATCAGGCAGGGTTCATCCGCCATTGAGGTCGTACCCTGTGCCTCGTCCTCCCTCGTGTCTTCCGGGCGTGTTGAGTTAGCAGGTCCGGTAATTGATGAACCCTCGCGAGAAGGATTGTTCCGGCGATAAGTCTCCCTATCTCATTCCCGGAGCCGGCCTACTCGGTTCTGTTCTCTATAAAGGGATGTCTTGGGACGCGACAGCCCAGTAATCAGCTCATCGTATA
This sequence comes from Suillus fuscotomentosus, assembly GCF_016647785.1. Taxonomy (NCBI): domain Eukaryota; kingdom Fungi; phylum Basidiomycota; class Agaricomycetes; order Boletales; family Suillaceae; genus Suillus; species Suillus fuscotomentosus. Next base: position 1,216,554 of record NW_024539520.1, read on the forward strand.
TACCAGCACTGTACGTGGCTCGTACTGTGCTACCCTTGAACGCCGATACTGCGCCAACGACAAGCCGGTAAGTCCACCCGCATCCCGCACCGCCGGACGATTGATGATACTGATATTTGTGGCGTGTTGCAGCAGGAACCCATGAGTAAGAAGATTCAGAGCGGGGTTGTGTGCGCCCTCCTGGCTGGCAGACACCTCATTTTCCAGAACGAGGATATCATCCAGGACATCTACGGTCTCGGCCCACAGCTATTCAACGGGCCGGGGCCGCACCGTCATCTCAATGAGAACCAGTTAAAGTCGCTCCGAGAGATGATGTCGGCCGTCGAAAAAGCAAAAGATATCAAGACGCGGTACAACATCCTGGAGGGTAAACAGCAAACGTCATACGGAGCCGGCCGGGATGCCCTCACCATCTGGTTCAAAAAGCAACAAATCTCAAGCACCATCAGCACGAAGGTCGATGCCATCTGGAAAGAGTTGGATCTTTTGCCCCTCCAGCTCATACATTTAGATCCTGACGCGGGGTTTCCGAACGTTGCCGACGCGGACATGGCGAGAGAAGACATCGCGGTCGCTCTCTTTGGTGCCAACTCGGTGAGCCGAGGTTTGCGAGGAGAGTTTCGTGAGTCTTTGAGCCCCATTGTTCACCATAACTGGGAACGGCACCGGAAAATGTGCAGGCGCGCGGAAAAGACGTTGGGCCTGAGGCGCATGGCCGCTATTGTCGCCTGCAAGTGTAGGTCGCTTCGCCGTACCGTGGAATGTATTGCTTACCGGATCATACCATCTACCCGGCAGTGATCGAGGACGCAGGCACGGTCACTCCGCAAATGCTACGGGAGGCCACACACCATGTGAAGATGTACAGCCAAAGCAGTCAAGTGGTTTCCGTTGGAAGTCGAGAAGTTGCAGGGTGTGAGCGAGCTCGAGGAATTCTTGAAAACCGTTGTGGTGACCGCCGTGGCCAAGGCCAAAGGCGTCGCAAAGGAAAAATTAGCGCCGGAGATCAGCGACCCCAAGGAGCCGTCGGGAAGTGCTAGTGAGTACATCCGCTTTCATACGTCGTGTGTTGTTGCAAAGGTTATTGAATGCACATTCGTCAGAAAGTCGAGGTCGGACCCGGGCGAGTAAGGTGAAGAACGTGTCTTTGAGTGCGGCCGGGGACGTCGACCTGATTTGGCCGGCGTACGTTCAACTATATCGCACTGCCCCTACTGAGCCGGACGCCCCGGCCGTGGATTTAGACGGAGAGGATAGAGATGCCATGTGGGAGGGCTCGAACGACTTGGGCGTCGACAATTTCCGCTCCCTAGACGATACCGCTCTAAATAGATTATTGAACTTTCCTGACGGACGGCCGGCTCTCTTTGCCCGTTTTAGATCTCTAAGCCGGAAGTCTGCTTGGGACGACGGTGCCGAGAAGGAGTTCGTAGATGGCAACCCGGACATGCAGCCACTGAGCCTTCTGTGGCATCAACGCGTCGGTATCGCCTCGATCGTCGAAAAGATCTGGCAGAAGGACCAGACCAACGCCGTTCCAGGCATACTGCTTGCCGATGAGGTCGGCGTTGGCAAAACTGCTCAGGTGATGGGTTCCATCGCCTTTATGATCGACCAGTATTGGGCACACGAGATTCGCCAGCGCAAAGGCCGTATCGCCTCTGGTAGATGTGGACGTCAACACTGTGCGCAAGGCGCCGATCCTAGGTGAGTCTGATCTTCCATGACGGGTCCCATTCGGAGCCGTTTGCGTGGGCAAGTAGTTGCTGTCCGAGCGTTCGGCCGCCGACCGTCCGACTCCCGCTCCATGCTAATTCAATCCTTTGTCAACAGAATCCATTCCCTACTTCGCCGGCCAAGCCCAAGTTCCCAACCTTCCTCACGTCATCGCCGTTCCCAATTCGTTGGTCGCTCAATGGATGTCGGAGCTCCGCATTTTCTTTGCTCCCAAAACGGTCGAGATTTATGTGTATCCTACGGCCGAGAAGGACTTCGCAGCATTTTGGACGGGACCTTGGGAAAAATCGTCGATGCCTAAGATCAATAGAATTATTCTGGTCACACACTCGGTCAGTCGATCATTTCCTTAATACGCGGACATCAGGCCCGGGTGCTAACGGGTTGCTACGCATGCTAGGTATTCACCACGCAGGGCAAAGTGTTGGACACTCGCAAGGGCAAAGTCGGTCACAATCAGAACAAGGCGGTAGACGACAAACGGACTGTAAAATCGCCTCATTTGGAAAGGAATTGCATCTGGTACATGCGAGTCTTCGCTTCCTGCACCCTCGACGAAGCTCATGAATTCCGGAATCCCAATGCCGGGTGGCATGCTATGCTGCTGCTGATGAGGAATTCACATGTTCGGATAATCGCGACCGCGACTCCACTGTTCACCAGCCCAAAGGTAAGTGGCCGAGAGTCATCGGCCAGGCCATATTCACATCTTCGTCGGTCGTAGGACTTATGCAACATCGGCCGTGTCCTCCGCATCCCTCACTTCACCGGGACAGAGGGAGACGATTTTGAGAACAATCACTGGAAAGCATTGGGAGCGGCGCGACGAGTCATCACCAAAGAAGATAAGGAGCTCGCGGCCAAGCACACCATCCAACGACTCGCCGGCTCCAAGGCCGAATATAACGAGCCTGCCTCCAAGACTCGGGTCCGGCAGCTGACTACCGTCTGGATCAAACAGATTAAACGTGGGTTTTCCAACAGGGTCATTCGACGCACGGTAGAGTCTCTTCGGTTCGACGGCAAACGGATCAACGACAGTTTGCCCCCGTACCTCATGGTCTTCTTTCCGGTCCACCTGACGGACCCGGAACTTGATATTGTCGAAACTGGCATGGACAGCCTGGCTGGAAAGTAAGTTCGAGGCTCCCCACAGGAACCGGATTATTGCTGACAAGTTGTCACTTTCTCCACAGAGATGTTGACTCAATGGGCCAGGTAGGTTTATCACCGCGGTCCCCTGGAGGAGCCGACGCCAATGATCATCTCACAGAGCTTTTATATGGAGGCCCGGACGAAGGTCCCCCTGCCGTTTCACAATTCTCCGAATTACCCGCCTGTGGCGGATTGGGATGAATACAATGAAGTTCGATCCACGAAGGTGGACTACCTCATGACCCTCTTGCGGTGGCATTTGATTTCTGATGACAACGGCGTTTACAAGGACCTCGACAAAGAGCTCACGGAGGAGGAACAGAAAAAGCTGGATGATGAATACGATAAGGACACGGACCCGGACTTCATCGGCGACTACGCCATCGACAAGGAGCTCCCGGAACTCATGAGCATGGGTACCAAGAAGATTCTGGTGTACACGGAATTCACCATGATGGCACCTTTGTTGCTCTCGGTGAGAGTTTTGCCATGCTCATGAACGACACACTCGGTCTGACTGTGCGCCCGTGCGTGTTTCTCAGATTCTTAAGATGCACGATATCGAAGCCCTGAGCCTCAATGGCACCCTCACGGCCGATGAGCGCAATGAAACAATTCGCCGATTCAACACCGTGCCCGAGGATCGGGTTCTACTATTTTCGACCGTTGGCGCGGTGGGCCTGAATCTTACTGTAGCTACTATTGTCGTTCTTTTCGTGAGTCAACGGCCGTGCTCCGGAACTGATATCTCAGACTGACGCGCATACAGGATCAGTGTTGGTCCCGAATGCTGGTCAATCAGATTATCGGCCGGGCATGGCGACTCGGACAAGAAGACACAGTCACCGTATACAATATGGTGGCGGTCGGCACGGTCGACGTGCTCATGGTCGACCACGGCGAAGGCAAAGGAAAAATGCTCGGCCAGTTCTTGTCAAGAAATAAAGGTACGCGAACATTATCCATACCTTCTGATTCAGACATCTGACGACCGATGGAAGCCGTGGCCAACACCATTCAGAAAGCTGTGAAAGGAGATGAGATCCCGGACAACGACATCGACGATGATGTCGAAGAAAGCGACGACGATATCGAAGTGCTGGACGGGCCTCCTGCTGGATCAACATTTCGTTCTCGTGCTTCCGGGTCTTCGCGCAAGTCGACATCAGCGGCTAGTACTGTACCGGACAAAACGGCCACCCGCAACAAAATCATCAGGACGTACGGCGGCAAGAAGCAGCAAGCCCGTAACCTCAAGACCACCGGCGATGATGAAGGCAAGATTTTTGATCGTTCGTCCGTCGTCGTCGACGACGATGGCTCTCAGCCCGAGGCAGACGAGCAGGACGATGGTGCAGACGCGACATCCTCAACCGGCCCGCGCAAGGATCAGGGGAAGCAGAAGGCTATGGGCAAGGCAATGGCGAAGGGAAAGGAAAAGGTCAAGGTGGTTGAAGAGGACATCGACATGGACGACGAGGAGGAGGGGACGTCTGAGCCGCCGCGGCCGAAGGCAAAACCCAAGCCGAAGGCCAAGGTTGGTAAGCCGAAGGCGAAGGGAAAGGACAAGGCGGTCGAAGACGACATCGAAATGGACGAGGAGGAGGAGGGGACGTCTGAGCCGCCGCGGCCGAAGCCAAAACCCAGGCCGAAGGCGAAGGGAAAGGACAAGGCGGTCGAAGACGATATTGACATGGACGACGATGAGGAGGGGACGTCTGCGCCGCCGCCGCCCAAGCAAAAACCTAGGCCGAAGCCGACAGTAAAGGGGACAGAGAAGGGAAAGAGCACAGCTTTAATGTCGGCGACTGAGCGGATCATGCAGGATGAGCAGATCACCTCATCCCGCGGTGCCAAACCGGGGCCGGCGAATCGTGCAGCTGCAGCAGTTCCATCCAGTGGTAAGTCTAAGACGCTGGTGACACGGACCATACCTGACGACCACGCTGAAGACGAAGACGATGACAGTCAGATTCAGCCCCGATCCTCCGGAACCGCTGCTATATGTAAGTCTTTGTAGTTCATCCGTCGAAGTCTCATACTGACGTCGAGTATTTGAATTCATGTCCACCAGCATCAACCGCTCAGAGGGACGAGACTGACGTTGAGGACGACGAAGCGGGCGCTCGTATAAACCTTACAAGGCGGCCGGTCATCCGTGATGTCGACGATGGCTTCACGCTAGATGATGGGGACACCACCGGCCCATTGGCTGGCACTCAGAATTCAGCAAAGGTCAGTGTCGTTCGGCTCCGGATTGTCAACGGAGACTGATGTCCGGTCATGGTATCCAGGATAAAAGTGACGTGGAGGCGTTGCTGGGTGAAAAGCAGATGTCTGACCTAACGTTGACTGAACGCGACGACGACCGGGTTCAGTCATCGCAGCCGTGGGATGACCAGAGATTTACTGATACCTACTCTGGTGGACAGAAACGCCGTCGTAGTACAACGTCAACGGTTGCATCCCCTCCGTCCGGACCTCAAAGAAGTCCCAATCGCCCTCGTCCTCCGCATAAGAAGGTTCATGTGCATGGGGATGGCTCGGCGGCCGTTCGGCCCTCCCAGTCCTCGCAAAATGAGGGTGCCGGCGGCAGCATATCGTTTAACGACCGGACCGCCGTACCTGAGAATGCGCCCAAGCCAAGAGGCATGCGGGGCTTGCGTGGCCGTGGAGGCATTTCGAGAGCTCGTTCCTGAGGGGTGTCCGGTCCGCACTATTGCACATGACATTGACATGCGTCATCATACTCATCCGTACCATTGTCTGTATTTCAGTTTCCTATCATTTTGCGCTCCCTCAATATGCAGTTGCAGTTTATTCTTCGTGTAGTTGTGTAGTTGTAGTTGTAGTTAATAGCATGTTATAATGTGTTGGCTCAGATGGCGTGACTTCCCACAGCAACTAACCGGGCGAGAGAGGTGCGTTCCAGCTCATTATAGGCACAGCTCACAATGGGAGCAGTTCAAGTGGCCGGCATAACAACAACTTCGGCTGATTCACAACATCGTTGTGTATGATAGGCGGGTAATCGGCCGGTACACCAACCCCCGGTGCTCGTGAAAGACGCGGCTCCCATTGGGGACCGTATTATGTGACCATGTACAGAAGCCATACTGCCGGATGATCACAGCTCCCGTTGAGGACCGTACATACTGGTGGGTCATGGAGTGATGGCCATCCGCCTCATACATAACGGCTCCCAATGGGGACCGTATTATGGGACCGTGTACAGCAGCCATACTGCCGGACAACGACGGCTCTCATTGGGGACCGTGCATACCGCTAGATAACCCATCCGAATCAGCGCGGCACCCAATGGGGACCGTATTATGGGACTGTGTACAGTAGCCATACTAGCAAACAACCACGGCTCCCATTGGGGACCGTATTATGAGACCATGTACAGAGGCCATACTGCCGGATGATCGCGGCTCCCATTGGGGACCGTACATACCGCTGGATAATGGATGTATCACCTATCCGGATGAGCACGGCTCCTAGTGGGGACCGTATTTTATGGGACCGTGTACAGTAGGCATACTGGCGGACGATCACGGCTCCCATTGGGGACCGTAAATATTGGTGGATGATCCATCGGCCTTACACAGAGCGACTCCCAATGGGGACCGTATTATGGGACCGTGTACAGCAGCCATAATGCCGGGCGACGACGGCTCCCATTGCTGGTGCTCACGGCTCCGACACGGAGCCGGTTAGTTTATAAAGCCAACGGATCAACCGACCAACCAATCAGACTTGGTCAAATTGGTCGCGAAAGACACGTGACGGCGTTGTGGCCTAATTGGAACATGGACCCGACACAATGGGTGCAGAGCAGCTAACGACATACGGATCAATGTTGCGATCCCTATGACCCGGTCGCGTCGGTCAACCGATTGCATTAAAGATATCAACCGGTCCAATACTAACCGGTCCAATACTAGGCTTACACCTTAGGTATTCACGAACTTTAAACTTTGCGAAGCATCTCACGTGACCGGTGGAATATGTGTAATTTGATAATTCACCCAGAACAATGGATTGCACGAGGCACAGAATCGCGCTTCCATATAACTTCCGTTCTCATCGTTTTGCCCACTTTCTTCTTTACCATCGTTATCTCACTCAGACGATGGCCGACCAACAGCTCGATATCGACGACATCTTCGCTCTGTCACGTCCGGCAGGCGAGAATCAGCAGAAGATCGCTCTCAAAAATCGAATGATCGTGTTGCGCAACCACATGTCCGACGTTGTCACGTCCGCCCCCACGGTAAACGGCGATAGTAACGTTGTGGAGCAGGAGCAGTGGTGCAGACGGTGGAATGATGCTTTGGTGCGTGATTATTTGCTTTTTCGTTGTCTTTGCGCTAACTTAAACCAACCAACCACTTCTCATGTGGTTGTAGGGGGCTCTCCAAAACGGAATAACCAATGCGCGGGAGGCGGGTGTGGATGTCGAGTTCACTATCGCCGAGAAGGAAGCCGGTCAGCACGGTCGACAGCTGTTCAGGACTTTCCAAGAGCGAATCAAGGCGACGACGGACGCTGCCGCCGCCCAAGCGCAGCAGGCCCCACATGCGAACAAGACTCAACCGGCGGCGCAGGGCAAGGGCAAGGCAAAGGCAAAGCAGGATCAGACGATGACCGGCAACACGGATGAGCCGGCGGAAACGTCGCAGCACGGAGCCGGTCAGTCAGGGCAGGAGAAGCAGGGGAAAACTGTGACGGCGGAGGAAGATGCGGAGGAAGAGACGGAGAACGCCGCGCGGGAATTGACGCGACTTCGGCGTGGAAAGAGACCCAATCCACCTGTAGACGACGACTCCGAAGTCGAGATTGCCGGAGAGACTCGCCATGTCTCGGAGCCGGTCACAAACAACGTTCGTATCTCATATTCTTTTCTCTCATTTTAACTGACCAACCAACCACTTTACGTGCGCAGCCGCAGACCCCGAGAAAGAGCACCAATATTCCGCACCTCAACAAGGTGCCATGTCTGAAATGCAAGAAATCCAAGAGTGATTGCATCTTTGTCTTTGGCTACGCGTCGTGCGACGCCTGCCGGCACGCGAAGAGTAAGTGCTCCTTAGTGAGTGAGTATCGTTTGGATCTTTTACGTCTCATATAACCGGCGCTGACTGACAATATTGCAGCCAAAGGCAGAGGCAGGCAGATGACCCGCTCACCGTCTCCACCCCCACCCGCGTCCGTTCCCAAACCGAGGCCGACCGGTACCATCATCGTCAAGCCCAGCGGATCTTCTCAGAAAGCGGGTCCGGCTCCCAAGGCTAATGCTGAAGTCGCATCAGTGACTCCTACCCGCGGGGTCACGCCAGTCGGAGCGCCCGCTTCCGAGGGTACAAGCATGTCCGCCCATGCGCCGATCTTCACGCCGTCCGGGAAACGGACTATTGCAGCTCCTTTGACCGCACAGCTCTCGCATGACAACATCATTACTAACCGGAAACGGAAGGCCGCGGATATGCGGGAGCAGTCAACAGAGGCGGGGAGTGATAATGCGGACGAGAGCCTTTATCTCGCCGGTAGGATGGTCGGTCTTCATAGCGTCCTCAACGTCATACAGGCGACGTGCGAGAGCATGAGAAAGGAATTGAATGACATTGAGGGGCGCATCTCGGACAAGCGCTCCCGCCGCCGCTAGATAGTTCTCTCCCTCGCTCTAATACCATAGCAGTAGAAATCATTTGAATAGCAACATGGACTACGTGGATTGATAGCATAGCGTTTGAATAGCAAGATGTACTACTTGGATTTCTAGTGTCAAATACAAGGCAAAGACGAATCCGAAAGTGAGCCGTTCTGTGTGAGGCGGATTGTCATCCATCCATTATCGAGCGGTATGTACGGTCCCCAATGGGAGCCGTGATCATCCGGCAGTAAGGCTGCTGTACACGGTCTCATGATACGGTCCCCATTGGGAGCCGGTCTGTGTGAGGCGGATTGTCATCCATCCATTGTCGAGCGGTATGTACGGTCCCCAATGGGAGCCGTGATCATCCGGCAGTATGGCTACTGTACACGGTCCCATAATACGGTCCCCATTGGGAGCCGTTCTGTGAAAGGCGATGGTTATCCATCCATCATCCATCACAATGGCGGCTGTAGATAATACTATGATGCGGTCCCCATTGGGAGCCACGTGACGCATTGAGGGTGGTTGGGTGGTGTCCTCGCTGTATTTCACAGCCCGATATGCGCGGGTCCCATTGGGAGCCGCGTCTGTGAGAGGTGCACAAATGATATCACGCACATATAGGGCTGTGAAATACAGCGAGGACACCACCCAACCACCCTCAATGCGTCACGTGGCTCCCAATGGGGACCGCATCATAGTATCATCTACAGCCGCCATTGTGATGGATGATGGATGGATAACCATCCGCCTTTCACAGAACGGCTCCCAATGGGGACCGTATTATGGGACCGTGTACAGTAGCCATACTGCCGGATGATCACGGCTCCCATTGGGGACCGTACATACCGCTCGACAATGGATGGATGACAATCCGCCTCACACAGACCGGCTCCCAATGGGGACCGTATCATGAGACCGTGTACAGCAGCCTTACTGCCGGATGATCACGGCTCCCATTGGGGACCGTACATACCGCTCGATAATGGATGGATGACAATCCGCCTCACACAGACCGGCTCCCAATGGGGACCGTATCATGAGACCGTGTACAGCAGCCTTACTGCCGGATGATCACGGCTCCCATTGAGGACCGTACATACCGCTCGATAATGGATGGATGACAATCCGCCTCACACAGAACGGCTCCCATTGGGGACCGTATTATGGGACCATGTACTGCAGCCATACCGGAGGCGGAGGAGGTTGGATACGAGTTCCTCTCGCCGTCCTCCGTTAGTCTTAGGATCGACTCTATAGACTTGACACATCCGCCTCTACCTCTGGTAGTCCTCCGCTGTTTCCCTTCTAGTTCGGATATCGTCCGGATTAGTCTTATCACTTGTTCCCGAACGTCCGCCGGAATTCCCGCGCATCGGACATCGGACTCCGGACATCGTCCGATAACCTTCGGACATCGTTCGACAGCCTTCGGAAGTTGGGGCACGTACTCGGATAAGGGGCTGAAGCTAAGCCCTTCGGATTCGACCCTTGAGCACGTTCTTAACACTAGTCTTCTCTAGGCTCATTTATCCAACAATCAACAATCAACAATCAACAATCAACAATCAACAATCAACAATCGACAATCAACAATCATCTTGTCATCATGTTAAGAACCCTGATTCATGTATCCACTCTTAACTCTTACGAGCTCACGCCCGTTGTGCCTTCGGCACAAATCGAAGGAGCGCTACGCGCTCCTTCAGGGGAGAAAAATGAGTGTTGTTCCTTCATCACAGGAAGCCAAGGAGGGCTACGCCCTCCTTATAATGTATGTTACATATATGTCACTCTAAGAAGGGCTCCCAATGGATACCACACCTATATAGTGTAGAGGAGGCTTTGGGCTGGCCCATAATTATGAAACTGTCAATGGGCTATCCTACTTTGCATGGTAAACTGTTGTTGTCTGACTGTTTAACTAGCAACTAGCAACTAGCAAAGAGTTAGCCCATATCAGACAGCTAGGCAAGTAGGAATAGTGGAGTACTAACATGAATGTCCAGGACTCGGATGTTGTGTGAGATTAGAAAACAAGCATAGGAGGGCTTGGTGATCTGGTCCGTGGAAGAGTAGTAGTGATGCGTTGAAGCTCAATGGCATTTAGCTGATCGGCAGTTGTGCGTGTAAGATAATGAAGATAGAGTGCATAGAGAATGATAAGGATGCCAATAATGACAGGGACAATTATTAACCAGATATTCATAAAATCATAGGTTAGGAAAGTGAGAGATCGTTGGTATGTCACAGAATGTATTGCTTGACTAGTGTCAGATTTGCAAGAGCAAGTCACCACTAGAAATATTAAAGAAAGTTAGGATCAATTAGAGTAGAGAAGCTTAGCAGTAGATAACTACCCAGATAAGCAAACCAGTGAAATAGTAAAGAAAGGAGAGAGAACATTATAGGAGGGATGTTGTTGTTGTTGTTGAGAGAGGATGCTGCACAATAGAATGTAGGAGAGAGAAAGAAGAAAAAGCTGTGCAGAATGTTATAAAATGTAGAGACAAAACAGGGACAAACAAGTCATAATATTTGGACTAGACTGATAGGGCACCCAATGAGTGCTACACATATTTGAGTCTGAGAATGGCTCCCAATGGGTGCCACATATATACTACTCTGAAAAGGGCTCCCAATGGGTGCTGCACATATACTACTCTGAGAAGGGCTCCCAATGGGTGCCGCACACATACTACTCGGAGAAGGGCTCCCAATAGGTGCCACACATATATTACTCGGAGAAGGGCTTCCAATGGGTGCCGCACCTGATTGATACAGAGAAGGCTCCCAATGGGTGCCACACATATACCACTCTGAGAAGGGCTCCCAATGGGTGCTGCACATATACTACTCTAAGAAGGGCTCCCAATGGGTGCCACACATATACTACTCTGAGAAGGGCTCCCGTTGGGTGCCACATCCAGACTGGTGCAAAGGAGGCTCATTAATGTGCATCCCCTCAGAATGCTGTATGCGAGGCTTCCAATGGGTGCCACACAGACCAACTATCATTGGTGTCTGCCAGAGCACCCGATATACAACTTTTAGGATGGCCCCCACAGGGTGCCATAAGACGAGTGCATTGTGTGTATGGCAGGGTTTCATTTGTGTCCTTATAATATGTAATGTGTGCTCGTGGCAATTTTCCTATGATGATATAGCCTTTGTTGTTGTTGTTGTTGTTAACACAACAAACAACAAGTAATGTCAAAATTCATTATGTAAATAGAATTCAGATCATTACCTCATGTGTCAAACTTAAATCATGAATCTTAAATGTGACGTGATGTCACAATATTCTATATAAATGCCCTGCAATATTTGTGATGAGTTTTTTTCCCCTCCATTCTCCAATATCTTGTGCCAAGACTCTTCAGCATTCTCATACCTGCTATCATCTTCAATATGCCAGCTAACAGACCTGCCCGCCCAACTGTTACAGGCTGCTCTCTTGCTATGTTCAACAACGAGTGCATCCCCCTTCTTCATGCTGCAAATGGAGAAGATCAGGCTGTCAATGATGCTCGGTATTATAGGGCCCTCAATCTTGTGCTCACTGGATATGATTCTCAGAAACTTGTTCAGTATTCCATCGAACCGACACGCAACAAAATCACTGAAGACAGGGTTGTCACTGTTGTCAGAGACTATGACAGCCTCATCAGCTTCACTGACTGGCTTCCAATTGCCAGGGACCTCTTTATCTATCCTGTCTCTAATACTGTGGATACTCTTACATCTAATGTGCACCTCCAAGTTCCGATGAAAATCAAAGCACATCAGGTAAGTGTCTGCTGTCTCTGATCCGTGCTTACAGCCCACTGACCAACCAACCAACCAACCAACCATGTGCAATAGGCTGAGGTGCCAGTACATCCACACCGTGTGCCCAACATATGCTTGGGGACTGTGAGTGTTCGCACCAAGGTGCGGCTGTTCTTTCCAGCATTATATCAAGAGAACAACGCAGATGTACCTGTGGAGCTCACCCCAGAGCAGAAGACTGCAATTTATGAGGATGGTCTGTTACCGACACTCCGCAAGCACAATCCAGAGACTATCACCAATTGGCCCACCAGCTATGCCACTGCCCTTCATCGTGCCAGGAAATCCAACAATCAGTTTCAACATCGAACTCATCCTTTCCCCAGTGCCATGATCCCTAATCTTGGATACGACCTGCCCAGAAAATTGGCCAACAAGCATGCCTGGGCAAGAGATATGTTATTCATGACACAGGTCCAGGGTGTCAAAGAGGCAAACCAACATGTTCCGGACAACAATGGAGATGCATTGGATGCATTGTATGTCTTGCTGGGTGACCTGGATGATGAGCTACGTGCAGAACCACGCTGCTGGGTGGATGTAGGACTGGAATTATCTGAGCCAGGCTTTTCCTATCAGTGGCGCACCGACTCCCACAGTGACATCATCCAACACTTCACTTGTTTGACTGCTGCTCAAGCTGCCAGCTATGTCAACCGTCCATCACGCCATTACCACAGGGATATTTCGTCTGGTTTGTTGCATGTCTCTGGATTCCGTGGCACCTTTGCATTGGGTGTTGAAGATCCTTCATACATTCAAGCCTACACGACCGATAAAGCCTTGATTCAACAACTGGACCGTGGAAAACATGGATTGACCATTCGCGGCAAAGACATGCTAGATGGTCGTCCCCCGGCATATATGCAGAGGCTGCATGATTTGTATTTTGATGCCAAGGAGAATCACAACTGCGCTGCGAGAATTGAGTTCAGAGTTCAGATTGATCAGGCCAACGAGAGATTTTTGACCATTCCCGAGGAGCTAATAGCAAGCAGCATCTTGGCCTTTGATCGTAAGGATTGGTGGTGAGTGAGCTTCATCCCATAGCAGAGGCATCACCTGGGAGTTGTTGTACTCACATGAAATTTTTTGTTCACAGGCAATGGCGACTTGTCCGTCTGCAGGGATTTTCACGCACAGTGTCTCTGCAAAATCAAGTTGGTGGTAGTCCTCGAGTATCACCGGATGCCCTTGCCCTGACAGCAGGTATTCAGTGGCTTACCAATGGGCTGCACTCTCGGCCGGACGATGGCAGTGCGGCACGTGATGTCATGTGCACAGTGCTGCCTCTGACCGAGGATTATGAACATGCCATGTTGGACATCCGTCCTAGGAGAGAGGATATTCGGCCTGGCGATGGCTTGCCATTCAGTGCATATGGGGCCTATTTTTTCCGGACTATTATCTGGCCACCAACGGCAGATATTCCGAGAATGGAGCGAGGTCCTTCAGTGATGCGGCAGTCGAGCTTCAAGTATGTGTTTGGGATGGATTATGATACACTGCAGAGAAAGTATCGGCCTCTACTTTACATTCCGAATTCCATGGTGCCTAAGGCACGGGTGGGGACACAAAAGTCATTCTCCAAAAGACATCGGGTGGACGAGCCAGCTCCTGCAGCCATCCTTGAAAACTTTGAAATCTACCTCGGTGACGGACACTACGATGCTGGCGAGGACCTGCCATGGGACGAACGTGCTGACTACCCTGAAGAACGTCAAGATGACCCCGGGGTGCAATTGACCAGACTATGGAACCAGTTTTGCAGTGACGTACTGCAAAAATGTGGAAATTTGAAGGGCGAGCCACTCGCGGCATCACACTGCAGACTCAGTATGGAGGAACGTCTGCATGTCACTGATGACGTCTACAAAGACATGAACCTCGCGATGGTCTTCCACCGGGTGCAGTGCATGAAAGTTAGTGGAAAGGAATGGATGGACGCATTTAACCTTTACTTCCCGTCTTTCAAAGGACCGGCCGGAAGGCAGCCACAGAACTATCCGAGGATGAAATATTGGGAGGAATGGTGCGACCTGAAACTGAAACTGTCGGCCAAGGACTTCGACACGGTCCGACGCAAATTCTGGGAATTATTCAGGACGTTGTTGTGGATTGCGAAGCCGTGCAAGTCCCGGGTGTGGAACTATGAGGTGGACCTGAACTTCCGGAAATTTCCGGTCAATTACGATGGTCGAGCTCCACAGGTCATTGTGAGCCCATCAGCGCACCCTGCTAGATGGGAGCCGGAGCGGGTACCGGGTGGAGATGCTGAAGGCGAGGAAGAAGAAGAGGCGAGCGAGGATGAGAATGGAGGCGAGCCTGAGGTGGACCGGCGTCAATGGGTGAATGGAATTGCACCGATCCCGGACCGGATCCTGTTGCGTGAGGAGGAGGAGGAATCCGGGTCCGAGATAGATGTGTAGTGAGCGGTTCGGGATGTCCTGCAACCCAACCCAACCCGGATATGTATCTTGTAAATACACAACAACAACAACAACAACAAAAACAACAAAAACAACAACGGGCTTACCGGGCTTATCTTAGAGACGCGCCGCCGCTGCCGCTAGATAGTTGTCAATTATTTTCCGTACAAATAGCATAGCGTTTGAATAGCAACAACATGTACTACTTGGATTTCCATAGTGTCAAATACAAGGCAAAGATGAATCCGAAAGTGAGCCGTTTTGCGTAAAGCGGATGGTCATTCATCCGTAATCGACCAGTATGTAGGGTCCCCAATGCGAACCGTGATCATCCGGCAGTAAGGCTACTGTACACGGTCCCATGATACGGTCCCCATTGGGAGCCGTTCTGTGTAAGGCGGATGGTTGGTTATCCATGCATTAACCACCAGCATGTACGGTCCCCAATGGGAGCCGTGATCATCCGCCAGTATAGCTACTGTGCACGGTCCCATAATACGGTCCCCATTGAGAGCCGTTCCGTGAAAGGCGGATGGTCATCCATCCATAATCGACCAGTATGGAGGGTCCTCAATGGGAGCCGTCGTCGTCCGCAACTATGGCTGCTGTACATGGTCCCATAATACGGTCCCCAATGGGGGCCGTGCGGATCCGGATGTGTTATGGCGTTATGCATCTATTATCCAGCAGTATGTACGGTCCTCAACGGGAGCCGTAGTTGTCCGCCAGTATGGCCACTGTATACGGTCCCATAAATACGGTCCCCAGTGGGAGCCGTTGTGTGTGAGGCGGATGGTGAACCATGCAACCATGCATCATCCACCAGTATTATGGGACCGTGTACAGCAGCCATACAGGCGGATACAGACGGCTCCCATTGAGGACCGTACATACTGGTAGTTGGTTGGTTGGTTGGTTAATGCATGGATCACCATCCGCCTTATACACATCGGCTCCCAATGGGGACCGTATCATGGGACCGTGTACAGCAGCCATACTGGCAGATACAGACGACTCTCTGCTGGATAATAAATGCATCACACATCCGGATCTGCACGGCTCCTAAAAGAGATATGCATATGTCTACATTATTTAAACATCTCACATCCGGATTTCGGATCCGACTACCTAAGAGTCCATTTCCATGTCTCCGCCGGATTCGCCGGCCTCCCTTGCCGCCGCCTCAGCATTTTTCTCCTCCGAAGCATCCTCCTCCTCCTCCGAAGCATTCTCCACATTCATCCGGAATCCCCTCTTCAGACCCTCCAAGACGAGGTTCTGAAACTCCCTCTGCTCCTCCATGAACCGGAGCATGGTCTCACTCACCCGGCCCATCGCAGCCCTGCTTCCTTCCGCCGCTGCAATACCCCTCTCCATCAGCCCATTGGTCCGGGCCAGTTCCGCCACAATGTTGTTGGCGGCTGCGACCCATGCCTGATCATCGTACTCCGCCCAGTCTTGATTCTCCCCAATGACCGTCCGGGGATTGGAGATTATCTCCACGTCGTCGTCCATGTGCTCCGGACTCCGCTGACGCCGTTTACCTTTGCCCTTCGGGGACGGAGATCCCTCCGGACGCGCGCGTTTTTTGCCTTTGCCTTTGCCGGCCGGCGCCTTGACGGGCGGATTTCCGCCGAAGCACTTCTCCTTCGACGCGCGGCATTGGTCACAAGTCCGGATCTTTTGGAACCATCAGTAACCATCCGAATCCAAACGACATCGTGACTCACCCTCGGCATCTTAGATGCTACTGCCCAGGTGCAAGTCTTGCGCCTAGTGACGCACATCTCACATGCGAGCTCCGGATCCGCCGGACCGCTGGACTGACATTTTGTAAACCTCCGGAAATCACAGAAAACTTAAACAAATCACCTCCGACGCGTTACCCGCCCTAGCCTTAACCAAACGCTCGCGCTCGCGCTCAGCCAACTGCTGCCGAATCTCCTCCATATCCTTCCGCTTCTGTTCCTCTTCCGCCTCCTTGCGCTTGCGTTCCTCTTCTTCCGCCTCTCTCCGAGCGTCCGCCTCGAGTCGCGCGATTTCAGCGATCATTTCCGCTTGCCTCTCTTCGAGGAGTTGCCGGGCGGACTTCTTGTTGCCGGAAGTGGAGTTAGACATATCAAGCGATAATAGGATGTCGGGGGAAAGTTTTATACTTCTTATGGGCGCCCCGGCCTACTTATATGCCCAGTCATATTCTTACGAGCTCCGCCCATAATCTCGCATTTATTAAACTCCGAACCGGACTTGTGATTCAGAAGCCTCGTGGGCGCGGCCCTAAAAGGGGATACTGTCATATCCCGCGTTCCGGACCCGGACTTCTCACATACATCATGTTCGGATATCCGGATCCGACCAACCTGTATCTTCCGGATCTGTTTCCTTCTCAGTGAGCCCCTAACTCCGGACATCCGGTTATACCTATAACCGGCTGCAACCGGCTGCACTTAATTTGCGTCTTCAGATAGACTGGTGTTACCGCCTGTCAGGCTGCTGTACATGGTCCCATGATACTGGTGGATGATGAATGGATCACCATCCGCCTTACACACAACGGCTCCAACTGGGGATCGTATTATGGGACCGTGTACAGCAGCCATACTGGCGGACAACCACGGCTCCCGTTGAGGACCGTACATACTGCTGGATAATAGATGCATAACACCATAACACATCCGGATCCGCACGGCCCCCATTGGGGACCGTATTATGGGACCATGTACAGCAGCCATAGTTGCGGACGACGACGGCTCCCATTGAGGACCCTCCATACTGGTCGATCATGGATGGATGACCATCCGCCTTTCACAGAACGGCTCCCAATGGGGACCGTATCGTGGGACCGTGCACAGTAGCTATACTGGCGGATGATCACGGCTCCCATTGGGGACCGTACATGCTGGTGGTTAATGCATGGATAACCAACCACCCGCCTTACACAGAACGGCTCCCAATGGGGACCATATTATGGGACCGTGTATAGCAGCCATACCGGAGGCGGAGGAGGTTGGATGCGATTGGGAATGGTGTTCAGAGTCGCGGATTCTAACTGAGAGACATGGAATACGGGATGCACGGGTCGCATAGCGTCCGGAAGATGGATTCTTTTCCGAGAGCTTTTTCAAAGGTCGGGTCAAGCGAAAATAGTTTGCTTTGACGAAGATCTGTTCTCCGACTTTGAAGTCCGGAGCGGGTTTCCGTCTAGCATTCGCGTGTCCTTGATATCGTCCGTGGGCATGGGAGCTTTCCTCTAAGCTAAATCTATAGCGTGGTCCTTGAGATATAGAAGTCGGCCGGATCCGGAAGTCCGGAAATGATTTGTGTCATAGGTCCGGGTCTGGAACGCGGGATATGACAACTAGACTAATGCACAAAGTTTATCGGACGATGTCTCCAGTCCGACGTCCGATGCGCGGGAATTCTGGCGGACGTTCGGGAACAAGTGATATGACTAATCCGGACGATGTCCGAACTAGAAAGAAAACAGTGGAGGACTACTAGAGGTAGAGGCGGCGATGACAAGTCTATAGGAGTCAATCCTAAGACTAGCGGAGGACGACAACAGGAAAAACTCAAGTCGGACGGAGGAGGGAATGAGCAAAGTCTAAGATAATATTTGAACTCAGGAAGTACAAGATTCTACAGGGTTTATATACTACTGAGGGATTTAACGGAGAATCAATCAGTGCAGTCCAAAGCTATGCAAGGCTTTGGACAGAGCGTATATGTTAAGGTCGTACTCTCATAGGATCGGATCCAAAGGACTTCTGCCTCAGCTCGTACGCTCTGCCCCTTTCCCAAGTACTTGTCCTTTATTTCAAAGTACTAATGATAACGCGTCCAAAGGTCCGGATGGGTCTCGTAGATATATCCGGATGACTTCCGGATATCAGAAACACGTATAAGACTGATCTGGATGGATCCAGACTAGAAATGAACAGAGTATAGACTATCCAAAGATAGAGTCGGAAACGTATACTATCGGAATCGATCTGAAGTCTTCGGAGGTTTGACAAGAGTTGAAGACTCAAGTCCGGAGGACAGAAAGAGGACAAACTAAGATGATATTCGAACTGAGGTACTACAGGACATATACACGGGTTTATATACTAAGAGGATAACAAAATGATAAGTAAGCAATGGTCCGAAGGCTATGTACGAAGCATGTGCAAAGGTTATCAAACGCGAGTCGGAAATGAAGCATAGGTTAACGAATCAGTAATCATACCGGTAATAAGTATAGCCGAAACACCGGGAAGAGGAAATACCGAATAGGATGTGTTTAATATTAAATGAACAGGAAATGAAATAGGAAGCTTATCGGATATCAGATCAGAAGCGGATCTATGCATCAGACCGGACCGGATCTCAGAGTCTGAAGTCCGGAAGAGAAGCATGAATATATGGGATATGACAGTATAGAAAAGTTAAATGCTGGTGTAGCACTCGAGCTTGTGCTAGGCTGGTAATCAGCCATTTCACACATCACGTCAAATGTCTGTCGCACTATATTCACTTCCCGATGCAACCCGCCACATATCCACTAAACCCAATGCTTTGACCAGTGGACCAGATGTTTTTCCCGCGCAGTTGTCCTATCCATGTCTTGTCTTGTCAGCTAGCCCCACTGGTTGGTTGCATAGTTGAATATTTTGCACATAACTCACATCGTAGCCAGCGCTATTACATGTTTTCCCATAGTCTGCAGCGCCTCGTGTTGATTTACATGTACATCGGATCCGAAATTCTTTGGCCACTACTTTCACCTATAGGGTCCCGGATTTGTACGTACTTATATATATATTGGTTTCAACATAGCATATTCATCATCCAAGTAGTAGGGAGCCGTTTCCCTATGCTTTGTGGTCAAACCTGATATTTTGTAGTTCTTAGTTGACATTAGGAATATCACCGCTCTTTCTATCCAAAACACCCGCAGTTATCAATAATCTGCATACCGCTCGCTATACCCAATGTTCCCTTCCTAATCCGACGCAAACCCGCTAAACCCGAAAACATCGGCCAATGCTTTGGCATCAAACTCGTAATTATACCTTCGGATTCTGTTTCTTGCACTCGGACTTTTAACAGTTTATTGATGGACTAACTACAGACTTATTCCAATAGCAAACCCCTCGGGTCAAACACACTTGTCTAGCAAGCATAGCAGACTAGGCTGTGCAAAACCACTACAACATTTTTATATTGCTGGATACTTATTTTGTATAGCATCAAGCATTGTTGTATCTTTACACCGGTCTATCAGAAAATGGTAAATGAATATGGAAACAAGACCATAGTAAAATAGAGGCAGAAATGAAATGAGGTACAGAAAATGAGTATAGTCTAGTCTAACTGTACAAAGGGAAAAGGCATGGAAGATAGATGCGGGTCGGATCTGGACAAAAGATAGAAGTCGGCCGGATGCGGAAATCTGGAAATGGGTTGTGTCATAAGTCTGGGTCTGGAAACACGGGATATGACATGATCTCACAGATAGCTTATATTGCAATTGCAATTCTAGATGTTCCCTCGACCTTTTGAAAGGTATGCAAGTTCGTCTGAGTGGTCAAAAGGTGGTTCATTTGTTTCTGAAGTCTGTCCTCATCCATGATTGTCATATCCTGTATTCTGGACTTATGTCTGACAATGTTCCCACACTTCAGACCTCCATACCTCTGCAGCTAGGCTGCATCATTCGCCCTTTATCCCATCACCCTAATGTCATATCATAACCCATATATCCAAGCATCTCATCTGGACCATATCCGATCTGATGTACGATAAGCTTCTTAATTCATTTCATATTTATATAATGTTAATCTAACAACACAGCCTAACAACAACACAGCCTATTGGATATTCTTTCACAGTATCTCGGTTATACTTACTATCGGTATGCTTACTGATCCATCAACCTATGCTTCATTTCCGACTCGCGTGTGTAAACTTTGCTTATGCTTCGTACATAGC
Organism: Suillus fuscotomentosus; assembly: GCF_016647785.1. NCBI lineage: Eukaryota > Fungi > Basidiomycota > Agaricomycetes > Boletales > Suillaceae > Suillus > Suillus fuscotomentosus. Next base: position 1,237,341 of record NW_024539520.1, read on the forward strand.
CTGGGACCCTTGCTTATTGAACTTTCTGATAGTCACTTAGTATATAAACTCTTATATATGTCTTGTAGTTCCTCAGTCTGAATATCATATTAGTGCTCGCACTAGTCTTGACTCTAAATCCTGATATCAGTTCTAGTTCTTCGACTTAGCCGATAACCATCTCAGGCCTAAAGAGAAATTGCCTAGGCCGGAGTTGTGATCCTGCGATGAACCGCTCATCTGATCGTGTGAAGTTTTTGGAAGTCCATCTGGATCTTTCTGGGAGTCCTCTGGACCTATTCTGCTTTGGACTTTGTCCTTGCAGGCTTTCCTCTGTTTGCTTCTACTCAGGATAAGTCGCGAGCAGCCATTATACATAACTGTATCAGGATGAAACCTCAACCTCAATCTCATTGTAATTTCTGGAAGTTACTTGCAGTCATCCGGAAAGTCCTTGTGAAGTTTCTGATGCCGATGGGTAGTATAATTATCATCCTAACTATGTGAAGTGTGTGGAAAGACTGAGGGAGATGAATAAGGAAAATGGCAGGGGTCAGGGCGAAGGATGGTTGGTTTTGAATGAATGAAAGATGGATTGTGGGAAGTATTGCGAGAGAGAAAGGGAAGTAAAGTAAGTTGGGAGTCAGATGATAAGTTACTGGAGGAAGGACGGGAATGTGGGTAGGGAAAAAGTGTAGGGAGATAAGAGTGAAGGGGAGTTGCTAGGAAGATAGAGATGTAATAATGAATGAGGAGTGTATGTATATGTAATTTTGAAGGATGGGGGGCTAGATATAATTGAGAAGAAATAAGGGAGTGAAAAATATGTGAGGGAAGTGAAATGAAGGAGGAGAGGACATGGTAGGGAGGACTGAAAAGATAAATAGGTGTTGGGAGTGGATGGTTGATAATGGGAAGAATGTTGAAAAATGGAATATGTGAAATTTTTGGGATATGCGGGGGAGAGAGATGTTGAGTTGAATGATAAGGGATTTGGGAGAGGTTGTAAAATGAGGGGAAGAGATGGTAGGGGAGATGAAGGGAAAAATGTCAAGTGATGTAGAATGAATGGTAGGAGTGGAGGGAAAGTGGAATGAGAAGGAAGGGATGGAAGAATTTGAGGAGGGGAAGAGGAGAAGAGAGGAGATGGAAGTTGAAATGAAGGAAAGGGAGATATTATGAAGAGATGAAATAGGGAGAGGGGGAATATATTTTGAGAGTGGGAAAGAGATAAATGAAAGGGAGGGGGGGAAAAAGATTAAGAGAGAGTGGAGCTGTATAGAATATTAGAAGTAAGATTTGTTGTGGACGATAATATAAATGAGAAAAGAAGAGAATAAGGGATGGGATAAAAGTAAGTGTAAGTATAAATATAAATAATGTAAGATAATAAGAACGAGGAGGAGAAATAGTGTCACATAGGGGATCTCACCCTATAGTGAGCATGAGCTCATGCCCATTGTGCCTTCGGCACAAATCGAAGGAGCGCTATGCGCTCCTTCAGGGGAGGAAAATGAGTGTTGTTCCTTTGTCACAGGAAGCCAAGGAGGGCTACGCCCTCCTTTGGCTTCCTGGCCTCAGGCTGCATCCTAATAAATCGTGCATTTTGAATAAGATCGCGCCTTGATAGTGGATTTCAAAAAGAGGTACATTTATGAGCAGTATTTCAAGAAAACTAAAAGTACATAGTACATAAGATCAGTCAGTTCTATATATATAAGTACATCAATCATTGATATGATCTGTGAGTCCTCTAAGCACTTCTGTATATACAGTGGCTCAAAAAAGTGTCCCAATATTTGTAGCTTTTCATGTAATTGCTATATCATGTGTCAAGCCGTGGGAATATGACTAAGCCATAGGGAGGTGTCGGAAAGGTCTGCTTCTCAGCGTCAATTCGGTTCCCTATACCGTGGGAAAATAACGGCATTATGTGAAGATATGATCATTTTAATTTGATGACTCATTGGGACACTTTTTTGACTTTGAGTTTAACTAATGTAATCTCTATAATTCTAGTACTTTGTGTGACCTCCTTCTGCCCCAATCACTTCTGCCACTCTTCTAGACATATTCTCTATCAATTTTGGGTATTCCTCTTTGGTATTTTCATCATACTCTGTTGTAACACTGTCTCATAGTTGGAATAGCCCCTATGGTGAATCTTGATATGCTACAAGCAATTTCTTGAGTGATTCTCAGGGGTATTCAATATGGTTGATGTCTTGCATCTATGCTGAACATGATAGAATAGTAATATCATGGTCTGCAAGCTATTGGTGGCTGATTTAGAGGTATACTTAGGGTCATTGTCTTATCACAAAACAGTATTCTCTTCATTAACTCATAACTCCTGCATGCTTCTTAGCAGACACTCCTGTCAAATGAGTGTTTACTACTCTATATTCATCCTCCCCTTTACTTCATAGAAAATTCCTACTCCATTTTATCTCATATAGTTCTATACCATCGAGTTTTCGTCTTGAAACTTAAGTGTTTATTCAACTTTTCTTTATCTTAATGGTTGTGCTATCAATTTTAATACAAATTCCTTGCCATATGATCTCATCCTATTGATTTTAACCTTATCTAACTAGATAAACCTCTTTCAGCTATTAGCAGTCCAATATTTGTACTTGAAAATAGCATCTTGTCTTTTCTGTTTATAGGTTGGAGACAGAAGAATCTGTTTCTCTTGATTATAGCTTCAAAGTGGGCTGTCTTAAGATTCTGTCTGACTATTTGAGTAGAGATAGTCATAGAGATGATGGAAATAATCAATTTAGTCACCTTTTTAGCATCAGTGGCCTTTCCGATTAGAATATAGTGATTAAGAGATCTTAAGTCTTATAGAGCAACCTTCTATATTGGCTACCAAATAACTTAAAGACCATGATATTACTATTCTATCATGTTCAGCATAGATGCAAGACATCAACCATATTGAATACCCCTGAGAATCACTCAAGAAATTGCTTGTAGCATATCAAGATTCACCATAGGGGCTATTCCAACTATGAGACAGTGTTACAACAGAGTATGATGAAAATACCAAAGAGGAATACCCAAAATTGATAGAGAATATGTCTAGAAGAGTGGCAGAAGTGATTGGGGCAGAAGGAGGTCACACAAAGTACTAGAATTATAGAGATTACATTAGTTAAACTCAAAGTCAAAAAAGTGTCCCAATGAGTCATCAAATTAAAATGATCATATCTTCACATAATGCCGTTATTTTCCCACGGTATAGGGAACCGAATTGACGCTGAGAAGCAGACCTTTCCGACACCTCCCTATGGCTTAGTCATATTCCCACGGCTTGACACATGATATAGCAATTACATGAAAAGCTACAAACATTGGGACACTTTTTTGAGCCACTGTACTACATTGGTTGTATTTGAGCCTTCTTCATGCTCCGGAAAGATAGCAAACACCCTGTCTGGGTGGGTGCAGTGAGATAAAGCCACATAGAGTTGTCCATGGCTGAAGACAGGAGTCTGCAAATTAAGGCCAACCCACTTGACGCTTTGACCTTGCACCTTGTTGATTGTCATAGCGAATGTAAGATGAACAGGAAACTGGCAACACTTGAGGGGGATTGGGTTCTCTTCAGAGCTGGATTCCATAGTAATGCAAGGGATTAGGACTGTGTTCTCATCAACCTGCTGATCTTCATCGTCTCCATCCCTAAGAACACGGCACCTAAGGACACGGGTGGGCCAAGACAGGAGTATCATGCGAGTTCCATTATAGAGTCCCTGCAAGGGGTTCAAATTGTGCAAAAGCATTAGAGGAACACCTGCTTTGACCTCCAATTTGTGCAAAGGGAAGCCTGATGGAGCGAGAGTATGAAGGAACTCTGGGGGAATGTAATTATATTCTCTCTCCATGACTGAGTCCGCACTGGTGAAGACTGCTTTTTCTCCAGGGAATGATTCGAGGATAGTGGCATTGATTTCATCCACATCAGTGTTCTTTGCAGAAAGAATGGTGCGATCCAGGAAGTATGAATCGTTTAAGGGAGGACAATCAGGGAGCAGAATTCTTGAGTATAGGGCATTGATGAGAGACTGGAGGTCATTGTTGGGACACTGCATGCGGGCAGGAAGGGTCACAGTTCCATCTTCATTTGTGCCCCTACCAGCTCCAATCTCAAGAAGCCACCTTGCAAAATCATCAGAAGCGGGATCTTGACCAAGGCGCATATTTCTCTTGAGATGGAATATATGAAGCCTTGACCAAATGCGAGATCTGCAAAAGGTAGCGCCCACTATCTGCTCCCTGGATCCATGAGGCACCACCGGCAGGGTCTGTCTGAAGTCTCCTCCAAAGAGCATGGTTATTCCTCCAAAATCAGCATCAACATTCAGAAGATCACGTAATGTGCGGTCAAGGCATTCCAGGATGTGGCGGTGTAACATTGGAATTTCATCACAGATGATTAGGGAAGTGGCCTTGAGAAGCTCATGAAGAATGTCTCCTTTCTTTATGTTGCAAGAGCTGTCTTCATGAATAGGGATAGGGATCTTGAATCGCGAATGAGCTGTATGTCCACCTGGCAGGAGGAGAGAAGCGATTCCAGAGGAAGCCACACATAGGACGATCTTGCCTTCAGCACGGAGTTTTGAAGCGATGAGCTTGCAGAGATATGTCTTGCCACATCCACCTGCACTGTGGACAAAGTATGAATGTCCTGGTCTGCGCTCATCCCGATGCATTGCATCATCGACCACCATATCAAAGACCGCCCTCTGCTCTTCATTGAGAGAAGGAACTCCTTTATCCACCACCTGCTGAAGCTCTTCTTGGTTGTACTGAAGCTGCTCAGCAATCAACTGGTTACCCTCCATGGCCCCCCATCTTGCTGCCATTTGAGAGATAGGCATGTGGGGAATGGCATCCAAAGACTTTCCATTTTTGTGAAGCACTCCATTGATGAGATAGAGACCATAGTCATAGACCTCCTCCTCAGTAGCATCTGGCATGTTAAATGGCATGCGAGCGAGACGATGGCGCAGATCATCGCAGAGATTATCCTTGAAGCGGTTCCAAATGTCGTCAGGGCTTGTAGGGTTGCAGAAGAGGAGGATGATGGCAAATAGATTTCGTGTATGATATCCAGTGCACATATGAGAGGCATCCAGCAAGCACTGAATCCATTCATTATCATCATCTAGCAGACACCTGAGCTGACATGCGTCCTTGAAAGTCTCACAAACAACATCATCGACAGTCCAAAGATGTTCATAGGAGGTAGTGCCTTTGAAAAAACACATTAAGTTTGATTCATAAAAATCATTGCAGAAATCATACCTTTCACTACGGTCAAAAGCAATCTCAGATAAAATCTCTCTCCAGAGCCAGGGGCAGCAGAATACATCCTTCCAATTGCAACTCCATGCTGACGTATCTTCCAAGCAACTTTTTGCCATACAAACTTTGAGGGGAAATCCTGGTAGAGGAGATCATGGGCTCCAGCTGCCACCATGTTTTTATCGGCATTGGCTTTGAACCATCCAGTGAGGTGAGTCTTCTTTGCTGCTGCATGCTCGACAACATCCTCGGGATTATCCTCAGGATCATAGACAACCATGTGTTCACCTGGGAGGTGGACTGGCAAGCGGTAGACAGCAGGCCATTCAAGGTGCATCTCATTTTCCATGATGCGCCATGCAGCCTCAATCGAGCTAATATACCTGGCATCAAGGTATGATTTGACCTCATCCACCGGTCCTTCCACCTCCAAAGTCGCACGGTCATGTCCTTTGTAGATATACTTGTGAATATACTTGACAGAATTGATCGAAGCGCAGACTTCCAAATTAATGTGGCAGTTGAATTCGACCAGCAGTTGCGGAGGGTGAGGAACGACATCTTTATTGGTGAAGACATCATTATTCTTTTGGATCGTGCAAGCATTATCTGGTCTTGCATAATCTGGGTAGCCATCATCCTTCAAGGATGTCTCACCACAGAAAGACTTTGGAAAGTGCTTTTTGCACTGTCCATTCTCCAAGCAACGCTCTGGACTGCATGGGCCATGGAGCATGTATTTTGATACAGCTTCATAGAGTTGCGGGTGTACATCTCTATCCAGTATCTGAGTGGAGATGAATGAGTTCACTTGCTCCACAGTCCTTATCTTATGATTTGGGTCGAGGAAGATAAGCAGATGCATGTGAGGGAGACCGCGCTTCTGATATTCGATGGTGTACACCAATTCTGCAACTTTTCCGTAGTAGCCCTTGCGAACCTTCTTCAAGAGCGCTTGTTGCTTTTGGTAGAAGACCCAAGCCACCAAGTCAGGATGATCCACAGCGCTCTGACCTACATAAGCAATATTAGCAACAACATCATAAATCAATTAATAAAATTTACCTGGAAGGAGGTTTTCAGTGATCTCAGGCCAACTTCCATTTGCAGTCATTGTTAGGAAGAGGTCGGGCTTCTTGCAGGCACGGCAAATGGCCAATGAATCCTGAAGCAACTGGTGCATATTGTTACGCACTCAAATAGATCTGTTATGCGGAGCCCTGAGAGGGGCGTCGTCCGCTAACGTTCGTGACGTAACCGGAAGGGTCCGGTGTAGCGACTGAGACTGGCGATGTCGAGTTGGCAGATATCAGAGACGCGCGTGTCACGTGACTTCTAAGACGGATGTCTTCAAAGTCACTGACAATCTCAAAGTAAGGACAGTCTTGTCCGAACGATGAGGTAGTCGATCGAGGTAGACTTAGGCGCGATGAGCACCTAAGAAAAGATACTAGAGACTGAAGCTGAGGGGGCTTCAGAGGAAAGTATGTTCGAGGGAAGATTGAGTAGATTCAAGTTAGGGAATCTAGTACAGAGTGACCGACTACTTATACTAAGTGGAAAGGGTTAAGGGCAAGGCTACCGTACTGTAGGTAAGGGCAAAGGGGAAACGGAAAGGGTATAGGTACACTGGTAGCAGAGCCTGATTAGTGATGTAAGGTCGAATGCGGAATGAGACCGAGAAACGTTGGAACGAGCCAATGGTAAATGATACAATGTGCAGCATGCACGAGTCAAAGGAAAGATAAGACAAGATAAGGAAAGCCACATTGGTGGCACGAGTCAGAACGAGTCATAGCCCGAAGGCACGTGCGCACGTTGGTGCGATGGGAGGGGGAGGCGAGGGACGGGAACGGTCCCGAGGATCCGGTCAACGGATAGTCGGTAGAGAAGTACGAGCCGGAGGCATACGAGGGCGAGGACGAAGGGGAAAAATGATAGGGGGGCCATGTAGCCGATGTTACTTGTAACACATATAGTGGGGGCTTCCAGTATGCGATGATGGGAGAATAATTGAGCGACCTGTCTGAGCCAGATCATCTGTGCCATCATTGAGGATGTTATCTGCCAGGCCTCGGTAGCAGTCCACCCTAAGCTTTTTTTGGTTCTTGGTGATCCAATTCAGATTGCTCTGTTCGATGGAAGCCCAAGCATCAATGATATACTGCTGGAACAGTCTTCCACCACGAAAGATGTTATTGTTATTGATATGATTGGGGCGGGGGTGAAGACAGAAGGCGTAGTATAACAGCTGGGTCACTTCTTTTGAACGTGTACGTCCGCCTTGAGGGATGTTGAGAGGTATTCCAAGGTGCCAGCCTTCCTCGCCAGAAGGAAAGAGAAGTACATAGTGAAGGGTTGAGTATGCATGGCTGAGCTGACTAATGCGTCGCAGCTGACCACCTTGAAGTCGCAAGACAATATCTCGTTTGTCGGATACCTCCTCAGATCCATCTCCAGGTATGATCACAGCAATTTCATCAGCAATGGGAAGATTATATCTTCGACCATCTGTGCCCTGCTGAAAGTGAATGTGTGCACAAACTTCTGTGTGCTGCTCTGGAGGCTTCTCGTGCATAACTTGATAGGCCTGCTTATAAAGAGCAACATAGGGATGAGTTCGATAAAGCATGTCATGGAGCTCTCTAAGAATACGATGATCGAGGTTTTCATTTCCTGGTCGGTTGGCGCGGATGTCGGTGGCATCTTCGGGATCATAAATCTAAGAAGTAAAGTAGAACGGTTTCGGGAACTTTCGCGCACTCGCGCGGTTTGCGCGTATTTCGCCAAAGGCCATGTGGTTTTCGCTTACCTCGCTTAACCTCGATTTGGAAACTCGCGTGGTTTTCATGTATATTTCGAGTGGCGACTCAAACAACGTCACCCATTGGGAATGTTGCGCAACAACATTGGTAACTGTATGTGTACATGGCATTAAATAATGTGTTTGAGCAGGGGGACAACAGGATTTGAGTGTTTTGCCTACTGCAATTATTAGTAGTGACTGTATATGTACATAAATGGAACAACATATGATACAATTACAGACAGGGAGATAACAAATGTGGTGACAGGAGATAAGATTCAAATAAAAAAAGGAGACAAAGACAATGTAGACTCAAAAACCAGAGAATGTGATGACAGGAAAATGGGGAAATGGGAGAACAGGAGACAGGAGATGGGAGACTGAGAGAACAGAGACGGGAGACGGGAGATGGGAGATGGGAGATGGGAGACGGGAGACGGGAGACGGGAGACGGGAGACAGGAGACAGGAGACAGGAGACAGGAGACAGGAGACAGGAGACAGGAGACAGGAGACAGGAGACAGGAGACAGGAGACAGGAGACAGGAGACAGGAGACAGGAGACAGGAGACAGGAGACAGGAGACAGGAGACAGGAGACAGGAGACGGGAGACAGGAGACAGGAGTAAGAAGTAGGGAGTAGGGAGTAGGGAGTAGGGAGTAGGGATTAGCATGGGTATACCCCATGGTAACACTTTTTCCAATCACATATATTACCATTTGAAGGCACATGTACAACTTCAAAATTTTATACTGATCCATCACTCCTATGGTAATCAATTTGGAGGTATATTCCCAGGGGTACAGGGGTCTTCAGATCCAAACCCCTACCCCTACCCTCAAGGGTTTCCCATACCCCTGCTGATCCCTAGATGGGAAGCAGGGAAAAATGGAAAAACAAATACATTCAATGATACTGTTACATATTTTGTATTTTTATATTGGTCAAAATCCTGCTCAAAGAACATAGCACTGACTGATTGTATGTAGTACTATGTACTTTTATGTGGTGTGATAGATTGTACTTTGAGTTTTTTTGAAAAGCTGCTCATAAATATATTTCAAAATCATTCAAAATGCACAATTTATTAGGATGCAGCCTGAGGCCAGGAAGCCAAAGGAGGGCGTAGCCCTCCTTGGCTTCCTGTGATGAAGGAACAACACTCATTTTTCTCCCCTGAAGGAGCGCGTAGCGCTCCTTCAATTTGTGCCAAAGGCACAACGGGCGTGAGCTCGTGTAGATTTGAGCGCACGAAGGCTGAGTACCTTCAGGGGCAATCAGGCTGCCCATAAGGTGGTGAAGAGAACCATGTATACGAAAAGCATTTGGGCCAGAGCCTTGAAGGGCCCTATCCTCGATGGTGACACCTACAGATGTGAATGCAAGAGCACTGTTGTACTGGCGAATATTGGACACAAATGTTCTGTCTCCATATGCCTGTTGCAGCTCGTGTGGCCATGCTGGAAAGGGAGCAAGGTCGACTTTTCCCTCCAAGCAGCATGTACCAAAGTGTGGGTTTTGTGCAGATGATTTGGTGAGTCTCTCACATGCAAAATGCAGGGCATGGCAGTTGGGGCACTCCACATTCAGAGGACCAAGAGTGTAATGATCAATGGGCTCTGTGTATGGTCGAGCTCCATCTGAGATAGGGATATTTCGGACAGGCGCCTGGTTGATATTTTCATCATCCTCTGCATCGCGCTGCCGGCGACGTTCTTGCTCCTGAGTTCTTCTTCTTTCTTTGTCGTCTTCATGCTGCTGCTGAGAAGCAGGATTATCATATTCGTGCAATGCCTCTTCAAGACGCTCCTGTTGCTCATGATCCCTCTGCTCCTGACGGTGTTGTTCCTCTTCTGCCTCTTGACCTGCACGCAGAATGTCATAAGCTTGTCTATTGGCATTCTCAGCTTCCTGTTGCTGCAATTGCAGCTGCCATTGCTGCTGTAATTGCTGTTGCATCTGCAGTCGCTCAGCTTCCTGTTGTCGCAATCGCTGCTGTATCTGCAGTCGCTCAGCTTCCTGCTGCTGCAATTGCAGCTGAATCTGCTGTCGATGAAATTCCTCCTGCACTTGTCTTTGAAGCAAGTCATTTCTGATGCGCTCATTTTCTATTTGCTCTACCTCCCAATGTTGTTGAAATTGAGCATTAAACTGACGATAGTCAGGTTGAGGTGGTCCATGTAAAGGTTGTGCAGGATTTGGCACAAAGTAGTGCAGGGGATTGTCAACATTGTGAGGACCAACAGCACCCTCATAATGAATAGGGCCATATATAGGAGGAGCAGGAGGAGCAGGAGGAGCAGGAGGAGCAGGTTGATTAGGAATTTGAGGTACCTGTAGAGGCTGCATCCCGGCTGCCTCTGCTTGTGCTTGCTGTCTTATCTCATTCCTGTCCTGTTGCCGGCGAAGATTGTGCTGACGGTGTTACAATCACTTTGCTCCTTACTTAACGATTCACTATTATGCATCACCTTTCCTTCGCTCTTGAATTCCCTTTTTGATCTGACTTCCTTATTCGACCTGTGTACTATTATCCCACCTTAGCCTTGGTCCGTGCGTATATAGTGTCCTATTTAAGCATGTGTACTTTACCTAGAAACGTCACTTCAATCTTACTAGGTTTTACCCAGAACTTCCTTCGCTTAAGACCACCAATCTTAAGTTGTCAGAACTGATCTCTTAGTTAAAGCACTCCTTTAACTAAGTCTACGAACCTCTTCTTATTTGAAGGGCTTTATGAATCTCAGCAACACGAATGCTCTGTCGAGCCTTTGCTGTTAGAACTATCCTAGTTTGTAACAAAAGATTGAAGTCCAAGAAAGACACCTATACCCATATGTGTCACAGAAATCCGAAACCAGAATGAAAAGATCCTGACTGAGCAAGACAGCTAGTGCAGGCGAATAAAAGGCGACAATCTGACTTCACTCACCCCTACCTTCCAAGCCTTGAACCTAGGTACCCCTGTACCACCGTTGAACATGTCGGCCTCATCTAAAACAACAGAATTCAAGATCAACCATCCTCCCACATTTGATGGCGACAGAGACAAGTCCAAGTCATTCATGCTCTCATGCAATGCTTATATTGACATCAACTCGGAAATCTACAAGACCGACACTCAGAAAGTGATCTTCATCTCCTCATTCATGAATGAAGGGAATGCTAGGTCATGGAAAGAGGAATTTCTCACCAACGCCCAATTCATTGACTCAACCGGGCAGAAGAAGGGCTATGGAACCCTGAAAGAATTTAACGAAAGCTTTGAAAAAGCCTTCGGACCGATTGACCCAGCTGGGACTGCGCTGGCACGACTCCTGGAGCTGAGACAAGGCCCAGAAGGCCTGCAAATGTACATTGCAGACTTCCAGAGATTGCTTGCCCAAGCAAAAATCAAAGAAGAGCATATGAAAATCTATCACTTCGAAAACGGTCTCAATGGAGGACTCGTGACCAAGATGTTCAACGCAGGAGGGGTACCCAAGAACCTAGACGACTACATCACTGCAGTAGTCGATCTGGACAGCTGCTACGCAAGACTGCAAGCTCGCAGAAACAGGTTCTCACCACGACAAATCCAGAAAAAGAACAGTCGCGGAGACCAAAGATTCGTCCCTACTAGAGACAGGGACACTATGGTTATTGATCGGCTTACCGATGAAACTAAACAAGAATACATGAGGACAGGAAGGTGTTTCAACTGTCACCAGACCAGACATCGGGCACGGGAATGCCCACAGAAGAAGAAGACTCCCTACCCAGTAGAGACCTATATTGACGATAGCGCCTCCAGAAGAACCTGTACGCCTAATACGAGCAGTTGGTGAAAAAAAAGAACTTTGTGTCCCCATAACTCTCATATCTCGAACACGTCAGAAAAACGTCGAAACAACCGCAGTAATTGACTCTGGAGCCTCCGGAACCTATATCTCTGAGGACTTCGTAAAGAAGCATAATATCGGAACCAAGAAACTCGAAAACCCCTTTTACATCAAAACAGCCGATGGAAGCTACTTCAGTAGCGGACCGGTAGAACGATATTGCACACTGATTGTCCAAATCGACCAAAGGATGATGATAGGAAAATTCAACATTACCAAATTAGGAAAAAAGGACCAAATTCTTTTAGGGATCCCCTGGCTTCGAGCCATGAACCCCGCCGTAGACTGCACCAAACAGACAATATCCCTCCCTGCAACCGAAAAATCTACCGAGATAGAGAGATACGTCAAGCAAACCTCCCAACCGCAGAAAACTTTCTTCACAAAGAAATTTGACACAAAAGAAGATGTTTGGAGTATGTCACCATCGTCTTTAACCAAACTTACTGATGGTGGGGAATACCTCCGACAAATCGAAGAGACTTCCAAGTTTAGTAACAAGGCACAGGAGTTCGCCTCAGAAGAAAAAGAAAAGAAGAAGAAAACCTTTGAGGAACTGGTACCGGAATATCTCCACAACTTCTCAGATGTATTTGCAAAAGACGGCTTAAAGGAACTACCCCCCGAAAGACCTGGTATCGACCATCAAATCGAAACTAAAACCGGATTTATCCCCAAGACGTCTAAAATCTATCCCCTGTCCTTCAATGAACGACTCGCAGTAAAAAGATTTATTGAAGAAAACCTTACCAAAGGGTTCATCACGAAATCTAAATCCCCTCAAGCAAGCGGATTCTTTTTCATAGGAAAGAAAAGCGGAGAACTCAGACCGTGCCAAGACTACCGCTTTCTAAATGACCAGACTGTCAAAAACGCGTACCCCCTGCCACTTCCATCATCATTAGTTGAACGATTGCACGGCGCAAAAATATTCACCAAAATTGATATCCGATCCGGATATAATAACATTTGGATTCACCCAGATGACAGGTGGAAAGCCGCGTTCATTACGGAAGAAGGACTCTTCGAACCCACAGTCATGTTCTTTGGCTTATGCAATTCTCCCGCTACTTTCCAAGCATATATGAATGACACGTTCAGAATGGAACTCAACAGAGGATGGCTTGTCATTTATATGGACGACATGCTCATCTTCTCAGAAACGGTCGCTGAACACCAACAACGAACTCGCATTGTTCTAGACAAACTCCGGAAAGAGAAGCTATTTGTTAAACCAGAAAAATGCACGTTCGATGCGGATGAAGTGGAGTACCTTGGAATGATCATCAAACCAGGAAGTGTGGAGATGAATAAAGGGAAAACGGCTGGCATAAAGGACTGGCCTATCCCTAAAACGGTTAAAGATGTTCGGTCCTTTTAGGTTTCTGCAACTTCTATCGAACCTTTGTCTCCCATTACTCGGATATAGCTCGACCCCTTATCGACTTGATGAAAAAGGATGTCCTGTTCTCTTGGATGCCTCTGTGTCAGCAAACATTTGAAAAGCTGAAAGAATGTTTCAGTTCACATCCTGTTCTTCAGAACCCTAATCCCTGCCATCAATTCGCCATAGCTACTGATGCTTCTCTTGTAGCATCAGGAGGGGTACTACTGCAAACGGACACCAACGGCGTTTATCACCCGTGCACTTACCTGTCGCAATCATTCAGCCCTGCCGAAAGAAACTACCCTATTCATGATCGCGAGCTGCTAGCTATCATCCGCGCCCTCACCCACTGGCGACACTACCTTGAAGGTCATCCACAACCGGTCATCGTATTCACGGACCATATGAACCTCCTCTATTTTACGAAAGCAGAACGCCTATCACGGAGGCAAGCCAGATGGCAACTGCTCCTCACTTCCTTCGACTTAAAATTATACCACGTTCCCGGTTCGAAATTAGCGGTCCTGGATGCCCTCTCCTGCCGACCGGATCATGACGATGGCTCTGAAGATAATGCCGACGCCGTCCTCCTCCCAGAATCCATGTTTATCCGCCTAATCGACGATGAATTACGAGCAGCTATTGCCTCCACTGCACCTCTCGACGATCCCCTTTTCTCTACCGCTCAAGATGCTCTCAATGGCCTATGCCTACCACCTATGAAATCGTCTCTTAGCGACTGGCATATCACCGATAATGTTCTGTTTTACAAAAACAGAGCTTATATTCCTCCCGCCCAACGGCTGCATTTGCTGGAGAAACATCATGACCACCCTTCGGCCGGGCATCCCGGGCGTTTTAAAACCGAAGAACTTGTCAAACGGGAAGCTTGGTGGCCGAGCATGGGCATCTATATCTGGAATTACGTCGACGGTTGCGCCACTTGCCAGCAGATGAAGGTAGACACCCACCCTGTAACTCCTCCCCTGCACCCTATCAGCACCGCAGCTACTCGCCCCTTTTCACAGATCTCTGTCGATCTCATTACCGATCTCCCTGTTTCCTCCGGCTTTGACAGTATCATGGTCGTGGTAGACCATGGGCTTACTAAGGGGGTGATCATTACTCCTTGTCATAAAACAATTACCTCAGAAGGAATAGCGAAACTCTTTCTAAAACACATTTTCAAGAGATTTGGTCTCCATGATAAAGTAATCTCCGATCGTGGACCCCAGTTCTTATCAAAATTCTCAATCGAACTCGCATGACTCCTCAATTACTCACTAGCCCCCTCTACCGCCTACCACCCACAGACTGACAGACAAACCGAACGACTGAACCAGGAACTTGAAACATACCTTCGGATGTATTGTCAGAACAACCCTTCTGAATGGGTAGAGCATCTCCCCATGGCAGAATTTGTCCATAACCACAGAAGGCACTCTGCAAAAAACGCGTCTCCCTTCTTCATCATGATGGGATATGAACCAAAAGCTCTCCCACACTTACTTCCTGAATCAGACGTTCCCGCTGCTGAAGAACGAGTCAGAATTCTTCAAAAGATAAGAGAAGAAGCCACCTCCTGTCATAATATCGCTATGCAACGCATGGCGGAAAGATCCTTCGGACAAAAATATCAACCATGGAAAGTTGGAGATAAGGTATGGCTATCAGCTGCCAATCTCAGATTAAAACTCCCATCCCGAAAACTGGCACCCAAGAGGTATGGCCCATTTGCTATCAAGGCCGTGTTATCTCCCATCACCTTCACACTCCAACTACCACCGCAATGGAAAATCCACCCCACGTTCCATGCTTTGCAATTATCCTCCTATCGCGAAAATAACGTGCACGGCCCGAACTTCCTAGAACCACCACCTGATGTTCTAGAAGAAGAAGAATATGAAATAGAAGCCATTCTTGCGCATAAAGGAGCCGGGAATCGTCAGCGATATCTAGTATCTTGGAAAGGATATTCTTCTGCCAGTAACAAGTGGATCCCAAAAAGAACCTGGAGAATGCCGAGGAAACACTCAAATCCTATAAAACCAGAAACGCGCTTTGAGATTACTCAGTACCTCGACGACATCATTCTTACCCAGATACAAAATCTACAAACAGAATGCCCTTCCCCACATCCACCTACACGCTCCCATACCATTCCATCTTCGATACCACCCCCCTTGATTCCAACGACGAACGATACGAAACCTTCGTCACCCAAGCCGAAGACCTCACCCTCATTGAGGCTGCACTCCTCTGCCCCCAGCATGCCATCGAGCTCACCAGAGTTCTCTTTGGAAGAAACGCCCATTCCATCAACCTCCTTATTAACATCATCCGAGCCACTGAGATCATCGAGCGAGTCTGTCGCCTCGTCGAAGACAATGCGGTTCGCCACAGTCTCATGCATATGCAGAGGCGCATACGCAACTTTGCTTTGCGCCTTATTCCTGAGGAAGTTAAAGATGATATTAGAACAGTCATCCACATTGTCGCAGAACAAACCGCAGGGGTTGCTCGCCCACCTTCTCCTACGAACCCCACAACCACAGATGGAGTCGCTCCTCCCTCTTATCAAGACGCTGTACCTACTTTGTCCTCTGGTATTCCTAATGAGTTACTGGCTGCGGTCAATAATCTCGCACAGACGACCGAAGCAATAATGGCTTCCCTCAGAGAAGAGAACCCCCAACCAATCCCTGTTCCCGCTCCCGCTATAGAAACTATCGAACATCCTCCTTATCTTTACTCAGCGTTTTCCGCTACCCGCGACAAAATTACTGAAAACCCTAACAACCAGTACCTCTCCCACTACGAAGTACAAGACCTAGCCCATGCGCTATCCGTGCTCCATATCCACCCCCCGCTTGTCATTCCAGACTCGTTATCATCGCACACTTTCACAGACGGGATTGTACCCGTACTAGCGTTGGGACGAACCCAACCTGCCACTCCTGCTGAGCTAATCGCAGAGGCGGAGCAACAAGATGTCCCTCTTGGACATCCAATACACCGAACCACTCCCTCTAGGAGAAGAGTATGGAGCCAGCATGCCCATAACGATAAAGGAAAGAAATGTGCTACTAGTGCTGATGAAGCGCTCAGCCCTAAGCCGGGCCCATCTCCTCTACGGGCAACCTCCTCGAACCCAGATGAGAATCGTGTCTGCAGATACTGCAAAACGCTCGGACATAGGCAAGTCCACTGTCCCGAATATTATTGCCGTGTTTGTCGAGAACTATCCCCCAGTCATCTCTCGTTTTATTGCCCACACTACGTCGGAAAAGCTCCTACCTCGTTAACCTGGAAGGACGAAGGATTCTATCATACCCTCGCACTCTGGGAGAACGATAAAGACAAAGCATATGCCGCCCAATGCAGGGAGGAAGAAGCGCTCTATCTGGAAGAACGCATGAAAGGCGGGTCGGACGACCTTGAGTATTCTGACGACCCTATCTACCACACTAATCAGGATGATTGAATCTGGTAGCTTCAACCTTAGTGAGGGGGTAATGTTACAATCACTTTGCTCCTTACTTAACGATTCACTATTATGCATCACCTTTCCTTCGCTCTTGAATTCCCTTTTTGATCTGACTTCCTTATTCGACCTGTGTACTATTATCCCACCTTAGCCTTGGTCCGTGCGTATATAGTGTCCTATTTAAGCATGTGTACTTTACCTAGAAACGTCACTTCAATCTTACTAGGTTTTACCCAGAACTTCCTTCGCTTAAGACCACCAATCTTAAGTTGTCAGAACTGATCTCTTAGTTAAAGCACTCCTTTAACTAAGTCTACGAACCTCTTCTTATTTGAAGGGCTTTACGAATCTCAGCAACACGAATGCTCTGTCGAGCCTTTGCTGTTAGAACTATCCTAGTTCATAACAGACGGCGTCTGTCATTTTGAGGTGCATTCACTCGCTCATTCAAGCGTACATTGTAATCAACCGGAGGAGGACAATGAGCACGCTGCACATGTGCAATCGCATTTCGTGGCAAGCCAGGATATTGTGCAACTGGAAGTGGCTCATATTGAAAGTGAGGGGGAGGTTGCCAAGCAAAAGGTCGTGGAACAGGTCCTGCTTGTGGCTCATTAGCCGGCATAAAATTTGGCTGTGGTGCAGGAGGCAGAGGCCTGTCCTGATTATCATGGGCAGCACGACGACGATTACGTCTGGTAGGAGAAGTCATTTGAAGTCGATTGAGTCTGTCTTGTTCACATTGGGAGTGTCGATCACGTTCTGGCATGATTTGTTCTTGATTGCTAATGTGCCGATATGAGCATCATGCACCTTGCGCATACCAATATATATATTCAGCAACTCACAGAATAGGTATATATCCATCCATGGTTATTGAATTCAAACAGTTGTTTAGCAAGTGCAAAATTTGTCTAAACTCGTCAATTAGTCATTTCTATTATCATTGATAAGAAATAACACCCACCAAAAGTGTATCATACTTTATTACACTTGGCTGCAGGGAAAGGTAGTTTAACTCAAGAATTATATTCAAAAGCAGCAGCCAAGTTGTGTAATGATTTATGTAACCAAAAGTAATCAAATTTCTATTATTGCTTTTGTTATTCTCGATGCCTTTCCCATATAGTAGGAAAAGTCTGTTGTTTGTCCATTGCATTCCCGCGGCGCAGTAGGCGTGAGTATTACTGTCCACTATATCGTGTTTGGCAGTATTTTTGGACTTGTAAAAATTTCACTCAGATTTTTATTTCACACTCTTCTTACTTAGTCTTACACTGCCAAACGGCCGTAACCTAATAAGAACATTTGATACAAATATTTTTACGACCTGTGAGAGAACCTCCGGGGCGACGCCGAGCAGACACATGTGATATGTTAGCTTGGTTTGAATGTGGTATGTCTGCCACCGGTTGTCCATGAGACGTTTAGTCAAACGTCTGCCAGATGTTTGGAATATATCCGAGCTTGGGTCCAAGTGGCCACTGTAGAACATCGCACTAGGAGCATAGGTCACACACAGCGATCTAGACATGTGTGTGGTGTTTGCCTAGATGTTTATCACATATATTGTTTAGGTCGAGCATTGGTTTACTACACATGAGTTAAAATCTACTATAGCTGCTCAATGACAAAGATATCTGTTTGCTGTTTCTTGTAAATGTTGTCCCTAAGCGCAATATAATGACTCGGCCTGCTTGAACTTGCTCGTCTATATTATTCTTGTAGACGTCATAATTCCATTCAACAAGCTTGACAGTAAGAATGGGTATCTGATATATATATACACTATATACGAGGACAAAAAATATGTAGCTCTCGAAAATCAAAGCTCAGCTACAAGTGAGTACGGAAAACATTCAGCGGCTAGTTGTTGAAACTCAGTCCATATAACAGCTCTGATAGTATCATGGTCTGTGATCAATGCAGGTAAATCCTCTGGATCCTTAGTGAGTGTCCATGACTCAATAAACGCTCCTTCCAGACTGATTCTTGAATTCCAAACGGGCCAAGAACCATGAGGGAAGTCAGGATAAGCTGCAAGAAATGCCATCCAGAATGCGTCACGACCCCATGTCCATTCAGGTGCGCATGTGTCGACAACAACGTGAACCAGCCAAGATTCGAGCTTATATAAGAGTGTGACCCAACACCTTGCAGTGAAAGGATCGAAGTCTGATGGAAGAGGGAAGAAGGACGGCTAGAGAATACAGTGTGTGAGTAGGGTGTACTGTAATTAATGGAATTAGTAGACGCATCGTTCGCAGCCTTGGTTGTGGGCTAGATATCACCAAAGGAGCAGCATCAAGAATCGGCACCACATAGCCAGCAAATTCAGAGGGAACGTTAATAGTGATTTCCAGCAGCTATAAGCTATTTTGAGTTCCAAGAAAACAATAATAGCAATGCAGCCACTTACGATCTGGGTTGCTGTTTGAAATACATGTGGTACACTTCCATGGAAAAGAACAGATAATGCAAGAGGTTTCAGTCCAACACCGTCACCTTTTTGGATGGTGTCAATGTACACCGTTGCTGACATTTTGTATGGTGGTTTGTATAGGGCAGAGACGGGCAGAAATCGGGAGAGATGCCTT
This sequence comes from Suillus fuscotomentosus, assembly GCF_016647785.1. Lineage (NCBI taxonomy): Eukaryota > Fungi > Basidiomycota > Agaricomycetes > Boletales > Suillaceae > Suillus > Suillus fuscotomentosus. The sequence goes on from NW_024539520.1 coordinate 1,256,794, forward strand.
CAGGCTGTGGTGAGAACGAATGCGTATTCATGTGACTTTCATTCTGATAATTGTGTCAAAGTCCTCACAGTTGCCGCATTGTCTTGCTGCCTGATGCTCCCTCGAATATTGCCGCATGCTGTGATATATCACGACCCATAGCTTCAATCAATTCTGCAAGACTATTATGGGTTCCCGCATTTACCTTCCTCACACAAAACATTGGATCACATTAAATCCTAGCGGTAATATCTTTTTTCCTTCACGTTTCTACCATTACTTACTACAATTTCTACAGAGTATTCTTACAACAAAAGCAATAATCGGATCAGTTGTCTCATGTGTCCCCTTCAACGAGGCATTCATCTATCCATGTGACCTTGTGACATCCATCCCCACTCCTCGAGCACATCACACAAGAGGTACATGAAGATCAAGCGTAATCAACAACTGCACAGCTCTACCGCATGATCTGACCCACCTCCCTCTCCAATCACAGCTGACAAAGATCAACCATCATTTCCCCCGCTTCTCGACTCAGGAACACAGTCAATGGATGCACTGCCCACCCCCTCCCTCCCTCTTGCACAGCCCGTCTTCGCCATCTTTTGGCAGTCATGAGCTGATATCTGACCAACTCTATTGTTCTGTGGACCAGCGAGAGAAAGATCCTTCACGCACTGTGGAGCTGGAGGAACCGGAGAGCGAGGCAGAGGAGAATGATGAAGTTTCCCCCTTACTATCCATGCTCTTGGGTGACGGTTGGTCTCAGACACCTTTCGTTGATGACCTGGACCTTTACAGTGAATATCTTGCTGCCTGCGAACACACCGATGACCCTTTGGGGCCAATGCGACTTCATTTTGGTGACGAGGAGATTGGTGTTCACACAGACGATTATGAGCTCAACTCTACCGATGACGTGCAAGAGGATGAGGATACCCTTGGGCTTCTGTCAGGTACATAGATCATCTCGCCCTTGTTAAGTGCGTCATTAAATTCTTCACAGATAATGCTTCGTCCTCACTACATGCTAGTGCAACCTATCCATGGCCATCTTTACCGGTAAGTTTAACTTATTATTGATATTGCGGTTAAATGATGGCACCATTTAGATGTACATCACGGACTTATTGTTCAGTTCACCTCGTCTCCGTTTTTCTGATGCTCAGAAACGGGCAGTGATCACATGGGCGAAGGTACTCGGCGCTCCCAATGTCCCCACCCTTTATGGCTTGAAGAAATGCCATGATCGCATTTGTAACCAAGTCGGAAACCCGACTGAGAAGGTGAAAGCCAATTCTGGCAATATTTTCTATCTCAATTCAATCGCAAAAGCAATCGCAAAGGTATTTAGTTCTCTTACCTCTTCATCCACGGCGAGCTCAAAGATATTGGGTCAGGACTACACCAATCCTCTCACATGCATGTGTATGCAGGATTATCCCGAAGATGGTCAAGGCAGTATGTCCCAGGCTCATCATGGCGAGAAGATGCTTAACCTTCCGGCCTCGCTGTGCTGTCAGTTCGAGTTTGCAAGAAAATATACTTCACTGGCGAGCTTCTTCAACAATCGTCGCAAAGTTACTTCATTCCCGAACGATTTTTTCAAGCTTATCTCCCTGATGGAGACGCTGTGCATCCGGAGCCGGTGATACTTGCTATAGACAATCCAGTGGCATTGACTGCGGTATGGAACTTGGCCTTATGTTACCTTTCTATACTAATTATATTAGGCCAGTTTCATTGTTGATCCCAAACGAATTATTGTTGAGGTATCAACATTTGCTCGCACCTTTGAAGAAATTGAAAAGCGCGAATTTGAATGTGGCTTTACGAGTAAGAATGTCATTGATGAGCAATGCAACTGAATTTGATTATTTGTTAGAGTCCTCCCGATCGTATGCACAGCACATGCCCAATCCTCTTCGCAAGAAGTCAGGAGGGCGTCTTGTTCTGTCGGTGCTGCTCATCATCTTCATTGATGATGTATCCGGAAATGTCTCAAAACAATGGAACAAACATCACGTTGTTTATATGTCAAATGCTGCGATGCCGCGTCAGATGCTTGAAAAGGAGTTTTGCGTGAGGTTTGTGTCTTCGTCACCCCATGCATCACCTCTTGAACTCGCAAAGGGTGTCAAGGATTCAATAATGTTTGTTATTTGCCTTTCCTTGCCTCGACACTCATACTAACATGATGCCAAGTGCCGCTGCTGAACAGGGCATTATAGCATGGGATTGCAAGTACGAAGAAGAAATCATGCTCATTCCTTATGGCCTCTTCAAGGCTGGCGATAACCTGATGCAGGCAGAAGAGTGCAGTCACGGTGGTCTCAAGTGCAACATGTTCTGTAGAACCTGCTATGTCGGTGGGACGATGGTTGAAAAATCAACAGATGAAGGATACTTGAAAATCTTCGAGGTTACTTTCTTCTTCTTGTTTTATTCGTTGTTTCACTTGGTCTTATACTACACCATAGTCAGGGAGGCTGCGTGAGCCTGATGACACTCGCAAATATATTTATGATCAAATCGCGCTATTGAAGCTCTCCGGAGGGACTGAAAAGGTGAAGAATGCAGTCACATCTTCAGGGATACGTGATGCGGCCTCTGCATCAATTGTCAATCATCTCTTGGTACTTGGCAAATCTTTGCGCAAACGGGAAGCTGGAAAACCTGCCCTCAAAGAAGATGAAGTTCATGCAACACTGGAAAAGGAATTTGAAGACCTCCTTTGTGGTCGGTCGGCCGCTCGAGGAGTTCATCAACCCCCTGTTGGGAATGCCCGGAGTTAACATTCACAGAGATACACTGACAGAAATATTGCACACTGTTCTTCTTGGCATCGTCAAATACTTCTGGGGCCAGACCATCTTCATCCTCGAGAAGGCTCATCTACTCGACACCTTTCGGACTCGCCTCGAGTCCATCTCCACAAATGGTCTACATGCACCAACTCTCGGCGCGGAGTACATTTGTCACTACAAGGGAAGCTTAATTGGCAAGCACTTCAAGTCTCTTGCACAGGTAATGCCATATATGATCTATGATCTTGTCCCGAAAACAGTGCTTAACGGCTGGATGATTATCGGCGAGGTGGTGGTGTTATTATGGCACACGAAAATCAATGATCTGGAAACTTATCTGGTACGCTTTCAATGCAAATCTCCATTTTCCAGAGCACTGACCTTCAGTGAAGGCACAGCTCTCACGCGCCATTGAAGACTTTCTGACAATCAGTGCACAATGCGCCCCAAGTATTCTCATTAGCAAGGCAAAATTCCACTTTCTCCTACATATCCCAATGTACATTCGTCGATTTGGACCTGCGATTCTCTTTTCCACAGAGCGCTTTGAATCCTTCAACCACGTCTTTCGTCTCACATGCATTCACAGCAATCATCAAGCTCCGAGTCGTGACACTTGCAATACATTTGCTTCGCACGACATCATCAAGCATGTTGTAACTGGCGGTTTCTGGTTTGATGCTGCGCAGAAGAAATGGGTTCGCGCTGGTGATGCTGTGCGGCAGTATATCTCGTTCTGACTCGTGCCACCAATGTGGCTTTCCTTATCTTGTCTTATCTTTCCTTTGACTCGTGCATGATGCACATTGTATCATTTACCGTTGGCTCGTTCCAACGTTTCTCGGTCTCATTCCGCATTCGACCTTACATCACTAATCAGGCTCTGCCACCATCGTACCTATACCCTTTCCGTTTCCCCTTTGCCCTTACCTACAGTACGGTAGCCTTGCCCTTAACCCTTTCCACTTAGTATAAGTAGTCGGTCACTCTGTACTAGATTCCCTAACTTGAATCTACTCAATCTTCCCTCGAACATACTTCCCTCTGAAGCCCCCTCAGCTTCAGTCTCTAGTATCTTTTCTTAGGTGCTCATCGCGCCTAAGTCTACCTCGATCGACTACCTCATCGTTCGGACAAGACTGTCCTTACTTTGAGAACGTCAGTGACTTTGAAGACATCCGTCTTAGAAGTCACGTGACACGCGCGTCTCTGATATCTGCCGACTCGACGTGATCATCCAGAACAGCGCCATTTATTGGAGCTGAACACCGCAAATATCAGTGCTGGAGCAGAGTGTCAACTCGCTCCTGCATTTGATTGTAGTACAGGCCTGGCTGGAAAGAGAAAGAGAGAGGCTCAGACTCGGAAGAAAGCGACAACCATGACAGCAGCCTCAGCTGCTGAGCCTCCTCACTTTGCTTCTGCATCAGCTGAGGCAGCTTCAGGTGCGCATGCGGTTGCTGCAGCTCCTCCTGCCATTCAGCTGCCACAACCATTACATTTCAACAGCGCTGCTCCCCCTGGACCCATCTTTCAATCCCCACAACCACTGCAATTCCACACTTATTCTCAGGTGAATCCTTATTAAGCCAGAACTTTCACTGCGCTGCCACCGCATCAATACCAACCTCCCGCCCATCCTCATCCTCCTGCGAGTATGCGCGTTCCACTGCCATATTCTTACTATCCGTCTGGTATTCAGTTCAATCAGTTCCGACCTCCAGGCCCTGTCCAGCAACATCTGGGATCATCGGGCAACTTTTTATTCAATGATAACAGGCGTCATGATTCCACAGGAGGTGGATCGAGAGCAGCCAGCAGTACTGACCATTTTGTGAATTAGAATAATCTATAATACTATAATCTAAGCTGATAACAAGCAAATTGACAGTCTTTTTTTGCAAATGATTCAACTGCGAGAGCTGTGAACATGTTGTCCCACACCCTTCAAGCAACCACTTTGACGTCTTCGCAAATTGAAACATAATTCAATGGACACATTCAACGCACTGTGTTGGGCTGTGAGCTGTGTAATTTGCATGCATGCATGGGGCATGCCATTGTACTGCGTAAATTCTGGGTCTAGTTAAATGTATGTATCCATCCCTGTTCTCACTCAGGCTGACCACTTCTATTCCCGTCGTCCAAGTGGTTCTGGGCCCTGGCAGTTTTGACAAGGAGTGATGTCGTATCTAGCGCGATTCAGGCGACAAACTACCACTACTCAGCCATCACCCTCTGTGACTCTCCTGAGTCCTGCAGTTTCATGGAGGAGCTGCTACTACACCTACGCGGCGCAACCAGTTGCCCCCATCATCACCATTGTCGCCACACCAAGGATAGCCTCATACGACCATGCACAAACTCATTGGAAACCGAGCAGCAAGAAGTCAAGAGATTGAAGACATATGCTGCCGAAGTCTGCAGGAGCAAAGGGTTACCTGAAAACAGCTTAGAGGAATTTGCTACTGTGAGTTGCAGAACTCTCATTTAACACCTGAGGACTAAGTGATCTGCTGCGGCTCTATGTTCTAGATCAATGATATCAAACTGATGATGATCAAGCTCATGGCTGAGTTGTTGTGCTTTCATAAGAAGGTTCAAGCAGCCAAAGCAGCCAAGGTGCTCGAATCGCTGGACTTTGAGGTAACGCTCACTCCATCATTGGTTTCACAGCCATACGTGCGCTAACTACCATTATGTACAAGCGTTCCTTAGCTGATCGCCTTCGTGCATGCTTACTGTCACCTAATTTGACAGCATATGTCACTGATCTTTCAGCAAAAATCTATGTGTGTCATTGGCATTTCCAGCTACTACTTTTCACTTGAACAGCTAGCGCACTTAGGATTTCTCCAAGAAAAATCCATCGGTCTTCAAAATCCCTGTGGAAGCACTGCAGGACTCTGATGCTATGGATCGGCTTGATGTACTAATGAAGAAGATACTGACAGCACAGCAGGGAAATATGAAACAGAAGGTGATGTCTCCAATTGTGACTACATCATGCATCTAGGCTGATGTCGTCAGTAACAGCTTATTGCATCAATTGAGAAACGTTCAGATCTAAGCACACTGGCCCACAGTCTTGCAGGCAACTGCACAGAGCTCACAATGGCGCACTGGGCCCGGATCGCATTCATGGTAAGTAATTCTTCGATCAACATCTTTCGACAACTTATTTCTCTATGTTCATAAGCGATCTCTCCTAATTGACTTCCGAACATTATGTTCTCACCAGAAGACTACTAGCGCTCAACCCGAAGAAGCATCAACAGGTCCAAGCCCGCAGCCCCAGCCTGAGACTGATGAAGGTGGTGACAATAACATACCAATTGGTGCTACTGCCAGTGCGAGCCATGGACTTGGAGAGGATGGGGAGGATGATAATGACAATGAGGAGGAGCGCACCTGGTCTTTTAGCCAGTATTGGGAGTACCTTGATAAGGTTCTTGACAAGCTTAAAGAGGAGGCTCGACAAAAGCATGTATTTCCTCAAGCACGCGCTGATTATATCAAACAGTATGTTTTAATTGATAAAATTGACACCGCTAATTCTCAACTTCATTTCCAAATTTTTCACCGAATGTCTTCAGCAAGACCTCCAACTATTCCCTGGTGGCAGTTCATTAGCTCTGAGTTTGAATTCAGTCACTGTTGGTTGGCAAAGAGCGATCCATGAAAAGTTGATGTGGTAGTCTAGTACTTACATACATATTCTCGTTGTCTTTGCCTGTAATTCCCTCACACACTCTTTAATGCCATCACGTTCATGATATTAATATTTGTTGTGACTGTACGGTACTGTCTGTACGACAAAGCAATGGTGCATTGCTCAATAGTAAACCCTATAGTCCCAATGGCATGGCCCATATGCTGAGGCATGGTCTGTAGAGTGCTGCCCCAAGCATATTGTCAAACATCTAAGGAATATCCAACATTGGACGCTGTGGGAACATTTTGTAGCCAACACTTGCACTGTGGCGGTCAAACATTGCTCAGACGTTTGACGAATCATGTGAGCGACATGTGGCGCTGTAGGTCAGAGCAGCATCGTTCTATTTGTCTGTCACTCAATTCAAGCTGACATATGGCAAACCATGTGTGAATGTTGGGCGGGAGCAGCTGGAAAATTATGTTTGTCAGACATTGGCACCATTCAGCAGTGTAGTCTTAGTCTTTAGCGAGCGCACGCGAGAAAACCACACGAGATTTCCAAAAGAGGTTTAAGCGAGATAAGCGATGCAAGCGAATCTAAGCGAATCTAAGTGTATCTATGCGAAAGCCACGCGAGCGCACAAGAGTTCCCGAAACCGTCGTACTTTACTTCTTAGACTAGTCCACACCTGTTCTGCCTTCAGCACAGGTCGCAAAAAAAGAGCACTTCGCGCTCTTTTTAAGCTCCCTGGCCTCAGCTTCATCCCAATAATTCAGAAGGACTCCTGATGAGCATTGTTCCTTCGTCACAGGAAGCCAAGGAGGGTTACACCCTCTTTTGACTTCAGGCTGCATCCTAATAAACTGTACATTTTGGACACTTTTGAAATACATTTATGAGTAGCTTTTTTGAAAAAACTCAAAGTACAATCTATCACACCACATAAAAGTACATTTACAATATGTAAGGATGAAACATTTGATCCTGTGGAACCAATTTGCATGACTTTCCTGCCTGTGCTGGGCCTTCATACAGATTTGTTCACACACAGTCAGCTTTACACTGCACTATTGAGTGTGCAATGTCAAAGAGACATTCAGGCACTATTTCCTACAGAGGCCGAGGAGAAGACTATGGCAAACATAGTATACAGACACACAATGTTTGAAGGTGATTGGTACTCTTGTAGTACATAAGATCAGTCTGTTCCCTATGTTCTTTGAGCAGGATTTTGACAAATGTAAAAATACAAAATATGTAACAGTATCATTGAATGTATTTATTTTCCCATTTTTCCCTGCCTCCCATCTCCCACTGTGCCCCATGTCCTCCCATCTCCCATCTCCCATCTCCCATCTCCCATCTCCCATCTCCCATCTCCCATCTCCCATCTCCCATCTCCCATCTCCCATCTCCCATCTCCCATCTCCCATCTCCCATCTCCCATCTCCCATCTCCATCTCCCATCTCCCATCTCCCATCTCCCATCTCCCATCTCCCATCTCCCATCTCCCATCTCCATCTCCCATCTCCCATCTCCCATCTCCCATCTCCCATCTCCCATCTCCCATCTCCCATCTCCATCTCCCATCTCCCATCTCCCATCTCCCATCTCCCATCTCCCATCTCCCATCTCCCATCTCCCATCTCCCATCTCCCATCTCCCATCTCCCATCTCCCATCTCCCATCTCCCATCTCCCATCTCCCATCTCCCATCTCCCAATCTTCCTGTTTCCCATTTTTCCATCCTCCCAACTATGGGGAGGGGACTCCCCAGACGGGGGCCCGCAAACGTTCCTTCCGCATGGGGCGTGTTGGGGGGGTCGCTTTCAGGGTGGTCATTTCGTCCGTCTCAGGCAGGGGTCGCTTGTGGTCGCCTTTGTCATCGCTTATCAATAGACTCTTGTCATCCAAGTGGCGCATCACCTTAGTCATCGCTTATTAATCACTTTTTGTCCGAGTCCAAAACCATGCTCCTTGTCGATGTCATTCCATCCATGGTCTCATGACATCATCGCATTGAGATCTCGGCGACATATGAGCAAAATACTCGAAAATCATGGACGCGTTTTCATCACACCGTGGGAAATTTTGGCCTCAAATCTTTGTCGTGCTCCTTGTCTTGCTCTGTCCATCCATGGTCTTGTGCCATCTTCTCGTCGCATTCCCAGCCGCATACAGTCATAATGGTTGTACCGCCTGTTAAAAACAGGAATTTCTTCTCCCCGCAGCACATACAATATATTTAAGAGACCCAACAGATGGTGTCGATGATAGAGAGGTTTTGTTTGAGAGCCTTGTTCCAATCATTGATGTCACTAGCTTTTGGTGCCTAGTCCAACTATGTAAGTTCCAGCGAGATGTGGGAGGCCAACACAAGTGTCATACCCTGAGTCTTCTTTTTCTTGTCATCCTTTTTCTTCTTCCTCTTCAGCTCATCAGAATCAGTCCCTTAGCCTTTGTGATGTGTCCGATAAACTCCTCATAGTCTTTTTCATTACAAATTGACATTGGAGTTGGTGAGACTCGAGGTATGGCATAAAGTGCTTTGTAGTTGTCATAGGAAATCTTCTGTGGCTTTGCTGAAGAACCTGGGTCTTGAATGTGTCAAAAGGCTCGCTGAGACCAAGCTTCAAGTACATGTTAGTTTCTTTTCTCTTCTTTGGATCATCCTTCTTCATCTCGGCAACAGGGAAGATCGAGAGACGCCAGTGACAAGAGATGCAGATAGAGCTGGCTGTTCAGTTGCTTGGGCCTGAGGCTGCTGACAAGCCTTTACTGTCTTATCTAAAGCATATAGTCAGACATACAACAGAGATATATGCGCTGGTTTTCGCTTTTTTCTGTTGCTGCTGAGTTGAAGGTGTAGCTACAGCTGGTAGTTGGTTCATGGCATCCAGCTCACGGTCGATACTATCTCGTGCCTGCTGTAACACTCGGGTCGGCACTGGACTCAAACCATCAATAATACTTGCAAGGCAATAAATATTAAAGCTACAATCAAGAAGAAGAGGACTCTCCTATCCCTAGCCTATAGAAAGAGGAAGTAAACTTTAGCTTTAAAGCACCAGTACTGGACTGAAAGAGGACTGGAAGAGGACTATATTATAAGATCAGACCAAGATAAATATGATGAGGTCAGATGGCTGGGAATACATCTGTAAAAAGACAGGTGAACCACTAAAAGAAAAAAATCTTATAAACTCTCAAGTGTAGAGTAACAAACATAGAGATATAGGACTAATATCCTAACCCACAGAGCGCGGGGCCCACTCCCGGCGCGTCTCGCTATTCCCGCGCTATCGCCCGCTATCCGTGGCACTCGTCCGGGGCTTCCCGCCCATATGATTTCTTTCCCGTGCTATCGTGTTCTTGCGCCATGACATCCCATTTCGTTCGCTGGTTTTTGGTCGGTGTTTTGGTCCCCCAGCGCACGACGCTTTGCATATTTTTCATGTTTTTCTTGGCCCTTTGGCCTCTTTTTGAAGTCTTTCATTTATGGCCTCGCCGTCCATATATCTGTGCATGATCATAGTGTGTCGTGGCGGAGTCATAAATGGAATGAATAGCAAAGTCAGAAAAAAGCCTATACCACATGTCATGTCATTCTGCTGCTATTGGCTGCTATTTCATGGCACTTGGGGGCCAGGGCTGTGTCCATATAATTGTTTTCTTGTAGTGTCCCAGTTCCCACACTATGAAATCTCATTTCATTCTCATTTTTTTTATCAGTATTGTTTGGTCCTCTGTTATTATTTTGTGCATGATCATAGCGAGTTGTGGTTTTCCTATGCTATCGACCGCTATCTATGGCACTCATCCAGGGCTCTATGCCCATATGTTTTTTATCTGGTGCTGTCAAGTTCCCATGCCTCCATTTTCATTTTTCCATTTTTTTTCATGTTTCAGTCTCCTGTATTAGCTTTTTAATATTATTAATCTGCTATGCCATGACTTCATTGCTATCAGCTGCTATCTGTGGCACTTGTCCAGGGCTCCATGCTCATATGTTCTTTTTCTCATGGTGTTAAGTTCCCATGCTGTGACGTCCAGTTTCATTGTCATTTTTTTTTTCCATATTTCAGGTCCCACAAACACATGAACATTTTTCGTACTTTTATGCATTGCTATTGATGGTGAAGCCAAAATATGCCAACACCAGTCTATAGTGTAGTGAGTCAATAGTAAGATACACATATATAGTAAGTAATAAAGACACCTCAGCAGGCTATAATAGCAGATTATAGGGCAAGTCATGACAAGCAATAGCAGACCAATGGCAAGCCATAGCAGATCATAGGAGTATGTCATGACAAGCAATAGCAGGCCAATAGCAAGCCATAGCAGACTATAGCAGGTCATATCAATCCATATGCAAGTTAGAGTAAGTGATGTAGTGCACTAACAAACTTCAATGACCTAGTCAGATCCTAATGGAGCGATAACAGAGTGATAGTCAAATAAGCAATACCAATAGCAGGTCAATAGCAAGTTTGTAACAACTATTCAAAAATTATGGTAGATCATATTGCTGACATAATCTGGCACATTCCTATGGACTTGATGTTTTTGTCTTTACTGATTAGCAACCCCTGTGTTGGATGCATTTATCTAACAAGCAAGAACAGACTAGGCTATGCAAGACCATAACACATTATATTGGTTAGGTGCTCACTTTATGTACTACAGTGAGGCTAAAGTAGGCCATGTATACCAGTAGCAATTAATAGCAAGCCACACAGGCTAATAACAAAGGCCATGCATACCAGTAGCAATTAATAGCAAGCCACACAGGCTAATAACAATCAATAGTAGGCCATAGGTGCCAATAGCAATCAATAGCAAACTACACATATCAATAGCAGGTCATGCACACTAGTAGCAATCAATAGCAAGATCATGCACACTAATAGCAATCAGGCCATGCATACCAGTGGTAATCAATAGCAAGCCATGCCCAACTAATAGAAGATTATGTACACCAAAGGCAAGCAATAGCAAACCACATGGGCCAATAGCAATCAATAGCAAGCTATGTAGGCTAATTGAAGGTCATGCACACCAATAGCAAGCAATAGCAAACTATGAAGGCTAATAGCAGACTATATACACTAGTAGCAAGTAATAGCAAACTACGCAGCCAATAGCAATTATTAGTAAACCATGTGGGCTAATAATAGGCCATAGGGGCCAGTAGCAACCAATAGCAATCCACATAGACCAATAGCAGTTAATAGAAAATCATATAAGCTAATAGCAGGTCATACATACCAATTATAAGTCATGTGAGCCGATACAATTAATAGAAGGTTATAGCAATACATAACAAGTCATAGCCATAGCATATCAATAGCAATCAATAGCAGGTCATGCATGCTAATAGCAAGTCACATGACAGTGTGATTAATTTTTTATATGATGTTGCTGCTTCAAACTGACTCTGGTAATCTCAATCTAAATTTAGATCCTACAATGCCACTAAAGCACTTTGGAGTCAAGTGGTCAGCAAAGATATCAAAATTTTCAACTTATCCAATAAATAACAGCTATTTCAAGGGCATAGGAAATCACTAACAAGCTTTAATAGCCCAGGGCCAACAAATAGGTGCATCGGCAAAACCCTGAATTTATCACAGCTGCCATAGCCAATTACATCATCTTACATCATCTTACAGCGTCTTACAGCAGCACAGGCAGCCATAGTGATGTGTAGCGATATATTTATAGTGACTTACAGCATCTTGTAGTGTATTTACAGACGGTACAGTGATACATGATCGAGGTAGTACTACAACAGCAAGCCACAGTGAGCCAGCTGGTACTAGGAAGTCTGAGAAAATTAAGGTTTATAAAGCAAACATACTAGGGTACAGACATATCTCAGTATCATAGTACTACTACTAGTAATTTATAATGAAAACCGTCCGAAAGTGAATATGTGTCATATCCCGCGTTCCAGACCCAGACTTATCACACATATCATTTCCAGATGTCCAGATCTGGCCAACGTCTATCTATGTCCGGATCCAACCCGCATCCAGCTTCCGTGCCTTATCCCTTTGTATGTTCCTACTCCAGTTAGACTATATCATTTTCCGTACCTCATTTCATTTCCGCCTTTATTTTCCTCTGTTCTAATCTCCGGGTTCATTTACTATTTTCTGGTAGACTAGTGTTTGACTTTTCTATACCTTCCATCCACAGCCTCGCATAGCTTTGGACTGCACTGGCTTACTCTCCGTTAAATCCTTAGTAGTATATAAACCCTGTAAAATCTATGTACATCCTTAGTTCGAATATTATCTTAGACTCTGCTCATTCCCTCCTCCGTCCGACTCGAGTTGTCCTCTTGTCGACCCCCCGCTCATCTTAGGATTAATTCCTATAAGACTTGTCACCTCCGCCTCTACCTTTGGTAGTCCTCCGCTGTTTCCTTTCTAGTTCGGACTTTGTCCAGATTAGTCTTATCTCTTGTTCCTGAATGTCCACCAGAAATCCCGTGCATTGGACATTGTCTGGTAACCTTCAGACATCATTCAACAGCCCTCAGAAGTTAGGGACACGTACTCAGGTAAGGGGCACAGCACATGAGCTGAAGCCAAGCCCTTCGGATTCGACCCTTGAGCATGTTCTTAACAGTATATTTGAACTCACACCTTACCAAGTATACTTACATCTTTATGGCACCTACACGGGCACAGACCATTCTCAACATGGCAGGTTTAGTAACCACCCGACGGGACTCTACTCCCATAGTTGATGCCTTCCTCAGTGGCTCTCAGCGCCGCACCAGTGCACAAGGCACTGCCTCCAGTATTTCACAACTCATGAACCATCCCCATTCGGCTACCCCTACACTCACACCCACCGGAAATCTTCTGCACAATGATTCCGACGACGAGTATCCTCTAGGCGGTAACCTGCCCCGGAGATGGTGGGGGGGATCCAGATGATGAACCTCCAGACGACCCGGATGACGATGAAAACGAAGGCCTAGTTCTGCAAGACTTGGTCTTCCTCCGCCTATCTCAAGCTATCAATAACCTGGTGTGTAAGAACCGCCAATCATCCTCCTCCAGTGACTCTAAAGTCAAAGTCCAAGAAACAGATATCTTTGATGGCCCTGAGCCCTGGAAGCTCTGGGTGTTCTTTGTCCAATGTGAGCTTAACTTTCAAGCTAAGCCAAAATCTTTCCGTACCAGCCGAACTAAAGTCAACTTCATGCAATCATACCTCAAAGACATGGCCCTTGAATGGTTTGAGCCGGACCTCCTTTCAGATGATCTAGCGGATCATCTGGACTGGATGGATGACTACTCCAAGTTCATGTTAGAACTCCAAACTAACTTCGGACCTCACAACCCGGTCGGAGATGCGAAAATGCAGCTGGAACAGCTCTACATGCGTGACAGACAGTGCATCAACAAGTATGTTGTAGAGTTCCAGCGGCTAGCTTCCCAAGTCCGAGGTTGGGGCAATGGAGCTTTGTGCTGTCAATTCTACAACGGACTTCTGGCTCGCATCAAGGACAAGATCAGTCGTCAAGGGAAACCTACTACACTTCCTGAATATAAAACTCTTGCCCAGACTATCGATGCTCGATACTGGGAATGCAAGGGAGAAGTCTCCTGCAAAACCAAACCCTCCACATCCGCCCCCCCCCGCTAAGCAGTTGACTTCTACGAAAACAGGGAGGAAGGAAGTTACCAGTAAAGTGATGAAGAACGCTCTCTGTTAAGACCATGCACAAAGGGTAGGACTGATTCTGAGGGGCTTGGCTTCAGCTCGTGTGCTGCGCCCCTTACCCAAGTATGTGCCCTTAATTTCAGATTGGTGTCCGAAAGAAAGTCCGAAGATGTCCGAAGGCGCGGGAAACTTCGGAAGGACTTTCCGGATGGGTGCAAGTAACTTCCGGATGAGTGCGGGAAAGTTCTGGAGGAACTTCCGGAAATTACAATGAGGTTTCGTCCTAATACAGATATGTGTAATGGCTACTCAGGACTTGTCCTGAGTAGAAGCAAACAGAGGAAAGGCTGCAAGGACAAAGTCCGAAGCTGAACAGGTCCGGAGGACTGCGGGAAAGATCCGGATAGACTTCCGGAAACTTCAGAGGTTAGACAAGTGGATAAGTGGATGAGCGGAGGATCGGAGGATCGGAACTCCGGCCTAGGGAATTCCTCCCTAGGCCTGAGACGGATATTGACTAAGTCAAAGGACTAGAACTGATAAGAGGATTTAGAGTGAAGACTAGTGTGAGGACTAATATGATATTCAGACTGAGGTACTACAAGACATATACACGAGTTTATATACTAAGAGAAATAATGGAAGGATCAATAAGCAGAGTCCGAGGCTATGTACGAAGCATATGCAAAGGTTAACAAACATGAGTCGGAAATGAACATAGGTTAATGGATCAGTAAGCATACCGGATAGGCTGTGTTAATGTTATATGCACAGGAAATGAATCAAGAAGTTTATCATATATCAGAAAGGATCGGATTGGACCGGATCGGATGTGGTCTGGATGAGATGCGTGGATATGCAAGATATAATATTAGGGCAATGGGACAAGGGTGAACGATGCAGGCTAGCTGCGAAGGATAAGGGATCTGGACGTGGACATGCGGATGTGGATGTGCAGAGGTGCAGGGATCCGGATGGGTACTGGAGACATGGATAGGACATCTGAAGGTCCGGATGAGGCGTGGGAATATTATTGGATGTAGGTCCGGAATACGGGATATGACACTCTCACTCCTACTACTGATGCGGACACATTGAATATGCAACCCACCTTTTCTCACTGCCAACTTGGTGGCCGGTTTGGCTTTGCACAGTCTATCATCCCTCCCAGCACGGAGCCCAACTTGCAAGCACTTAATAACCCCTTTGTAGCGGCCACTAGGGAAAAATGTGCTCTGTCAGTTTCCTTGGATCTCAACAGGCGTCTTCTTCCCACTGCCACCTCCAGAAACAACGATTTGGCACAACCAGCACCTTCAAAATCCAGGTCAAGTGTGCAACCTAACACTACGTTCCACAAGAACCTGGACCCTGCTCTATTGTCAGCTGGAGATGTATGTTCAGGAGCTGGATATACCGGATCCAAAAGTTCAGAGGCATCTACTGATGACAATGATGACAATGGAGGTCACGCTGATGACAATGAAGAGGAGGATGAGGAAGAAGAAGAAGGCGATGTCGAAGGCCAGGAGGTCAGATGGGGAGCAGCGCATGGGCACCTTACTGCACATCCTGGTAAGTGATTCACTCTCACAATTTTGATCACACTGAGCATGAGACAGGTTTTTCAAAGGAAGTTGAGCCCTCACAACCTCAGGTCACCACTGCTCTTCCAACTTATTTCGAATTTCAACACTCACACGATGAGGATGATAACATGGCTGATAAGAATTTAGCAGCTGGCACGTCCAGTGACAATGACAATATCCAGGTATATATCATTTGTTTTTCTGGAGTCTGCTAACCTTCTCTTCCTTGAAGCCCACAGAGAATATTCCTGATGATGTTCTACAGCTTCACCACAAGCGAAATGGACATCCCCGCCTGCCTGATCCTGCGATCCTCAATCTTTTGCGTCAGGCTGAGACCAAACCTCCTGATTCCAAGCCGAGTGATATGAATATCAAAGCTCGTAAGGTATCAGCCAAGATAACAGGTGAAGGTCCTAAGGCTACACAGCTGGGATGGTATGGTCCTCATTGAAAAGAGGTTCCTTGAGGAAACAAAGGGAGAGTGCCGTGTTCAGTGCGCGATAGAACATCTGTTCCCGACCTTCATTGACGGCTTGTTGGGAACCATCCCTGAGATCCTTACAGCTTCGCTTGTACAATGGCTCGAAAGCGGCCAACAAGTTGAAGGCAGTGAGTATTTCTTTTCCCCTTGAAACAGCTTGCTCACTCGTCTATTAGATATTTGGCCTGATTACAAGCCTGAGATGGCCAAGCTCGTGTGTCTGTGTTTTTGGTCGCATGCCTGTATCTGACGTGCTTGTTTTTATTTCAGCTGTTTGAAGATCTATCGACATGGCACTCAGACCTCAAGAAAATCGCCATCAGTATCACACCCTCTATGTATGACCTTGTCCCGCCATCTCATGTTTCCCCCCAAGAACGTGCTATGTGGGTTGAAGAACGTGCTGCAAAACTACTTGAATCGTTGTGTTAGTAGGGATGGGCGCGAGGCTAGATCAGAGGACATAAGGTTGGCAGTGGCAGGGGTCTCAGAGGTTTCGGAGTCTTTAGACAATACTTAAAGCAATGTTTCACACACATGCATCATGGAATCAGGCAGGAGATGATTTAGATAGATATTTGTGGCAAAATCATATCAAATATACGCACATTATATCCAAAGACATAGTCATACATAAGCATCAGCATAATGCCAATAAATTGCGAGACAACTCTAATGTTGATGAAGATATGTAAGTATCACAACTGTGATACCAGGTAGATAAATAAATGACAGAGGTTTCGCATCTCTCCGACATGGTGGTCACCCGTTGTCTGGACTTGACCTTGTGATAGCTGTTTAGCATGGCAACCAGTCAGTAATCAAGACTTACAATATCCTCACAATAGTTGCACTGTAAGATCATGGCTCACAATTATGATGTGTCCAGGTAAATCCCTTGCCAAGATTTCAAATATCCTTGTAATATTGATGTGACATGGTCATTGCCCACAATTATGATGTCTCCAGGTCAATTGACACCAATCCCTCATCAAAATTCATAATATGTATGTGGTATACTCATTCCTCACAGTTGTGATGGGTCCAGGTCAATACCTTGCCAAAAATTATAATATCTTTATAATATTTATATGGTACTGTCATTCCTCGTAGCCATGATGAGTCCAGGTAAATCCCTTGGCAAAAGTTATCTACAATATATAATCTCAAGATGACCTTGAAGTGTCGTCCACCCGCGTGCGTCTCGCATGGTTCTCATGTGTGCTTACTTAATCAACCAACTTCATCTCTATCCGGAAAAATTCTGTCGCTTTGTGCTCACCGCAAGGCTGGTTTGGCCATTTTAATATATATGTTGAGCACAGGGATAAACTGGGTTGTGAGTTTCCACTGCGTACGGGTGAAAAATAAGATGCATTAGACTTAGGATAGATCAATGGATTTTAATGGCCCGAGGTATGAATTCACTGGCTCATCTAAAAAAAACCAGGCATGGACAGAGCACAAGGAGGCCTGAAGTTGGTAGAGTTTGAGCATATGTACAACACCGAAGTGAGACGAGGAAATAGTTTGCCTTGGATCGAAGGATATCAGACATTCACCATCAAGAAAACCCTTACAATTTCATTGATAGTCACGCGCACAGGTTGACACTTGCACACTCTCACATATTATTCAACTGAAATATAAGACATATGATTTCCAAATCAAAGAAAAATTCCTTATTTCCGAATCAGCCCAGGACCAAGGCTGGCAATCACCAGTGGAATAACTAGGCCCGCTCCCACTAGGAAGGCCAAACCACATCTGAGCCTTGCAGATAAGGGCAGTCCAAAGTCAGCTGTGAAGATGCCTGCAAGGAAACCAAGTGTAGAGAATCCCAAACTGTAATGTTTGTGAGTACTAGTGACGATAGAGATCGGGGCAACAATTCGGTTACCTCATCAAATATAGAAAACTGGGTATACTTGTGAGGATCACAAGACTTGCCACCCTTCCTTGCAGGTAGTACGCCTATCGAATCAATAATGTCAGGCTAAGGTTAAAGGAATAAATACAATCGGACCACAAAGTCAAGGGATCTCAATCTCTGGCCAAAGTGTTGCGCAATGGTACATCCGACAATACAGTACACACTCAGAAGAAAGGAAATAGAACACAACATTTTTGTTGCAAGGGGTGAGCCTAAGCCTGGGATAGCAAGGATGTTGGCATTTACTGCCATAATGACGCTTGCCTGTCAGAGAAGAGGTAAGCATTCTTATCTGGAACCACAATGGAGGACTTATCTCGCCCACGGAATGAGTGCGAATCAAACAAGCCTCGGGTTGACCGTAGTGATTAGATATTCATGAATGGCCTGTTGTGACTCGTCAATCAATGACGTCTAGTATGAGAAAGTGGTAATGCACGAATCACATGCAACAATTTGCCTGTTAGTAAGTGAGAATATAAGTGTTCGATAGTCTATTTTGCGAAGGCCCAACGCACCGCAAATTGCAACACCTGGCTCCTCCACCGTCCCATAGGTCTTGCAAGTGCCTCTATCCTTTGGCCATCAATTTAAATGTGTAGGCCGAGATGGATTGCATACCGGCAGTGGCAAGCTCTATGGCCATTTCTTTCATTTGATCAAGAGTCCAAAATAAGCTAGCGGCAGTAGATTGCTCCATGGCCAGCGCTTCTGTAAGTTACTTAAGTCGTTCTGATCGAGCGCTGCCAAGTCAAAGAACTCGCCTACACGGTACCAGTTCAACTTCACCCCATAGCTTCTTACTTCTGAGACATGCATTGCCATCCCACATGGAAAGTATTCAATGTGTTTCCTAGTGTGTAGTGAGAAACATGAAAGTCAATTTGTTCCGATTACTCACCAGTATTGAGCTTTGAGTTTGAGCCCTGCAGAATCAAGTTTAAGAACTAAAGTAAATAAAAATAAAAATCAGTGTACTTTTATGGTTCCAGTGCCTCGCTGCCATGCATTGTTGGAACAGAATGTAACCATCCATTGGTTCAACCAAGTAATGATCTGACTTTCCGGGACCACATAATAGTATGGGTAGATCTCCTCCCTCTCGCTAACATTGGATCAACGACTAGGGCCATTGCTC